>NC_090320.1:259974576-261390181 GCF_040869045.1 Eurosta solidaginis | reverse complement strand
CACTACACACTTTTTACAATTTCTTAGATAGATTGCGTTATGCCCAGACCCAAGTAGTATTCGGCTATGTAAAATTGCCCAAGAATTATAGCAGGGGGAGAAGGTAGCACCGCCAATTGTTTCCTTTTTATTACAGATATAGGTATAGATACATAACCCGCTGTTACTCCGTTTTTCTGGCGAGGAGGGGTCTATATTATTCTTCTGAATTTATCTATACTTAAACAACAAAACTTACAGTACGATGATTTTTTTTTGAAATTTCGTATGCAAAATAGTGCGACAAAACTGACAGATCTTGGTTTTTAAGGTACCAGTACTATTCCACAAAAAACAAAAAACAAGAGAGTCCAAATACACCCAAACACACTCTAGCACATCAAATAGTTAAAGTACAGTACGATATAACTGTATAAACAAATCTAACCACAATTATGCACAAAATTACATAACCAAACCACTTAATTTAGCTTTTACAAATAACACTCAAATTTATAGTTAAGTGCATTATTTTTGTTGTTTTTGTTATTTAAGTTTTACTTCAGCCCACTTGAAGTTACTCGTGCCCCTTCAACTACTCCCTCATTATTCATACGTTCTCCTTGCACTTGAGTTGTACTATCCTGTTACTTGTTGTTGTATTTGTGGCTACTGCTTACCAACATTCATTTCAGTTTTGTTTTTGTTGTTATTTATTCTTGTTGCTTTGAATCGGTGCAACTGACATCTCCTTGACATAAATTCCTATTCCAATGATGTGCCAGTCCATTTCAACAGCGCTTCTAGTCAGTTCAACGCTTCACTTGGTGTCGCCGTGTGTAGTACGGTTTCACAGTTTCGTTAGATAAGATAAGCATGCTGGATAAAGTTTGTGCGAATATGCATCCTTAAAATGTGAGCTGTCAGATTTGGTGGAAAGAGCTTACAGGTACTTTAAACTAAAGTATTTTCTATTAAAATATGCATTAGATTATTTTTTTCGATGTCAGCGTGGTGCAGTATGGAAAGAAAGACGTTGAATTTCATTCGCGAATCCTAGAGATTCGTAAATTTCATATAGGAAACACTTAGTCGTTTGGTAAAAATTTTAAAACGTTCGTTGTGCCCTCATTGGAGTTCAATTAATGTCAACTTAATATAAAATAGTCCTTTCTTGTGTCCATGAATTTATTATACCCAGATGGACTTGTACACATGGTATTATAACTTTGATTGAATAATCAAAATCATCAATATCGAAACAAAATTTGATTAAGTCATGTCCGTCCGTCCGACCAAGGAGCAATCTATTCGAACAAATTTTATTCTGCCCGCCCTATTCTTTCACTGAATCAATCACCCACAGACAGAACCAGCTTCGTGAATCGGGTTGTGGAAATCCTAGTCCAGTTTCTGATGATGCAATCCACCAGCCTTATCAAATTCGACTTAAATGGTGTACCAATGTGTTGAGTTATCTGTGGGCTAGCTGCCATGATCTATGGAAAATTTATCAATTTTTTATCGATATCCATATGTTATTAAAAAAGATTGATTTGAACGAAAAGTTGTCGATTTGTTATCGAAAAATTATGGATAAGCGACCAATAACAAATCGCTAAAAATATTATCCTTATGTTATCCAAAATTATCTATTTATTATCGAAGATTGAGCCACTTAATGTCGAAAATTATCGATAAATTATCGAAAATGTATAGCAAAGATAATGGTTTGTTATAAAACAGTAATCAATTTGTATTTTTATCAGAGTATAACCAGTTTTTATCGACGTGATATTTAATTGTAATGTAGAGCTCATCTGCTTGCCATGAAAGAGATACCGATAAAATTTTGATATAAAATCAATTAAATATCTGTAGCCTGGCCCTTTAACGATTCTATAAAAATAACAATGTGCTACAGTGAAAATACACTCATCAAGTGACCTAATTAAGATTGTTTATCTAGTCAAGTGTAACACGAAACGGTATTTGGAAAATCCGCTATACCCTCAATTTTTTTTAATTGTTAAAAAACCATTATTCCATGCTTGTCGGCACATAAAAGTTCCTAGTGGGGCTATTTTGAACCGATTTCAATTTTTCCAACGGTTTCGGAAAGTTCAATAATGGTATTCTTAATATATAAACAGCAGTTTGTTAGCTTATAAGGTATAAGAAGAAAATTTTCCACTTAAATCTGAAATTTTCGTACAATTTTTTCGTTTTTTCGAGTTTGACGCCATTTTTTTGGTACAATTCGCAAAACATGCTTTAATTACAACAAATGTTATTGTTCTACTATTAATTCTGAGTAAAACTAGACTTATTTATTGAAAAATGTTAAAAATTGACGAAGTTACAACGCTTTTTCGAAAACAAGAATTTCAACCTTTTAACCACCCACTGCATAGCAACGTATGGTTGACATGCTTGGCCGACCGGTCGACCGGCCAGCGATAAAACTGCATGATATCACCTCATTATATTATTTTTATTGATTCCATTGTTCTTTGTATACAGAAAAATTTAACTTTTTCTAAATAGATTCGAGTTAGAAACGTTTGCTTGATCTTTTTCGTTTAAATGACGAATCATCAGTTTCACGTATAAGTGACCAGCAGTAATTAGCTAACAACCTCACTTGTTTCTTTCCTGCAAACCGTTTTTCAATCGTCAGTATCTCTTGATGAAAACGTTCTCCCTGTTCGTCGCTAAATTGACCGAGATTCTCTGGGAAAAATTCCAAATGGGAGTGCAAAAAATTAATTTTTATAGACATGTTGCATCCCATTTCTCCAAACGCTTCCAAAAATTCATGGACCACTTCAACATAGTTAGCACTTCTTACGTCTCCAAGAAAGTTTTTACATAAAGAAATAAAACTAAGCCATGCTCTTTTCTCCACTTGGTTCAATTTTTCAACGAAAACTTCATCTACCATAAACTTACGAATTTGTGGTCCAACGAAAATGCCTGCAATTCATTATCGTAATAAATATATTTGGATAATACTTTTTTTTAAATAGTTAAGGGAGGAGAATCTTTATAAGTACCTTCTTTAGTCTTGGCATCGCTCAATTTAGGGAAAACTAATTTCAGATAAAGGAAGGCCTCATTGTCTTTGTGAAGTCTTTTGACAAATTGTTTCATATAGCCCAGTTTCAAATGCAGTGGTGGTAAAATGATGTCGTCAGCCTTTCTAATGGAACCCTGAGAACGTTTTTCGTGCCTAGTTGGAAAAACTGTCTCGATGGCCAATATTTAGACATATAATGATTTTTGGCACGACTGTCCCATTCACAAAAGTAACATGGATTTTTGGTGTAGCCTCCTTGCATTCCGAATAGAATTTTCAGGACTTTAAGGTCCGAAACAATCTGCCAGTGATACTTATTGTAATTAATTATTCGAACAATCTTCTCCATTGTTTGGTATGTTTCTTTCATATCAGTAGCGTATGCTACGGGAACAGATGGTAGCTGATTGTTGTTGTGAAACAATACTGCTTTCAAGCCTATGATATTAGTGAATTGGGAATTAATTTTCGAATGATATTTACTTGATTTTTGTTCTCTCACATACACAAAATAATAGATACTCACTTTTGCAAGAACCGTCAAGAAACAATCGCCAATCTTGCGGGCAATGCTCGTGATCGAGTGCGGCGAACAATTTATCCACATCAACGCAAATTACCAGTAGTGGAATTCACTAACTATTTTAACGACATTTGCCACCGCTTTATTTGCGAATCGATAACTATAACGATTTCGTTATTCAGTAACTATTTTGTATCGATATTCGTTTATCTACGATCAGCTATGTCGTTAAATAAACGGCAAGTAAATTAGCTGCGTTAAAAATCACGATATTAATATTTCTGGCAATTGTAGTTAAAAAAGAAAATCGGAACTTTATTTAAATACTTTCAAACACGAAAAGCTGCTTTATTTATAAATCAAATGGCATTTGAGTACTTGGCGTACGTTTTATCACAAAATGAAGAATTACTAAGTCCATCGCCAGTGGTTCATAGAGAAGTAGATGACCCATTCCACTTGAATGCAACGGAGTTTCTAAAGCTGTACCGACTAACCCTAGACTTGGCTCATGATATTATTTCTCAACTTGATGGTCAATTAAGGGGTACAAGAATAACTGCGATGTTAAGAGAGAAAAAAAAATAATACCGCATTTACTTACCTTTTGTTAAAATATGTAAAAACTTTTAAAAGCACTTAGTATGCGAAATTTATTTATTTTTGGCACTCCTTTTGTGCTTTTCGCATTTTTTAGGTTTCGTTAATACTATTAAAACGAAATTTAAATGTAATTTATTTAGATGCGTTAAAACTAAGTTAGTGAATATCACAATCGATAAGGCAAACGACAAAATCGTTAATTAAAATCTCGATAAATCGCATCGTTGTAAGTTAGTGAATTCCGCTACGGATTATTGTCGGTATCATCAGTATCGAAAACTCGTTCAAACGATGTTAGGTCTTTATCCCGGCCAAGTGTAACTTTGAAGTCATTTTCTACCAAATTCCGCTGCTTCAATCGAGAGGCCAACTTCACTGTTTGTCTTGTAGACAATTGCAAATCCCGCACAAGATCACAAAAGTCCTGATAGGTCTCAAAATGACGTTCCGTTCCTCTTGTCCCAGTTGGAATATAGGGTTGGTCAATTCGCTCGTTGGAAAATTGAGGGCTGGATTCAGAAACACTTTCTGGTTTTCTGTCCACAGTCGCCTCATCCGCTTTTTCTCTCAGGATTGATTTTGAAACAGACAGTACATCAGCATATTTTATGCAGTGACGAGATTTATAGCGGTAACCATCGATATTTGTTTAGCAGAAGTAGCAATCATTGGGCTTGTGATATGTTTGATAATGCCAAGCCATAGGAGCCACAAATGGTAAACCCAGGTCATTATTTTTACCGGATTTCCATTTTTTGAGGTGCATAGAGCACGTCAAACATACAACCTCGGGTTCAAATCAAGCACTTTCCACGTAGGAGCATTTGAAAAAAAGGTTGAACGCTTCAATCACTGCTTTATTTTTTCTCAGCTCTACGCGATGTTGTCTATCGACAAATAAACCGCAAGCATAACAAAAGTTGTTGCGTTTATCACACATCATACCTCTTATGTAATGACTTATATTCAAACCTAGAACGTATTACACTTTACTAGATAAACAATGTCTGCTAGGTCGCTTGATACCTTACCTTTACACAAGTTAAGCTAGTCGTGTGGCTTATTAAGTATAACTTAAGTGAAAAACTTAACTCTTTATTTTACTTAAAAACTTAATTTATTTAAACTTTAAACTTAAGAATTGACTTTGTATCGGCTTAACATCCGAAAAAGAAGTAACCTTTAAAGTTCCGTTTAGGGCAATGATACCTTCAGCATCAATGGAATCACTTGTTGCTTTTATTGTGCTGAAAAGGTCGCTATCATGAGGTGATATCATGTAGTTTTACCGCTGGCCGGTCGACCGGTCGGCCAAGCATGTCAACCATACGTTGCTATGCAGTGGGTGGTAAAAAGGTTGAAATTCTTGTTTCCGAAAAAGCGTTGTAACTTCGTCAATTTTTAACATTTTTCAATAAATGAGGTCTCAGAATTAATAGTAGAACAATAATATTTGTTGTAGTTAAAGCATGTTTTTCGAATTGTACCAAAAAAAATGGCGTCAAACGAGAAAAAACGAAAAAATTTTACGAACATTTCAGATTTAAGTGGAAAAATTACTTCTTATACCTCATAAACTAACAAACTGCTGTTTATATATTAAGAATACCATTACTTAACTTTCCCAAACCGTTGGGAAAATTGAAATCGGTTCAAAAATAGCCCCTCTAGGAACTTTTATGTGCAGACAAGCATGGAATAACGGTTTTTTAACAATAAAAACAAATTTGAGGGTATAGCGGATTTTTGAAATACCGTTTCGTGTTACACTTGACTAGATAAACAATCTTAGCCAGGTCACTTGATGAGTGTTTTTCCTTCTTTTTTTTTTTGTAGCACTGTGTAATTAGCTGATGATACAACGATAACAAATCGATAGCTCGACGATAACTGTTGTTGTCGATAATTAACCGATAGTGAAACAATAACTTTTTTACACGAACACATCCAGCTCCACGAATACTAGGTAATGCAGCTTTTCTTTTCGGTGATTTTCTTTGTTGTTGTTCTTTGCCATTTGTGCACTCACACAGGGTTACTAACTGAGTCCGGATATGTATTCGCCCATTAATTGTCGAAAATATACACATGCTTTTATTCGGCATACATACAAAGGCAGGCCTAGTGCAAATCCGAGAGTATTCTGTACCGCATCTGCACCATCAAACTTATGGCTATGAACCCAGAACATTCTCTGCTAACTGCCAAGGCTGTAAAAGGATGTGGACAGAAACTATTTCAGCCTAACTGTCATTTTAATTGATGTCAGTCTGAGACTGGTCCCACGTAAGATATCGATATCAACGTTCGTTTAGTTTCAATACAGAAGTTGGTTTAAGAATACTTTATATAAAATATAAAATTATATTTAAACTGACATATCGCTTTTTTTATACTCAGTTGAGCAGATCTCACAGAGTATATTAAGTTTGATTGGATAACGGTTGGTTGTACATATATAAAGGAATCGAGATAGATATAGACTTCCATATATCAAAATAATCAGGATCGAAAAAAAATTTGATTGAGCCATGTCCGTCCGTCCGTCGGTCCGTCCGTTAACACGATAACTTGAGTAAATTTTGAGGAATCTTGATGAAATTTGGTATGTAGGTTCCTGAGCACACATCTCAGATCGCTATTTAAAATGAACGATATCGGACTATAACCACGCCCACTTTTTCGATATCAAAAATTTCGAAAAACCGAAAAAGTGCGATAATTCATTACAAAAGACAGATAAAGCGACGAAATTTGGTAGATGAGTTGAGCTTTTGACGCAGAATAGAAAATTAGTAAAATTTTGGACAATGGGCGTGGCACCGCCCACTTTTAAAAGAAGGTAATTAAAAATTTTGCAAGCTGTAATTTGGCAGTCGTTGAAGATATCATGACGAAATTTGGCAGGAACGTTACTCCTATTACTATATGTACGCTTAATAAAAATTAGCAAAATCGGAGAAGGACCACGCCCACTTTTAAAAAAAAATTTTTTTTAAGTAAAATTTTAACAAAAAATTTAATATCTTTACAGTATATAAGTAAATTATGTCAACATTCAACTCCAGTAATGATATGGTGCAACAAAATACAAAAATAAAAGAAAATTTCAATTCATTATTCAATATTTCATTTAATTTGTCTAGGATACTTTTAACGCCATAAGTCGAACAAAAATTAACCAATCCTTTTGAAATTTGGTAGGGGCATAGATTTTATGACCTTAACTGTTTTCTGCGAAAATGGGCGAAATCGGTTAATGCCACGCCCAGTTTTTATACACAGTCGTCCGACTGTTCTTCCGCATGGCCGTTAACACCATAACTTGAGCAAAAATCGACATATCTTTAATGAACTTAGTTCACGTGCTTACTAGAACTCACTTTTTCTTGGTATGAAAAATGAACGAAATCCGACTATGACCACGCCCACTTTTTCGATATCGAAAATTACGAAAAATGAAAAAAATGCCATAATTCTATACCAAATACGAAAAAAGGGATGAAACATGGTAAGGTACTTGGATTGTTTTATTGGCGCGAAATATAACTTTAGAAAAAACTTTATAAAATGGTTGTGACACCTACCATATTAAGTAGAAGAAAATGAAAAAGTTCTGCAGGGCGAAATAAAAAACCCTTAAAATCTTGGCAGGTATTACATATATAAATAAATTAGCGGTATCCAACAGATGATGTTCTGGGTCACCCTGGTCCACATTTTGGTCGATATCTGGAAAACGCCTTCACATATACAACTACCACCACTCCCTTTTAAAACTCTCATTAATACCTTTAATTTGATACCCATATCGTACAAACACATTATAGTCACGCCTGGTGCACCTTTATGGCGATATCTCGAAAAGGTGTCCACCTATAGAGCTAAGGCCCACTCCCTTTTAAAATACTCATTAACACCATTCGTTTGATGCCCATATTGTACAAACAAATTCTAGGGTCACCCCTGGTCCACCTCTATGGCGATATCTCGAAACGGCGTCCACCAAAGGAACTAGGGATTACTCCCTTTTAAAATACTCATTAACACCTTTCATTTGATACCCATATCGTACAAACGTAATCTAGAGTCAACCCTGATCCACCTTTATGGCTATATCCCTAAATGGCGTCCACCTGTAGAACTATGGCCCACTCCCTCATAAAATATACTGTAATACCTTTCATTTGACACACATGTCATACAAACACATTCCAGAATTTCCCTCGGTTCATTTTCCTGCATGGTTATTTTCCCTTATGTTGTCACCATAGCTCTCAACTGAGTATGTAATGTTCGGTTACACCCGAACTTTACCTTCCTTACTTGTTTTGTTCAAATTCCAAAATAGGGTGAGATTTTCTTTTTTAAAACATATGACTTATTTTCTCAAAGTTGGGATGGATCTTCCATGCAGGCGTCGATAATTGGCTTATTACGTTAGCAAAATCTGCTGCTACACTAATAACAAACCAATTCACCATTCCATCATTCGCCAATTGTATCTAAATCAATGCTTTGATTACATTTTATCGTCATCGCATTGCACAGCACTTTTTCAACTTTAAGCATTTCCAATCCAATTGCGCGCAAAGACTTCTTACAAGTGCATACATATATACACACGCACGGGTGCACTCCTATTTGAAGCGTTAAATCTACATTTCTGTTACTTACACCACTACTAACTTGGTTTGCAATATATTTCACTTTCCTATGAATATTTTTATTTTTTCGTTATTCCAATTTAAAGTCTATCGCCAAGTCGTTGCGTTGTGCTATAAACCAATGAATGAACCAAAACACACTACTAGCGTTTCGCGTTTTTTACCACCTACACAGCTTCTGGTTGTTGTTTTTATACTCAGCGTTTTTATACTCGTCAGCCACAGTGGTGTGATGGTAGCGTACTCCGTCTATCACACCGTATGCCCTGGGTTCACACCCCGGGTAAAGCAACATCAAAAATTTTAGAAATAAGGTTTTTCAATTAGAAGAACATTTTTCTAGGCGGGGTCGCCCCTCGGCAGTGTTTGGCAAGCGCTCCGGGTGTATTTCTGCCATGAAAAGCTCTCAGTGAAAACTCATCTGCCTTGCAGATGCCGTTCGGAGTCGGTATAAAATATGTAGGTCCCGTCCGGCCAATTTGTAGGGAAAATCAAGAGGAGTACAACGCAAATTGGAAGATAAGCTCGGCCTTAGATCTCCTCGGAGGTTATTATGTTGAAATTTGACATGTGGACTCATATTGAGACTCTTGATAAAAATTTGAAAAAAAAAAAATAATTGGGTGTGGCACCGCCCACTTTTGATAAAATCAATTTTACAAATATTATTAATCATAAATCAAAAATCGTTAAACCTATCGTAACAAAATTCGGCAGAGAGGTTGCCTTTACTATAAGAAATGCTTTGAAGAAAAATTAACGAAATTGGTTAAGGACCACGCCCACTTTTATATAAAAGATTTTGGAAGGGTCGTGGACGAATAAAGTAAGCTACATCTTTGCAAAAAGAGCTTTATATCAATGGTATTTCATTTTCCAAGTGGATTTGTAACAATAATTAGGAAAAACTTCAAATTTTAAAAAATGGGTGTGGCACCGCCCCTTTTATGACTAAGCAATTTTCTATGTTTCGGGAGCCATAACTCGAAGAAAGATTTAGATATCGTAACAAAATTGGGTACACATATTTTCCCTATAGCAAGAAATATTTCTAGAAAAATGGACGAGATCGGTTAAAGACCACGCCAACTTAGATACAAAACAAGTTTAAAGGGGTCGTAGACTAGAATAATAAGCTATAACTTAGCAAGAGATAGTTTTGAATCAATGATAAATCACTTATCAAGTTTTATTGTAAGAGGAATTAGGGAGACATTTTTTTAAAAGGACGGTGCCACGTGTTATGTAGAAAAGTAATTTATCTGAAATGAAATGTACAATTAAAGCTCACGCTGAGTATATAATGTTCCGTTACACCCGAACTTAGACACCCTTACTTGTTGTTGTTGCTTTTTAATGCTAAATTCATTCAGCTTTTTTTTTTTTGCTTATCTATTTATTTTATAGACTCGTATATTTCACTGCCGCTATTTGTTATGGAGGACATTTTGTACTGAACCCGACCTACTTACTTGCGGATAGATTTCGGTTTCTTTGTTTGTTTGTTTGGATGTGTGTGTGGTGTAACAGTTTAATTTCATTTGATAGCGTTGGCAGAGATTAGCTGGATGAAAATAAATATATTATATATTAAGTATGTACGTATCGTAAAGTCATTGGTGTGGGTATTCGTAATTTGTTGCTTTATTTATTGCATTGTTGTTTGCGAAATAAATTCGTCATTGGTGTAAAGTTGAAAAAAGGCGGCAAAAGTTTTGCATTTACTTTTTATCGGAAAGTGAAGAAAATTTTGCGTAATTTACGCCCGACTCGCTTCTACGTTTCAGCAACACCATAACAAAATATTAATCGCCTGCAACATGAAGTTAGCTAAGCTAGCAATCGACTAAAAAAATTGAAAAACTTTAGTGAAGCTATAAAGTAAATTAAATTGTGTATGTATTAGGTGACATTGCCTAACGGTTTTATTATACTCGTATTTTTTTAAAGAACGCGTGCAAAGGCACTAAGAAAAAGATTATACAGCTAACTTGCGCTATGAGCCCGCGCAGTCAAGTGCAGATGTTAAGACTAGCGCAGCCAATAGCGCTACGGGCACAGAAGTTGAGAGAAAATGCCGATAGCTGCTGCTACTTAATTCAATATCGTACAAGTGGGGCATTCCTTCGTAACTGCCAGAGCCTAAGTATGCAGGTTGTTGAGTTTTGTTGATAGCGTGATTCAGTAACCAGCTCCGAAAGTTTACTTAAATTCAAGAACGGTCTGATATGAAATGAAAAATAATTACATTTGATTTGAAGGGTTTTATTTGATTTTAAAAAAGTTCCGCTAGATTTTACAAAATGTTAATTTGATTTGAAAAAAGTTTCTTTCGATTCAAAAAAAGTTTCATTAGGTTTGAAGAAAATTTCATTTGGTTTAATATAAGTTATTTTGATTGGAAAAGTTTCATTTGGTTTGAAAAAAAAAAAATAATTAAAAAAAATTGTTAAGTTAAACGGTTTTATTGAAAACAAAACTTACATGACATAATAATAATACTAAAGGCTAGAAAATAATAAGATAGGTCCTAGGTACTAGTCATCACACTCCTTATCAATTTAGGGCGTTCATCAGACAATTAAATAAAAGCGTTGGGTGCGTATTGAGGTTCAGTTGGTCTTATATATGACTCTCAAGTCAGCGCCACGTATGCTTGTCCCTCCTCCAAGTCCAAAATAATTTGATGTCACTTTTACCGGACTGTACGTAATATTGGTTCCAAATATGAGCCAAATCGGACCACAAATACTATTTTTTTGAATATCTCGACCCTTGCGCCACCTAGCAGCGATTTTTTTTTCATAGGCCGCTTTCTATTCTTGTATGTATTATGTATTCCAAATAAGAGCTAAATCGGACCACAAATACGATTTTTGAATATCTCGATCCTTGCGCCACTTAGCGGCGATTTTTTTCATAGGTCGCTTTCTATTCATGTATGTATTATGTGTTCCAAATATGAGCCAAATCGGACAACAAATTCTATTTTTTTGAATATCACGATCCTTGCGCCGCCTAGCGGCGATTTTTTCTTATTATTGCATTGTCATCGGGTTCTGAACCATATTCCAAGTTTCACGCTTGTAGCCTATCGGGAAGTTACTTAAATTTCAATTACAAAATTCGTGCCAACCAGCCGGCCAACCAGCCAGTAAGTCAAGCTAAATAAAACCGCTTAAAAATGTAATTTGCTTCGAAAAAAATTTTTTTATTTAAAAATAGTTTCATTCGGTTTAAAAAAAATTATTTGATTTAAGAAAAGTTTTATATGATTAGAAAAAAGTTGCATTTGCTTCGAAAAAAATTTCACTCGTTTTCAATTTTCTTGACAGTGGGATTCAGAAAACAACTCCGACCAAATGAAACTTTACACAAAGCCTAAAATGGCATCATATGAAATGAACAAAAAAAATTTTATTCAATTTTACAAAATTTTCATTTAAATCGAAAAACGTTTCATTTGGTTTGAAGAAAAATTTTCAGTTGATTTGAAAAAAGTTTTATTTTATTTGAAAAAGGTTTTATTTGACTTGAAAAAAGTTTTATTTTACTCGAGTGAGGTTTAATTTGACCTGAAAAAAGTTGGACTTGACCAGAGAGTGCGAAGATTTGGTTAAATTGGACGGTAAAGATACGGAATACGTCTTTAGCGTTAAAACAACAAACCAAATTGTGGAAATAATTGGCGCGATTTACCTCCGAGAAGATTTACTTCGAGCTTCTTTTCCAATTTTCGCCATACTTCTTTACACTTTTTCCTACAAATTGGCTGGGACATACATTTTTTACACCGAATCAGAACGGCAGCTGCAAGTCAGATGCGTTTTCACTCAGAAGCATTTCATGGCAGATATATAGTCGGAGTATTCACCAAACTACTGCAAAGGGGCGATCCAGTTTGGTGTAGTAAGCGGGTACGATGCCACCACACCACAGCAGCCGTCATGTTCACACTTCTCATACACCTCCCAGAAAATAACGGAGCTCGTGATCAGATTGTCCAACAGATCACTTCAAATTGCGCCCTGCCCATCGTCACTTCACTGAAGGTGAGCTAATTGGCCCTTCAAGCGATACAAATATTCATAATTAGACAGTATTTATCGAGCATTTCAGCACCAGAGTAAGTAACTATTTTAAGAAATTTTGTTTAGAAAGTAATGGAAAAAATAAAAAGCAACAGATTAGGTTGAGTGCTCTGCAGTTGCCACATGCCCGTCATGTACCAGTTTATCACAGAATACAGCGAGTTTTGGGGTGCGGAGAGGTATTTGTTTGTGCCTGCTTACATAAAAAATTAACCCCTCTACAAAAAGCCTAAAACAGTGTAAGTAAGCCGAGTTGTGACAAATTTGGGACGTTTGGGATCTATCGCTCAGTTGGAAGTCTTAAAAATGTGTAGCAAGCTTTCAAGCTGCATACGATATCTCTTAAAATCTCTGTCATGCATATGTCCAATCGTATTGAGTATTGAGTTTGAATTTATACACTGAAAGAAAAAGACTGTTAAAATCAACCGAAATACGGGTCAATTCAACCGAAATTTCTGTCAATTTTTATCCATCGCAACAAGATGTTGAATCAACTGCGCACAAATCGTTGATTCGTAATTGACCGTTTTAGTAATCAAATAAACAAAAAAATATGTTTCATTATACTTTAGCCATAGTTTTGTTAAATTAATAATATTTACTGTAACGAATTTACTGCAAATCCTCTTATTTGCAACCTTCTGCTAAGTTCGCATCACTAAACTGTTGAATAAATAACTCCAATATTTAATAATGCAAAATGGCCTTTATTCAAATACTTTCAAAATAACACTTCTATTGCTCGACAGATAGAGTGCTTAATCGAAACAGATTGTAGCGCCTCTAGCTTTGCTGCCTTTTATACTCTTTGATTTCCTCGTTGCATCTTCTAGGCGCTTCCAGAATTTACTTAGTTACTGCTATAAAATTATAACTACAGATGCACGTGTATAGCTTCTCATATGCGCGTGTAGTGGTGAGCGACACTTCCAGAATTACAATTGCAATTTGGGAGCATCTCAGATAAGATATCTGCATGTGTTTGTGCGTTGTTTCTCCGCTGCGTGTACGTACATATGTGTAGACATAATGACTGAATTATTGATGTGCATCAAGTCACTGCTTAGCATCGGCTTAGAGATGATAGTATCCCTTAGTGCTTATATTCGTTACAATATGAAAAGGATTTCTGTTCTCTGAAATTACCAGTGCAAACTATTAAATTAACAGATTTAATGTTAAGGTGAGACTAACAGCGAAAGCGAAACAGTATGGCGCTCTCGCATACTGTCGATGAAAACAAAACTGAGGATTTTTAACACCAGCGTGAAATCAGTTCTGTTATACGGATCCGAAACCTGGCTTGTCTCTGACCGCATTAACCGACGACTGCAAACGTTTATAAACAAGTGTCTGAGAATAGTCTGTTGTATCTTCTGGCCAAGAACAATCAGTAACGCCGATCTACTGTTACTCACAAAGAGCCCCCCAATCTACACTGAAATCAAAAAACGTAAGTGGGGTTGGATCGGTCACACTCTCCGCAGAGAAGATGACAACGTTGCCAAAATGGCCTTCCAATGGAACCCACAAGGAAGCCGGCGCAGGGACGTCCTCGACAAACTTGGATGCGTACAATTTTCAATGAGAGCTCTTCCACCGCCACCCGGAATGAAATAAGACGTTTAACGACTGATTTAAATCGCTGGAGATCGTTTGTCTCCGCCCTATGCTCCGACTAGGAGCGATAAGTTGTGCTTCTAGATGGCTATGGTATTAGTTTTAACTTTTGCGATTGTCATCTAGATGTTCAATTCTATTTAGGAATATAATAATAATATAACAACGAAAGCCGTAGAAATGGCAGAAAATTTTTCATTCGAAATAACCAGCGTAAACTGTTAAATTAAAAGAGTTTATTGTCGAAATGACACTACCAGTGAAATCTATTGAAATAACAGATATTTCTGCTTTTTCTACATTAATAGCGTAATATTTTACAAAAACAGAGTTTTCCTGTGGAAAAAATAAAAGCCGGATAGATATATATTTAAACTTAGGTAGTTTTTTTTTTTATTTGTATAAATTACATATAAGTACATTTCATTTCTAATGATGTTATTGCTATATTTAGTAATATTAATTATAATAATAATAACTTAAATCTGAATTCAAGTAAACGAAACTTGTTCCGAATTACCATTGACAGCTTTGTACGAAAGTATGTTGCCATATATTTATGTACGTTAATATGTGAATACATATGTAAATACGCATGCTTGCTACATATATATTTTCTACATATTTACATATTCAGAAATACGTTAGTACATGCTCTAGCGAAAATAGCGGCACTGCACCGTTTGTTAAACTTTATTTCAACTTTTTCTTCAAAAATGTTCACCATATTGTTATATTATAATTATACTAGCAGACCCGGCAGACGTTGTTCAGCCGTAAATTTGGTCTATCTGCATACATTTTAATAAGCTTTTTCCGTCTAACTCTGCCCTCCCCCTTTTCACTTTTTCTTAATCCTTTTATTCGCTCCTCCCTCCGTCTTTTTCGCTTCATCTCCATCTTCTTCTCATTCTATCTCTTTCTCAGTCTCCTTCTCTCTTTTCTCTTCTCTCAAGTTTCTCTCCTTCTTCTTCATCTCTTATTGCCAGTCCCAGAGGGTGGTATGTATTTTGTTCCAGTCCCATTCCGAGTCTCAGTCCTAGTCCTACTCCGAGTCTCAGTCTCAGTCCCAGTCCTAGTCCTAATCCCAGTCCCAGTCCGCCACTGGTATACTTCCCGGAAAAAAGCATCGTAAATATTAATATAGACAAATTTATATACAAAATTTCAGGCGTATCGAATAGGACGTATGTAAATAGGTATGTGGGTATTATTAATTCTTGTCTTTATTTCGGCTTCGCATGCATATTTATCAGTTTTGCCAGGTTGATGCGACTAAATCGAATATCACAATGACCTTTAGAGCTCTCAGCAACAGCTTTCATTTGATATCCATATTGTATAAGCACATTCTAGGGGTACCCGGGTCCACGTTTTGGGCTATATCTCGAGACCCTAGCCTCCCAGTTGTATGAAAATGACCCTGTACACTAGCACTCATCAACAGCTTTCATTTGATATCCATATTGTATAAGCACATTCTAGGGGTACCCGGGTCCACGTTTTGGGCTATATCTCGAGACCCTAGCCTCCCAGTTGTATGAAAATGATCCTGTACACTAGCACTCATCAACAGCTTTCATTTGATATACATATTGTATAAACACATTCTAGGGGTACCCGGGTCAACATTTTGGGCTATATCTCGAGACCCTAGCCTCCTAGTTGTATGAAAATTATCCTGTACTAAATCACTCATCAACAGCTTTCTTTTGTTATCCATATTGTATAAGCACATTCTAGGGGTACCCGGGTCCACGTTTTGGCCTATATCTCGAGACCCTAGACACCCAGGGGTATGAAAATTATCCTGTACTTTAGCACTTATCAACATCTTTCATTTGATATCCATATTGTATAAACAGATTCTAGGGGTACCCGGGTCTACGTTTTGGGCTATATCTCGAGACCCTAGCCACCCAGTTGCATGAAAATTATCTTGTACTATAGCACTCATCAACAGCTTTCATTTCATATCCATATTGTATAAACACATTCTAGGGGTACCCGGGTCCACGTTTTGATCTAAAGACCCTAGGCACGTAGCGATAAAAAAGGTAGACGTTGGCCGATTCTCAGACCTACCCAATATGCTCACAAGATTTCATGAGAATTCGTTCAGCCGTTTGGGAGGAGTTAAGCCTCTAAAACCGTGACAGAAGAATTTTATATATTAGACTAGCAGACCGGGCAGACGTTTTTCTGCTCTAAATTTGGTCTATCTGCATACATTTTAATAAGCTTTTTCCGTCTAACTCTGCCCTCCCACTTTTAGCTTTTTCTTAATTCTTTTATTCGCTCCTCCCTCCGTCTTTTTCGCTTCATCTCCATCTTCTTCTCATTCTATCTCTTTCTCAGTCTCCTTCTCTCTTTTCTCTTCTCTCAAGTTTTTCTCCTTCTTCTTTATCTCTTATTGCCAGTCCCAGAAGGTGGTATGTATTTTGTTCCAGTCCCATTCCGAGTCTCAGTCCCAGTCCCTGTCCGAGTCTCAGTCTCAGTCCCAGTCCTAGTCCTAATCCCAGTCCCAGTCCGCCTATATTATACTTCCCGGAAAAAAAGCATCGTAAATACTAATATAGGCAAATTTATATACGAAATTTCAAGCAAATCGAATAGGACGTATGCAAATAAGTATGTGGGTATTATTAATTCATGTCTTTATTTCGGCTTCGCATGCATATTTATCAGTTTTGCCAGATTGATGCGACTAAATCGAATATCACATTGAACTGCAGAACTCCCAGCAACAGCTTTCATTTGATATCCATAATACACACACATTCTAGCGGTATCAGGGTCCATGTTTTGGCCTATATTTCGAGACCCTAGTCACTCAGCGGTGTAAAACTTACTCTGTATTATAGCACACATCAACAGCTTCAATTTGATACCCATAATATAAAAACACATTCCAGGTGTATCCGGGTCCATGTTTTGGCCTATATCTCGAGACCGTAGTCACCCAGCGGTGTAAAACTTACCCTGTACTAAAGCATACATCAACAGCTTCATTTCGATACCCATTATGTAAAAACACATTCTAGGTGTATCCCGGTCCACGTTTTAGGTTATATCACGAGACCCTATCCTCTCAGTTGTATGAAAATTATCCTGTACTATAGCACTCATCAACAGCTTTCATTTGATATCCATATTGTATAAACCCATTCTAGGGGTACCCGGGTCCACGTTTTGGGCTATATCTCGAGACCCTACCCTCCCAGTTGTAAGAAAATTATCCTGTACTATAGCACTCATCAACAGCTTTCATTTGATATCCATATTGTATAAACACATTCTAGGGGTACCCGGGTCCCCGTTTTGAGCTATATCTCGAGACCCTAGCCTCCCAGTTGTATGAAAATTATCCTGTACTATAGCACTCATCAACAGCTTTCATTTGATATCCATATTTTATAAACACATTCTAGGGGTACCCGGGTCCATGTTTTGGGCTATATCTCGAGACCCTAGCCTCCCAGTTGTATGAAAATTATCCTGTAATATAGCACTCATCAACAGCTTTCATTTGATATCCATATTGTATAAACACATTCTAGGGGTACCCAGGTCCACGTTTTGGGCTATACCTCGAGACACTAGCCTCCCAGTTGTATGAAAATTATCCTGTACTATAGCACTCATCAACAACTTTCATTTGATATCCATATTGTATAAACACATTCTAGGGGTACCCAGGCCCACGTTTTGGGCTATATCTCGAGACCCTAGCCTCCCAGTTGTATGAATATTATCCTGTACTATAGCACTCATCAACAACTTTCATTTGATATCCATATTGTATAAACACATTCTAGGGGTACCCGGGTCCCCGTTTTGAGCTATATCTCGAGACCCTAGCCTCCCAGTTGTATGAAAATTATCCTGTACTATAGCACTCATCAACAGCTTTCATTTGATATCCATATTTTATAAACACATTCTAGGGGTACCCGGGTCCATGTTTTGGGCTATATCTCGAGACCCTAGCCTCCCAGTTGTATGAAAATTATCCTGTACTATAGCACTCATCAACAACTTTCATTTGATATCCATATTGTATAAACACATTCTAGGGGTACCCAGGTCCACGTTTTGGGCTATATCTCGAGACCCTAGCCTCCCAGTTGTATGAAAATTATCCTGTACTATAGAACTCACCAACAGCTTTCATTTGACATCCATATTGTATAAACACATTCTAGGGGTATCCGGGTCCACGTTTTGGCCTATATCTCGAGACCCTAGTCACCCAGTTGTATGAAAATTATCCTGTACTATAGCACTCACCAACAGCTTTCATTTGATGTCCATATTGTATAAACACATTCTAGGGGTACCCGGGTCCACGTTTTGATCTCAAGACCCTAGACACGTAGCGAAAAAAAGGTAGACGTTGGCCGATTCTCAGAACTACCAAATATGCTCACAAAATTTCATGAGAATCGGTTAAGCCGTTTCGGAGGAGTTCAGCCTCTAAAACCGTGACAGAAGAATTTTATATATTAGATTTATATTTGTGTAGGCACATTTGATATAATATGTTTCCATTGGGCGTAAATCAAATATACTGGCACACTTTAAATATTATACACTTTATTACTTTGTTTTATTAAACGCACTTTCACCAAATTTTATTTTTTATAATTTATAATTTATTCTTAATTTATAGTTTTCAACTTCGTTGTAGTCACGAACCTGATTCTCAATTTTTTCTCTCGCATGTAGAGTTGCCACACGGTAATTCACCACTGGAGTAACTTTACATGTAATTCGGCAAGTTTAATTTTCGTAACACTTTATTGCTGTAGGAAACATCAACATTAAAAAAGTATGTTTTTTTATTATCTTATTAAATTCGTTCGCGGGAGTGAAAATTCGTAAAACCTTGAACAAAATGTAACTAACTTTGGAAAAATCCTGTTCGTTCAAACAAAACTTTTGCAACAAGAGGGCGCAATTTTGCAAAATAGTACCCGATAAATAGGTGTCCTGGTATCGCATAATTTTTTGCAGTATTATGCACAGTAAATTCAAAAAAGGGTTTTTTCGTTTTGTATTGATAACTGAAAAACTAGTTTTTTGTTGTTTACCCAATTTGTGTTTTTTTTTTTTAGATTTGGTGGTTTTCTTATTTTGGTGTTTTTCTTTAACAAGTTATAAGTACAAAGTAGAGAACGCAGTGAGCATAAAATTCGCTTTGAAATTTGCCCATGTATTGACTGTTGATCGCTGTTGAAATGACCAGTGAGATCAGTTGTGTTAACAGAAAAATCAGTTAGATTGATTAGGAATCTGTCAATTTTACAGAATTTTGTTAACTTGAGAGCGACAATTTCTCTTCTGTTGAAATGACTAAACTAATTTGTTCGCTTGACAAATAACTCGGCCAAATTAACTATAATTCGATCAATTTCAACGAATCTCCGTTAAGTCAAGAACAACAGAACCGATTTGTTGATTTTACTAGTGGTTGTATACAGCAGAAAATGCGAATGAGGCAACAGAGAGGAGAAAAACAGCGCAAGCTGAGGAATAATGAGTAATATTGATTTTAATTAGCTACAAGCACGCGGGTATTGTAATTGTTAATTACTACTAATATAGTAGATTTGTCAATTTTATATACGTAATATTTGAGTTATTTATTCGACAGTTCAGAGATGCGAACTGTAACAGCAGGTGAAAAATAATCAAAAATTCCTCCAAATTACAATATTTATTAATAACACCAATAGTCAAAAACTTATTTTAATATGTGACAGTCATTAAAGAATGCCCCGTGTGTAACTGTGCAAACATACCCGTATTATAAATAAGTTATATAACGGCTTGCTAACCTAATTTCATCAATTTGGAAAACTACTATACTAAGACATCGCCTTGCTTTAATCAGTTTCGAATGACTTGTTAAAGTTGTTTGTATTGCAAAACTTTTAAATGCACTCTCTATGTTGCTATTCATTTCCTTTAAACTTTTTTCATCAAACGACATAAAGATTATGCTAAAAGTAAACTAGTAAAGTCTTTGGATGTATCATGAATTGTTAATTGAGCAAAAATTGCAAAATTATATTTATATAAATAGAAACAAATAAAGAAAGGACAAAATGAAGTGTAAGAGAAAAGAATAATAGAGACGTTGAAAATTTTACTTAGAAAATTACGTTTTTCACACCAATAAAATTATTAAAGTTTTTAATTAAGAAACTATTTTCAATTTGCTCGTTTCAGGAGAAAGTTAGGTTAGGTTGAACTGGCCGGTCCTCTTCCAGGGTTTCTACTGCTTTGGTTACGACTAATATTTCCGCTTGGAAAACGCTAAAGTAATCCGGCAGCCTGTAGGATCTGCTTATTTCCGGATAAGCACAGTATACCGCGGACCCTACTCCTTCCACTACTTTGGAACCATCTGTGTACACATGTATCGCCTCTTCCGCCATTTGCGCACCCTTGCGCCAACCGCCCACCTCCATGACAGCTTACTGTCTAGGACGATTCCTAGATATTTTGTGCAAGGTTTCTCCTATAAGGTCACCCCTCCTAACTTAGGTCTGATCCAATTTGGGACCTTGTACCTCTTTGTAAACAAGACCTAATACGTCTTTACGCATTGACTTTCAACCCGACATTAGATGCCCAGGTATGAATATCCCGAAGCGCCCGATCCATCAAAGAACTAATCGTTGGAAGGCACTTTCCACTTATGACAATTTCAACGTCATATGCGTAAGCCGTAAGTTTTACGGGTCCCTCATCGAATCGCCTAAGCAGTTGTTTGATGACCAGCGCCCACAGCAGAGGTGATAGCACCCCTCCATGCGGCGTGCCCCTGTCCACTGATTTCGTAGCCTCGTACAATCCCCATTGTGATGTAATCTTCCTCCAATTTAACATGCAGATGATCCATCTGATTAAGGCGAGATGTACTTTAATTTAGTTCAGGAGAAAATTACCAAAGATTTATTTTGCGTCTAGAACTTTTATAGTAGTAAAAGTTGTTAAATTGTTCCAAAGTTGATAGGTTTACCTTGTATCCGATTTTTAAAGCAACGATAATCAAAATTGCTGATGGTCACCGAGTGAATTTATCATAGGGTAAATGATGGTCTAAAAAGACATCAAAGTTTACAAATTTACAAGACTATCTACAGAACTTTTTTTGTTCAAACTAGAGTTTATATGCTGCTACAGTAACCGAAAAAAATCGCCGGCTGGAACGATTATAATTTTTTGGATTAACCAGAAAAACTGCGGCCGCCGTGGTGTGATAGTAGCATACTCCGCCCACCACACCGAAGATCCTGGGTTCACGCCCCCGGGCAACATCAAAATTTTAGAGACAAGTTTTTTCAATTACATGAAATGTTTTCTAAGTGGGGTTGCCACTCAACAGTGTTTAGCAAGTGTGTGAAAACTCATCTACCTTGCAGATGCCATTCGGAGTCGGCATAAAACAAGAATGTCCCGTCCCGCCAATTTGTGGGAAAACTTAAAGGGAGTATAACGCAAATTGGAAGAGAAGCTCGGTCTAAAACCTCTTCGGAGTCTATCGTGCCTGAGATTTATTTTTATTTTTATTTTAGCCAGAAAAACCATTTTCTTATCAAAAAATTTAAAAGATGCTACTACTCGAATGTTAGAGCAGGAATATTGCAGGTTAATTGACGCCAAGAGGGACCAAGCACTGCTTAGTAAGATTTTTGCTAGGAATCACACCTTGGATCCTTCCAAATGCCTTTTATCATCAGGTCCGGTAAATGGGGATATCCCAATCATGGACTGGCAGGACATGCCAAAATGTAAGCTTTTGAATCCTGTTTGTGTTATTGTTTCATTTCTTGTGGATCAACAGTTGACACAATGTAAGCGCCAAATGACTCAGCGTAAGCGCCAAAATGACTTAAAATTCGAAATATCTCTATGCTGTGTGTATGAGAAATCAGCAATAACTGAGCTGCATGAAGAATTTCGAATAATCGAAGTCCCTTTCTCGCTTAGTAGGCACTTTTATGAAAGTAAAAGCTTCCTCGCGGTATAATCCATCCTCGTTATGGCAGGGGTGCAGGAACCAATAGCTTATTTTGTTTTTTCTACTTAGTCTACCGATATCAGATGTGGTAATAAGAGTAATTTTTTTAAGCATCTATTAAGAAACTTCAGCTGCGGCTCATTACAAAAACTGTCGTCCTAGCCAAATTCAAAGCAAAATGAGTTAAAATTGTTGAATACGCTGACTACTTGGTCCCTTACATTCCGGGTAGGCTTAATCCAGGAAAGACAGCTTTAATTCTATTCACAAGATATTAAATGCCAACTTCCAAGGCAGTAAGGTCAGCAACCAACGGTGTTTACCAGCGCCAATGGTCTGAAATCTTGTATTAATTCTTGGGGTCTCAAGGCGCAGATGATACTCTTTCTGCATGAGAAAAAGATGCCACCAGTGGTGCCACTATATCAGACCCAGCGGTTTAAGGGGCTAATAATTTTCCAGCGGTAGACACGCTTATCGTTGAAGCAAGTGAAATACACAGACCCAAAGGTTCAGGAGATGGAAAAAAAATTTCGAGGGAGTTCGAACGATCTAGAATTTTTGCAGTATATACATAGATATTTCTGCATGCTTTACGCGTTGGTAAACCCGGGGGTAGTCGCACCAGCCTTATAATTTCGTTAGATCTTATTTTAAACCTGAATTCGATTGAGTTCGCTATATTTTAAAGATCGACGCTAAAATCACTCTGATTATGCCAATATCCGCCAAAAAAAAATTTGTTCCGAAAAAAATTATTTTCCTCGCAAAATGAAAAAGCGCAGATAACTCTGCCCAACGGCTGTAAGGTGATCTACCTGCACTCTTCAGAGAATTCTACGTAGTTTAAGCTTCCTTATTTAAACCGGTTATTTGCTGGAATTGGTTACTTCAATGGAAACTTATTCAAAACCATTTACCTTCTTTAAGAACAATAGTACAGTCCACTGTCCACTGTAATAATAATAACAACGTTTGCGCCTGGAACTTTAATACAGTACCACGACAGTCAACAAGCAACAACAACGAACCACCTGGGTAACAAGCAACAACTGGACTGGCATGGGGTTGCAACCAGTGGCCAATGGCAATTTGCTGAAGTGGGAAATAAGCATTTCATTTCATATATTTATCATAAAAAAGATCATAAAAAGGAAACGAATTTGTTGTTAGCACTTCGCGGGAATTTATGCCTTTTTAATGCACAAATTACTGTTCTTGCTAGCTTTTATTTACTTAGGTAAGACGGGCTTTGGGCTAACATTTTTATCTGCCGCAGCACTTATGAGGAGACTGGGGCGCTGCGCATAATGCCCTACCATTTTTCCGCTAACGTGCATTTTCTCTCCACCCACGGAGAAGTCTATTGAATTTTGGGTTGACCAGCCCAGGCATCCATGAATACCTTCTTTATAGCGTTAACATACATATGTATGCAAGTGTATCGTTTGTATGAGAAAACACCGCGGACTTTCGTAGTTCTCATGTAGTACACCATCCGACCTAACATCGCATTTACCTATCGTCAGAGATCATAGAGAGTTAGGAGGAGAGAGGACATTAAAGGCAAACATTTTTTTAGTTTTTAAATTGATTTGAAAAAACACGAAGTTCCTAAAAAAGCCTCCTACGCTTATGCACACAAATTTTCTTGTATATCAGCGTTTATTCATTATTTTTGCATTAAAGGATATGAAGTATAAAATGATGTACACTGTCTAAGACCTTCAACTACACTGAAAGAAAAAGACTGGTAAAATCAACCGAAATACGGGTCAATTCAACCGAAATTTCAGTCCATTTTTATCCACCGCAACAAGATGTTGAAATGCGTACAAATCGTTGATTCGTAATTGACCGTTTTAGTAGTCAAATGAACAAAAAAAGTTGTTGCGACAGCTTTGTACGACGAAGGTATCTATGTTGCGGCATTTGCAAGGCAGATGAGTTTTCACTGAGATCTTTTCATGGCAGAAATACACGCGGAGTGCTTGCCTAACTGTGCCGAGGGGCGATCCCGCTTAGGAAAACTTTCTTCTAATTGAAAAACCTTATTTCTAAAATTGTTATGTTGCGGGGTGTGAACCCAGGGTCTTCGGTGTGGTAGGCGGAGCACGCCACCATCACACCAAGGCGACCGCCATATACATACGTAAATATGTGCATACATATAGTACACAGCATACATAAGTACAAAGTAGAGAGCGCAGTGAGCGTAAAACTCTCTTTAAAATTTGCTCATGTATTAACTGGTGATCGCTGTTGAAATGACCAGTGAGATCAGTTGTGTTAACAAAAAAATCAGTTAGACTGATTAGGAGTCTGTCAATTTTATTTTTGTTAACTTAAGAGCGAAAATTTCTCTTCTATTGAAATGACTAAACTAATTTGTTCGCTTGACAAAGAACTCGGTCGAACTAACCATAACTCTATCAATTTCACCGAATCTCCGTTAAGTCAAGAACAACAGAACCGATTTGTTGATTTTACTAGCACCATTTCTTTCAGTGTAAAGTTTACAGTATTAGTTTACTCGTGCGTATAACAACCAGCTTCTGAAACTAGTTATACGTGTTGGCTTAAGCTTATCCTCTCCATGTAAATACCTTTCTATTGTTCGTTCAAGTTCTTTCACAACCTTGCATTTCACCTTCTCCGAAGTGAAGCTTAGTAAAATCCCACAAAAACAGGAAAATCATTAAAAAGAAATTAATTTTTTTGTGTCATACAACATTGTCATTTCTTAGTCGTTTCACACAAATATACTTATATACATACATACACAGAACCCAATATAAGCACAAAGTAAACGTCCAAACATACAAACGAAATGATATGGGATTATCGTTTTTTTTTTATAATTTCTGGCCTCTCACTCAATATTTGTGTGTGCGTGTGTAAGTAACTAGTTGCCACTCATACTTAACCGCAGCCAAGTTCGGTTTCCATTTAACCTGGTAATCGTAAAAAGATTTACTTTACCTAAAAGATAAAACATAATAATTTTTCCATTTCTTTGCTGTTGAAAAGGAAGTTAAAGAACTGACACAACGTATTACATACACATTCTCATTAATGTATAAATAATGAGAATTTGCAATTTTCTTTGAGAGTAATTTTTTCAAGAAACTGCTTCTCAAGTACGAAGGAGCTTTTTTCTGTTTAAAAAAATATTATATTTTTAAAAATTAATTAATAAAATTTAAAATATTGGATTAATTTGAAAAGACTGAAAATTCTGATATTGATAGATATGTAGATGAATAAGATACTGTAACGAATTTTGGGGAGTTCCTGATAATTATGCACCTTCTGCTAACGTGCGATTCGCTGAACTGTCGAATAAATAATAATATTCAGTATTCCAAAATGGTCCTTATTTAGACTACTTTGGGAATATTACTTTACAATCACAATTGTACTTCACTAATAGCGTGTATAAATCACACTGAATCTTATCGCTTGCACCGCGCTGCTTTTATACTCTCATCCTATTTCTGCTATGATCTAGACTTGCGACGACGGACATGCCTTCTAGAACAGTTGTATCTCATACTTGGTTATTTAGCTATATACATTCATATCTGTAGTTTAGGTTTTTTTGTAGCTATATGTGTGTGTATGTGTAACAACCTCTACTCTTATCTGCTGACTACATATATGTGTGTGAAATTATATCTTCGCTTAGAGCTGCTGGTTATGTGTGTGGAATATTCTCCGTTGCCTTGTACATTAGTGTGGCTGCTTGCTTTTTTTTTTATTGTGCTTATTTACTAAATCATAGTAATGGTAATATTCGCCACAATTATTAGTTGAAATGTAGTTGAAATGTATAAACATAGTATTGATTATAATAATGGTTTGACGAGATATAGCTCCAAAGCGACTTTTTTCTTTCATCTATAGATTGATCAAATCTTATATACTAGATTTACAATTTCATTTAAAGATACAAAATAAACGTAAGGCACTTTAACCTCCGAAACGATTTTAGGCCGAGCTTCTCTTCCAATTTGCGTTGTTCTCTTTTTTTAATTTTTCCTACGAATAAGAGGGACGGGGCCTTTTTGTTTTATGCCGACTCCGTACGACATCAGCAAGGCAAATGAGTTTTCACTAAGAGCTGTTCATGGCAGAAATACACTCGGAGTTCTGGTCAAATCACTGCCGAGGGGCGACCCCACTCTTAGAAAAACTGTATTCTAATTGAAAAAACTTGTTTCCAAATGTTTCATGTTACCTTGTCCGGAGCATGATGCTACCATCACACCATGGAGGCCGCCAAGATATGTAGTATACATAAGTATACTTATATGAAAATACTGACGATTTAATAGAATTAACTTATTCTTTACAACATACTACGTAGAACATATAAATTCAGAATTGTATTATTGATGATGTCAGGATGGACGTGATTCCGAGCACCATAGTAGAGGCTTGTTGATAGGTTAGAAATAAATAATTTCCATAGTGTTATTCCTTTTTTCAATATGTGTTCGAAATAGATAGATACAATTTTCAGCAACACTGAAACATCTTTAATTTATTATTATTGCTGTTGGAACGTACGCGATTTCAAGTAACATATTTACTGTTATCACACAACAGTTTGGTCTACCTTGTGTGTGATATTGACAAGGACGTGCTGCCAAGCCATCCGCCTAATTTATTTTTTCAATTACTTAAGGCTTTAAGTTTAAGCTTTTTAGTAAGAAAGAGCTGGGTAAAACATGGGGTCACATAAGGTCAACGGCGAAAATTCAATTGACATTGTGATCTTTTTTAATGGCCAGGTTTTTCATTAAAAACTATCGCTTCATCTTTGAACGTTGAATAAATTCTTCTTATCTCAAAAAAGGACTTCCCTGAGTCACTTTTTTATTCGATTATACACTACAAGAGAACAAAAAACACAACTGTAATTGAACAATTTTTAAAATTATAATATATGGAGATACGAAACAAAATAAGTGACCTTATAGCCTCTTCAGAAAAAGAGAGTTGACTTTATATTTCGAAAAATCGGGATGTTTAAAATGTCTAATTTGTTGACTCTGTGTCCATTTAAAATTTTATATTTTGACTATTTTATATGGTTTTAACTTACGCCTTAGAGGAAAATAGGTGAAACCGATGTAAAGTCGTTTATAGGCATTCGTAAAGAAAAGCTGAATGACAACGAAAACGACACGACAGGGCCAGAATAATTTGATTAAAAAAAGCCGGCAAAAGCAACTGCAATGCAATTATTCTCACTTGTCATGGAGTCATTTTATTTTATAAAAGATGGAAATCCATTCCAAAGTAAGGGCTAGACATACGTTAAGATGCGTATTGAAATAAAGTTTTCACTCAAACCTTAAATAAAAATATGTAGCTCTGAAATCTTGAGTCCGAATAACGAATCAAATAAAAAATATCTTAGATTTTAAAAAAATGTCAAATAAAATATATATTTTATTATTGGATTCGTGATTCATTCAAATAATAAAATAATTAAAAAAATGTTTTTAATTTAAACGGTTTTATTGAAAACAGTTCTGTAACGAATTGACTGAAATTCCGCTTATTCCAAATCTTCTACTAACGTTCGAATCACAAAACTGTTGAATAAATAACTCCACTATTCAATAATGCAAAATGGCCTTTATTCAAGTACTTCACAATACTACTACTTCTTGACAGATAGCGCGCTTAAATCAAACTCATTGGTGATTGCTCAGATTGCGCTCTTTTATACACTTCGATTTCCCCGTTCCATACTTCTGGGCGTTTCCAGAATTTACTTAGTTACTAGCTATAAAATTATAACTACAGATGCACGTGTATAGCTTCTCATATGCGCGAGTATATGTGAGTGATTCTTGCACAAATTAATGCCTACTTTTGGGAGTATCTCAGATATATGTATGTGTTTGTGCGTTGCTCTCCGCTGCTTGTATGGATATATATGTAGACATAATGATTAATTTGATTATGTGTATACAAGTCACTCCTCAGTATCGGCTTAGAGATGATAGTACCCTTAGTGTTGCTAGTATTCGTCACAATGCTTATATGAAGTAATAATAATACTAAAATCTAGAAAATAATTAGGTAGGTACTAGATACTAGTCATCACACTCCTCATCAATCTAGAGCGTTGATCAGAAAATTAAATAAAACTGTTTGGCGCGTGAAATTTCTAAAAAAGCGAGGCGTAGCAGAACCTGATTAGTTCAGTTGGTCTTACTTATGACTATCAATAGAAATTTTACGTGTCCAACGCTTTTATTTAGTTGTCTGATCAACGCTCTAGATTGCTGAGGAGTGTGATGACTAGTAGGACCTACCTAATTATTTTCTAGCTTTTAGTATTATTATTATTTCATGTAAGTTTAACTTTAACAAATTTTTTTAGTTATTTAATTTTCAAGTTTTTAGTCTTTATTTAATTGTCCATTATTTCCCATTCTATTTAGTTCATTTAGTGAATCATTATTACAAGGACTCTTTTCTGACAATTTTCTGCAATCTATGTCCTAAATACATAATCCTTCCAAAAACTTTACTCGACTCTGCGCCACGTATGCTTGTCCCTCCTCGAACTCCAAAATATTTTGATGTCGCTTTCTATTCATGTATGTGTTATGTGTTCCAGAT
Organism: Eurosta solidaginis; assembly: GCF_040869045.1. Lineage (NCBI taxonomy): Eukaryota > Metazoa > Arthropoda > Insecta > Diptera > Tephritidae > Eurosta > Eurosta solidaginis. The sequence goes on along the minus strand of NC_090320.1, from coordinate 261,360,939 downwards.
ATGAGCCAATATGAAGAGCTCGATCCTTGCGATCTCTTATTATTGCATTGTCATCGGGTTCTGAACTATATTCCAAATTTCAAACTTGTAGCTTATCGGGAAGTTACTTAAATTTCAATTACAAAATTCGTTCACAACGGCCGTGCAGCCGTGCAGTCTGTCAAGTCAAGCTAACTAAAACCGTTGAAAAATCACGCAACCCTGAATCGTAACCCATGTGATTCCCATTCCGACATAGTGCCCGCAGCATAATCTTCTGTATAAAATATTACACATACGCCCCGTTGTGTCTGTATGCATGAAAATTAAAAGTCCTACGTGCATACATACATTCCCATTTAGCTATAACTCATATTAAGACAACATCGATTTTTACATAGTATCAGCCATGTATTTATGTATGTACGTATGAATGTCCATATGTGAGTGGCATTTACTATTGCATTTCCTCTCATTTGTTATTTCATGATTCATTTCTCATATCCGTTGTTGCTAATTTGAAATTAGTAAGGACAAAATAACTTCTAATGTACTGCTAATGCACAAATATTCGAAATATTCGTATACTGGCATACATATGTACGATGCAAAGCTTTCAGTTTTGTTACTCATATGTAATCTATAATGCGTGAGTACGTTTAAATGACTCAAAGCTGCATTTAATAATTAATTATACTGCATTTCTCAAGTTATCTAGTTTTGCATTACGTCATACGTATGTATTTATAAACAAAAACAAGTAAGGAAGGCTAAGTTCGGGTGTAACCGAACATTACATACTCAGCTGAGAGCTTTGGAAACAAAATAAGGGAAAATCACCATGTAGAAAAATGAACCCAGGGTAACCCTGGAATGTGTTTGTATAACATGGGTATCAAATGGAAGGTATTAAAGAGTATTTTATAAGGGAGTGGGCCATTGTTATAAAGGTGGACGCCATTTCGGGATATCGCCATAAAGGTGGACCAGGGGTGACTCTAGAATGTGTTTGTAGGATATGGATATCAAATGAAAGGTATTAATGAGGGTTTTAAAAGGGAGTAGCCCTTAGTTGTATATGTGAAGGCGTTTTCGAGATATCAACCAAAATGTGGACCAGGGTGACCCAGAACATCATCTGTCGGGTACCGCTATTTTGCTTAAATATGTAATACGACGAACAGTATTCCTTCCAAGATTCCAAGGGCTTTTGATTTCGCCCTGCAGAACTTTTTCATTTTGTTCTACTTAATTTGGTAGGTGTCACACCCATTTTACAAAGTTTTTTCCTAAAGTTATATTTTGCGTCAATAAACCAATCCAATTACCATGTATCATCCCTTTTTTCGTATTTGGTATAGAATTATGGCATTTTTTTCATTTTTCGCAATTTTCGATATCGAAAAAGTGAGCGTGGTCATAATCGGATGTCGACCATTTTTTATACCAATACAAAGTGAGTTCCTATAAGTACGTGAACTTAGTTTAGTAAAGATATATCGATTTTTACTCAAGTTATCTTGTTATAGGTCCGACACATAAGCAGTTTTTCATATAGATGAGTTTAACACATGCTTATGCATTATGAGTAGATTGCACGTATTTTTATGGAGAACGGTAGAATGAGCGACACTGGCGCCATCTGAAATTGAAAAGTAGCCAACTCCTTAATTTTGTTCCAAGCAAATCATAAAAAGAAGAATTTGACATTTGCTTTGGCTAAGGGTGTTGGCACACTTTGCTAGTGAAATTAGTTTTCCCACTGGTTGGTAAAATCTCTAACATTTTTCGCAATTGAAAACTGCAATATAACAATCGAATATGACACAAAATATGTTAGCAAATATTTTTGTTGTATAGGGAGAATGTTTACAACTGTGCTTCGCGAAATTTTGTAAGTGAATGGGCAAGGCGTAAGTCTGACGTTCCTTCATATTTACAAACGCAACATCTTGGTTGATTGTGGCGATGTTGGAATGCATAAGCTTGTGTTAAACGCTTCTATATGAAAAATATTATTGTGTCACAGCCTTTAACGGCCGAGCGGAAGGACAGACGGTCGACCGTGTATAAAAAATGGGCGTGGCTGCAACCGATTTTGCCCTTTTTCACAGAAAACAGTTATCGTCCTAGAATCAAAGGCCCTACCAAATTTCACAAGGATTGGTAAATATTTGTTCGACTTATGGCATTAAAAGTATCATTCACCAACCATATCATTACTGGAGTCGAATGTTGACATAATTTACTTTTATACTGTAAAGATTTTAAATTTTTTGTAAAAATTTTACTTTAAAATTTTTTTTTTAAAGTGGGCGTGTTCGTCATCCTATTTTGCTAATTTTTATTTAGCACGCATAGAGTAATAGGAGCACCGTGCCTGCCAAATTTCATCATGATATCTTCAACGACTGCGAAATTACAGCTTGCAAAACTTTTAAATTGATTGAGCCATGTCCGTCCGTCCGTTAACACGATAACTTGAGCAAATTTTGAGGTATCTTGATAAAATTTGGTATGTAGGTTCCTGAGTACTTATCTCAGATCGCTATTTAAAATGAACGATATCGGACTATAACCACGCCCACTTTTTCGATATCGAATATTTCGAAAAACCGAAAAAGTGCGATAATTCGTTACCAAAGACGAATAAAGCGATGAAACTTGGTAAGTGAGTTAAACTTATGACGCGGAAGAGAAAATTAGTAAAATTTTGGACAACGGGCGTGGCGCCGCCCACTTTTAAAAGAAGGTAATTTAAAATTTTTGCAAGCTGTAATTTGGCAGCCGTTGAAGATATCATGTTGAAATTTGGCAGGAACGTTACTCCTATTACTATATGTATGCTTAATAAAAATTAGCAAAATCGGAGAATTTTTTTTAAAGTCAAATTTTAACAAAAAATTTAAAATCTTTACAGTATATAAGTAAATTATGTCAACATTCAACTCAAGTAATGATATGGTGCAACAAAATACAAAAATAAAAGAAAATTTCAAAATGGGCATGGTTCCGCCCTTTTTCATTTAATTTGTCTAGAATACTTTTAATGCCATAAGTCGAACAAAAATTTAACAATCCTTGTGAAATTTGGTAGGGGCTTAGACTCTAGGACGATAACTTATTTCTGTGAAAAAGGGCGAAATCGGTTGAAGCCACGCCTAGTTTTTATATACAGTCGACCGTCTGTCCTTCCGCTCGGCCGTTAACACGATAACTTGAGCAAAAATCGATATATCTTTACTAAACTCAGTTCACGAACTTATCTGAACTCACTTTGTATTGGTATAAAAAATGGCCGAAATCCGACTATGACCACGCCCACTTTTTGGATATCGAAAATTACGACAAATGAAAAAATGTCATAATTCTGTACCAAATATGAAAAAAAGGATAAAACATGGTATTTGGATTGGTTTATTGACGCAAAATATAACTTTAGAAAAAACTTTGTAAAATGGGTGTGACACCTACCATATTAAGTAGAGGAAAATGAAAAAGTTCTGCAGGGCGAAATAAAAACACCCTTGAAATATAGGCAGGAATACTGTTCGTGGTATGTCATATATAAATAAATTTGCGGTGTCTAACAGGTAATGTTTTGGGTCACCCTGGTCCACATTTTGGTCGATATCTGGAAAACTCCTTGACATATACAACTACCACCACTCCCTTTTAAAACCCTCATTAATACCTTTAATTTGATACCCATATCGTACAAACACATTCTAGAGTTACCCCCGGGCCACCTTTATGGCGATATCTCGAAAAGGCGTCCACCTATAGAACTAAGCCCCACACCCTTTTAAAATACTTGTTAACACCTTTCGTTTGATATCCATATTGTACAAACGCATTCTAGAGTCACCCCTGGTCCACCTTTATGGCGATATCTCGAAAAGGCGTCCACCTATAGAACTAAGGCCCACTCCCTTTTAAAATACTCATTAACCCCTTTCATTTGATACCCATACCGTACAAACAAATTCTAGGGTCACCCCTGGTCCACCTTTATGGCGATATCTCGAAACGGCGTCCACCTATGGAACTAAGGATCACTCCCTTTTAAAATACTCATTAACACCTTTCGTTTGGTACCCATATTGTACAAACGCATTCTAGAGTCACCCCTGGTCCACCTTTATAGCGATATCCCGAAATGGCGTCCACCTATAGAACTAAGGCCCACTCCCTTTTAAAATAATCATTAACGCATCATTTCATACCCATATCGTGCAAACACATTCTATAGTCACCCCTGGTCCACCTTTATGGCGATATCCCGAAATAGCGTCCACCTATAGAACTATGGCCTACTCCCTTTTAAAATACTCTTTAATACCTTCCGTTTGATACCCATGTCATACAAACACATTCCAGGGTTACCCTCGGTTCATTTTCCTACATGGTTATTTTCCCTTATGTTGTCACCATAGCTCTCAATTGAGTATGTAATGTTTGGTTACACCCGAATTTAACCTTCCTTACTTGTTTTATTGTTATAATAATGATGGAAAACCTGAAATGAATTAAATATACTGGCTGATATTAAAGCTGCCAAAGATCTTTTCAGATATCTTCGTATTTTTATACCAAGCTGCACTTGTACACGGGTATTATAGCTTTGTTTCGACAATGGTTCCTTGTACAGGTATAAAGGAATCGAGGTAGATATCATTATTATTATTATTATTATTATTTTTATTATTATTATTATTATTATTATTATTATTATTATGGTTATTATTATAATTATTATTATTATTATTAATATTATTACTATTATAATTATTAGGCCTGGAAGCACTGCGACTTTTGTGTAGATTTTTGTGCATGACCTTTAAGCCTAATTTTGTATGTGGAGGCTTTTGATGTATCTAAATACCTCTTCAAACTTTTTACTCCATATCACACATGGACTAAGAATCACAGCATATTAATGGGAGAGACTCTGCCTTGCCAGAGCGACACATTAGCAGAGAATGTTAACCGGCGTTTCATCTTCCAGCTAACAGAAATTAAAAATTTTAGTTTCGGATAGATTTAACTTAATTAGGTGATATCGTAAACCACAGTGTCCCGCATAGTACCCAGTGAGAACTTGTAGGTCCTCTTTGCTTAGATTAATGAGTTTAGCTAATACTTACGTTGCCGGAAGTAAAAACATTTTGGCCTATCTTTGCTCTAGGCAATCAATCCAGTGACGTCTGAAATGTTTTGTTTCCCAGTTACTTATGATTTCCCTGTTGTGTGCTTTTGTGAGTTCACAAAAGGGTTCCGTACAATAGAATTCCGCTGTAGCGTCCTGCTTTGCTAGGTAAACTGCAAGTTCATTACCTTCATATCCCTGATGTCCGGAAACCCATCCTAACAAAACCTTGTTATTGGCTGCCAGGCCATTAAGGATTTCAATGCAGTCAGCCACTAAATTTGATATAACTATGTAGGATTGCAAAGGCACGCAAGACCACATGGCTGTCCGACATAATGTAGTTGCTCGTCGAGGATGAGTCTCTGTAGTTATTCTCTACAGCAAACTCCTACTGCATGGATTACTGCCTTAAATATGGTGGCGTAGCATACCATTGGTATCGAAATCTTGAAATTCGACAAACATATGCCAGCTCGTGCAGTTCCGTCATCGAATTTCGATTCATTCGTGAACCAGACCTCTGAGTCAGGCTCATTATAAGCACTCACTGTTTCCCAGTGGGTTGTGTCCACAATGGTCACTTCAAAGTTCCGTGAGATTTTGAGCTTAGGGGATATTAAGTCACGCCGTTTTTATGTGGGATTTTCCACGATTCTTTTATTACTTTCATATGCCCTATCATGTTTCCAAGCTTCAACTCCGAAATATTTTGTAGTCTTAGTGCGTCTAGTGTTATCTGCAGAGATTTACAAGGTATATTTGTAGCTGCTGTCGCCTTGTCCATCCTGATGTCTAGTTGTTTAAATTTTTTCGCAAACATTTAATGAAATCCTTATAGTTTGTACCATGACCTTTGGCATATAAAGAGATTGTATGTATGTATATATTGCAAGAGATTTCTAAACCCTAACAAAGTGTAATTTTCCTAAATACACATCTCGCTAATCACACATTGTAAACTTTAAAATGAAAAGTTCTTTTCTTTTAATTTCATTTCTTATATGTAATTTTAACAGCAATTTACTGTTCTCAGCTTGTGAATATTGCAGCTGCAATTTAACCACAATTAAAGTTAGTCAAATGTCGTAAAACCATGGTAATTAAGTGAAATGGCCCCAAGCGACAGAGAGGAATGTCTTAAAACTTGACAATAAATGTTCAAAAAGAAATGAAGTAAATTTGTATGTATGTATGTGTGAGAAGAGTTGTAAAATCACAGACACACGCGCAAACTCTAACAAAGGACAAGGAACAACGCTTGACAAGATTGTTATAAGTAGTTTTATAAGTCAGATGAAAGCAGAAACAAAAATTAACAAAAGCACTCCAAACATACTTATCATCAAACCGATTGAAGTGGCCGACAAATGTGAAAAGAGCGCAGCAATTTTTTATTGCATACTTCTCGGCGTTTACCAGTGAACGAACATACCAATGACTTCCACCATAAGATTGCTGTCATTAAAAGTTGCAACACGAAAGCGTTTAATGTTGGCAAGATTTCGTGTTCATGTATTTTTGCGACAGCTGTTATTACGCCGGGCAGATGAAGGGGGACGATGCATTTAATTTAAGACAATTTCTATTTTGATGCATGAATACCGTACAACTGTCAAACGAGACCATGTGTATGTCATGTTTACACTTCATTTGAGCATTACATGATTCGATGGGTCGTCATTTTCATTTACTATCATTAAATTGAGTTATCATGGTAGTAGCAGAATTTACTTGAACATTTCGTTTGGAGCGATTAACTATAATTTGGTTGTGGACCACAAAAATGATGACAACATAATGACATATAAAGTATTGATGGTTAAGTGAAGGTTGATGGGATGTTGAAATTAGCATCATTACAGTGCTTGTGCTTGTATTAGTGGCAGACAATCAAATGAGCATCGAAGGTTCTTGGGGTGATGTTCAGTTTCTTCTTGGTTATTGGCGACCTTGGCAATGGAAGAATTAGTCGCTCCTTTGGAGACATTCTTGAGTGATTGGTAGATCTTTCGAGTCCACATTGATCCTAAATAACACTTGTTTTGATATGGACTATCCTATGGGAGGAGGCTAGAAGCTTTCGAAAACGGTTATACCACGGCTGTATGAGGGGGTAGTGCGGCTTGTGAAACGCGCTAAACACGACGAATATTACCAAATTTAAGGAATCAGTACAACACATATTACTGGTTGCTATCTGCGGCGCTCTACAAATAACATCTAGCTTGAGAATTAATGTCATAATAAAGCTACATTCGTTAGTATTGCAGCGAGGCAGCTGTGGGCTGATAGCTTATGAGAGATTTGGACTTTACGACTTTGAAAGATTTTTTTATAAGGCTATTAAAGCTCAGAGTTCTACTGACCTGCGGTCGAGGTTGGTCTTGGGTACCTGACCTGTGTTGCCATTGCACGAAACCATTTTAAGATTGGAATCATCTGAGTGCTGCATAACAATACGAAGGTCACGATTTTCTTTTAACTCGTATAACTGAGTACATTTGTACAGGACTTAGGTGGTTACAGGGAGTTGGTAATGGCGCTGACTGTTAAATTTTTGCCAGACCTTGGATAAGTATTTCGGCCTCGGCTTACTTGCGCTATTATTCATAACGATTTCAACAAAGCTTGCCCCTGCGGGGTATGGAGTACTCAACCAAACCTCATCAATTAACTTGGGGGCGTCGTTTTGGAGGGGTGACATAAAGCCATGGCCATAAGTTACATTGAACTGGCCCGAACTCACATAGACTCAAAGTGCCTATAGTATCATAAGAATTCGCTTAACGACCAAAAGTAATAACCCTAATCAGCTGCCAGGACTTATGTTATAGATTAGCTCCGTCCTCTTGACAAAGACTAGTAGTTTTCGAAGACCGATTAATTGCTACCTCGTGACCTGGAGACTCCGCCACCCCTAATAGGTGGAGCCTTGGCCTGGTCATGAACATAACGTCAATTGACCTTATGATGACTTCGATATTGCACAAGCTCAATTAAAGTTACGACGATATGAAATTCGTCAAATTACAAATGTTTACAAAGCCAACGATATTGACACTTTGGCTGTTCTACTTCTCTGGTCATAAAATCAACTTAAAATTTTGTGCTGTTCCTCCACCTATGAAAATGTTAGCAGTTCGTAACCATTTGAGGTGGTCATAACGTCAATTGATAACATGAAAGTTGACCATATGTCACCCCACCGAAGGGCCACCTTCCTTAGAAACACTTATTTTTAATTTTTTTGATTTTTTTGATTTGCTTTTTCCGGCCCTTAACTCGGGGACCTTCGAAGCGGTATGCGAATACTTTACCATCACACAATGGTGGCCGATAATCTCCTTTAGTTCTTTATTGTTATTATTTATTCAAGGAAAGAAGAAGCGATACGTCCAAGTTAAGGAGAAGTGCCTTACAGTTGAGACAATGCTCCGGTAGAACCAAATAACCAGTGATAAAAGTTAATAGGGCTTATCCCAATAAGCCTTTTAAATGCCGGAAACCAGCGAAAGATTCATTGTGCGATATGATCCTTCTTGGCTGGTTCGTTTACTAGGTATCAGCATGGCTTTCTCACTGCGACGTCCTATTGTTTGAGAAATTATAAAATGGATAGAGACAAGCTGTCGCTTATTTCCTCACAGTCAAGCTGATTTTTTTATGCCTCCCTCAAGGGATATAATAGTAATGGCGACATCGTAGATTAAGGTGGATGGATGTTTAAGCTCCCATTCGAACCGCTTTGCGGCAATTCAATCGCTCACAATTAGAGGAAGCTTCATTTTTATTTGACCGTGAATAGTTTCTTAAACTAACTACCGGTCACTCATGCAGTCTTTTATGATATATAGCAGATATTGCGGTAGCTTGAAAGAGCGCTCTAGTGCCTCGTGAATATAATTTCACCCATCTGACGTTACATAACTTAAACTTGCCTGACATAACATAAATAGCCTTCTGTAAAATAACATAACATAACTTGCCCTAATATACCCTAATACAACACAGCATAACATAACATAGCATTACATAACATAACATAACATAACATAACATAATATCACATAACCAAAAATAATATAACATAACATAGCATAACATAACATAAAGCATACATAATATAACATACAAAAATATTTGGTAACACGACTGAAACTAAAGTGCCTAACAAAGCATTAAATAGCATGGCCAAAAAGCGGCGGAAATTGTTTTGTACTGCGAACTCCGAATTTAAGAAACCTCGTATTTATTAATTTTATTTAAAAGCACATTCGATACATACAAATTTCATTTTCAAGCTGCTCAACCAATTGCGCATAGCAACAATTTTTATACTCAGTTGAGCAGAGCTCAATTTTCGAAAAACCGAAGAAGTGCAATAATTCATCACCAAAGACAGATAAAGCGATGAAACTTGGTAGGTGAGTTGAACTTATGACGCAGAATAGAAAATTAGTAAAATTTTGGACAATGGGCGTGACACCGCCCACTTTCAAAAGAAGGTAATTTAAAACATTTTCCAAGCTGTAATTTGGCAGTCGTTGAAGATATCATGATGAAATTTGGCAGGAACGTTACTCCTATTACTATATGTATGCTTAATAAAAATTAGCAAAATTTTTTTAAAGTAAAATTTTAACAAAAAATTTAATATCTTTACAGTATATAAGTAAATTATGTCAATATTCAACTCCAGTAATGATATGGTGCAACAAAATACAAAAATAAAAGAAAATTTCAAAATGGGCGTGGCTCCGCCCTTTCTCATTTAATTTGTCTAGGATACTTTTAATGCCATAAGTCGAAAAAAATTTACGAACCTTTTGAAATTTGGTAGGGGCATAGATTTTATGACGTTAACTGTTTTCTACGAAAAGGGTCAAATCGGTTGAAGCCACGCCCAGTTTTTATACACAGTCGTCTGTCTGTCCTTCCGCATGGCCGTTAACACGATAACTTGAGCAAAAATCGACATATCTTTACTGAACTTAGTTCACGTACTTATCTGAACTCACTTTATCTTGGTATAAAAAATGAACGAAATCCGACTATGAGCACGCCCACTTTTTCGATATCGAAAATTACGAAAAATGAAAAAAATGCCATAATTCTATACCAAATACGAAAAAAGGGATGAAACATGGTAATTGGATTGGTTTATTGACGCGAAATATAACTTTAGAAAAAACTTTGTAAAATGTTTGTGACACCTACCATATTAAGTAGAAGAAAATTAAAAAGTTCTGCAGGGCGAAATAAAAAACCCTTGAAATCTTGGCAGGTATTATATATATAAATAAATTAGCGGTATCCAACAGATGACGTTCTGGGTCACCCTGTTCCACATTTTGGTCGATATCTGGAAAACGCCTTCACATATACAACTACCACCACTCCCTTTTAAAACCCTCATTAATACCTTTAATTTGATACCCATATCGTACAAACTCATTCTAGAGTCACCCCTGGTCCACCTTTATGGCGATATTCCGAAACGGCGTCCACCTATAGAACTAAGGCCCACTCCCTTTTAAAATACTCATTAACACCTTTCTTTTGATATCCATATTGTACAAACAAATTCTAGGGTCACCCCTGGTCCACCTTTATGGAGATATCCACATGGTTATTTTCCCTTATGTTGTCACCATAGCTCTATACTGAGTATGTAATTTTCGGTTACACCCCAACTTAACCTTCCTTACTTGTTTATTATTTTTTGAAGCAGTACATCAAGCGTTCCACTAATATGTCAGCTTAAAAACTTACGAAAGAAATTTCAATAGAAGGAAACATTGGGAAATTGAGTTTCTTAGGAGAAGAAGAAATTTCTTATCGTTTACTCTACGCAAATTGTATAGCACCAACAACAATACCAACAACATATCATATAATCAAAAACAACATTAACAAACATCAACTTGTGCGATTATTCACTCAGGAGCCATAAATTATACATGAAGCCCTAATAAAATATCACTTGTGCTGCCGTAGTCTCAAATTGCTGCCTTGCCTTTTGTTTGTGTCAAACATAAAGTAAACGTTACTGTGATCCAAGACTATGTAAGTAAGGCGTTTATGTTGGAAGTTAAATCGGAGTAAGGTTAGCGCTGTTTTCGCCTTTGCTGAAGTGTTTATACCATCCACGCATACACAAAATATTAGCAGGCAAGGCTCTAACAACCGTGGGTTCAGTTCGGAAACTAATTAACTGGTCCACTTTTCTTTAGTACAGCTTTTCCCTTCTTCTGTTGCCAACAGCGGGTCGATACCTCCCGTACCTGTATAGCTAGAACATCTTTTGATTCAAGTTGGATATCATATATTCCTCTTCCTTGAGAAGAGCTTATGCAATTCGTTGAGATGATCAAGCAGACCGAAGAGAGAATGCACTCGCCAAGTTTCTGCATTTTATTCGAGAAGGGCATACGCTTATGGCACGGACAACTGCTTGTACATGATTTGGAAGCACGTATGTCTGCCACCAATAATCGCAGATTGGTAATAGTGCGCGTACCTCTTTCCCAAGTTCATCAAATATAATATGTTTCGATTACCAGCTGAAAATCGTAATCAGCTGTACACCTGTTTACAATGCGCATAACCTGGTTTAGTTAAAGTTGTCTCATTTCGTTGCTTCGTGCTGTTATAACAGCTGAAACGTCGTCTGTGAGAGCGACTAGGAAGGTGTTTGCTTCCATGTCCAATCGAAGGAGTTTGTTGGTAGTAATTTGTCAGATATCGGGATCAAGTACCAAAGTCTAGACTGCTCCGTCCCTAGGGACTTTTCTTTGACCATGAGCATTTTTATACGTTATATACTTGTTTCTCAGGTAGTCCCTTAAGATTTCTAGTAGAATTACGATACATTGAAAGTGCTTTCTAGCGCCTCCAGGATATCGGCCCACTTGGCTGAGTTAAATGTGTTTTTGATGTCCGTGGCACGCCTGATTGCTCTGTGGCACTCTTTCTCGGCTTCTTTGAATGTGCCTGTCACTTTTGCTATGACACCTATTGTAGAGTGCCCTCTAATGCTGTGGGGCATTGCTTCAGCAGGCTCTTCATCACATTTGCCTGCGGTGTCCATCATGCGTAGTGGAGGGTACGAAGATGGGGAGTTGGCATTTCATTCCCCGTTTTGAAATGAGAGCTAGCCGTGCTGTCTTCTATCTGGCAGAAAGTTCTTTTTTCGAGACCTATCATGTACGAGTGTAACATAAGTTCTGGTCAGTTATTTGCAGCTAGCATAATTGCGTTCGCGGGTATTCCGTTGGACCGTGTGGATTTTCAAAATATTATAGTGCATATGGCGGCCACCGTGATGTGATGGTAGCGTGCTCTGCCTACCACACCGTATGCCCTGGGTTCACACCCCGGTCAAAGCAACATCGAAATTTTAGAAATAATTAGAAGAAAATTTTTCTAGGCGGGGTCGCCCCTCGGCAGTGTTTGGCGAGCGCTCCGGGTGTATTTCTGCCATTAAAAGCTCTCGGTGAAAACTCGTCTGCCTTACAGATGCCGTTCGGAGTCGGCATAAAACATGTAGGTCCCGTCCGGCGAATTTGGAGGGAAAATCAAGAGGAGCACGACGCAAATTGGAAGAGAAGCTCGGCCTTAGATCTCTTCGGAGGTTATCGCGCCTTATATTTTTTTATAGTGCATAGGGCGGTATTGAGCGCTTCTTCCCGGAATTGTTCCATGTTGCGGTCTTCGTGGGTAAAGTGCCCATTCTACCTGGGTGGTCAACGGAACGTCTACAGTATTTCTTATTTTGTCCTTATTCATCAACTGATTTGGTGATGGAACTTTTTCATTACTATTTTACATCCTTCTTGTATGGGATCTCTCTGCACTCCCTAGCAAATCTCTTTCCAGTACATAAGCTTGCATTGCATAATAGCAGCGGCGAAACATTTCACTCCTTTGTAGGATTGCGACTTTTTTAGAGCCTAGGGTATGCCACGTGTGTGGGTTGTTAGCCTTGGCATTCTGTGGAATAATTTCCACAGCCCCGCAATTTCGCTGTTCTACCAGTATACATATATACCACCTTTTTAATCCTCAACGTTCCTCCCTTCGTACAGAGATCTTGCAATCGTTACAAAGACACCGCATTGTCTTTTTTCTTCCCACGTATTTATATTATTGGGTATGCGTAAAGCATCCTCCGGTACCGCTGCGGAGAACATGGAAAGGTTGAGGTTTAACATAACAAAACATATGAAGCGTAAAATAACATAACATAACATAACATAACATAACATAACATAACATAACATAACATAACATAGCATAACATAACATAACATAACATAAAATAACGTAATGTGGTATAACATAGCATGGCTTACCAAAAAATAAATTAACACATAATGCAAATACATTTGATTATATGACTCTAACTGACATCTCTGAGCGTGACAAAAAACAGCATATGTAGCTAACATAAAAATCTCGCAGCATTTTCCTGTAGGGCATACAAAAATCCCCTGGAGTGTGTGTGCACCAAACAGCGAAAGAACATAATAAAAAACTTCGCGCAAAAATAAAACGCAACACAAAAAAGCACTGGCTGGATGTGACAAAAAAGTAAAGCAAAAGACAAGAAATCTCAACTGCAACAACAACAACAACAACATTTTCAAAGAAAATTATTTAGGGATATGCAACGCCACAAAATCTGCTTGCAATGTTGCTAAAATACAGACCGTCTTTTATTACAACAAAAGACACTTAGTCTGAGACAAGAAAAACAGGCCAACAAAAATTAGAACAACCCAAATCGACTTGAGCAGAACATAAAAGACACGCAAAGTCAAAGCATGAAGTATCAATGCTGTTGCAACTAAGCTATCACTTAAGTGGCGATAAAGGCGCAATGCAGCAAAAACGAGTACAAAGCAAATAGTTTTAGATCAGAAAACAGAAGCACCAACGACAGCAGTAGCAACAATCGCAACAGTAATAGCAGGAACACGAAACAAGTTTAGCTAAAACAACAATATGTAGATGTAGTGATGCCAATGTCGCAAAGCATCAAAGTAAATTGCTTGACTTAAAGCCGACGCTATGCAAAATTTACTTGATTCGAAGTTGAACATATTTCCTTGGTTGCGGCAGTAGAGACCTAAAGCAGCAGCCTGCCAGCTTTTTGTATTTCACCAAGCTTTAATGGCTTCAGCGCAACTTCCCTTCGCTTCGTATACAGATCATTGCGCTTAATAAGCTCTATTATGCGTAACTACATAAATGTTAGTGTAAATGTATGCATGCATGTGTGAGCTAACTTATACTACCATAACTACTTTAGCAAGTCACAATGATGAAAATTGCGTATTTGATGGCTTAAGTTTTTCTGCTGCGCTAAAATAATGGCATACTGTAAGGAGTTTAATGCGTAAAGTTGAAGTCAATGTCTTTCAGTTTTTTGGGAACTTTTTTTTTTGTCATTTCCTTAGACATATTCGACTTTGATAATATCACATAGAAGCGATAATTTTATAAGAACTTTTGTCAGTTAGCGTTAAGAAGTGTATTATTTAAATACAAAAAAAAAAAAAATAAATGTAATACTGTTTTCACACAGACGGCTTATTGAATAATAAAGGCAGTTTTCTACATTAAGACGCTTATTGAGCTCAATCTTCCCTAAAATATTCGAATCTATTATTATTTCATTAGTAGCTAATCGAATGCCTAATGAAGTCAAAAGCACAATGCAACTCTGTTGGCAGCGTTCCGCTTCCGTTTCCGCTTCTTAGTTTTTGGTGTGTTTAGTGCTTAAAAATGTCATTTGTCAAAGCAAATGTCATTGTCTGCATGGCGGAACGATACAAGGTGGCCGCATCGAACAGCTGATTATAACCTTTTTTATTTGATTTGATACATCACATGCCATACATGGAATTTTTTTTTGTTTGTAGGTATGTCACCATGCTCCCACCTTGTATCTTTCCGCCATGATTGTCTGTCTCATCCTTCATACTAATCGAGCAGTTACTTCTGTGTGAAAGCACAAAATTTACGATTTCATTAGCAAGTGAAATGAGATCATTAAGTTTCTGTGTGAAAACAGTATAAGGCGCGAAAGCCTCCGAAGAGATCTAAGGCCGAGCTTCTCTTCCAATTTGCGTCGTGCTCCTCATGTTTTATGCCGACTCCGAACGGCATCTGCAAGGCAGATGAGTTTTCACCGAGAGCTTTTCATGGCAGAAATACACTCGGAGCGCTTGCCAAACATTGCCGAGGGGCTACCCCGCTTAAAAAAATTTTCTTCTAATTGAAAAACCTTATTTCTAAAATTTTGATGTTGCTTTGCCCGGGGTGCGAACTCAGGCCATACGGTGTGGTAGGCAGAGCACGCTACCATCACACCACGGTGGCCGCCAAGTGTAATATTTAATGCAGCAACTATTTGGAATTTTAGTGCTTATTTTTTGTTGCATTAGATCTTAACCCTTCGTCGTAGGTATGCAAAAACATTAGAAGTAATTTCTAAAAGAATTTGTAATGGACGCTTCTATCAGTTTATTGAAGTGGTCCCTCGAAACTCTGACTCATACACTGAACACTAATACATATCAATTTCGAGTTGAGATTTTTGTTTTTACCTTCTTAACATAACCATCACCATTATTTGGTCAACTCTTCACCTACCTGCCTCCTCCAAGTCAGTGAAGGTCTCCCCCATCTTTTGCTTGCAAACTCCGATGTCAATTGAAATGCTTTTCTTGGCTAGCGAAGCATTTTTGCTTTTATTCACTACATTATCTTTATATCTGCCCAAAACTCACACTGCTCATTATAAACTTTTAACTTAGAACTTTTATTTCCAACACTTCAAGAGATGATCCTCTCGACACCGTCCATGATTCCGAGCCACATGTCAGGACAAGTATGATGAGCGACTTTAGAGCGTCATTTTTGTTCGTCAAGGCAGAGCTTTACTTTTCAATTATCTGCTCAGTCCAAAATAGCAGTTGCTGGCAAGTGTAATCTTTGTTTAATTTTAAGCGGACATTGGTTTCGATGTTAGTGCCGGTTCCACTATAGACGAAGTCCTTCATAGTCTTCATTTCACATCCATCAAAAGTAACATGCCTGCCGAGGCGCAACTACGCAGATTTTTTCTTGGCTGACAGCAAGTACTTCGTATTATCCTCGTTAACCTCAAGACCTACCTTTTTTGCCTCTTTATCTTATCTAGGTAAAGCACTTCTGCTTCTAGATTTATCTTCTCCAGCATTATATTAATGAAATCGCACGACAGGGAGTCGCCTTTTCTGAAACCTCATTTATTTTGGAATGGCTGGAATTGGCAGTGTTGATCAACGTCATTTGGCAGAGCCTGTTTAACTTTATAGGGAACTTAAATTTAGACATAGCAGCATACGAGCAACTTCCTTTCGATCTGTCAAAGGCTTTAAGTCGACGAAAAATTCTTAGAGCCGATTATCTTATCGTGAGTACCTTTCAGTCAAATGCCCGAACTTGTTTTTCGTCATCGGCGTTAATAGTATTGCGCTTGCTAGTTAGCAATGAGGAGAAGTCTTCCGTCCACAACTTAAGCACACTCTGTACGTCAGTTGGCAGGTCGCCATTGTCACATCTGCTAAAATCTCGCCCGGTCTCAAAAGCTTTCGTCATCTGATGTATTAATTTCTTAAAATTTTTTGGGCTTTTTTCCTATCACCCAGCATCTGATGCTGCCCGCACTCACACCTTTCTACCTTATGGTTTTTCCTACTAAATAAGCTTAATATGATAATGATATATAAAATTTAGTTTAAGCTTAAATATATAATAATAATAATTCTTTCTTTGCATCGGGTTATAGGACCAAAGACCTCTTCCTTGTCCACTCTGGCGTTAAAGTCGTGCAGCATCATTTTAATATCATGGCGGGGGCAGTCATAGTATGTATTTTCCAGTTTCTCAAGGAAGGAGTACTTATTCTTTTCGTTCGCATCGTAGATTGATGCGTAGTTGAATATTAACGTTCACAGGCGTAGACGAAAGTACTTGGCGGCGAAGTTTCTTTCCCATAACTGTAGTAGACGTCACAAGGCTCTAACGTGCTGCTGCTTTGCCCGGCATCAACCACCCGAAACAGCCGGCATTGGTACTCTCTCCTAATGGAGTTCGTATATTCGATGTTCATCCTCCTGCGGCAAAAGACTTTCCAATCTTGAGTGGTGGTAACTCGTAAGGGAGCAATGTGGACACGTGGTTTTATCTCGCATGATTGGTTTTTTCCTTACATGCAGAGAGTTCACTTTTTGGAAAGTTTACAATAGAGCATACTTCACGGAGCTATACAGTCCTTTCTACTCTGAAGTTAATGCGTTCTCTCCAGCTTTCGAAATAGGCAATGAGGTTCCCTCTTCGGAGTAATGGCGTCTTCTTTGTAAAGCGACCTCTTTACACATTCTTATCTGAGCATAAGTTTTTCAAAGATTCTTCTGCGGAAGGTCAAAAAAAAATATTGAGATTCACAATTTAGGTATGTGTTGTGTGTAATTCACGAAACCTTCCTGGGTAAATGAAGAGAAGTAGATGCCTATCATTGGTGAATAACAATTGATTATTGAAAGAATGAGGTATGTATCTAGCGATGTCCCAAGTGTATGAATTGATGCAGCGAATTATTTATATGCTTGGAATAGAATGGTAATGGAAATGAAGGTGAAAATACCTTACAATCGGATGCCATTATCCTTAAAATGGTAGGAGTTTGCTTAGATTCTATACCAAGCAGGATAAGACCTTGTACTCCCAACTATAAGCTAATTTAGTGCAAATGATTCAGCTACGGAGATCACTGTGGTGTGACGGTAGCGTGTTCCGCCTACGACACCGTATTCCCTGGGTTCACACCCCGGGAAAAGCAACATCAAAATTTTAGAAATAAGGTTTTTCAATTAGAAGAAAATTTGTCTAAGCGAGGTTGCCCCTCGGCAATGTTTGGCAGGCGCTCCTGTTGTATTTCTGCCATGAAAAGCTCTCAGTCAAAACTCAGATGCCGTTCGTAGTCGGCATAAAAACATGTAGGTTCCGTCCGTTCAATTTTTAGGGAAAATCAAGAGGAGCACGCCGCAAATTGGAAGAGAAGCTAGGCCTTAGATCTCTTTCGGAGGTTATCGCGCCTTATATTTATTTTTTTTAAATTATTTATTCAGCTACGAATTGTTTAGGTCAGTTAGCATACAGCTGATAGTTGGGTCAATCATCAAGCACTTAGATCCGTGTGTTTAGACATCGTGAGGTTGAGCCTAAGAGACAGGTACTCACGTTAAAAACATGTTAGTTATTAATTCCCCGGTACATGCCCTCGAATCATGGTCTTCAAATTCGTAGTCCGTTTAGCATTTGCCGTAGTCATCATTAGAAAAAATAGTTCTCATTAGAAGTTTGTCGCTTTTTTTCATAGGAAAGCATTTTTATAACGCCGGTCCCACAACGAACCTACCGCGTGTATACCCTAAGCCCCATAATCCGCAAGTAAAGCTACCCCTTTCGTGGTTTACCTTGAACCACTGGGCGAGACCTAATTAAATTAAAAATATTATTTTCTATTCATGCCTTTTTTTATATTAACCCTAGCTTTCTTAGAGCCGATCAGAGTTGAATAAATTTTAAATGAAATGAAAAAATTTTTAATTTATCGATAAATTATTCAAACCGTATAACGCAGTTATAATCCCCATGTTAATTGAATAATATTACAGATAATAACTAAGTGTGCTGAAAAAATTTGTTTTTCCAATGAAATAACTAATCATACTTACACTTCTTATTCAAACAAGTAAAGTAAAAGCGTAGTCAACAGCAGGAAGCGTGACAGGGCATAGGCAAATGGCGTTTTAATTACACTTGAAAGGCACTCCCTGCTATTCATCTTCTCGCTTCCCACTTATCATTAGTCTTTCTATTCATTTATCTCTGCCATCTATTTGCACTCAAAAGTTACGCTTTTAATTAAAAGAAAACATATCCACACACATAATTTAATAGTCTCATACCCAAACAACTCAAATGTTACTCATACGCCGTGTAGTCCTCGAAACTCGAATGCAAATTGAGAATAACAAAAAAAAATATTAAAGAATAAAAGTCAAGAATAAAATAAACAAGCTGCAAATTAAATTTAGTACAATAACAATTGCAAATTAAATGAAAACTTTTATTTTCGCAAATAAATATTGTATGCGCCTCTTTTGAGTGGCAAAAGAAGAAAACTTCATTTACAATATTTATTTAAGCCAAGAAATTGAAAAGTGCACCAATAACAACACAACATACACAACAGCGTTTAAAAATTACACTGACACAAATCCGTTGTAAAGGCTTTGCTATTTTATACTCAGCTGTCCCAGTACATGATGTTTTATAATCTTACTCATGCTTGATCATGGAGAGACAAGAGCAGATACTAAAAATTTTAATAATTTGCCCAATTTACTTCGGAGAATATTAAGGTGAGCTTCACTTTCAATTGCCACAGTGAGCTTTTTAATTTTTAAAGATGAATAGTTTCAAGTATACAGAACTGGCTATTCTACGTTGAATTTTTCTTCTTTTCTCGTTCTTAAATCTTTTCGTTTTCTTACTCTTTTCCTTCTGCTCCAAGTTCTTGATCTTTTTTCCTTGTATTCTCTTTTTTCTACTCTTTCTTCTTCTTCTTCTTTCTTGTACTTCTTTATCCTCTACTTCAACGCTGTTTCCTATGCTACTTTTCCTTCTCTCCCTTCGTTTTCATTTCTTTTCTTTTCTCTTTTTTTTATACTCAGTTGAGCAGAGCTCACAGAGTATATTAACTTTGATTGGATAACGGTTGGTTGTGCAGGTATAAAGGAATTGAGATAGATATAGACTTCCATATATCAAAATCATCAGGATCGAAAAAAAAATTTGATTGAGCCATGTCCGTCCGTCCGTCCGTCCGTTAACACGATAACTTGAGTAAATTTTGAGGTATCTTGATGAAACTTGGCACGTAGGTTTCTGAGCACTCATCTCAGATCGCTATTTAAAATGAACGAAATCGGACTATAACCACGCCCACTTTTTCGATATCGAAAATTTCGAAAAAACGAAAAAGTGCGATAATTCATTATCAAAGACGGATAAAGCGATGAAACTTGGTAGGTGAGTTGAATTTATGACGCAGAATAGAAAATTAGTAAAATTTTGGACAACGGGCGTGGCACCGCCCACTTTTAAAAGAAGGTACTTTAAAATTTTGCAAGCTGTAATTTGGCAGTCGTCGAAGATTTCATGATGAAATTTGGCAGGAACGTTACTCCTATTACTATATGTATGCTTAATAAAAATTAACAAAATCGGAGAACGACCACGACAACTTTTAAAAAAAAATTTTTCTTTAAAGTCAAATATTAACAAAAAATGTAATATCTTTACAGCATATAAGTAAATTATGTCAAAATTCAACTCTAGTAATGATATGGTGCAACAAAATGCAAAAATAAAAGAAAATTTCAAAATGGGTGTGGCTCCGCCCTTTTTCATTTAATTTTTTAGGATACTTTTAATGCCATAAGTCGAACAAACATTTACCAATCCTCGTGAAATTTGGTAGGGGCTTATATTCTGGGACGATAACTTATTTCTGTGAAAAAGGGCGAAATCGGTTGAAGCCACGCCCAGTTTTTATACACAGTCGGCTGTCTGTCCTTCCGCTCGGCCATTAACACGATAACTTGAGCAAAAATCGATATATCTTTACTAAACTCAGTTCACGTATTTATCTGAACTCACTTTGTATTGGTATACAAAATGGCCGAAATCCGACTATGACCACGCCCACTTTTTCGATATCGAAAATTACGAAAAATGAAAAAAATGCCATAATTCTATACCAAATACGAAAAAGGGATGAAACATGGTAATAGGATTGGTTTATTGACGCAAAATATAACTTTGGAAAAAAACTTTGTAAAATGGGTGTGACACCTACCATATTAAGTAGAATAAAATGAAAAAGTTCTGCAGGGCGAAATGAAAAACCCTTGAAATATTGGCAGGAATACTGTTCGTGGTATTATATATATAAATAAATTAGCGGTATCCAACAGATGGTGTTCTGGGTCACCCTGGTCGACATTATGGTCGATATCTGGAAAACGCCTTCACATATACAACTACCACCACTCCCTTTTAAAAGCCTCATTAATACCTTTAATTTGATACCCATATCGTACAAACACATTCTAGAGTCACCCCTGGTCCACCTTTATGGCGATAAGGCGTCCACCTATGGAACCAAAGCCCACTCCCTTTTAAAATGTTCATTAACCACTTTCATTTGATACCCATATCGTACAAACAAATTCTAGGGTGCCGGACGAGGCGATACATGTGTACACAGATGGTTCCAAAGTAATGGAAGGAGTAGGGTATGCAGTATACTGTGCTGATCCTGAAATAAGGAGATCCTACAAGCTGCCGGATTACTCTAGCGTTTTCCAAGCGAAAATAGTAGCCGTAGCCAAAGCAGTAGAAACCCTGGAAGAAAATATCCCAAGCTGCAATAGTGTTAACTTTTATATTGACAGTCAAGCAGCAATTAAGGCAATAATCTCACAGAGCACAGCATCTAAATGCGTGTTAGAGTGTAAGCAGTCCCTGGAGAGAATCGGTACAGGGAGAAGCATACACCTATATTGGGTCCCAGGGCATATGGGAATAGAAGGGAATGAAAAAGCGGATGAACTAGCTAAAAAGGGCGCATCCCTTGAAACTTGCTCCGTAGATGTCCCAATTAGACTGGGCGAGATTAAGCGAAAGCGAGAGGTGCACATAATCGATCAAGCAGGAAAGGCGTGGGTTCAAGCGCGGGGCTGTAAAGTGTCGAAGATTATCTGTAGCTCTTACCACCTTAGACTAACACACTTGTTTCCATCACTAAAAAGAGAGGACTGTAGACTGATGACGGGTATTCTGACTGGACACTGCCTTCTGGCGTCACATGCCTTTAAATTAGGCATGGTCAGTGACAGCAGATATAGGAAGTGTGGGCTGGAGGAGGAAACGATCAGGCACGTTCTGTGCTCGTGCCCTGCGCTTGCCAGGCTAAGGCTCCTGCTATTACGAGTGATACAGATGTCAGATCTAGAAGCAGCAAGTGGCTTAAGTCCTAGGAAGCTTCTAGTATTTTCCAAGAGGAAGGAGTTGTTTTATAACATGGGTCCTAGTTTTTGATAGGGTTTTTCAGTTTGTTCGTTAAAACAATCTTCTGGTAACACTACAGACTTATTCAGTCTATGTGAGGCCCTCATGGACCGGCCAGTTCAACCTAACCTAACTTAACTTCGCAAACATAACTCCTATATGGGTATCTGGCCAAAAGAGCATGGAAGGCAACGAAAAAGCGGACCAAATTTGAAGTGCAGGGGCAATGCTGGACGCAGCGAAACATAAATAGCAGATTCAAAGAATTAGCAACCTCCAACAGGAACTCCTCAGACACCTGCAAAATGACCAAGCGAACCTTTCCGAATTGCGATGGTAGGATAACAGAGGAGCTACTAAATAGGTCAAGAAAAGAAATCTTTAGGATCGCCGCAAAAATCGCGGGACACTGGGAGCTGTTCCTGACTGCCGAGAGAACGAGCACGAGCTTCGATGAGGAGGGCAGCAAAAAACAGTCGAGCACTACCTGCGTGAATGCTCAGCTCTAGAACACACCAGGTTTCTAACTATGGTTAGTTATATATTGCAGAAGCTTGAGGAAGTTCTAGGTGATCTGTAAAAGGTATTAGCATATTCATTGCCCGCACCAAATGATTCGAACGAAGCACCGACTAGTCATACTGAAACAGCAGCAATTGGTTCAAGGAGAAATGTGCTCGGACCCTTGGTGTCTGGACGGCATAGCGACCAACCACCTAACCCAGCTAGGTATATAACCACTCAGCTTCAGAATCTTTACTGGATTTTAAATAAATTACCCAATGGAGTGAAATGCGCACTTGTGGCACAACTTGAAGCCAAAGTTGAATTCAAAAAACTTACTGCGGCTATGGCACACTTACATAGAGAACTGGCACACTCATGCCCACAAGAATTTTATTTTATTTTTTTTTTTTTTCTTAGTTCCTGCAGCAATCAGTCTTTCAACTTGATTTGGCTTGATGCAAACTTTTCAATAAATAAAATTAGAAACTTTTTTGCTACCTCAAAATTCGGCAAGCAAAAAAGAAAATCTTGCTACCCACTACAATGATTTCAAATGGAAACGCACAAGCAATTACACATATACGCACAAAGCCACACACAAACCGTGTGAAAAGCAACATCACACCTACACATCATTGCATCAATTGACCGTAAAATCTATGCGCGCTGGTGAAGTTTTTTTTCAACAACAAACACAAACACTAGCAATGCAAATAGAGCACAAAGTGAGAAAGAAAAGAAACTTGAATTGGAAGTTTTAGTAAAAGTTGGCTCGCCATAAGCAATAAGCTTGAAGCGTGTGTCGGTTCATTGGTTACGTGGTTGATGGGCGTATGTAACAACGATACTCGAAAGATAAACTGAAAAAACACTTGAGGCAGCAAAACAATCACCTCAGTGCCAAATTCTATGAAGAATACGTGCAAATAATGAAATAAAAGTATTGAACAGATCTTTTTAGTTTTATTTTATTTTTGAAGAAAAGTTCGATTTGCCTTAGGTTGTTGCCTTTTCGACTGCGATGACTTTTTGCAATCAGTGAGTGTGGGCGCATTTATGTATATCGGTCAACGTAAAAGTTTTAATGTATTTAGATATAAACAAACCAATGGAAGTCCTCTAGGAAAATAAGAAGAGAAAGAATAATGTTTTTTCGTCTTCGAACCAGTATTTCACAACATCGAGCTGAGGAGCTGAAATATAAAATTTGAAGGCAAATTCTTTCTTAAAACATCTTGGAGAACGTGGGTGCATGCTGTACTACTGAGAGTTTCTGTGTCAGAGGCACTCTCTATATACAAACAGATGTCCAACGACTCACCTTCCTATCTTCACGATGGTCTCTCCAAGTAGACCAACCAAATTTAGCATAGCTATCTCATATGATTTCCTCCCTGATGTCAGCTTTAAATGCAGAAAGTAGCAAAGGATGAAGTTATTTCATAGCGTAGATCATTTTCACTTGAGGAAGTAATACAACTGTGGTACTCTTTAAACGAAATCCTTTTAACAGAGGGAATCGGTTTCTCCCATTATCTACGGTATGGATCCCAATCTGTATTAAAATTAGTTTTGAGGGTTACTTTCGGTAAAGAGTTATTTCGCCTTCACCTTCATCTATTGTAGCTTTCTTTTATTTCAGCTTATACTCTTCTCGTGAGGAATATGACTTAGGGATGAGAAAGTAGGACAAGCCTTATCAAAACTGGCTTCTATCTCATTAATGGGTTCAGTGTAAACTCGTTTATAAACGACAAACAGTTTGCTTTTTTAGGATATATTGTTGGCTCAATTTGAAATTTTAAACATGTGATCCACGAGCGCATACGCGCCTTGGCAACCACGCTACTGTTGGCAGCCATAATTTCGAAATAGTAAAAAACTTCGTTTATATAGGAACCAGCATCAACACCAGCAACAACATCAGGACTGAAATCGAGCGAAGAATCAATCTTGCCAATAAATGCTACTTTGGACTAGGTAGGCAATTGAAAAGTAAAGTCCTCTCTCGGCGAACGAAAATCATGCTCTACAAGTCACTTATCGTACCCGTCCTGATATATGGGGCAGAAGCATGGACCATGACGACAGCAGATGAAGCGGCTTTGGGAGTATTCAAGAGAAAAGTTCTTCGAAAGATTTATGGACATCTACGCGTTGGCGAGGGCGAGTACCGAAGAAGATTTAATGATGAGCTGTACGAGCTATACGCAGACATCAACATAGTCCAGCGAATTAAAACGCAGTGGCTGCGCTGGCTAAGCCATATTATGCGAATGAAAGATGATGCTCCGACCAAGAAAGTGTTTCTATCGGAACCCGCCTATGGAAGCAGAGGTAGAGGGCGGCCCCCACTCCGTTGAAAGGACCAGGTGGAAAGCGATTTAAAATCCCTTTGTGTGACCAATTGGCGTCGGTTGGCGAAGCGAAGGAGCGACTGGCGCGCCTTGTTGGACGGCCATAACCGTTTAGACGGTTAAGCGCCAATTAAGTAAGTAAGTAAGTAGTCCACGAGCGATTCTTCACTCAAGACTATCCAGTTTAACGTTGAAAATATTGGTCTTGTGAAGGTAAAGTTAACTACTTATGTAACGTATGTTGACTTTTAGCTTACTTATAAAATATAAAGACCACATGATAGAGTTGTCTTCTTATGTCCGCGGAACACACCATGTACATAGTGAGACAAGAGTACTCCCCATAAGAAAGACAAATAAAATACTGAACAAACAGTTTCTGCTAAGTACCCAGAACTCTGAGCATAACAACAAGCATCTGATTGAAGAGACCCCGCCTCCCGGGGCTCAAGAAGTCATCTTCGCAAGCATGAGGAAATACGGTACCTGAAAACTCAGCCGTATGAATAAAAAGTGCACAAAAAGGTCTTCAGAGTAATCCACCAAAACGTGTCGGATCACCATGATAGGAGTTTCCCGGCGAACCCTGTTCTAAAAGTCAAATACCCTAAACTTTCAGTAGTGGAAATCAACCTCCCCAGGGAGACGCACGTCACTCTAGCTTAATTTCGATCTATACACTGTAACAGGTTAAACTCTCCTCTATCCAGAATTAACCCCGACATACATAATGTATGACGTGCTTGTAATGTGTCACCACATGACACCAACCATCTTTCCAATTGCAATGTGAAACAAACGCCTCAACCACCGCTTTCTCTCTTATCCACCCCTGTTGAAACTGCAAGCTTTCTTGGTTTCCCGTTAGAGGATATTGATGACCATTTTTGAATAGTCGCGCCTAAGTGAAGCACTGCTACAACAACAACATTGTACACGAAAAGTAAACCGCCTCTTGCGTTGCATCTACTGCTACATCAAACTTTATTCTGGGCATTGGCATCGCTACCCGATTATAAACCGACATTTTGGAGTCTGCAGAATTCTGCAAAACTCGTCACTCGAAGCAAACTCCCGCAGCGACAAAGTCTGACAACATAAATTATGAAGCAAGGTCACTTTAAGGTGAGCTGATACTATAATTAAAATCATAGATCTTAAGGAGGTTTTGTCATATATTCCTCTAATGCGACGTAAGTTGTTAAAGCTATAGATCCCTTGTTCAATGAGCCACGGCCAATTTATTGTATTCGTCCTGCTATATGATGTAGAAGCATGGGCCAAGACAACATCAGACGAAGCGGCTCTAGGAGTGTTTGAAAGAAAAGTGTTTCGAAATATGTATGCACCTCTACTCGTTGGCGACAGTGAGTACCGAAGGAGATTGGATGATGGGATATACGAGCTTTACGCAGGCATCAACATTGTCCAGCGAATTAAAACGCAGCGGCTGCGCTGACTAGGCCATGTTATGCGAATGAAAAATTACGCTCCCGCTAAGAAAGTATTTTTATCGGGACCCGTCTATGGAAGCAGATGAAGAGGGCGGCCCAAACTCCGCTGGAAAGATCAGGTAGAAAACAATTTAAATTCCCTTCCTGTGACCAACAGACGGCAGTTAGGAGCGCAAAGAAGCAACTGACGCGCCTTGTTGGACGGCCATAACCGTTTAAACGGTTAAGCGCCAATTTAGTAAGTAGGTTAGTGATAATTGATGCATAGCCTAAAAAATCATTACAAATAAAACATTTTATCATCAGCACTCAATTAAACTATTAATCGGAGCTAAGAGCTCATAATTTCTTTACAGGGATCATTTCGTGATGCACAATCACACAAATGCACTCAGCCGTGCATACCTAAGTACATACTTAGAACAAAAAGTTAGAGAGCTCAGTTCCCAAAGACAAATCTCTGGCGGCTCTAGGAAATATTGTATACTTAAGTGGTTTGAGTAGAGAAATTACGCTGACTTAAATTAAAAAGGAAACTCGAACTACCTAAAATCAACTACGTAAGAAAATCGACAGCTGTTGCGGTAGCCGCGGCATTGAGATCAAATTAAGCGAAACGGCAAAAGTTATTTAACACCAAATGAAATGCCAATAACAAAAGCAAATGCCAGATGCTGCTTATTGAATTTGCTGATTTTAATTTGAATAATGAAAAAATAACAACATTAACAGGCACAATCAAATAACTCAAGACTGCTGAATAAGGCTGAGTAACACAGCACTGTGCTGTGTTATTGTGTTAACACTCAGTAATGTGCAGCACGCACACGCACACTTATCGATTAATTTATAACACCATGGCACACTCGATGGCACAAAGCTGACTGTTTCTATAGCACAGAGAATGACACTCAGATCGTAAGTGCACATTCATACATACATAGTCCATTGTGCTTGTGTTTTGCTTGTGTGTTGATTGTACTCATAATCTTGCCTGTGTATTACGTTTAAAAGATGTGGGCATAAAATGTATACTCTAAGTTGAAAATGTTCTATTTAAACAAAAGTTGTGGTTATATAACGTAGATTCCCTAAACATGGGAGTATGAAAGAAGATAAATGTTGCCATGATTTACTTTTCTAAATGGCGTGAAGCGTGGCGTTAGAGGTACGTAACACAGTAATGTGCTCTGATATTGTGCCAATACTCATATCGACTTTCGATAATCAGTTATAACACAATTGTGTCAACACAATGTGTTAACACTGCAAAGTGTGCCTGTGCTACTGTGTTAACACTCAAAAAATAGTTTCATTACCCACCACTACTGCTGTAGTCACCATTCTTAAAATAAATAAGCAATTTGGAATATTCGCGAATATTTTCGTAAAGTTTACTGAACTCAGCTTTTAATTTAACAAACTCAGAATGTGCTATGTAAATTCGTACAAAAAAAAAAAATAAAGAAGCATGTGGACAACAATTTTTGAATTTTATATTTAAAATGCAACAAGAAATATTGACAATCTCTTTGGAAATTTTGCTTTAGTTTTGTTGTCATCACAATTGCCATTCACAAGTGGCAAGGTGTTGTTGTGAGCAAAAAACTTTTGCATAACTTTTAAAAATTTTTTTTTTTTTTTCAACAAACTCTTTTTTCGAAATTCTTTTATACAGAAAGAATTTATTTTTATTTGGCACGTGCTTGCATTGCACGTCGCGTGAAACGAGCTGAAAATATGAAAAGTTTTGGTGACACAAGTGCACACGCATGCATACATAGACAAATGCATATATAATATATACAGTTATTCGGGAAATGTTTCGACGCAGATGCAAAACTCCCCGTATACCAAATTTAATAATATACCGACTTAAGAGTACGTTTGATTTTATTTTGTGGTCACACAGCCGACATTTTTTCCCCCAAGCTGTTAGAAGCGATTCTCACAAAGCAACTAGCGTTTAGTGTATCTTCGGTTATTTACTTATCACAGCACGGATCTTGTAAGCGAAAGTCAGCAGTGTCTAACTTACTTGAGTTCACGACCTTTGTACCCAATAGCTTTAAAGCTAACTGCGAAATCGATGTTATTTACAAAGATTTTAGTGAGGCGTTTGATAAAGTTTCCCATTCTCTACTCTTACACAAAGTCGGCCGGCTAGGCTGTCATCCTTTACTTCTCTCTTCAGTTTCTTCTTATTTGAGTAAACGTAAACAAACAGTTATTTTTAACAACTGTTGGTCGAAATTTATCAATGTAACTTCTGGTAGACATCTTGTGTCAGTGTTATTCTTACTATTTATTAATAACCTACCAAGTATTTTGAAGCGTGAAACTTATTATGCCCATCCGATCAGCAGAAGCACTTCTTCAGTCCGATCTTTAGAGCCTAGGTGTATGGTTTAATGTAAACCTCATGTCACTAAACCTTCCGAAGTGTAATTTCATGTGTTATACACAGAAAACCCCCCAATCCCATGAGTATGTGATTGGAGATTATATTATTAAGCAAGTCACCAACTTCACTGAGGTATTACAATGGACCATAAGCTTGATTTTAAATTACATATTGCAACTTGCGTTAATAGGGCTAAGGCCAAAACTCTGTTTACATCATTGGCGAGGCCAATATTGGAATATGCTTCGATAATCTGGAGCCCACGTTATCAGATTCACTGCGATAAACTGGAATCGGTCCAAAAACAGTTTTTGCGTTGGAACACTTACCATGGGATACGTCAAGTAATCTTCCGTCGTACTGCAACCTGTTGAAGCTATTAGAGTTACAGAGCCGTAAAGATATGCTTGGTGTATTATTTATAGTAAAACTCTTAAGAGGGGTGATAGCTAGCCCATTTTTGCTTGGCAAAATGAAGTTCAATATTCCAGTCAGACCGTCTAGATATTTTCAACAACTGCACATAATTACCTGCAGATCGAACTTCGAAATGCATGACCCACTTCGTGGCTTTTGTCATGATTTCAATAATCAATGAAAAAGTTTAGCAGCTTGAAACCCGGCTTTCAAAATTAAAAAGTACCTGCTTAATACATTAAATATGTAAGGTGTAACACCTACCTCAGTGTGTTTTTTATACTCAGCTGAGCAGAGCTCACAGAGTATATTAATTTTGTTCGCATAACGGTACCCCGTAACGGCATAAACTAATCGAGATAGATATAGACTTCTATATATCAAAATGATGTGGGCGAAAAAAGAAATTCATTTAGCCATGTCCGTCCGTCCGTTCTTCTGTCCATAAACACGATAACTTGAGTAAATTTTGAGGTATCTCAATGAAATTTGGTATGTAGGTTCCTGGGCACTCATCTCATATCGCTATTAAAAATTAACGAAATTTGACTATAACCACACCCACTTTCTCGATATCGAAAATTTCGAAAAACCGAAAAAGTCTGATAATCCATTACCAAAGACGGATGAAGCGGTTAAACTTGGAAGGTGGGTTGACCTTATGCAGCAGAATAGAAAATTAGCAAACATTTTTTGGACAATGGGCGTGTCAACGCCCACTTTTAAAAGAAGGTAATTTAAAAGTTTTGCAAGCTATAATTTGGCAGTCGTTGAGGACATCATGATGAATTTTGGCAGCAACGTTACACCTATTACTATATGTGTGCCAAATAAAAATTTGCAAAATCGGATGACGAACACCCCCACTTTTTTAAAAAAAAATTTTTAAGTCACAAAAATTTAATATCTTTGCAGTATATAAGTAAATTATATCAACATTCATCTCAAGTAATGATATGGTGCAACAAAACACAAAAATGAAAGAAAATTTCAAAATGGGCATGGCTCCGCCCTTTTTCATTTAATTTGTCTAGAATACTTTTGATGGCATAAGTCAAACAAAAAATTACCAATCCTTGTGAAATTTCGTAAGCGCAAAGCTTCTATGACGATAACTATTTTCTGTGAAAATGATGATCGAATTACTCGTAAGGCCCGCGAGATTCTCGAATCTGGAATCACTCATAAAACTCGCGATTTTCGCGACCTTCAATTCAGTTGCTGCATTAGCAATATTCTATGCATTTTGGGGTTTTTTACTTGTGGTTTTGCGGACATTTTGGCTTGTGCTCCAGAAAAAATTGTAAGCTTTATATAAAAGAGCCAATGAATCGATTAAGTTGAATGTCGAGAAGCTTGCGAGCCTTACGAGTAATTCGATATTCGAGAGTCACGCCAGCCTTACGAGTAATTCGAGAATCGCACGAGAAGGTGAGACTCACGAGAAATCTCTTCTCGAACATGTTCGAGAAATCGTAAGCTCTAATTATTATATAATTTTATTTTATTTTGTTTTTTTGTGTTTTGCCTATCTGTGGGCATAATGTCTTGTAGATATATTTAAAATAAATGAAGGAGAAGATATGAACTCTACGCTCCCTTTTAGGGATTTTATGTGCTTCGATATTGGGCTTAAGAACTCTTTCTGGATATTTCTTCTTAAATAATGTTTACTCTTAACAAGAATTTTTTTTTTGGGCGCGCCAGCACGAATTATAACTGCAATACGCAATTGTCAAAATCACGCAACGAATCTTGTTTATCTACCAAATACGACTCTGACGACCCCGAGGAGAGCACACGGTAGGAGGAGTTTGAATAATCTAAAAGATTAAGCGTGTTGTTATACATAAAAGGTATGCACGAGCTGAAGTTGTTGCAGCAGTCTTGCTTTTTATGACATAGCATGACGCATGTTCTTGGGTAAAGTTTGAGCAGCTGTGGCAACTTCGCGCATTCTTTGAATGTTAACAATCTGTTCATCACTAGCAAATCAAGGTTAGGTTAAACTGACCAGTCAATAAAAACCTCATACAGACGGAGGGTGTTCATAATGTTACATGTATTTGCTTAGGTCATCAACAAACGTTATGTAATGCCTTGGTCTTCTTGGCAAATACTTGAAGTTTTCTACAATCTAGCTCAATTCTTCCTCGGGATCAAGCAACTCGGTCACCTCTAGTAACTGGAGCCTTGCATTGCGATTACAGCACACGAACACAGAACGAGCTGAACCGTTACTTCCTATATCTGTTTAACTGCCGAGGTGCAAGTTACAAGCATGTGACGCCAGAAGTCAGTGTCCTGGTAGTAAGCCCATCATGAGCCTTAATTCTTGTCTCTTTAGATATATGAGACACTTTGAGAATCTTACGTCGTAGTATTTGCAAATGATCTTATGAAATTTGCAGCCCGCGCATCTTTCCACACATTTTCTTCTTGATGGATCATATGCATTCCTGTTTCCTTTTGATTTCACCCAAACATACTGGGACGTATACCGTCAATCCATCAAGAGCTGGACCTTCTTATATCAACTCATCAGCCTTTTCGTTACCGTTTATCGCTTTATGAGCGGGAACCCAGTATAAGTGAATGGTCCGGTCTGACTGAAGTCTTCCTTATGATTATTCGCATTTTAAGACACTTTTGAATGAAGTTCTGTTTGAGATTATTGCCTTGATCGCCGCCTGACTATCAATATATACATTGAAGGGGCTGCAGCTTAAGCATGCTTCCTCCAGAATTTCTGCTGTCCGCCCGAGTGATACTTCAGTGATTTTGCAGCTTGCAGGGCCTAGTTATTTCTGTATCGACACAGTTACCAACAACAGACCCGACCCTTGCATAAGTTTGCCATATCCACACCCTTGCATCAACTCTCCAGTTCTATTGGGGCGCAAAAATCTCTTTAATTTTTTCTTTTAAAGTTTTTATTTCTTTAATAAAATTGTTTTATTTTTTATTATCAATTGTTTTTGTTGAATCTTTTATTATTTTAACAAAACTTGTTACAAATACTCTATGATGTTGGTTTACAAACTATTGCTAATTTTGTATCTTTCAAACACACAGGGTCGGATTAACAAGTGGGCAGAATAGGCATTTGCCTGAAAAAATTAAAAAGACTTCTAAAATTTTCTTACAAACATAAAATTCTAGAGAGTGAATGAAAAATATAATCAGAACTAAAAATTAATTTTACTCAAATAAATAAAACTCAGCTGACCGCATTCAAAAGGCGACGACCGACGAACCATACAGGGTTCGTAAAAAGGATATTTCCGACACATTTGAAAAAGTGTATGAACGTGCAAGGAAGTGTATCGAAGTGAAAGGAGAGTAAGGATATTGAAAAATAAAAAAGAATTATCTCAAAATGTACACTGGTTGTGGTATACATTGCAACAGGGTGTTAGGTATACTTTGCATTGAGTCAGATTTATTGAACAAAATCTATATTGATGATATAATTGATGAATTTGCTGAAAAAAATTTAAAAGCGACATGTTTAAAATGTAGATAGTAATATTATTGACATTATTACATTGTGACAATAAAATTTTAATGCAAGATATAAGTTTTTACTTTTTAAACGAAAAAAGAAAGGAACGGGCGTGGAAAAAGGGCCGCCAATTGATGGTTGCCTAGGGCCCCGTTGAGGATTAATCCGGCCCTGCAAACACATATGTACCATATAATACATATTCACTCAATATTTTCTCTGAAGAAAGAACAATTTATATTGGGGTAAGGTCGAAAATTGTAGAAATTCATACGATTTGTCCCGAACCGCGTAATGCTATATGCACGCTTTCTCAAGACAGTCGGAAATGAAATATTTTTATACAAGTTTTCAGTTGGGAGCCATAACTCGAAGAAAAATTAGTATATCGTAATGAAATTGTGAAGACATTTTGGTTGACATTTTGGTTGACATCTTAGCTCGTTCAGTCGTAGGTGATTTGGAAAGAGTCACAGCCTAAAGCTTAATATAGCATGGACTTAAGTACTGTAGGCATAAGTGTGAATACTAATTTTCCTCCTCGGCATCCGATTAGCACCAGTTCGATTTGCGAAGTGGGGAACATTATCCTACGTATTTTTTAGTATATCATAGAAGGTGTCCTTATCCGATATACAGGCCATCTTATCACCAATTTCTGCCCTGAAAATTAGCAGAGGGAAACATTCAAAGCTGCTCGACACCTACAAAAGATGTCTGCTTTAATCAAGTAGGACTGTTTTGCATTTAGGGCAGTCTGGTTGTCAACAATATAATTGCATTTGTTTCTGGAACCGTACACCTCATAACTACTCTCCTATGGCATAGGGAAGACACTGCAAAATTAAGAAATCGATAAAGGTGCATTACTGTTGCGGCCATACGGCCGGCACTTAAGCTGTTGCAGTTGCTCGTGCTATATTTTTGGCCATTAGGTCTGCAGGTGGGATGTAGAGAGTAGCATGCTGTCGAGGTATTCAGATTTATAGGAAGACTACTATATGACCATCCCCCGTCATGCTTTTTTATCAGTCCTTGGATTGTATCTTCCTTAAATAGAATTTTCCTTAACCTTGCCATTTCACTGAAGGATTCTGTGTCCGCTCAGAAATAACAGATCTCAATATTTTAAGAAGACCCTTTGTTTCACATTGGCGACTCCGCTTTTCTCTTGATACTTCTCAGAGGAGAAGTTCTGTTGTATGAAACTGTCAGCTCCCTTGATAAAATTTTGTTTCAGTTTTCCACAGTGGTAACCTCTTTAGATTACTCCAGTCTTCGATATCAAATCGACATTTTTTCGATAACTACTCGATGATATACCGATAACAAATTGGTAATAATCCGACAATAAATCAATAACTTTTCGATAGGTTAGGTTACAAACAAACCCATAAAGTGTCGATTACTTTTATATAAATAAAAATATGTATATAAAACTGTTCAATAATAAATCGATAGCCTTTCGACAACAAATCGATAACTCGTCGATACAAAATCAGTAACTCATTAATAACCTTTGTTATTGATCGCAAATTTCTAAAACTTCGATAACTCGTCTGTGTCTGGTGATGACACACCCATAACAAATCGATAACTCATCGATAAAGAATCGTTAGGTTAGGTTGAATTGGCCGGTCCATGAGGACCTCACATAGACTGAATGAGTCCGTAGTCTTACCAAAAGTTTGTTTTAACGACCAAACTGAAAAGCCCTATCAAAAACCAGGAGCTATGTATAAAATAACTCCGTCTTCTTGGCAAATACTAGAAGCTAGATCTGGCAGCTGTATCACTCCTAATAGCTGGAGTCTTAGCTTGGCAAGCGGAGAGCACGAGCACCGAACGTGCTCCACCCTTTCCTCCTCCAACCCTCACTTCCTATATCTGCTATCACTGACCAAGCCTAATTTAAAGGCACGTGACGTCAGAAGGCAGTGTCCAGTCAGAATACCCGTTATGAGTCTACAGTCCTCTATTTTTAATGAGAGAAGCAACTTTGTTAGTCTAAGGTTGTAAGACGTACACATAATTTTCGACACTTTACAGCCCCGCGCTTGAACCCAAGCCTTTCCCGCTTGGTCAATCATGAACGCTTATGACTGCGTATAATAGATCTTGCCCTCTAAGAAGATTCAGAGGAAAAGCAAAGCCACCATGGTGAAGCAATAAGATGTATCTTCTAAGAAGACATGTAAAAGAAATATATAAGCTAGCAAAAGCTACGGAAAGCGAAGCGTGTCGGGACGAGTGCAGGGATCTACTGAGGATCTACAAGCGTGAAAATTCTAGGGGAAAGAACCGTTAACACTTCGGTAAAAAATTGAGTACACGATTTGACTTAAAATCATTCTTTTTCTCTCTCCTTTCTTTCTTTTTTCCTTTCCTCTCCTTTCCTTTTATTTTAAATGCTAAGTTTCAAGATGAAAAAGTTGTGCTGCTAGTTTTAGTATTGAAATTCAATACGTAAGCATGAAACTTACTTACTTACTTACTTAATTGGCGCTTAACCGTCTAAACGATTATGGCCGTCCAACAAGGCGCACCAGTCGCTCCTTCGCTCCGCCAACCGGCGCCAATTGGTTACACCAAGGGAGTTTAAATCGTTTTCCACCTGGTCCTTCCAACGGAGTGGGGGCCGCCCTCTACCTCTGCTTCCATAGGCGGGTTCCGATAGAAACACTTTCTTGGCCGGAGCATCATCTTTCATTCCCATAACATGGCCTAGCCAGCGCAGCCGCTGCGTTTTAATTCGCTGGACTATGTTGATGTCTGCGTATAGCTCGTACAGCTCATCATTAAATCTTCTTCGGTACTCGCCATCGCCAACGCGTAGAGGTCCATAAATCTTTCAAAGAACTTTTCTCTCGAACACTCCCAAAGCCGCTTCATCTGCTGTTGTCATGGTCCATGCTTCTGCCCCGTATAGCAGGACGGGTACGATAAGTGACTTGTAGAGTATGATTTTCGTTCGCCGAGAGAGGACCTTACTTTTCAATTGCCTACCTAGTCCAAAGTAGCATTTATTGGAAAGATTGATTCTTCTCTGGATTTCAGTGCTGATGTTGTTGCTAGTGTTGATGCTGGTTCCCAAATAAACGAAATGTTTTACTATTTCGAAATTATGGCTGCCAACAGTAGCGTGGTTGCCAAGGCGCGTATGCGCTGACTCTTTGCTGGAAGACAGCAGGTACTTCGTTTTGTCCTCATTCACCATCGTAACCATGAAATGTCCAAAGAAAAAACCAACTGTTTGGAGTGAAGACACAAAATACAATTCAATAACTTTTATATTCAAACGCTCTCAAAACTCACTTAAGTTTACATGCACAAATACATACAACAACATTTTTTACATAATGCAAACTCTCTGATCATGCTCACAATTATAAAGCAGCAGTTATTCTAAAAAGTTTATTCACCTTTAGTTGGCTATAAAAACTGAATCATGTATGTACGGTTATGCACAGGACACATATAAACATGCTTTATCATCGTTTCTAAGCCTCCTTCTACATATATCCAACCACCATCTCAACAATATACTCTTTTACACTTTTACAATAGCACAATTTTTTACTTCCTCTCTTTATATAAGACCAAAACAATCCTAGCCCGCCACTTTATCCCAATATTCTTTTTTCTGGCTTTATGTGTCTTCTTTTTTGCAAACGTATGTTGAAGATCTATCGTGTAAGGGACGTCAGTTTAGGATTTGCAACGTAACATTCAAATTATGCAACGTAACTTAAACTTTTCATATTTAGCACGAAGGCAACGTGCACAAAAGTTTTTCTTTTGTTAAATTTTTATTTTTTATTTAGTTTTATTGTAGCTGCAATTTTATACCAATGGTAGGCAATGTTGGACTTGTAGCGTTGGACCAATCAAACTTTTACGCACCAGAATACGGAGTCTGGTTGGAAGATGTCTTTCAATAGCTTAGTATAGAAAGTTTCTAGTAAGAGCATTTTGAGTGGGATTTTCTTGTTAGAAAAAAAAGTAAGAAAAATAAATTATAAATTATATATTATCTTAATAGCTGCAAACCTTTTTTGAACTTCAGTATTAAATAATTGACAAAGCGTCAGCAAAGCAGATGTGATAAAATGGGAAATGATATTTAGGTGAGGTTGAACTGGCTGGTCTGTGAGGAACTCACATATACTGAATGAGTCCTAATCCTCTTGGGAAGTTCTAG
This sequence comes from Eurosta solidaginis, assembly GCF_040869045.1. Classification (NCBI taxonomy): domain Eukaryota; kingdom Metazoa; phylum Arthropoda; class Insecta; order Diptera; family Tephritidae; genus Eurosta; species Eurosta solidaginis. Next base: position 261,323,770 of record NC_090320.1, on the reverse strand, counting down.
AAGCTTCCCAGGACGTATGCTACTTGCTGCTTCTATATCTGATAGCTTTCCCATACCTTATAGCTGGAGTGTTAGCAGTGCGAGCGCAGGGCACGAGCAAGGGACGTGCTCGATCGTTTTCTTCCTCAACCCGCTCTTCCTATATCTGCTATCACTGAATAAGCCTACTTTAAAAGCATGTGACGCGAAGTGACAATGTTTAGTTCGAGTACCCATCATGAGCCTACAATGCCTTCTTTTAATCTGGCCCAATTTGATTGCAGCATCTACGGTACAAGCCTCGATTGATGCACCCTGTTTAGATAGCTCATCCGCTTTTTATACTCAGTTGAGCAGAGCTCACAGAGTATACTAACTTTGATTGGATAACGGTTGGTTGCACAGGTATAAAGGAATCGAGATAGATATAGACCTCCATATATCCAAATCATCAGTATCGAAAAAAAAATTTGATTGAGCCATATCCGTCCGTCCGTCCGTCTGTCCGTTAACACGATAACTTGAGTAAATTTTGAGGTATCTTGATGAAATTTCGTATGTAGGTTCCTGGGCACTCATCTCAGATCGCTATTTAAAATGAACGATATCGGACTATAACCACGCCCACTTTTTCGACATCGAGAATTTCGAAAAACCGAAAAAATGCGATAATTCATTGCCAAAGACAGATAAAGCGATGAAACTTAGTAGGTGGGTTGACCTTATAACGCAAAATATATAATTAGTAAAATTTTGGACAATGGGTATGGCGCCGCCCACTTTTAAAAGAAGGTAATTTGAAAGTTTTGCAAGCTGTAATTTGGCAGTCATTGAGGATATCATGATGAAATTTGGCAGGAACCTTACTACTTATGTGCTAAATAAAAATTAGAAAAATCGGATCAAGAACACGCCCACTTTAAAAAAAAATTTTTTAAAAGTCAAATTTTAACAAAAAATTTAATATTTTTACAGTATATAAGTAAATTATGTCAACATTCAACTCCAGTAATGATATGGTGCAACAAAATACAAAAATAAAAGAAAATTTCAAAATGGGCGTGGTTCGGCCCTTTTTCATTTAGTTTGTCTAGAATACTTTTAATGCCATAAGTCGAACAAAAATTTAAAAATCCTTCTGAAATTTTGTAGATGTATAGATTCTATGACGGTAACTGTTTTCTGTAAAAATGGGCGAAATCGGTTGAAGCCACGCCCAGTTTTTATACACAGTCGACCGTCTGTCCTGCAGCTCGGCCGTTAAAACGATAACTTGAGCAAAAACCGATATATCTTTACTAAACTCAGTTCGCGTACTTATCTGAACTCACTTTCGAAATTGAAAAAATTGGTTTATTGCCGCAAAAAATAACTTTGGAAAAAAACTTTGTAAAATGTGTGCGACACCTACCATATTAAGTAGAAGAAAATGAAAAAGTTCTACAAGGCGAAATCAACAGCCCTTGGAATCTTGGCAGGAATACTGTTCGTGGTATTGCATATATAAATAAATTAGCGGTAACCGACAGATGATGTTTTGTATCACCCTGTTCCACATTTTGGTCGATATCTCGAAAACGCCTTCACATATACAACTAAGGGCTACTCCCTTTTAAAACCCTCATTAATACTTTTAATTTGATACCCATATCGTACAAACACATTCTAGAGTCACCCCTGGTCCACCCTTATTGCGATATCTCGAAAAGGCATCCACCTATAGAACGAAGGCCCACACACTTTTAAAATAATCATTAACACCTTTCATTTGATACACATGTCATAAAAACACATTCCAGGGTTACCCTAGGTTCATTTTCCTACGTGGTGATTTTCCCTTATTTTGTCTCCAAAGCTCTCAGCTGAGTATGTTATGTTCGGTTACACCCGAACTTAGCCTTCCTTACTTGTTTATATTCATTTATTTCTCTATGCCCAGGGACTCAATATAGATATATTTCTCCCTATCCCGATTCTTTCCACAGATTGCGTACACTCTTACACTTTTTAAATTGTTGGGCTAAAATAGATATATTACACACTTATAGATTACATATATAGATTACAGACTTATAACAGTCCTCCAGTCCTTCCTTCTCCTTTGGTCACGGCTACTACTTCCACCTGAAAAACAGTATACACATTTTTCACCTCGTCTGTCATTTGAGCGCCCTCGATCTACCTTCCATCGTGTAGTATGTCCGTTCAATATTTGATGAAGCTATACTACTTTGGCCGTATAGTACGTGCTGAAACTGTCCCGAGGCATTGAGTCTCGTTGCAGTTGTAACCACTATATTCTTCGCTACCAGGTCTACAGCATGTGCAGAATGGCATACAGTGCAGCCGTCGGGGTTGTTTTCAGGGCTCCCGGTATGCTAAGCATAGACAGCCTGCAACCCCCCCAAATTGTTTAAGGTTCATTCGATTTTGTGTGTCCGTCTACCAAAGTATATGGTGGTGTTAACAATCGCTGTAAATATCCAATGAGAGAGAGAGATGGCGTAGACCCCACGTCACCCCACTCTATTTCCAAGGCAAAAGTGCCGTTTTCGTTGTTGTTGTATTAACGATAAAGACACTCCCCGAAAGCTTTGGGGAGTGTTCTCGATGTTTATGGTCCTTTGCCGGATATAGAACCGGTACGTTCCGGTAACAAAGCACCATTAAGGTACTAGCCCGACCATCTCGGGAACGATTTATATGACCACATTTAACCTTCTAGGCCATCCCGCCCCCACCCCCTTGTTCCATGAGGAACTTGGGGCCGCCAGAACTTCGGCTGTTAATGAAACAGGATTCGCCACGGATAGGTGAGGTTGACAATTGGGTTGGAGAAGCTATATATTGCGCTGACAACCCCATGAGAGGGTTGCGCTACAAAACCCCTTGAATCAATTTGATATTTTAGTCGCCTCTTACGACAGGCATATGTACCTACCGCGGGTATATTCTAAGCCCCCTAACCCGCTGGGGGTACGAAATATATAGAAATAATTCTATATAGTAAGTTGTCGTGGAAGCCCAACCTGAAGAAGGCATCGGCGGCACTTTATGGCAATGATAGACAGCCACAAAGTGCCCTCGAGGCCTTCTTCACGTTTAGCTATCACGACAACTTACAGTCTGAATTATTTCTATACTAGCCTTTACCCGCGGCCCCGTCCGCAAGGAGAAAATGAAATATATGGGTTATTCACGTTAGCCTGCTTATCAAGTTATCTGTTTAAAATTTTGTTTCTGTGCAATGCATTTTATATTTGTAATTGAATCAAAAAAACTAAATGAGCTGATAATCTGATAGGATCCCCAAATGATCCCGAAATTATCCATAAGAAGCAACAAAATGACCCCGACGCTATCGCGGACGGATTCCTAAAACCATCCAGAAATGCCCCCAAAGGGTCTTGAAAAGTTCCCGGAATAGACCCAAAAAACCCGAAATGACAGCGACACGATTCTAGACTTAAACAGAGAACCACACAGAAATGATCCCTGAAGGGTACCAAAATGATCCCGAAATAGTCCCGAAAAAGTCCCGAAATGACCCTGACGGGCTCCCGGACGGATCCCAAAAAACATCCAGAAAATATCCAGGAAGGGTTAATAAATTATCCCGACATAGTCCAGAAAAAGTTCCGAAATGACCCCGAGGGGACCCACGACGTATCGCGAAAACCATACAGAAATGATTCCAGAAGGGTCCCAAAATGACCCGAAATAGTCCGGAAATAACCCCGATGGGATCCCGCACGGATCCAGAAATGATTCGGGAAGGTCCCAACACTATCCCGAAAAAGTAACAAAAAAGTCTCGAAATGACTCCTATGACATACCGGACGGATCCAGAAATGACCCCGGAAGGGTCCCCAAATCACCCTGATGTATCACGCAAACCATCTCAATTCTGGAAGGGTCCCCAAATGATCCCGAAATAATACAGAAAAATTGGGGGGGGGGGGGCGGAGGGTGTCACTGCTCATTTTGTAAGCCCTCGACTTATTTGACCTATTGAGTTGTAATATTGGTGAAGGTCAGTAAAGGTAAAATTATAATGTGTAAAAATTATTAAAAAGTAATTGTTCGAAGGGGTCATGGGATCCCCGCCCCCCTTACCATGCTTGAAAAAAATTTCTCAAGTAGACTATTGTCTGTGTCCCAAATTTCATCAAAATCTGTGTAGCCGTTTTGGGCTGATTCAGTCACAAAGACGAAAAAATACAATAATTAAATTATAACTGTTCCTAGGGGCGGGGACCTCCCCTTTTAAAAAAAATATATCCTGTAGATCCTTCTAGGCTATTGGCTATATGTGTGCAAAATTTCATCCAAATCGGTCCAGCCGTTCTTGCGTGATTGAGTCACAAAGACAAACGTCTGGACAAACATCCAAACATCCAAACAACCAAACATCCAAACATCTAAACATCCAAACTTTCCCATTTATAATATATATATTAGAAGATATTTGGTATAAGGTTTCTCCTGTTTGGCCAAACCTCCTAACTTATGTCTAGACCAATGCAGGACCTTATACAACCTCTTAAACACAATTCATAACCGTCTTCTCCGCATTGGCGTCCAACCCGACATTAGATACCCAGGTATGTATATCCATAAATCCCCGATCCATCAAAGAACTAACTGTCGTAATGCAACGTTATCTACGTACGATGTAAGTTTGACGGGTCCAACATCGAACCGCATGAGCAGTTGGTTAATGGCCAGCGTGCATTGCAGAGGTAACAATACCCCGCCCTGCGTTTCCATCTTTATATTTTCCAATTGCTAAAAATTCGCACCCTTATCCTTCAGCTACATAAGTAAGTTTTAAAAAGTTCAGAGCCCGTTACCAAGAAAAAACTCATCATACTTAATCTCACCTTCAACATGACAAACTTAAACTTGCATCATAACACTGCACATTATTCTCATTCACACTCAATCCCAGCAAGCAACGTTTTTGGCACTTCTCAAATTTCTTTTTGTAATCACACATTCTTTGCCAGTTGTTTGTCTTTGGATCTCAAATGATTTGTGCCTTCAAGATGTTCAAAATACCGCAGCAAGCATCACAATTGTAAGTTTTTGCAAGGACACCAAGTGACTGTTAGCAGCAGATACACAAGAGTTGCCGTGTAGTTGTGTAGCTGTATGAGACAAACAACCCTAACAAATGCGCTACAATGCATACTTACTTGGGATTGCTAAATTTATTAATATTGTTGTTATTGTTTTATGTTGCTGCTACTAAGAGAGTAGGGAATTGAAAGTTGCAAAATTACCAAGTTGGCGCTTTTGTCTTTTGACTCTTTTGTTTAGGCTGCATGATGCAGGTTGCACAAAAGTTGCATAAAAGTTGCAAAGAGGCAAGTTGTTTAAGCCATGCAATTACATACATACATATATACATGAGAGCATACTTTCTTACATATGCATGCTTATATTTGCTAAACCTCAAACTTTCAACATGTCTCACATTTGTATTGCATTTGTGAGAAGCATATCAAATTCACAAATAGCAAATCCAAGTGTCCAAGTATACTCGCACTTACACTTGCAATTTGAGAAACAGGGTGTGGCATTAGTAGTGGGTAGATTTTTGGAAATTTCAGTAGTAATATGATTCATTATAAGAATTCTTTTGAAATAACTACATGGTTGGTATAACGAGAATGACCAAAAATCTTCCGGAAAGTCATCCCAGCTACTTTCGACAGCGTCCATGATTCTGGGTCATACATCAGGACAGGTGTGATGATCAAAGTGTTGCCAATGGTTTAAAATTTATTGGTACAAACTAAGGGAAGAATAATTTGCGTCATATCTCGGAAAAATTGCTCTTAAATAGAATTGACACCTAACAATAGCCCGTAGTTTTTGTCGAATTTGGTCAATCTGGCCAATGCTAGAACAACAGGGTAACTGGAATGTAATTAATCACACAATTATCCTTTTTATATCGGCTATTTCCACGGAAACGACGTAAAAACTTTGGGATAAATTTCCCTTTCGTGTAATGTGCTACGATCTCCACTCTATAAGACAAATGTTGCCACTAAAACCAAAAATTTAGATTAAATATTTGGGAAAAGTTGAAACAACGTGACATCAGGACGGACAAGGGCAACCGCCGTTTCACAAAAACAAGTAACTACAATCAGGGCATCAAATGAAAAATAACTAATTTAAAAAAATATATATTTTTAGTGGGGTTGCCACCTTGTACTTTTTTATTCGGAGCTCCCTTACTTGAGTCTTACCAATCACAAAAATATCACAATTCCAAACGTAAAAGTAGTTTGATCAATAATAGTAAGTGATATATTGGTATATGGTCTAATTTTTCGGTTGGTGCCTAAAGTTGTTCAATCATACTCAACACCATCTACTCTTTCGTCCTTATACGTGAACCATACGCAACTTGAGAAGCCCATATATTAAATGCGGTAACTAACTGTTGTGAAACCCTGGGTTAAGGCCATGAGATAGATGGTATTTGAGGTATAGTGGAACGATCTTCCGACAAGCCGTGCCAAATTCGGTAATTTCTGACTAACTAACTGCACAAACTGATCCATAAAAACCATTTCCATTATACACCCAAACCACCGCCAAAAATCACATAAGAGAATTGGCCTTGCCTGGTAACTAAGGCCTTCATTGTCAAGGCTCTTTAGCATTGGTATGGCAATCCTATTCGAGCCTACTGCGGTTGTGCAGTTTAGAGTGTTTGATGGCTTCTTCAACCTGTTGCTGTTGTTGTTATAGCAGTGCTTCGCCCCGTACAATAGGTGCGAACAATCACAAATTGTCACGAATGTCCTCTAAAGGGAGTCCAACGAAACTTGCTGTGGGTGGCCATAATGAGAAAGGTGTTAGAGGTGTTGGTTCCACAATGTCAGGTGGAGACAAATTACAAGCAGTACATAAATTTTGTATGTCGCAGTTGATTCTGGATAGGTAAGAGTACCCAGTTATAGAACGAAATTGAGCTATAGTGGCGCGCGTTTCCCTAGGGAGAGTACGTTCCTCGCCTGCCAGTTCTTTAATTACTGGATTCGGTGGGAAATTCCTGGCATAGAGGTCCGACGCCTGTTTTTGGATATCACTGAGCACCTGTTTGTGCTTTTTTGCTTCGTACGGCTGTGTTTCCAGATGCCATATTTCCTCATAATGCTTACAGAGATGACGCCTTAAACCCCTGGGCGATGTAGTCTCATCAATCAGATGTCTGTTCGGATGCCCTGGTTTCTGGGGTTTCAACAGAAACTGCTAACCATTTCATTTCTCTCCCTAATGGGATATGGTGTAGATAGTGTTCTGGGACATAAGATGATAGCCCGCAACATAAGAAGAGAGCCCGCTTCTTCAACCTATTTGCTAGTAGTTGTAATGTGGAACCCATTGTATTTCCGTTTATGGGCGCATCTGTATCACTCAGCGGGTTAGGGGGTTAGAATATACCCATGTTAGGTATGCCTGCCGTAAGAGGTGACTAAAATACCAAAGAGATTCAAGGGGCTGTGTAGCGTAAACCTTTCATGTTTCCAGCGTAATATATAGCTTCTCCAAACCCAATCGTCAACCTCACCTATCCGTGGCGAATCCTGTTTCATTAACAACCGAGGCTCTGGCGACCTCGAACTGCTTATGGATCTGGGGGATGGGAGGGCGGTATGGCTTAGAAGGTCACATGTGGTCATAACAAATCGTTCCCGAGATGGTCGGGCTTGGTACCGGAACGTACCGGATCTGCATCCTGCGAAGGACAATCAACATCGATAACACTCCCCAAGGCCTTCGGAGAGTCCTTATCGCTACAACAACAACAACAACAACAAGCGCATCTGTTGGGCTGCCATGTAGATTTTTCAATCGAGGATTGAATTACGTACTCGTATTGCTGGTAGAAAAGCGTTCGCGCATTTCTTCGCATCTGACAGCACTTTGTCGTTAAAAGTGATAGATATTTGTTTATTGTGCATCGTAGAATTTGAGAGGTTAATTCTCATAGTGTACCCATACCAGTAAAGGGATCTTAGTTCTTTGAGGGTTCCCCCATTTCGCGCGCTTATGTTTGTCCACAAGCTACTTGATGTGCAGGCGTATGTCACTGGTTTGAATGACGCCAAGGCCTTTCTGTCTCACATGACCAGGTTCTCTTGCCTAGCTTAAGATCTCCGTAGGTTATTTGGCTGGATTTCGAGAATTTTTTAAGAAGTAATAAAGCGAGCTGTCGCAGGCTCACTGACCCTGCAAAAAGCAAGTTCACCTTGACGGGCATCAGTGGTGAAAAGCAGGGCAGCAAAAAGATTATCGTGTATGCTGTAGAATCAGCTTATTTTTCTTTCTTGAAGTAAATAAAATTACGGCGTACATAGAAGGATCGAGCTTCGTGATATACGCGCTTCTTGAGATGTCATATACATTCTTTCCCCTGATAAATGTTCTTAAATATATGAATATATTTTGATCTCTTAGTTTTTCATGAATTCTACACGATACCTATTGCTGCCGAAATGTCTGAAATACTTATTTTTGGTGTTTCCATATTGTCCTAAAACTGTGTAAGTAATGCAAATATAGTGAAGGTATTCGCATTTTCCGCTTCATGCAGTGTATATTCTTTTTTATTTTTATCTTTTGTGCCTCTGCTACATATGGATCACACACAAGCAAACATTTAGCTTATGTGAGGTCTTTATTGACCGGCCATTTCAGCCACATCAGTCATACACACGGCTGGTATATTCACATCTAAACTTCAAAATAGCTTCACCCTAAGTAGTTCACTTACAATGCGTTTAAATCAAAGTGATTGTCAAGCTTTGTAAGTACGCCGCTGGTCAAGCCTGACAGTGGGTATAATTTTCCCACCCATAAACCGCTGCAACTCTCTTGAATGAATTTTGGTCGTAGAGTTCTCTTTTGCTTTTGTACTCTTGGACTCACGCTGTAGCTGTTGCTGCAGCAGCACTTGGCTTCGTAAGTTGGATTTGAAGCGATACTTGCTAATATAGGACACAATATGATGCACCCTGTATACAAGTGCAGACAAATTCTTAAAATTACCACTTATTTCTTGATGTTGCTGCACAAGAAAAATTGTAAGCAATCTGTTTTGTTTCGTTTATTTATTCTTCGTTGTCACTTAATGGAAAAAGTTTTATAAAATCCGCGCTAAAAAATTTTTCAAAAAAGAAAAAAATTTACAACCAAATCCCTACAGCCATGTTGCATGCACTTTGTATCATGTAAGAAGCAGACAAGCCCAAGAAAAAATATAAGAAAAAATAACAAAGATTTTAGCGAAAAAAGTAATGAATATTTAAGAAAGGGTAAACCTGAGAGATTACTTGCGTGCCACAAACATTTTAATTTTAAATCGTACATGCGCGTATATGCGTGCATGTGTGTGTGAGTGTATATATATAAGATTGCGCTTATGCACTATGACGTGTGCAAAACAAACTGTGGCCCAAATCCAATAAGCAGTAAATGCGCACGCGCATAATGTCACAATCAACGCTCGCCGACAATTTCAAGCGTAAAGAAGCTAACAAATTGTGTGCATGCAACAACAACAATACTAATATATACATAAAACTGATCTGGCAGCAGCTCATCTGCCAACAACATTTGTGCAAGCCAACCGCAATAACCGACAGAAAATCCCTCAGGTGCTTTTGCAAATTTTAAGTGTTTTTCGTTGCATTACATTTGCTTTGCGTGGCATGCATCAAGGGCGCTCGTTGTATGCAACATATAAAACGATGCAGGCAGAGCAGAACATTTCATGAATATTTACGAAGCTGCATATGCTATAAGCACGCACACACGCACGCACATAGAAAAGAGTGCAAATTTTGCGAAAATTTCATAGTTCTGCTTACCGTTAAAATTGCATTAAGGATAATAAATAAATGATTTATGGAAAACCTTGAAAGTTAAGTGTGTATCTTAAGCCTTGAGGAAATGCAGATGTGATTAGTGTGTTCTTCTTGAGCTAGAAGTTTAATCAAAGTTTCTTGAAACATGGTTGCCAAGCAAAAAGATATTATGTAACGCAAAAAGATTCCATCGTGGCAGTATTGCATTGCACGATTGATAACACTGTTTGGCTATTAGAATTTTTAGATCTTTATATATATTGTGGCGAATGCTGGCAATCACTGTGATGTTAGTAAATAAGCACAACAACAAAAACAGCAAGCAGCCACACTTACCCTTCAAAAAACGCGAGTACTCCATAAATGGTGTAAGGAATGCTCCTTTAAGAGTATAGGAGTGTTCCAAAACTAATCTGTATTCATACAAAAAATGTGCTCCAATTAACATTGCGATGTCCTAGGAGAGGAGTTGGTGATCCCACTCTCGCTTTGTTTGTGATTATTCCATAGAGTACATACGTGAGAGTACTTTCCAAAGTACTTTCGCTGTAGTACTCCATGGAGCACCCACAGAGGATCATATGCCAAAGTACTAAAGAGGAAATGTGTCGGAAAGAATTATCGAAGTGAATTTAATTTAAAATGAAAGTAAATGAAGAGGGGCAATACAACTTTTATATTTTATACTACGAATATTCTTATGTTATTAAGCATTTGCGTGAATAAAGAAACTAATATTTCTCTATACTATAGTATGTATAAATAAAACCAGTGCGCGGTTGCATTTTATCAGAGTTGCCATAGTAAAATTTTATTATCAGTTATTTGTATGCAATATTTTACTTTTGGGAACTCTGTTCGATCGTCATCATGTCGTGATCGCGGTCGTTAAAAAACGAGCAACGATCCGCTGATGGTGGTCCCCAAACGCATTGCAAAGGAGTATTGTTAGAGTACTCCAACATGAAGAAAATGGAACACGTAATCCAATAATTTTTTACGGTATGTACATGTATACACTAAAGCAATCAACCACGCTTATTTAAAAGCCAACGAAGAATATTCCACACACATAACCAGCAGCTCGAAGTGAAGATATGTCTCACATACACACGTGTAGACATCAGCTAATAGTAGAAGTTGTTACTCACACATATACACCCATATAGCTAAATAACCAAGTATGCGACACAACTGTTCCATATTCTTTAAAAGTCTAGACCTTAGGAGAAATATGCGAGGGAGGCAACAGTGGGTATAAAAGCAGCAAAACCTGAGGAATAACTAATCAGTTTTATTTAAACACGCTATTAGTTGTGAAGTATAATTGTGAAGTACTCCTCCCTAAGTAGTCTAAGTAAAGACCATTTTGCAATAGTGAATATTGGAGTTATTTATTCCACAGTTTAGCAATTCGACCGTTAGTGGAAGGTGCGTAATTATCACGAAATCCCCAAAATTCGTTACACTGTTTTCTAGCAGCATATTACTCTATGTGGAGGCTTCTTATATATTTAAGAATCTCGCTATCAAAAAGGGATTAAGAGCAAATAACTTATAGATGGGAGAGTAATTTTCTTGCTGAAGCACAGCATTCGCAGTGATTAATAATCGCAGATTCATAGCCCAGTTCAAAAAAGCAATATAATGAGCTTGGCTGGTACTTGGAGAGTCCTCGCAAAGGTTGAACAGCTGATCATAAAGTGACTGGACGACTCCATTTCGTCGTTCTCAATACAGGTAACACAGTTGGGTTGTCTGTTGTTGTTGTTGTTGTAGCGATAAGGTTACTCCCCGAAGGCTTTGGGGTGTGTTATCGAAGTGATGGTCCTTTGCCGGATACAGATCCGGTATGCTCTGGTAGCACAGCAGAAGCAGAGTACACGTTGCCAGTGCAAGCCCAGTCCAAAAGATCAGCCTGTCCTTTGTTAGGAGTATCCTTGTGTCCTAGCACCAATACATATTTTACCAAAAAGCAGCAAGATGCCACTGCAAGTCACGTCGGACAATCCTCGCAATCCTCGATCGCACGGTATCTGATCTAAGCGCTTTGATAGCCGCCTGAATATCTGAGAAGATGATAAATTCTCTCATAGAGACAGCGGCGGATAACGTTCTACCTACGGCATTGCGATCGGTAGCGTGGTTTTATCCGCGTATAAATTTAATGGAAAATCATACTATTATAATTCTCCTTGAGGGAAGCCTTTAGGGCATATGAGTAGTGAATGTGACAACAGGAGCGGAAGCCAGTAGCCACACAAAAGTATGTCCTGACTGGGTTGCAATCGAATTCCCCCAAAATGATGTAGTGTACGTTATTCCCAATGGCTCGCGCCACGAAGATACATTTCCCGCTGGGCTACAGCCATTTTGATCACGATATTAACCAGATTTAGATTCAGTATTTTAGTGGCAGTGTCGTTGTTGTACAAAAGGTCCAGCCTATTACAGCCATCGCCAATAGCAGCACCGCTTTTAGCCTTTGAACACAGAAGAAGAATTAGAGGGTCAAACAAATTCAGCTATATCTGATTTGCGAGGATTGACAGCTAATCCCCATGATTCGAACCACCTGGTCACGACAGCCAGGGCACCCTGTTAAACGTCCCTCAGTGCATTCAGAAATTCACTTCTGACAGAAATTGCAAGATCATAGGCATATTTTAACACTTCACAGCCCCTATCCTCAAGGTCCCGAAGCAAGTAGTTCATTGAAGGGATCCAAAGAAGGAGAGAAAGAACACCCCAAGTGGTATTCTCACCATTCTAAGAGCCATCGGCCAAATTCCCTCCCATCATCCCAACATCCCAGGAATTGTCACTGTAAATAACGATATGAGCCTTCTATACAAGCTAAAGTTGGCATTAGTAATCCTCAGTAGTCCGAGAAACTACTCTTTAAGCCACAGGAATGATCCAGAAGCGATCCTAGATACTTGCGAACTACCAAACATGGTATTCTCTGCCCAACGAAGCTCCCATATGCTTGCTTTAAACTCGTACATCAACACACTGTTCATACCTTTACTTTATTATCTAACGCCGAAAATATTCTCACAGCATGAGACTAATACAGCATGATCTTAATTTATCGAGACACAAAAAACGTAATAAACAGTAATAAAGTTGCTTTGCAAGATCGAATAAAAATAACAAAATATTATAAAGGAAGTCGATGTTTCAATGAGAATTAAGACTAGGGTAACTTATGTGCCTCACGAAAGGGCGCACATTTAGGTCGTTTGTATGGCCTAGACGTGGTCACATCAAACTGTTTCCGCGGCGATCGGCTAGTATCTTAGGACTACTTTCCTCAATTTACCGGGTCAATATCCGATAAGGGACCATCAAAATCGATTAAACTGCCCAAAACCTGCGGGGAGTTTTCTTATAGCTACAATAAAAGGAGAGAGAAGATTGGAGATTAGGCCTCACCGAAGCTACCCCCGTTCAGACTTTCACTCTAGGTTCCACACAGGTTTGTCGAGATTGAGCACCAATGTGGTTTGTTGTTGTTGTAGCAGCACTTTATCCTGTCTTGCCAATATAGACGATAAGGAATCATAAGGGGAATCATTCATATGACGGCAAAAAAAAACTGATCACCCTCCCATATAAACAGTCTTTTTAATTTATTCATTCTCCATACCTGGTAATCTCTACCCTCACTGAGTTGTTCACATATCACATTTAAGGGGCATATTTTATTTAGTGGTTTTACGTCTTTACCTCATATTCGTTATTACTATGTTGTTGTTGTTTTAGCGATACGGACACTCCACGAAGGCATTGGGGAGTATTATCGATGTTGATGGTTCTTTGCCGCATGCAGATCCCGTACGTTCCGGTACCAAGCCCGACCATCTCGGGAACGATTTGTTATGACCACATGCGACCTTCCAGGACATCCTACCCTCCCACCCCTAGATCCATGAGGAGTTCGGGTTCGCCAGAGCCTCGGCTGTTAATGAAACAGGATTCGCCATGCATAGGTGAAGTTGACAAGTGCGTTTGGAGAAGCTATGTATTGCGCTGGCAACCTAAAAGGGCTGCGCTATACAAACCCCTTGAATCCGGTATTTTAGTCGCCTCTTACGACAGACATACCTACCGCGGGTACATTCTAACCCCCTAATCAGCTGGGGGTCGTTATTGCTATCTCCACTTACTGCAGGAACTTTTAATCACAAAAGTACTAATATTTAGATTCATATTTATTATTGATCATCGTCAAATTCGTATTCGCATTTGTGCTAATATTGTTCAGCACATTTGTGTTCATACTGAAATGCGTACCTTTGGCTTAATGAGTTCACTTTAGTATTCGTATTCGAATTCAATTAGTACTAATGGCTTAATCCAAGATAATAATTCGAGTCCTTGCATATGTACAGCTATAAAATATTAAAAAATCACCAACACCGTAAGCTTTCTAGGCACCGATAAATTAATCAAAAACAAATATACCTCCACACACAATCTTACTACCGAAAAGATCTAACGCATATCATCGTATACACTTACAGCTATCAAAAACATAGCACAAGGCCAAACAGACAAGCAAACAAAACAAAAGGACTTTCCTTCACATGTGTGAATATGTATGTGAATGCTGTCACATATGCCACCACTACAACAACCTTGTCTCACGCACAAATCGCAATGCTGTTGCATGCAATTCATCTTTTGCAAGTTGCTCTTGCAAACTGGCACCTTGACAGTAACGATGGCGATGACAATTCTATACTTTGTTGTTGGCATTGTTCTTTTTGCTTTTGCAAGGGCTTTTCCACGTAACATATTAAGGAGCGTGCAGCGTGCAATATGTGTCGAAATAATTTGAATATCAAAGTAAGAAAAAAACTAAGAAAAATACATGAATCGGGAAAGAGAAATAGCAAAATACTAAACCGTTTGTTCTTCGTTATTTACGGCCCGATTCTTAGCGTTACCGGTAAAATAGTACCCAGAACATTATGTAACCGAAAATCGTTACCAGTTGTTTTATTCGCGATTCTGGCCAAAGTGGTAACGCTGTCATCACCGAAAAACTCACCAATCTCTGTGGTGAAATTTAAAAGTTGGTTTTCTTCGCTTTACCCATGGCGGAACGATACAAGGTGGCAGCATGGGACAGCTGAATATAAACTTTTTTTATTTAATTTGATACATCAACTTCCGGAGCAGTACGATTTTGACATTTGTCCATCGAATTTACAATAACGAAGTACATGGAATTTTTATTTATGTTTGTAGGTATGTCACCATGCTGCCACCGTGTATGGTTCCGCCATGGCTTTACCGAAAATGTATCACTCGTAGATACGATGTTAACGAGTAAACGGGACGATGTGTATATATATATGTACATACATGCATACGTTTTTACATATCTACATTGTAATACATATATACTGTGAAAGTACATGGAAACAAATATGTGTAGCAAGAGGCAACACTTTTTTACTATTATTTTTAGTTATTTGCGCTCACAATTCTTTATTTTTCAGTATTGCCTGTTTCTAAACAACAGCGTTTGTGTGGTTACATCGATGTTACCACCTATTTTAGTGGGTAAACAATTATCCGGCTACTTTCGTGGGCAGAATATAAAAAGGGTACAAAAGCTACCACATGAAGAAAGTTGCCGTGATGAAGAAAGTTGGTACCACATTAGAATCAGGCTGTTAGTTGTTGAAAATTGGTATTGCATATCCAGGTGCATATCTAAACAAATACACATGTAGAGAACATATGGAACCTTAAATTTGTATGAACCTTAAAAACCACGTACTAGATATTAGTTGATACACGGAAAAAATTTCATATTATAATAATTTTGGCACCGCAATGTATGTGTCCCTCGTGGCTCTAATCCCAAGCTCATTATCAAGCCTCTCCGGTGGATACTTCTCTCCTTTGCGTATGTTGAGAAAAAGTGTACCCTAAAGTCTGCAGCGTGACAGGACATTCTTGCCCTTACTCTTTCGTTTTATATTTTCCAGATATTTAGTTTGCTGCGTGTGGCAGATATTTGTAGGACTAAGCGTGGTGTTATAAGCCAGACAGCTGACGTCAATATAACAAAATGCAGTCACATTTGACAATACTCGCTCTCATAAATTTAAGTGTTGGTTCTTGACATATCTGCAGCATTAATATTTTCAGTATCCTAAAAAAATACTACATTAACTCTTTTCTAATACAGGTTATGTGCAGGAAAATAACGACCGTGGTCTATGGTTTCTTTTGTGGGATTTCCTTTTCTTTATAGGTAAAGGAAATGTTTTAGCCAACCGAACTGAATGGCTGGGTCTTCAGACTGTACCCGCAGCGGCAGACTTAGAATATATCAGCGGCAGCAATGCCTGTCCTAAGAGGTGACTTAAATACCAAAATTGATCCAAGGGATTATGTAGCGCAACCCTTTCAAAGGATTGCCAGCGCAATTTGTAGCTTCTCCAAACCAATTGTCATTCTCACCTACCCATGGTGAATTCTGTTCCCCATGGATCTAGGGCGTGGGAGAGCGGTATGGCTTAGAAGGTTTCATATGGTCATAATAAATCGTTCCCGAGATGTTGGGGTTAGTAATTTAATGATGCTTATTAGCGGAACGTACCGGATCTGCATCTGGTAAAGGACCATTAACATCAATAGCATACCCAAGGGCTTCGCGGAATGTCCTTATTACTACAACAACAACAACAGCTTATTCATAGTATCACATTGTCCACAGCGAAAGAATATGGAAACAGATTGTTGACGGCGGTGAGATGATTAACGATTTGGAAAAATATCATTAAGTTGCGAATGAGTATCTAGGAGGATTGTAATACTAAAATTCGGGATTGACGGTATACGGTCCCAAGATCCAACATTTATCTATATAAGCCAAGCGTTAAGAGGTAGGCTCATTGAGCAAACAGAGGCGGCTGGTGTAGATATATAGCGGTAGAGGTTTTACAGCAACGATGCTTCACAAAGTCAGAGCTTATAAATTCACCTGATGGTAAAAAAGAAATATGTAGCTTATCAGAACTTTATTTCATACAGCTCTGGAAACGTTTATACAAACATGAAATACACGCAGCCGTATTACCAAACCCGACAGACAGTGTTTTGACTTTTTCTATCTATCCACCTGCCTCTCCTCTGTCTAACCCTCTTCTACTTCATTTCTCTACCCTATACATTTTCTAGTTTACCTTAAACGACGCATTAAATTGCTTTATCTCTTTAATTTTTCCTTAAATACTCACACTTTTCTTTTTAGTCTTCCCGCTATTGCTCTTATCCAAATCTAGCTTTCATTATTACTCTTAATGTTATCCTTATGTTATTCTTACTCTTCCTTACTACCTTGTCTCAAACCAATATCCTTCTTTTTACTTTTCCTCTCACTCTCCCTCTTCCTCTTGCTCTCTTTACTTTTCCAACTTCTCTCCAACTTCTTCTATATTTACTTCCCATTTCCTTTGTTTTATCCTCTCATTTCTTTCATGTTCTCGTTTATAATGTGGAGATATATCGACCTTGAATTTTTTTCCCGCAAATAACATCACTAACGAATAGTACCAAAAGTATTCCCTCCCTACTACCTTAAAATCCATGACCGGATTATGAAAATTTTAATTTTTTTTAATGTACTGCTGACTTAATCTGTCTGGTTTTATTGCGTCATGGGATTAAGCAAGTTTATGTGTGTTGCGAATATACTTGGAAGGCACAGATTTTGACACATTTTAATGATATTTTCTTAAATTCCGTTCGTCAGATTGGCTGGCAAAACCTTCGGGGAGTGTCTTTATCGGTAGTACAACAACAACAACAAATTTTTTCATATTCTGGTGAAAAATAAGCGGGGTAGGATTTGAGGCTGTATTATACAATATACATTCTTCGCAGGAGAAGACTTCGAATACAACTTGGATATGCCAAAGTTAAGTGAATTGAAGATCTAGTAACTGAAGAAGGAGTTGGAGAGCCGTAGATTGAATAGAACCAGCTTTAAACTAGAACTTCAGGAACGACTACGACAGGCAATAGAATTAGAAGGAATTGACGTGGAAGAGTATGACTTTCATCTTGATGGCGAGGAAACAACAAAAATGGAAGAAACACCGCAGACAGTTACGAGCACAGACTTGAACATGGTTTTAGCTGCAATATCTGCTCAAACAACGGCAGTGTCATCTCAACTGGCAGAACAGAAGACATATATGGCATCTCAACTGGAATCGCAAAAGACAGAAATAACATCTCAACTGGCATCTCAACTGGAAGAACAAAAGACAAGTATAGCATCCCAACTGGAATCACAGGAGACACATATAACATCAAAGATGGAAACACAACTGAAAGAACAAGAGACGCGCATATCTTCGCAACTGTCAGAACAGGAAGCAAGGGTATAATCAAAACTGGAAGCGCAGGATGCAAAAATCGCTCAACTTCAGGCAGAAGTCGATGATTTGAAGGGTCGTATGGAGCAGTTGCAATTAAATCATCCAGCTGTTTCAGCAAGCAATACGAAGGTAAAAACACCATCCTTTGACGGTTCTGTTCCTTTCCAGGTCTTCAAGCTACAGTTTGAGAAGATGGCAGCAGTGAACAACTAGAATGCGGAAGATAAAATTGCTGCACTGTTCGTGGCATTGAAGGGGCCAGCAGCCGGAATCCTACAGACGATTCCCAAAGGAGAGCTGATCAACTATGAAGCATTGATGGCTGCTGTAGAACGACGTTATGAAAGCGAGCATAGAAAACAGATATTCCAAATTGAGTTGCAAAACCGCTACCAAAAAGCAAATGAGACATTGCAGGAGTTTGCTTCAGATATTGAAAGATTGGCTCATCTTGCAAATACGGACGCACCCGTGGAATACACTGAAAGGGTAAAAATCCAGAGTTTCATAAATGGTATACGATGATGGTGAAAGCAAATTTGTACTGTAGTTTTTATTCGAATATGTCCAAAGGCAAAGCAAGGGATACCGTTGGGGCGCCTATTCGTTTACGATACCATTAAACGAGCTAGAAAAATTCTTTCTTTAAAGACGTAAAAGTTTTTATAAATTAATTCGTCTAATACAGCACAGAATATTGTCAAATAGTGATGAGTTGTCCTTTCAGATACTACATAAGTTTTATGGCAAAACCAGGGCATCTGCAAGGAGAATGTTTAACAATTATTTTCTTCTTCGTACCTACAACTGAGTTAGAAATGATTCCCTTAAGTAATGCCATCAAAGATTGGTCCATTAATATCTCGACCAAAGGACTTAAGCAGAGACGATAAAATTAATTAGGTATCTCTTTCGGCCCGCGATCAGATTTTTCAAGCAATTATTCAGTATTTTCAAGCAACTACAGGAAGATGTGCAGAACTGAGTAAAACTGGTCTAGCTCGATCTGTTCAAAAGCCTTTTTCGGTAACTCGTCGGCAGCACAGTTCCTTGGTGCTCTACTGTGGACTGCGATCTATATCAATGTTTGAGGTTTCGAAAAATGTAACAGGTTAAACCATTACGCTTTCGTTTTACGTTTAACTGTAAGATTTCAGTGGTGAAAAAACCACTGGGTTATGGTTTCGATAAATCGATTTTAAACGTAACCATTTCGGTTTAGAAAATTTAAATCCATAACTGCTAGGATTTGAGTTATCTAATTTGAACCAAAACGATTTTGGCTTCAATTTAAAAAAAAAAAAGAGATTTCGATAATATTTTAAAATTCAAAAAGCTGTGGGAACTTGAGCACTAAAAAATACTATACATTCTAGCAAAAAACTTTGAGAAGATTATTAATTTCACACAAAATTAAAGAAATTTCTCGTAGCTTAGCGCAACCGGCTATCGTACATTAGTGCGGCAAACACACCGAAATATATGCAATGCAAATTTGCTTAGCAAAATGAAGCAAATGCTACATTAAAACTTTTTAAACATCATAACCTTTGTTTTTGAAACTTTTAATGTCTTTAGAGATTTATAAAATGTGTGTGTACGTGTTAAATGCTGCTAAGTTTGAAATTCGATTGAAAAACACTTTCAAGGTAACAAACGTAAAACAAAGTTCAACAGAAGCTACTATACGAGCTAACTGTGCTGAGCTTTGCAATAATGTACTACGCTCACTCCCTTCGATATGAACTTTCATAAGATTGCAGACGCGTTGTGTGCGAAAAACTAATACAAAATTGCCTACGCTGCACGGTGGGGTATTTGATCAATCTAGCTGGCCACAAGTCGATTTTTCAAAATATTCCAATTTTTTTTATTTTTTTAATATACTCCCATCTACAACGTCAACGGAGCTAACCGCACACATCTAAAATTGTATCAAAATTGAGTGCACACATTTTACACAAAATGCTTGGGTTTCTGATTTACAACCTCGATAATTGCACATTTTCTTTCCGGATCTATCTAAAAACTTGCATCAATGTCCTGATTGTCATAGCGAGTGCATATTGGTGGCATGTACACCTTTTTCGCTTTTGGTTAAGGGGAAGCTAAAGGGGGGCGACCAGTTTCGTTGACGCAATTGAACGCATCCAACATAATATTTCTGCAACTTCTGTTCTGAATTCAGGTAGGGTGTACTGCATTTCATTAGGATTTTGATGCAACCTCTTGTACAATATATAAGAATTAACCATAGCCACATCTAGTAAATGATAGAATAAGCGAGCTGTTCACTTTTTTGTCTTCATTCGAATATGGTATCGTCCGATAAGTCCATCTAATAAGTCGACTCCACGCATATGTTTGTTGTATTCTTTTAGTATTGCTGGGCAGCTTATATCAATTTTTTCTTTGTCTTTTCGAGCCCAAAGTGTTATTGTTGAGGGGTATGATGCGACTTATAAAGGGCTCTGATCCCACATAACTAGAAGGAAGACGAACTGGCTTTGTATCGTACCACAGAACATTGCTTACTTCCACGCCACACACTACTCCAACATACTGTTCGGAAAAGCCACGACTGATATTTTTCTTTTGAAGCTCAGCATCAGTAGAAAGTTTAATGTTCGAAATGCGATTTGCCCGCTCTGTTCCTAATCCCTAAATTCCGCGGCTTTTCAAATAAACTAGTAGTCCTACTGATGTGTAGAAAATATCGAAGTATAGGATGTGATTTATATTGTTAGGTATGTTTTTTGACAATCTTACAACGACGTTCGAAGCAGCTCCTAGATCAGGACGCTCAGGAAAAACTTTATTGTCCCCAGCGCCGCGATATGATTCGAAATTGTAAGAAAACTCCGTACAGTCGCAGAGAACAAATAACTTCGATATGGGATTTTGCCGGCATAAGTATACTGCTCAAAAGGATTTTTTTGCATCTTCGAAAAATATATTTGTCCATTCAGACAAAGACGCTGAAGCATAGGAATTGACCCGAAACGGTTATTGAAATGTTGAATAAGAGGTATCGCTTTATACAACGGGTCAATCCAAGTTCAACCTTCTTTGCACATAAAGAATTGTCATTAAAGTGAAGTTTTGATCGGAGCTCCTCAAGACGGTTACAAGTCATTGCTAAGCGTACCGGTTCCAGAGAATACTGTCCCCAATACGAGCGAGAACTCGGATACCGGAAAACTGACATGAAAAACAAGATCCCCAAAAATTTTCGATGTTCCACTTCGTCAGTTTTAAACTTTGTAGAAATATCGTTTTGGTTGGCATAAAGATTCATTTGAGTAGCTACAATCTGGATAGAAAAATTTATCAAATACCTGTAATATCTGGAACGTAAATAAAAATTAATTTAAAGACATACCTTTAGAAAATCGTTTGAAACAAAGTATTGAAAACAATCATATGGTGTTCGTAAATGTTTTCGAAAATCTAGGGTGTCCTTGTCACCTCGAAAAAACAGTTCGTTGACGTGAAGCTGAAGGTGTGTGTTTTTCCATAAATTCATTGTCAGACGGTAATTGTTCAAAAAAATGTTGTATTTCATCATCTGATAAGTCTTTATTATTTGATCGGAACATTTCTAATAATAAAACGAAAATTTAAACAAATCGTCAAGTAGTAACGTGGCTCTTTTTCAGCAAAGGCTATGAAAATAAACACACGTATCTGCACGGCGGCCACCGTGGTGTGATGGTAGCGTGCTCCGCCTATCACACCGTATGCCCTGGGTTCAACTCCCGGGCAAAGCAACATCAAAATTTTAGAAATAAGATTTTTCAATTAGAAGAAAATTTTTCTAAGCGGGGTCGCCCCTCGGCAGTGTTTGGCAAGCACTCCGGGTGTATTTCTGCCATGAAAAGCTCTCAGTGAAAACTCATCTGCCTTGCAGATGCCGTTCGGAGTCGGCATAAAACATGTAGGTCCCGTCCGGCCGATTTGTAAGGAAAATCAAGAGGAGCACGACGCAAATTGGAAGAGAAGCTCGGCCTTAGATCTCTTCCGAGGTTATCGCGCCTTACATTTATTTTTATTTATTTATCTGCATGGGTCCGCCTCAAGGCGGGGTTATTTAAATTCAATTTACTTACCTTCTTACTATAAATATTTTCAAAAATAATGCCTCTTATGTATAAACAATACTACTTAAATTCGTATTCAAGTTTTTATTCCGCTCTACAGCACCACAAACAATTTTTAATTTTTTTATAAGAAGCAAAATGCAGCGCAAACAATTAAAATCACGCGAATTGGATCAACCGCAACTTCAAACTGATATAAGCTCAAAGCCAACATTTGAATGACAAAACTAATAGCACATAAATTAAGCTTGAGATATTCTGCACAGAAAATTTTCAATTTTTTTTTATATTAATTAAATGATTTGGATTGCCCGTCTAAAGGCTGTGGTATGCACTAGAGGGTTAACTGAGATATTCTTCTTGTAATACTACCACTTTTCAATATAACATTTTTTAAAAACCTTGCAAACAAAAAGATATATCTTTTTTTCATGGCATGTCATGTCAGTAATTTTTGGCAATACACAAACTTGTGTTTGTTTCAAAGTTTAATTACAAAAAATGCGCAGCCACTATTTTTTGAGTGGTGATGAATTTTGTAAGAAACTGTACCCTTATTGGCAACAGGTGGCAACCTTGTGAAAACATACTCAGTGGTAACACGTAGATGAAAAGTCTTAACATGTAATACTACATCGATGTACCAAATTTCATTCAAATATGTTGAGCTGTTTCCGAGATGGTAGTGGATATACAAATAAATATAAACAAGTAAGGAAGGCTAAGTTCGGGTGCAACCGAACATTACATACTCAGTTGAGAGCTACGGTGACAACCTAAGGGAAAATGACCATGTAGGAAAATGAACCGAGGGTAACCCTGGAATGTGTTTGTATGTGTATCAAATGAATTTAAAGAGTATTTTATGAGGGAGTGGGCCATAGTTTTATAGGTGGACGCCATTTAGGGATATCGCCATAAAGGTGGATCAGTGTTGACTCTAGAACTTGTTTGTGCGATATGGTGAAAGGTGTTAATGAGTATTTTAAAAGGGCGTGGGGCTTAGTTCTATAGGTGGACGCCTTTTCGCTATATCGCCATTAAGGTGGACCAGGGGTGACTCTAGAATGTGTTTGTACGAGATGGGTATCAAATTAAAGGTATTAATGAGGCTTTTAAAAGGGATTGGTGGTAGTTGTATATGTGAAGGCGTTTTCCAGATATTGACCAGGGTGATCCAGAACATCATCTGTTGGATACCGCTAATTTATTTATATATATAATACCACGAACAGTTATCCTTCCAAGATTCCAAGGGCTTTTGATTTCGCCCTGCCAAACTTTTCTTCTACTTAATATGGTAGGTGTTACACCCATTTTACAAAGTTTTTTCTAAAGTTATATTTTGCGTCAATAAACCAATCCAAATACCATGTTTCATCCCTTTTTTCGTATTTGGTATAGAATTATGGCATTTTTTTCGGTTTTGGTTATTTTCGATATCGAAAAAGTGGGCGTGGTCATAGTCGGATTTCGGCCATTTTTATACCAATACAAAGTGAGTTCAGATAAGTACGTGAACTGAGTTTAGTAAAGATATATCGATTTTTGCTCAAGTTATCGTGTTAACGGCCGAGCGAAAGGATAGACGGTCGACTGTGTATAAAAACTGGGCGTGGCTTCAACCGATTTCGCCCTTTTTCACGGGAATAAGTTATCGTCCCAGAAACTAAGCCCCTACCAAATTTCACAAGGATTGGTAAATTTTTGTTCGACTTATGGCATTAAAAGTATCCTAAACAAATTAAATGAAAAGGGCGGAGCTACGCCCATTTTGAAATTTTCTTTTATATTTGCATTTTGTTGCACCATATCATTACTGGAGTTGAATGTTGACATAATTTACTTATATACTGTAAAGATATTAAATAATGATATCTTCAATGAATTACCTTCTTTTAAAACTGGGCGGTGCCACGCCCATTGTCCAAAATTTTACTAATTTACTACTCTGCGTCATAAGTTCAACTCACCACCTAGTTTCATCGCTTTATCCGTCTTTGGTAATGAATTATCGCACTTTTTCGGTTTTTCGAAATTTTCGATATCGAAAAAGTGGGCGTGGTTATAGTCCGATATTGTTCATTTTAAATAGCGATCTGAGATGAGTGCTCAGGAACCTACATACCAAATTTCATCAAGATACCTCAAAGCTTACTCAAGTTATCGTGTTAACGGACGGACGGACGGACATGGCTCAATCAAATTTTTTTTCGATCCTGATGATTTTGATATATGGAAGTCTATATCTATCTCGATTCCTTTATACCTGTACAACCAACCGTTATCCAATCAAAGTTAATATACTCTGTGAGCTCTGCTCAACTGAGTATAAAAAGAAGGTGAGGTGGCAACCCGAAGTGGCAACCTTTCTTAAACATGTTCATAGAAATGCGGAGTAAAATACTTTTCCTTTGATACCCATATTGACATATCTCATGCAATGCCTAAAAATTACCCCGGGTCCATCCGAAACCAGGGGCCCGATCCATAGTAATTCTGCCCGGAACTCCGTGAATTTACTGTCGAATATTTCCTTTCATAAAAGTGAAGTGAGAAATCCACTTTTTGAACACAAATAACTGCTCTTTTAATTTTGGCCAGCTAGATTGTTGAAATATCCCACCGTGCGCCGCACCACCGCCTTTGTGACAACAATTTGGTAAGCTCGGTAGACAGAAAGATTTTGTTGAACAAAACTTAAGCAAAAAGGATTTTATTGAATTTCAATTTCTAAGCGCACTCAAACCCAACACATTCATTCTAAATAATATTGTTGCGCGCTTTTATGTATTGGCATACAACAGTTACAGCAGGCCCGTTAACGAAATACACACCTGAGCGCAATGACGTAGATTAGTGGGTTTGTGTAGAGTTTTTGGTTTACTTTAAACTTATAAAAGTCAAAGTTGATTGTTAGCGAACGATAAAGTTCGGGAGAATGTTGGAGGTGCTAAGGGCCTTGTTAGGTTTGTGCTTGTAAATTCAAAACAATAACAACAAAGCAAATAAGATTTATCTTAGCAATGTGTATAGACAAAAGTTATTAGGAAACCAAAAATCACTGCTGTCATAGTGCATATGCTACATGCTAAATCTAAACTTCAAAAGTTCATAGCAGACGGAGGATGTCATGCGAACGAACGATGAGGATTACCCGTTTGATTTTTTGGTGTGCTATTGATTTGTTCAAACGTCTGATTGATGAGTATTTAATTAAATGTAAAATTTGGCGCGAGGTGTGCATTTACTCATATAGCTATACTGCCTTCATGGCGCTTACCTTCCCCATCATTTCGCCTAAGATAATCAGTAGCAGCGAGGGGTCACTTCAAGCCCCAGCTGACTTCGCAAACATAACACTTATATGGTTACTTGGCCACAGGAACATGGAGAGCAACAAGAAGGCGGACGAATTTGCAAGCGCAGATACACTACTGGATGATGCGGAAGCGGTCGAGATGCTTTATCTACCAACATCAACCAAAAGAAACATATATGGCAGATTCAAGCAGTCAGCAGACTCCAACTGGTACTCCTCAGACATTTTCAAGATAACAAAGCAAACCTGAACGAATTAAATAGTGGGAGAATGATCAGTGCCACAATCATGGCACACCGGCGCTTGGCATACATACTGAAATAATGACGATCCCTTTTAACAGCATTTTCAGGAGCCGCGGCGAGGCGAGAAGCGGTCGCGGACTATCTATGTGAATTCCGAGCTCTAGCACCCACTAAGTTTCTAACTATGAGCAGTTATATACTGTCCGAACTTAAGGAAGTACCTTAATGTTCTGTAAAAGCTTTCAGCAGGTTCATTGTCTGCACCAAATGCTTCGAACGGCAAATGGTTCCAGGAGAGATATGCATCAAAATGACGTCCCATGCGCTACTCGGGACCGGATCTTTGCTAGCCGGGCGACACAGCAACCAAACAAAATTATCACATTTTTTGTTCGAATAAAACTATGTGTGTGGGGGTAGGTTGTGTGGCAGATATCTTTGTAGAAGAAATTTACTATAAAAACATAAAGGTTCATTATGATGCCACATAAAATACCGAGTTCTAACAAAAGATGGTCAGATGGTCATGAGCGGACTCGATGATTTTAGCTTGTGGTTTTTCATGGAGTTGCAGCAGTAGTGGTCTCCCCGTACATTATGATGAGCTGGAGCTCCATTGGATCAATGACCCGTCACACACAGGGATATAAATGAGCCTTAATGAAGTCCAATACTTCGGCAGATTTCCGCCATCCACTCCTGGCCAGAAGTCTCAGAAAAACGCAAGCACTGCCACACATTTCCTTAGCTCGCTTAAGACTCGCTTGCACAAACTCAGTCTAAAGGTGGCTATTGGCACTCCGAAGTCTCTACGTAGCGTTCCATTCAATTGTACCCAGATGATTATTATCCTAAAGAAGTTCAAGGCAAACACACGCGTGCTCAGTCACTGCCAAACCTATAGCAGTTTCACCACACTCGAGCTTTAGGTCTAGATTTTTACCAAGCTTAAAATGGGAAGCTTGAAAAGTCTTGTCACCGATCTTTTCTTCCTACTTTAACCCCTTTGAATATAGTTAATTTGTCAATTTCGTCAGTTAATTTCTTCTACCCATTTCTCTCTAGAAGGTCTTAGGTTGTGGAAGACCGTAAGGGGCCAATCGTCGTCGGGCAATTTTCCATATTACCTAAGATGAATTTAAAGTTGGATAGAAATCACCAAGCCTTGTAGGCCAACATAGATAAAATGTATTCTTAAATATGATAAAGCTATTTAAAGACTAGATGGAAGTGCTCTTGAAAAACCACTTCTTAACAACTCTACCTTACTCTTATTCACAAAAGACACAACCTAATTTCTTCATCGATATTAGGAAGTTTTTCCACACCTAAGAGACAATTGCTGCCTCCGCCATATTTCCCAAACCAAGCCTGAAGTGGATCGACTTCGCCTTGTCTCAAAATATGGTTTTCTATTGTGCGTACTCTACGAGGTTTAAATACCAACTCGAAACTTTTATTAGCCATGATATGAATAAGCCTCTATGCAACGAAGAGAATGTGCTCAGTGACACATGGGACATTTGCCCTCGAGAAGATACTGAAAACGCATACTAGTCTGCCACCCTTCCTTACTGAGAGCTGTGTTTGACCTCACGTGTCGTTCCATCTCGGATTTTTTTTATTTTTATACTTGTTGTTTATGTTGCAACCTAAATACACGAAATCTATTGACAACAATTTTAGTACGCTACGTCAAGTGAAATCACTTCTTTCCCGACACTAGCCGGTAGTAGCACTTTTTTCCACTCGATCAATTTAGTTAAATCTTCGTGTCTCCTGATCGACTCACCTTGTTTATGTAATTTCCAAAAAATGTTTGTTTTATGTACATTTATAGGCTTTTTCCTCATTGGTTTTTGCTTACGTTTCATAGAATGTCTGTAATTAAATACATCAAGTTATAGAACCAACTAACGGACGAAGTTTTGTCTACGAAGTACAACAATGTCAAACTATGAAATCGATTCTGACAGATTTGCCATTTCCACCTGCAAGCTGTGACTGCAACGCTATATTTTAAAAGCGATAGGAACAATGTGTAAAGCCAACTAATACAGTAGTCATACAAAGATAGATTTTCAACTACACATACATAAAAACAAATGCTGATATACCCAGCAGTCATACAAAGTAGTTGTGAACTTATTCTTTCTACTTCTATTGTTTTCGCCTAAACGGGCAGGGTTTTGCCTGAATGCAACAAAGCGCCACAGTCATTCTTCCTCATGAGCCCTCTTCTGCATAGCCTCCCTTACTACGAACTCCCACTTTTTAAACTATCTAGCACAACAATCTGAACGATATTAACACAGGCTTTTAGACGAGAATATATTTTAAAGTTTCACAAAATAGAAGAAAATGTCACTGCTATTTCCTGGAAAGATGGAACTGATCTCAATACCATTAAGGTCAGTTGGACTTATTCTGCTACTCCGACTATCATCTAGATCAGTGTTTGCATAACGCCGGCAGAGCTTCGAATACAAACACAATTTTTTCGTAGTAGTATGTTTGTACAAGGAGAATAAATAAGCATAGAATTCACGTAAGATATGTTTACTGCTTTAAGTACAAGCGAAAACTAATTGACAGCTTGCTTTGCTGAATCACCCGGGATGTAGGTGACCGACATATAGTTTTGCGATGCTCTGAAAAGCTCTGATGTGCAGCATCCATCTAGATAATGGATGCCAACGTTTGACTCTAATGGCTACTTATATCCCATGATTTCAATAGAATTACATAGAAAATTAACACAATATGCTATAAACAGCGTGATCTTCAAAACGATGTAAAAATAAAGCAAACGGTTCAAGAATCAAGCGGCACTCTTTTACTTGCTGGCTGTAAAATTTGTATACCTTATATCTCGAATTCTCATGTCACATTGTTTGTGGTTCAACTCCTTCGAATGGGCTCAACCGATTCTTATGAAATTTTGTGAGCATATTGACTAGGTCTGAAAATCGACTGGCATATATTTTTCATACATCAAAATTGTAATGGTGGGCCACCCCATGATTTATTTTTTTAGACAACATTTTTGGTTTTTACTATTTTATGAAGCAGCATTCAAAAATACGTACAGCCCTCTGGGACTGGAACTGGCACTGGCATTGTGAATAAGGGATTAAGAAGGACAAAAAGAAGTAAAAAAAAGAATACGAAGGAAGGAGAAAAGAGACTGAGAAAGGGGTAGAGTTAGGCGAAGATAGAGAGATAGGGATAGACGGAGTGGGGGAGGGAGAAGGAGAGGCAGCTAAAGAGAATAGAAGGGATAGAAAAGATTTAGAGGGAGTCAGGTAAACGGAGAGAGTAGTGAGCAAAAGAATAATGAAAAGGGGTGAGAGGGGGAGGGAGAGTGAGAGGTAAAAACTTCTTAAAATTTATGCAGCTAGACCAAAGTAAGTCTGACAATTCTGCTATTTATCTAATATTTTTGTAAAGGTTATGACGTTGTTAGGGTCAGACATGTTTGTTGAAGTTTTTTATGAAGCGAAAGTTTTGTTGAACTTTAAATCCAATCCGATGAAGGAAATGTTGCTCTAAGTTAAATAGACACAAAGTTATAACAATTAACAATAACAATCCAAAATCAATCCCGAATTGATGTGATATAATCTTGAAATAAAATCCCTGAATTGATATGACATTATAACTAAAATAGTTCCGATGTAAACTTTAAAACAATCACGAACGATTCCAAACTAGTCTCTTGATGATTCTTAAAGACAATCCTAAACTAATAATCAAATAATTACCAAAGTTACCCGAAATTGTTCCAAATTGTCCGGAAATAGTACCAAAAAAAGTTCATAAACGATTCCTTAAACCATTTCGTACCAGGTACCATCTTTAACACATTTGCAAAACGATCCCGCAGTATTTTTACAAAAATAGAACTTAAAACAAGTAAGGAAGGTTAAGTTCGGGTGTAACCGAACATTACATACTCAGTTGAGAGCTATGGTGACAACATAAGGGAAAATAACCATGTAGGAAAATGAACCGAGGGAAACCCTGGAATGTGTTTGTATGACATGTCTATCAAATGAAAGGCACTAAAGAGTATTTTATGAGGGAGTGGGCCATAGTTCTATAGGTGGACGCCATTTAGGGATATCGCCATAAAGGTGCATCAGGGTTGACTCTAGAATTTGTTTTCACGATATGGGTATCAAATGAAAGGTGTTAATGAGTATTTTAAAGGGAGTGATCCTTAGTTCCATAGGTGGACGCCGTTTGGACCCTAGACCCTAGACCCTAGAATTTGTTTTTACGATATGGGTATCAAATTAAAGGTATTAATGAGGGTTTTAGAAGGGAGTGGTGGTAGTTGTATGTGTGGTCGCCTTTTCAGAGATATCGCCATAAAGGTGGACCAGGGGCGACTCTAGAATGTGTTTGTACAATACGGGTATCAAACGAAGGTGTTAATGAGTATTTTAAAAGGGTATGGGGCTTAGTTCTATAGGTGGAAGCAGTTTCTAAATATCGCCATAAAGGTGGACCAGGGGTGACTCTAGAATATGTTTGTACGATATGGGTATCAAATGAAAGAGGTTAATGAGTATTTTAAAAGGGCGTGGGGCTTAGTTCTATAGGTGGACGCCTTTTCGAGATATCGCCATAAAGGTGGACCAGGGGTGACTACAGACTTTGTTTGTACGATATGGGTATCAAATGAAAAGTGTTAATGAGTATTTTAAAGGGAGTGATCCTTAGTTCCATAGGTGGACGCCGTTTGGACCCTAGACCCTAGACCCTAGAATTTGTTTTTCCGATATGGGTATCAAATTAAAGGTATTAATGAGGGTTTTAGAAGGGAGTGGTGGTAGTTGTATGTGTGGTCGCCTTTTCGAGATATCGCCATAAAGGTGGATCAGGGGTGTCTCTAGAATATGTTTGTACGATATGGGTATCAAATGAAAGGTGTTAATGAGTATTTTAAAAGGGCGTGGGGCTTAGTTCTATAGGTGGACGCCTTTTCGAGATATCGCCATAAAGGTGGACCAGGGGTGACTACAGACTTTGTTTGTATGATATGGGTATCAAATGAAAGGTATTAATG
The DNA here is from genome assembly GCF_040869045.1 of Eurosta solidaginis. Lineage (NCBI taxonomy): Eukaryota > Metazoa > Arthropoda > Insecta > Diptera > Tephritidae > Eurosta > Eurosta solidaginis. The sequence continues at coordinate 261,292,746 of NC_090320.1, read as the reverse complement.
AGTATTTTTAAAAGGGAGTGGGTCTTCGTTCTATAGGTGGTCGCTTTTTCGAGATATCGCCATAAAGGTGAACCAGGGGTGACTAAAGACTTTGTTTGTACGATATGCGTATCAAATTAAAGGTATTAATGAGAGTTTTAAAAGGGAGTGGTGGTAGTTGTATATATGAAGGCGTTTTCCAGATATCGATCAAAATGTGGACCAGGGAGAACATCATCTGCTGGATACCGCTAGTTTATTTATATACATACCACGAACAGTATTCCTGCCAAGATTTCAAGGGTTTTTATTTCGCACTGCAGAACTTTTTCATTTTTTTCTCCTTAATATGGTAGGAGTCACAACCATTTTACAAAGTTTTTTCTAAAGTTAAATTTCGCGTCAATAAACCAATCCAATTACCATGTTTCATCCCTTTTTTCGTATTTGGTATAGAATTGTGGCATTTTTTTTCATTTTTCGTAATTTTCGATATCGAAAAAGTGGGCGTGGTCATAGTCGGATTTCGTTCATTTTTTATACCAAGATAAAGTGAGTTCAGATAAGTACGTGAACTAAGTTCAGTAAACAATTTTTGTTGTTATATCGGCCTACTGATTTTAAGATCGCGGGTTCGAATCGAGCTCAAGGCCTAACAATAATTTTTTATCATTATTATTGTTATGATAAATTTTTTCTTAATTGAAAAAATTTTTAAATTAGAATAGAAGAAAGAAAAAATTTATCATAAAAATAATAATGATAAAAAATTATTGTTAGGCCTTGAGCTCGATTCGAACCCGCGATCTTAAAATCAGTAGGCCGATATAACAACAAAAATTGTTAATACATCCCAGAGCACGGGGAAAAAAGTGTCAATAAAATATGACACTATGGCGGCATTGCCAACAAACAAGTCCAATTTTCACAGCCATTCTGCAACAGATGTCGCAGTGTTGTGAATATCAATTGGCACGAAACAGAATAGAAGTAGGATTAATGGAGAAAATAAAAAACCGCTGTGATGGCTGAATGGTTATAGCAGCGGCGCCTAAACGTTGCCGATGAAGGAATTTAGCAGTTCCCGAAATGGATCTATACAACGAGCTTTGGCAGTTGTCTAAAATTTTTTCTTTCTTCTATTCTAATTTAAAAATTTTTTCAATTAAGAAAAAATTTATCATAACAATAATAATGATAAAAAATTATTGTTAGGCCTTGAGCTCGATTCGAACCCGCGATCTTAAGTTCAGTAAAGATATGTCAATTTTTGCTCAAGTTATCGTGTTAAGAGTCATGCGGAAGGACAGACGGATGACTGCGTATAAAAACTGGGCGTGGCTTCAACCGATTTCGCCCATTTTCCCAGAAAACAGTTAACGTCACAAAATCTATTCCCCTACCAAATTTCAAAAGGATTGGTAAATTTTTGTTCGACTTATGGCATTAAAAGTATCCTAGACAAATTAAATGAAAAAGGGCGGAGCCACGCCCATTTTGAAATTTTCTTTTATTTTTGTATTTTGTTGCACCATATCATTACTGGAGTTGAATGTTGACATAATTTACTTATATACTGTAAATATATTAAATTTTTTGTTAAAATTTTACTTAAAAAAATTTTTTTTTAAAAGTGGGCGTGGTCCTTCTCCGATTTTGCTAATTTTTATTAAGCGTATATATAGTAATAGGAGTAACGTTCCTGCCAAATTTCATCATGATACCTTCAACGACTGCCAAATTACAGCTTGCAAAATTTTAAATTACCCTCTTTTAAAAGTGGGCGGTGCCGCGCCCATTGTCCAAAATTTTACTAATTTTCTATTCTGCGTCATAAGTTCAACCCACCTGCCAAGCTTCATCGCTTTATCTGTCTTTGGTAATGAATTACCGCACTTTTTCGATTTTTCGAAATTTTCGACATCGAAAAAGTGGGCGTGGTTATAGCCCAATATCGTCCATTTTAAATAGCGATCTGGGATGAGTACTCAGGAACCTACATACCAAATTTCATCAAGATACCTCAAAATTTACTCAAGTTATCGTGTTAACGGACGGACGGACATGGCTCAATCAAATTTGTTTTCGATCCTGATTTTGATATATGGAAGTCTATATCTATCTCGATTCCTTTATACCTGTACAACCAACCGTTATCCAATCAAACTTAATATACTCTGTGAGTTCTGCTCAACTGAGTATAGAAATACCAAATAGTTCCCAAATTGGATTGAGCGCTATCACAGTCGAATACCCAAATAATTACGAAAAAAAAAAAATCCGAAATAGTGCGGCAATAGTTTTTAAAAGATATGCAAAAGTGTCCTGAAAAATGCCCGAAATTATCGCAAACACAATCCCGAAATTCTCGAAGTATAAGTGATCCCGTTTGACGAAAAAAAAACAAATTATCAAAAAAAAGTACCACGATCATCCTTAAAACATGAAAAAAATTACACCGCAGTATTTCCCAAATAACTCTTTAAACAATCCCAAAGTAGTTCCCAATCTACACTGAACAATACCAATAAAGCGGCCTACCCCGAAATAATTCCTAAACCAATCCCGAAACAGTCCGAAAACTACGCCCGAAAGATATATAAGCGTGGGTATGCAATTTTATAATCCTGTTACTCCGTCTTCTCGGGGGATGGTCCGAAGTTGTGCCGAAATTTTCCCAACACACAATCCCGAAACGTGCCGATATATAAGTGATTCCTTTTTATATGAAAACTATCGCAAAACATCCCTAAAATATTCCCGAAAAGTTTCTCGGCATTTCCGAAAAAGCACCTAAAACATTCCTAAAATAGTTGGTAAATTAGCCCGAAGAAAATCACATAGGTGTTTAGTATCGAAATAGTCCCCAAAATAGTCCGGTAATTATGCCCAAAGAATTATAAAGCGTTCCCAAAAAGTTCGGAAATCATCCCAAATAGAACTCGAGAAGGTTCCAAAATTTAAATGATCCTCTTTTTTAAAAAAAAATTCCATCTCAGTTTTCCAGCCTTCTGCGGTGATGGAGCCAGAAAGACAAACATCTTGATATCAAGATATACAAACTTCGAAGTGTCTGTGTATGTGTGCTGTCATATATCAAATTTAAGAGAGAAATATATCAGTAGTATACTAAGTCAAAAACAAAACCGGAAGACAGTTCACTGCTAGTTAAAGAACATAGTTTGAGTGTCACCGGTTGGTGTGGATAAGACTGGTCTGATATGCGATAGTTTTTTGCCCCTTTTGATACACAAGCATGCTCCTCAATATTTGTTTTAATTTTTTTTTTTTTTTTTACTTTTTCGACTCAGTTCAGAAACACTAAGTTGTACACAGCTCTTTATCTACCTAGTTTGTTGTTTCACAGCAAGATACATACATACGTACATACACGCACACGAAACAAACCTCAAACTCCATTTTTATTTCAACTTCTTGTTGAACTAATACCCAAATTTGCTTCAGTTGCTGTTGGTTTTGCGGTTTTCTGTCATTGTTGCATGTTGCATGTTGCACGTTGTAAGTCTCTTTCATGCTGGTAACAATATGTATACATATATGTAAGTTTCTTTTGTTTATGTATAAGGACTTATAGGTGTGTACGAGATACCCAGCAGGAAAATCAGTAACTGATTACCACAATTTCTTGTTGCGAATTAGAGCTGCAGTTTCAAATACGAATCAATTTGATGGAAGATTACCACGGCAGGTATGCCTGTTGCAAGAGGTGACTCAAATACCAAATTGATTGAAGGGGTAGCCAGCGCAATACAGCTCCTCCAACCCAAGTCTCAACATCATCTACCCGTGGATATTCACAAACTCATTCAACTTTAAAGATCGGAAAAGAAATTATTTTAGAAAGCGTTTATAATTGTGTTGTGGTGTCCAGAAATTGGTTTGCCTACATTGAAAAAGTGGTCATTCCGTTCCCCTTTCAGCCTCTATTCCATCTTCGTCCACTCTATTTCTTATTCCATTCTTTCACTTTTTAACCTTTTTCTTTATACAATTCCCATTATTCATGTCCACTCCCACTTCCACTTCCCCTCACATTCGCTCTTACTTCCACTCCCTCTACCTCTACCACACCAACTGGCTGCTTCAAATAATTGCGAAGATATAGCGAGATTGAATTTTTTCTAATACTTAGGGAAAGTGGCTCCACTTTTCCAAAATGGAAAACTTTTTCAAGATTTTTATTTTCGTTATTGATGTTAGAGAAAAATTAAAATGTTTACAAATGGCGATGGTTACTAGAACATGTTTCTGAATCTCACTTCTGCATCAGCTAACTTGGGAGCTGAGTATTGAACTCGAAATCTCCAACTTTCATACTCTATGCTGGTTTAAAGTCAGATAATACCTTTAACCGCTCAGCCATATGAATTCTCCGCTGCTCGCTTTGCAATTGGTCTCGAAGTGTTGCCTTTTTGTTGCTATTCCTTTATTCACCCATATTGTTTTTTTTAATCCTAATTGTGTGGAATAATTATAGGCGCGCCCTAAGAGCTTAGTACATTGGGTTTATAGCATTGAATTTATAAGCAACACTTCCGATGTTCACTATTATATCAATATTTTTATCTGTATTTAATTAGCGAGATATGCTCAAATTGCTTTATACAATTGTTTTTGTTATTGATACTAGGGAAAAAATTTTTAGATTTTTTTTTTTCATTTAAGATATTGAAGTTGAGTTTTCTGCTTTCAATTAGTTTTGGTTCTCAAAAAAGATACTAGCCCAACCAACAATTAATTTATACACACCCAACCCTTCTTACGACAAACTAGTGATGAATCTAATTTTATTATAACCGCTCCAGTTAACTGAAGATTTTTCCTACAGGGTATATCTAAAACCAATATGCAGTTGAATACAAAATAGCAGGATTTTCATAGTAATACCTGCCACTTTGTATTCGGTTCCGTTTTGTTCCATTTATGTTTGTTTATGAAATACTCGTACGTACTTGATATAATATATATGTATGTGTATGTGTTGGTCATTCTCAGCTTTCTTGATTTAGACAATATTGTTTGTTGGATTATTGTTACGAGGATGCACATACATACACGTACATACGCTTGAATATGTATTCCTTATTGTGCATTTGGTTAATGTTAATGTTTTGACTTTCTACCGAAATCAGTGATTAAAGCAAAGGCTTAAGAGCTAGGTTCAAGTGCATGTTCATTGTACTGAGGCGTGTGGTATTCGAAGCTGATTAAGGCATGAGTTATATTGAATTAATATTTAATGAAATTGGCTTGGTTTTGAGCATTAATTCAGTTGAACCCAATTTAAAAAGTTATTCAAAAATATTTTGTAGGCAGTGTCTGGGAGATTTAATTAATTTCTTCCGGCCGGAAGTGAATGGAAGAAGGTCTGTCGAAATAATTGGGTTCACTAAGGCTCATCTATCAATGGTCATTGGAGTTTCGACAAGGTCACTTTCCAATGTAAATCCATGTTGTACGTCTCAATGCACTGGAAACCCCTTCCTGCTGAAGCTGTATCGAGGATGATGAAGTGGAATCATCGAATCACTTTTTGTTTGATTACCCAGCTTTTGCAAGAACTAGGCGAAAGTACTTCAATCGCGACTCACTCTGATCTCCGAAGGATTTAAGATCGATCTCATTCGAAGCTATATCGTTGCTACGCAAAGATTCTCTAAGTAGCTATAGCTACGTCACTATTATTTTATTGTATGAGGTATCACAACAGACCTTAATATTTTACAAGTGAGCTTCCCCTACCAGGGCAGTTACTACCTAACCCAACCTATTTTAATTTCATAGATTTATTACATTGATTTCTACTTGAAGCTACCCTTTTTATTTTTTAATATTTTGTTTTTTTTTTTTAGTTCTTCTCTAAAGTCCAATTTATCAATGGTCAAATTTCGAAAAACTACGTTATACTTATTCCAAAAACCATGAACCATAAACCTGCATTACTATTGTGCTCGGAAACATGTACCACGGGTGATATTAGAGTAGCAGAGTTACATATTAATGCCTATACGGTAATTAGATGTGACTCACATAGCAGACACACAGGTCGTGTTTTAATATATGCTCACAACTCGGTGAAATATAACGTTATATATAATAACAGCATTAATAATAACATTTGGTGCATCATAATAAAATTAAAAGGGTGCGATAAAAAATGGCAATTAGTGGTTTTATATCACTCACCTAATACGAGTGATTCTGACTTTTTAAATTATCTAAATGAAATATTGTTGGAAAAAGTTGAGTTAAGTGCGAATTGCTTCGTGGTTCGAGACTATAACATTAACGTTAATAATGCTAACAACACCTAATCAACAGACATTGTGTAATGATTTGGCAATGAGCAAAAAATAGTCTTCAACACACGTGTCACAGATACAACTGAAAGAAAAATCGACCTTCTATACTCAAATTCGAATGATGTTATTTGGCAAAATATGGACAAGTGTAAAATATCAGACGCTGAAACGATCAAAATAAAAATTAATACATCAGCACCATATAAAATAAGAACAAAAAAAAAAAAAAAAAAAAAAAAACAATTACCTCAAGGGAACTTTATAATAAAGAAAATCTACTTAACTTGTTGCGCGCATGCAGTTTTGTGATAAATGATTCAACCAGTATAGAATCCCAATTAGACATAGTAAACAATGCAGTTCTACAATGTATGACAGGATTAACATTTGAAAAAGTAGTGAAAGTAAAACTTAAGAATAAGTTGTATGATCATGAACTTACACAATTAAATAAACTTAAATATAATCTTTTAAATGAGTATAGGCAAACAGGAAATTGGGACAATTATAAAGCAATAAACAAAAGATACAAAGAACTTATCAAAAAGAAAAAGGCGAAATACATGGGGAACAAAATCTTGATAAGCAAAAACAAGTAAGGAAATCTAAATTCGGGTGCTACCGAACATTACATACTCAGCTGAGAGCTTCAGAGACAAGGGGACAGTAAGGGGAAATCACCATTTAGCAAAATGAACCTAGGGTAACCCTGGAATGTGTTTGTATGACATGTATATCAATTGAAATGTGTTAATGGTTATTTAAAACGCAGTGGGCCTTAGTTTAATAGGTGGACGCCTTTTCGAGATATCAATTTAATGGTATTAATGAGGGTTTTATACGTGAATGCGTTTTCGAGATATCGACCAAAATGTGGACCAGGGTGACCCAGAACATCTTCTGTTGGGTACCGCTAATTTATTTATATATGCCATACCACGAACAGTATTCCTGCCAAGATTCCAAGGACTTTTGATTTCGCCCTGCAGAACTTTTTCATTTTCTTCTACTTAATATGGCAGGTGTCACACCCATTTTACAAAGTTTTTTCTAAAGTTATATTTCACGTCAATAAACCAATCCAATTACCGTGTTTCATCCCTTTTTTCGTATTTGGTATAGAATTATGGCATTTTTTTTTCATTTTTCGTAATTTTCGGTATCGGAAAAGTGGGCGTGGTCAAAATCGGATTTCGGCCATATTTTATACCAAGATAAAGTAACTTCAGATAAGTACGTGAACTAAGTTCAGTAAAGATATGTCGATTTTTGCTGTAGTTATCGTGTTAAGGGCCATGTGGAAGGACAGGCGGACGACTGTGTATAAAAACTGGGCGTGGCTTCAACCGATTTCGCCCATTTTCACAGAAAACAGTTAACGTCATAAAATCTATGCCCCTACCAAATTTCAAAACGATTGGTAAATTTTTGTTAGAATTATGGCATTAAAAGTATTCTAGGAGAATTAAATGAAAAATGGCGGAGTTACGGCCATTTTGAAATTTTCTTTTATCTTTGTATTTTGTAGCACCATATCATTACTGGAGTCGAATGTTGATATAATTTACTTTCATACTGTAAAGATATTACATTTTTTGTTAAAATTTGACTTTAAAAAAAATTTTTTTTTAAAAGTGGGTGTGTTCGTCATCCGATTTCACAAATTTTTATTTAGCACACATATAGTAATAGGAGTAACGTTCCTACCAAATTTCATCATGATGTCTTCAACGACTGCCAAATTACAGCTTGCAAAACTTTTAAATTAACTTCTTTTAAAAGTGGGCGGTGCCACGCCCATTGTCGAAAATTTGTATTATTTTATATTTTGCGTGATAAGGTCAACGTACCTACCAAGTTTCATCGCTTTATCCGTCTTTGGTAATGAATTATCGCACTTTTTCGGTTTTTCGAAATTTTCGATATCGAAAAAGTGAGCGTGGTTGTAGTCCGACTTCGTTCATTTTAAATGGCGATCTGAGATGAGCGCCCAGGGACCTACATACCAAATTTCATCAAGATACCTCAAAATTTACTCAAGTTATCGTGTTTAAAGCCGGACGGACAGACGGACGGACGGACGGACATGGCTAAATGAATTTCTTTTTTCACCCAGATCATTTTGATATATAGAGGTATATATCTATCTCGATTAGTTTATGCCGTTACGGATTACCGTTATGCGAACAAAGTTAATATACTCTGTGAGCTCTGCTCAGCTGAGTATAATAATAGCAAAGAAATGAGGAAAAACCTAAAGCAACCCATAAACCTGAAAGAAGATCATCAAGAAATCAATAAAAATCAAATATTAGATAAGCAAATCGAAGAAAAGATCGAAATTGCGAATGAGCTCAATAAATTTTTCGTAAACAGTGTATTAGAAATAAACCAAAGTATCGAACATTTTTTTTTAAATTGAAACGTATCTGAGAGCAGTTTTACATTTAAATTAAATAAATTTGTAGCAGATGATATTATCAAAATAGTTCGGCTATTCAAGAACAAAATTGGTGGCAAAAATCTTTTTTCAGAAGGAATTTTAAAAGATTCAATAGAGTATACAGCTTATTTTTATGCAAAAATTTATAAATGAAAGCAAGGAAATGGGCATTGTATCACAAAGATGGAAAAAGTCGACCATTATACCAGTCAAAAATATAAGAAATACGTATAAACCTGAAGAAATGCGACCTATAAATACACTAACATGTAATGAAAAAATTATGGAAAGAGTTATAAAAAATAAGTTAGAAAATTACTCGGAAGACGAACAATCGGGACTTAGAAGAAAACACCCATGTGAAACGGCACTGAATATCATGATCTCTAACTGGAAGGAAGATCTAAATAACAAAAAAGACACTGTTTGCGTTTTCCTGGATCTGAAAAGGGCTTTCGAAACAGTGGATCGTGACATTTTGCTCTAGAAAATTAAAGTCATGGGAACTCAGGGTAAAGAATTAAAGTGGTTCCAAAATTACTTGACTGGCAGAAAACAAAATACCATAATCGGTGATAAAGTATCGAACGAAATTTCGGTTCCATTATGTTTACCGCAAGGTTCTGTATTGACTCCTTTATTATTTTTGATTTATATAAATGATATTGTTAAAGCTGTAAAACACTGTAACATAAAATTGTTTGCGGATGATTCTCTGCTTAGAATAAGTGAAAGTAATTTAACAACTTAAGTGACAAAAATACAGTGTGACTTAGATAGTTTATATAAATGGCTGACTTAAACTTTACGTGAGTAAAACAAAATATATTGTTATTAGCCGAAAATCAAAAGCGAAGTTGCGTGTATTGAGCTCAGGGTGAAAGATGAAATGTTAGAGCAAATAAAATCAATAAAACATCTTGGGATTGTAATTGACAACAAACTCAAATTTGATGAACATATTAGATATACTGTAGGACCGATAGCTAAACAAATCGGTTTTATGCAAAGAACCTGTAAATTTTTAAATAGAGAGTTTAAGGATATTGTACACAAAACATTGATAAATATTGCCCATCAGTCTTATTTATTATACCAGATACAAAAATAGATAGACTTCAGATATTGCAAAATAGGTTTATGAGATTTGTGTTACGGGAAAAGTCAGATGCGTCGATAAGCGACATGCTAATAAAACTAAAATGGTTAAGTGTCAAACAAATTATTTTTTATTATACTATGAAAATGATCTTCAACATACGAAAAGGAAATGTCCTGAATACTTAACAAATAATGTTGTATATATTAACGAAACCCATAATTTTAATACCCGTAGGAAAAAAAAAAATGCCACTCTATACAACAGAAGTGGAGAAACAAAATCTTTTCCATAAAGGATTTAAAAACTTACATGAATTGCCTAATGAAATAAAAAATTGTGAAGAAATTTATGTATTTAAAAGCAGGCTATATGTACACTGTAAAACCTTACCTATAGATAAGTTCTACAATGTGATTTAATAAATATTGTTCACACTAGGCATACGCTGTAATAAATAAATAAATAAATAAATAATTCACACAATTTAAAAGGTCAAAGTTCGGCAAAAGCGAAATTTTTTCATATAAAGCTGCTACAGTACACGTTAAAACACACAGTTGTTTGTGAGTGTAAAAGTCAGGCCCAAAACCTATAGATAGCAAAACAAGAAATATATTTGAATTGAAAAAAAGTGTTATGTGACCTGTACAAGATTGCATCTGGTTGAAAAAAAGTTTTATTAGGTTGAAAAAGGGTTTTGTTGGTATGAAAAAGATTTCGTTTGAATTCAAAATATTTCATTTGACTTCAAAAAAGTTCAAATTTTAAAAAAATTTTATTTGGTTTAAAAAAGTTTCATTTGACTGGAAAAAAGTTTTTTTTGGTTTTTTAAAATTTAAATTTTTATTAAAAATAACTTTCATTTGATTTGAAAAAATTTCATTTGATTTGCAAAAAGCTGCAATTTGTTTGAAAAAGTTTTATTTAAATACAGAAAAGTTTCATTTGATTTTAAAAAAGTTTCGTTTGAATTGAAAAAAGTTTAAGTTGTTTTGAAAAAAAGTGTCATTTGACTTAAAAAAAAGTTTCATTTGATTTGAAAGAATTTCATTTGATTTTAAAAAAGTTTCGTTTGAATTGAAGAAAGTCTCATTTGACTTTAAAAAGTTTCATTTGATTTGAAAATTTTTCATTTAATTTGCAAAAAGTTGCAATTGGTTTGAAAAAAGTTTCATTTGATTTTAAAAAATTTTTGTTTGAATTGAAAAAAGTTTAAATTGATTTGAAAAAAGTTTCATTTGATTTGAAAAAAATTTCATTTGATTTGCAAAAAGTCGCAATTGATTTGAAAACAGTTTCATTTGAGTTTAAAAAAGTTTCGTTTGAATTGCAAAACGTTTAAATTGCTTTGAAAAAAGTTTCATTTAGTTACAAAAAATTTGATTTGATTTGAAAAAAATTTATTCGATTTGCAAAAAGTTGCAATTGGTTTGGAAAAAGTTTCATTTGATTATAAAAAAGTTTTGTTTGAATTGCAACCAGTTGCAATTGGTTTGAAAAAAAAATATCATTTGATTTTAAAAAAGTTTCGTTCGAATTGGAAAAGTTTAAATGGGTTCGAAAAAAATTTAATTTAATTACAGAAAAGTCTCATTTAATTGAAAGAATTTTATTTGATTTGAAAGTTTCATTTGATTTGCAAAAAGTTGCAATTGGTTTGAAAAAAGTTTCGTTTGATTTTGAAAAATTTTCGTTTGAAAATCTAAATTGGTTTGAAAAAAGTTTCATTTGACTTGAAAATAATTTAATTTGATTTGAAAAAAAAAAAAAATTCATTTGATTTGTAAAAAGTTGCAATTGGTTTGAAAAAAGCCTCATTTGATTTTAAAAAAGTTTCGTTTGAATTGAAAAAAGGTTGCGTTTGAATTGAAAAAAAGTTTAATCTTACTTAAAAAAGTCTCATTTGATTTGAACAAATTTTATTTCATTCATAAAACCAATTTCACGTGGTTTTAAAAAAATTTCATTTCTTTCCATAAAAGTTAAATTTGATTTGAAAATAGTTTCAATTGCTTTAAAAAAAGTTTCATTTGGTTTCAAAAAAGTTTCGTTTGATTTGACAAGTTTCATTTTATTGGAAAAAAGTTTTATTTGATGAAAAAAAGTTTCATTTGATTTCAAAAAGTTTAAATTGGTTTTAAAAAATTTCGTTTGATTTAAAAGTAGAGTCATTTGGCTCCAAAAAGTTTTGTTTGATTTGCAAAAAGATGCAGTTGGTTCAGAAAATGTTTCATTTGATTAGGAAATAATTTTATTTTATTTTAAAAAAGGTTTAATTTAATATGGAAAAAATTGCATTTGTATTTGTAGTTCATTTCATTTCATTTATTGATCAAATTTATTAGTACAAATAAATTTGAGGTTTTTTTATAAAAAAAAATTTGATTCGATTGGAAAAGTTTCATTTGACTTTAAAAAAGTTTCGTTTGAATTGAAAAAAGTTTAAATTGGTTTGAAAAAAGTTTCATTTGACTTAAAAAAATGTTCATCTGACTTAAAAAAATGTTTAATTTGACTTGAAAGAATTTCATTTGATAAAATTTCACTTGATTTAAAATTCCATATGGTTTCAAAAAAGTTTAATTTGATTTGAAAATAGTTTAAACCGCTTTGAAAATAGTTTCATTTGGTTTCGAAAGTTTCATTTGACTTGAAAACTTTAATTTTTTTGTTTGATTTAAAAAAAAAAACTTCATTTGATTTGTAAAAGGTTTAAAATGGTTTTAAAAAAATTCCATTTAATTTAAAAATAGCTTCATTTGGTTTCCAAAAAGTTTTATTTGATTTGCAAAAGTTGCAGTTTATTCAGAAAATAATTTTAAAAAAGGTTTCATTTAATTTGGAAAGAATTGCATTTGAGTGGAAAAAAGTTTCATTTTATTAGAAAAAAGTTCCTTTCATAGGAAACGTTTCTTTTGATGGGATAAAAGTTTTATTTGTCAACAATTGTTTTTGTTTTATCGGCCTATTGATAAATGGTTCAAGGTTCGAAACGAGCTCAAGGCCAGAACAATAATTTTTTTGTAATGATATTTTTTTTTTTTTTGCGCAACGCTGATTAAATATACATAGTTGGCAAAGAGGAATAGAAGTAGCAATTTATCCGTCAAAACAAACCACCGCTGTATAGCTAAATGGTTAGCACAGCGTGCCTCAAGCATACTGATGATGAACCTTAGAAATGGATCTATTTGCGCAGCTATGGCAGGTTGTCTAAAAAATTTTCTACTTACTATTCCAAAAACAAAATACAATTTTTCAATTATAGAAAAATTAATAAGTTGTATTTGTCTTAAAAAAGTTTCATTAGATTTAAAAATGCTATGTACTCCGAAAATACTTAAGAGAAAAACCAAACACAAAAACGTCTTTACTAAGAAACCATTCATTATATTTCATTCTAATTAATTCCAGATTTATTAAATGTGCCCTTTGTGTTTCAAAAGTTTCTAGTTTATGTTTATGCAATCCAATTTGCACTTTTTATTTATTGTTTTTTTCTTACACAGAAATAATAATTTTTACATCCTCTTAATGCTAATTACACTTACTAATAAACATAATAAACGATAAGCAATGTAAAAACATACTAACATCACCACTTTCCCAGCTCCTACGCACTTACTGCGCAATAAAATTTTCATTCCGTTTTAACTAAATAATATTCTTGTTTACAACTTTTACATGCAAATGTCATTTTGTTTGACTTTTCACTTCATTTTACGATTGTTTGCGTAAATACAATAAAAGCGTAGAAGACAAATAGTAAAAATGAATGAAAGAAAATAATTGTATAAAAATTAAAGCAACTCAATTTAACGCCAAGTTCAAAAAAAATTTTAACAAGAAGTACGAAAATATATTCATACGTACATTTGTATGTTTGTAATGCGGAAACAACGCCCAAAAAACAAAGGAAAGAAATTGAAGTGATTTTTTTTTTTCAAATAAAATGTTCAAATCATACTGGCGATTTTCCCAGTGTTAGACACAAAATTCAAAAAGAACTTAGCTGAACTTAATTGCGTTTTTTAGAACATAAATTCCATGTCGACTACAGAATACTCAGTAAATTTAAGTACTACCTTTAACACAGCCAAACCAACTCGCGGACTTGATTGCGACGCTTTGGGAGGAGTGAGTTTGTTTGTGCGAGAATACCTACAGGGTGTGTGAACTGGATAATATTCGTGTCAGAAGACTTGCTTGTATGCTGAAGAATTTCTTCACTCTAGGTTTGAGAAGTCTTGGTTCGAGACGGAGCTGATAAAACTTTCAGGTTATGTTCTAACTACTAAAATATTTAAAAGAGGGTGCTGCTCTGATAGAATTCGACCTCTCTGTGTAGCCGCTCCAACCATTTCTCAAGCTCGAAAAACAGTTCCCTGATCCACTTTCCTGCAGCACTACAGCTCTGTTGCTGACTCCAGCGTCGTTTAGACTCGTTTCCCGCCTTTAGGATAGCTTCATTCATACCTTCTTCTTTTTAGAGAGAACGTAAATTTGCTTTCAACACTAGCAACAACATCAGCACTGAAATCCAGCGAAGAATCAATCTTGCCAATAAATGCTACTTTGGACTAGGTAGGTAATTGAAAAGTAAAGTCCTCTCTCGGCGAACGAAAATCATACTCTACAAGTCACTTATCGTACCCGTCCTGCTATATGGGGCAGAAGCATGGATCATGACAGCAGCAGATGAAACGGCTTTGGGAATGTTCGAGAGAAAAGTTCTTCAAAAGAATTATGGACCTCTACGCGTTGGCGATGGCGAGTACCGAAGAAGATTTAATGATGAGCTGTACGAGCTATACGCAGACATCAACATAGTCCAGCGAATTAAAACACAGCGGCTGCGCTGGCTAGGCCATGTTATGCGAATGAAAGATGATGCTCCGGCCAAGAAAGTGTTTCTATTGGAACCCGCCTATGAAAGCAGAGGTAGAGAGCGGCCCCACTCCGTTGGAAGGACCAGGTGGAAAACGATTTAACCTCTCTTGGTGTGACCAATTGGCGCCGGTTGGCGGAGCGAAGGAGCGACTGGCGCGCCTTGTTGGACGGCCATAACCGTTTAGACGGTTAAGCCCCAATAAAGTAAGTAAGTAAGTTTGTTTTCAAGCCTTACTCCGAGGTATTTCGTACAGATGCGCCTTTCTACTTGCTGGTCCCCAACTATTATACTGATTATCGTGGGAAATGTTATCTTTGAAAAAATACCGATCTCAGTTTTCGGTGTTGCAAGCTCAAGTAGTTCTAGTCATTCATCCAACTCTTAACTCTGCGCATTACTTGATTTAATTAAGCTGTGATAGGCTTGTTGTCACGTCATCTGCGAAAGCGATAAGATAAGTGCTTTCCGGCATATGCAAGCGCAGAAGGCTGTCATACGTAGCATTCAAGAGGTCAGGACCCCACATGGTGTCTGCACCGCCATGCATATTTTAGGTAATCCTTTAATATGACAATTTGATAGGGGTTTACGTCATGTAATTCCACCTGATGGAGTTGAAGGCATCTTTTAGGTCCAGCGTGTTCTATAAGACAATTTGCATTGCGCAGTACGGCGTGTTTTTCTTACATCATTTGGTACCTCGGCTATTTCGTCTATAAGGTAGTGGTCTTTGCTAAAGACATTTTGCTGATGGGATAAACCTCCACCGTACTCAGTGAATGCTATCAGTCATTGTTTTAGGAGTCTTTCCATCATGTTCCCTGCCATTTCGAGCATGCATAATTGCCAGAAAGACGACGGGAGATCCGGGTCGCCTTTGTCTTTCGGGATAAGCACGAGGTGCGTTTCCACGTTGTTGGAATCATCCTAGATGCCAGGCATTTGTTATAATGCAGCAGCTGTTATAAGCAACCAATCTTATGTTTTGTTAGTATCCTATCAGGTCCTGCTGCTTTGCCAGGCTCTATACTGTTCAGGGCTGTTTTAGCTCTCATGGACTCCATTCTCTATATATTTTCGGGTGAGGAACAATGCATCTACTATATTCCGCCTCTTGTCCACATCCATCGTTAAATATCTAGCACAAATTCAAGCACCGAGGAGTCTTACTATTAGAACAATAGATAAAAAAAAAATAAAATAAATAAAAAATTAATTTGATTGGATCACCCTTTAATCTGTACCCAAATACCTAAAAACAAAAAACCAACAACCGAAGTGATTACATAAAGGGCAGCCTCTATCCATAAATGCACATATGAACGTAGTAGGTATGCGAATACGTTCACACACACATGCATACAAATATCAAGCAAACAAGGAACCACCGCTTAAGACTCTTCTGCGCCCAACAAATCTTTTGGGGATAAAAACAGATAAAACTCCAGCCAAACAACGACCAAAAATTCACCAAAAAGCATGATTTATTCTGTGGCACGCATAAACAATCATACTAACATATTACAGTGCCTTTACATACTTACATACATTACTACATACATATGTTGAATATATAATTTGTTGTTATACATAAATGTATGGAAAAGGATCATCTCCACGCTGAATGCGCAAACGCGTTCAAATGAAAGCAACAGCAATCAAAAACCGACACAAAGTTCAACAAAATAACAAAAAAGAAATAAAAAGCGACATGTTTCAACAATAAAATGCGCAACAGTGAAACACGTGTAATGAAAAACAGCAAAGAAAATAAAAACAAACAAGAAATTTAAGACAACAATAAAGGGCGACGCAGTAGCTTAAGTTTGGTGATATGGGTTGATTTTGTCTGAACTTAACTTACCGTTAGAGTGGGAGCATTTAAAAATTCAAATGCATACAAAAATATAGAAGAGAAAGATATGCAAAAAAATGAAAAAAAGAGTTATGCAAGCAATAATTAAGCAAGCACTGTCACAACAGCAAAAAAAAACAATTGGCAACAATTGACATTTCAAATGTGCACTAAATTAGGCAAAGCACTCATTTAGGCGTGGGAGAGTTGAGCAGCTCGAAAAGTGTGCCACCCAACATAAACTGTTGTAT
This sequence comes from Eurosta solidaginis, assembly GCF_040869045.1. Taxonomy (NCBI): domain Eukaryota; kingdom Metazoa; phylum Arthropoda; class Insecta; order Diptera; family Tephritidae; genus Eurosta; species Eurosta solidaginis. The sequence continues at coordinate 261,275,902 of NC_090320.1, read as the reverse complement.
TTGATTAAAGGAATAGCACTGCTTGCTCCTATAACCCATAAAGCTTAAAATAGGTTTATTACTTAACATCAGCTTTTGCTATCATACGGTTTTATGCAACCTTCACTTAACATGTTCGGGCAGCCTTATGCTCTCCAAAGGGCATGCTCAAACAAAAGTGACATCTTCAACCCATATGAAGAGATCCAAACTGTCTATAGACGCATACTCCTTTGTGACTCACCTCAAACTCATTCAAGACTTATCGCATGTTTTGCCCGATACCCTGCAAAAAATGCGTTTAGCCTGGAATGAATCCGGTATGAGTCGCAAAGGAGTATGCGAACAACAATTCCCCGCAAAATGTTAGTGCACTAGAGATAGTGAAGGAACATTATAAAACTACAAAAGTTGATAATGAGGATTCCGTTTTGAATTTTACAATTTCTGCGATAGTCGTTGGCATAGCTACTGAGCATTCCACTTTGGAGTGCTACTGCGCTAAAAGAGATTGATATTTTTTCGTTGTCGTTTTGTTGGGTTTGACAAGAACTTTACCAGACCACAGTTGACCATAGTTTACCAAAGTCTCTAAAGAAGTTTTAACAATAATTAGGCGCAGAAAACCTGAGCAGGCACTGTTGGACAAGGCCCCTTTGCACCCGTATGGGTAGTGGCGGTCAGGTTCTCTTTGTACGCTACGGATACTAGGGGACAGATCCTTGTTTCTTAAAACTTGCTACATAAGTTTCAAACAGACTTATCCCAACTGTACCCAAAGGGACTAGAGGAGATCAATTATACCCCAATAAAGGCAAAAGAGAATAATCGCATATCACTCTCTTTAGGGATTAATCGCATGATGTTTTGCAGAGCAACTAGCACATATATAGGGACAACCTTTGTAGAAGCGGAAAACTAGTACGCTTCAGTTGTTCGCGTGGAAGGTCATTACAGTTCATTAAGAAAAGACTAAGTCCAGATAGGCAGGGTTATGCGAATATTTTTTGCAAAAACTAGAACAATTTCATATATGTTTCGGTAAAAAATTTATTTTCGATAGAAATACTGCACTTGTACTTCGTAAGAAAACAATGTGAAATATCAAGAAAATATCACTATTAAGATACTACCCCAATGGTCTCGGGAACGGTTTAATGAGAGCACAACTTAATAGAGAGCTTAAACCAGGGCCGTAGGGACTAAATCCGGGCCCGGGACTACACAATTTACGGGCCACCTGTAAAAAACCACTAATACATTTGATTAATTTGAATTAATGACGTCTCATTCATGAATCATTATTGATGGATTACATCAAACAAAATTTTTGCCACATCAACTAAATGATTTTTGGACTAAGAGCTGTAAATAAAATTAACACAGAATATTTACAACTTATACTGTTTTATTTTAACGTAGAAATAAAATTCTCTTTTACCAGCGACATATTGTTTCAAATAATCTTTTCCAGTTATGTATTTGGTAACATTTTAGAACATTTCTGATAAATATAGTGATGATTATAAATTTTATTATTCAATATAGAAGGTTCGGATATCAAAGGGTGGCTTTTCTTGCTTTTTGCGCAGCAAAATTTTTTATAACAATATCAAAATTTGATGTATATGGAGGAATTTTCCGTCATCCGTTGTCAAATTTGGTTTCGAGACCAACCGGTTTCGGCGTTGTGCCATCATCAGTGTCGATTTTTAACTGTCTTGCCAAAACGGATTCAACACAAGGCGTGGCAAGTCCTGAAACTCGCTCTTCAGATGAACACGATATATGCAAGTTTTTGATTCTTGCAGGGACGCTGAAAGAAAAGTTTTACACTAGCTGCAGTGACAGGTATTGTGCAAAAGATACGTAAAACAACACAAATGTGGGGCAAAATTGTATACATATTTTGAACATAGATGGCATTTAGCAATTCCAATGGTGACAGACCTTTATCAAAATTTGTTTCGTAAATGCGTTTCAAGTGAATTATTTCGCATTATAAGCTTTGAGAAACGTGCGACTTGTATTTTTCGACAAATTTTGCTGCGCTCGCCCGAACTGTAGTTTCCATGTCTTCAAATTGAAACAAAAAGGAAAACGTGTCGTTCAAACTTCTCATATCTGCAAACCGTTCAGTAATGTCAGCGATTACCGAATCAACGATCACCAAGAGTATATACATATATAAATATTAAAAGGACTCTGAATCATCCGTAATCATCTCTTTCGAATGTTCGGAAACATTGGCGAGATGTTCAATTGAATAGCAACTGTTTTGCATTCGTTTAAAATTTTCTCCCATTGGTTCCTGATCAACTTCAAATCATCTTATAAGGCAGAAGATGTCGCGGTGCCCCCATAAAATCAGAAAACAAAAATTCAGAAACAAATTTTTTCAGAAAACATTAGTCCGAACCCCTTTTCAGAAAGACACAATTCAGACGTTAAAGCTCAGAAGTCAAATCTCAGAAGTCAAATTTCAGAAAGTAGTCGAACAGCAAAAAACATAAAATTTTGCGCAAAATTTGACTTCTTAATTTTGACTTCTCAATATTGATTTCTGAATTTTTGTTTCCGGATTTTTGACTTCTGAATTTCGGTTTTCTGAAAAAAGGGTTCTGACTAATGTTTTCTGAAAAAATGTGTTTCCGAATTTTTGTTTTCTGAATTTATGGGGGGAACCAGATGTCGGACCTCAACATCTATGATGGCGTCTCTAGCTTGGAGTACGACGTTTCTTTCATAAATGGTATTCAGTATTTTGAACCAAATTGAGGACAGCAAGATACATTCGAACTTGTTGATGTACTTGAGAATGCCGGTAATATCTCCGTATGCTTGTGCAGTCAAATTTAGCTTAAGTAATGCGTTTAATGCTTGTGTTAATCCTGGAACATGGTTTGCGAATGGTCTAATTGCCGCAGTTCTAGCCGACCACCTAGTGTCTGAAAGACTGGGAAGAGCTCAGTAAATTTTTTTGAGGATGTCTCATCGTTGTGAACTGACAATTCCGATGAAAGTAATTGAAGCCGTACAACATTCTGCAGCATCAAGACCACATAAATTCAGCCTGTGGGTTGCACAAGGTAATCGAGTAAACGAAAAATCAGCATTCGAGTTTTTGTGGAATGTGACGCTGTGCTCCGTTGTAAGCTCCTTTCATATTGGCGCCGTTTTCAGATCCTTGTGCACGACAATCTTTTAATGGGATTTCATGTTTACCTAGAGTATGGCAAATTAAATCAGCGATTTCCTGACTAGTTTTTTGGTTACAATCCACGAAAGCCAAAACCCATTCTTGAATTGTAAAATTTGTTGCTGTCGAATTGAAATGGAGGTAGCGCGAAATGAACATAGTCTGCTCAACGTGACCACCATCAGGCGTAGCATCAACGATATTAGCGTTGATCTAATACAGTTTCCTTCACGTGTTTATCGTATTGCTTCTCCCACACCTGCAATTTCGAATATCCGCCAGGACAACAAATTTTAGGTCTATTTAATGAGTATTGGTGCTTAACAGACAACATGCCAAGCCATAAAAAGCATTGCTACTGGCACTCCACACTAACCAGTCACGCTCCAATTTCTCCCCATTTGGCAAGATTCTGTTTAACGACGAGGTAGGAAATACCTTGTCATGACGATCACGTGAAAAAATCACAGGGCACTTTTGATGATCTCGACGACTTATTTCGTTGATTTCTTCAGATCGCAAAAACTCATTATTCACGGTACCGATGTTGAAGTCGTTTAAATAATCTGAACTTTGATACAGAGTTGGTGGTATTGTTGGAAGACTTTTTGAAGATGAACCTTCATCAGTGTCACCACGAAACTTTACGGTTCCGGTTTCACGTAAACATACATTTTTGGTTGATGTTTTTATTGTCTCCCCACTGTTCGAAGGCCCAGGAAAAAATCATTATCAATAGTCGAATCGGATACGGAATGAATGCCTGAATGGTTTTGAGCCAGCTGCCAAATGAAATATTTATTCTTAAATTTTAAGGAAAAGGACTTTTCAAATTATTTTTCACACTTCACTATAATATAAAAACGAAATGCAGATATTCGTTGCTTTTGAAATGCGGCTTAAAAATTGCACATGGAACAACTAAAGACTCTCCTGAATTTAAAAAAATGTCTTAGTACCTCTAAATCCCGGACCCCCTCAGAAAATCCGGGCCCGGGAGGAATCCCCCACCCCACCCTCTCGTCAGGCCTGCTAAAAACCATATATTGCAAAGTAGAAGTAGATCCTTTTTGAACTGTCAGAAACTGCTTTACAGTTTTCTTTTTCTTCTACTTGTAGCGTTAAGGGGAAGATTCGAGTAGTTTTATCGTAGTTGGTGAACCTTTCCGGTTATAGATCAGGTAGAAAATAGGACCAATAAGATTGTAATGCGATCATCGTGAGATTAATTTGATATGACCACAATGCACCTGCAATGTAATCCAACCTTCTCTTTCCGTGAGGAGCTTATGATCACCAGAACCTCACCTGATAAATAAGCAGAATTCGATACGAGTAGATTAGGTTAGCAACTGGTTTGGAACGCAATAAATTGCGCTGGCAACACCTTGACATTAGCGTAAGCCCCTTGAAGTCGACAACGATTTTTTGTGGATATGTTTTTTTTTCACTTGGGTCTTATGTATGCGCTTGGGAGTTGGAAAGATCTGGATAATAAAGGGCTTAGCAAGTCTGAATCTTTAATTATAAGTACCGAATGTTTGGATGAGCGTAGGCTTTAGTCTCTTTTTGCTAATCGATATTAAGAAGGCTTCGCGATATTCAAAGCGTTTTATGGAAGCGTCCTTTTCATGGATTGTAGAGGGCATAGTATACCACCAAACTGGGGGCACGTACCCCACCCTAACCTTTTTTTGCATACAACCTTAATCAATAAGTTATCGGTATGTCATCCGTTTATTATCGGCTTGTTATCGACAAAATGTAGACAAGTTATCGATTTGTGATCGAGTTCTTATAAACTTGATATCGATAACAAAGGTTATGCTACCGATTTGTCATCGACGAGTTATCGGTTTGCTATCGAGGTGTTGTCGCTGCTAACTAGATGTGTATCTTCCCTCTTCGCTACACGATGAAGCTCATAATCACTTCTAGTGAAGAAGCCTTAAGCTTTTCGCTTAAAACGCTTTATCATTTCCCACGCTGGCGTTAAAATCCCCCCGCACAATTTTGGCACCATAACCGATCCGTGGTTGTATATCTACAGGAGTAAAGCTATTTGAGGCCTCGCTTTATTTCTTAAGGCTAAAGCAGATCATTCCCTGTTTTCCCCGGAATTTTTTTTGCATAATTAAATTTTTACCGAAAGCAGATTTGCTAAACTTTATCTGCACTGGTAAGGCTTAGTCGATCACCGGTAGCTCTCAGTATCTCGCATATTATGCCTTATAGACCTAATTATATTTGACGAATTTTAAGGATAAATATGAATGTGTTTATATCCTCCTTCCTAATCCACGCTCTCTATGGGCATCATCGTCCTAAAAAACTATCCTCTGGGTTTGAAACCTTCGATCTTCCTCTAAATTTTTTTATACAAATTTCAGGTGCTATTACTGTTGGTTTATAGCTCATCGCAGTTTCGCCTTCTTGCCTTTATTATTTTATTTCTTCCTAAAAAGCCGCCTTGCTTTCATCCCAAACGTAATCTGCACACTAATTTCGTCGTATTCGATTTGATCAAAGGTTATGCTCACTATATTCATTTGTTTGCCGTCCATACGGCATCAAAAAAGCCACCAGCTCTGTTGTAATGTGGTTGTGGGGCCGCTCGTGTTCCTTCGGATCAAATAGATGATGATTATATTTTGTCGTAACGTGTCATACGAAGATGTCAACCTAAGCAACTGGAAGGCAAAGCTACATCAATCAGTTTACTGTTAAGATGTCCAAATTAGTGGAAATTTAACACGCACTGTTAAATATTAAGGACCCTTTGGATGTTGAAGTTTCAAGTCTGGTCTTAAAAACACCTTATTTCCTTACCCTTATATGGGCTCCGTGGAATCACGGGCTCAGTTTATATTTACCTATGTGGATTATGGCGAGACGTTTGTACACAGGCGTGAACGACAGTACTTGGCGTTGAAGTCCATCTAATACTACGAATTGGACACCGATGTCGATTTTATCTGCAAAGAGACTTGAACAACCGAGCACAGACATCATCCTCATTAAGAACCGAGACATTTCGAGTAACGCTATCAACTCGTATGACTTAAAAGTTTTGGCATTGTCGTCATTAATGAGTTTTCTTTAGAATGGCACAATGTTAACGCACAACCCACATAACGAATAACTGTGTTACATTTTGCAGGTTTATATACTTCGCAAAGTGTTTGACCTAAGACAAATGCCTATCAAAAGTGGCATCGTATTGTGACGAGTATTGGCATCACTATGCTGTTGGTAAATAATCACAATAACAAATACAGTAAGTAGCCAAACTTATGTACATGCACACATATAACCAGTAACTCGAAGTGAAGAGATATCTCACACACACACATGTAGTCATCAGCTGAAGTTGTTACTCACCGTTCTAGAAGCTAAAACCGTTCTAGAAGCTAAAACGTCTAGAGCTTAGGAGAAGTATGCGGACGAGACAACAGAGAGTATAAAAGCAGCGCAAGCTGAGGAATGACTAATCAGTTTGATTTGAACACGCTATTAGTTGCGAAGTGAAGTATAACTGTGAATTGTTCTACTCCCAATCTAGCATAATAATGACCATTTTGCAATACTGAATATTAGAGTTATTTATGCGACAGTTCAGCGATTCGAACGTTAGCAGAAGGTTTCAAGTAAGCGGAATTTCCCAAAATTCGTTACAGTACGATATTTAGTTTCTACATATTAAATGCACTAGCAAGCCTTTAAGCCGATTATGTCTGACTGACCTGGCCAGATGGTTCACCTCTCATACTTACTTTGCTAGCAAAATGAATGATTTTCACGCGTTTACCTTTCAGTGATCAGAAACGTTTACCGCATGCGTTAACTTCCACACACCACCCAAAGCTCCAACGGGATTTCTCTATGGAAAAATACCCCCCAACAAACGCCTTCAAGGCATCCAATCGTGTTATTCGTACGTGTAACTTACTGTCATGTGGTAGTGACGAAATAATAAATTAGTCGAAATAAATAGGTCCTACGCAATCAAGGAATTTTATTCTGTACCATATCCATCCATCCTAGTTCAAAGCACTTAATTTAAATTTAATTAAAGTGAAAATAACTTCTTGTTTCTGATTCAATGTAGGCCAACAACAAAATGCTGACATCATCTCATTTTACTTTGACACAAATTTAATAAGATTTTTACTAAAGGGAGGTAATATTATCAGCAAAGAGACAGATAGCCCAAGCTATGGTCGCTTGTAATTGATAAGCTTGTAAAGAAACAAAGAAAACTTCTTTAATAAAATGTGATTCTAGTACAACCAACATGTTGCTCAAACTCTTAATTGATATAACAAGGACAGTAGCAATGAATATTTAATTGAAATTAAATTACAGAGCATGACTGAACATTTAAATTACATTCTTAGAATTGACATAACCAAAATAACAAGAATCGCTACTCAAATAATAAATGCAATTAAAACGTGTCAAGGACACAAATTTTACATTGGAGTTCAAAAACTTGCAATAATTTAAATTTTAAAGCTATTTAAAATTAATGTTTTCTTGCCAGAGACCAAAAGTATTTATAACTCAAATTGTTCGAATAAAGATACCATTAGGTAGATTACGTCTAAGCATATATTTCAGCCCAGTGTTAGGTTAGGTTGAACTGGTCAATCAATAAAGACCTCACATAGATTTAATGTGTCGATAGTGCTGCCAGAAATTGTTTGACTATCAAAAGGAAAACCCCAATTAGGTACAAAGAGTTATGTTCTAAAACAACATCGCCCTCTTGTTGAATACTAGTTTTCTAAGACCTAGCTTAACTGCTGCCTCGATATCTGGCAACTCTGTCGCCCCTAGTTACTGGAGCCTAGCCGCGCGAACGCAGAAGATGAACACATAACGTACTCGACCGTTGTATCTTGTGACGAGGCCTCATTTATAAGCATTTGATGCCAGAAGGTAGTGTACAGTTAATACAGCCTTCATAAGCCTTAAGTCTTCTTCTCCAGCACTGCGCTTGTATCCAGGCCTTGCCAGTTTGATGGGTCATATGCAGCTCTTGTCTCCTCTTCATTTCTCCCAAGCGTATTGAGGCATCTACGGTCGATATTTCGAGTGCTGTGCCAGCGTTTGTCAACTCATCGGCCTTTTTGTTTCTCTCTATCCTTTAGTGACGGGGAACACAGTATGGATATATGGTCGGCCTTGAGCAAAAACTATCCAATGCTTCTTTGCCTGAGAGCTAGAAACTTGGAATATGGATCAAACCACGGCAGGCAAAAGATGTAAAACTTAGAGGATAATTGATAACCCGATTACAATGTAATATAAAGAAGAGGAAAATCCAGTAAATGGCCCGTGCGTCGAGAGATATTTGTAAAGTTCTCTAGGTGATACATTGATAAAGCAAATTCTAGAGGAACTTAAAATCCAGCGATGGATTTTGAAGTAATTTGGACCATTAAATGTAGGGACGTTTCGGGCGTTATTCCTGGTGGCAAGCAGCTCAAGCTCCTCGCACTCACGCCTTTCTGCTTTTTTCTTCCTAAAAAGGCGTCTCGCTTCCCTTTTCAACTCACGATAGCGTTCACACACTCCTCTTGTCGCGCTCGCTTTTAACGTAGCCCTGCAGGCAGCGTCTTTTTTTTTCGGTTGCAACGCGGCATTCTTCATCGTACCAGTTGTTTTTTCGTGGCCGCCGGTAACCAATTTTTTCCTCGGCGGCAGTACGAAGTGCTATGGAGATATGCTCCCACTGCTCCTGTATTCCTTCAGGATGAGTTGTGCTCTCAGAGAGCAGGTGTGAGAGTCGAGTTGCGAAATCATTGGCAGTCTGTTGTGATTGAAGCTTTTCGACGTCTAGCTTTCCTTGTGTTTTTTGTTCCTTGGTTTTAGCCGCGTTGAGGCGGATGGGTATTTTGGCTGCAACGAGATAATGGTCCGAGTCGATGTTAGGTCCTCGGATCGTGTGCACATCTAAAACACTGGAGGCATGCCGTCCGTCTATCACAACGTGATCGATCTGATTGCGAGTATTTCGAGTAAAATCATCGATATGGCGAAATATCCCTAACGGCAGTTGTAGCGTTTATCCCCCGCTGCTGTGAATCCTACACCATTGCCAGTCATGTCCCTGTAGGGGTAACCTCCGACACCCTCCGTTCTCACCCACTCTGTCCATCGCATACTGCTACGTCAGGCCACCTCGCTCTCTAAACTCTTAATACGAAAATTGAATGCCCTCCTAGCATCTCAAGCAGTGTGTGTATGTTATTTGTAGTCAGCACATAAATACCATCGTTTAATTAAGTGGAAGTTTGTGGGACCACCACGTCATCTCATACACTTTCTTGATTGTCCATTTCCTTCAGTAACCGATAAAATAGCAAGCTTGCATAGCGACCTTTTCTAATAACGGGATTCTAATAAGAAAAGGCGAGTCTAACTAAAATCATTATAAATTAATATCTAAGGTCCTTGACTAAGGAATAAAGTTGTTGCTACTAAAAGTTTTAAAATTTGCGCAAGATATATGTATATGAACAAGGGTCGAATCGTTACATACGATCCGTGATCGAATGCCGTCTTTTAAATCACAATAACTCCGAAATAGTGCATTGGATTAATGAAATATGTGAACTAGAGACAACGCGTACTCACTAATTCTATAATATATATATAATATAATATATATTTTGATCACTTGTGTGAAAACCGTTTTCGAACCGTGATCCTATGTTACGATTCCATAGCAGGTTTGTTGAAAAAATTTTATTTTTGAGTGCAAATCACAATACTTATACAAAATTATATATACACTGAAACTTTTTTTTAATTGAAAAAAATAAAAAAATATTTTAAATGTTTAAATAATTTTGATGGTCCCCTTAATGAATAAATTTTGAATTAAAATTTTTCTCAGTGCCACAATATGTTGGAAAAATTGTTTGTTCTCAATTTGTTAGTGTAAAATTTGAATATCATACCCAAGTGCCTTGGCTTCATATGGAAGTGCTTTTTCTTTGCACTTTCATATGAAATTCATGCACTTTCGTATGAATTGAATTCATATGTGAAGGCATGTGGGACTGTTAGAATTGTTTTTTTTTTTTCTTTCAAAATGTGAGTTCGTATCTGTGACTATTCTTCAGGGCAAAATAAAAACAAAAGTGCCATAAGTGTATAGGGGTTGAGCAGCTCTGTATGTTAGCCTTGAATACTGTTCCACAACTCGTAATAGACATAATTTAATACGAAAACTATAATTTAGTTTACTGAGATTAACGTCAATACTATCGAAACTAAACATTTTCAGCTGTAATGTGAATGCCATTTAAAATGAACGTATTTACTTATATGAAATTAAATAATTTATATTGGTGTTGAAACAAAATATTATACACATACATTTTTTACCAAATATAAACCCATACAATTTATGTATCAATGGAATAATGCAAATTAAAAGCTATAAGTATTCATATTCTTAGGAAGAAATTATCAATTTTCGACATTGAAAATGTGTCTTGTCTACCCACTTAAGGCAATAAAAATGTAATTACGGTCGTATTTGTGTTTGATAAACGACACTTTCGCTTCAGTGACTAAGATAAATAGCTAAGTAGTATTTTACACTCACAGTATTTAACACCCACTTAATATATCGTCGACACCACGGTAAAAGCTGCTAACTTCACTTTTCACTCAAAGCGACTTTTTGATACCGAAATGGGGGACGATTTCTGCACATAGTAGTAAGAGAAAATCGTATCCAGACTCGCTAAGAATTACCAAAAATAAAGCATGTTTACTCCAACCAAATTATTAAAAGCTGCTAACTTCATATGTGACCCGGCCTATGAAAAGGTGGCTTATGACTCAAAAAAGAAATTGCGAGAAACAGCTGTTAAAGATAAACAATGCATTTCTTCAGTTTCTTAGTAGTTTTATTTTTTTTTAGTCATAAGCCACCTTTTCATAGGCCGGGTCACATATATTTTCAACATTTTCATTAAATTGAGTTCTTTCGCTTTACTGCAAAATTTTCTTATGAGGAGTTAGCAGGTTTAGTCGCCGCGTCGACGATATTTTACTTTGTCATTACAATGAAATTCACCAAATTGTTTAATGGTAATAAGTGTCATAGGCGTAGGCAGGGAAGAGAAAAGCATTTCAGATAGGGCTCTTAAAAATAAAACAGATCGGCAAAGTTTAGACTCAGAAATTAGTAATTTTTTTGTGAAATATGCTGAATCTAAATGCAGTAACCGATTTTGTTTGGTTCTGGTTTTTAAATATGTATACCTTAAAGTGGCAAAAACGGGTTATTTTGGTATGTTCACTATTATTTTTTGTCTCGAGTACTTCTTTCCATTACAAAACCACTTTTAGTTTTTGAAAATTTTCTTTCAAACTATTTAAAGCTCTTTAAAGTGTAATATTCTCCATACAATTATTCGAATACTCGAATTATTCGAATAATCTTACATTCGAATTTCAGAATTCGATTTGTTAAAACGGATTAATCATACGTAATCGATTATTCGAATAATTGTTCGTTGTCGATTACTCGAACAATCGCTGCTTAACGATAATTCGAATGCTGAAATATACATTTCGTTGCTGAACAAATTCACCGGGTCTTCCTTCGCTACACTCTTCACTTCGCTAAATAAAAAGCTGTTGGGGTTTTTCTTAAAACGTTATAAATTTCTTTAATATTATTTAATAATTAAGGTTTATCCTTTTAGTTTTCATAAATATTGAAATTAGATATTCGCTCTTCACAACTTCACGATATTAACTTTTAAAATTATATACAAGAGGTAAACTCAAAATAAACGTATATATCAGAAGACGCGTCCGCGGTTGCCGATTGATAATGCTTGACTAGCGAATGGAATATTGTTCCTCGCCGATGGCAGTGGTGGGTGTTCGTTGGCACCTTTCCATTCGCCGCGCACGGCTGCGCATAGGAATTGCCGCCGTCTAATGGGGATGGAGCCGGCTTAAACAGTTGCAGATATTAGCATTTCTAACATCATTACGCTGTTAGTAAATAAACACAGCGACAGTAATACTATGTACAAACACACACCAAATAGGCAATTTATACCATTTGGACAATTTATTACGCAATTTATCATATAATAAATTGAAATAATAAATTTACAATTTTAAAAAAAATTGCGTAATAAATTGTTTCAAACTGCAAATGCTACCTTGTAAAGTGTGTTTATTGCGTAGATTTAAACGTCAGTTACGCATGGCTCAAATATATGGTTGGCTCATCTCATCAGCTGATTTTATTTTTTTTTTTCATTTCAATGGGGTAGGGATTGTCAAAAGAAGATGGCAAACTCAAAATGAAACCAAAACATTGAACACATTCTCTTACAACACACAAAAATTCCAAAGTTTATGTTTTCATTCCATTCCATTCGCTTAGTATCAACTCACACATTCTCACAGTCTGAACAAAGGTATGTTGTTGCTGTAGAGAAGAGCCAGCCAGCTATCAAATTACTACTGTGTAAGCTAAATTGAGTTGTATGAACAACACTCAATTTAAATCGAAATTTCCTCAATTTATTTTTCTGTTTGAACATAGTATAAGCCATTTACACTCATACATAGAATACAACGAAGAATAGAAGGCAACACATATAACCAGCAGCTTCAAGCGAAGAGATTATTTCACATACATATATGAAGTCAGCAGATAAAAGCGAAGAAACAATCACACATCACGTTATTATCAGTTAAGAGGAGAAGCTGTTACTCACACATACTCATGCATTTAGCTAGAAGAAAAACATAAACTACAGCTATACATGTATATAGCTAAATAACCAAGTATGAAATACAACTGTTCCGGAAGGCATGTTCGTGAAGAGGCTAACTGAGAGTATAAAAGCAGCGCGGTGAAAGCGATGATCGATTAGTAATTGATGATGATTTTACCACCTATTAGTGAAGTACGCGAGTATTGTACTACTACAGTAAAATTGTAAATAAATGTGATACTGCTATACTGAATATTGGAGTTATTTATTCAGTTCAGCGATTCGAAAGTTAACAGAAGTTGCATAATAATTAGAATTTTCCGAAATTCGTTACAATATTAAGCATAAAAACTCAATGTCTGCCATGTTAAACCAATCTGTGTGCTGTGTGTTTGCTTCTCCAGAGCAGCAGTAGCAACGAAAAATATTGTCTGCTACTGCTTCGGCTCTGAATATAAATAGATTATTGAGTAGAGCAATTGCACAAAAACTGATAGTAATGCTCAGGCGATGCTATGAACTATGTCGTGATTTAGAGCGCAGCAGATAGCAAATTAATAACTCTGATCTATATTATTTTCGTAGCAGGGCGATAAGATAGGTAGGGCATTGCCTTCCGTCGTAATTTCGGGATTATTTCGGTCACTCGCAGAAAGTTTTAAGGACTATTTGGTTGTCATTTTGGGTGGTTTCAGGAGCCATTCAGGTTCATATTGGGATGGTTGTAGAGACAGTCGAGATCATTTGGGGACTATTTCTTGGTTCTTCCAGCACCATTTCGACGTCGTTTAATGGTAATTCCCCGTTGATCTTGGGGACTATTCGGTATTCTCCCGGGATCATTAAAGGATCACTTCGGAGTAATTTCGCGATGGTTTCAATGACTAATTTGCGGTTATTTCGGGAATAATTTGGGGCTATGTATGGATCGTTTGGGGAATTTTGTCGTGGTTCTTACGGGGTTGTTTCGGGGTCAATTTTTGTTCATTCCTTGATGAGCTTGGCAGCCATTTCAGGATTCTCTTGAGGTCATTTAGAGATCACTTCGGGGTAACTTCGGGATGACTTTGGAGACTATTTCGTGGCTCGTCTGAACATTTTGTGGAGATTTTATAATGATATTGGGGACTATTTCAACAGCGTCACAGTTTGTGTTAATATTTCAGGGTACTTAAGCAACTGCTTAATCAAACGGCTTTAACATTTTGCCTAAATTACTTATTTTTTCGCACCTACAGCATTTAAGGCTTCTTTGATCACAAGATATATGAGGTCGGAGTAATGTTGTCTATTACAAAACGTTACTGTTGTAATGCTGCATATATGACTATATTCACTGAAGTGCCCGCGTTGCCGTGCCACTATTTTCGTTATTATATAATTGTCTTAGTCCTATTTCTAGAAAGATTTAACGGTTAGCAGAACTGATATTTTCCGATCGTTGAGATGCGAGTATTCGAATAATCTGCATAAATCAACTATTCGAAAAGTGAAATTCGATAATTAAACGTACAAACATCTAAAATCGAATATTCGATTATTCAATTAATCGAATTATTCGAATATTTTGGATAGCTCTACCAAATGCTACACAACTCCAAACGTTAAGCAGAAAAGTCTGCCTGAAACTATGCTACATATATTGCTTTTAGTTGCAGCAGAAACCAGAGATAGAAACATATATATCACAAGTAAATCCATAGCGGAACAAATTAAGAGCGAAATCCTTGGGCTTTCAATAAGTATTTGTAGATTTTTAATGAGAAAGAGTTTTCGTGGCAAAATTACGTATTGAGTGCAGCCGGAAAACGTACCTCTATCCAAGAATATCTCATAAAATAAGAGCAAACAGAAACACCTGACCATATTTTGTGAACCGAAGATCTTTCGAAGAAAATAAGCTCATACCTGTATCTGGACTATTTAAAATTTTGCCGGACTGTGTTATCCTTCATTTAGTTAGGTGTATAAATTGAGAAGCTACCCTTTTTCGAGCCTGGCTACGCCTATGGTAGGCGCTGTGAAGCCAACCGTTCATCAATTTTGGACATTTTAAGTATCAAAATTTCTGCAAACATTAAAGAAGAGATAACATAAAAATATTTAAATAAGTTTACTGTGTGGGTTGGTTTTATTGTTAGCTGCTCCAAAATGTATGTATGTATGTGATAAGCATTGACGTTGCGAAATATTTACTTGCTGCTAATGATAGGCAGAAGCGATGCTTATGAGCATGCCACCCTCCATAAACAATACATGTCGAGAGAGAGAGTTTGCTTTTTCAGTTGTCTACTCAGTCCAAACAAGTACATGTTATTACGATTCATTTTCCGTTTGATTTCGAAGCTATGCCCTTTGCGCTAGTTTCTTTAAAGACGAAGTCTTTTACAGCTTCGAGTTTACATTCAACGTCAATGTTGTGCTGCTGTCTTGGCGTGATTGCGTCAATTCGCTCTTTGGTGACTACAAATACTACGTCTTGCCATTTAATCGAAAAAGTTCCCTTTTTGCTTCTTCTACAAGCGAAACTAGAACTTCCAACATGTTTGTTAAGCTAGCCATTTCCGTTTCACCGTCTTCAATTAGTCAATTATCTATAAGTCATCGAAATTCTCCTTTTCTCTATGCTAACTAACTGTCAGTTAAGTTCAAGGCAAAAGTCGGCCTTTTTTGTGCATTTTCGTGTATTTACAATAAGTTTTCGCAGCTTCTACTACAAAAGGTCCATAATTATCGGTTTAACTGGGAATGGATAAATCTGTGTTGGTGAAAGCAAGAATTTAAAATGAAATCATTTGAAGGATGGCTTCCGCTTATAGAAATGATGAGTAGATGCCGTGCAGTCGAAGGACCAAATAGTCAGAGAACAGTTAGGCGGAGGCATGGTGAAGATAGCAGCTCCCGCTGATCAGGAACTTCAAAGTTTGAGTGATTTCCTTCAGTGTCGTAGGTAGCGGTACCAGAGATAAGGCGAACATTTGAAGATTTCGTTCAGAGTCAGCTTAAAACATGTAAGTCCCGTCCAGCCATTCAGAAGGCAAGCTCGGCCATAATCTCATCGAAGGTAAATAGCACCTTAAATTTGCATTACTTTTTGAAACTTAGTCGTCTAGAAATTGACTTAGAGAATCTGTTAGTACTCTTTTTCTTAGACGGACACATCCCTCCCCATGCAGGCTTTAATGAAAAAAAATGTAATTTTGGGAATTCGAGATTACGATACATTTTTTATTACGTCAGTTATAGTAACAACATACCCAAAGTGAGCTAGGAGAAGGATCAAAGCGGGCAATACATGGAGCACCAAGGCTTTTTCTGTCGCTGACTCAACTAGGGAGACTAATTTAAAGGTTAAACATTTTGCGCGTTTAGCTGCAGACAATTATGAATTGCCTGTGAAGTAAAACGTGCTTTAAATCGATGAAATGTTGACGATTATATTTGTGGTGTGATTTTAGGCGTAACATAGTAACAATCAATGGATATGTACTATTGGAACCGTGTGTCACATCTCTCTGAAAATAATAAGCGCACTTTTGCTGTACAAATGTTGCTTCACATAGTTTATAATAAGGGCCTTATACAATTTTCGTGAGCCACATCTCAAAGTTATTGCTAACTAGAGCATACGACGTCTTCTTGAACAAAAGCGAGAATTTCGAGACCCGAGAGTAATTGGCATCGTAGGGCATCATCATGTTGAAACTGTCGGTTGAAATCACTGCGAGAGTTACAACAGGTAGCTCGAAAAGTTTTGCAGTTCGTAATAGAGCTTACAAAACCCTCGATAGTGTTTTCCAGAAAAAATTTCCCGCGAGTCTCAGCTTCTCGCGAGATTATCGAAATATTCCGTGTACTCCGATATTTTTATGCCTTTCATGAAAATGAAATGGTATATTAACTTTGCCACGAATCTCAAAATTGTAAGTCCTTAAAGGAAAATAGATAGACCCACCAATAAATATACCGAAATGATCAGGATGAATACCTGAGTTGATTTAGCCATGTCCGTCTGTCTGTTTGTATGTAAACTAGTCCCTCAATTTTTGAAGATATCTTGATAAAATTTGGTGACCCGGTATATTTAGAAGTCCGATTAGACATTTGTCGGAACAGGCCGGATCGGTTAGCATATATCCCCCGTACAACCGATTTTTCAAAGAAGATTTTTGTCAGCTAGAGCCTTCAAATTTCACCAAATTCTTACTCATAGGGAAATCATTATTGTCTGAAAAAAATTTACAGATCGATCGTATATATGGTATGTATACCATAGAACCGATTGTTCAGATGAGAAACTTTTCGTAATTTGTGCCCCATTTTAACAGCTATAACCTTCCAATTTCACCAAATGCTTATGTATGTGGCATATACTGTTGTGTGAAAAAATCATAGAGATCGGTTGCATATATAGTATATACCCCATATAACCTGTAATTTCTGCCCTTTTTAACGGCTAGAAGCTTCAAAATTCATCAAATTTCATCAAATAGTTACGTTTACGTCATATATTGTTGAAATACGTGATTCGTAGTCATAGTTTTTACACGCAGACCACAAAAAACCTGAAACTTTGCATCCTCACACAAATTACCTACCTGTTTTTATACCTTTCATGAAAATGAAATGGTATATTATTTATTTTATATTTATCTTAAAAATCGTTAAGGTATGTAGATCTGTTCACTATATATTTCTTATCTTATACATCCGATTATTCGGAGATTACGAGCGGGATAAGATTATTGTTCAGCCCCATTCATGAAAGGTATGAAGTCTTCGGCACAGCCGAAGACAGTCCCGTTTTTACTTGTTTATCATTATTATTGTTATGATAAATTTTTTTCTTAATTGAAAAAAATGCAACAGATGTCGCAGTGTTGTGAATATCAATTGGCACGAACCAGAATAGAAGTAGGATTAATGAAGACAAGCAAAAAACCGCTGTGATGGCTGAATGGTTATAACAGTGGCGCCATATATTGTTTCCATTCTCACACAAAGTACCTACCTATTTTTTATTTTTTATTTATATCAAAAATCGCTTAGGTATGTACATCTGTTCACTATATCCAAGTTGACACTCAAGTGGAGTGGACGTGTTTTGCTTTGTGTTGTGGGGTGCGCGCTAAGTAAAACCAAATTAAATTAAAATATAATAAAAATCTAAAGCAACAAAAACAAAAAAAAATATGAATTGTGCAACTTGTAACGACAAGGTAGACCGCGCTGATGTAGCGCCTTTTTTCATGCCTTATGTGCAAAAATAAACCCGGAAGACTTGGACTACATGAAATCCAATAATATCAAACATCTCACCCGTCGTATATCCCTGTATCTACAGCCATTACCAGTAGCCGCAGCTGCAGATACTAATCCTAAAATTGCAGCACAGCCAGTGGAAATAACCAAAAACAACTTACCCAAAAGTCTGTAAACAACATCAACAGAAACAATAATAATAACAATTTCACTATCAGCTCAACAGATCGGGTTCAAAGTACACAACAAGTGCATGAGAATAAAATTTCTGAGAACGGTGCATTCTCTAAAGAAATTACATTGCAGTTGTGGTATGAGGAAATATTAAGCTTGAAAAAATTCAATGCTGACTTTTTCAGCACTGTGAAGCAGCTGAAAGAAGAAAATGCAAAACTGAGTAAAAAAGTAAACAGACTTAGAGGTATGGTTAATTGGAGAGAGCAACAATTGCTAGTGTGCGCTGTCGATATTGTTGGAGTGCCAGAGCTTAGCGATGAAAACATGAGAGAATGTACACATCGAGTTTTAAACTCAGCTTTGGGCATATCAGTCTCTCCCGATCAAATAATGAAATGCTATATGAAAAAACAGAAGCATAAACAAAGGGCTCATAAAACAAATGTCATTCGCGTGCATTTTGCTTCCACTGAGCTGAAGGAAAAAGTAATAAAAATGAAAAGGAAGTCTAAGGGCAAATTAACGGGTGAACTTTTTGGAGATGACAAAAAGGGGAATATCTACATAAACGCAAGCTTAACAGCATACAACGCAGCTTTGCTTGTAGCTGCGAAAAAGCACACAAAAAATAAAAACTATAAGTATGTTTGGGTTACTAATAATAAGATTCTTATTAAAAAGGACGATAACGACAGTGTTGTTGTTTTAAGAACTTTAGATGATTTTTTGAAAGTAACTTAATTCAACTTAACTTTGATTTATTATTTATCTTATATATATTAATAATTATGAATGTTTATAATCTCTTTGAAACATACAACAACGTCAATATTAGTCCCATTAACGATTTCGATATTTTATCTAAGCTTAACAACTCCTTCGTTATCGTACATCAAAATATTCGCAGTCTCCAGCAAAATTTTGATTTACTACTTTGTAATATCGAATTATTTAAAAATTATCTAGATATTATTTTTGTGTCTGAAATCTGGATATATGCACACGAAATACAAGATTTCAATATTCCCAATTATAAGTTTGTTGCAAATACTAACGAGCAGTATCCTGCAGGTGGAGTGGGAGTATTCGTCCGTAGTACGTATGATTTTGAATATTTCTGCTATCACTTGACGAGGATGTATTGAAGCTGACGTTAAGTATCTCTGGTAAGGTCTTTAGTTTTATATGTGTCTACAGATTACATTCCGTTTGCATTCATCCCTTTATGGAAGAATTTTCACTTCTCCTGGAGAGTGAAAGATCGGCTAATCTTACTATTTTAGGTGATTTTAATTTAGATATTTTGGAGCAGAGCTCTGCAGCTGATAATTATAAAATTATTTTGGCTAGTAATGGTTTTGTGTCGTACTTGAATGAGCCAACGCGTTATGTCTCTGTTACTTGTCTTGACCATGTATTTTGTCGATCCAATTCTAATACCCATTCATTTAATAGTCTTAACTTTGACCTCAATATTACGGATCACAAAATGACTGGCTTGATTATTAACAAAGTTTCTGAGGAGGGTGTTTTAAACAAAAAGGCGATTACGAATAAAATTAGAATCAATTTAAGCCTTCTGAAGGAAAGTCTTTTATTTGAGTCCTGGAGAGAAGTTTTTAATGAGACTAATGTATCCATGGCGTACAGCAACTTTTCAAACATCTTTCAAAATCATATCGTAGCTGCAACCTATACGCTTAAGCCCCGTAAATCGGTTAAAAGTCTAAAACCGTGGATTAGCGGGTCACTCATTTCTAAGATAAGACTAAAAAATAAACTTGCGAGAAAGTGTAGTAAGCATGCCTAAAATCACAAACTTCGTAGACGCTATGCTGTCTTGTGTAATACCGTGAAAAAAGAAGTTCGCTTGCAACGTGATAATTTTTATCGCAATAAGTTTATTGCTTCTCAGGGTAACTCAAAGAAAGAATGGGATGTTATTAACAGTATGTTAAACAGGAATAGTAGGACAAAAGACACGCCAATTGCCCTATCAAATTGTGATGAGGTAATTACTAACTCTATGGAGGTAGCAAATCTTTTCAACGAACACTTTTCTTCTATTGAGCATACTTATGCAATGATATCTTCATGCAAATACCTTGAGTTGGAGTTTATTGAGTCAAGTACGAACAGTAGTTGCTTGAATAACTCAAGATCATGTGGCTATGATGGTATATCAAACCAGATTTTAAAAAATGTGGCTTTTATTTTGATTGATATCCTGGAACTTTTCCGTCCGACTTGAAATGTGCTATTGTCATTCCACTTTTTAAGAAAGGCAACAAAAAAGACAAAAACAAGTATAGACCTATCTCTTTGCTGTCCTCTATTTCAAAGGTTTTTGAGAAACTGATTAAAAATAGGATTCTTTCGTTCCTGGAAAATACAAACTTTTTTAGCTCAATGCAGTTCGGTTTTAGATCAGGAAGGTCTACTGAAGATGCTTTACTTAACTTTTGTTCCCTTATAAATGCCAACTTAGATAACAAAAAGAATTGCGCTGGCTTATTTGTGGATATTACCAAGGCTTTTGATATGGTAGATCATAAAATCTTGCTAGATAAATTGCATTGCGCTGGTTTTCGTGGATTTATTCATAATTGGTTTAGTTCCTACTTAACAGGAAGAGTTCAGAGGGTAAGAGTCAATGATTGTTTAAGTAATTCAGTCTCAATTAACATGGTAGTACCACAAGGGTCTGTATTAGGCCCAATATTGTTTTTAGTTTACTTGAACTCAATTTTTATACTCAGTTGAGCAGAGCTCACAGAGTATATTAAGTTTGATTGGATAACGGTTGGTTGTACATATATAAAGGAATCGAGATAGATATAGACTTCCATATATCAAAATAATCAGGATCGAAAAAAAATTTGATTGAGCCATGTCCGTCCGTCCGTCCGTTAACACGATAACTTGAGTAAATTTTGAGGTATCTTGATGAAATTTGGTACGTAGGTTCCTGAGCACTCATCTCAGATCGCTATTTAAAATGAACGGTATCGGACTATAACCACGCCCACTTTTTCGATATCGAAAATTTCGAAAAACCGAAAAAGTGCGATAATTCATTACAAATGACCGATAAAGCGACGAAACTTGGTAGATGAGTTGAACTTATGACGCAAAATAGAAAATTAGTAAAATTTTGGACAATGGGCGTGGCACCGCCCACTTTTAAAAGAAGGTAATTTAAAACTTTTGCAAGCTGTAATTTGGCAGCCGTTGAAGATATCATGATGAAATTTGGCAGGAACGTTACTCTTATTACTATATGTACGCTTAATAAAAATTAGCAAAATCGGAGAAGGACCACGCCCACTTTTAAAAAAAAAATTTTTTAAAGTAAAATTTTAACAAAAAATTTAATATCTTTACAGTATATAAGTAAATTATGTCAAGATTCAACTCCAGTAATGATATGGTGCAACAAAATACAAAAATGAAAGAAATTTAAAAATGGGCGTGGCTCCGCCCTTTTTCATTTAATTTGTCTAGGATACTTTTAACGCCATAAGTCGAACAAAAATTAACCAATCCTTTTGAAATTTGGTAGGCGCATAGATTTTATGGCGTTAACTGTTTTCTGTGAAAATGGGCGAAATCGGTTGATGTCACGCCCAGTTTTTATACACAGTCGTCCGTCTGTCCTTCCGCATGGCCGTTAACACGATAACTTGAGCAAAAATCGATATATCTTTACTAAACTCAGTTCACGTACTTATCTGAACTCACTTTATCTTGGTATGAAAAATGAATGAAATCCGACTATGACCACGCCCACTTTTTCGATATCGAAAATTACGAAAAATGAAAAAAATGCCATAATTCTATACCAAATACGAAAAAAGGGATGAAATATGGTAAGGTAATTGGATTGTTTTATTGACGCGAAATATAACTTTAGAAAAAACTTTATAAAATGGTTGTGACACCTACCATATTAAGTAGAAGAAAATGAAAAAGTTCTGCAGGGCGAAATAAAAAACCCTTAAAATCTTGGCAGGTATTACATATATAAATAAATTAGCGGTATCCAACAGATGATGTTCTGGGTCACCCTGGTCCACATTTTGGTCGATATCTGGAAAATGCCTTCACATATACAACTACCACCACTCCCTTTTAAAACTCTCATTAATATCTTTAGTTTGATACCAATATCGTACAAACATATTCTAGAGTCACCCCTGGTCCACCTTTATGGCGATATCTCGAAAAGGCGTCCACCTATAGAACTAAGGCCCACTCCCTTTTAAAATACTCATTAACACCTTTCGTTGGATACCCATATTGTACAAATGTATTCTAGAGTCACCCCAGTTCCACCTTTATGGCGATATCTCGAAAAGGCGACCACCTATACAACTACCACCACTCCCTTTTAAAACCCTCATTAATACCTTTAATTTGATACCCATATCTAACAAACACATCCTAGAGTCACCCCTGGTCCACCTTTATGGCGATATTTCGAAACGGCGTCCACCTATATAACTAAGGCCGACTCCCTTTTAAAATACTCATTAACACCTTTCGTTTGATACCCATATTGTACAAACGCATTCTAGATTCACCCCTGGTCCACCTCTATGGCGATATCTCGAAAAAGCGACCACCTATACAACTACCACCACTCCCATTTAAAACCCTCATTAATACCTTTAATTTGATACCCATATCGTACAAACAAATTCTAGGGTCACCTGGACCACCTTTATGGCGATATCTCGAAACGGCGTCCACCTATGGAACTAAGGATCACTCCCTTTTAAAATACTCATTAGCACCGTTTTTTTTTTTTTTGATACCCATATTGTACAAACAAATTCTAGAGTCAAACCTGATCCACCTTTATGGCGATATCCCTAAATGGCGTCCATCTATATAACTATGGCCCACTCCCTCATAAAATATTCTTTAACGTCTTTCATTTGATACACATGTCATACAAACACATTCCACGGTTTCCCTCCGTTCATTTTCCTACTTGGTTATTTTCCCTTATGTTGTCACCATAGCTCTCAACTGATTATGTAATGTTCGGTTACACCCGAACTTAACCTTCCTTACTTGTTTCATTACCTTTCTACGGAAAAGTAAATGCCTTCGCGGATGACCTCGCGATTGCATACGGCTCAACGAACTTTTTAGACTTGCTGGCAGGTATCAACCATGATGTGTATTTGCTAAGAGCGTGGTTTGCTAAGCATAAGCTTGTTGTAAGTAAAAAACACAGATGATGTTTTTTAATCTACATGCGAGAGATATGCCTGACGGAGATATTGTTTTCCATTCTACTAATTGCACGTATTTTTCCCTACATGGCTTATCTTGTCCAATGAGTTCTTTCAATTACAATGCTCATTGTAGCGATTCCTGCTTTACAATTGAAAAA
The DNA here is from genome assembly GCF_040869045.1 of Eurosta solidaginis. Classification (NCBI taxonomy): domain Eukaryota; kingdom Metazoa; phylum Arthropoda; class Insecta; order Diptera; family Tephritidae; genus Eurosta; species Eurosta solidaginis. The sequence goes on along the minus strand of NC_090320.1, from coordinate 261,252,114 downwards.
GTTAAGGAGTTTCAATATTTGGGTGTGTCTCTTGATCAAAGTCTTAACTGGTCTTCACACATTTCGCGTTTAAAAACCTATTTGCGATGTACGATTCGACAATTTTATAATCTTAGAAACACTTGTACAAATGCAACCCTCAAGATTCTGTATTATGCGCTAATCCACTCCAAACTTCAGTATGGCATAAGTTGTTGGGGTGGGACATCGTTTAATAAAATTCAGCCCCTTCTAGTTAGTCAGAAATACGTCATCCGAAAAATCTGCAATGTTAACCGATTTCATCACTCCATGGAGCTTTTTACAAAACTTGGAATTCTGCCGATAAAACACATGTATTACTATAAGACATTAAAAATATTTTTCATTCGATGCGGTTATTTACATAGCCTAGCTTCGGATATTTATAGCCTGAGGGCAAACACCCACGGCCTAGTTGTCATTCCTGCATATCGTACAACTCATTACAGTAACTTTTTCACAATCGTCTCTTGTAAGCTTTTCAATGCCCTGCCTGCCAATATACGTCTCATAAGAAATTTGCACAAGTTTTTAAAAAATGTAAACTCGTATCTACTCGAGCTATCACATAACGATATCAAAGTTTTGCTGGACCCTAGTATTTAATTTGACTTTGGATCTGTAAATATTGAATATTACATATTTATATTATAATCGCATATCTATGTGCCATTTTCACCCCACACACTAGTTTTGTATTCTATTTGCATTCCACACTATTATATTATATTTTACAGAATGCTTTACCTTTTTTTCTTACATATTAATCTAAATGATGTTAATTTTAAGTTGAAATGTTACATTGTAAGAAAAGAATGAATGAATAAATCTAAATCTAAAATATAAATCTAAAATCTGAATATATTTCATATCTTATACACCCGACTATTTGGATATTACGAATGAGATAAGATTGTTGTTCAGCCCCATTCATGAAAGGTATGAAGTCTTCCAAACAGTCCTTACTTGTTTACTTGTGTTTTTATCAAAATCTGCCTTTGTGCATGTACGATTAAATTGATTGATTGATTGAAATTGTTTTCCACTGGCTCATCCCTGGTTGGTTTTGAGGCAATCACTCCCTTTCATTGATTAATTTAAATGCAGATTACATAACATAAGCTCTATTAGCATACAATTGGCTGCCAACTGTCACGTTGTGCTTCCGATTGACATCAGTTCAGAGTTAGTGATTAAACCTAGAGTGCGAAACCGTCCTTTGCGTGAATGTTCCCTATATTGGTGCAGCAAAGAAAAAACATTGCATTGTAAAATTGTGTACCGGGCTATGCCAGCAGAACACCAGAGATTTCCCTCTTATGTGTTGGTCCACATTTTGTTGAACTTTTCACATTTTGAGGAACCAAGCAGGTCCGTCTCCTTTTCTATGATTGATTTATATTGTGAATTTAGCTGCAAAAAGTTAGACTAAAATAATATCTCACCACTCGTTCTCTATACAAATTATGTATTAAAAGCTTTATCATACTTTAAAAAGACAACGCGAAATTTAGCGCTCTTGTGAAAATATTCCGCTGCGCATAAATATTTCTTGATAACAAAAATCAAAATTTTATTTCAGTAGCTTTTAATCATAGCTTCCACGCAAAAAAAACTTCCAAAAGTAAAATTTACTTCTATCATCAACCTTCTAAATCTAAAGGAGGGTTGACATAAATAAGTCAAAACGAAACAAACAAAAAAATGTTTTAATAATACGACCATATAACAAAATAAACAAGATAATTCAATATTCCAGCTCTTGGCTAGCGACAAGGATGCCGCAAACATAATCAGCTTAGAGACCAGAATTTATTCCAATGTTTATACTTAGAAAATGTAAATAGCTTATCAATGGTTACGGGTACTTGGGTTGAAGTTTGCTAATCAAATTTGCTTTCGGCTTTAAATCCTATAACCAATAAAAGGAAATAAACAAATTTTGAATTATAAAATTGAAAATACTTTTTATTATTTAGCAAGAGATAGGCGATAGGCAATTACTTACAGAGTCGGCATACTTTTCAATAACCTAAATAGAAACAGTTTCGAGCAGAAATTTTAAACGACAATAGCGCTTAGAGTGCTAGAGCCAAATTCGCACTATACATATATTGTAAGTGAATTCACAGCATATTTTAACTTAGAGGTAAGGGAAACATAAACTCACAGCAATAAGGATTGTGATTGGGATTGGGACTAGGACTGGGACTGGGACTGGGACTGGGACTGGGACTGGGACTGGGACTGGGACTGGGATTGGGACTGGGACTGGGACTGGGGCTGGGACTGGGACTGGGACTGGGACTGGGACTGGGAATGAGACTAGGAGGTATATCATTATCAAATTACAGATTATTTCACACTATTGTTAAACTGAGTAGTGGGGTTAGCTGCAAGGATTGGGATTGGGACTGGGGCTGGGCTGGGACTGGTACTGGGACTGGGACTGGGACTGGGACTGGGACTGGAGTGGGACTGGGACTGGGACTGGGACTGGGACTGGGACTGGGACTGGGACTGGGACTGCGACTGCGACTGCGACTGCGACTGCGACTGCGACTGCGACTGCGACTGCGACATGGAATGGGACTAGGAGATATATCAATGTCAAATTTCAGATTCTTTCACAGTCTTTATAAAGTGTGTCGTGGAGTTAACTGCACAACCGATCATATACCATTGTGTGACTTTACCTCTTCAATTCCCATACAGCTTACACAGCTAGGAGTGTTCAAAATACCGATGTACGACGCATGGATTTTTACTGAATATTTATCTACAAACAATCCAATTAACATGGCATTAGGAACTTTCGTACACCCTTGCAGTTCCATTATGCGGTTGGAATCAAAAACTTTCCAGAAGCACCTCAAAACACAACGAAGCTTGCTTAGCTATTTCGAGGGCCACCTGCCCTGAAGCAGATCCCCCTGTGGGTTAGGGGTAGTCGAATATGCCCACAGCAGGCATGCCAGTCGTAAAAGGCGACCATAATCCACAAACGGGTGTAATGTTGGTTTTCTAATTAAATTGGTTTATGTTGATCCTCGGATTTTCATACTCCAAGCATGACAGTGCACCTCGGTAGCAAATTTCCGTCATATTTTTAGTGACGAAAAGGGTGGATAGACCACCCTGACAAAATTGCCGTCATCGTTTTAGTGACGAAAAGGGATTGTACTGGTGGTTAAATTGGTTTGTGTTTGATTTTCGGATCTTCACACTCCAAACCTATCAGTTCACCCTAACCGTAACAAATGTATGTCATCTTATTAGTGACGATAAGGCTAACCAATCCTGAGCAGGGAGAACGCTGTTATCACCCTGTGGGACCCCAAGCATGGTCCTTATAAAAACTGTCACCGCGGGAGCAGGAAATAAAGCCGGTGATCTGAATTTTCAGGTCTCACCTTCCTGTCCTGGGATGTCCGCCTTGTGGGAGCATCGCGGGGGCTGTGGTTTCATATCGTATTCTGGAAGGGTAACCCAGAATGCGTAGGATCGCCTCCGTGGAAGTTCGCTTCTTCGTTGGAGTTGACAGTGTTCTCTTCGGAGTAATGCTGTGGCTTCAGCCGCCGAATCAGACAATATAGTTTTCTCTTCGGAGTAATAATGTCTTCTTTGGTGGGAAGTGGGCAAGAAAGTTTACTCATATACTTCTCATATGGAGTGGGCTGCCCGAGTGCGTGCTGATCTGCACACAAGTAATTCAAAGACGCTTCTGCGGAACGTCAAAGAAAAGGTTGGTTACATCCCTAAATTGTGGACGTTGTTTAAAAAGGTCGTATAACTGTTGATTATAAAGCATGAAAACAGGATGAGGAATATGATGCACATTCCAGAGGAGTTGGATAAATGTAGCAAACATATTGGTAAAGTCGAAGGTTGCATAAATGAACGAGAAACGTTTAGCTGGTAGTTCAGTTGCAACAAGGTCCCTCGTCGTGGAAAATTATGGATAATTGTAAGGGTGGGTAGTTCCCACGCTGATCGGGTTTGCGTTTTAGTACTTGTGAATGATGAGATGTATCTTGAGTACATTTGCCCCCTGTACTTATAGATTACATTGGTAGTCATTCGCGGCGAACGAGCGTATAACTGAGTGAACGTAGTACCTATGACTAATGAGATGTATCTTAAAGTGCAAGTGGTTTAGTATTATGATTAATGAAGTGTATCTTGCGAGTGCTTGTGTCGTAAGTACTTGTGAGCATCACTGTCTGTTGCCAAAGAACAGATAGTTTTGTTCACGCTCTCATTCTATGGAACACCTGAGTAGTTATTCATGGAAAGACATTTGCGCTGATAGATTACGTCGATATTAGTTCATGGCGAAGGTGCGTTGTGGATCATAAGGCTTTAAAGGGTTGTGTCACATCCCTAAATTGTGTTCCAAATCCGTGGTGCTTAGCAAGGGTTGCTCACAATGCCCCTATTACTTGTATTTAAATTGTGGGACAGTAGCATGTATCTGCTCTTTACACACAGAACATGTTGCAGGCGAATTGCATGTGGGTAGAGAAGAACCAACAACCGGAAGCCATTATCCATAAAATGGCTGGAGCTTGATGCACTCCTATCTTACCAAGGTAAGGACTTGTAATTGGATCGCCCGATTACAAGCAATTTGGTACCAAATGATTCGGCTAAGAAGTGTTGAGAGAAGGCAACATGGAGCTGATAGTTTGGGCCATTGATCATGCAGTAGATCCGTGTTTGACACCGTAGGGTTGAGTCTACAAAGACAGGTATTTGCGTTAAAATCACCTTCGACTGAAGTTCAGGGCGCAAGAGACAAGCGTTTCAAGGTCTTATGTTATGGCACTCAATTAATTTGTATCAAAAGTCAAAAGAAGATTTCTACAAGCGAAAGTGGAGTTAATGGGGGACAACATTCATAGTCCTCGATCTCACTGTGTACGGGCTGAGAGCTATTATAGTCACTTGACTATCCAAGTAGTATGTGCCCTAATATCGGCGGATCGCTCAAAAACACCCAATTTTTTTCCTAATACCGATGTCATTGCAAAAAACAACACTCAAACCCTCACATTCAGTTTGGGTGGTGCATGAGTAAATAAATAAGTTCGCCGGACTATCGCCCTTTATTGGTGGGAACTCAATTCTCTCAAGGAAACCACAGCTTTCCTAGTCCTATCTTCCACAACAAGATTCCATACCATCTGGCTGTCAAGTTCAATCATCAGGTTTTTAATTTTGTCAGGCAGCACTAAAGGGTTGAAAGCTAATTCGCATGACTCTACCTTGTCACGATATCCAGAACCCTGCAAAACTTCTAGCAGTGTATTAAAAAATGTCACAACGGGGGCAGCCTCTCAGCAGTCTACTAACAAACGCAAATTACAAAAAAGCGATTTATTTTCCGACTAAAAATCCATTTTTCTCGGAATCGAGGTGGAGGTGTCTCTTACAAACCTTCGCATGAAGTCATTAAGTGTAGCGTAGACTGTTACACTTTGCCTCGTACCAGTAGATATTTTCCACGCCAAGGGTACAAGATTTCGGTTTGGATTTCGGCCACGCATTTCTGCTCTGATCTGCAGTAAGAAGTTCAAAATAGGCATTAGGTACCACTTCGCAAGAAACCTCACTCTTACTGGGAGAACAGCAATGTTGTTGTTTTTACTGAGGTACTAGTAGAACAGCGGTTCGTAGGTTTCTTGCACCATTTGTCTTCAAACCACCAATGAACAGCAGGAACACTTTATCAACTTCAGTCTTTGTTTAGTTAGTTCAAGAATAGAATAGACATGCAAGTCGCATTACATAACTCAGTTTTCGCTTCGCCCTCGCAACTCCTCCCTATAAATGAGAGCAAACTTCCATCATCAATGATAGTTCGCTGGAAGCGAGCTGCATACCAACTCACTAACTTTTCCAAATAAAACCCTTCCCTGAATTAATTTTGGTTTGCACAAAATTGGTACAACTTCTGCATCTTAGGGTGGCAGATATTGAGGGGGTTCGTTCCTACTGTCCTTAGATCCCGAATCTACAAAACTCTTGTATTCAAATTAAAAAGAGCTCGACAAGGAGCTTAAGTTGAACTACAAGAGCGGTAACTTAACATAGAACAAATTATTTCGTGATTTTGAGCACCACCGACGAGTAATTGTTCTATAACATGTAGCGAAATATTGGTTTGTCATCGGCTTCTCATTGGTCTCTTAACGGCTTATTATCGACGTGTGACAAATGTGTCAACGACTTCACATTGAAGCTTTATCGCTATCCGTTTTATTATAAACCAATAAATTGCTGCTGAGAAATCGATATCATGACGATAACAAACTAACGCTTCGGTAGGAAATCGACAACTTTTCTATAACAAACCGACAAATTTTTGATAATAAGTCGATAACAACCTGGTAACAAATTGTTAACACTGCGATAACAAATTTGTAACACTTTATAAAAAATCGATGAATTTTTGATAAATAATCGATAACTTCTCGATTAACAATGGGTAACTTTTTGATAATAAATCGAAAACTTAAAAACATAATGAAAACTTTTCGATAAAAATATTATAACAGTCCGATAACAAATTCATAATATATACCTCGATAACTTTTCGATAAAAATTGTAACAAGGCGATAACAAATTCATAACACCCCGACTAAAAATGTGTATATTGTTTATAACAAATCGATAAATTTTTTGTAAAACATCGATAAATGATCGATAACTTTTCGAAAGCAAATCGGTAACTAGTCCAAAAAATCGATAGCTCATTGATGAGCCTTATTATCGATAGTAAATGTGTAATACTTTGTTAACAAATCGACAACTTTTCTTTACTTCTTCGATAACAGATATTAATATGACAAACCTTTCCTTTCCTTTCCATTCCTTTCCTTTCCCAAATCTGTGAGCGAAATGTTTTCTGATATTTCAAAAATTTGGTATGCTGTTGCTACACTCGCTTCGTTGTTAACTACACCGCCGAAAACTTTTAGTACTAGCGAAAAGTCCATCTGTAATTTTTTTTAAAGCATGTCAATCAGCGTATCACTAGCATGTCATAATCTTAATTTAGTGGCCTTTGAAAAAAAAATTAACCATATCATTAACTTCTATACATGTCACGCTAACGATGAAATCGCAACAACGTTTTTCTCTTTAGTCACCATCACCAACCCGGCTCAAGCTCATTTCAACTCAACTAATGATGTGGTCAGCCCGTAGTACAAGTCCATTTAACTATTAGACAAACGATAATTCCAACGTACCTACTTGGGATGCATCATGAGCAACACAGTAAGATAGATGACAGCAGTGAAAACATTAGATAGTGAAAACGCACACATACACACTCTAACGCATACATATATGCATACAAATACCTCATGTAATTTACTTCACACAGCATGTGATGAGATAGAAAATGAATATAAAAATTAACAAGCATTGCCAAGCAGACGCTACAACAACTACAACGATAATAAGACTACAAAAATCATTGCATGGAAAAATCTCTTTTATGTTACAACAGCAGCATGAAAATACTATCACATCACATGACAAAGCATCACATCACATCACAATGCAAAGGCATCATCATCATTAACATCAAACAGACTTTTATGAGCTGCCAACATTAACGGGCCCAACAACGTACACGCTCTATGTGGTATGACTGGACAATGTGGTATTGTGGTTATATGCAACCATCAATTTCAATGCTGCATACTCGTGCACTCCTAAACACACACACACGTACACAAATAATCACCCATAAGAGCTCACTTGCATTTGAGTGTTGAATGTTTTATGTGCCGCATTTAGTGTTAAATTCGAAACACATTGCATTTGTGGCTGCATGACTTTCAACCTCGGAATCCTTTGATTTTTGGCAAATGTGGGGAAGTCTATATTTGTGTGTGTGTATGTGTGTGTGTGTGTATGTCAGTGTATAAAATCACAAATCACAGTCAAACCGCTATGCTAACAATAACAAAAATAAAAATAGTAAAATGCTGCGAGATAAATAGCACTTGTTAGAAAGCCTTGCAGGGGAAAAGGGCAGCATTTTAACATACATATTATATGATTGTATGGGTGTTTATGAGAATATGTGCATGAACCGCAAATCGCAGCAGGCAAAGCGAATATTTGAAGAATTGTGTGCCATAGAAACCTCAAACGAATTACAATCGCATGTCGCAGTGAGTTAAATTCACACACAAACAAATGCGCATAGAATTTGTGTTACGCCTGAAAGTATGCCTGCCGCTAATATGCGCTGAGACTGCAAATACTGCACATGCTAATGCATTCAAGCAGTTTCGTTGCTCAATAAATAAACAAATAATTCAGCGTCATTGATATAAACTACAACAAAAAAATTTTACATAAAAATAAGAATATAAATGGTACAACAGATAACCACTTTGAACTCCCGCAACCATCCACTGGTGTGCGATGGAATTCTTTATGGCTCATTGCTATTGCATTTGGTTATTTATACTTTTGATGGCCGGAATTTTCCTTACCCATGCAACGAATAGTGTTAATGCTGATATCTTATTATCATTACCCATAAGTTACGAGCAACCAATTGTTTATTTTTGTAATCACTGCAGTACATGAAAAGCTTTCCAGAGAAAGCAAGCTCAATTCACATGAATATTGGGTCTGTTATGAAGTGTTGACTGCTGAATGCAGCGGCTATGTAGGGAGTTGGTGCCTTTGTTATTTTCAAATAAGCACGATGCAAGCGATATTAATATCTGAACCTAGAAACTAATGCGAAGCAAATACGGGGAACCTCTTCGTCGTGCCGGCAAATGCCATCAATACCTATTAAAGGGGAGAGTTTTTCGAGATTGAGGACGTACCTGTAGTTAGTGATTGCCTTCTCCTATTAGTACGGCTGCAAGCCGGATATTTCTGAGCCGGCAGCTCGTCATTTTCTTTGAAGGACTGATGAAATAAGTGAAAGGGCCGATTCATAAAGACTGAATATGAACATTGTAAACTGTTTCGTCCCGAAAGTTATTATAAGTGTATTTTAATGTATACACACATATTGCTGCTAGTATAGTGACTGATGGAAAGAGTTGCGTATTTTTAATGCCCTAGTTAAAATCTTTAGGTATGGTAAGCTATATAGCCAGTTTTTGCGGGCGTACGTCGGCGTGTGTACTATATATAATTTGCTTTTCTTATTAAAAACTGTATTTAAAAAAGATTTATTTAAGTATATTTAAGAAAATCGACGTTTTGGCGATTGAGGACCTCCCACAGTAGCCGGTTATATGTACCGGAGTGATTCGGAATTTTTGTCAGAGCAAAATTCTCGTAGATCGTTAAAATATTTTCATCCACAGCGTAGCTCTTAGGGGATAGACTGTCGCTTATTCACTTAACCCAGGAAAGGCTTCGAACCTAACTCTTATCCTAGAGACTGGTACTGCTGCATCTGCCAAAATTCATATACTTAAAATGGGCAAGCTTTTGCCTGTATGTCGCGTACAAAGTGTGGTTTCATCAAAAAGTTGTTCTGGGCTAAACCCTAATACTCGTCGTCGACGCGATTTGCTAAGAATATTTATGGCTCCTTGCTGTAGACGCCCAAAGTCAACTTCAAGCCGCGTTTAAAAGTACGTCCTCTCTTTCTATAAACATTAAACGACTGCCGTGTCACAGTTATAAAGACTAGCACCAGTGCTCGCCATATAGACAGAGGTAATTCCAGTTTTTGTTTGTGCCAAAAGGCGTCATAAAAGACTGCTTTATGATCATATTTTTGAGGCTCAACTATTTCCCATATTTCGGACTCTTAAACTGGGAGCGCTCCAAATGTGTTTTATTTATTTATTTATTTATTGCAGTTTATTAAGCCTAGCTTATATCTATTTACAATATATATATATAATAATCTTAACTAGACTAACATGTTATTCTAACCTAGTTATATCTATGAACTATCATAAAGTGCTGAACTGTGGCAGACCTCCGAATCATGCCAACAATATTTTGAAGCCAGTTATCTCTGATATGAAGGCCATTTACGCATAAGCACGAATGCGATATCCGAGCGGCGATACATTGATATGATCGAGCACTGTGTATATGTGTTTACTGTTTTGATCACATTCGTAAAGTTTCTGTCAAAATAACAGAATATTCTGCATTACTCCTTGCATCACCCAATAAGCGCTACACAAAATCACAGCAAAGCAATTTTAAAGCAACTAAAATGCATTTGAATGCACAGCGCTTTTTGTACTCAGTTGAGCAGAGCTTACGGAGTATAATAACTTTGATTGGATAACGATTGGTTGTACAGGTATAAAGGAATTGAGATAGATATAGACTTCCATGTATCAAAATCATAAGTATCGAAAAAAAATTTGATTGAGCCATGTCCGTCCGTCCGTCCGTCCGTCCGTCTGTCCGTTAACACGATAACTTGAGTAAATTTTGAGGTATCTTGATGAAATTTGGTATGTAGGTTACTGGGCACTCATCTCAGATCGCTACTTAAAATGGACGATATCGGACCATAATCACGCCCACTTTTTCGATATCGAAAATTTCGAAAAATCGAAAAAGTGAGAAATTCCTTAACAAAGACGGATAAAGCGATAAAACTTGGTAAGTGAGTTGAACTTATGACGCAGAATAAAAACTTACTAAAATTTTGGACAATGGGCGTGGCACCACCCACTTTTAAAAGAAGGTAATTTAGAAGTTTTGCAAGCTGCAATTTGGCAGTCGTTGAAGTTATCATGATGAAATTTAGCAGGAACGTTACTCCTATTACTGTATGTATGCTTAATAAAAACTAGCAAAATCGGAGAACGCCTACGCCCAATTTAAGAAAAAAAAAATTTTAAGTCAAATTTAAACAAAAAAGTTAATATCTTTACAGTATAAAAGTAAATTATGTCAACATTCAACCCCAGTAATGATATGGCGCAAAAGATTACAAAAATAAAAGAAAATTTCAAAATGGGCGTGGGTCCGCCCTTTTTCATCTAATTTGTCTAGGATACTTTTAATGCCATAAGTCGAACAAAAATTTACCAATCCTTGTGAAATTTGGTAGGGGCTTAGATTCTAGGGCGGTAACTGTTTTCTGTGAAAAAGGGCTAAATCGGTTGAAGCCACGCCCAGTTTTTATACCCAGTCGACCGTCTGTCCTTCCGCTCGGCCGTTAACACGATAACTTGAAGAAAAATCGATATATCTTTACTAAGCTCAGTTCACGTAATTATCTGAAATCACTTTGTATTGGTATAAAAAAAGGCCGAAATCCGACTATGACCACGCCCACTTTTTCGATATCGAAAATTACGAAAAATTAAAAAAAATGTCATAATTCTATACCAAATACGAAAAAAGGGATGAAACATGGTAATTGAATTGGTTTGTTGACACAAAATATAACTTTAGAAAAAAACTTTGTAAAATGGGTGTGACACCTACCATATTAAGTAGAAGGAAATGAAAAATACACATATATAAATAAATTAGCGGTACCCGACAGATGATGGTCTCGGTCACCCTCATCCACATTTTGGTCGATATCTCGAAAACGCCTTCACATATACAACTACCACCATTCCCTTTTAAAACACTCATTAATACCTTTAATTTGATACCCATATCGTACAAACACATTATACAGTCACCCTGGTCCACCTTTATGGCGGCATCTCGAAAAGGCGTCCACCCATAGAACTAAGGCCCACTCCCTTTTAAAATACTCATTAACACCTTTCGTTTGATACCCATATTGTACAAACGCATTCTAGATTCACCCCTGGTCCACCTTTATGGCGATATCTCGAAAAGGCGTCCACCTATAGAACTAAGGCCCACTCCCTTTTAAAATACTCCTTAGCACCTTTCATTTGATACCCATATCGCACAAACAAAGTCTAGAGTCACCCCTGGTCCACCTTTATGGCGATATCTCGAAAAGGCGTCCACCTATAGAACTAAGGCCCACTCCCTTTTAAAATACTCATTAGCACCTTTCATTTGATACCCATATCGCACAAACAAAGTCTAGAGTCACCCCTGGTCCACCTTTATGGCGATATCTCGAAAAGGCGTCCACCTATAGAACTAAGGCCCACTCCCTTTTAAAATACTCATGAGCACCTTTCATTTGATACCCATATCGCTCAAACAAAGTCTAGAGTGGCCCCTGGTCCACCTTTATGGCGGAATCTCGAAAAGGTGTCCACCCATAGAACTATCGCACAAACAAATTCTGGAGGACTTTATGGCGATATCTCCAAAAGGCGTCCACCTGTAGAACTAAAGCCCACTCCCTTTTAAAATAATCATTAACATCTTTCATTTGATACCCATATCGTACAAACAAATTCTAGAGTCACCCCTGGTCCACCTTTAATGCGATATCCCTAAGTGGCGTCACTTGTAGAACTACGGCCCACTCCCTCTTAAAATACTCTTTAATACCTTCCATTTGATACACATGTCATACAAACACATTCCAGGGTTACCCTAGGTTCATTTTTCTACATGGTGATTTTCCCTTATTTTGTCCCCATAGCTCTCAGCTGAGTACGTAATGTTCGGTTACACCCGAACTTAGCCTTCCTTACTTGTTAAAAATAAAATATCGAAATGCACAAAAGACAATAAGATAAGAGGAAATTCCATTGCAAAATTTAACAGCGCTTTCTTGGCTTTTGCTGTGATGCAAATAGTTTTCAGGAAAACCGCATTTACCGCTGCGTTTCAATGCAGTGTAGCATGCAAGGAATGCATTTTCTAAACTCGTATGGCCTTGTTGTTTATCGAATGGTGGCACATTCACACAAATGTGACTTCATATGTGCCGCATGGCTATGAACCGCAATATTTTTTACATATTTTCATATCTTTTGTAATATATAAATATACAACGCAAGTAGATATGTTAGTAAGTACAATGCAATATTAGATGACTGTCGGGGATTTCAAAACCACAAAATATTCCAAACAACATAACATGCTTAGCCACAACACAGCTGCAGTTACACCACCACCAACATCGATATCAGTAACAACAAGAACAACAACAAAAAAACTGGCATCACAATATGTCGACTGTTGTTAACGTAACATACCACAACAGCAAAACGCTATTTGGCGCATAACTTTTCTATGCCTATTTTTTGGTGCAATGCATTGCTGGTATGTGCATTAGACTGGGTCGATTTATTAACCGATATCGCGCCATCGATTTTTCGATAGGATCTGGGCACAGGAAAAAAAGTTCCACTATGCATACCCAAACAAATAATTATCGCCCACTTTTGACAACAGTTTTTTGAAAAAAAAATATTTTTTGGGTTTTGGGTGTTTTGGTCGAAAAATTTACCCTTTCGCAGGCTCGAAATTTATTTTTTTGGGTTTTCGTAGTGGAACTTTTTTTCCTGAGCCCAAATCCTATCGAAAAATGGATGGCGCAATATCGGTTGATTTTCGTCCATACAAATCGACTCAACCTCATGTGCATATATGAGTTTGTAAATGTGTTTGTGAGTTGAGTTTGTTTTAGCGCTACTACTGCCTTTGTTGGCTTGCTTGCTTGCCATTATTATTGATAAAGAAAAATACATAAATTTGTATTTTATTTTACGTGCAATATTCGATTATAGATTTGCACATGCAATTGAATGCAGTAAATTCCTTCTCTTTTATTATTATTATTTTTTTTTTTTTCAAATAAATAAATACAAAATACTATATGTTATCAGTTTCTTTGAAATATATCTAGCATTGCTACTGTTTCTTTTAACAATCGTATATTTTACAAAAATTCGATTTTATGTTCACCTTTTCTGAGAAATATTGGAAATTGAAGCCTCAATTCCTTGTAGGTTTTGTTAAGTTCTTTTGATAAAACCACAAAAGTTGTCTAGTTGTAAAAGTGCGCTGGAGGGCATTTTTCATATGAATAAGCATGTATATGTGTTTGTAATAGGTATATAATATATAAGCCACAACAAGAATAAGCTGATATATTTTTTGTTATAATACTTCACAATAGTTTTTAAAACTATTTTAATACTAGTTCTCTGACATGCATTCAATTTGGTTAGCCACTGCGTATACGTAATTTTTTTATGTGTAAACATCTTTAGCGGATGCCGTGATGTGGGGTAGTAGTGTGGTAGCTGAGGGTACTGGGTTCAACTCCCGGGCAAAGTAACATACAAATTTCGATTTCTTTTTTCACTTAGGAAAAAGTTTTTCGAATCAGGGTCGCCCCTCGGAAGTGATTTGGCAAACACTTCCAGTGTATTTCTACCATGAAAAGCTTCTCGGTGTAAATACATCTGCCATCCAGTTGCCTCTCGGAGTCGGCATAAAACATAAAGAAGCAAATTAGAAGATAAGCTCGCCCTAAATCCCCGCATAGGTAAATTGAGCCAAATATTTTTTTATTTTTTAAATATCTTTCAGTGGGGAAACCAGATAAATGGAGACTACAGAATGTAAGTGTAGGGTCCTCATTGTAGGGTTCTTATTATTTTTATTTTACTTTGTATTTTAGTTACTTTGAACTTTTTAATTTTTAAATGTATTATCAATATTTTAAGTTTCAATATTGATTTTCAATTTTCAAAAATTTTCATTATGGTGAAAAATAAAAAAATAAAATAGACGCATACTTTTAGGCGTGTTTAAAAAAATATAATTTAAAGTTTTGTTAAAAAAATAATACGTGGTTTAAATTACTACATTGGCGATCTCTGCCTATTTTAAAAATTTAACTTGGTGTGGTGGAATTATCAAAAACGTTTTTATATTGAGGTCATATTTGACCAAGATAATTCAGACGGCTGTTCAATTCGATAAAAATCGCAATATAGTGCACAACGCCACAAATTATACAATTTGTATTTAAAAAAAACTAAATAAACAATATAACTCAATGAAAAGTATATATGTACGCAATTTAAGTCGTATCATAATCGACATTTGCTTCTAACACCTGCTATGCATTTTTGATTTGGAACCTATGAGTTCTTTGAACAAAAGTCATTTATGCGTTTGTGCGAATGAAACGTTCTATTAAAATATTTAACTTAATTAAATCACATACAATTAACGAAAGTTATTAAAAAGGAGGTCCACATTTGTCAAATGCTAATGCTTTAAAACAGTGAAACCAGCATCAATCAATCTGTCAGAGGCTCAATCCTTTCTAAAGCCATTGCATAATTTCATCAATCAATTTCAAAGCCAATGCATAAACACAACTGTTATTTTTGAGTTCCCTAATTGAGCAGCTAAAACATCAAAAGCCATTGCATTAACAGCAACAAACTGCACATTCACAGCAAGTATTTTGGTGAACACTTATATTTATATTATATGTGTTTATGTATGTATACTAATATATAGATATTTTATTATTATTATTATTGTAAACTCTCTCTTTATAAAATTACTAGTTTATTTTACTTTTTTGTTAGTTAACTCTTTTTTCATTTAATTCAATATGATTCGTTCACCACAACATACAACGCAAAAATCTACATTCACTAACAATTTAAACGACACTTTGATAGATTTACCACATGACACTTCTCAACAACAAATTACAAATCCATATGCAAATGTTACTCAAAATGAAATTTTGTCAGTTTCAGTAAAACTTCCACAATTTTGGACTAATTGTCCTGAAGCATGGTTTATTTATGTCGAAACACAATTTAGTACTAAAAACATTACACAAGAAAACACTAAATACGAACACACCATTACAGCACTTCCGCAGGAAGTGATAATAACTATTTTGGATTTTATCCAAAATCCCCCCATTAATAACAAATTTACTGAACTTAAAAAAGTGTTGATAGAAAGACACTCACTTAGCGAAAATTCGAAACTTGATAAAATTTTAAACGATTCTGAGATGGGTGATCGTAAGCCATCAGAATTTTATCGTTCATTAATTATATTAGCCATATCAAATTTTAGTGAAAATATTTTAAAGAAAATTTGGATGCGTAAACTTCCTAAAAATTTGAGTATGATTTTGGCTAGTTCGAGTTCTAATAATATTACCGAATTAACAAAATTAGCAGATAATATTTGGGAAGTGATAAACAAAAATGAAGTATTTTCGGTTAATAATTTTTCGGATACAAAAGCACAAAATTCTGTTGTTGAAAACTTGGTTAAAACCACCTCTTTGGTGAGTGAAAATTTTCAGAAACTTTCTTTGGAGTTAGGTGAAATTAAAACAGAAATGTATCGGAATCAATCTAGGTCGCGTTCTAATCCTAGAAACAATTTTAGAAATTCTTTTAGGCGTCGATCTAACTCGAGTAATAATCCAAATTGGTTGTGTAGATTTCACTAAAAATTTGGAAATAATGCTAGAAGTTGTGAACATCCTTGTTCTTATAACAAAAAACAAAGACTCAACAAACTAAATTCTTCCGTTGTTGCAGCGACGAACAACGGAAACTGAGAATTTTCGACGCGTCGCTTATTTATTTTTGATAGAGAAAACAAACAAAATTTTTTAATTGATAGTGGAGCAGAAATTTCGGTATTACCCGCGTCTAAATTTCCTCATACGAAACGTTCAGACATAATTCTCACTGCAGCTAATGGCTCAACAATTGCCACTTACGGGAAAAGGCTTTTAAACGTAAATTTGGGTTTAAGACGTGAATTTCCGTTTACATTTTTGATTGCAGATATAGCCAAGCCAATAATTGGCGCTGATTTTCTTTGTAAATATGGTCTTCTTATAGACATTAAACATAAACGTTTAGTAGATCCATTAACCAATCTCTCAGTTAATACAGTATCCTACTTTTGTGATATTCCATTACCGAAATTATTTGTGGTTGACAATAAATTTACAAAATTATTAAAAGAGTTTCCGTCACTTATTTCTGAACCAGATTATACTAAACCTGTTAAACATACAACAGTAAATCGACTTGTAACAGAAGATAATCTTCCATTTTCTAAGCACAGGCGCTTAGATCCGGTAAAATATAAAGTCGCGAAAACGGAGTTTGATTTCTTAGTTAAAACAGGCATTTGTCGGCCTTCAAATTCTTCAGTAGCATCACCACTTCACCTTGTACCTAAAAAAGAGTTGAATGATTGGCGTCCACGTGGTGATTTTAGAAGATTGAATATTGTAACTGTTCCCAATCGTTATCCCTTACCTTACATTCAAGATTTTAATATGAACCTTCATAATAAAAATATATTTTCAAAATTAGATTTAATTAGGGCATATCACTAAATTCCTATGGCTGAAGAAGATATTTATAAAACTGCTATTACAACTCCTTTCGGTATGTTTGAATTCATGAGAATGCCTTTCGGACTTAGAAATTCTGCACAAACCTTTCAACGATTCATAAATGAGGTAGTAGGTGACTTAGACTTTGTATATGCTTACATCGACGACTTACTTATTGCAAGTACAGACGAAGAACAACATTTAAAAGATTTACGTATCCTTTTTCAACGCCTTACAGAGTACGGTTTAAACATTAAACCAAGTAAATGTACTTTTGGTGTAACGAATATATATTTTTTAGGACATAACATTTCTGGAACAGGTATTCGACCTTCCGATGAAAAGGTATCAGCTATTCGCAATTTCGAACGTCCAAAATCAGTTAAGCAGGCACAGAAATTTATTGGTATGGTAAATTATTATCATAGATACATTCCAAAACTAGCAGAATTTACAAACAAAATTTATGATCTAATTAACAAAGTAAATAACAAACGTGACAAAACTTTGGTGTGGGATGAGAATTCGAATGAAGCTTTTGAATGCATTAAAGATAAATTTGCATCTACGATATTGTTAAATCATTTTAACAAAGATGCTAAATTATCTTTAACAGTAGATGCATCTAACACAGCTATTGGGGGCGTTATACAACAAAATTACAATAATAAAATTGAGCCCATTGCATTCTTTTCTAAAAAACTCTCCAACTGAAATTAAGTATAGTGCTTTTGATAGGGAATTATTGGCGATTTATTTAAATATAAAACATTTTAGATATCTTTTGGAAGGACGACAATTTACAGTTTATACGTACCATAAACCTTTGACTACTGCTTTAAATTCAACAACAGAAAGAAGTCCTAGACAAACGAGATACTTGGAATTTATAGCACAATTTACTGATGACATACAATACATTAAAGGAGAATCCAATGTTTGTAGCAGATACGCTATCTAGAGCTTTTGAGATTTATGCAATATATAAAACAGAACTGAATTTTAAAATTTTACAAACTGAACAACAAAAAGATGATGACTTAAATCAATTTGTATCTGATTCTCAATATCTAAATTTAAAGTTAATTAATATTCCCATTTTAAATTTTGATATTTGGTGTGAAATTTCAGGAGAAACTCCTAGGCCATTTGTACCGAATAATTTGCTAAAGACAGCATTTGATATTTTACATGGAATAGCACATCCGGGTACAAGAGCTACACGACGGCTCATAGTTAAAAAATATTATTGGCCTAATATGAATAAGGATATTAATATTTGGTCAAAAGAGTGTCTTAATTGTCAAAAGTCTAAAGTTTATCGTCATACAAAATCCCCTGTTGTCAAAATTCAAATTCCCAAGAATATATTTGAACACATCCATTTAGATATAGTTGGACCATTACCTATTTCAAAAGGACATCGCTATATTTTAACGATTACTTAAAGATTTACCCGTTGGCCTGAGGTATATGCATTAAAAGATATTTCAGCAACTACAATTGCAAAAAAGTTTTTTTAGAGAATATATTTCTCGGTTTGGAGTTCCGTTAAAGATAACAACTGATCAAAGTAGCCAATTTACATCGAACTTGTTTTCAGAGTTAACTAAATTACTTGGTGGTCACCAAATTACAACATCCGCATATCACCCTCCAGGAAATGGTATGGTTGAAAGGTTTCATAGACAATTTAAGACTACTATAATAGCTAGAGAGGACACAAATAATTGGTATGACGAGTTA
Organism: Eurosta solidaginis; assembly: GCF_040869045.1. Classification (NCBI taxonomy): domain Eukaryota; kingdom Metazoa; phylum Arthropoda; class Insecta; order Diptera; family Tephritidae; genus Eurosta; species Eurosta solidaginis. The sequence continues at coordinate 261,233,071 of NC_090320.1, read as the reverse complement.
CCTGTCATATTACTTGGTTTGCGATCTATTTACAAAGAAGATATTTCGGCTACACCAGCGGAAATGGTTTTCGGTCAGAATTTACGTTTGCCAGGGGAACTTGTTGTGCCATCAGCTAAAAATTTCTCATCAACTGAAGTTTTAAGTAATTTACGTCAACATTTTCGAAATGTTAGATCAAATTTAAGTCATCATAAAGATGCTGATACTGGAATTTATGATCCAAAAGATCTTCAAACTTGTAAATTTGAATTCGTTCGAGTCATTAATAAATATTCATTACAACAACCATATGAAGGACCTTACAAAATTGTGGAAAAAGACCAAAAACGTTTTAAACTTGAAATAAATAATAATATTAAAACTATTCCTATTGATAGATTAAAGCCTGCAATAATTTAGACAACAGACACAAACAACACCAAGAATTTACATAAAAAGAGAGTTACATTCAATTTGTTTAATGATAAATTTTCTTGAAGGGGGAGTAATGTAGGGTTCTTTATTTTTATTTTACTTTGCATTTTAGTTACTTTGAACTTTTTAATTTTTAAATGTATTATCAATATTTTAAGTTTCGCGGGTTCGAATCGAGCTCAAGGGCTAACAACAATTTTTTATCATTATTATTGTTATGATAAATTTTTTCTTAATTGAAAAAATTTTTAAATTAGAATAGAAGAAAGAAAAAATTTAGACAACTGCCAAAGCTCGTTGTATAGATCCATTTCGGGAACTGCTAAATTCCTTCATCGGCAACGTTTAGGCGCCGCTGCTATAACCATTCAGCCATCACAGCGGTTTTTTGTTTGTCTTCATTAACCCTACTTCTATTCTGTTTCGTGCCAATTGATATTCACAACACTGCGACATCTGTTGCAGAATGGCTGTGAAAATTGGACTTGTTTGTTGGCAATGCCGCCATAGTGTCATATTTTATTGACACTTTTTTTTCACACTTTAAGTTGACACTTTAAGTTTCAATATTGATTTTCAATTTTCAAAAATTTTCATGATGGTGAAAAATAAAAAAATAAAATAGACGCATACTTTTAGGCGTGTTTAAAAAAATATAATTTAAAGTTTTGTGAAAAAATAATACGTGGTTTAAATTACTACACTCGTAAGCGTTGAGTGTGGAAATGGTGGACGGAAGGGGAGAGGAAAAGAAGAAAAAAGGTCTTGCTAGCGCGATTCATAGCTTCGCGAACCGTATTGTCAACCTCGCCTAAGCGTGTGAAGTTCTGCTTATTTAGCATGCGAGGCTTTTTGGGGGCCCCAACTTCTTCACGGAAGGAGCGGCTGGATGACTTACGAATATCAACGTATTCATATCAAGTCGTCCCCTAGATGATTGAGCTAGTACTTTGATGATGCTGTTTGCCGGAACGTGCCGCATAAATATCCGGCATAGGACCAGCGACATCGATTAAATGCCCCAAAACCTCCTTATCGCTACAAGAAGAAAAATTAGAGGAAGACGAAAGGGAAGGGTGAGCAACCAAAGCCGAAACCAAAAGATATGCTACCTATGGATTTTATGAAAGGGAGTTACCGATTCTTTATTTTATCTTTCTATGTTTACTATCGAGAACCTATCGATTTATTACCGAGAAATTGTCGACCTGTTATCGAAAAATTATCGACCCCTTATCGAAAGATCATCGATTCGTTATTGAAAAACTGATCGATTTACCAGCGAAAACTTTTCGATAAATATCCGTCAAAGGACCAGCAACATCGATTAAATGCCCAAAAACCTCCTTATCGCCACAAGAAGAAGAAAAAGAAGGCTAAAGGGAAGGGAAGAGTAAGCTACCAAAGCCTAAACCGAAAAACTTGCTGCCGCTTTTTGTAGAACTGGTCACGGTTTGTTATCGAAAACCTTTTCGATGATTTATCTGTTTGTTATCAAAAAACTATAGATTTTTTAAAGGGAGTTATAGATCTTTTTTTCATCTTTGTCGATTTATTATCGAAAAACTATAGATTTGTTAACGAAAAGTAATCGACTTGGTATCGAAAAGATATTGATTCGTTATGGAAAAATTGGTCGATTTATCAGTGGAAAGTCATCGATTCGTCATCGTAAATCAATCGACCTAAAAGTTATTGATTTGGTATTAAAAAAGTATGGATTTGTTAAAAAGAAAGAATAGTAATGATAAATATATTGATATGGTTTATGACATTAAAGGTAATGATTATGATGAAAAGAAGATGAATATTGAGACCACGACGTAGACGGATAAGCCTATTTACAATTTAATTCACAATGACACCTTTACGCTGCGTTTACGCCGGTTTATTTCATTTGTGATTAAGGCTATTATTGTAGTGGCGACTAAGGTTAAAACGGCTTAAACTTCATCAATGGTTACTGTTACATTATAGAGTTATTATATTGCCTTACCTTACGATTTGGTCGCAACGCTAAAGGATATAAATATTGATCTGGTACTGGTATATTGTCCCGATTTGCACAAGGCCAATCCCATCTAAAGATTTTTTTATAGAAAAGTTTTCCATTTTTTCTTACTTAATTGGCGCTTAACCGTTTAAACGATTATGGCCGACCGAGAAGGTGCGTCAGATGCTTCTTCTGAGGTTGAACTGGCACCAGTAGGTCACGTGAAGGGAATTTAAATCATTTTCTACCTGGTTCTTCCAACGGAGTGTGAGCCGCCCACTTCCTCTGCTTCCATAGGCAGGTTCCGATAGAAATACTCTCTTAGATGGAGAATAGACTGTCATTCCCAAAACATGGGCTAGCCCGCATAGCCGCTGCATTTTATGTTTGTTGCGTAAATCTCGTGCAGCTCATGATTAAATCTTCTTCGGTACTGGTTGTCGCCAACACGTAGAGGTCGGTAAATCTTTCGAAGAACTTTTCTCTGCGAAAATTTACTTTGATAAATTAATGAGCTCACTAGAGTTTATGTTCTTTGTACGGAAAATGTGTAGTTCTGAACTGGTTCACTTCTTGTGCATTACTAGTTCGCCTCTAATCTCGTTACATGTTTTCAACTGTAGAATTTAACATAAAGAAAGTTTAGCTAGTATCGAGTCAGTTCTTATTTGGTAATTTTGGTCTAGTTTTGAACAAGAAATTTGCATCATTAGTTACTTACTACTTCGGAAATTCAGATCCAGTTGGATGGTTGTGTGATTGAGTTTCAGATGATGGAACCCCACACATTAACTTTGAAAAAAAACACAAGATAGCTCATTCCACGGAAGTTTTAATATGATGTAGTGAAAACAGAAGCAAAAAAAGAAGAATGTGAGCAAGTTAATGCTCTTATATACGGTTTTGCATTTAGAACGGCAATTCATTGTGGAGTTTAATATTAAGGTGGGTCACACATCTATTCAGGGTGATTTAACATGTGCAGTTTAATTATTTGGGAAAAATAGTTTCCACGTAGCAGGTGCTCTCCTTTCATTTAATTTTTGCTGAAAGACTCTAGCTGCGACATTCTTTTCGTATGGGTCTACAGATCTTTTATCCCATCAGCTGGCGATATAAATAACATTATACTAAAGAATAGAAACTGTATATTCGGCCTGAGCTCGTTGCCAATTTCTATGATTCGGTACCCACTAGGGAGTATTAGGTATACATGTACTTTTCATATAATCAAATACTGAGGTTTTTATAGAAAATGTAAGCTTTTCCAAAGGATAAGCCTTGAAGCGGCACCTATCCGTAATTCCTTGTATCAGACATGCGAGTATTTTATGATATTTCTTTTTTTTAAATCCCATAACTCTTTTCTTGAGTAAATTCGTCGGCCACTTAGCGGTCAGTATCATGGGCTTAATGGCTGCTCTAAACTGCATTATCTTGAGGATGTGATAAAAGGTCTTTAAATCTATACACTGAAAGAAATGGTGCTAGTAAAATCAACAAATCGGTTCTGTTGTTCTTGACTTAACGGTGAAATTGATCGAATTATGGTTAATTCGACCGAGTTCTTTGTCAAGCGAACAAATCAGTTTAGTCATTTCAACAGAAGAGAAATTGTCGCTCTTAAGTTAACAAAATTTTGTAAAATTGATAGATTCCTAATCAATCTAACTGATTTTTCTGTTAACACAACTGATTTTACAAGTCATTTCAACGGCGATCAACTGTCAATACATGAGCAAATTTCAAAGAGAATTTCACTGCGCTCTCTACTTTGTACTTATGATGATGGTGCCACTTGTTAAAAAAAAAACACCAAAATAAGAAAACCATCAAATCAAAAAAACACACAAAATTGAAAAGCAACGAAAAACTAGTTTTTCAGTTATCAATACAAAACGAAAAAACCCTTTTTTGAAATTATGAGATACCGGGACACCTATTTATTGGGTACAATTTTGCAACTTCTCGTCCAAGCGAAATACAAAATTGCGCCCTCTTGTTGCAAAAGTTTTGCTTGAACGAACAGGATTTTTCCAAAGTTAGTAACATTTTGTTCAAGTTTTTATGAATTTTCACTCACGCGAACGAATATAATAAGATAATAAAAATCATCCTTTTTTAATGTTGATTTTCCGACAAAATAAAAGGTTGAGTTGTTTTGGAATCGCTTCAGCTTAAAGTGTTACGAAAATTAAGCTTGCCGAATTACATGTAAAGTTACTCCAGTGGTGAATTACCTACCTGCGATTTGATTCTTTACTTTTCCATAACTAAGGAGTTCTCTTTTTAAAATGTTACGTCAAACATTTATACTACAACTTTTTTTCGAAACAATCAAGTGTGGCAACTACATGCGAGAGAAGAAATTGAGATTGAGCTGAGCTGCAACTGAAAGAATTGAGAATCAGTTTTGTGACTACTATCTTCCTTTCTATATTCATATGTATGTATATGTAGCATGCATGCCTATTTATGTATTCACATATTTACGTATTTAAATGGCGGCCGCGGTGGTGTGATAGTAGTGTGCTCCGCCTACCACACCGAACACCCTGGGTTCACACCCCGGCCAAAGCAACATCAAAATTTTAGAAACAAGCTTTTTCAATTAGAAGAAAATTTTCTAAGCGGGATCGCCCCTCGGCAGTGTTCGGCAAGCACTCCGAGTGTATTTCTGCCATGAAATGCTCTCAGTGAAAACTCATCTGCCTTGCAGATGCCGTTCGGAGTCGGCATAAAACAAGTAGGTCCCGTCCCACCAATTTGTAAGAAAAATTAAAAAGGAGCACGACGCAAATTGGAAGAGAAGTTCGGCCTAAAATCTCTTCGGAGGTTATCGCGCCTTACATTTATTTATTTATATGGCAACATAGGTACTTTCATACAAAGCTGTCGCAACACCTTTTTTTATTCATTTGACTACTAAAACGGTCAATTAGGAATGAACGATTTGTGCGCAGTTGATTCAACATCTTGTTGCGATGGATAAAAATTTACAGAAATTTCGGTTGAATTGACCCGTACTTCGGTTGATTTTACCAGTCTTTTTCTTTCAGTGTATATATAAAAATAATATTCTGTGTGTGTGTGTTCCCTATGGAAACGTATTTTCTACACTTCAATCATCACCAAATATTGGCTGTAGGTTCCTTCGCTCAAGACGAAGGTTTTTCATGTTTCAGAACTAAGAAGTTTAAATAAAATATTTTTTTTTCAATTTCACGTGCGCCACTGGGTGGTGCGGCAAATTTTATATGTCAGCAAAAGTTACTCATACGCCATGTACGTACTTAAGTGCAGAACTTTTGTTTGGTCATAGCATTGAATTCACAAAAAGTTAAAGCGATTGTATTGAGTGATTTAGAAGTTTTTATTAAATTTAAGCATTCCATTGTAAAAATAGCTGTCTATATGATATGATAGACAAAAATTGTGCAGCTAAGATATTTTGATTAAGTTATGAGATTTTGAGTATGAATTGTGTGTGACAAAATAGAATTTGCAAAATAAAGCAAAGAATGACAAATTAGAGGAATGAGGGATCCAAGTACAAAGAAGGAGAGAGGTAGACGGTGTAAAAAAGATGAGGGAGAGATAAGGAAATTATAAAAGGTAAGAATGAGAAAAATTCGGAGATAATTTTGAAGAAGATCAATAAAATCGTATATACTGATTGCTTGACTTTTAGTAACGGGAAGGAATGCGTTAAAATACACCTTCTTATTTAGATTAGTATCTGCCCTGCCCAAACCAAGCCGGGTACCCTGCTAGTTACAAATAAAAAAAAGTTCTCAACTACACTTCAGCGTTCAAAAACGCGCTAGCTTTTTTTGTATAATGCATATATTGTTTTAAAAAAATATGCTTAATCACCAACGCATTACCTAGAAATTTTTGCTATTTATTTTAACCAAAAGTTTTCGACACTTTTTGCACCAGCGTTTTCAATGCAAAAGTTTTAAAGCAAAGTTTTGACTCATTGTAAGCTTACAATATATTGAAAGCCAAAACAAATTTTAGAATAAAACAAAACCATACATTCCATTCAAACCAACTGATGATTGTGCGAAAATGTATTCAAAAGTTAGCCACTAACCAAAGAAAATTTCAATTTTCGCAATCAAAAGTCATTTTAGCTGCAGTTGAGAAAAAGCGTAATCTTATCGCTAGCACACAAACCAACACAGATATATTGAAAACTCATTTGTGATTTTATTTAAGTTTTTTCTTTTCTTTTTATTTCAGTTAAACGTAGTCTCAAAAGCCAGCCAACAAAATTGCATAGCATTCAAGGCAAGTGCGCGTTACTTTCAACATTCAAGTCAAGACATACATGGCGTATACTTAACCACAAACGCATTTGCGATAATTTATGAGAGTTTTTCGATTATATACAGCACATGCACACACACGTACACACAGGCATACACATACATTGTGTACGAAAATCTTATGCATACAAATCTCTTCACACTCTACTTTTACTTGCCCTCAATTCATCTACGAAATCAAAATCAATTTCTTTTCAATTTTGCGGTACACAAAAAACAACAAACAAATAATAATGCGTTTGTAAAGTGTTGGAAATCGATTGGATTTGTACGTTTTGATAGAGAAAAAGTGTCGTTTTGCATTTGAAATGCATTTTTCGTTGAATCAAAATCAAAATCGAATGAAGAGATGAAGATCTGGTTGGTTGGTTTGTTGCTTGACGGAGTGAACTCAGGCGCAACTGAGTGGATTGCGGTGCTTACTCATCATACACACACAAACTTTGAACTCGGCTTACTGCAAGCAAAATAAATCGTTAGTTTTTGGAAAAGGTGAGAAAATAACGTCTATGTTTGTGTGTGTAACACCTAAACTCAATAAAAGTAGAAATAAGAAAAAAATTGGAAAATAGCAAAAGTTCGCAAAAATACATAAATGCTTAAACCGTGTGAAAGTAAAGTTGTTAAAAACACTTGCACCGAACGCTAAATGTAGCTAAGGTGTAGCGAAGCAAGCGTTTGCAGCGATGGACCGTTGAAGGTGCGAATCAGCAGCGCGTTCGAAACTTTTAGACACCGCGCTCCAACGCTTACGCTGCTGTTAAGGAAAATCATTTATTTTTTCCTTAAGCAAAACTTTATTGCCATGTGTTGCTGTGTTGGTTTTGTTGTTTTTTTTTTTTTTTTGTAGTTTGTTAGTTTTTGGTATTAGCTGCTAGTTTTTTCTGCACTTAGTTTTCTTCATCCCTCACCCAGCGTCTATTTATACCCAGCTGCAAATAAATCAAAATAATTAGTATGATAATTATCTACTATTCCCAGGTATACACTATTTTTGGACTAGAAATTGACTCATATAACCAAAACAGACTACAAAAGTGGCAGTAACCGGTAATTAGCCATCCTAGTCATGACCATTACCCTTACCGCAACTGTTACCATAATTTTAACCGTACCATAACTTTGATTGAAACCGAAACTGAAGCCGTTGCTGTACATGGGTCTATAACCGTAACTGACAATGTAACCGTAATGGTATTAGTAAATGTATACGTAACTGTAATAGTAACTATTATCGTAACTGTTACTTTGACTGTGGCCATAACTATAACCGTTACTTTGATAATCCAGGCAGCAAGTGTGCCAGGTCCGTTAACTTAACCGTAACAACAAACGTGACTACTACTTCTGGCCATAACAATGTCGGACAGACAAACCTTAAATGCAACTAGGCGTCATACCAGGCTCCCGGCCTCGCAAAATCGTTAATGCAAATATAGTATTTACGACAAGCGTAAGCCTTAGCACATAGCTGTTTAGAGCGTAACTGTAGATTTCGCGGTGCACAGGATATAAAATAGCAATGAAGAAGTTCGGTCCGCCAAACCAGCTGATGGACGAGAACAAAATAAGAAACATTTTGCGAAGATGAGCACGTTACCCATGAAGGCCGCAAAGTGGAACCATTTCAAGAAGAAGATCTTAAAACTGCCGTGCGCATTATGAAACCTAAAAAAGCCCCTGTGCCCGACGTAATACTGTCGGAGTTAATTAAGCTAGCTGTAAACAACTGCCCAGAATGGAGGACTGTCTCCCAGACAGCATGATTTCCGGAAGGGGTACTCCATAGCAGAAATTATAGACGTAGTCAAGAAAGCCGATACAGCGTGCCACAGAGCAAGACCTATAGTATTGGGGGTCACTTTGAAATCAAAAACGCTTTTAACTCTGCCAGGTGGGAGGACATGCTTGAGACACTAGAAAGCACTTTCAAGATACCGCTATATTTTTTAGAAATTTTAAAGGACTACCTCAGAGACAGGTATATAATATATGAAATCACTCACGGTCAAAGAAAAAATACCAGGTGGAGCAGCCCAGAGTTCTGTACTAAGTCCCTATCTCTGGAATATTACTTATGACCGTCTTCTTCGATAGGACATGCCAGAAAGCACCTTCCTCGTCGCTTTTGCAGACGACGTGACAGCTGTGATAATAGCAACAAGCTTCGAGCTGGCACAGCTAAAATTAAGCCAGATCATGCATAATGTAAACAGGTGGATGGCTGATGGCGGTCTCCAGCTGGCAACAGCAAAAACGGGGATCGTCATCCTCACAAAGAGACAGATTTCCCGTACCAGGAATATGGCGGTTGATGACGAGCCAATACAAACACTCACTTCAACGATGACCATCCAATAGAAATACTCACAGCAAACTCACCTTCTCCAATCACATACGAGGATTCTGCGAAAGAGCTGCGCACACAATAGCGAATTTCAATATATTAATGGCAAACACAGGCGGTCCAAAGCCATGTACGTGGAAACTGCTTACATCAGCCTCGGATTCTATACTCTTATACGGTGCAGAGGTCTGGGCGGACGCAATGAAATACCGGAAGAACCGTACCGCCCACACATCGGTCCAAGGCAGAAGGGCGCTGCGAATAGCTTCGGCTTACCACACGGTGTCAGCTGGTGTCCTAGCAGTTGCGGGAAACATACCGCTATATCTTCTCGTTGAGGAGAGAAAAGCAATATACGCCAGCGGATCGCAAGCGAGTAGCGATGCTGTTGCCACACAGTTGCGAGAAGAATCGATTCGAAGCTGGCAAGAACAGTCGAGCAACAGCACCGTAGAAAAGTGGACTAGTCCCTGAACTGAATCCATGGTTGAATCGCCCACACGGAGAGGTAGACTTTTACCAGACCCAGTTTCTAACCTGACACGGTTACTTGCGCAAATACCTACACAGAATGGGCAATGTTTATAACCCGAAGGTAGAAGGGCTACTTGGCAACCTATCAACGGGCAGTTTCATGGCCTGCAGAAGCGACAAATGGGATGAGATCAGCACATATGTGAGGCATATACTTATCAGTAAACGAGAAGACGGATGCCTAGCCCATTAGCGTAAGAGTACCCGAAGTAATGCTAAACGCGGTCCCAGGTACGATTTGCGCGGGCCGTGGAAGGTTAGGTTTTACTGTGTAGCCTTTCATGGCAGAAGGGAGTCAGTCCTGCAGTGGGAGTCTCGCAGTAAGGCTTAAATAAAACTTTAACTTTAACTTTAATTTTAACTTTAACTTTAACTTTAACTTTAACTTTAACTTTAACTTTAACTTTAACTTTAACTTTAACTTTAACTTTAACTTTAACTTTAACTTTAACTGTAACTGTAACTTTAACTTTAACTTTAACTTTAACTTTAACTATAACTATAACTATAACTTTAACTTTAACTTTAACTTCAACTTCAACTTTAACTTTAACTCAAACTTTAACTTTAACTTTGATAAAACTTTATTCTTTTTTTTTATTTTATTATCTTGCTCGGTTCTTAAAACCAGCATCTGATTATACATAAAACATACATCTTAACTCAAACTTTTACTCTTTTAGTCCGTTTTACTGCAGTCGTGATATTTCTATTTTATGTTGAAGGAAATTAATTTCAATTGCGACACTCATTTCTCAGCTCTCTTTTTATTTGTTATTTTTAGAGTTTCGGTTTTTTTTCTCATATATTTTATTTGCATTCAGAAAACTTTGTTGAAGATTTATTGGCTTAAACTCATGTAAAACTGTATTTTGTATGCGCGATAGAGAGGCGCTGATGGCAAAAGTGCAAAAATAAAGGGCGAATGCGTTGAATTATTGCTTTCTCAAATGAGTAATAATGTGCAGCATCTGGTAAATAAGGTTACCTTTTGCGTCAAGGAAATACGTTTGTATGTGTGTGTATGGTGTGTGCAAATGCAGCTTAACATTTCCCCTTTGAATATGCAAATGTGTAAAGTAAAAGTATTTACGGAAAATGAAATAAATTGTTAGCTGGATGCGTATGTGCTAGTTAAACTCCTTCTGTATACCTTAAGTTTCGCACAAAAGTTAGTATCTTAGGTTGGAGGGAGTCCCTATTCCTCAAAGACTTATATAACTTAATAAAGTTTGAACGATGCTACATATATTAAGGATAGAGCGATAGTGAGAAATAACGTATGAGAAGGAAAATTTTTCCTATTTAAATAATCTCAATGATGCCAAGGGTTGCTTTTAGGAAGCGAAATTCTTCGGGCGTGGATAAGGGTCAGGCACATTAATCTCTGGCAGAGACTTTCATGGCCGAATGGTAGGTACTTTATGCACTTTATGCAGACATCGACATAGTGCAAGGAATTAAACCAAATTATACGAAAGAAGTTGCATAGCACAGTATTCTTATGGGAAAAACCTATGGACGTACGGAAAGAAGGAGGCGCCTTCCCCCAATTTAAGATTCCTTGTAGTTTTCATTTAACATCAGGTGGGTAAAATTAGCTAACCGAACTAAAACCATTTAAATTCTCGGGAGCGAACTAAGTAGGTAAATAATGATACATACTAGATCTGATCCACCAAACGATTTCAAATAAGGGGTGATAACAGTCTTACTTTCGGTCATCCGTTGGTTTTTGTTGTTGTTGTGATAAGGACATTCCGCACAGGGAGTGTTATCGGTGTTGATTGTAATTTGCGGGAAGCAGATCTGGTACGTTCCAGGAAAAATCACCACTAAGGTACAGCCCGGCCATCTCGAAAGCGTTTTAGTATAACCACATGAAACCTTCAAGGCTGGGGAACATTCATTTTCGACCATGTGTTTCGCGAACATCAATAAAACAGTTCGGTTCCTTCACATGCAAGCAAAAGGTCGATGTCTGAACGTACTCGAAAACATGGAAATCTATAAACAGAAAACATTCCGCGGTAGAATAATAAATGAACAGATGAACACAATTTCAGACACAATATTTGACAAGGGATAACGGAAAATGGTTCCAATACACATCATTTACCCAACATCAAAATCAACAAAACAAAATAAGACGGTTATTATTGTTGATAACGAAGTCAACTAAACATGTCGACGTTGAGGATTCTGTTTGCTCGAAGAGGACAAAGGGATATAACTCTGTGACTAAGGTCTTCTCCAAAAGGTATGAGTGAAGTAGCAAAACAGTCCGGGACTGCGGTGCTAATATAACAATTTCAACCAGAACAAGTAAGGAAGGCGAAGTTCTGGTGTAACCGAACATTACATACTCAGCTGCCAATTTACAGCTTGCAAAACGTTTAAATTACCTTCTTTTAAAAGTGGGCGGTGCCACGCCTATTGTCCAAAATTTTACTAATTTTCTATTCTGCGTCATTAGGTCAACCCACCTACCAAGTTTCATAGCTTTATCCGTCTTTGGTAATGCATTATAGCACTTTTTCGGTTTTTCGAAATTTTCGATATCGAAAAAGTGTGCGTGGTTATAGTCCGACTTCGTTCATTTTAAATAGCGATCTGAGATGAGTGCCCAGGAACTGACATACCAAATTTCATTAAAATATCTCAAAATTTACTCAAGTTATCGTGTTTACGGGCAGACGGACGGCGGACATGGCTAAATGATCTTTTTTCGCCCAGATCATTTTTATACTCAGTTGAGCAGAGCTCACAGAGTATATTAAGTTTGATTGGATAACGGTTGGTTGTACATATATAAAGGAATCGAGATAGATATAGACTTCCATATATCAAAATAATCAGGATCGAAAAAAAATTTGATTGAGCCATGTCCGTCCGTCCGTCCGTCCGTCCGTCCGTCCGTCCGTTAACACGATAACTTGAGTAAATTTTGAGATATCTTGATGAAATTTGGTATGTAGGTTCCTGAGCACTCATCTCAGATCGCTATTTAAAATGAACGATATCGGACTATAACCACGCCCACTTTTTCGATATCGAAAATTTCGAAAAACCGAAAAAGTGCGATAACTCATTACAAAAGACAGATAAAGCGACGAAACTTGGTAGATGGGTTGACGTTATGACGCAGAATAGAAAATTAGTAAGATTTTGGGCAATGGGCGTGGCCCCGCCCACTTTTACAAGAAGGTAATTTAAAAGTTTTGCAAGCTGTAATTTGGCAGTCGTTGAAGATATCATGATGAAATTTGGCAGGAACGTTACTACTATTACTCTATATGTGCTAAATAAAAATTAGCAAAATTGGATTAAGAACACGCCCACTTTTTAAAAAAAAAATTTTTTAAATTCAAATTTTAACAAAAAATTTAATATCTTTACTGTATATAAGTAAATTAAGTCAAAATTCAACTCCAGTAATGATATGATGCAACAAAATACAAAAATAAAAGAAAATTTCAAAATGGGCGTGGCTCCGCCCATTTTCATTTAGTTTGTCTAGAATACTTTTATTGCCATAAGTCGAACAAAAATTTACCAATCCTTCTCAAATTTGGTAGGAGCATAGATTCTATGACGGTAACTGTTCTCTGTGAAAATGGGCGAAATCGGTGGAATACACAGTCCACCGTCTGTCCTTCCGCTCGGCCATTAACAGAATAACTTGAGCAAAATCCGATATATCTTTACTAAACTTAGCCCACGTACTTACCTGAGCTCACTTTTTCTTGGTATAAAAAATGGGCGAAATCTGACCATAACCACGCCCACTTTATCGATATCGAAAATTACGAAAAATGAAAAAAATGCCATAATTCTATACCAAATACGAAAAAAGGGATGAAACATGGTAACTGGATTGGTTTGTTGACGCAAAATATAACTTTGGAAAAATCTTTGTAAAATGGGTGTGACACCTACCATATTAAGTAGAAGAAAATGAAAAAGTTCTACAAGGCGAAATCAACAGCCCTTGGAATCTTGGCAGGAATACTGTTAGTGGTATTGCATATATAAATAAATTAGCAGTACCCGACAGATGATTTTCTGGATCACCTGGTCCACATTTTGGTGGATATCACGAGAACGCCTTCACATATACATCTAAGGGCTACTCGCTTTTAAAACCCTCATTAATACCTTTAATTTGATATCCATATCGTACAAAAACATACCAGAGTCACCCCTGTCCCACCCTAATGGCGATATCTCGAAAAGGCGTCCACCTATAGAACTAATGCCCCCTCTCTCTTAAAATGCTCAGTAACACCTTTCGTTTGATACCCATATCGTACAAACATTCTAGAGTAACCCCTGGCCCACCCTAATGGCGATATCTCGAAAAGGCGTCCACCTATAGACCTAGTGTCCACTCCCTCTTAAAATGCTCAGTAACAGCTTTCGTTTGATACCCATATCGTACAAACATTCTAGAGTCACCCCTGGCCCACCCTAATGGCAATATCTCGAAAAGGCGTCCACCTATAGACCTAATGCCCACTCCCTCTTAAAATGCTCAGTAACAGCTTTCGTTTGATACCCATATCGTACAAACATTCTAGAGTCACACCTGGCCCACCCTAATGGCGATATTTCGAAAAGGCGTCCACCTATAGAACTAAGGATTACTCCCTTTTAAAATACTCATTACCACCTTTCATTTGATACCCATATCGTACAAACACATTCTAGAGTCACCCTGGCCCACCCTAATGGCGATATCTCGAAAAGACGTCCACCTATAGACCTAATGTCCACTCCCTCTTAAAATGCTCAGTAACACCTTTCGTTTGATACCCATATCGTACAAACATTCTAGAGTCACCCCTGGCCCACCCTAATGGCGATATCTCGAAAAGGCGTCCACCTATAGACCTAATGTACACTCCCTCTTAAAATGCTCAGTAACACCTTTCGTTTGATACCCATATCATACAAACATTCTAGAGTCACCCCTGTCCCACCCTAATGGCGATATCTCGAAAAGGCGTCCACCTATAGACCTAATGCCCACTCCCTCTTAAAATGCTCAGTAACACCTTTCGTTTGATACCCATATCGTACAAACATTCTAGAGTCACACCTGGCCCACCCTAATGGCGATATCTCGAAAAGGCGTCCACCTATAGAACTAAGGATTACTCCCTTTTAAAATACTCATTACCACCTTTCATTTGATACCCATATCGTACAAACACATTCTAGAGTCACCCTGGCCCACCCTAATGGCGATATCTCGAAAAGGCGTCCACCTATAGACCTAATGCCCACTCCCTCTTAAAATGCTCAGTAACACCTTTCGTTTGATACCCATACCGTACAAACATTCTAGAGTCACCTTTGGTCCAGCTTTATGGCGATATCTCGAAAAGGCGTCCACCTATAGAACTAAGGATTACTCCCTTTTAAAATACTCATTACCACCTTTCATTTGATACCCATATCGTACAAACACATTCTAGAGTCACCCTGGCCCACCCTAATGGCGATATCTCGAAAAGGCGTCCACCTATAGACCTAATGCCCACTCCCTCTTAAAATGCTCAGTAACACCTTTCGTTTGATACCCATATCGTACAAACATTCTAGAGTCACCCTTGGTCCACCTTTATGGCGATATCTCGAAAAGGCGTCCACCTATAGAACTAAGGATTACTCCCTTTTAAAATACTCCTTACCACCTTTCATTTGATACCCATATCGTACAAACACATTCTAGAGTCACCCCTGGCCCACCCTAATGGCGATATCTCGAAAAGGCGTCCACCTATAGACCTAATGCCCACTCCCTCTTAAAATGCTCAGTAACACCTTTCGTTTGATACCCATATCGTACAAACATTCTAGAGTCACCCCTGGCCCACCCTAATGGCGATATCTCGAAAGGGCGTCCACCTATAGACCTAATGCCCACTCCCTCTTAAAATGCTCAGTAACACCTTTCGTTTGATGCACATATCGTACAAACACATTCTAGAGTCACCCCTGGCCCACCCTAATGACGATATCTCGAAAAGGCGTCCACCTATAGACCTCATGCCCACTCCCTCTTAAAATGCTCAGTAACACCTTTCGTTTGATACCCATACCGTACAAACATTCTAGAGTCACCCCTGGCCCACCCTAATGGCGATATCTCGAAAAGGCGTCCACCTATAGACCTAATGCCCACTCCCTCTTAAAATGCTCAGTAACACCTTTCATTTGATTCCCATATCGTACAAACACATTCTAGAGACACCCCTGGTCCACCTTTATGGCGATATCTCGAAACGGCGTCCACCTATGGAACTAAGGATCACTCCTTTTCAAAATACTCATTAACAGCTTTCATTTGATACCCATATCGTACAAACACATTATAGAATCACCCCTGGTCCACCTTAATGGGGACATCTCGAAAAGGCGTCCACCGATAGACCTAAGGCCCACTCCCTCTTAAAATGCTCAGTAACACCTTTCATTTGATACCCATATCGTACAAACAAATTCTAGAGTCAGCCCTGGTCTACCTTTATGGCGATATCCCTAAATGGCGTTCATCCATAGAACTATGGCCTATTCTCTCTTAAAATACTCTTTAATACCTTTCATTTGATACACATGTTATACAACCACATTCCAGGGTTACCCCAGATTGATTTTCCTTATTTTGTCTCCATAGCTCTCAACTGAGTACGTTATGTTCGGTTACACCCGAACTTAGCCTTCCTTACTTGTTATATATAGAAGTCTATATCTATCTCGATTAGTTTAAGCCGTTACGGGGTACCGTTAAGCTCTGCTCAGCTGAGTATAAAAACTATACTACGCCCGATTGTATATTTTTGGGGTCATGCAGGGACTATATCCAGGACCAATTTTAGGTCATTTCTGGACTATTCGAGAATTATTTTGGGATCATTTCGTGGCTTTTTGTAGTAACGTTGGGATCATTTCGTAACCATTTTTAGATCGGAGCATTGCGGAATTATTTTTGCGATTATTTCGGCATCGTTTTGGGACTATTTTGAGATCGTTTTGGCAACATATTGGAATCTTTCCGGAACAAGTTCGAAATAATTACTGGATTATGTTAGCGAATATTTCGGAATGGTTTCGTTATTATTTGGAATCCTTTAGCGGGTTTCGGGAAAAAGCCATTTATGAATACGAAAAATTATAGGTATATTTTCGGCATAATATTGGTTTGTTAACGACGAGTTAACGCCTTGTCCAACTGCATTAAAATAGTTTTCAAGAGTTGATGGTATATGATCGATTGTGGTCGATGTGTTGTCAAACTGTTATCGAAAAAATATCGATTTGTTATGGAAAAGTTATCGATTTGGTATGGAAAAAATATCGATTTGTTGTCGATTTGTTATACTAAAAACAGCGATTTAATGTTCAATAAATAATAAATAACTTGTTAGTGAGAAATCGATATATTATCGATAGCACATTAATAAGTTTTTGATAAAAAATCGATTTTTTTCGATAACAACACGATAAATTTTAGATAAAACACCAATAACTCATCTATAACAAATATAAAACACATCGCATATACCGTCGATAGTAATCCGATAAGTCTTTATTTTGCTGCCAAATCGGTTGTTCTCTGTGAGAATTCGAAACCCGCATGTAAGTTATTTAAAATGTGGTCATTACATTAATTCTTTAATTGAAAATGTCGATTTCGGGTACTGTTATTTGCTAACCCTGATAAAGATGCAATTTTTATACTCAGCAGAGCAGAGCTCACAGAGTGTGTTAATTTTGTTCGCATAACGGTACCCTGTAACGGCATAAACTAATCGAGATAGATATAGACTTCTATATATCAAAATGATCTGGGTGAAAAGAAATTCATTTAGCCATGTCCGTCCGTCCGTAAACACGATAACTTGAGTAAATTTTGAGGTATCTTAATGAAATTTGGTATGTAGGTTCCTGGGCGCTCATCTCAGATCGCTATATAAAGTGAACGAAATCGGACTATAACCACGCCCACTTTTTCGATATCGAAAATTTCGAAAAACAGAAAAAGTGCGATAATTAATTACTAAAGACGGATGGAGCGATGAAACTTGGTAGGTGGGTTGACCTTATGACGCAGAATAGAAAATTAGTAAAATTTTGGACAATGGGCGTAGCACCGCCCACTTTTAAAAGAAGATAATTTAATGGCGGCCACCGTGGTGTGATGGTAGCGTGCTCCGCCTACCACACCGTATGCCCTGGGTTCACACCCCGGGCAAAGCAACAACAAAATTTTAGAAATAAGGTTTTTCAATTAGAAGAAAA
Organism: Eurosta solidaginis; assembly: GCF_040869045.1. Lineage (NCBI taxonomy): Eukaryota > Metazoa > Arthropoda > Insecta > Diptera > Tephritidae > Eurosta > Eurosta solidaginis. The sequence goes on along the minus strand of NC_090320.1, from coordinate 261,215,139 downwards.
TTTTTCTAAGCGAGGTCGCTCCTCGGCAGTGTTCGACAAGCGCTCCGGGTGTATTTCTGCCATGAAAAGCTCTCAGTGAAAACTCATCTGCCTTGCAGATGCCGTTCGGAGTCGGCATAAAACATGTAGGTCCCGTCCGACCGATTTGTAGGGAAAACCAATAGGAACACGACGCAAATTGGAAGAGAAGCTGGGCCTTAGATCTCTTCGGAGGTTATCGCGCCTTACATTTATTTTTATTTTTTTTTAATTTATAAGTTTTGCAAGCTGTAATTTGGCAGCCGTTAAGATTGGCAGCAACGTTGCACCTATTACTATATGTGTGCCAAATAGAAATTAGCAAAATCGGATGACGAACACGCCCACTTAAAAAAAATAAAAATCTAAGTCAACAAAATACAAAAATAAAAGAAAATTTCAAAGTGGGTGTGGGTTCGCCCCTCTCATTTAATTTGTCTAGAATACTTTTAGTGCCATAAGTCGAATACAAATTTACCAATCCAGGTGAAACTTGGTAAGGACATTGCTTCTATGCTGATAACTGTTTTCTGTGAAAATGGGTGAAATCGGTTGAAGCCACGCCCAGTTTTTATACACAGTCGACCGTCTGTCCTTCCGCTTGGCCTTTAAAACGATAACTTGAACAAAAATCGATATATCTTTACTAAACTTTGTTCACGTACTTATCTGAACTCACTTTATCTTGGTATTAAAATTATGCGAAATCCGACTATGACCACGCCCGCTTTTTCGATATCGAAAATTTCGAAAAATGAAAAAAATGCCATAATTCTATACCAAACACGAAAAGAGGGATGAAGTATGGTATTTGGATTGGTTTATTGACGCAAAATATAACTTTAGGAAAATACTTTGTAAAATGGGTGTGACACCTACCATATTAAGTAGAAGAAAATGAAAAAGTTCTGCAGAGCGAAATCAAAAGCCCTTGGAATCTTGGAAGGAATACTGTTCGTGGTATTGCACATATAAATAAATTAGAGGTAACAGACAGATGATGTTCTGGGTCACTCTGGTCCACATTTTGGTCGATATCTCGAAAACGCCTTCACATATACGACTAGGGGCCACTTCCTTTGAAACCCCACATTAATACATTGAATTTGATACCCATACCGTTCAAGCACATTCTAGAGTCACCCCTGGTCCACCTTTATGGCGATATCTCGAAAAGGCGTCCACCTATAAAACTAAGACCCACTTCCTTTTAAAATAGTCATTAACACCTTTCATTTGATACCCATTCGTACATACACATTCTAGAGTCACCCCTGGTCCACCTTTATGACGATATCTTGAAAGGGCGTCCACCTATAGAACTAAGGCCCACTCCCATCTAAAATACTCATTAACATCTTTCGTTTGATGCCCATATCATACAAACACATTCTAGAGTCACCCCTGGTCCACCTTTGTGGCGATATCTCGAAAAGGCGTCCTCCTATAGAACTAAGGGTCACTCCCTTTTAAAATACTCTTTTATACCTTCCATTTGATACTCATGTCATACAAACACATTCCAGGGTTACCCTAGGTTTATTTTCCTACGTGGTGATTTTCCCATATTTTGTCTCAAAAGCTCTCAGCTGAGTATATAATTTTTGGTTACACCCGTATTTAGCCTTCCTTACTTGTTTTTAAATACGGTTGAACGCTGGAATTTCAGCTACAAAAATATTAGTGTTTAAGTGGAAAGTGAAGCGAAGCCTCCGCAAATAATTTATCTCTTATCAGTAGGTTATTTAGTCTGATGGCAGAACTGCATAATTGTAATTTCTCTTTCACACATGTACATTCATGCATACCATCATTGTATACGTGATGTGATAAATTTAATGCCACTCCTTCACCATCATTCTCAACATCACAAAAAGCAGCATCCAACGGCAGTTATTGCCCTAATTAATTGCAACAATTTTGGCTCATTTCTGTTCAGCTGCAATTTCTCACAACTGAGCTGTTGCACTGAGTCTACTCGTACGCTTATGAACACAATTTTTACACGCCCATATATGTACATATATATATATATATACATATATCACGCATGTATGTATGTGTGTATAATATATATATATGAATATCAATGTTAAATTGTCTGCGGCGTCAATAAAAGCTTTCGTTCTTTGTTATTAGTGCTATTGTTGTGATGGCATTATATTATACAATACGCATGTATGTTTGTGTGCACGTATTTTGGTTGTTTTTATTGCTTTTGTTTTGAGCTTTATTGTTGAACAATGGTATATTGTGTTTTGGACAAGTCCACACTTTCCTCTTATTATATAAGTATGCTTGCGTGCATATGTATATATGTATGTGTGAGTTTATTCAATTAGCCCATATGCGCAGTTTGTGTGATGGAGAGTGAAGAGCGATCGCGCACGCTAACGAACGGTCAAGGGAGTTGATAAAGTATGAGGCGTTTTGCCAAATTTATGTGCAATAAGGATAAATTGAAAATTATTGTTGTGCACAAGATTAGCCTTTGCGACAGGTTTTATATTGAGCGTTTAATGTACGCCACGCACACGCCTCAAACTGCTGAGTGTGCCCACAAATGCGAAGGATGATGACGGACCAGTAGCGTACAACAATGGCTATGAATAATTCAAATTAGCATAGCATAAATTACAGTAGTAGCAAAATGTGAAAGCAGAATGTGCAACAACAGCAACAACAAACTACTGGTTGAAGCTTAAATTGCTGATGCACTTATCAATGTATGAGTATGTTGTATTTGTAGTTCACTAATGAGCTGGAAGTATTCATACATATTCGTGTGTGTGTGAATATACAGTCGTCTGCTGTTGGCAATCGCTTGTCATTTGCATGCGTACTTATATATATTGTACCGAATTTACTGCAAATCCTCTTATTTGCAACCTTCTGCTAAGTTCGAATCACTAAACTGTTGAATAAATAACTCCAATATTTAATAATGCAAAATGGCCTTTATTCAAGTACATCACAATAAATAACTCTACTATTGCCCGACAGATAGCGTGCTTAATCGAAACTGATTCTAGCGCCTCTATTGTTGAGGCTTTTCATACTCTTTGATTTCCTCGTTGCATCTTCTAGGCGCTTCTGTTGTAGAATCTACTAGTTGGTTATCTGTTATAATTATAGCTACAGATGTACATGTATAGCTCTCATATGCGCGTGTGTTTGTGAGCGACACTTCCACAATTATAATTGCATATCTCAGATAAAATATCTGCATGTATTTGTGCGCTGCTTCTCTGCTGCGTGTGCAACATATTTGTAGGCATAATGATTGAATTATTGATGTGCATTCACGTCACTGCTTAGCATTGGCTTAGAGATGACAGTACCCCTTAGTGTTGCTAATATTCGTAACACTGCCCTCCACCTAAGTCTGATCGTCCCGATCAGACAAATCTCCCGATCTAAACGCCGCTAGCATTTCCAAATATACCACTCTTCTACTTCGTGGTTTCCCAATGGTTTGTATGCGGTAGATGGTGTCAATGATCTTCTTCACAACTTTGTACGGGCCTTCCCAACTGCACCCATATTTGGATGGAACACCTTTCCGCCGGTGAGGGTTGTATAACAGTACCAAATCTCCCTCCCGTAGTTATCACAGCTCAAAAGTACCTATTACCGTCATTTTTCACAACTTTGACACCTTGCCATGCCCACAATTTTCAAAAATGCAATTTCTAAAAATGAAGTTGTGTTTGTATAGGTAAGTATACCTCGGCGCAAAATTTCATCAAAATCTGAGGGGGTCGGGTTCAATGCATAACGGGTTTGATATGAAATTCATCAAATAGGGATGAACAATAATCTGATCAAATTTCAAAAATTTGTACTATCTAAACAATCGGTTATATGCTCCAGATCATTATACATACGACCGATCTTTGTAAGTTTAACAGGCATCAATGTCATATCCGGAAGCATCTGGTGAAGTTGCAAGCTCGTAGTTGTTAAAGTGATGAATAATCGAACAGCCGAAGCTGGAAACGAAACAGGAAGACATAATATCAAACTCTTACGAAGTGTTAATGGTTTGGTATCGATGAGTTACCGGTTTGTTATCGGTATAAGTTGTCGAGAAAAGCATGTTACCGATTTTTTATTGAAAGCTAAACGATTTGTTGTCGGAAATTATCGATTTGTTATCAATATGTTAGTGTTATACTTGTTTTTATCGGCATAATGTAGTTTTGTTATTGACGCTTTTCGGTTTGTAGTGAAATACCGATAAAACTTCAACTTTTGCAACCAATGAATGTTTTCACCTGTTACTACAACAATGATCTCTAATGTTCTATGTGTGCATCTATTTATTTTATTTTATAATTGATTTAAAAATGTGAATGTTATCACTTTTTATGTATAACACTATAAAAGACATAGTCTTACTTCCGTATAAATAATAAATTCAAATTGAAATTGAAATGATACATCTGTAACCTGTCGATAACAAGCCGATAAGGAACCAACGAGAAGCCGACCACTCGGCAAAAAAAATCGGATAGCAAATGGAAAACTCGATGATAATTTCGTTATCGATAACAACCCGATAATAAAACAATTACCTTTCGATATCGGCTGTTACCGATAAATAGCCGACGAAGCTCTTCACTAATAACCCGAAATTATTTGTTTCGGGAAAGTTACCTCTGTGTTGATTTACCTTTAATCCCTGGGCAAGCTCTTGTTAGTTTAAAACTGTTAGTCTTGTGCACCTATATCGGCATGCTTAGAAATCGAATCGAATGGAATCATGCACTTCGCGTTATTTTCGGCAAGAACGTTAAGATAAAGTTTTATTTTCGATGCTTCGGGAGAGCCCCTTTTTAAATACATTAATTTGGTCAAACTCTGGGTGTATTCGAGCAGCCAAATAGTAACAATGGTATTACTAAAGTGCTATTTAATTAACGGAATGTTGTGATACTCAATAGCGCAATAAAAATGTTAATGTTGCGTTGTATTTGCTAAAGATAATGAACCCGCTATGTTGCCAAAGCTGCTTAAACTTTGCCCAAGAATGTGACGCACTGTCATAAAAAGTAAAACTGCGGAAACAACTGCAGCTCGAACACACCCTCTATCACCCATTTACTCTCCCGCTCCCTTCTCCGCTACCTATATATTCGTCTAACTCTAACCCTATCTCTTTCTCAGTCTCTTTTTCGTTCCCTCGCTTTTTCCTTCCTTCGTTTTCTCTATTATATTCCTGGAATTACAAAAATTCGCATTATAAATTAGACGTTTTCGCATAGGTTGGTCCGTAGTCCATTACCCAGAAAAATTGTGTCCTAAGTACCTCATAATCTAGGCAAGACTCTATCAATGTATGTAGCCGCAGCCTAATAACATCATACTGAAAAAAGTTTAACAGAAACACTCTTTAGCCCTAGGGAGATAACATACGTCTGTGAGACATAAGCCACCTTTTCATAGACCGGGTCATATATATTAAAAAAACAACATTTTTCTTTAAAAAACATTTATATCTTTAGAGTCCTTAAACTTGAATACGTCTCTTAGACGTACGTTATCTTTCTAGGGTTAGATGTCTATGCAGACTTCTTGGAAAGTTTAACAAAATCGACTGAATAGAGTGGGAGGGCATATAAATGTTTTTACCGAAGATTATGTTTCAAAGTTGTATGCGGCTTTAATCGGTTTTGTTGCGTGAACGAGTATGTGTACGTACTTACATAGGTAGATATGTTTTCGCTAGCGCGCCTTTTGCACCATTTTATCTAATTCAACATCTGATGTAGTGCATTGCTCTCGCTGAACGCGAAATTCTGGGAAGTGAGCAGGGACCGATCTATTCAAAAAAAAATTTGCTTGTGGTGCAACTTGCTTCAAATTTGACCAGGTTGTTATTTGAGAAACCTTTCTTTCTTTAAAGGGAAGTGGGCCAAAGACCGACCTGTACTTGTACGCAGGGTGCGGTTGGTTGTACAGGTATAAAGGAATCGAGATAGATATAGACTTCCATATATCAAAATCATCAGAATCGAAAAAAAATTTGATTGAGCCATGTCCGTCTGTCCGTTAACACAATAACTTGAGTAAATATTCATATATCTGCACCAAGTTTGGTACACAAGCTTATCTGGACCCAGAATAGATTGGTATTGAAAACGAGCGAAATCGGATGATAACCACGCCCCCTTTTTAAATATATAACATTTTGGAAAACACAAAAAACCTGATTATTTAGTAAATAATACACCTAATATATTGACGGGACTGATATTAAGACTATTGATAAAAATTTTCTTAAAAATTTTAAATGGGCGTGGCACCGCCCACTTGTGATAAATTCAATTTTACAAATATTATTAATCATAAATCAAAAATCGTTAAACCTACTGTAACAAAATTCGGCAGAGAAGTTGCCTTTGCTATAAGCAATACTTTGAAGAAAAATTTACGAAATCGGCTAAGGAACACACCCACTTTTATATAAAAAATTTTTAAAAGGGTCGTAGACGAATAAAATAAGCTATATCTTTGCAAAAAAGAGCTTTATAACAATGATATTTCATTTTCGATGTGGATTTATGACAATAAATATGAAAAATTTTAAATTTAAAAAATGGGCGTGGCACCGCCCCTTTTATGACTAAGCATTTTTCGATTTTTCGGGAGCCATAACTCGAAGAAAAATTGACGGATCCTAATGAAATTGTGTACACATATTTTCCTTATAGCAGAAAATATTTCTAGTAAAAATGGACGGGATCCGTTAAAGACCACGGCAACTTAGATATAAAACAAGTTTAAAAGGGTCGTAGACTACAATAATAAGCTATAACTTAGCAAAAAATAGTTTTGAATCAATGATATCTCACTTATAAAGTTTTATTGTAAGAGGAAATGGGGAGACATTTTTTTTAAATGGGCGGTGCCACGTGTTATGTAGAAAAGTAATTTATCTGAAATGAAATGTGCAATTGAAGCTCACGCTGAGTATATAATGTTCGGTTACACCCGAACTTAGATACCTTTACTTGTTTTAAACTATGTTTATGTTATTTATAAAAGTTGTTGGTGATGATTTTGCTATGGTGAAATATTTATATCTGCACGGATATTCTTAAAAAATAAAATCGGTTTATACGGGCCTTTTACAAATTTTTATGGAAATGCCATTTTAAAATGATATTTAAAACGTTTAAATTTTTTATCAATAAGGAGGCTTGTATGCAAAATTTATTGAAATTTGTATTAATTCTACATGTTGTAACGAATATTAGCAACACTAAGGGTACTGTCATCTCTAAGCCGATGCTAAACAATGATTTGTATGCACATCAATAATTCAATCATTATGTCTACACATATGTACATACGAGCAGCGGAGAAGAAACGCACAAACACATGCATATATCTTATCTCAGGTGCTCACAAGAGAGGGCAATAACACAGTGCTACAAAAAAAAAAATATCTCAAGCACTTTTGAACCGACCTAGTGTTCGTCGTAGGTCTTGATGAGTAGATCAAGATACCGTGTTTCAAAATTTTCTAACACCCCGAAATTTTCAATTTATTGTTAAAAAACTGTTTTTCTTGTACCTCGCGCATTCAAAAATTCGTTACTCTGTCATTTTTTCATCAATTTTTGATTGCTTACTAGTTTTGGAAAGCTGAAAGATAGGGCTTCAAAAATATATATATTTGTCTACACTTTTTATAGCAAATTTTTGAGATTTTTTAAAAGCTATCTAAAATTTTCTCGTTTTTTTTTTTAATTTTTCAAAGTTTGACGGCTTTTTAATGTATCATTTCTTTAATGAAAAATATTTTTTCTTAAAGAGATTGAGAGAATATTCAATCTCGAGAAAAAAAAGTGCTGGTTGATCAAATTCGGTTGAGAATTGTTGAAATGACAACACTTTTTGTGAACAAGAAAATTCTGCTCTCATCGTAGAATCGATATCGCGCCATGTCAGGATTGAATGTATGATTTCAGTATATCGTAGCCGTTGTTTTGAGCATTCTCTATGCTTCGTTTAGCCTTTTTTTTTATGATTTAATTATGAAACAAAGATCAACAAAAATATTTACTTTTATCATCAAATCATGAGTTAGGAAAAATTGATATGCACACGGTTTGAGAACGGTTTTTCTTGTTTGTGGAAATGAGATATACAGTGCTTTAATAGCTCTCCGAGAGATTTGCCTCTTTGCCTCTGTAAGATAAATGACAAGATGAAACTTAGGATACTGTCATTTTGGCAGAATCAAATCAGTCAGTGTACGTGTTTATAAATAAGTTTTGTTACGTCTGCGGGTTATTCGTTGATACGCAACATCGTGTACAATTAAAAACCAATGCACCTCTCACAGAAGCTTTCACATATTTCTTTAATCGCGTGTATAGTGAAAATGTTTGGTATGAACTAGGGTATGCTTGTGTGAAGTGCTCCAGCGCACTCAAAAAATGGAAAACTGGGAAATGCAACAAACAACCTTTACCATTCTCAACCCCAATGATATGGCATCGTCAACTTTTCCATAAGCCAGAAGATTGATACTTCTGCAAAACAAATACTTTTGGTCATCACTATAAAACCCATGACCGTATACAATATGCTAATGTGTTAACTATATCTCATCCAATCAAGGTAGAAATATCGACTATTCGTGATGCAATTTCCGAACCGCAAAATTCAGTAGAAGCTGATGATGAAGAAAACTCTGACGGCCTAGAAATCAACGACACAAAGTCCATTTTCTGCATTCACATCTGGATTTCTTCCCTGAAAATCTTGGACAATTCAGTGACAAACAGGGAGAACGGTTCCATCAGGAACTATTAGAGACCGAAAAACGCTTTGTCGGAAAAAGTCAGATCATAATGCTGGCAAATTATGGTCTCTAAAACGCGATACTGACGATGTGGCTTATAAAAGTAGAAGATCTAGCAAACATTTTTAACAGCTATCGAAATTCGAAGTTTTTTTTGTATTAAGTACATAAAATAAAACAAAATCTTATGTAAATATTTTTGCAACTATTTATTTCTTTATTTTTTCTCTCCAACGTAGGAACGAAAAAAAATTACTCGAGAGATGACATAGATAAATAAAAAATATCGAAATTGTTTAAGTAATTAAAATCACAAATTAGAATTTTGTTATAACAAAAAATAATTGGAGGAATAACATAAACGATAAGAATGCTCAATACGATGGCAGCGATATACCGAAATCATACAATTAATCCTGACCCGACGCGATATCGATTTTACAATGAGAGCAGAATTTTCTTGTTCACAAAAAGTCTTGTTAGTTAAACAATTCTCAACCGAATTTAATCAACCAGCACTTTTTTTACTCGAGATAGAATATTCTCTCAACCTCTTTAAGAAACACATTTTTCATTAAAGAAATGATACATTAAAAAGCCGTCAAACTTTGAAAAATTAAAAAAAAAAAACGAGAAATTTTAGTTAGCTCCTAAAAAATCTCTAAAATTTGCTATAAAAAGTGTTGACAAATATATATATTTTTGAAGCCCTATCTTTCTGCTTTCCAAAACTGTTAAGCAATCAAAAATTGATGGAAAAATGACGGAGTAACGAATTTTTGAATGCGCGAGGTACAAGAAAAACAGTTTTTTTAACAATAACTTGAAAATTTCGGGGTGTTAGAAAATTTCGAAACACGGCATCTTGATCTACTCATCAAGACCTACAACGGACACTAGATCGCTATTAAAGTGCAAAATCAGTGTAGCACAGTGTAATTTGTGCAAGTATTACTCGCGCGCATATGAGAAGCTATAAACGTAGTTTGTAGCTGATAAGTAACTAGTAAGTTCAGGAATGGAAAAGCCTAGAAGTATGCAACGAGAAATCAAAAAGTATAAAAGGCCGCGACAGTAGAGGCACAAAATCAGTTTCATTTAAGCTATCAATCAGTTTGAGTTAAGCAAACTATCAAGCGAAATATAAGTGTTATTGTGAAGTACTTTAATAAATGCCATTTTACATTTTTGAGGAGTGGAGTTATTTATTCATCAGTTTAGTGATTCGAACTTAGCAGAAGGTTGCAAATAAGAGGATTTGCAGTAAATTCGTTACAATATGATACAGCCGCCCAACTTAGCATATGGCACATCTAGAGGGTGGTAGATGTAGAGAGCTGGGGACAGAGAGACGGAGCGATAAAGGCAAAGGAAGATGTACAGGGATCGTAGAGTCACATGGTCAGGTATGAAGAGAGGGACAGACTCAGGCAAAGGCAGAGGCTGAAGGAGATTTAAAGAAGGTGGAGAGATGGGGATAGGGATAGAGATAAGGAGATAGAAGTTCAAAAGAAGGAGCGGAGAGTGAGGAGATCCCGGAGGGAGCTGTAGAAGGCAAGTGAGGGGTATATAAATAAAGTGAAGAAAATAAAGAGAGAAGTGGGAGGAAGTGAAGAAAGAGCGAAGTGGGAAAAAACAAGGAAGAAAAGGTAGTGGAAGTTAATTGGAGAAAGAACAGTACTAGAACTAAAACTGAATAAAGTGGATTGTTTAAATTGAAGCTCATCTATGAAATTAGCTAATTTGCGTCAGCAACGCGTCAAGTAATTTCCAAGAAAATAACCAATTTCGACGCACAGAAACGGGCTTTCAACTGCCGGTTGGGTTATTATCAGGGTCTGAAAATAATTCTTATTCATCACAATTTAAACCAAATAAATCATACTCCGGTCGCTATCTTTTATTTTCGGGGTCATGCAGCTTTACTTGTTTCATATTGTTTCAGGAACTATTTCGAGTTCCAATCCGTAGTGTTTTAGGACTATTTTCACGATTACTTTCGAAACCATTTCGTGATGATTTTGGCATTACTCCCAGACTTTGAGATTATTTCGAGGCTAGCTTTGAATTACTTTGGTGTTGTTTTACTGATAACTTCGAAATCATTTTAAGAATGTGTTAAGGATATTTACAAGACTATTTTCGGATCTTCTCCGGACTATTGCATGGATCATTGAAGAATAGTGCCAGGACTTCGAATATGTATGGGAACTTTTTCGTGGCTATTAGAGACAATTTCCGGACAATTTGGGAATCTTTTGGGGATCAACCCGGGACTATTTTGGTTTGCATGAGGGATTATTTGAAATCATCTCCGAACAATTTTTTGGACTTTTTAAATAATCTTATTTTTCTAGATTATTTTCGGAATGTTTTAGGGATAATTTCCATATTATTTTCTGGATTACTACCGGCTACGATTTCAAAAACATTTCGGGATTATTTTGAAACTATTCGTTCGAGACTAGGTCTTTTTATGTGGATGGACGAAGGCGCGCCAGTCAGGAAAGTATTTCAATCAATCGCAGTTTGAAAACAAAACTGAGTTGAGAGAGGCAGATGAAGAAAGACTTGACTTACCTTGGTACTCCCAATTAGCGTCTTGTTATCGGGAAACAGAGATAGCTGGCGGGACTTGCTACGAAACGGCCAAAATCGTTTAGGCGGTAAAACGCCAATCATAGGTGTACATCATATATTTTTTTCGAGGGTCACATGACAATTCTTTCAGAATATTCAACAAATATTATTGGCCCAAGTAACACTCGAGAACTTCGGCGAAACACTTACTCTATGGCGTCCAAGTGGTAACTTACTCTAATAATACATTGAATCGAGTAGCCTAAATAAAAATCCTCGCCTCTTTACGATAGTGGATATTCTACCCGAATACTTAAATTTGTGTGCATACGGAATAAGTGTGCTCCATACAAGCGCCTACTTCTCTACCTTACGTGCTTACCAAAGCCTCGCATAAACACTTCAGGGCACATGGCTAACTTAAGGCATTTGTTTATTTGTTCATGCAAAACAAGTTCAGTCCTTATGTTCTGAGGTGACTGCATCAACATTCTACAACACAAGAACAAATGAACACATGAAAACAATCAGAGGGAAACAACAAAAGTGCACACACACCCATACACGCACTAAGTAATAAGCCTTGGTCATATCCTTAAGGTGACTAAGCCAACTAATATAATCTGCGTTGATTGTGTGGTCAGGCATTCAATTGTGGGTGTTTTAATCGAATTTTGGTTTCATGAGGCTAAAAAGCAAGCAAGTCAGACTAGCTTTACCACACTGAAAGAAAAAGACTGGTAAAATCAACTGAAATTTCTCACACCATCACACCACGGCGGACGCCATATACATACGTAAATATGTGCATATATATAGCACACAGTATACATAAGTACAAAGTAGAGAGCGCAGTGAGCATAAAATTCTCTTTGAAATTTGCTCATGTATTGACTGTTGATCGTTGTTAAAATGACCAGTGAGATCAGTGGTCATCTGTCAATATGGAATCTGTCAATTTTACAGAATTTTGTTAACTTAAGAGCGAAAATTTCTTTTCTGTTAAAATGACTGAACTAATTTGTTCACTTGACAAAGAACCCGGTCGAATTAACCATATTTCAATCAATTTCACCGAATCTCCGTTAAGTCAAGAACAACAGAACCGATTTCTTGATTTTACTAACACCATTTCTTTCAGTGCATAGCACAGTATAACATGAGCATACAAAACCCACTGCTACAATAACAACAACAAGAACATACAAGACAAGTTGGTTATTCGGCGCTGTAACGCGCCACAAAAGCAATAAGTTATGCATATATAGAGTGTTACATATGTATGTGACGTACATTATGGTGGTCGTTAAAAAGTCACAATTTTCAGTGTCGTCAACTCAGATTGAAATACGATAGCAAAATATATAACATTTAAATTCTGGGAGCGCATAGAGACAGTTAGGACGTGTCACACAATTAACTGATATAGGGTGTTTTTTTTTTAATTATCTCAGATAGGGCATTTTCGAACTGAGAAGCGAGATGGGATAATAATCCACGCCGTCGTCAATACGCAGTACAAAAAATTTCTGATTTAGGCTGAAATTTTAAACCGTAAATGCTGATGCCAGTAATGACCAACTGATAATAGTGGTGATAAGGATGAAGAGAAGACGATAACGTTCAATCAGGGTCTATATTTCGGCGTGCATGCAGCCGAAATTTTACCTAAAATTCAGAGCTGTAATAAAATTCTCAAATCTCTTGCCGGCAGCACTTGGAGTAAAAACAAAGAAACGCTCATTACCACTTACAAAGCAATTGCTTGGCCGATTGAATTCTACGCGTCCCCAATATGGTCGTCTAAACGTAAAGCTTACTCACTGGAAGAAAATACAGGCCTGCCAAAACACCGCCCTCAGAACCGCTACGGGCTGTCTTCTTATGTCGCCAGAACACTACCTACATAATGAGGCGAGAGTAGTTCCAAAAAAAAAGAGGAAATGCTGAACAATTTCTGCTAAATACCCAGAAACCTGGGGATCCCACCAGGCATCTGATTGAAGAGGCCCTGCTCCCAGGGCTTAAGAAGTCACCTCTGCAAGCATTATGAGGAAATACGGCTTCTCAGAACTCAGTCGTATGATGAAAAAGAGTACAAAAAGATCGTCAGAGTAATCCACCCAAATGCATCGGGTCTCTGTGCCAGGAATTTCCCGGCGAATCCTTTTCTTCAAGTCAAAGACCCGGTTATAGTCACAACAACGGTAACGGCTACAGCTAAACTTAAGGTTACGATAACTGTTATACTAACGGTTATGATTGCGGTTTTAGTAAGCTTGAAGCAACTATAATATAAGTCCTGGCACCTGATTGGGGTCCTTCCGTTTGGTCGTCAAATAATATCTGTTAACACTATGGACACAGTCTATGTGAGGACTTTATTGACCGGCCAATTCAACCCAACCAAAGCTTGACGCAATTCAAAACTGTTATAATTACGGTTACGCTTACGACTACAGTTCGCATTACGGTTAAGATAACATTTACGGTAGCGATCACTGCTGACGGTTACGACTACGGCTACGGTAACGGTTTCAGTGTAGATATAATAAAAGTTCACGGGAACTTTTACGCACACCCTAATTTTTTCTAAGTTGCTCGATCGTCAGCCTATTATTCTATTGCACAACTGTGTACATAAAATATTTGATTAATTATTGCATACACAAATAGGTCACACATTCACACACACACACACACACATGTAAACAACGCAATACCTACCAAAAAATGTTTAAGAGATTATATGTACATTCTCTCATGCTGCCTTACTTCTTCTTCTACCAAACTTCTAGCTACTCTTCTCTTCCGTCATGTTACCTCTCTCTACCATACTCTCTTGAATCACCCGGCACAGTAATCCACCCTACCCCCTACATCTACTTCTCTTTAAATCTTTATATCTTCCTTTCCTCTTCTAGCTTCCTATTTTCCTACTTCGCTTCATTCTTCACCTTTGCTCTTCCTACCTGTTCCGCTCCCATTCTCCAACTCCATTTAGTTCTTTTACTACACTTTCGTATTCTCCTTGACCCTCATCATCCTTTCCGCTTACCCTTTCTCAGGCTATCTAGGAATGAGGAGAAGTGGATTACGACGACAAATTTTTTCTGTTAATAAAGCCTTACCACTCACACTGTTCGCTTTACAATACTTTTTTTCCATCACGATAGCGCCCTCGTAATCGTGAGTTACTGCGTCCATCCGCAGCGTTACCCTGTAGCCAGCGCACATCTTTTCCGAGTATCATTTCTTTTGCTGACTGCCCTAAAGTCCTTTTACGGTTGCAACTGCGGTACGTGATGGGTGGGAAATATGTTGTGAGTCTAAGAGGTCGGAATCGAACTCATAGACTGCGCACACCGATGATGCTGGTGCTATGCTTGTCTACAATCACAACGTGATTAGTTTAGTGTAGTGTTCTATGATCAGGATGAGGGATGAAGTAAGTGCAAAATAACCTATTGAGTATTAATCTTATATAGAAGATTCTCGTGTCACAATGTTTGTAGAAGCAAAAAGAGACTGAGAAAGGGATAGAGTTACGCGAGGATATAGAGTTATGGATAGATGAAGCTAGGGAGAAAATAAGGTAAGGAAAAGAGAAGCGGAGGGAGGAGTGATTACTATGTTAAAAGTTATGTAGATAAACCAAAGTTAGGGCAGAACAACGTCTGCGGGTCTGCTAGTAGATATATAAATACTTGGAGTAATTTACTTCCGAATTTCTAATCCAACTGTTGATGGTCCTTTTTCGGATATAGATCCCGTACGTTCCGGTTACAAGCACCATAAAGGTAGTAGCCCAAACATCTCGGGAACGATTTAGTATGACAACATGGAACCTTCTAGGCCCCGGGTAGGTGAGGTTGACAATTGGGTTTGAGAAGTTATAAATTTCGCAGGCAACCCCTTGAAAAGGTTGCGCTGCAAAAACATCAACCAAGTCCAGCGAATTAAAACGCAGCGGGCACACTGGCTGGGCCATGTTATGCTAATGAAATATGAAGCTCCGGTTAAGAAATTATTTTTTTACCGGAACCCGCCTATGCAAGACAGTGAAGAGGGCGGCCTTCACTCCGCAGGAAGGACCAGGTGGAAAACATTTTAAATTTCCTTCGACCAATTGTCGCCAGTAAACCCTCAGAAGAAGCGACTGGCGCGCCTTGTTGGACGACCATTAACGTTTAAACAGCTAAACGCCAATCAAGTAAGTCAATAAGTTCTTTTAAATGTTTCGTATTAATTGACGTAACAAAACTCACAGACTACGAACGCTGTCTGCAAGACAGAAGAATTTTCGCTGAAAAGTTTTTTATGACAGAAATAAACTTCGAGGGTTTGGCAAATAAATGCCAACGGGCGACCCCGTTTTAGATAAAATCTTTCTTAAGTATTTGATGTTGCATTTTCCCAGGACACGCGGTATTGTAAACAAGCTCACCACAGCAGCTGCCTCATGCTAGACCTAATGTTCTTACATTTACGTATGCATGTATTCACTATAAACCTACTCATACAAATATGTATTAACTAGCCTTTACCCGCGGCCCCGTCCGCAAGGAAAATTTTAAATATATGGGCTATTCGCGTTAGCCTGCTTAGTATCTGTTTACAATTTTGTTTTCTGTCTAATGCATTTTATTTTTGTAATTGAGTAAAAAAAAGAACTAAATGAGCTGATAACCTGATAGGATCCCAAATGATCCCGAAATTATCCAGAAAAAGCTACGAAATGACCCCAACGCTATCGCGGACGGATCCCGAAAACCATCCAGAAATGCCCCGAAAGGGTCTCCAAAAGTTCCCCCGAATAATCCCAAAAAAACCCGAAATGAGAGCGACACGATTCTAGACGTATGTAGAGAACAACACAGAAATGATCCCTGAAGGTGTTCCAAAATGATCCCGAAAAGGTTCCGAAATGACCCTGACGGGCTCCCGGGCGGATCTCAAAAACCATCCAGAAAATATCCAGGAAGGGTCCCTAAATTATCCCGACTAACTCCAGAAAAAGTTCCGAAATGGCTCCGAGGGGATCCACGATGGATCGCGAAAACCATACAGAAATGATTCCGGAAGGATTCCAAAATGATCCCGAAATAGTCCGGAATTGACCCAGATGGGATCCCGCACAGATCCAGAAATGATCCCGGAAGGGTGCAAAAACTATCCCGGAAAAGTAACAAAAAATCGCGAAATGGCTCCTACGGCATCCCGGACGGATCCAGAAATGATCTCGGAAGGGTCCCCAAATGATCCCAAAATGGTCCCGAAATGATCCTGATGGATCCGGCAAACCATCAAGAAATTATGCCGAAAGGGTCCCAAAATGATCCCGAAATAATACAGAAAAAGTCACGAAACGACCCCTAGAGGATCCCCAAATGATCCCGTATTAGCCCGAAAAGGTCCCGAAATAACCCCGACGGGATCCCGGACAAATCCCGAAAACCATCCAGAAATGATGCCGGAAGGAATGCCAAATGATTCCGTAAAAGTCCCGCATTGATTCCGACGGGATCCCGAACGGATACCGAAAATCATCCAGAAGTGATGCCGGAAAGGTCCTCAAATGATCACCTAATAGTCCCGAAATGACCCTTAAGGGGTCATGGACGGATCCCATAAACCATCCAGAAATGATCCCGATATAGTCCCGAAGAAGTCCCGAAATGACCCTGACGGGATCTCGAACGCACCCCTAAATGACCCTGACGGGATCCAGGAAAGATCCCGAAATCCATCCAGAAATGATCTTGGGAGGGACCCCAAATGATCCCGAAAAAGTCCCGCAATGATTCCGAGGGGATCCTGATCGGATACCGAAAACCATCCAGAAGTGATGCCGGAAAGGTCCTCAAATGATCACCTAGTACCAAAATGACCCTGACGGCATCCCGGACTGATCCCAAAATCCATCCAGAAATGATCTTGGGAAGGTCCCAAAATTATCCCGAAATAGTCTCGGAAAAGTTCAGAAATTACCCTGACGGGTTCCCGGACGAATCCTGAAAGCCATCTCTAAATGATCCCGAAAAAGTCCCGAAATGACCCTGACTGGACCCCGAAAGGATCCCGAAAACTATCCAGAAATGATGCCGGAAATGTCCTCAAATGATCACCTAATAGTTCCGAAAAGACCCTGACGGGATCCCGACAACTATCCAGAAATGATACCGAAAGGGCCCGCAAATGATCCCGTATTAGTCGAGAAAAAGTCCCGAAATTACCCCGACGGGATGCCGGACGAATCCCAAAAACCATCCAGAAATGATGCCGGAAGGGACACCAAATGATCCTGAAAAAGTCCCGCAATAATTCCGACGGGATCCTGAGCGGATACCGAAAACCATCCAGAAGTGATGCCGAAAAGGTCCTCAAATGATCACCTAATAGTCCCAAAATGACCCTGACGGCATCCCGGACAGATCCCGAAATCCATCCAGAAATGATCTTGGGAGGGTCCCAAAATTATCCCGAAATAGTCTGGGAAAAGTCCAGAAATTACCCTGACGGATCCCGGACGAATCCTGAAAACCAATCTTAAATGATGCCGAAAAAGTCCCGAAATGACCCTGATGGGACCCGGAAAGGATCCCGAAAACTAACCAGAAATGATGCCGGAAAGGTCCTCAAATGATCTCCCAATAGTTCCGAAAAGACCCTGACGGGATCCCGAACGGATCCCGACAACTATCCAGAAATGATACCGAAAGGGCCCGCAAATGATCCCGTATTAGTCGAGAAAAAGTCCCGAAATTACCCCGACGGGATGCCGGACGAATCCCAAAAACCATCCAGAAATGATGTCGGAAGGGACCCCAATGATCCCGAAAAAGTCCCGCAATTATTCCGACGGGAATCTGAACGGATACCGAAAACCATCCAGAAGTGATGACGGAACGGTCCTCAAATGCTCACCTAATAGTCTCAAAATGACCCTGAGGGCATCCCGGACAAATCCCGAAATCCATCCAGAAATGATCTTGGGAAGGTCCCAAAATGATGCCGAAATAGTCTCGGAAAAGTCCAGAAATTACCCTGACGCGTTCCCGAACGAATCCTGAAAGCCATCCTTAAATGATCCCGAAAAAGCCCCGAAATGACCCTGACGGGATCCCGAAAGGATTCCAAAAACTATCCAGAAATGATGCCGGAAAGGTCTTCAAATGATCCCCTAATAGTTCCGAAATGACCGTGACGAGATCCCGAACTGATCCCGACAACTATCCAGAAATTATGCCGAAAGGGTCCGCAAATGATCCCGTATTAGTCGAGAAGAAGTCCCGAAATGACCCCGACGGGATCCCGGACGAATCCCAAAAACCATCCAGAAATGATGCCGGTAGGTATCCCAAATGATCCCGAAATTATCCCGAAATGACCTCGTCGGCATCCCGGACGGATACCGAAAATTATCCAGAAATGATGCCGGAAAGGTCCACAAATGATCCCCTAATAGTCCCGAAATTACCCTGATGGGATCCCGGACGGATCCCGAAAACCATCCAGAAATGATGCCGGAAGAGCCCCCAAATGATCCCGAAAAAGTCCCCAAATGACCCCGACGATATCCCGGACGGATCCCGAAAACCATCCAGAAATGATGCCGGAAGAGCCCCAAATGATCCCGAAAAAGTCCCCAAATGACTCCGACATACTCCAGAAAAGGTTCCGAAATGGCTCCGAGGGAATCAACGACGGATCGCGAAAACCATACAGAAATGATTCCGGAAGGATCCCAAAATGATCCCGAAATAGTCCGGAAATGACACAGATGGGATCCCGCACAGATCCAGAAATGATCCCGGAAGGGTCCAAAAACTATCCCGGAAAAGTAACAAAAAATCCCGAAATGGCTCCTACGGCATCCCGGACGGATCCAGAAATGATCTCGGAAGGGTCCCCAAATGATCCCAAAATGGTCCCAAAATGACCCTGACGGGATCCCGAAAACAATACAGGAATGATGCCGGAAAGGTCCTCAAATGATCCCCTAATACTCCCGAAATGACCGTGACGGGATCCCGACAACTATCCAGAAATGATGCCGAAAGGGTCCGCAAATGATCCCGTATTAGTCGAAAAAAAGTCCCGAAAGGACCACGACGGGATCCCGGACGAATCCCAAAAACCATCCAGAAATGATGCCGGTAGGTATCCCAAATGATCCCGAAATAGTCCCGAAATGACCTCGTCGGCATCCCGGACGGATCCCGAAAATTATCCAGAAATGATGCCGGAAAGGTTCCCAAATGATCCCCTAATAGTCCCGAAATTACCCTAATGGGATCCCGGACGGATCCCGAAAACCATCCAGAAATGATGCCGAAAGGGTTCCCAAATGATCCCGTATTAGTCGCGAAAAAGTCCCGAAATGACCCCGACGGGATCCCGGACGGAGCCCGAAAACCATCCAGAAATGATGCCGAAAGGGTTCCCAAATGATCCCGTATTAGTCTCGAAAAAGTCCCGAAATGACCCCGACGGGATCCCGGACGGATCCCGAAAACCATCCAGAAATGATGCCGGATGAGCCCCAAAATGATTCCGAAAAAGTCCCCAAATGACCCCGACGATATCCCGGACGGATCCCGAAAACCATCCAGAAATGATGCCGGAAGAGCCCCCAAATGATCCCGAAAAAGTCCCCAAATGACCCCGACGATATCCCGGACGGATCCCGAAAATCATCCAGAAATGATGCCGGAAGAGCCCCCAAATGATCCCGAAAAAGTCCCCGTATGACCCCGACGAGATCCCGCACGGATCCCGAAAACCATCTAGAAATGATGCCGGAAGGGTCACCAAATGATCGCGAAATAGTCCCGAAATGATTCCGGAATAGTCCCGAAAATGTTCCAAAATAACCCCGACGGGATCCCGGACGGATCCCGTAAACTATACAGAAATGATCCCGGAAGGGTCCCAAAATGATCCCGAAATAGTCCCGAAAAAGTCCCGAAATTACCCCGGCGTAATCCCGGACCGATCCCGAAAACCATCCAGAAATGATCCCGGAAGGGTCTCGATATGACCCTTACGGGATTACAAATAAGGTGAAGCTAATTATAAAACCATGTTAATAAGGCAGCAGGCGCATTGGAGCGAATAAAAAGTTAGATAGAAACATACAGGTAAAGCTAATAAAAGCGTGCTAATAAAAACAATAGATGGAGGGCGGATGGCGGGAGTAGAGGAGAGGACCACTGATCGTTCCTCCAAAATTGTCTAGATCTCGTTCTGTATGTACCAGATACCAAAAACTATTGATTTAGGAGAAAATTTAGATTGAGTTATAACAATTTATGGATTTTACACCAGAGGGGGAGATAAAGGGGCGGGCGGAGGGTGTCACTGCTTACTTTGTAAGCCCTCGACTTATTTGACCCCTTGAGTATGTGATATTGGTGAAGGCCAGTATACGTAAAGTTATAATGTGTAAAAATTATGAAAAATAATTTCTCGAAGGGGTCGTGGGACCCCCACCCCTCTTTCCATGTTCGAAAAAAATTTCGCTAGTAGACTACTGTCTGTGTCCCAAATTTCATCAAAATCCGTGTAGCCATTCTGGCGTGATTCAGTCGCAAAGACGAAAAAATATAATTATTAAATTATAACTGTTCCTAGGGGGCGGGGACCACGCCCCTTTTGAAAAATATATAGCTAGTAGATCCTTCTAGACTATTGGCTATATGTGTGCAAAATTTCATACAAATCGGTCCAGCCGTTCTTGCGTTATTGAGTCACAAAGACAAACGTCTGGACAAACATCCAAACATCCAAACATCTTAACATCCAAACTTTCCCATTTATAATATACTAGCCTTTACCCGCGGCCCCGTCCGCAAGGAAAATTTTAAATATATGGGCTATTCGCGTTAGCCTGCTTATTATCTGTTTAAAATTTTGTTTTCTGTCTAATGCATTTTATTTTTGTAATTGAGTAAAAAAAAGAACTTTATGAGCTGATAACCTGATAGGATCCCAAAATGATAACGAAATTATCCAGAAAGAGCCACGAAAAGACCCCGACGCTATCGCGGACGGATCCCGAAAACCATCCAGAAACGCCCCGGAAGTGTTTCCAAAAGTTCCCGAAGTAGTCCCAAAAAACCCGAAATGACAACGACACGATTCTAGACTTATCCAGATAACCACACAGAAATGATGCCTGAAGGGTACCAAATTGATCCCGAAATAGTCCCGAAAAAGTTCCGAAATTACCCTGACGGGCTCCCGGACGGATCTCAGAAACCATCCAGAAAATATCCAGGAGGGTCCCTAAATTATCCCGACTAACTCCAGAAAAAGTTCCGAAATGGCTCCGAGGGAATCAACGACGGATCGCGAAAACCATACAGAAATGATTCCGGAAGGATCCCAAAATGATCCCGAAATAGTCCGGAAATGACCCAGATGGGATCCCGCACAGATCCAGAAATGATCCCGGAAGGGTCCAAAAACTATCCCGGAAAAGTAACAAAAAATCCCGAAATGGCTCCTACGGCATCCCGGACGGATCCAGAAATGATCTCGGAAGGGTCCCCAAATGATCCCAAAATGGTCCCGAAATGACCCTGATGGATCCGGCAAACCATCAAGAAATTATGCCGAAAGGGTCCCAAAATGATCCCGAAATAATACAGAAAAAGTCACGAAACGACCCCTAGAGGATCCCCAAATGATCCCGTATTAGCCCCGAAAAGGTCCCGAAATAACCCCGACGGGATCCCGGACAAATCCCGAAAACCATCCAGAAATGATGCCGGAAGGAATCCCAAATGATTCCGTAAAAGTCCCGCATTGATTCCGACGGGATCCCGAACGGATACCGAAAATCATCCAGAAGTGACGCCGGAAAGGTCCTTAAATGATCACCTAATAGTCCCGAAATGACCCTTAAGGGGTCATGGACGGATCCCATAAACAATCCAGAAATGATCCTGATATATTCCCGAAGAAGTCCCGAAATGACCCTGACGGGATCTCGAACGCACCCCTAAATGACCCTGACGGGATCCCGGACAGATCCCGAAATCCATCCAATGATCCCGAAAAAGTCCCGCAATGATTCCGAGGGGATCCTGATCGGATACCGATAACCGATACCAGAAGTGATGCCGGAAAGGTCCTCAAATGATCTCCCAATAGTTCCGAAAAGACCCTGACGGGATCCCGAACGGATCCCGACAACTATCCAGAAATGATACCGAAAGGGCCCGCAAATGATCCCGTATTAGTCGAGAAAAAGTCCCGAAATGACCCCGACGGGATGCCGGACGAATCCCAAAAACCATCCAGAAATGATTTTGGAAGGGACCCCAATGATCCCGAAAAAGTCCCGCAATTATTCCGACGGGAATCTGAACGGATACCGAAAACCATCCAGAAGTGATGCCGGAACGGTCCTCAAATGCTCACCTAATAGTCCCAAAATGACCCTGAGGGCATCCCGGACAAATCCCGAAATCCATCCAGAAATGATCTTGGGAAGGTCCCAAAATGATCCCGAAATAGTCTCGGAAAAGTCCAGAAATTACCGTGACGGGTTCCCGGACGAATCCTGAAAGCCATCCTTAAATGATCCCGAAAAAGCCCCGAAATGACCCTGACGGGATCCCGAACGGATCCCGACAACTATCTAGAAATGATGCCGAAAGGGCCCGCAAATGATACCGTATTAGTCGAGAAAAAGTCCCGAAATGACCCCGACGGGATCCCGGACGAAACCCAAAAACCATCCAGAAATGATGCCGGTAGGTATCCCAAATGAACCCGAAATAATCCCGAAATGACCTCGTCGGCATCCCGGACGGATACCGAAAATTATCCAGAAATGATGCCGGAAAGGTCCACAAATGATCCCCTAATAGTCCCGAAATTACCCTGATGGGATCCCGGACGGATCCCGAAAACCATCCAGAAATGATTCCGGAAGAGCCCCCAAATGATCCCGAAAAAGTCCCCAAATGACCCCGACGACATGCCGGACGGATCCCGAAAACCATCCAGAAATGATGCCGGAAAAGCCCCCAAATGATCCCGAAAAAGTCCCCAAATGACCCCGACGAGATCCCGCACGGATCCCGAAAACCATCCAGAAATGATGCCGGAAGAGCCCCAAATGATACCGAAAAAGTCCCCAAATGACCCCGACATACTCCAGAAAAGGTTCCGAAATGGCTCCGAGGGAGAAATGATTCCGGAAGGATCCCAAAATGATCCCGAAATAGTCCGGAAATGACCCAGATGGGATCCCGCACTGATCCAGAAATGATCCCGGAAGGGTCCAAAAACTATCCCGGAAAAGTAAAAAAAATCCCGAAATGGCTCCTACGGCATCCCGGACGGATCCAGAAATGATCTCGGAAGGGTCCCCAAATGATCCCAAAATGGTCCCCAAATGACCCTGATGGATCCGGCAAACCATCAAGAAATTATGCCGGAAGGGTCCCCAAATGATCCCGAAATAAAACAGAAAAAGTCACGAAACGACCCCTAGAGGATCCCCAAATGATCCCGTATTAGCCCCAAAAAAGTCCCAAAATGACCCTGACAGGATCCCGAAAGGATTCCGAAAACAATACAGAAATGATGCCGGAAAGGTCCTCAAATGATCCCCTAATAGTCCCGATATGACCGTGACGGGATCCCGACAACTATCCAGAAATGATGCCGAAAGGGTCCGCAAATGATCCCGTATTAGTCGAAAAAAAGTCCCGAAAGGACCACGACGGGATCCCGGACGAATCCCAAAAACCATCCAGAAATGATGCCGGTAGGTATCCCAAATGATCGCGAAATAGTCCCGAAATGACCTCGTCGGCATCCCGGACGGATCCCGAAAATTATCCAGAAATGATGCCGGAAAGGTTCCCAAATGATCCCCTAATAGTCTCGAAATTACCCTAATGGGATCCCGGACGGATCCCGAAAACCATCCAGAAATGATGCCGAAAGGGTTCCCAAATGATCCCGTATTAGTCGCGAAAAAGTCCCGAAATGACCCCGACGGGATCCCGGACGGATCCCGAAAACCATCCAGAAATGATGCCGAAAGGGTTCCCAAATGATCCCGTATTAGTCGCGAAAAAGTCCCGAAATGACCCCGACGGGATCCCGGACGGATCCCGAAAACCATCCAGAAATGATGCCGGATGAGCCCCAAACTGATCCCGAAAAAGTCCCCAAATGACCCCGACGAGATCCCGGACGGATCCCGAAAACCATCCAGAAATGATGCCGGAAGAGCCCCCAAATAATCCCGAAAAAGTCCCCAAATGACCCCGACGATATCCCGGACGGATCACGAATACCATCCAGAAATTATGCCGGAAGAGCCCTCAAATGATCCCGAAAAAGTCCCCATATGACCCCGACGAGATCCCGCACGGATCCCGAAAACCATCCAGAAATGATGCCGGAAGGGTCCCCAAATGATCGCGAAATAGTCCCAAAATGATTCCGGAATAGTCCCGAAAATGTTCCAAAATAACCCCGACGAGATCCCGGACGGACCCCGTAAGCTATACAGAAATGATCCTGGAAGGGTCCCAAAATGATCCCGAAATAGTCCCGAAATTACCCCGGCGTAATCCCGGACCGATCCCGAAAACCATCCAGAAATGATCCCGGAAGGGTCTCGATATGACCCTTACGGGATTACAAATAAGGTGAAGCTAATTATAAAACCATGTTAATAAGGCAGCAGGCGCATTGGAGCGAATAAAAAGTTAGATAGAAACATACAGGTAAAGCTAATAAAAGCTGCTAATAAAAGCAATTGATGGAGGGCGGATGGCGGGAGTAGAGGAGAGGACCACTGATCGTTCCTCCAAAATTGCCTAGATTTCGTTCTGTATGTACCAGATACCAAAAACTATTGATTTAGGAGAAAATTTAGATTGAGTTATAACAATTTATGGATTTTACACCAGAGGGGGAGATAAAGGGGGGCGGGCGGAGGGTGTCACTGCTTACATTGTAAGCCCTCGACTTATTTGACCCCTTGAGTCTGTGATATTGGTGAAGGCCAGTATACGTAAAGTTATAATGTGTAAAAATTATGAAAAATAATTTCTCGAAGGGTCGTGGGACCCCCACCCCTCTTTCCATGGTCGAAAAAAATTTCTCTAGTAGACTACTGTCTGTGTCCCAAATTTCATTAAAATCCGTGTAGCCATTCTGGCGTGATTCAGTCGCAAAGACGAAAAAATATAATAATTAAATTATAACTCTTCCTAGGGGGCGGGGACCACGCCCCTTTTGAAAAATATATAGCTAGTAGATCCTTCTAGACTATTGGCTATATGTGTGCAAAATTTCATCCAAATCGGTCCAGCCGTTCTTGCGTTATTGAGTCACAAAGACAAACGTCTGGACAAACATCCAAACATCCAAACATCCAAACATCTTAACATCCAAACTTTCCCATTTATAATATATACTAGCCTTTACCCGCGGCCCCGTCCGCAATGAAAATTTTAAATATATGGGCTATTCGCGTTAGCCTGCTTATTATCTGTTTAAAATTTTGTTTTCTGTGTAATGCATTTTATTTTTGTAATTGAGTAAAAAAAAGAACTAAATGAGCTGATAACCTGATAGGATCCCATATGATCCCGAAATTATCCAGAAAAAGCTACGAAATGACCCCAACGCTATCGCGGACGGATCCCGAAAACCATCCAGAAATGTCCCGAAAGGGTCTCCAAAAGTTCCCCGAATAGTCCCAAAAAAACCCGAAATGAGAGCGACACGATTCTAGACGTATCCAGAGAACCACACAGAAATGATCCCTGAAGGTGTTCCAAAATGATCCCGAAAAGGTTCCGAAATGACCCTGACGGGCTCCCGGGCGGATCTCAAAAACCATCCAGAAAATATCCAGGAAGGGTCCCTAAATTATCCCGACTAACTCCAGAAAAAGTTCCGAAATGGCTCCGAGGGGATCCACGATGGATCGCGAAAACCATACAGAAATGATTTCGGAAGGATTCCAAAATGATCCCGAAATAGTCCGGAATTGACCCAGATGGGATCCCGCACAGATCCAGAAATGATCCCGGAAGGGTGCAAAAACTATCCCGGAAAAGTAACAAAAAATCCCGAAATGGCTCCTACGGCATCCCGGACGGATCCAGAAAGGATCTCGGAAGGGTCCCCAAATGATCCCAAAATGGTCCCGAAATGACCCTGATGGATCCGGCAAACCATCAAGAAATTATGCCGAAAGGGTCCCAAAATGATCCCGAAATAATACAGAAAAAGTCACGAAACGACCCCTAGAGGATCCCCAAATGATCCCGTATTAGCCCCGAAAAGGTCCCGAAATAACCCCGACGGGATCCCGGACAAATCCCGAAAACCATCCAGAAATGATGCCGGAAGGAATCCCAAATGATTCCGTAAAAGTCCCGCATTGATTCCGACGGGATCCCGAACGGATACCGAAAATCATCCAGAAGTGATGCCGGAAAGGTCCTCAAATGATCATCTAATAGTCCCGAAATGACCCTTAAGGGGTCATGGACGGATCCCATAAACCATCCAGAAATGATCCCGATATACTCCCGAAGAAGTCCCGAAATGACCCTGACGCGATCTCGAACGCACCCCTAAATGACCCTGACGGAATCTCGGACAGATCCCGAAATCCATCCAGAAATGATCTTGGGAGGGACCCCAAATGATCCCGAAAAAGTCCCGCAATGATTCCGAGGGGATCCTGATCGGATACCGAAACCATCCAGAAGTGATGCCGGAAAGGTCCTCAATGATCACCTAATACCAAAATGACCCTGACGGCATCCCGGACTGATCCCAAAATCCATCCAGAAATGATCTTGGGAAGGTCCCAAAATTATCCCGAAATAGTCTCGGAAAAGTTCAGAAATTACCCTGACGGGTTCCCGGACGAATCCTGAAAGCCATCTCTAAATGATCCCGAAAAAGTCCCGAAATGACCCTGACTGGACCCCGAAAGGATCCCGAAAACTATCCAGAAATGATGCCGGAAATGTCCTCAAATGATCACCTAATAGTTCCGAAAAGAGTCTGACGGGATCCCGAACGGATCCCGACAACTATCTAGAAATGATGCCGAAAGGGCCCGCAAATGATCCCGTATTAGTCGAGAAAAGTCCCGAAATGAACCCGACGGGATGCCGGACGAATCCCAAAAACCATCCAGAAATGATGCCGGAAGGGACACCAAATGATCCCGAAAAAGTCCCGCAATAATTCCGACGGGATCCTGAGCGGATACCGAAAACCATCCAGAAGTGATGCCGAAAAGGTCCTCAAATGATCACCTAATAGTCCCAAAATGACCCTGACGGCATCCCGGACAGATCCCGAAATCCATCCAGAAATGATCTTGGGAGGGTCCCAAAATTATCCCGAAATAGTCTGGGAAAAGTCCAGAAATTACCCTGACGGATCCCGGACGAATCCTGAAAACCAATCTTAAATGATGCCGAAAAAGTCCCGAAATGACCCTGATGGGACCCGGAAAGGATCCCGAAAACTAACCAGAAATGATGCCGGAAAGGTCCTCAAATGAGCTCCCAATAGTTCCGAAAAGACCCTGACGGGATCCCGAACGGATCCCGACAACTATCCAGAAATGATACCGAAAGGGCCCGCAAATGATCCCGTATTAGTCGAGAAAAAGTCCCGAAATGACCCCGACGGGATGCCGGACGAATCCCAAAAACCATCCAGAAATGATGTCGGAAGGGACCCCAATGATCCCGAAAAAGTCCCACAATTATTCCGACGGGAATCTGAACCGATACCGAAAACCATCCAGAAGTGATGCCGGAACGGTCCTCAAATGCTCACCTAATAGTCCCAAAATGACCCTGACGGGATCCCGAACGGATCCCGACAACTATCCAGAAATTATGCCGAAAGGGTCCGCAAATGATCCCGTATTAGTCGAGAAAAAGTCCCGAAATGACCCCGACGGGATCCCGGACGAATCCCAAAAACCATCCAGAAATGATGCCGGTAGGTATCCCAAATGATCCCGAAATAATCCCGAAATGACCTCGTCGGCATCCCGGTCGGATACCGAAAATTATCCAGAAATGATGCCGGAAAGGTCCACAAATGATCCCCTAATAGTCCCGAAATTACCCTGATGGGATCCCGGACGGATCCCGAAAACCATCCAGAAATGATGCCGGAAGAGCCCCCAAATGATCCCGAAAAAGTCCCCAAATGACTCCGACGATATCCCGGACGGATCCCGAACACCATCCAGAAATGATGCCGGAAGAGCCCCCAAATGATCCCGAAAAAGTCCCCAAATGACCCCGACGAGATCCCGCACGGATCCCGAAAACCATCCAGAAATGATGCCGGAAGAGCCCCAAATGATCCCGAAAAGGATTCCGAAAACAATACAGAAATGATGCCGGAAAGGTCCTCAAATGATCCCCTAATAGTCCCGAAATGACCGTGACGGGATCCCGACAACTATCCAGAAATGATGCCGAAAGGGTCCGCAAATGATCCCGTATTAGTCGAAAAAAAGTCCCGAAAGGACCACGACGGGATCCCGGACGAATCCCAAAAACCATCCAGAAATGATGCCGGTAGGTATCCCAAATGATCCCGAAATAGTCCCGAAATGGCCTCGTCGGCATCCCGGACGGATCCCGAAAATTATCCAGAAATGATGCCGGAAAGGTTCCCAAATGATCCCCTAATAGTCCCGAAATGACCGTGACGGGATCCCGACAACTATCCAGAAATTATGCCGAAAGGGCCCGCAAATGATCCCGTATTAGTCGAGAAAAAGTCCCGAAATGACCCCGACGGGATGCCGGACGAATCCCAAAAACCATCCAGAAATGATGTCGGAAGGGACCCCAATGATCCCGAAAAAGTCCCGCAATTATTCCGACGGGAATCTGAACCGATACCGAAAACCATCCAGAAGTGATGCCGGAACGGTCCTCAAATGCTCACCTAATAGTCCCAAAATGACCCTGACGGGATCCCGAACGGATCCCGAAAACCATCCAGAAATGATGCCGAAAGGGTCCCCAAATGATCCCGTATTAGTCGCGAAAAAGTCCCGAAATGACCCCGACGGGATCCCGGACGTATCCCGAAAACCATCCAGAAATCATGAAGGATGAGCCCCAAAATGATCCCGAAAAAGTCCCCAAATGGCCCCGACGAGATCCCGGACGGATCCCGAAAACCATCCAGAAATGATGCCTGAAGAGCCCCCAAATGATCCCGAAAAAGTCTCCATATGTCCCCGACGAGATCCCGCACGGATCCCGAAAACCATCCAGAAATGATGCCGGAAGGGTCCCCAAATGATCGCGAAATAGTCCCGAAATGATTCCGGAATAGTCCCGAAAATGTTCCAAAATAACCCCGACGGGATCCCGGACGGATCCCGTAAACTATACAGAAATGATCCCGGAAGGGTCCCAAAATGATCCCGAAATAGTCCCGAAAAAGTCTCGAAATTACCCCGGCGTAATCCCGGACCGATCCCGAAAACCATCCAGAAATGATCCCGGAAAGGTCTCGATATGACCCTTACGGGATTACAAATAAGGTGAAGCTAATTATAAAACCATGTTAATAAGGCAGCAGGCGCATTGGAGCGAATAAAAAGTTAGATAGAAACATACAGGTAAAGCTAATAAAAGCGTGCTAATAAAAACAATTGATGGAGGGCGGATGGCGGGAGTAGAGGAGAGGACCACTGATCGTTCCTCCAAAATTGTCTAGATCTCGTTCTGTATGTACCAGATACCAAAAACTATTGATTTAGGAGAAAATTTAGATTGAGTTATAACAATTTATGGATTTTACACCAGAGGGGGAGATAAAGTGGGGCGGGCGGAGGGTGTCACTGCTTACTTTGTAAGCCCTCGACTTATTTGACCCCTTGAGTCTGTGATATTGGTGAAGGCCAGTATCCGTAAAGTTATAATGTGTAAAAATTATGAAAAATAATTTCTCGAAGGGGTCGTGGGACCCCCACCCCTCTTTCCATGTTCGAAAAAAATTTCGCTAGTAGACTACTGTCTGTGTCCCAAATTTCATCAAAATCCGTGTAGCCATTCTGGCGTGATTCAGTCGCAAAGACGAAAAAATATAATAATTAAATTATAACTGTTCCTAGGGGGCGGGGACCACGCCCCTTTTGAAAAATATATAGCTAGTAGATCCTTCTAGACTATTGGCTATATGTGTGCAAAATTTCATCCAAATCGGTCCAGCCGTTCTTGCGTTATTGAGTCACAAAGACAAACGTCTGGACAAACATCCAAACATCCAAACATCCAAACATCCAAACATCTTAACATCCAAACTTTCCCATTTATAATATATATTAGATAATTAGATTAACATTTACGGATACGTACATATATATAAATCGTCCATGCATGCATACATTGACAAATAAATACAAAGTCCTACCTGTGCTTAAGTAGTAATGGGATTAGGCTGTTGATCTACCATCGCCATTGGCATTCAGAATAAGTAAGTAATCTAGCCAATTTGCATGCGTCTTTGTGGCGTATTTGGTTGACAAATAACTTTTGCACAATGGACACATAAATATATTCGAATTTTGATCAAACTCCTATCGATTTATTGCAATATAATGTAGTTTATTCATACATACTACAAAGATTTATACGATATGAATTGTGCTCAATATATCTATTTACCATCATTACGAAA
This sequence comes from Eurosta solidaginis, assembly GCF_040869045.1. NCBI lineage: Eukaryota > Metazoa > Arthropoda > Insecta > Diptera > Tephritidae > Eurosta > Eurosta solidaginis. The sequence continues at coordinate 261,183,989 of NC_090320.1, read as the reverse complement.
ATCGGCCAGCCATTAAATTGGTGGTGGTATAAACTTCTGAATTATTGACGTAGGCGTCTTATTGTAAAATGAGCTCTTTTGTGAGTAATATCAAAGACGTCCTTCGTATAGTGTAAATAGAATTTCAAATTCTCTAAACATTTACAAAGTAGGATCAGTAATGGTAATTATAATCTTAAATCTGCACATTAATTTGATGGTTTATCTTTTGTAGTTGTAAGTTATTTAAGTATTACATAGGTAGCTCTTCATTCTCTTGATGATTCAACAAAGATAAATGAGCTTGTGACTTTGTTCAAAGGGTTTTCGAATTATGAGCATTAGCCATCATTACATTGAATCAATTTGAAAATAAAATAATTGGAAAAAAACGTTTAAGTTAAACGGTTTTATTGAAAGCAATACTTACATGAAGTAATAATAATACTAAAAGCTAGAAAATAATTAGGTAGGACTTAGGTACTTGTCATCACACTCCTCATCAATCTAGGACGTTGACCAGAAAAATAAATAAATGCGTTGAGCGCGTGAAATTTCTAAAAACGTGAGGCGTAGCATAAGCTAATTAAGGTTCAGTTTATCTTACTTATGGATGTATGAATATATCTTTTATAAAGATGTAAGCGGTTGACTATCAATAGAAATTTTACACGGCCCACGATTTTATTTATTTTTCTGAACAACGCCCTAGATTGACGAGCAGTGTGATGACAAGTACCTAAGTCCTACCTAATTATTTTCTAGCTTTTAGTATTATTATTACTTCATGTAAGTATTGCTCTCAATAAAACCATTTAACTTAAAATTTTTTTTTTATTTATTTTATTTCATATGTCGCTTTCTTTCATGTATGTAATATGTATTCCAAATATAAGCCTAATCGGAGCACACATACGATTTTTTTTTATTTTTCGATACCTGCGCCACCTAGCGGCGATTTTTCTCATCGGTCGCTTTCTATTCATGTATGTATTATGTGTTCCAAATATGGACCAAATCGGACCACAAATACAATTTGTTTGAATATCCCGATCCTTGCGCCAGCTAGCGGCAATTTTTTATGGATCTCTTTCTATTCATGTATGTATTATGTGTTCAAAATATGGGCCATATTGAACCCAAATACGATTTTTTTTACTATCTCGATCCTTGCGCCACCTGGCGCTTTCTATTCATGTATGTAATATGTGTTCCAAATATGAGCCTAATAGGAGCACAAATAAAATTGTTTTAATTTTTCGATACCTGCGCCACCTAGCGACGATTTTTTTCATCGGTCGCTTTCTATTCATGTGTGCTTTATGAGTTCCAAATATGAGCCAAATCTGACCACAAATACGATTTTTTGAAATATTTCGATCCATGCCCCACCTATCGGAGTTTTTTTTTCTTTATTATTGCATTGTCATCGGGTTCTGAACTCTATTCCAAGTTTGAAGCTTGTAGCTTATCGGGAAGTTACTTAATTTTAATTACAAAATTCGTGTCGGCCGACCGGCCGGCCACTAGAAGAAAATTTTTCTAGGCGTGGTCGCCCCTCAGCAGTGTTTGGCAAGCACTCCGAGTGTATTTCTGCCATGAAAAGCATTTCAGTGAAAACTTATCTGCCTTTCGGAGTTGGCATAAAACAAGTAAATCCCGTCACGTCAGTTTGTAGTAAAAATTAAAGAGACGCATGACGCAAATTAGAAAAGATGATCAGCCTAAATCTAATCGGAGTGAGGGAAATCGCCCCAAGGGCTTTTTCTTATCTCTTTTCTGTAGGTATATTGTTTAGTACTTTGTACGAAATTACTAAATTGGAATTGTATAGTTTGTGCTTACCAGGCAATGTAAGGAATAGTACAGGTTTTCAGTATTAATTATTGGTCTTCTACAGAATTCGCAGAGTATCTCATTTAGAATGGTGTGTAAATCTTGAAAGAACAATTTAGGGTTCTTTTTTCAATTATTATGGGTATCTGTTGAATGATTTATTTATTTAAAATTATAGTCGACTCAAAAACAAAGCTGTCGACTGCTAAGAATAGATTCAATAACGAGAAAAGAACGTACATAAACTTAAAAGCCAAGAATTAAAGTAAATTGTATATAATTATACGCATTACAATTTCAATTATAATATACAGAAAGTAACAATGTTATTTAAGAATTTATATAAGTGTCCCCAGTGGCGGGTCATCATGAGGAGCTCAGAAGGGAGCTTACGCGATGTGCTCAGAAAGGAGCTTGGTGCCCATAAGGGGCCTGACGTGACGTGCTCATAAAGGAGCCGGATGCCCAGTAGGGGGAACACACGAACTGCATGCGACAAGGTTAATAGTTATTTATTTATTTCGTTTAAAATATCAGGCCAAACACAAGAGTATGGCAGTATATAATGCAGCAAATGAACATTCGAAGCTAACATAGTTCTACAGGTCATTATATCGTGAGCACCAAATCCGCATAGGATTATTTCTGACAAAGTTTTGTCGGCAAAGAGGTAAATGAAAAGGCGCAGAGTATCTAGAAGTCCAATGATCAGCTTTTGAATGAACATTATACCAAGTAATATTCGACGGGTTTCAAGAACTGGAAAATTAATTAAAAGGAAGTCTATTCCCATATTGTGGAAGATGAAGACTTGAATCCCAGTTGAGATCTTTTTCTTTTTAATGATTCTGGTTGAAGTACCGATGTATCCAATCCATCCGTATACGATATTGTGCCTGTTTTCTACGGAAGAAAAATAATTTCGGCATATTAAAAAAAAAAAAATTCGCTCGTATCTCTTAGTTTAGATAGGCGTGTATTGCATTACGTATAGTGGCAAAAGTGCACTCAAGATTGATTCAGCTATAAACATCATTGTCAAGTAAGCAGAGGATTATTTTTAGCAATGTTTCGACGACAAAGGGGTAAATAAAAAGGAACGTAGTGCCTGGAAACCCTAGGAGGAACTGAAAAAAACAATCGGCTGAGAAGGTCATCAGAATCAATTTCTCCAATAATGAGCTTATGGATGAACAATACCCCTATTAATATTCTCCGGTTTTCAAGAGTAGGTAAGCTAATAAGAAGAAATCTACTTCTGTATGGTGGAAGGTGGAGACTTGAGTCCGAATTAAGGCCACATAATGCGAATATCAAAAATTGCTTTTGAACTGACTCAAGACGTTTTATATGATTTTGAGAAACAGGGCACCAAACGAATGAACAATACTCGAGTATTGGACGGACCAGCGATGTGTAAAGAATGTTAGTGAGGTACGGATCATCGAACTCTTTAGCCCATCTTTTAGCGAATCCAAGTACACTCAACGCTTTGTTGGCAATAGAAGAAATATGCATGTTGAAACTCAGCTTCGGATCAAACATTACAAACATTGTTATTTATAACCCAATAACATGTGAATAACACTTCGATAGCACGCAGTTAACAAATCGATAACTTTTCGATAGCTAAACGATATTTTTGAAAAACCAATCAGTAACTTTTCGATAACATACCGATATATCGTTAAAAAATCGATATTCCGTTGATATAAAATTATCGATAACAAAATTATAACAGCTTGATAACAAGGCGATAACTCGTCTATACTTTCCCGATAATATGCGAAAATAATATCTCGCCAAAACCGGTTGTAATTATTGGCAAACGGTTAACACTTTAAACAAAATCGATAACATTTTGATAGAAAAGTCTGCAATTTATAGACAATAATTCACTATTACTTTTATTTTTAATTTTTCGCCTATAAAAACCGACAATTATTTTTTAACGTTTGTTATCGATAACAAATGAATAATGCATCGGTAAAAATCGATGACTAGTCTATGTCTCCGCTATGCCGTTCCGATAACAAAAGGATAACACACAACAAAAATAACGAATAACCCGTCGATAGTAATGTGAAAACTCCAATACCGAAACAAAATACATTATAGGCAGTTCAGAGTTTTGTGCTTTTGGTATTGGAAACCTTTTTTTTTTATTTTTATACCCGCTGTACGTGTACACAGGGTATTATAACTTTGATTGGATAACGGTTGGTTGTACAGGTATAAAGGAATCGAGATAGATATAGACTTCCATATATCGAAAAAAAATTTGATTGAGCGATGTCCGTCCGTCCGTATGTCCGTTAACACGATAACTTGAGTAAATATTGAGATATCTTCACCAAATTTGGTACGTGAGCTTATCTGGACCCAGAATAGATAGGAATTTAAAACGAGCGAAATCGAATGATAACCACGCCCACTTTTTATATATATAACATTTTGGAAAACACAAAAAAACCTGATTATTTAGTAAATAATACACCTAGAATGTTGAATTTTGACGTGTGGATTGATATTGAGACTTGATAAAAATTTGTAAACAATTTTTTTAAATGGGCGTGGCACCGCCCACTTGTGATCAGATCAATTTTACAAATATTATTAATCATAAATCAAAAATCGATAAACCTATCGTAATAAAATTCGGCGGAGGTTGCCTTTACTATAAGGAATGCTTTGAAGAAAAATTAACGAAATCAGTTAAGGACCACGCCCACTTTTATATAAAAGATTTTTAAAACGGTCGTGGACGAATAAAATAAGCTATATCTTTGCAAAAAAGAGCTTTATATCAATGGTATTCCATTTACCAAGTGGATTTTTAATAAAATTGGGTACACATATTTTCCTTATAGCAGGAAATATTTGTAGTAAAAATGTATAAGATTGGTTAAGGACCACGCCCGCTTTTATATAAATGACTTTAAAAAGGGTTGTAGGCAAAAATAATAAGTTTAATCTTAGCGAAAAATAGTTTTGTACCAATCGCATTTTTATTGTGCTGTTATATCTTTATTTTAAAATAAACAGTAGGGAAATCCCCATATTTGAAGGAAAGCTGCATTATTACCCGCTCAAGGTCATTGGTGTTAGCCTCTGTATCCTTTTTGCTTCTTTTAAACGAAAATTAGTTCAGAATAGAACCATATCTATATGTACTATTGTGCAGCCTTGTAACACTATTAAGCACACAGAACAAACAACAACAGCATTTCAAGTGTACAGCTGGGTATGTAATGTTCGGTTTCACCCGAACTTAGACTTCCTTACTTGTTCCATTTTGTTTTGCATTGAGAGTTGCTGAATTGTTATTTAGAGTTGAAAAAAAAGTTACGGTTTTTGGTGCTGCGCATTTGCAATGATGAAGCAAATGCCTAGCCGTATATTTTGTAAGTGTATTGTGCAAATGTGCTAAGCATGTTTTCAAATGCAGTTATGCTGGACTATTTTTTCCAATACAACGTAGCACTTCTAAGGATTACTTACATACATACCGCGCAATTTTAACATATTGTAACGAATTTACTGCAAATCCTCTTATTCGCAACCTTCTACTAACATTCGTATCGCTAAACTGTTGAATAAATAACTCCAATAGTTAATAATGCAAAATGGCCTTTATTAAAGTACTTCACAATAACACTGATACTTCACAACCAATAGCTTGCTTAAATGAAACTGATTATCGCGCCTCTACTGTTGCCGCTTTTATACTGTGTAATTTCCTCATTGCATCTTCTAGGCGCTTCCAGAATTTACTTAGTTACTGGTATATAATTATAACTACAGATGCACGTGTGTAGCTCTCATATGCGCGTGTATTTGTGAGCGACACTTCCACAATTACAATTGCATACTTTTGGGAGCATCTCAGATAAGATATCTGCATGTGTTTGTGCAATGCTTCTCCGCTGCGTGTACGTACATATGTGTAGACATACTGATTGATTCGTTTATGTAGATACATAATGATTGATTTATGAATGTGCATACAAGTCAATCTTAGCATCGGCTTAGATATGATAGTATTCCTTAGTGTTGCTAATATTCGTCACAATATCAAACATTTATGTCAAGGCAGGCTAAACTAAGGAAAACTTTCCTTGCGATCTTGTACGTACTTTCTTCGTTGCACAAGGGCTTTGTGTGTATCCTCTATTGGAATCGCAATAAAGCAACATCAAGCACACTCAACATAAGTATGTCTTCGATCTCGACCTGGGGCCTTATTATGTAACTCTATGCGAAAGAAGTTTATTTTGGATTTGAAAAAAATGCATGCTATTTGACAGTTTTCGAGTCTTACGAATCGAGTTAAAAAATAAGGCCCCTGATTACTTCTGTTCCTCATTTCTTGATCAGTAGTTAGCCATGGTATTACAGACTCAGCCCTTTCGCATTAGAAAATAGTAGATATTTGTAGTAGTTTTCAACTCTATAGCCCATACCTAATACTAAATTATTTTCGCATGGCATTAAAGTTATCAAATAGGGTTTTAATACCCGGTCGGTGGCAGTGTTTGTCTGCATTTTCTTGTTTTTCGCATATCTGCTCGTTATCAACTTCAGTTTACCCATGGAACTGCATTTTACATAATTAGTGCATGAAGTGCAGAGCTTCTCATCAGAATTTACATGTAACAAAATTTTACATATTTTTTATTTGATAACACAAGCGGATAAATGCAAACACAAAACAAGTCCTAAGTGAGTAGTTTAGCAACATTTGTAAACTTCATCTGTGTAATTTATTATAGCATGATTTTTGGTATGATATATTACGTTTTATGCTATTAAGTTGACAAAAAAATAGAACAAATGCTTAGTGGTAACATAAATAAAATATGTAAAACAGGTAAGGAAACCTAAATTCGGTCGTAGCCGAACATTATGTGTTCAGATGTGTGCTCTCGCTTATATAGTCAAGTATAACTAAATGCCGTTTTTTCGACTGCTTGCTAGAATGTATTAGAAAGCTCACGATTTCTTCTCGATCACAAGCGAGATTCTCGTGTCTCGTAAAACTCGCGAGGTTCTCGACTTTCAATTCAGTCATTGGCACTATTTTATATATTTCGGTGTTTTTTACTTGTGGTTTTGTGGACATTTTCGCTTGTGCTCCAGAAGAAATCATAAGCTCTATATAAAACAGCCACAATGAATCGATTAAGCTGATTGCGAAGTTAAAATTTTTAATTCGCCATTTCCGTCCGTCCGTGTGTCCGTTAACACGATAACTTGAGTAAATATTGAGATATATTCACCAAATTTGGTACACGAGCTTATCTGGACCCAGAATAGATTGGTACTGAAAATGAGCGAAATCGGATGATAACCACGCCCACTTTTTATATAATAACATTTTGGAAAACACATAAAACCTGATTATTTAGTAAATAATACGCCTAGAATGTTGAAATTTGAGGTGTGGACTGATATTGAGGCTCTTGATAAAAATTTAAAAAAAATGTTTGAAATGGGGGTAGCGCCGCCCACATGTGCTAAAATCAATTTTACAAATACTATTAATCAAAAAAACAAAATTCGGCAGAGAGGTTGCCTTACTATAAGGAATGCTTTGAAGAAAAATTTACGATATCGGTTAAGGACCACGCCACTTTTATATAAAAGATTTTTTAAAGGGTCGTGGATGAATAAAATAAGCTATATCTTTGCAAAAAAGATCCTTATATCAATGGTATTTCAATTCCCAAGTGGATTTATAACAATAAATAGAAAAAACTTCAAATTTTAAAAAATGGGTGTGGCACCACCCCTTTTATGACTAAGCAATTTTCTATATTTCGGGAGCCATAGCTTGAAGAAACATTAGTTCAGAATAGAACCATATGTATATGTATTTTTGCGCAGCCTTGTAACACTATTAAGCACACAAAACATACAACAACAGCATTTCAAGTGTATAGCTGGGTATGTAATGTTCGGTGTTCGGTTTCACCCAAACTTAGACTTCCTTACTTGTCAATTAATAAAGTAGTTAGCTGTTTGTAACATTGAATTCTGCTTTTATTTCAACACCATGCGCCTAAATCTCCTCCACTCCATTTAAGAGTTAGGTTAGGTTGAAGTGGCCGATCAATAAAGAACTCACATAGACTGAATGTGTTCATAGTTTGGCAAGAACTTCTTTAACGACCAAACGGAAGAGCCCTAATCAGGTGACAGTACTTATGTTATAGAATAACTCCGTCTTCTTTGCAAATACTAGAAGTTTTCTATGACCTAGCCGAGTCGTGTAATACTGCTGTGTGCTAGATGTGGATTATTCCATAAATATACATACAAAGAACATTTTGCCGCATAGCGTAGTGACGCCTACATGATTCAATGCTCGGCTGACAAAATTTTAACAATTGCAACCATCTTGCTCCCAAATCGAGTTGACATCCATTAACTGTGTTGTTTCTTCGCAAATGTTAAAAAAATTGTTAGTAGTAGAAATAAGAGGTTCAACTGCATAATTCGGTTTTATGGTAAATGTATTAAATATACCTAGATCTATTCATAGGGCTGAACAAAGGAAATTTTTTTGAAAACTAAACCTACGAATATACGAAGCCTAAATTGAAATTTAAATTCGTTGTTTAACGTCAAAACCTAAAATTTTTCAAACGTTTTCAATTTCCCGATTTGTTTCAAAAGAGCCCTATATCAGAATTAGGTTGAAGAACGCCTTATCTCAGAATGTTTTTCATAAACGCCCTATCTTATTTTAAAATGTATTGAGTTTATGCTCAGATATGGAGTTTTTGAGACAAGTTTTGAGATAGTATATTTCTGAATGCAAATTTTGAAGTTCGGAGTTCCTCAAACAAATTCTGAAAGAATTTAACATATCTCAAAATATTTAGTAAAAAATTAATAATTTCCCCAAAAACCTGTTGGCATTTAATATACTACTAAAGGTAGTTTTCGCTGAAGGGGATTGAATTGTATCCCCTTTTCCGTAATTAAATAAAAAAATAAATAAATGTAAGGCGCGATAACCTCCGAAGAGATCTAAGGCCGAGCTTCTCTTCCAATTTGCGTCGTGCTCCTCTTGATTTTTCCCTACAAATTGGCCGGACGGGACTTACATGTTTTATGCCGACTCCGAACGGCATCTGCAAGGCAGATGAGTTTTCACTGAGAGCTTTTCATGGTAGAAATACAATCGGAGCGCTTGCCAGACACTGCCGAGGGGCGACCCCGCTTAGAAAAATTTTCTTCTAATTGAAAAATCTTATTTCTAAAATTTTGATGTTGCTTTGCCCGGGAATTGAACCCAGGGCATACGGTGTGATAGGCGGAGCACGCTACCATCACACCACGGTGGCCGTCCGTATTTATTCCCGTAAAATATTTCCCGTAAACAAGAATTCTGTTAAATTCCTCTGCCACGCACCAGAATTCTGTTAAATTCCTCTGCCAAACACCTAATTCTGTTATTCCTCTAGAATGTCTTGGTAATTGAATAATGGTCACGCTTTACGAGTTTAAATATTGCATGCGCCTAAAAATATGCAATTTTAACCTTTATATTGAATACTGGTAACAGCGTTCAGAGTTTTGGCACTTAAGTATAAACTTACTACGCTTTTCAATGGAGACCGAATAAAGTGCGCACTCGTCTTCAAAACGCCTATTTGGTATTTTGTAATACGTGAACATTTATCTGCGATCATACCTTGAAACATATTATGAGTTCGGCAAACGTCACAAATTTCTATTGGATCACAAACCGGCTTTCAAAGGGTTTGAAATGGTTTCTTTTTTCTTTCATTTAACATTTTTTATATTTCATTTATATCTTTAAAGCTTTGATTTACTCAATTAAAAACAAAAAAGCCTTGTTCACAAACACTTCACTCATTTGACATTCAAAAAGTTGTAAGCGAGAAAATTAAACGTTTTCAGGAAGGGAAAGAAACGTTTTTAATCATAGTACAGGTTTACAACTATGATATGTATGAGAAGGAAACAATTCCTTTCTCTTTCTAACACACTTTGGTCAGTGTCAAACTATTGTGGAACTCAGTGGAACCTGCGTGGGAACTTGCGTTTGCCACTGAACGAAGTGTCAAAATTACCGGGGTTGCTGTCGTGGAAGGCGACACAGGGAAACAAAAAACGGAGCGGAATATCAGATATGGGTTGCTGTGATGGTAAATTTTTTGGAACCAATTTAGTACGAATATGAAGTGCACCTATATGGGTCCTACAGAAAATTATACAAAAGTCTTGAATTCGGGTATCTGAGGACGCGTAGTTATTCCAGCATTAAGAATACATACATGGGTGCTAAGTTTTTCTACCCGTTCAAAAGTTCTCCGCGAAAAACAGTTTGAAACCGAGGTCGACTGCAATAACCCGTCCAAAAATGTGGAAAGAGAAATGAAAAGACGCGTTTTGTCCTGTTATCAATAGTCCAAAGAGAAAAAGTATTCGAATTATTGGAAGCGAGGCAAAAACGCATCTATTAATACCTCCCACGACGGTTTTGGTCGTGTTTTAGCAATCGTCCCCGGTAATAAAGTATCACAATTTGTTAATTAAAATTGTCCAAAATATATGGATTTTAAAGAGAGATGTAATTAAGTGCTCGTTCGAAAGTAAATAAGGATATTTCTTTGCAATAGAACAATAAAAATTTTAAGCAGTTTTCGATAGCAGCTACTACACTTTTTTTTTGGTCCTAAGAAGTACAACAGTGCCAAATAGCATCCCCAAAAAAAACGAACAAGAACAAGCATTTTATCAGGTGAGCGTGGCTGTGTATGTGCGTGCTGCTACATATCCTACTTGTAGACCTTTACAATGTTTTTTACGACGCATATAAAGAAATATGGTCAGATTTTTTGATATTCGAAGTAAGAATATTCAAAAACATTTCCGAACTTTAAAATATGTATCATTATCTTCACAAAAAAAAATTGGATCAACAATGATAATGAAAAAAATTAAGCTAATTGTGTCCATTCGATCAACTCTAAAATAAAACAGGCTTCCTCTAATATGGGTCTAGAGTGAAAAGGAAGCCGGAGGAGTCTGGTTTTTAATGGGCTTTTATGCGTAATGCAAAGCTTTACAGATTCTCAAATTATCCAACCAATCGAATGCTGTTACAAATATGAATGTGTCATGAAAATATTAAGCAGGCAGGCCAAAGGACCATCAACCCTGAAAGCACTTCTATAAACCCTAAGGGGGCACGCAGCCACAATTGTAACCTAAGTTTAAAGCCGTGACAAAATCCTCAAGTCCTTCGATGGCAGAACTTGGGGAAAGACATAGCTACCAAAACAATTGGCCAGCCTCTTGTATGCAATGCGTCTCCGATATGGTCGCCCAGCTTAAGAGAAACACGCTGCAAGAAACTGCAGTCCTCTACAAACACCGCGCTCAGAATTGCCACGAGATTTTTTATGTCACCAGAATACCATTTACACAGCGAGGCGGGAAAACTCTCCATAAAATTTCTCTTGAGTACTCAGAAACCTTTGCATCCCAACAGATATCTAATCGAAGACGCCCCGCTTTCCTGGTACATGACGAGTCAACTCGCGAAGCATACGAAGAAATCCGGCACACAAGAGTTCAGCTGATTGAACAGAAATAGCATAAAAAGGCCATCAGAGATATCCACAAAGAGTAGGCCAAGTCCTGTGCCGTTAAATGCCCGCGCAAATCATGTTATCAATGTCAAATACCCGAAAATCGCAGGATCGATCAGGATACTGTAATAGGTTAAACTCTTACTTATCTAGAAGGAATCCCATGTAGGTATGTCCCGCATATCTTCACATGACACTAAATATATTTTTAATTGCAATGTAGAACAAACGCCTCTATTACCTATGTGTCTCTCACCCACGTTGGAACTGCTGGAACTGCAGGTTTCCTTGGGTTCCCGTTTGAAGATTAAAAAATGTAAGGCGCGAATAAACTCCGAAAAATCCGAGCTTCTCTACCAATTTGCGTCGTGCTCCTTTAAATTTTTCGTACAAACTGGCGGGACGGGACCTACTTGTTTTATGCCGACTCCGAACGGCATCTGCAAGGCAGATGAGTTTTCACTGAAAGCTTTTCATGGCAGAAGTATACTCGGAGTGCTTGCCAAACACTGCCGAGGGGCTACCCTCTTAAGAAATATTTTCTTCTAATTGAAAAAATTTCTTTCTAAAATGTTGATGTTGCTTTGCCCGGGGGTGAACCCCGATCTTCGGTGTGGTAGGCGGAGCACGCTACCATCACACCACAGTGGCCGCCGTGTTTGAAGATATTGCTGAAAATTTGTGAGTGATCGAAACACTGATGCAAGAGCAACAACCTTGATCCAGAATACATGCTCGATTAAGCCCAATTTTTCAAAGCTACTTTTAGTTTCTGCAAAAATCCGCAGTTAGCTTTGATTTTTTATTAGGTCCGCGCCATCTGGTGGCTTCAAGAAAATTAGTCTGTCTTGGCAGCGATCCCTTCAAAAGGAGTAATAATGTCTTCGAAGCTCTTAAAATTACCACAACTTAAAGCAGTTGTTTAACGCTTTCATTTACACATACAACTTTACCAGCAGCAATGTTTCCAAGCTCTAATTTAAGCAAGCACAGCACACATGCATCCTCTCAGCGCTTGAGCACCACAGTCATAACTAAAAGTCTTAATACACAAAGGGATTAATTTATATTGTTAATGCAAAGATAATCCTCTAAACTGACCAACTACCAACTAATGGTAAAATTCGCCTTCATATATATATTTTAAGTATTGCATGTTGCATGCCACAGCAGCAAGTGTGGCACTCATAGAGATATGAAGTTGAAGTACTTACTTGTACTTACATACACAAGCCTGTATAGATAACTATTCATTTGCTTGGAAAAATACATTGCTTATAATGCAACAGTAACTGAATTATGAGCCACTAAGAACTGACCGCAAATATAGCTCCAAACACATCTTACATATAGAGAATTACATTCTCATACCCAATGGACTGAAATGGACAGCAAAGAAGCATCATCTCATACTTGGTCTCTATGGTGCACAATGCAAGATAAGTTAATAGTGCCTTTTGGTACATACCAAATAATGCGACTCTGTATGAGATAAAATACCGTTAAATGGACATTTTCAGCATGACAGAGCACACAAATAAACACGCACACCGATATACAGGATGACTCAGGTAATTGGTAGATACTCTCGATGGGGGCGTTTGCAACTGGAATTCCTATCTGGTGTATTGACAAAAAGGCCCCCAAAATAACGCATCCCGCAGAGAAAATAAAATTGTTAAAATCGATAAAACAAAATGTGCGTAAAGCTTTTAAGTGGGTAGTATTACGACTTCCAAAATGGGTTCCCAAATCATTCTGATGATTTGTTCCATTATAAGAATCCCAAATTAGGCAATCAAAAGGATGGTAGAGAATGAAAAGTATTTGAAAACAAGGTGTAAATCGTGTTTCACTATGTCCATCCACTTCATCGACATCTATCTCGTTTACTTTCGAAACAGTAATATCCTCACCAGGCTTGCCAGTGCGATTCCCATATTAGATTATAACAAGCCTTAGCTAGGTTTTGACACGAGCTATAAGATAAAGTCCACCTCAAGCTCTCCCTTAAGCAAGGCCATCACTAACCGCAACAAGATACTACCTGCTCCAGCAAAGTTCTCTAACAGCCCGCACAACAGCACCATCGCGGACAACAAAAAGACGGTATTCAAAGGTTTGTGTAGCGCAACTTTTTCAACCCCTAGCGGGTCCTCTTTACTGATCAGGTGAGCCTCTGGAGAACCCTAGCCCCACACGGAATGAAGGGATTCCATACAAGGTTCAGCGTGGTCATATCAAGTCGTACCTGCGTGAATTCCTAGCTCTATCACACCTTTTTCAAGGTGTGGGCAGCTATATACCGCCGGAACTTAAGCAAATTGCAAGATGCTCTCCTTGAGCATATTCATCGGCCGAAAAAAAGTGTTGGTTCCAGGAGAAAATGCATTACGCCCCATCGCCTGGCCCCGCTTTTTTCATAGCCCAAACTGAATAGCAGCAAGCTAACTGAAATGCCTTAACTTGAGTTAGTTTAGGTTGACATCCCAGAGGGGTAGGCTCACATAAGATAAAGTTAATGCTTGTTAGGTAAATAGTCTCAAATTCAAGTAAGCTTATACCTGAGTTGCTTTCGTCAAGGTCTGGACAGTTAAGCATAAAGTGACATGTTAATTCCACCTCATTTTCCTCCATACAGCCGACAGGTAATCTAGTATACTGAGACGTAACGGTTCAAAATAACCAACCATCATTGACATATAAGCCTTGATGATCCCAATAATTTCGGAAAACCGCCTAAAAGTAGTTTGAGGTAATGCGAGGTCAGACTATCACGCATCGGGTTAAGGAGCTTGAAATGGATTTGGTACGGGTTCATATGCTACTACCCGTAGCCGTAGCACTTCAAAACAGCAACAAAAGGTCAAGCACTCTCACCAAAGTTACACTGAGGATTTTGATAGCCACTTGATTATCGCAGTAGTAGAATCACTGGATAGCAACCCATCAACTTACGGTTTACGTGGAGCTCCTGATAGAAAACCCCTTCACCATCCCTCCCCCAACTTCGATCCATCTGTAAACAAGTTCACCAGTCCGCTCTCCAAATGAGTCTCTTTCCCGGTACCAAACAGCGCTGTCCGTTTGACACTAACAATTTGATCGCATTATCCAGTGCGGTCCAGTACACCGCACCACCCCACAGAGCAGAATTATCTAGATTACCGTTCCATAAAGCCAATGTGATAGCATCGGCGAGAGTTTTTAGTTGTTCCTTATGGCTCCCATGCAGCAGTACAACCGAGGCAACCGAGGCCTTCCTAACTCTATTCTCCACACTGTTCCTCCGCGACAGCTTTCTGTTCAAAGGTAATACCTAAATATTTGACCCTTTCTGAAAGTGCCAGCGGTACTCCCGCAGTCGAGCGAAACTTGAATACGAAGGCCGTATATCTCCTCGTAAAACGAACAATTCGCCTTGCCAGAGTTGACACAACTCATGTACTCACCGTTCCCTGCAACACATCACGCATAATATCCAAAAGTTTACGCCTGACCAGGAGTGTCAGATGATCTGCTTAGGCAACCACTCCGCAGTCACCAGCTTCTATCTTTACCTAAACAAAGGCAGATAATATATTCTCCTGTGGCGTGCCTCTGAAAATCCTTCTCTATATTGTGGCAACTTTCCATTTCACTACGACAGTTCTAGGCCAACCAGGCCTTTTCTGCTGAGCCGAGGGAGCCTCTTTTTTTGTTTTACCATCGAATAGAGAGCCGAGTGTATTGATAAATCCGTACAATAAACGCACCTACCAGCACAGATGTTCAAAACGTCAGTCCTTGTTTGAAAGTTTTTTTCCACTATTCTTAGAAGTCTTAGATTAATCTTAAAATATTGAAATGCACCCCAATCTAATGCAGTTAAGGCTCTTTCCCTGGATTTCGTACGTAGTACCAGGCTCTGTATCAGAGGCAGCTTGACCCACGATAGGGATGGGTTGTCACATCTTGCCCTAATTTTATTGGACGTTGGGGTAGGGCACTACCCTCAAGTGGCCCAATGAAACCATGCTAATCCTGTTGATGTGTCCATACCCCATAGGTCTGCCGTTAGGATTAACGTCACGGGGGAAAGGCGATTTAGTCGCCACTACTTCACATGCGCATTTCTTTGCGCTACCTTTCAGTATGCATCAATTTCGTCATAGCTATAAAGGCGATCTTGCTCGCAGCAATCCAGCAATCTATTTCTAAAATATTACGTGTTCTGCGCTTCCAAATTCGGAGGGACAATTTGGACAGAAAGGATTCTCCTCTATTCCACGCTTATGTAGATATTGCTTGAAGCCGCCGTGTCTGCTCAATATCTATGTGTGGTGGTGATTTAGTTCGCCGTATTTTCGCTCGCACCATACCGCTATATTCCGAGCTAGCATGAAGGTCCAGCGGCCTTTTCTCGATTCTTCCCACCGTTCTTGTCACCTAACTATTGTTCATGACCTTGCGCTTTTCTTAGCATCTTGAGATGGTCGGCTGATACCAATGCCATACAGATCGGTCACCTGAGAGTAGATCTACTGGGATTTTCCTGGATAAAACATGGATCGCGTCGTCGGACACCGTCCGATAAGCACATACTATTCGTATAGCAGTAATACGGTAAGCTGTTAATATATTTTTCTGGTGGACAGTATGTATCCGTGCCATACTGGTGCTGCATATAATATTATCGAGTTGGTTACGTTGGATAATAGCTGACGGGCAGCTTTGCCTGGGCAGCCGAAGTTGGTCATTATTCACGTTATAGCTCCACTAACTCTAGAAAATTTCTCCCCCACCGCCCTGAAGGTCTCCTTTAAAGTTAGTTTTGAGTCAATGGTTACTCCTAGATATTTCAAGAAAGACTGAATTTATTTGATAATCTCCTATGGTTAGGACTATATCATTGACAGTCCACTTTGAGCTAACCAAAACCACCTCTGTTTTATTGTTAGTCATCGCCAGCCCCATGTTTTTCAGCCATTCCTTTATTCTTCCTGCCCTAATTTGGCTGATAGTGGCGGAACTCGAAAGAAATCGATAAAACCCGTAATCCTGCGTTTTTGTGCCGAGCTCATGGGTTGAATGACTATCAATGAATAAACGTCAAAAGCTTGACTAATATTTTTTGTGACCTTGTATTCCAAAACGCACATACATATATGCAATGAAATGACTAGCAAATATGTATATGATGCAGCGCTAACAAGTAAGTCGACCTTCTCCTTGCCTGCTGGGAAGTTATTGGAGCCACCCGAAATTGTTGTACCTTAAAACCAGATTGTCCACTCACCAGAGCTCGCCTACTCTCATGCCCCACAAATGCATTTAGCAACAATAGATTTGTTAGAACAATACTGAGACCGGACCAAGCCTATTCATTATACACATACACTGGTGGCTAAGCAGCAATGGCAACAACAATGACAACAAACGCTTAACATGCAATAACAGTACTGCTTGTGGCATGCACATAAAACATAAGTTATGCACTTCCGTTGGACACACAATGAACACGAAAATTTCATTTAGGTATTTATATATGGTAATACCTGAAAGAAAAGGTCTAACGGTCTCTAGCAATGACCCTGGCCATGGCAAAGCTAGTTTCCCCCACAAAGCTTCTAATGCTGCTACTGCAACTTTTGACCAGTAACCGCAGCAAGAGCAGCACAGCACCAGCACCAGCTCCAGCATCAACAACTACACAAATGCAACAGACGAGATTGGTCATAGTCTCGTGCACATGCTGGCGCACACAAATAACACCGGAAATTCTTCATTTGCTTTAAGAACTTAGCCAAATAATAACCACGAACACAAAGGCAGCAACATCAAACACATGAAAAACAAAAAGGACGCAGCACAACCGTGACTCAGGCAAAGTTTTAGCAAATTAGCACAAATGCTAAAAGGGTTGACCATGGTGGCTTGGAAAGGCGAGCATATGAAAGAGTGTGCTCGTTTGAGATTCCTTTCGCCTCTTGCCTTCGAGTGAGCTTTTTTTCATATTTTCTCGTTGGTATGCAATCATAAATTTAGTGCAAAGGACAGTGATTTGTTTATGGCAGTTCGTAGCTTGAATTGCAAAAAGGTGGCAATTCTTGTGTATAATCCATAATAATCCCCTAATAAGCCAACATTTTTAAACAAAGCGCATTTCTCAATTTTGTATGCTTATGGCGGGTTTTCATTTTAATAAGAATTTTTTGTTGAATTCGGAACATGTGGAGGAGTATGAAATCGGGAATTTACTAGTAATCTTTTGAAACAGTAATCATTCCGATTTTTTGAACTTTACAGGAGTTTATGTGCACATCAGCGCAGTCTCCCTTCAATAGAACTCAAATACGAAAAGAAGACCCGGCTTAGGCGGTAGCTACGGTAGCAGGGAAAGATGCACGCGGTTGTGACATTATAAGCAAACTATCGCCGAAGAAAGCATACTTCCCAAGGAGTTGCGTATCACCCTGACTCAACTTCGATAACAGATTAAACTCATACCTATGCTCAGTCACCCCGGATATACAGATAAATGTCCAACACATGATAAAAGATCTATTCAACTATAGTGTGAAACCAGGCCAACAACAACAACTTTTTTAGGGATAAACTTCCTTAAAACTGCTAGTTTTCTTTGACTTCCGTTAGAGAATTCTTAAGTGCTTCTGCCTCTTAAATGATGCGAATAATTATTGCCACAGCAGCAACAACAAAAGCGTAAGTTATAGCTTCTAATTCTAAAAAAAAGTTCAGTAGCAACGGTATACTTTCAAATAAGACGAATCTCGACCATTTGAAAATCCTCCAAGTGAGCTAATACCGAAATACCTTCGCCTTGTTCTTGTAAAAGCTGTATTGTGAAGCATGAAGCGACTCCATATAGCTGCAGCAGGAATGGCTTATCAGTACTTTAAAACGAACCTCATGAATTTACAGTGGCCCGTCGATACCCCACTGACAATAAATAGCTTTGGTGAAGCAATAATTTTGACATACCGCCTATCATCTACTTCCAGCCATCCAGAAGGAGCTATCAACCCCGCAGGAGCAGTGTCCACCCAGCGTTTGCCAAGCTGACTTGATGCTCATCTAATAAGAGCAGACAATATATGGGCGACGGTATTACGAATTTCCTACGACTATGTACATCCGTTTTAGTTTTACCCATGGGGCGTAAGAGATCCGCATGACGTTTTGTTCGCAGTACTGCTGGGGCTTGGGATCCAGATGGCATTATCGCAAAATAGTTCGGTAAATTAACAAGCGACTTCACGCCCTTCCAAGCTACAACAGTCGCATAGTTATGTTAAATTCTTTAACCTATCTGAGAAGATGTTAAGTTCTCCAAAACGGATATCTAGCAACACATTCACCGCATCTTTGCTCTCTACCAGCCCAGAAACCCAGTAAGCTTCCCTTGCAAAATTGCCGAACTTCTGGAAATGGCCCCTTGAAGCACTATGAGGCAATCGAAGCCTTTCGTATCTTATCCTCCACATTGGTGCTCCAGGACAGGGATTGTGTTTTGTCAGGCTTACAGCCAATCCACATGGCCCAGCCATGGTTGTAAAGCACTTCAGTGGCTTCTAAGCCCCACTCCACTCTGTTGGCACAGTCCTGTTGCACAGAAGTTTGTTAATGAATTCAACCAAAACTCCCTCGACTCTCAAACCACCACAGGCCCTCTTGTTGGCCCCAGCCATGACACTGTAAAACGACACTTTTAAAAGCATAGAGAAGCTGCCGGAATAAATTCTTTGTACCGTTCCGGTTGGCCTGTATGTTTTTTGGTTGCCCTACGAGAGTCCGAGGACTACCATCAACAGTCCTACATCTCCTGGAACCTATAGTGTATTAAACTTTTAATTTGTGTGCATGACTGATGAATCTCGATCGCCTCAGTAACGTATACAACGCCCTGCCTTCACATATTCGTCTGCCTTATTGTGCCTCTCAATATTTCTGCAACAGGTAACCCATATGAGCTTGATGTTTGAGCTGTGCTTTCATGAAACCTTTATAGGCCTTTTTTGTACCAAGTACTTCCAGTTGAAGGATAAGATTCGATTAAGAAAGAGAGACCCTAAACTGCTCAGTGAGAGTCAGGCTTCCTGCTGCTGAAGATACCTCTGTCAGCATACTCCATCGAATTCCAACACTCAAACTCGAGAAGTCTTGCCGCCGAATAGGTTTGCTCTTTCTTATATGTGAAGATACAGAGGTAGTTTAAATGGAAATGTCGAAAATGAATGACAACGTAAACGTTGGGTAGTGTAAGGCGGCGATGTCAACTACTTAACTGTGCAGAATCACAACTTTACACCATTTTACCTACGCTCACATTTCTTTCCTCAATCAAACAATTAGCTTCTTCTCTTATCCGACATATGTTTATATTCTATCCATTTTTGTTTCTACCTAAAAACTAGTAGGTACGTACGTAGTTACATACAATAATCTTATTACAAGATATCTACGTACTTATGCTACCAACACCGTAAAATGCTTACTTAACTAAAAATAATTTCATATTTCCACCATCCAAAGTAATGCAACTGTCATCTCTTCCAATGCTTTCTCACTAATCATGGCCACCATCACTGCTGCTGCTCTCCTTCTTTTTTGATTTCTTCCATTTTTTCTTCTCTTCTTCACCTTTCTTTTTATCACCTTTCTTCTCCTCACCCCACTTTTTCTTTTCTTCATGTTTTTTCTTATGTCCCTTATGTCCTTTCTTTTTATGGCCTTTTTTACTGTGGCCCTTCTTGTCATATTCATCCTCGTGAGCACCTTTTTTGTGTCCACCTTTTTTATGATGACCGCCTTTTTTAAGTTTTTTCACTTCCTCAAAACCGCCATGTTTCTCCTCCTCACCTTCAACATGATGCTCATCATAGTATTTCTTTTCTTTTCCATCCTCATGCAATTTGTGCACATGATGTTTGCCCTTAATTGAGTGGCCCTTTTTGTATTTGCCGTGTTCTTCGAATTCATTTCCTTTCTCGCCCTTTTTCTCTTTTTTATGTTTTTTGTGATGTGCTTCATCTTTTTTATGTTTTTTCTCTTTGCCGTGCTCTTCTTCTTTTTCGCCTTTTTTACCCTCTTTATCATGATGTCCCTTTTCGCCTTTTTCGTGATGCTCCTCTTCTTTGTGCTCCTCCTTACCCTTTTTACCCTTCTTTTTCTTGTGTTCCTCGTGCTCTTCCTCTTCGGATTTCTCTTCGTGGGACTCTTCGTTTTCTTCTTCCTCTTCCGCCTCCTCTTCCTCTTCTTTCTTTTCATCTTTCTCTGAGCCGGCTACTTGCAAATCATAAAAACCGGGGTATTGCAAGCTAGCGCTAATTGCAACCGCGCCATCCGCTTGTGGTACCAACAGAGACGTTGCATATGTACCTTCGACAAATAATAATGGACTCGTGCAGCACAGTAAGAGCAAAATGCATCCAACGAACACATTATTCCTTGCCGATGAAGCACGCATTGTGCTTTGCAAAGCCATGATTACAATTAGCCATGCAAGCCAAGCCAACAAGCTTGCAGCCTATAGCTCTATGATTCAGCTCAATTTGTTTGGTCCTGGTCTTGCGTCCTGCTGTTGCGGGAGTTGATGAAGTACTTTTTAGCGTGGTTCAAGTATATGCGCTGTTGTCTGCACGGTTGCCTTTGCGAAAGTTTAGTGTGCGCGTTAGCAGTAGTGGGCCTTTTTATGTTAATCGTTCAATAATTTGCCAGCAACACAATTCCCCATTTCTTACGCTTCGCCACCATTAATTGCAGCCAGCGACCGACCATTGATGTTATTACATTTACCCAAGTACTAGCAACTTGTCACTTTGCTAATTGAAAAATTCAATTGGCCATGAAGTGGCTACAGACTCTGTGGGCACACAATGCTTGCGATGCTGTGTACTCATGGCTATGGGTGCTGCACGAATTGCGTTTTGGAGTCACCAGAAATATGCGTTGCGCTTCAATAGTTTCCTGTGAATGGTTTTTCTCATTGTAATCTGGGAGCCAGCTACAAGTTTTGAATTAATATTAGAAATGATGAAATTGTTAATCATGAGCTTAGTGATAGACATAAATAAGTACAGCTCACGACGCCAATTAAATTGAATCAGCTGATGGACATCACGATATGGCATAAGATAATTACTTCCACTACAGATTCATGACATAATCCCGACTTTCAGAATTCCGACAATACATGAAAAATAAATCCTTGGCACGATTTACCTCCAAGGAGGCCGAGCTAGATTTCCAATTTGCGTTCAAGGTCTTTTTAATTTTTCCTATAAATTGGCGAGATGTTTTATGCCGCCTCCGAACGGCAGCTGCACTGCAGATGAGTTTTCACTGAAAAGCAGAAATACACTCGGATTGTTTGCCAAGTCACTGCCGGTTCGCCTGTATATAAAAACTTTAAATTTACTTAAAAAAAAATGTTTCTAAATTTTTCATGTTGGTTTGCCCGGAACTTAAACCCTTGACCTTCGGTGGGGTAGACGAAGCACGCCACCGCAACACGGCCCAACAAGACATAGACCAGAAACCGAGGCTTAATTTCCACAACTCTTAATGCATACAGCGCTCATTTCAGACAATAGTAAATCATATCCCGAAGAGCAAAATGGGTGAATATTCAAAGGATTTTATAAAATATTTTTATTTTAATTACTGGTAGAATTTTGTGTTCGAATAGCGTCTTGTCGGGATTTAGTTGTGCCTGGTTTTCGAATTGTCGGGATATGTCACTATCTGGTTTACGTATTTCGGGTTTCTGGATTTCGGGATTTTTCGTGTAAGAAATGTAAACCCCACAACCCAATGTTATGTATTAGCTGCTTTGACAGCACCAATATTGCGGCTGGCCCACGGACTATTGTACAAGGAAATATATACCAAAATACATAACTGATAATCGAAAAAACCAAAAAAAGTGAGAGGCGAATAAAAACGGTCCCTTCAAATAACGATTTGGCACAAGTTGTACTTTGTAAATTGCTGACCTGAGCCTTTGTTGCAAATTACCAGAACGAAAGAATTATCCCGAGTTGGATTTTGAATTGGTATGACCACTTCAAACCTTGTGCGGCATCTGCCCACTATATCGCGGCAGTCGTCGGTATCCCTTTATTAATTTGGAAAGTTGTGAAAGCGGGCGGTAGAGAGAAAAGACCTGGACACCTACATAATAATAATTTTATGACGGCAAGATACGCGCACGCATATGGATCATAGACAGTTGACGGACTCCCGGGTATACTCCCCAACTAGCTATCTGAAGGAAATCTTCGACGAAACGAAATATCCTAGCAGTAAATGCACATTTCTTATTGTCGTCGCTGAGAACACCATCGCTCTTCAGCCAGCAAAACTTATCAATTTATAGTGGAATCTTCTTGCTGGCATACATGATAATATTGACGATATCTGTATTAACAATTGCGCTATTTCTTATTACTCAGGTAAAATAATTGGAAATCAGCCTCTTTGCATCTTTATAGCCATGCCAATATTGACAAATACAGGTCTAAACTCATAGAACAGAGCGAAAACCTTCTACGTACTGAGAAGGGAATTGAGAAGCAAAGTCCTTTCTCGATGACCAAAAATCATATCTGACGTGATATATGGCCATTTTTGCAAATCAATAGAGATACTTCGGTTCAAAAGCTTATTAAATCGCAGCAAATTCAAGGAAAGTACCTAAATACATTAGGAAGATTAAGTGGAGAGAGACTTGCGCCATTACCTGTTATTTCTTACAAGTATCTGATATCGTATATTAGGAAAGAAAATCGGCTAAGCGTCAATCAATAACAAAAAAAGCTTGAATTATAGTCTACATCTCTTGCAAATATGAAAACTAGGCTATCCTTAAACATAGCTGGGGAAGGACAAGGCATATTATCACTGAGAATCTTTTCATGGCACGAGATAAACTGTTGAGGACCTCACACAGACTGAAAAGGTCCATAGTGTTTTCATGGCAGAAATACACTTGGTTTGATTTTCTTTGCACGTTAGGTTAGGTTGAACTGGCCGGTCCATGAGGACCTCACATAGAATGATTGAGTCCGTAGCGTTACCAGAAGTTTGTTTTAACGACCAAACTGAAAAACCCTATCAAAAACCAGGACCTATGTTATAAAATAACTCCGTCCTCTTGACAAATACTAGAAGCTTCCTAGGACTTAAACCACTTGCTGCTTCTAGATCTGACAGCTGTATCACTCCTAATAGCTGGGGTCTTAGCCTGGCAAGTGCAGGGCAGAGCACAGAACGTGTTAGAACGTTTCCTCCTCCAACCCGCACTTTCTACATCTGCTATCGCTGACCAAGCCTAATTTAAAGGCATGTGATGCCAGAAGGCAGTGTCCAGTCCGAATACTCGTCATGAGTCTACAGTCCTCTCTTTTTAATGATAGAAGCAACTTTGTTAGTCTAAGGTTGTAAGGCCTACACATAATCTTTGACACTTTACAGCCCCGCGCTTGAATCCACGCCTTTCCCGCTTGGTCGATCATGTGCACCTCTCGCCCAGTCTAATTGGGACGTCTACGGAGCAAGCTTCAAGGGATGCGCCCTTTTTAGCTAGTTCGTCCGCTTTTTCTCCCTCGAAGCGCAGATAGGAAATCAGGTAGTCTGTTCGTCTTGTGATTGATGACGCTATACTACTATGGCCATATCGTCGGCGCTCAAGCTGCCCCGAGGCACCGAGCCTGGTTGCGGTTGTTAATGCTATGTTCTTTGCTACCAGGTCTACAGGTGGAGTGTGCAGAATGTCATACAGTGCAGCCATCGGGGTTGTTTTCAGAGCTCCCGTAATTCTAAGCATCGATAGTCTGCATACCCCTCTAATTTTTTGAGGTATGTTGTTTTTTGTGTGGCTTTCCACCAAACAAGAACTCCATAGTATATAATAGGGCTTACAATAGCTGTAAAACCCAATGAGAAAGAGACGGCGATAAGCCCCACATACACCCAGCATTCTTTTACATGCATAGAGTGCCGTTGAGGCTTTCTTAACCCTCTCCTCCACGTTGATCTTCCATGACAGGTTACTGTCTAGGATGATTCCTAGATATTTTGTGCAAGGTTTCTCTGTAAGGTCACCCCTCCTAACTTAGGCCTGGTCCAATTTGGGACCTTGTGCCTCTCTGTATACAAGACCATATCCGTCTTCTCCGCACTTACTTTCAGCCCGACATTAGATGCCCAGGTATGACTATCGCGAAGCGCCCCATCCATCAAAGAACTAATCGTTGGAAGGCACTTTCCACTTATGACAATTTCAACGTCATCTGCGTAAGCCGTAAGTTTTACGGGTCCCTCATCGAATCACCTGAGAAGTTGGTTGATGACCAGCGTCCACAGCAGAGGTGATAGCACCCCTCCCTGCGGCGTTCCCCTGTCCACTGATTTCGTGGCCTCGTACAATTCCCATTGTGATGTAATCTTCCTGCAATATGACATGCAGCCGATCCATCTCGTTAAGGATGGATGTACTTTAATGTAATTAAGACCATCCATAATCGCCCATGTAGAAACATTACTAAAAGCCCCGGCAATGTCTAAGAAGACTCCTAGAGCATATTCCTTATATTCCAGGGATTTCTCTATACCAATTACCACCCTATGCAATGCGGTGTCTACCGACTTGCCTTTGGTGTACGCATGTTGAGTCGCGGAGAGCAGCTTTTCATCCACGTTGGACTTTATGTACACATCAATTAGCCTCTCAAAGGTTTTGAGCAGAAATGATGTTAAGCTAATGGGTCTATAATCTTTGGGATACACGTGACCAATCTTCCCAGCCTTTGGTAGGAAAGCTACACGAGCAGTTCTCCAAGAATGCGGTACATGATTCAGTCTTATGCACCCATCGAATATTATTTTAAGCCATTCCACGACCGCCCTACTTGAAACTTGTAGCATGGCAAGGAATATACCATCTGGGCCTGGCGATTTAAACTTAGAAAACGTCTTCACTACCCACTCGATCTTGGTATCGGTTACCAAGCCTGGCACTACCCGCTCCGTGATCGAAGTGTGAGTGCTGTCTGCTGGCTCTTCTAAACCATCTGCCGATGGGAAATGTGTATCGAGAAGCACCTCAAGGGATTCCTCACTATTACGTGACCCCGTTCTCTTTCTTTATTAGTCCCTGGACTATCTTTCCGCTTGCTAGGACTTTTTTCAACCGTGCTGTTTCGCTGGAGCACTCTATGTCCGTACAGAAACTTTTCCATGAGTTTCTCTTCGCCTTGTTGATTTCACGCTTGTACATCCTCAGTAGATCCCTGTACTCGTCCCGACACGCTTCGCTTTCCGCGGTCTTTGCGAGCTTAAACATTTCTTTTACCTGTCTTCTTAGAAGACTCAGCTCATTGCTCCACCATGGCGGCTTTGCTTTTCCTCTGAAACTTCTTAGAGGGCAAGCTTTGTTATACGCAGTCATAAGCGTTCTTGATAGGAATTCATTCGATTCCTCCAGTTCCTCCACATTGGCAACCTCTTTGGGTTGTCCCAGTTTTGTTTCTACATATTTCTGGAATTTAGTCCAGTTCGTTGACCTAAGGTTTCTAAATGTTCCTCCCTTCTCTACCCTCTTTAGGGGGATGCTGAAGCTGATATACGCATGGTCGGAGAAAAATGGTCTATCAAGAACCATCCAATCATACCTTGATATATTACGCTCGGAGCTCAATGTAATATCCAGAACATAGCTGAATGTTGGACCAATGTATGTAGGGACATTTCCCCTGTTGGCTATCTGCAAATTGGTTTGCAGGATGTAACAAAATAGAGATTCGCCTCTCTCGTTCGTATCTGCTCCTCCTCACACATTGTGGTGCGCCTTTGCATCTGCACCTATGACCAACCGTCCTTTGCGCCCTTCCTCCTGTACTAGCCTTTTGCACTCCATCGGTGGAAACTCCGCAGCATGGACCATGTAGCAGGACGCCAGGATAAATGCCTGCTTATTCTTTTGCTCAACGGCCACCGCTACGAGGTTCTCAGTGGTGTAACTAGGGAGCATATATGAATGCAACTCTTTCCTTACCATTACTACAGCTCGCACCCTTCCTTCCGTTTGCGCGTAGTAAACGCCAAACCCGCGCGCGCTAAGTTCAGAAAACTTTCCTCCCGATGAGAGCCACGGCTCCTGGATCAGCGCTACGTCAAACGAACCCTCCTCAAGGGTTAGGGGGAGTTCGCTCGACGCCACTGTGTTGGAGGTTTATCTGTAGGACTCGCAGCACCATTGGGCTGTTTGTCCCCCTCCAGCACCTTCGTCGTGACGTCGTCGTCCTCCCCTTGCCCTTTTGGTTTAGAGTATTCGAGGCCCCCTTCAGCCTCTCATGACTGTTGTGCCGGGTGTTCCTCTGTGCGAGTCACAGCACCATTTGGCGGTTGGTCTTCTTCTAACGCCTTCGTGGTGGGGGACCTCCACCTGTCTTTTTTTCCCTTATGCTTTTGAGGTCCTTTTCGACTTCGCCCACCTCTAGCGTGTTAGGGTTTTTATCCCCGGGACTTCTTTTCCTGAGTCGCATGTAAACTTTGCCAGTGCCAAAAAACATTTTGCCAAGCTTCGTGTACAAAATATCCTCCGCCTGCTTGTTTATTTGGAAGATGTAGAACTGACCATCCTCGGTACGTCGAGATACGGTAAGTACCTTCCAATCCTGTGTCGGTATGTTCGTATTCTGATTCTGCAGAAGTCGCAGTGTATCCTCCGACTTCATCACGCATGGTATCCACCCCTTAACTTTTGGTACCGTGGGGATTTGCGCTTTATCCACCACCTCAAACCGCGCGTTCGTGCGTTTCCTTTGGAGGTTTGGAACCACTTTCTCCAGCCACCTCAAGCTCGCGATATTGTCGCACGCTATCATCTTCACACCATTATACCCTCTCCCCGAATCAAAGGTTGGAAGGGGCTTACTTGGTTGTTCCGCATCATCTTAAGCATTAAACTAATAAGCTCCTTTCCACAGATCTCCACCTTTCAGTAGTCATTTGTCCGAAAGGACTGCTAGGATCAACCAGCGCCACAGTCAGTGACTGCTTTGCCATGTCACTCATCTCCTCGAGAAAAGCTTGAGTCTTAGCGTTAACTCCCTTTAGCATCTCCGAGAAAGCCGGAGTCTTAGCGTTATCTCCCTTTGGCTTATCTCCTACTTCCGTAGTTGGAACTTCCCTCTGACTCGCAGCTTTCGAGGTAGTTGCTACCTCACAATTGGGGCCCATCTGTCTTACAACTGTGGGCCTACTTGTCTTGTCTATGCGGCGGCCCTGCCTCGCGTCTCTAGGACTGGGTTCTTTCTGCCTCTTAAAAGCAGGCTTTTCGCCTTCCGCCGAACGTTGCCTCTACATTCTGCCATTCGACGCTTCTTCCTCCTCGTACCGGTTGCAGAACCGAGGGTTTCTCGCAGCGAACCTTTTGAACTGACTTCGACCTACTTCTACCGCCTCATGGGCCCATTCCAAGCGCTCGATCTCCACTTCTGTTGGGTCGACCACTGCTCCCAAGCGTTGTACAATTCTTAGTGCTGCACGGTACTACGAGAGGGCTCTTTTATTTCCTCTGCTCCGTACCCTTCTCCACTCTTCTACACCGTTTTCATTTGTGTGCTTCTCCAACAAGGCGGGCTCAGCGGTCCAGTATTATATGCGGGGAAAGAACCGTCCGCCACAGCAGCGCCCCTTACTGTGGTAAGGCCATAAATACTTCCCGAGGTGGCCCGGTATCGGGAAGGCTCCGTTCGAATACAGCCAAATTTATCCCCTGACTGCAAATCGTTCAATAGGCACGGTCCGCATAACACCCTGGATTAGGGGGTTGGCAGTTCTTGGTCACCGACATCCCGCCGCCCTCCTTCTTTGCACGTAATATTTAATGTTTTAAAAGGTTAAGTACTGCGCTTCATGCAAACTATTTCGAATAGTGAAAACTTTCGTTTACAATAAAAAAATGGGGAATTCTTTACTTTAGCTCCAACTGCCAAAAATATCGGGAGAGGTTTCAAAAGACGCATTTTAGACCCAGGATAACGAATCCGAAAGCGGAAATTAAAAATGTTATTTGTGCCAAAAACTGAACAATGGTCCGGAGCGCTCCGAAACCAGGGGTGAGATCCATAGTATGTTTGCTCAGAACACCTTTCTGCATTGGCGGCCTTCGGCCGCGCTTATAAAAAATTACCCTGGGTGGGTCCAACACCGGTATGGAGACCAAAACTATATCCACGCAAAATAGTTTTACCCGCAGTTTTTTGTGGGTACATCAAAATTACAACAACCACATGAAACTTTTCAATTTTGTTTGCAAATATCTCTGGAAAGAAATAAAATTTTCAATTTTCGGATTCGTGGTCCTGGGTTCAAAGCGCGTCTTTTGACACCTCTCCCGATATTTTTTAACGAGTTTTAGCAGTTGTGAGCTAAAGTAAAGAATTACCAAAAAATTGCTTACCCGAGCTTGGCGAAAATTATCAATAGAGCTTAATTATTACTAATGAAACTTATTTAACTGACATTTGGTAACTATTTTTGCGCAATAATTTTTTACTTGGAGAATTTAACTACCGCAGCGACTTCCTTGACAAATATACATATATAAATTTGAAACAAGAACCCTACACGCATGCATAACAATCATGTACGCGACTCTTATGCTGCTGCTGCGGTGTGATAAAAACTGGTTTTAATAAAGTATCGTTTATGAATATTTCATCACGGTGGTAGCACTGTTAGTACCAATTCTGATAGTCGAATGAGCGCAGTTTCGAATCTTCGAATTTAACTCTCTTTCGCTCTATCTCTTTATTTTTGCTATTTACAAATGATAGGTACCTAAGAAATGAAAAAATTACTATCATTTTAGCAACGATCTTTGTTGTTATCATTGTAAACTTTACCAAGTAGCGCAACTAACAGCTGATCGCTCAAAATTTGCACACACGCACACAAACATCACTAATGGCCATATTACGGAAATCTTAGGGAAATTGAAGTTAAATTTTTAAACAGACATAAAATGTTATAATTTTGGAATATATAGCATCTAGGACACCTTAATTGCAGTAATTGAAAGAAAATGTTTGCTTATACTCAAGTATTTAATTATTTTTTCTAAATTTATCTTTAATATTGATGCAACGATTGATCCAATGCGACGCTGGTCTTCCTACTGTTCTTCTTTCCACTCCATTCGAGTGCCTATTTTCACGGTCTGCGAGTGCCTTCCACTCTATTCGCAACATAACCTCGAATTAAGCTGCCAAACTATATAGTAAACAATGGTTGTTATTTCCTCTTATCATGCCTTTTGATTTGTTACGTAACATAAGGGTGAATGCATGTTTGATATTGCCCTTTTATCGTTTAGAGTAGAAAATATTAATTAAATTTATACAATTTTTCATATACTATATGTACAGATAAATTTTTAA
This sequence comes from Eurosta solidaginis, assembly GCF_040869045.1. Classification (NCBI taxonomy): domain Eukaryota; kingdom Metazoa; phylum Arthropoda; class Insecta; order Diptera; family Tephritidae; genus Eurosta; species Eurosta solidaginis. Next base: position 261,154,096 of record NC_090320.1, on the reverse strand, counting down.
TATCGTATTATCAACTACTTTCACAGAAAATACATGTTTTTAGGTTTTTTTCTTGCATATAGATAAGCTCTCGACAGGGATCGGCAAACGCATAGTCCTCAACAAAATGTTTAATGCCTTGCTTGGTACCTCCAGTTCATAATGGAAGGGCAGATCAACTTCCCAATTCTGGTGAGGCTGACATATGTGGCGGACCGAACGCTTATAATTTTAATTAACAAATTCAATAAAGTAACCTCCGGCCTTGAAGAAATTCTCAGCGATATTTGGGTATCGAGTCGCCTTGCCTCCATATTCAAACGTGTATCAAATTGATATGGTATTTCGCACGCTTATACCTGTAGTGGAATTTACTAACTTATAACGATGCGATTTGTCGCGATTTTAATTAACGATTTCGTCGCTTGCCTTATCGATTGTACTATTCACTAACTTAGTTTTAACGACTCGAAATAAAGGACATTTAAATTTCGTTTTAATAGAGAAAGGTGGCAGCACTAAAAACTAACTGCTTTTAAAAGTCATTATTGTGCAAGTTTTTACCTATTTTAACAAAAGCTGAGTAAATGCGGTATTAATTTCTTTTTTTATCTGTTGTTATCGCAGTTATTCTTGTACTCCTTAATTGACCATCAAGTTGAGAAATAATATCATGAGCCAAGTCTGGGGTTAGTCGGTACAGCTTTCGAAACTCCGTTTCATTCAAGTGGAATGGGTTATGTACTTCTCTACGAAGGTGTCTGTCCTCTGGCGATGGACTTAGTAATTCTTCATGTGATAAAACGTACGCCAAGTACTCAAATGCCATTTAACTAACTAAACTAAAGCAGATTTTCGTGTTTGAAAGTATTTAATTAAAGTTCCGATTTTCTTTTTTAACTAAAATTACCAGAAATATTAATTTCGTGATTTTTAATGCAGCCAATTTACTTTCCGTTTATTTAACAACACAGCTGATCGTCGATAAACAAATATCGGTACAAAATATTTACTGAATAACGAAATCGTTATATTTATCAATTCGCAAATAAAGCGATGGCAAATGTAGTTAAAAAAGTTGGTGAATTCCACTACTGATCTCATAAAGTCGTATAGCGTTAACGAAAATCACAAACAGCTTTTACACTTTTTTCGAATTTTGTCTCCACAAGTTTTGGAGTAATATCGTTACCAATAGTAATATTGCACAAAAGAAGAATTAACAGAGTAGATACCATTGGAAATATATGTTTCATCTCAGACTCTTTTAATATTAACACACGCGATAAAAGTAAACCAAAATAGGTATTGGAATTCTTCAATTAAAATAGTATCGCTATCATTCCCTGTCAATCTTTATTCTCGACAAAATAAACCAAACAAGACGTCATAAGCTTTCCGCAGGTAATAAAAATTGCTTTTTTGATCAGAAATTTTTATTACTTGTCGAAAGTGACATTTAAACTTTGGCCTAGGGTGCAGCGAAATTATTTTTCCTACTCGTTGGTAATTTCTCGCAATTAGAAACTGCAATATAACAAATTAATACGACTCAAAATATATTAGCAAGTATTTTTGTTGTATATGGAGAATGTTTATAGCAGTGCTTCGCGAAATTTTGTATGTGAATGGGCAAGGTGAAATAAACTTCAATTGCCAAGTCTGAAACTCATTCATGTTTATAAACGCAACATCGACTGTGGCGATGTTACTGGAATGCATTAGCTTGTGTTAAACGGATCTATATGCAAAATTTCATAGTGCCGCGGTCTTAAGACACTGATATGTTATTGATTGATTTCCTTTTAAAATTAAAATGCCTTGAAAAAGGATAAGAAAAAGTACTTGCAATGTAATATGCTCATAATGCTTTATGCCTGCTGGGATGAAACCTTGAAGGAATTTGTCTATTCAGAAATAGCTTCAAACCAATGTTATGGGAGGTTCTATCATTTTGAATATTTATACATATTTAAATACACAGTACACCGGAAGATGTTGGGCCGCAATGTCTAATTTGCACTTGATGTGTAAATTTTCAAAGTTCAATTGTAATGCAAATTCAAGTAAACTACTGCTACAGTAAAAACATATATGCACATAAGGTAATTTGTTATTCGACTACGCATGTAGTCCTACACAAATTTTAGAATAATCGCTTTCCCTTTAAAATAACAAAAAATTTAGTAATTCAGTTTTAGCAATCAAAATGATACAAAAAACATGTAAAATGCATTCCTGTGCATGAAGAATTACTAGCCCAAACCACTATTAATTCGTACACCCATCATTTTTCTCAAGAAACTTTTCGCACAGCAGCATATCACATAAAGAGGTAAATACCACACCCAGAAAATATGTTCGTATTAAAGCTTATGTATTTTTCTTTAATGTCAAATTAAAATATTAGCGCTTATTACAACATGATAAAACAAAAGCAAAAACAAATTTAAAAAACCTTTCAAAAAGAGAAAACAATTTGACCATTATTAATTCGTACAGTGATCTTCCTTTGTTTTAGAATTTAGTAAAGTCGCCTTTATTTTTTAACACGGCTAGCAGCCGCTGGGGCATTGTGTCAACCAAGTTTTTCCATTCTTCGGAAGGTATAGAGTTCCAAATTTCCTGAATTTTAGACCTTAAGCCTTCAATAGATCTTTGGGGTTTTTTGCAGCTTTCTTTTCATGAATGCCCACAAGCTCTCAATGGGATTAAGGTCCGGGCTGGACGATGGCCAGTCCAAAGTTTGAATATTATTTTGCTGAAGACATTTTTTAGTTTTTTTGCAGAGTGCAGAGTAGCACCATCATGTTGAAATATATATTCTCCACAGTCAACAATTTTTGATACTGAAGGAATAAGATTTTCCTACAGGATATCGATGTATTTGTTGGCGGCAATGGTTCCATTTATGAATTTAAGTTGCCATACACCCTTTGCTGACATGCATCCCAAACCATCACGCTCGCCGGAAACTTTGTGGTAAGTCTTCGTTTGTGCTTCGGTTTTTCTCCGAATAACCCTTTTTCTTGCATCGCCCAAACATACATCAAATTTTGACTCGTCACTAAAAATAATGGAGTTCTATTGTCTTGGAACCCAGCAGAGTCTTTCCTTTGTCCAAAGCAGCCGTCTCTTTTTTTGTGAAGCTGTCAATAGGGGCTTTTCTTTGGCCTAAAGATTTAACTGTTATGCGTATAAGTTGTGAATAAATGCTTGCTTTACTTACTTTATAAATTTCATAGCTCAGTTTTTTCATTTGCTGGCAAGTCCATTCCCGTCCCAAAGTTTTTCCAATCCGATCTGAGCATTCTTTCGCAATGTTTTTTAAAGAACTCCGACGATTTTGCTGTATTATATTGTCTAACACACAAGTATCGCGAGCAGTAATTTTAGAAACACGACCTCTGTTTTTGACTGCAGTGTTACAGCTCCCTTTTTTTTGTAATTTTGTACTATACTTTGTACAGTAGATCTCGGTAACTTTAGATCTGATGATATTTTGGCATAACTTTTTCCAGATTTTACCTTTCTTTATTAAATTACGAATTTCAGCACATATCGGCTTATCACGATCCATTTTTGGATACTGTATACTAACTAACACAATTTATTGAAAAAAAAAACACATGTTTTGTCTTTTAAACCAAGTCTTTACTTAAGCACAACGGTTTTTTGTTCATGAATTTTTTCAAATATACCGTCATGGCAGTTCTTAATCATTGTACGAATTAATAGTGGTCAAACAATTTTGCGTCGGTGAAGAGGTGCAGTCGGTTTTTTGTTTTTCTCTTCTGCTCTGTATAATAAGAGGCGATATTTTTAATTGAGAGTAAAGAGTAATAGATAACCTTTAATAAGAGCTTGTATGAGTACATCGAGTTATCGCTCTTTTACGAAATAAAACGCTGTGAAAGCGCCTTAGCAAATAAATTCAGTGCGTACGAATTAATAGTGGTTTGGGCTAGTAGTTGCCAAACACACAACCAGTGATACCAAAACGTGGATTTTTCGCCCATTCGTGGGTTTTTTTTAACAAAATATTAGCTGTATGGGTAAAAAAGACTTCCGCAAGCTAGCAGAACAAAATATGGGTATTATTGAAAGTCTTGATTTTTTGAACCCTAGTACGGTATTTGATGTTAAAAAAAAAGCTTGAATACTAAAATATCTTCTGTTCTAAAAAAAATTAAACTTGATTCTGCCGATTCGGTCTGTCTGGAGTATAAAGACATTGCAGTATTATTCAGTGACGAAAAAAAAATATTACTTAAGAAATCTTCCAATTGATCGCATGTGGCATAAAATTTTGGAATACAGAAATTGTAACAATAAATATGAATTTTCAAACTTAAAAAAAATCATTAATATTGTATTAAGTTTGACCTATTAAAATTCTGATACGGAGAGGGCATTCTCTATTATTACAGATGTTAAATGTAAAAAAAGAAATAGGTTGGGACCGTTAACATTAATCAGCATAGTAAAGATAAGAACTTCTTTTGTCTCAAGTAATATCAATTGTATAAATTTTGAGGTAACGTAAAAACATGTACAACTTTAAAAAGCCAAATGCAATGTGAAAAATGTGTTCTAAATTACAAATAAATAAATATTTGCGTATTCACTAAATTTTCCATTTGTATTGCAATTATTTTTTTACGTATCCATATATAATAAGGATCATTTATCTTGGTGGGTAAAAGTGAGGGTTTTCTCACTCGAATAAGGGTAAAAATGGGTAAATGAATCCAATTTCGTGGGTTTTCTTTTCTAGATTCGATGGCATCACTGCACACAACAAGATATGTATTCGAAATCGAAAGAGCAAGTTTCGGAATCTGCGCTCGCGATCTCCTCGCTCGCTCTCAATAGCTTCGATCACTTCCACATCGAAAACATAAGTTCGAAAAAGATTTGCTGGCGTATTTGTCAATTTTCACGGTTGGTCTTGTTCTGTTGGAGAATCGTAACGTTTGTGTAGTTATAAATAAATTAAAGAAAAAGTATAAAGTGAGTTGAGCACACAACACGGGGCAGTGCATTATTATTTTTTCATTTGCTCAAATTAACGGATATATCTGCAAAAAAATATTATTTGCTAACCGGAACGGTAATTTCATTTCATCGTTTATCATATGAAAGTTAATTAGAGGAGTTCTGATTAGATAATTAAACAAATAAAAAAAACTGGGTGTAACACATTAACTGATGAGCATAAAATAGTTAAATAGTTTATTTAAAGAAATAAGTGATGAATGAAATATGCTGTGAGATATTGATTTCGTCAAGCAAGCAATACACATTATAAATTGGTGATTTGCTAACGAAATTGTAGCAAGAGCCCAATGAATGTCAGGTGACCTCAATTGTCTTGTGATCGACTGTAGAAAAACACTACTGAATGAGCGGAGTTGTAATGGTTTGGCTGAAATTTTAATTTTTGACGCTAATAGAATTATTAAAATAGTATTTGGTATGAATATTTAAGGAGCCTTCTTTGTAGAAAATATAATCAAAATGGTTGCTTACGTAGTTTTTGGTTAACTTTTTTTTCATTGATCATGATCGGCCGTCAGCTGACATTTGCAGATGACAGTAGTCTTGTGATCAACGTCAAATTTAATTGTCAAAGTTTCGAAGTTTAAATGTGGATGTTAAATTTTCGAACACACCTATTCGATATCAGTTTCGTAAAATTTTTAAGTGAAATTTATTTTGAAATGTTTTGTTATATTTTAGAAATTATTTTGGTAACGTTTTACAAGACGGTGCACCACCTAATTTTTATCAAAAACTAGCTGACCCGACAGATGTTGTTCTGTCATTGTACTCTTTTGTAGTTGTTTAAAAAATGTTCATACCTTCCGAGCATGGAACTGATAACTTTACTTTTCCAGTACCTTGCACGCCTGTTGATGAAGATAATTTGTGGTTTACAGCCGTTAAGTTGAACTTACTGTCATTTGAATGAAATACTTTTTAACTGTAGATAGAATAGTTGCTAAATTATTTTTAAAACCTTTTGAAAACAACAAACATTTTAGTGTTAAACAACAATCCGCAATATCAGTAAATTGGCCTACTATGTTTTCGTGTTAATTCAAATTATATTTTCCTATTTGAAATTTTATGTCACACCAAAAGATGCAACATTATCCGCTGGGTGTGCTACCATAAGTGAAAAATTTATCTTCATAACGATGGATTTTATTCTGCTCAAAGTTATACAAAAAATCTTCAAAGTTTTAGCTAGTATACCTTTTGAAAAATATGTGGCATAGAGTTATGGGACGTAAAATTGTTAGTTTTGCCAAAATAAATACAGCATCTTGAATTTTAAAAATATTTCAACAATTTTGACAACTTTGGGATGATTAAGTTATTTCCCCGATTATATATTTTTGGTATACCTTTAAGCGGCAAAAAATCTATCAATATAAGAACACATTTTTACTTCAAATAATTCATTTGACGCACAAATAGTCATTTTTATATATATATTAGAAGTCTTGTTGAACTCTCAAAAGTTGGCATTGGAAAAATTTAAATTTATGTTGCATATACGAAAGGGTTATATAAAAGAAATTTATTTAGGGCGACATCTGACAAAATTTTTTCCATCCACTCTGATTCATATAATGGTGCGTAAAACAACCAAAGCCGCATGAATAATAACAACCAAACTCGTACTATTAGCTAAATTATTGATAAATTGAAGATTTTCCAATTTCTTTTTTTTTTTTTTTTGCTGTAAATGAACAGTCAGTCCGATCGAAATAAAGGAAAGAAAAAATGTTTGAAATCGGTCAAACCGTTTTTGGGTAATAGCTAAAATATTTTTTAATTGAAGTTTTTTAAATAAATTTTTTTGTCGGAAATGATCCCTAAATCAGATCGAAAATAATAGAAAAACAATTATTCAAATCGGTGTATCCGTTTTTCAGTTTTGAACGACCTAACGCACACAAATTCATTTTTATATACAGTTATGTTCATATTAATAGCAGTGCTTTCTTAGAACCCTAATAACGTGGATTTATCTAAAGTAAATCAAACAAAATTTAAAAACGTTTGTGAATATATATAATATAGTGAATTAACTCAAAAAACACAAATAGTTGACTAATATTTCATTGTATAACCCCCATTTCGGATGACGGCGGCACATCTACGAGGCATGGAGTCCACTAAGCGCTTACATCGGTCCACTGGTATATTTGCCCAAAAAAAAATGTAAGGCGCGATAACCTCCGAAGAGATCTAAGGCCGAGCTTCTCTTCCAATTTGCGTCGTGCTCCTCTTGATTTTCCCTACAAATTGGCCGGACGGGACGTACATGTTTTATGCCGACTCCCAATGCGAAGTTATTGTGCGAAGTAGTGCAATAAGCTTGGGCAAATAGTGGACTCCATGCCTCGTAGATGTGCCGCCGTCATCCGAAATGGGGGTTATACAACGAAATATTAGTCAACTATTTGTGTTTTTTGAGTTAATTCGCTATATATCTTTAGTTATAATGACGTTTTAATAAAAATCTTTTCAAACTGCTATTTTTATGAACATTCTTTTCTGACACTTGTGTAATCTTTTTCAAATTTACAACAACTGGGCGTGAGGTAGAAAACAATTTTTTGTTCTTAATATAATTAACCTTAATGCGTTATTAAAATTTGGTTTGATTTACTTTAGATAAATCCACTTTATTAGGGTTCTCAGAAAGCACTCCTATTAATATGATTATCAAAAGTGGTATCAAAAGACGCGCCTCGACCTCCGTTTTTAGAATCCGGAAGCGAAAATTAAAATTTTTATTTCTGTCAAAAGATATAAGTAAAAAATCGGTTCTAATTTTAATGTGGTTGTTGTTTTTTGTCAGATTTGTTATACACACACACACACTAATGCAGAAAGGTGTTCTGCGCGCATTTAGTTTTGATCCCAAACCGGTGCCGGACCCACCCAAGGTAATTTTTTATAAGGGCAACAGAAACTATGGATCGGACCCCCTCGGGGTCATTTTACGTTTTTTTTTTTTTTTTTTTTGAATAAATTTCGGAAGAATTTTTCATTTCCGCTTTCGGATTCTTAAAACTGAGGTCGAGACGCGATTCATACGTCCTGCAGATGCCATTCAGAGTGGGAACAAAACATATAGCTCATCAATTTTTAAGAAAATCTTAAGGGTATCATAAAAGAGAAGCTTGTCCTAAATTTCCTAGAAGGAACTTTTCCCAAAGTTATTGTTATTATCTTTGTATCATAGCTGCCTGGCAGAAAACTCAACTTCTTAGACCCCTTTAACCTTATTTATATTAAAAATCCCTGCTGGGTTTTTCTTAGGAGACTTGAATTACAAAGCCCTTCTCACTTCACTGAACTGACTATTCCTGAACTTATTTTACGTATTTTCTTCGTTACAGCTAAACATATAGAAAACCCAAAATGTCGAACTTAAAGAAATTCGATGATGAAGATCAAGAGGGAAAATATGGTCGTGTATACGCTGTATCCGGTCCTGGTAAGTCAACCTTCAATATTCCACTTCTGAATTTATACAAATTAAAAATTTTCTTAAATTCTATACTTACAGTCGTCACAGCGGAGCGTATGTCTGGCTCTGCTATGTACGAATTGGTTCGTGTTGGCTACTACGAACTTGTTGGCGAAATTATTCGTTTGGAAGGTGATATGGCAACCATTCAAGTATACGAAGAAACTTCTGGTGTAACTGTTGGCGATCCCGTCTTGCGTACAGGCAAACCATTATCCGTCGAACTGGGACCCGGTATTATGGGTAGCATTTTTGATGGTATCCAACGTCCGTTGAAAGACATTAACGATCTTACACAATCCATTTATATACCCAAGGGTGTTAACGTACCCTGCTTATCACGTACCCAATCATGGGAATTCAGTCCACTTAATGTTAAAGTTGGATCACATATTACCGGAGGTGATCTTTATGGTTTGGTGCACGAAAACACATTGGTGAAACACAAAATGATTGTGAATCCACGCACAAAAGGTACTGTACGTTATATTGCACCAAATGGCAATTACACTGTTGATGATGTCGTTTTGGAAACTGAATTCGATGGTGAGATCACCAAACATACTATGTTGCAAGTATGGCCTGTACGTCAACCACGTCCAGTTACTGAAAAATTACCTGCCAATCATCCACTGTTGACTGGCCAACGTGTATTGGATTCGTTATTCCCCTGTGTACAAGGTGGTACCACTGCCATTCCTGGAGCTTTCGGTTGTGGCAAAACTGTGATTTCACAGGTGAGTCGGTTACTGTAAGGCAAGCCTTGCTATCAGCTCAAAATGGTATATGTTTCAAATATTAAAAAAGGAGATTATCAAATCCAAATTCTTTAAATTACTTACATCTTTACAGGCGCTTTCGAAATATTCGAACTCTGATGTCATTATCTACGTCGGTTGCGGTGAACGTGGTAATGAGATGTCTGAAGTATTGCGTGATTTCCCTGAATTGTCTGTTGAAATTGATGGTGTTACCGAATCTATTATGAAACGTACTGCATTGGTTGCCAACACATCTAACATGCCTGTCGCTGCTCGTGAAGCTTCTATTTACACTGGTATCACACTTTCCGAATATTTTCGTGATATGGGTTACAATGTTTCAATGATGGCTGATTCTACATCACGTTGGGCTGAAGCTTTGCGTGAAATTTCTGGACGTCTCGCTGAAATGCCTGCCGATTCTGGTTACCCCGCCTATTTGGGTGCACGTCTCGCCTCCTTCTACGAACGTGCTGGACGTGTCAAATGTTTGGGTAATCCAGAACGTGAAGGTTCTGTATCCATTGTTGGTGCTGTATCACCACCTGGTGGTGATTTCTCAGATCCCGTCACCTCTGCCACTTTGGGTATTGTACAAGTGTTCTGGGGTTTGGACAAGAAGTTGGCGCAACGTAAACATTTCCCTTCAATCAATTGGTTAATTTCGTATTCGAAATATATGCGCGCTCTGGATGATTTCTATGATAAAAACTTTGCCGAATTCGTACCCCTGCGTACCAAGGTAAAGGAAATTTTACAAGAAGAAGAAGATTTGTCTGAAATTGTACAATTGGTTGGTAAAGCTTCTTTGGCTGAAACCGATAAGATTACATTGGAAGTGGCGAAATTGTTGAAGGACGATTTCTTGCAACAGAATTCGTATTCATCATACGATCGCTTCTGCCCCTTCTACAAGACAGTGGGTATGTTGAGAAACATAATTACATTTTACGATTTGGCGCGTCACTCTGTTGAATCGACGGCGCAATCAGAAAACAAGATCACATGGAATGTTATTCGTGAGGCTATGGGCAATATCATGTATCAACTATCATCCATGAAATTTAAGGTAAAGTGATTGCAAAATAAAGCAGAAAAATTAAATGTTTAACTAATTTTTATCTCTCTTATATAACAGGATCCCGTGAAAGATGGTGAAGCTAAAATAAAGGCCGATTTCGAGCAACTATTTGAAGATCTGCAGCAGGCTTTCAGAAACTTGGAAGATTAAATTTTGATTTTGCGCCATTTGCTTTAATTTTAAATTGTACTAGATACTTCTAAATGAGACAAAGAGAGCTTATCATATTGTTAATGTTATAGATTAATTATGGATTGAAAATCGTGTAAGCTTATGAATCTGCGCAAGACCCAAAATAGCACAAAAATATTCCATTATATCAAAACGAAAGACCAACTTATGCATTCCAATTAAATATATTTTTAAAGAAGTTCAATTAAAAATATTTACTATGAACATGAAATTTTATAAATGTATAAACAAAAAATCATTCCCAGCTTTTGGTGTTTAGTCAACTGTATGAAAAACAAGAATAAAATCAAATGTATAGCTGCAGGTAACAAAGTCATGAAAAAGACACAAGCAAAAACGTCCTTTTATGTACTTTCAATATTATTTGTTAATATTTGTACTTTGTTTGTTTTTTTTGGAACATAAACTGTGCGCATTTATTGTTTACACACACATATACTATATTTATATACATATATGCAGTAAGCACACATAAAACTTTAATGGATATTTTTTATCCGCAAAATGCACATTCAGTTATTTGCAGTATACAAAAACAAAATAAGGCAGCGGATTGAAATATCGACTCTACATACATATACATTAGGGTGGGTCGATTTGTATGGAAGAAAGTTAACCGATATCGCGCCATCGATTTTTCGAAAGGATTTGGGCTCAGCAAGGAAAAGTTCCACCACGCATGCCAAAAAAATAATTTTTGAGCCTGCGAAATTTCATTTTTTTGACTTTTTTTCGACTTAGATTTTTAAGGTTTTTTTTCATGACCTACTAACAAAACGTTCATTTGATTGTAAAATTTTCATGTAAACCCTGTTCCACCCAAAAATTTCCGTTAAAAACGTTGGCGATAACAGTGTTTTCAAAAAAAATATATATATATAATTTTTTTAAGGTCATTAAAAGAACCTTAAAAAATAAAAAGGCGAAAAAAAGTCAAAGAATGAAATTTTGAAGGCTCGAAAATTATTTTTTTGGGTATGCGTAGTGGAATTTTTTTTCTGAGCCAAAATCCTATCGAAAAATCGATGGCGCGATATCGGTTAATAAATCGACCCAGTCTAATATACATACACAATACAAACTTAATCGCATACCTGTAGTATTATTTGTTTAAAATGAAATTCTTGTTTGTCAAATTCTAAATATATGTACGTATTTTTGTTTATTCGCTATAAAAAAATATATAAAACTAACCTTCACTTGATTGTTGATTGTAATTTGTAAATAATTACCTGAAAAAAAAAATAAAATGTGCTGCCTCAAGCTACATTTTTACCGTAAACATATAACAATTATTTGTTGCGATTTTCTTTAATAGTACACTAATGCTCCTGGCAGACTTTGTGCTCCCCATTGGTTTTCACGTATTAATAAACTTGCCGTACTCAACCCTCTCTTCCTCCCTCCCTCGCTCTCCTGTTCTTTTTTTAGCCATTATTCCCACCATTTACCACTTTTCACTCGTCCTATTTGTATGGCTGGTGCTACGCCACGTTTTTGTGAAGGTTTTAGAGTAGGGCTGGGACTATCCGCATACTCGAATATCCGGATATCCGTTGAAACGGATAAAATCCGGACGGCATGGATATCCGGTTAATATTCGTTTGTGAAACTATCCGGATATCCGGATTTATGAAGATCCGGTTAATAACCGTATTTTTGGATATCCAGTGAAAGCAACAAATTGATGTACCATATATGTTTATTTAACATTAATAACAATAAGTTCGTGGGCATGTAGATCAACTATCAGCGTTTTTTCACAATATAAACAAATGGCACTGTTCTTATTTTCACTTGGTTGTAAAATTGTAGCTTTTTAATTTTTGACGTTAACTTAATAATCTACAAACATATTTTGTGAATAATTTTTCGATGTTTACTTCGTTCAATTCTGATATGCAGATATTCAACTTTTATATTCCAGTATCCGGACATACGGATATCCGGATTTTGTGTTTACGTATCCGGATAGCCGAACAGCTGATATCCAGATTTCCTATTTGTGAATCCAGATAGCCGGATTTTTTGCCAAGCTATCCGGTTATTCGAATATCCCGTTTATCCGGATAGTTGAAAAATCCTGATGCAGTTCACAGCCCTAGTTTAGAGTTAAGCCTCTTTTAATTTTTTCATCAAAGCTCAGTGGCCTAGGATGAATACTCCCAGAGATACTCAGTATGAAAACTTCCATTTTTATGGGAAGTACCGCTACCCCTTTCCCGTTATCCGACATTTTTCTGGTAGTGTTAAGGGCCCATTACTGATACTTAGCATAAACTTCACACAATGAAAGTTAATTTTGAGTACTAGAATTAATTTATGAGTGTAAAAATTGTTAAAAACAATCAGTAAATGTCAATTTGTATGACAAAATGTCAAAATGAAATGGAAACAAACAAATGGTATCTCAAAATGTAAACGCCTTCTAGAACTTACATAGAAAATCATAATTCAACAAATTTCTAAGTCAGGTTAGGTGTTGAGTAATCAGTAACATGTAAAGTTCATTTAACAGAACTGTAAGTGAGAGTTCTCAAGTCAAGTCAAGTCTATGCTAAGTATGAGTAATGGGCCCTTTAGAGTTTAGCCTCATATAACTTTTTACCGAACTTCAATGTTTTGACATGAGTACTTCAAAAGATTTGCATTATTTATACAGCAGTGGCATTTTTTTTTTTTTCAAACTTCAACTAAATTCGTTTTTTTTTATACAGGGTATTATAACCTTAATTGGATAACGGTTGGTTGTACACGTATAAAGGAAACGAGATAGATATAGTATAGAGAGATATCTATAAAAATCATCAGTATCGAAAAAAAATTTGATCAAGCCATGCCAGTCTGTCCGTCCGTTAACATGATTGTTTGAGCAAATATTGAGATATCTTGACCAAATTCGGTATACAGGCATATCAGGACCCAGAATAGATTGGTATAGGAAATGGGCGAAATCATGCGATCACCACGCTCACTTTTTCGATATCGAAAATTTAAAAAAATGGAAAAAATGTAATAATTCAAAAAGGAATATCCCTAAATACGGCTAATCTAATGAAATTTTGTAGGTGGATTGGTTTTATGATGCAAAACATAATTTCCAAAAAAATTTTTAATATGAGCGTGGCATCAGCCATATTTAGAAGAAGAAAATTTGGAAGTTCAACAAGCCTTAAATCAAAGGTCTTTAAAGATATTACATACAAAATTGGCAGAGGCACTATCCTTGCCAAATTATATAGATTGAGTGAAGATAATCAAAATCTGTTAAAAACCACGCCCATTTTTCCTAAGGGTCTTCCGTTAATAAAGTTTGCAATAACTCTATGGCATTTAGTTACACACAAAGCAAACAACAGCGTTTCAAGTGCACAGCTGGGTATGTAATGTTTGGATTCACCCGAACTTATACTTTCTTACTTGTTTTCTATATTTAAAAAAAAAATCCACAAACTTTGTGACTGAAAGTCTTCGAAACTATCTCAAAAACGTTTCTCAAACTCGTGAAAATTTTAAAAAAATTTCGAAATTTTTATTCGAAGTTCTCTGAACTTTTTTGGGTATGCACTTTTGTAGCCCAATAAATTTTAGTCTAAGAATGTACACTAACCTAGATCGATTTGTATGGACGAAAGTTAACCGATATCGTGCCATCTATAGAATTTGGGCTCAGGAAAAAAAGTTCCACTCCACATACCCAAAAAAATAATTTTCAGAGATATAAAGCTTATTGTTTGTTTGTTAGACTGATTGGTCTACAAAACTACATACTCAAAAAACTGAGAGAAATCCAAATAAAGAGTTGGAAATTTTGGATTTTTTCGAAAACATTTCTGAGATTGGTTTGCATAGTTTCAGTTATGGAATTCATCGAAGTTTTTTTCTTAGAATATCGAAAAAGAGTATTTAATTGACGAAACTTGACAAAATTTGCCTGTGCTATTTTTTATTCGCTGTTGTAGATATTTGAAGAGAAACTAACGTAGTAGATTATAATTCGAATGCTGATACAACTATACTTAACGGAACCTACCTACATATACAAGTTATTAAGGCGGCTGGAGAGAGTACACCGTATAACGCAGTTTATTTCAAAACAGGACACTGACGAAGCTTGCCAGGTTAAGACTCCAGCTATTAGGAGTGATACAGCTGTCAGATCTAGAAGCAGCAATTGGCTTAAATCCTAGGAAGCTTCTAGTATTTGCCAAGAGGACGGAGTTATTTTATAACGTAGGTCCTGGTTTTTGATAGTGTTTTTCAGTTTGGTCGTTAAAACAAACTTCTGGTAACACTACGGACTTATTCAGTCTATGTGAGGTCCTCATGGACCGGCCAGTTCAACCTAACCTAACCTTGGATCACAAAAACAAAGCTGCAAAATATTTATCAAACAGTTTATATCATTCTTCGACTGCTGGTCTTCTACAGATACTGAGTAGAGGAACAGTTTCGTTTAGAGGGTGTTCGTCGGTTTGGTTTAAAGGGTTTTCGTCTGAATTCCCCGCGCTTTTACTCACAGAATCCTTTTAACTTATAAACATTCTGGGTGCCGGCTGGAGTCCATCCATCCAGCCAGAGTTTTTCTTATTAATATCTGTTAAGCAACTTACTTTCCCAAAATATACTTAAGTGAGTGCGAATGATCCTCATTCCTCCCTTCCACCGGACTATCAAAAAAGAGAAAGTGATGCATCGGGTTTTGTTGCCCTCGTCCTGACAGCTTCGAGATAGGCAACTTGTTGGTATACGGCATCATTGAACTGTGCGATAGCTAACTTCCCGTGATGACGACTGTGAGTAAGAAAGAAGCTCTTCCTATTCCTATTCAAACATGGCCGTATGAACTTTGTATCCCGCAATAATCCTGATTGGTTCATAGCAAGTTCGTTATTATAACAGTATATTGCATGCAATTACTGTTGTTGTTATAGCCGCAGTAACAATCCCCGAAGGTTAAAAGAGTTTTGCAGTTGTGCGCGGTTCGTTTTCATGTATGAGTCCGGTCGCTCCGGAACAAGTACTTTCTTGAACTGACTCGCTGCCTTGGGTACGATTATTTTTACCTCTCGAAGGTTTGTGGATTAAGCTAATTCTTCGTCAGATCGCCGAATGGTGGTCATACAAAGTTGAGCGTCTCATTTATATTCATTTCGGAGCCTTTGCTGTCTGTATAATCTGCAATATCGTTTCCTTTAATATTGAGCTGTCAGGTAATCCAGGAAGAAACAAGTTCAGATCTGATTTAACCAAAAAACATTGTTATTGTTGTTGTTGTTGTTGTTGTTGTTGTTGTTGTTGTTGTTGTAGCGATAAGGTTGCTCCCCGAAGGCTTTGGGGAGCGTTATCGATGTGATGGTCCTTGGCCGGATACAGATCCGGTACGCTCCGGTAACACAGCACCATTAAGGTGCTAGCCCGACCATCTCGGGAACGATTTATGTGGCCACATTAAACCTTCAGGCCATCCCTCCCTCACCACCCCAAGTTCCATGAGGAGTACGACATAGTCATGTTGGGCGCTGAAATGACAATAAAATGGAGCAAACATAGCTTCTCTTGTTGTTGCTGTTGTAGCGATAACGACACTCCCAAAATCCTTGGGGAGTGTTATTCATGTTGATGGTCCTTTGCCGAATACAGATCTGGTACGTTTCGGTAACAAGCACCATAAAGGTACTAGCCCACCCATCTCGGGAACGATTTGGTATGACCACATGAAACCTTCTAGGCCATAACGCCCTCCCACCCCCTAGATCCATCAGGAATTCGACGTCGCCAGTACCTCGGCTGTTAATGAAACAGGATTCGCCACGGGTAGGTGAGGTTGACAATTAGGTTGGAGAAGCTATACATTGCGCTGGCAACCCCTTGAATCTTCCGTGTTTAAGTCGCCTCTTACGACAGCATTACCAACCGTGGGTATATCCTAAGCGCCCTAACCCGCTGGGGTGAAAAATTTATTTTGTGACATGGTCCTCGGATTGAAAAGCACGGCAATAGTAAGCCGGTAAAATTTTCTGACATATAGAATCTTCCAGTAAAGCCTAACACTAGTTCCATTTGCCAGCTGAAGCTGCAAGTAGACAACTTACAAAACTAACTCTGACAGCATTTTCGGAACATATTCGCTGTGAAAAAATAACAGCTCACCATTTTTTCTAATGTTACCTGATCCCAATTGGTCAAGGCATCTAACTCAGCATATACATTTCAAAATATAGGTTTTTGGGTTTAGGCTTTGTGAGAGCAGTTGCAGTTGAATTTTTGCCGGTAATATTTTTCTTGGGCATTTTTTACAAATCTGGCGACCTTTGTTTAGCTACTTAACAAGTAGACCAAAAAGACCTCTTAGTGAGAAAACTGATTGGCTACAAATTGTTATACAAAGTAACTTTCGCTTATAGGACATACATCACAACTGGACTCTGGATAGGCAGCTTAACCTGTTACATTATCCAGACTGAAATTCACCTAAACCTGGGTATTTGACTTGTATACCTGAATTCACCGGGCATGACTCAGTTGAGAAGATTTTCGACTTGGCGTAGGGAAAGCTCGCGCTTCTTCAGATCTAACCAGGGACGGAAAATAATAATTTTTTTTCCGGTAGTCGAAAAAGTCCTGGTCAAAAAATTGTCCTAGGTGAAAATGCTTAAGTTCCCAGGTATCCCTATAGCAATATCATGTCGAATCATGCATCCTTTTTATTTTTGGAACTTTTTCCATAAAGTCCACATAAAAAAATATATAAATAAATAATAGTAAAATTTGTATTTTTATTTTTTGAGTCCGATAGAACTTAGTGAACTCGAACTTTTAAAAATAAAAGTCCGGAAAAAAAGTTAAATCCGGACTTTTATTTTTTAAGGCCAAAATAAAAGTCTGGCTTGATAACAAAGAAATTGCTTATCCGAATTAAAAAAAATTTTTTTATTGCCGGACTTTTATTTTGGCCTTAAAAAATAAAAATCCGGATTCGACTTTTATTTACGGACTTTTAGTTTTAAAAGTCCGAGTTTAACTAGTTCTATCGGACTCAGGTAATAAAAATCCGAAAATAATTTGTATCTTGATCTAAATATA
Organism: Eurosta solidaginis; assembly: GCF_040869045.1. NCBI lineage: Eukaryota > Metazoa > Arthropoda > Insecta > Diptera > Tephritidae > Eurosta > Eurosta solidaginis. The sequence continues at coordinate 261,136,443 of NC_090320.1, read as the reverse complement.
TTAAAAGTCCAAAATTAATAGTTTTGTAAGGAATTACATTATAAAAGGAATAACAGTTTCCGCCCCTGGATTTAACAGCTGAGCGGGACGGCGTCCCCTTATTTTCTTGGCAGACCAAGCTTCATTGCGAAGGTTTGTATCTTGGATTCGCGTCAGCTCTCAATAAGTTTACATTAAGTAGAATTTAATAACGTTACTTTGGTCGGAAATTGTTTTTTTGTTTTTTTTTTTTTTAGATTGATGCATTAATGCTTTGTGTATCGAAGCTTTTTGATTTAATAATTTCGAATTAACAAAATGAGTACCGTACTGAGAGTTAACGTTCGATATTGGGTCACTGAATTTTCCTCTACTACGGCGGTAGCCGACTTATGACTCATTCGCAGATGCGGAAGTCCTCATCAAAACGAAACAAATACATATCTATATCCGTAAAAGCAATAAAACCGAAAAAAGACGGTGGAAAATATCAGACGAGGTATAAAAAATATTGGTGCCTCACATTCACACACGTCAGAGGGAGGATCGAAATTTCCTTTTCGGGGTTTGGTCGTCCTTGCGATGGGATTTCCGAATTCACTCACTATATTTTGCCGATTTATATATGATTTCTCGTAATACAAGACAAAGCGATTTAGCATTTGTGCCATTTTCAATGCGATTTTTTGTTCTCTATAGAGAAAAATAACACCGAAGATGGCCAAATGGTTAGTATCCAAAACAGATTTGAAAAAAAACTCACGATGAATCATTCAAATTCCAATGTACATCAACTCTCCATCTTGTCAGAAAACGAACAGAACCAAACGGTTATTTTTTTGAAATTCTCTGATGCCCTGAAGTGGATAAGTTTTGTGGAATACAAGTGAAATTGCTACGGAATCTTTTTGAATTGTGAAATGTGTTAGACAAATTTTTTCTAAATTATAATAAATATGTGTGAACTGATGTTCGAGAAACCAAATTATCGACGCCGACACGGCCCTATTCCACATTTTTATTACTTCCGATATTTTACAGTCAAGGTGTACAAGTTAAACACGACCTATTTAAAAAAAATCTCTCCAAACACGTAAAACGCCATTTAATAGTCAGCTTAAACTTCGCTAAACTTGTGATTATTATTATTATTATTTTTGCATTTTTAGGGCCCGAAAAAATAACTTGACAATATCAAAAAGTTCTGTTATCCCATTAGCCACCATACCGCATTTTTATTGCTTTTTTCCCTCGTTGTAATTTTTATACTCAGCTGAGCAGAGCTCACAGAGTATATTAATTTTGTTCGCATAACGGTACCCCGTAACGGCATAAACTAATCGAGATAGATATAGATTTCTATATATCAAAATGATCTGGGCGAAAAAAGGAATGCCTTTAGCCATGTCCGTCCGTCCGTCTGTAAACACGATAACTTGAGTAAATTTTGAGGTATCTTGATGAAATTTGGTATGTAGGTTCCTGGGCGCTCATCTCAGATCGCTATTTAAAGTGAGCGAAATCGGACTACAACCACGCCCACTTTTGTGATATCGAAAATTTCGAAAAACCGAAAAAGTGCGATAATTCGTTACCAAACACGGATAAAGCGATGAAACATGGCAGGTGGGTTGACCATATGACGCAGAACAGAAAATTTTTAAAATTTTGGACAAAGTTTTGCAAGCTGTAATTTGGCAGTCGTTGAAGATATCATGATGAAATTTGGCAGGATTGTTACTCCTACTACTATATGTGTTCTAAATAAAAATTAGCAAAATGGGATGACGAACACGCCCAATTTAAAAAAACAATTTTAAAAGTCAAATTTTAACAAAAAATTTAATATCTTTACAGTATATAAGTAAATTATGTGAAGATTAAACTCCAGCAATGACATGTTGCAACAAAATACAATGGCTCCCCCCCTTTTTCATTTAATTTGTCGAGAATACTTTTAATGCCATAAGTCGAACAAAATTCAAATAAAAAGATGATAAAAAACTTTTAAGGACTACCTTTATATAAATGGACCAAAAAATAGAAGGCAATTTTTACTTTAATATAGACACAGTCTTGTTGAATTTTGACTGAAAAACTTTAACAATAGCTCTTGTAAGAATTTGGGGATTTAAAACTATAAAGGTGGAGCGCAATCTTTCAATTTAAGGCAAACCATGTACTTGGGATTAACTAATTGACTATGTATTTAAAATTTAAACACGTGCACTACCCTTATAATTTTAAATCCAAAAATTCTTTTACAAGAGCTATTGTTAAAGTTTTTTAGTCAAAATTCAACAAGAATATGTCTGTATTAAAGGAAAAATTGCCTTCTTTTTTTTTGGTCCATTTATATAAAGGTAGTCCTTAAAATTTTTTCATCATCTTTTTATTTCCAATTTTTTAGTACTGCCTACAAAAAGGCAATTGCAACTTTCATTAGTAATTTAAGTAATTCCTAAGTGAAAATTCGTATATTTATTTATTTGTTCAAAATAGCAAGATTTAATAGAATTAGTGGAATTTTCGCTGACAACACTGGTGAAAACAACAGAATTCCACCTCGTTTGTCAGCTACTTAATTTGCACAGCTGAAAATCGTGGTGAAATTCGCATACGCCTGAAAGTCTAAAACAATCGTGGTGAAAGTCGCGTAAGCCTAAAGGTATGCAAGGACGTGCATTGAGTTGGGCCTTCAACGAAGTGGAATTCTGCAACGCCTGCAACACTCAGGAGGCTAGCCATGAAGATATGGCCTAATCTTCTAAATAGTTCGACTTGTGCGTTACATAGCTCAATTTTTTAATCAAACATTGCACTGTCACCGACTTTTAAACTATATTTCAGGTTTCAAGTCTCTAAATATCCAGGAAGTTAGATAAAAGTCGATTGCAATATTCCCTATTTAAAACTAGTTTTCTCAATATCTCCATACATGCGCCACCTAGCGGAATTTTTTCGATAATATATTGCATTGTCACCGGGTTCTGACTTACGGCCCAAGTTTCATGTCTCTAGCTCATCAGGAAGTTACTCAAACATCGATCGCAAGATTCCCCCCGTTTTTAAAGGATTTGCAGTTATCTTGACTAGCGCGCCACCTAGCGGAACTTTGTTTTATATAAATTGTATTGTCTCCAGGCCTCTAACTAAGTGCCAAGTTTCAAGTCTCTAGGTAACCGGGAAGTTAGTTAAAAATGGATGGAAAGATTCCCAAATTAAAATTTGTTTTCTTACTATCTCGATCCGCGTGCCACCTAGCGGCGGTTTTGACCCACGGCCCAAGTTTCAAGTCTCTAGCTCATCGGCAAGTTACTCAAAAATCGATCGCAAGATTCCCCTCGTTTTTCAGGGATTTGTAGTTATCTCAATTAGCACGCCACCAAGCGGAACTTTTTTTTCTATAAATTGTATTGTCACCGGGTCTCGAACTATGTGCTAAGTTACAACTCTCTACGTAACCGGGTAGTTAGCTAAAAATGGATTGCAAGATTCCCAAATTAAAATTAATTTTCCTAATATCTCGATACATGCGAGGCCTAGCGGAATTTTTTTGATAAAATATTGCATTATCACCGGGTTCTGACTTATGCCTCAAGTTTCATATCTCCAGCTCACCGGGAAGTTACTCAAAAATCGATTGCAAGATTCCCTCCGTTTTTTTAGGGATTTTCGTTTATCTCGATTCGTCTTCCACCTGGCGGCATTTTGTTTTCCACGAATTGTAGTGCCATCGACTCGCAAACTATGTGCTAAGTTTCAAGTCTCTAAGTAACCGGGAAGTTAGTTAAAAAATGGATTGAACGATTCCCAAATTAAAATTAATTTTCCTAATATCTCGATCCATGCGCCACCTAGTGGAATTTATTTTAATAAAATATTGCATTGTCACCGTGTTCTGACTTGCGGCTCAAGTTTCATATTTCCAGCTCATCGGGAAGTTACTCAAAAATCAATTGCAGGATTCCCCCCGTTTTTCGAGGATTTGTAGTTATCCCACTTAGCGCGCCACCTAGCGGAATTTTGTTTTCTGTAAATTGTATTGTCACCGGGTCTCGAACTATGTGCTAAGTTACAGTCTCTAGGTAACCGGGAAATAAGAAAAAAATTGATTGAAAGATTTCCAAATTAAAACTAATTTTCCTAATATCTCGATCCACGCGCCACCAGCGGAATTTTTTTATAAAATATTGCATTTTCACCGGTTCTGACTTACGCCTCAAGTTTCATATCTCCAGCTCACCGGGAAGTTACTCAAAAATCGATTGCAGATTCCCTCCGTTTTTTCAGGGATTTTCGTTTATCTCGATTCGTCTTCCACCTGGCGGCATTTTGTTTTCCACGAATTGTAGTGCCATCGACTCGCAAACTATGTGCTAAGTTTCAAGTATCTGGATCACGGAGAAGTTAGTTAATAGTCGATCGCAAAATTTACATTTTAAAATTAATTTTCTGTATATCTTGATCCGTGCGCCACCTATCGGATTTTTTTCACTTGCATTGTAATGTCTTTCAGATTTGAACTATGTTCTAAGTATCAAGTGTCTAACTCAACGGGAAGTTACCGAAAAAGACTTTTCCGTGGGTAAAAAATTCGTATGGAAATGTGGGGACAAATATGAAAGCGACTTAATATAAAGGTAAAAAAAAAAAATGTGAAATTTGGTAAGGGCATAGCTTCTATGACGATAATTGTTTTCTACGAAAATGGCTGAAATTGGTTGAAGCCAAGCCCAGTTTTTATACACAGTCGACCGTCATCCTTCCGCTCGGCCGTTAACACAATAACTTGATTTTTTCGATTTCGAAAATTTCAAAAAATGAAAAAAAATGCCATAATTCTATAAAAATACAAAAAGGGGATGAAACATTGCGATTGGATTGGTTTTTTGACGTAAAATATAACTTTAGAAAAAACTTTGTAAAATGGATGTGACACCTACCATATTAAGTAGAAGAAAATGAAAAAGTTCTGCAGGGCGAGATCAAAAGCCCTTGGAATCTTGGCACGAATACTGTTCGCCGTATTACATATATAAATAAATTAGCGGTACCCGACAGATGATTTTCTGGGTCACCCTGGTCCACATTTTGGTCGATATCTCGAAAACGCCTTCACATATACAACTATAAACCCTCATTAACACCTTTCATTTGATATCCATATCATACAACACACATTCTAGAGTCACCCCTGGTCCACCTTTATGGCGATATCCCGAAATGGCGTCCACCTATAGAACTGTGGCCCACTCCCTTTTAACATACTCTTTAATACCTTCCATTTGAAACCCATGTCATACAAACACATTCCATGGTTACCCTAGGTTCATTTTCCTACATGGTGATTTTCCCTTATTTTGTCTCCAAAGCTCTCAGCTGAGTATGTTATGTTCGGTTACACCCGAACTTAGCCTTCCTTACTTGTTTTTTTTTTTCTGTCACCTTTCAGCACCTCATCAACTCATTTTACATTGGGTGAGTAAATTCTGACTACGAAGTATAACAACCACAATGATCGCCCAGTGATGGAGTGTATAACTAACTTGGCCAAGCAAGTGTTTATTACGCTATCAAAATCAAGTGCATGCATCTGCACTCGTACATAACAACTGGCCACACACTGTGCCTTTCATCACATGTTTTGTAGAATTTCATGTTTAAATGAAATTTTCTTTGTTGACGCGCGCTCACAATTTCATTTAATAGTGGCCAGCAAATTTTATGTGGAAAACACAGCAATTGCGGGGAATTTGTGTGGCAGTTAGAAAATGTGTGTGTACCGTTAAATTCAAATATGCGTATGTGCATGTGTATCGTCGTATCCGACTTGTCATGTTTAGCAAAGTGGAACGCCACAAGCACTCATTTCACCTGCTGAGATATGTCGTTGTTGCTGTTGTTGTAGCTGTGTCGTCATTTGTGCTTATGTGGCAAGTTTAGGGGAGCGAAAATTTATTGGTGGCCCCACAATATGGTGAGTTTAAATGGTTTCAATATTTTAGCACTTCCAAGTCATAAATTCTAAAGTTTCTGGTACTTCAACATTGTTTTTGCTTTGTTTTAATGTTGTTAAATTTGACTTTTTTGTAAAAGCAGCACATTAAATTTGATGTAAGGTTTGGCATACTTAAGTAGAGAAACGGCTCATCAGTTATTTATCAAGGTAGAAGAGCAATAAAAAAATTACGTTCCTTGAAAAATACCAACAGAAGCGATTTTATATTGGGCCTGGTAATTGAACGATGAGAAAGTGCCAGCCGAATTGGTTGCTGGCCAAACAATGTCTAGAAATGATGGCGATGGAGAAAAGAGCTGTCGATATATATAAACAAGTAAGGAAGGCTAATTTCGGGTGTAACCGAACATTACATACTCAGCTCAGAGCTTTGGAGACAAAATATGGGAAAATCATCATGTAGGAAAATGAACCTAGGATAGCCCTGGAATGTGTTTGTATGGCATGGGTATCAAATCGAATGTACTAAAGAGTATTTTAAAAGAGAGTGGGCCATAGTTCTATAGGTGGACGCCATTTCTGGATATCGCCATAAAGGTGGACCAGGGGTGACTCTAGATTGCTTTTGTACGATATGGGTATCAAATCAAAGGTGTTAATGATTATTTAAAAGGCAGTGGGCCCTAGTTCTATAGGTGGACGCCTTTTCGAGATAACGCCATAAAGGTGGACCAGGTGTGGCTCTAGAATGTGTTTGTATGATATGGGTATCCAATTAAAGGTATTAATGAGGGTTTTAAAAGATCACTGCCCTTAGGTTTATATGTGAATGCGTTTTCGAGATATCAATCAAAATGTGCCCAGGGTGGCCCAGAACACCATCTGTCGGGTACGAGCGGAAGGACAGACGGTCGACTGTGTATAAAAATTGGACGTGGCTTCAACCGATTTCGCCCATTTTCACAGAAAACAGTTACCGACATAGAAGCTATACCCCTACCAAATTTCACAAAGATTGGAAAATTTTTGTTCGACTTATGGCATTAAAAGTATTCTAGACAAATTAAATGAAAAAGGGCGGAGCCACGCCCATTTTAAAATTTTCTTTTATTTTTGTATTTTGTTGCACCATATCATGTTGACATAATTTACTTATATACTGTAAAGATATTAACTTTTTTGTTAAAATTTGACGTTTAAACATTTTTTTGTTTGTTTAAAGTGGGCGTGTTCTTCATCCGATTTTGCTAATTTTTATTTAGCACATATGTATATAGTTATAGTAGTAACGTTCCTGCCGAATTTCATCATGATATCTTCAACGACTGCCAAATTACAGCTTGCAAAATTTTAAATTACCTTCTTTTAAAAGTGGGCCGTGCCACGCCCATTGGCCAAAATTTTACTAATTTTCTATTCTGCGTCATAAGGTCAACCCACCTACCAAGTTTCATCGCTTTATCCGTCTTTGGTAATGAACTATCGCATTTTTTCGGTTTTTCGAAATTTTCGATATCGAAAAACTGGGCGTGGTTATAGTCCGATATCGTTCATTTTAAATAGCGATCTGAGATGAGTACCCAGGAACCTACATACCAAATTTCATCAAGATACCTTAAAATTTACTCAAGTTATTGTGTTAACGGACAGACGGACGGACATGGCTCAATCAAAATTTTTTTTGATACTGATGATTTTGATATATGTAAGTCTATATATCGATTCCTTTATACCTGTACAACCAACCGTTATCCAATCAAAGTTAATATAATCTGTGTGCAAAGCACGCTGAGTATAAAAAAATGCAATTTCCTATTGAAACCAAGAAATTAAAATGGTTGTACACTCCGACTGTTGCCAAATCAGAGTCGATACCAATGTCATCAATGGTTTCGTAAATTCTTGGTTGGGTATTCGTATTTAGTTATGAACCAATGCAAATCTTGACGGAATATATGACTTACAACCGTCTATGACTAAAATAGTGATTTCATTACGATTTTCCAAAGGTATTAGATTCTACTAATGACTTACCACAGCAATATTCCATATGCTTTTCCAGAGCCATTGTTGTTCGCAAAGAAATTTATAGCCACATTTCCGAGTAACTTTGATTAGATGCTCTCGAAGCCGTATTTGTCCAGTTCCTCCAGTAGTATAATATTATTTAAATGAATATAACCGGTGAAGCAGATAATGGGCAAAATCTAAAAAAATATATAATTTTTTTTCGACAATTTAGTTATTTAATTAGCTCAGAGTAAAGTGAAATAAATTTTTAGTCAGTGTTTTCGAGGCACATCTAATATTTTGGTAAGCTGTAAGTATCCAAAACGACTACTAAAAATTTACTTAATGTTTGTTATTAGGTCGTCGTATGTTTTTATGTTAACTTACTATTATATCAAGTCTCAAGCAGATGCAGTTTTTTCTGAAAAGATCTTCATGGCAGCAATGCACTCGTGGGGCTTACTGTTCCCCTGGCGAGGGTGATTAAAATTGATTGTCGAAAATGATCACCAAACAGGCTTGAAATTATGTGGAAACAATTCTCAAATATTCTGTGTGAATGTGAAGTAATGAAATGTGGGTGGTCTCAGCGTGCATGCCCCACGGGGACGTAGCGGGACCACCACCTGCGATACTGGGCGAAATCACCGTTGAAGCAAGGCGGAGAGGTGTTGGCGTGATCATCGGTGCCGATGCTAATGCCCATCATAGCATCTGGGGAAGCTCGGATACCAACACTAGAGGTGAGTCTTCATTTACTTTTATTGTAGGTGAGGGACTTTGTATATGTAATAGGGGGAATGACCCGACTTTTATTACTGCGGTAAGGGAGGAGGTCCTGGACCCCACCCTGGTTAGTAGAGAACTGGAAGGTCGGATATCTGGCTGGAGGGTTCTCAACAAGCACTCCTCTGATCACCGATATATTCAGTTCTCGGTGAATGAAGAACATCCCGGTAAAATATATTTTAGGAACCCTAAAAGTACTAACTGGGACTTGTATTGTAGGAAGCTGGGAGAGCTATTGCCTGCGGCGCCTACCGTTAGTTCGGACCTGTCCGAATCTGAGATAGACGTTCTGGTGGAAAACTTCACCTCGGTAAGCAATAGCGCCTTTCAGCTGTCCTGCCCATTAAAAATTTACAGGGGGAAGGGCAAGCCGCCCTGGTGGTCGGATTCTCTTGACGACCTAAGAGCGTCCAGTCGGCGGCTCTTCAACAGAGCAACAGAGGGATTTAAAAATATGAAATAAGGATAGCCAAGTGAGATGCATGGCGAAGCTTCTGCGAAAAGGTAGAAGGCTGCAATGAATCCACGAGGCTTAGAAAAATACTCTCTAGGAATCCCACTCCTCTGGGGTATCTGCGAGATGATGGTGGGGACTGGTCGATGAGTAGCGAGGAGTCCCTAAGGCTTTTACTGGACAATCATTTTCCCGATGTCCCAGTTGCGCAGGGATCTTCGCCTGCACAGTCGGCGGTCGATGGCCATGCAGAATTGCCTGCCATTCCAATACGGGAAAGTCAAATAACCTGGGCTATAGGGTCGTTCAAGCCCTATAACTCTCCGGGCCCGGATGGAATCATTCCTGCGCAACTTCAAAAGTCTTTGGGGATTTCCTGCCGCTGGTTGGCCATCATCTATACTAACTGCCTCAGGCTTAACGATATCCCGAAGTCTTGGCACACGGTTAGGGTTATTTTCATTCCGAAGGCCGGCAGAAACTCTCATGTATCACCTAAGGATTTCAGGCCAATCAGTATCTCGTCGTTTCTTCTTAAGACGTTTCAGCGGCTGATTGAACTGTACCTACGGGAAAGGATACCTCGGGGTTACTGTCAGCTTCACAGCATGCGTACTGCAAGGGCAGATCGACGGAAACGGCTCTCCGTTCGATTGTAAAGCAAATAGAGGGGTCCCTAGAACACAAAGAGTATGCTCTGGGTGCCTTTCTAGACATCGAAGAGGCTTTTAACAATATCTTACCGGGTGCAATCGCGATGTTCTGCAGGGCTACCTGGATACTGTGGCTAGGTGGGCTGAATCATGTGGATTGGCGGTCAACCCGGGAAAAACGGAATTGGTTCTTTTTTCAAGGAGATATAAGTTGCCCGATTTCAGAACTACCTCAATTGGAGGGGTACCGTTGGTACTTTCTGATAGGGTTAAATATTTGGGGATTATTTTGGACAAGAAACTGTCCTGGAGACCCAATGTAGAAGATCGGGCCAGGAAGGCCGCCATTGTCTTGTACTGCTGCAGAGGGGCTATTGGAAAGAGATGGGGACTCTCGCCAAGAGTATTACACTGACTTTATGAGATGGTGGTCAAACCGATTCTGCTATATGGGGTGTTGGTCTGGTGGAAAGCACTGAACACGGCGAGCACCTCCAAAATGGTAGTCGCTTTCCATCAGGATGTGTTCTGCAGTAACAGACGAGGCTCTGGCGACCTCGTTCCATGAGGAGCTTGGGGGTGGGGAGGGGATGGCCTGAAGATTTAATGTGGCCACATAAATCGTTCCCGAGATGGTCGGGCTAGCACCTTAATGGTGCTGTTGTACCGGAGCGTACCGGATCTGTATCCGGCAAAGACCATTACATCGAAAGCACTCCCCAAAGCCTTCGGGGAGCAACCTTATCGCTACAATAACAACAACAACATGTGTTCTGCAGTCTCATCTTCGCGATCACAGAATCGATAGAGTCTACTAGAATATATGCCCAATTTATGCATATGGCTCTTTAGCCTGCGGTGTGCTGTGAGTATGCCTGTTAAAATCCTAAGGCTACTTTTTTGGAGGTTAATCATAGCTTTGTATCGCTTTGGGTTGTACCCTCCTATTAGTGCCTTTGCCTGACGAAGTCCTGGACTTTCGCGCCAGTGTTGTTCTCTGAGGCACGCCTCTTTTTGTCTAAACTCTTCCCTTATTGTATGTGACCCTATTGGCATGATGGGCTCAGGTCCTATTGGCTTTTCGGCCGCTGCCAACCTGGCAAGCTCGTCCGCTTGCTCGTTACCATCCACTCCTCTGTGCACAGGTACCCATGCTAGACGGATGGTGTTATTGACTCCTAGCCTGTTTAACCTCTCTACGCACTCAAGGACTGTTGATGGTTTAATCTCAACTGAAGATAATGCCATAAGCGCAGCTTGACTGTCGCTGAGTATAGCGATTTTCTCGTTGGTGTATCCCCGCTGTAAGTTTATCTCTGCACACCGGCTTATAACTAGAACTTATTTTGGTTCGGGGTCTAAGGATCCCCGCTCCTATGCCCTGCGGTGTCTTCGAGCCATCGGTGTACCAAATTCTAGTGTGTTCCTGGTGAAGCGCTTCAATCCTGGAAGTGTCCCACGTACATTTGTTCCCCAGCTCTATCTTGAAGTGCTTCTCAAACTTAATTATCTTCCTCGTGTCATCTCTGGGAAGTTGGATGAGTGGAATAACTTGACTAGAGTTTAAAATTGCCACTTCGGCCACTTAAGCTGAGATGAGCAGCAAAATCTTATGTTATCCAACAAGGTACTAGCCCGACCATCTGGGGAACAATTTGGTATGACCACATGAAACCTTCTAGGCCATCCTGCACTCCCAACCCCTAGATTAATGAGGAGCTTGGGGTCGCTAGAGCCTCGGCTGTTAAAGAAACAGGATTCTCCACGGGTAGGTGAGGTTGAAAATTGGTTTGGAGAAGCTATATATTGCGCAGGCAACCACTTCAAAGGGTTGCGCTACACAACCCCTTGAATCAATTTGGTATTTTAGTGTCCTCTTACGACAGGCATAACTGCCGATGGTATATTCTAAGCGCCATAACCCGCTGGGATTAAATAAAACTCATATATTTATATGAATGCTTTTGGGATCACAATGCCAACTTGTCGAACAAGTTATATTATAACTCAATGTTAGCACGAGAACATGAAGGGTTATACTCCATATCATTTTGAAATTTTTGAAAAACTCAGATTGAAAAGTTTCGAAAGTGGGCCAAATAATTTGAAAGTTGACTCAAGAAATTAATACTAACGAAATTGTAAATATAATAATAAGCAACATTGAATCTAAATTAAAAACAACAATGCTAGTGAAAACAACGTTTATAATTTAATCAAGTAGCCGACTAAACGCCGTTTGTATTTCCTCGTTAAGTTTTTTATATTCACGCATAATTCTGCGTTCTCCATCTTTTAGTGGATCCTAAGAGATTAATAAACAAGTTTGAGTTTTCAAATTTTTCTCAGTTGAAGTATTGAACCTACCTTAAATTTCATTGATGACAATTCATACAAAATATTTCCCATTTCTTGACGTATCTCATTCCATGTAACACGATTCTCTTCTGATGCCGTGCTTTCGATTGCACTGCGTGCCAAATCATAAAATGTTATAATATTTTTCAGCATACCAACCGTTTTATAGAAGGGACAAAAGCGATCATAGGTCGAATACGAATTTTGTTGTAAGAAATCATCTTTAATCAATTTAGCCACCTCCAAAGTTACTTTATCTGCCTCAGCCAGCGAAGCTTTTCCCACAAGCTGTACAATTTCTGATAGATCTTCCTCTTCCTGCAATATCTCTTTAACTTTAACACGCAAACTAACAAATTCAGGAAAATTTTCTTCATAATACTCATCCAGAGCGCGCATATATTTCGAGTAAGACATTAACCAATTCACAGATGGAAAGTGTTTACGTTGTGCTAATTTTTTATCCAAACCCCAAAACACTTGTACAATACTTAGTGTGGCAGATGTAACTGGATCTGAGAAATCACCACCAGGTGGTGATACAGCGCCAACAATCGATACCGAGCCTTCACGTGCCGGATTGCCTAAACATTTGACACGTCCAGCACGTTCGTAGAAAGAGGCGAGACGTGCAGCCAAATAGGCGGGGTAGCCAGAATCAGCAGGCATTTCAGCGAGACGTCCAGAAATTTCACGCAAAGCTTCGGCCCAACGTGAGGTAGAATCTGCCATCATAGAAACGTTGTAACCCATATCACGAAAATATTCGGATAGTGTAATGCCAGTGTAAATTGAAGCTTCACGTGCAGCAACTGGCATGTTGGAAGTGTTGGCGACTAGAGCCGTACGTTTCATAATAGATTCGGTAACACCATCAATTTCAACCGAGAGTTGAGGGAAATCACGTAATACTTCAGACATTTCATTACCGCGCTCACCGCAACCCACATAAACAATTACATCCGAATTGGAGTATTTCGATAAGGCCTGAAAATTGAGGAAAGTCAATGAACTCATCAAGTCAATGAACCCCAAAAAGTGGGTCTGTGTCATCATTCTTAAATTTTTTGTTTTGAATTATTATCAAGAAAACCAAGAATATGAAAATTAATTTCAATTATTTAATAATTTTATAAAGAATGCTTCAAAAAAAATTAGCTGCCGGAGTTACTGAGGACGATGAGATAGAGTGTCCTCGTTACTTTAAGATAATTATGCCACTTTTCGGAATCGGACCTGGCATTAACAGTTTTTCGAAACATTTAAAGCAGACTGACACACACAAGTTAGGGTATTGCGAAATCGATGAATGGTAGCCAATAGATAGCAACGAACTAATTGATCTAAGCTCCTACTTTGCACTTTATGAGATGCTAGAAGCTAACGCCTATGTCCTATAGCTCTTCACAATCCCTCATCCAAATGAAGCTCCCTCAGAAAGTCCAGAATGTAACTTGGCTTTAGGAAGTGTATGTCCCTATTATCTTCTGCAGTCTCATCTTCGCTGTCCTATAACCAACAAATATCCTACACCATATGAGTATCTACGCTTCCCAAGGCAGTCGGTTCTATGTACCGGAGCGACTCGGGATTTTTCCCGACCAAGGACTGTCATTTCAGTGTGACCCCATCTAATTTGTTTCGTCCCTCCCACAAATTGTCATCCTCCCAGCAGCTCCTTGCAGCAGGACTGCTCCATATTCTCTTACTCCGGGAAGGCATCGAATCCAATCCGGGTCCGTCTCCTGACCCCGGTCCTGAGAAATGGTTTTGCTGCATCTGCCGGAAAATAATCTTTTTAGGACGGTCATACTCTGTTCAGTGTGTCTCGTGCAAGGGATGGTTGCATCGGACAGGTTGTTCTGGGCTTGATCCCAAAACCCGACGTCCACGTAACTTTTATAAATCTTTTGTGGCTCCTTGCTGTTCACGCCCAAGGGCGTCCCGTAGTCTACGTCTAAGCGCCCCTCCACTACCTACCAGCAGCCCCGCTGCTCAGCAAGCCACAACAAGTACCCGCTGCTGCTCGCGCCCCACGGCGCCAACAACTCAAACAGCTGCTACCACTCATAACTACAATCTTCGTAGTAGAGTCGGAAGCAATGCTGAGCAACAGCCCCTGCCCCCGTCTTCTCCCCCCTCTTTTCCGGCAGAAATCGTGTAGGTCAGGGAAACAGACTCTTAGTCCCTACCTCCGTTTGCACCGTTTGCCAGCACAGAATATATATGTTTGCGGCATCCGCCCAATGCAGCTCCTGCCTTGGGTGGTGCCACTTCCCTAGATGTTCTGGTCTCCGCGACGGCAACCCCCCGACGGGTTTCATCGGCCATGTTGCCAGGTCGCAAACCCAAATCATCCGGGTACCCCAATGCTTGCCCAAGGACGCCCAGTCCTAGGGCCACAACAGCAATTGCGTCCTGGCCTTCCCCAACCCAGGCGTAGTCACCCGTCACTTACCCACAGAGTGGCGACGTCTCCCCTTATGCACTTCAGAATTCTGCAGTTAAACTGTAATGGACTAACTGGGGAGATTACGGAGATAGTCGATTTCATGAAGCGGCACAACATCCGCATTGCTGCGATTCAAGAGACTAAACTCACAGCAAAATCTGCATTGCAGACCTGCTCTGGGTATAACGTCCACAGGAAAGACCGCGAGAGCGGAAATGGAGGCGGTCTCGCGTTTATCATACACCACTCTGTGCAATATTATATATTTGATCCTGGCATCGACCGCAGGGACAATGTCTTAGAACGTCAAGGCCTATCTGTCCGGTCAGGCGATGCAAACCTAGAAATAATCAACATCTACATCCCTCCTGTCACCTGTTGCCCCAGTGGATACCGCCCTAATATCAGGGCCTTACTCACTGGCAACAATCGCATTATCTTAGGCGATTTCAATGCCCATCATGATCTATGGCATTCAAACTTGCGGGCGGACAGTAGGGATGAGATGTTGGCGGATCGAATAGAAGAAACGACGTTCTGCACAATAAACGGAGGCGCCCCAAACACGTATGGTAGGAAGCTGTCGCAGCTCGCCAGATATCTCAATCGTGAGCGCAGAACTCGTAAACTGCGTCAACTGGCAGCCGATGGTAACATTGGCATCCGACCACCTGCCCATACTTATTTCGCTTGAGTGTAACGCCGACTTCATCGTCACTGAAAAACGCACTTTCATAACCTTCAAAAAAGGAAAGTGGGAAGAATATAAATCCTTTACAGACAGCCGCCTAGCTGCCCTCCCTATCCCGACTGATGCCCGCCAAGGGGAGCGTGCCTTCCGTAAGGTCATTAAATCCGCCTCGGCACATTTCATTCCCGCCGGGAGAATTCCCGAAATCCGGCCCACTTCCCGGCGGAGGCCGCAAACTTAGCGAGAGCACGTGACCTTATAAGACAGCTTGATCCAGGCGACCCCCAAATAAGGGATATAAACCAACGCATCAGATTGCTTGTAGATGAACACAAGCGGGCGAAATGGTAAGAGCACCTAAGAGGTTGTAACCTCTCTACAGGTGTGGGTAAACTTTGGTCCACCGTAAAGTCCCTATCGAATCCGACTAAGCACAAAGACAAAGTTTCCATTGCCTTTGGCGACAAAGTGCTGTCGGACGTGAAAAAATGCGCGGGCGCTTTCTGCCGACAATATATAATGCATCCTACGGTCGACAAAGATAGACGGAGAGCCAATAGACGCGCACATAAACACAAATTCAGCGCGTCACCAATCACCATCACCGCTAAAGAGGTTGAGGACGCCATTTGTCGTGCTAAACCATCCAAAGCAATGGGCCCAGACGGCATAGCCATGCCGATGCTTAAAAACCTAGGGAAAGAGGGGTTCAAATATTTAGCGCATGTCTTCAATCTGTCTCTTTCCACCTTTGTTATACCTGGGAAATGGAAAATGGCCAAGGTGGTCCCGCTACTAAAGCCTGGGAAACCAGCTAACATAGGTGAGTCGTATCGTCCGATGTCTCTCCTATCGCCAGTGGCAAAGACGCTTGAAGCCATTTTGCTCCCTTATTTCCAAGCAAATTTGCAGCTAGCCCCTCATCAGCATGGCTTCAGAAAACTCCATAGCACTACCACCGCGCTAAATGCCATTAGCACCCAGATAAATTGCGGTTTAAATCAATACCCCCACCATAGAACAGTACTCGTAGCGCTGGGATTCAAGGGGTTGTGTAGCGCAATATATAGCTTCTCCAACCCAATTGTCAACCTCACCTTCGAGCGGCGAATCCCGTTTCACTAACAGACGAGGATCTGGCGACCCCAAGCTCCTCATGGAACTTGGGGGTGGGGAGGGAGGGATGGCCTGAAGGTTCAATGTGGCCATATAAATCGTTCCCGAGATGGTCGGGCCAGCACCTTAATGGTGTTGTGTTACCGGAGCGTATCGGATCTGTATCCGACAAAGGACCATCACATCGATAATACTCCCCAAAGCCTTCGGGGAGTAACCTAATCGCTACAACAACAACAACAACAACAACTCGTAGCGCTAGACCTATCAAAAGCTTTTGATACGGTCAACCATGGCTCGTTACTGCAGGACCTGAAAGGGTCTACCCTTCCCCCATGTCTTAAAAGGTGGACCGCAAATTATCTGGGTGGTCGGCAGGCATCGGTGCAATTTAGAAACGAAACATCAAAACCAAGGAGAATTAAACAGGGGGTGCCACAGGGTGGTGTCCTATCCCCACTTTTGTTTAATTTCTACATATCTAAGCTACCTTCACCACCGGAAGGAGTCACAATCGTTTCCTACGCCGATGACTGCACAATAATGGCCACAGGCCCAGGCCCAAAGATCGATGCGCTATGCAATAAAATAAACGGCTACCTCCCTGATCTCTCCAATTTTTTCGCCTCGGGAAACCTGGCATTATCACCGACTAAATCTTCCGCGACCTTATTTACAACATGGACGCCCCAAATGTCGACCATTTTGAACATCCACGTCGATGGCACTACGCTACCGACTGTCCTACACCCCAAAATCTTGGGTGTGACGTTTGATCAGGATCTACATTTTGGTGAGCACGCAGCCGCAATTGTTCCGAGAATTCAGAGCCGTAACAAAATCCTCAAATCCCTCGCTGGCAGTACTTGGGGAAAAGATAAAGAAACGCTCATGACTACATACAAAGCAATTAGCCAGCCGAATACGTGCTACGCGTCACCCATATGGTCGCCAAGCCTAAAAATCACCCACTGGAAGAAACTACAGGCCTGCCAAAATACCGCTCTCAGAATCGCCACGGGCTGTCTTCTTATGTCCCCAGAACACCATCTGCATAATGAGGCGAGAATACTCCCCATCAGGGAGAGAAATGAGATGCTGACCAAACAGTTCCTGTTGAATACCCAGAAACCTGGGCATCCCAACAGACATCTGATTGATGAACCAGCACCGCCTAGGGGCTTAAGGAGTCATCTCCGTAAGCATTTTGAGGAAATACGGCACCTGAGAACCCAGCCGTATGAATTAAAAAAACACAAGCAGGTCCTTGGTGAACTCCATAAACAGGCGTCGGACCTTTATGCCGGGAATCGCCCGGTGAATCCAGTACTTAACGAAAATTGTCCAAAACTTGCGGAAGAGGAACGCATACTCCCCAGGGAAACGCGTGTCAATCTTGCTCAACTTCGTTCTGGATACTGTAACAGGTTAAACTCTTACCTATCCAGAATCAACCCCGACATACAAAATGTATGCCCCGCTTGCAATGTGTCCCCACATGACACCAACCATCTCTTCATTTGTAATGTGGAACCAACGCCTCTAACACCCCTTTCCTTTTGGTCCACCCCTGTTGAAACGGCAAGTTTCCTTGGACTCCCGTTAGACGATATTGATGACAATTTGTGATCGGTCGCGGCTATTAGGTAGGGCGAGCATTGCTACAACAACAACAACAACAGTATGCTTGGTTAAAATCTCAAGCTGCTTCTTGGAAAGTTAACCAAGTTCTTATTGTTGTTGTTGTTTTTGTTGTTTTAGCAGTGCTTCGCCCCATCCAATAGGTGCGACCGATCACAAATTGTCATCTATATCCTCTAACGGGAGTCCAAGGAAACTTGCTGTTCCAACAGGGGTGGACCATAATGAGAGGAGAACGTTTCCCAAGGCAGTCGGTTCTATGTACCGGAGCGACTCGGGAAAATTCCCGACCAAGGACTGTCATTTCAGTGTAACCCCATTTAATTTGTTGCGTCCCTCCCACAAATTGTCACCAAGTTCTTACATCGTCTTGTGTTGCAGCCCCCAGCAGTGCCTCCTGATTAAGCTCGTATATTCTTATGCGAGACCTTAAAGCTATGATGTGTTCAGTTTCTATGAGCTTGTTGGCATTTCTCTTTTGGGTTATGCTGTTATGATCTACTCCACTGGGTCCCACAATCTAGGCTATACTGATGATGTTGTTAGTCTCCACTCGGTTCGGCCTCTCCACGCACTTAAGGACTATTGAGTACCTAATCTCAACTGAAGATATGCCCTTGTGTGGCCTGGCTGTCGCTAATTATAATTATGTGGCTCGATCTTTATGTTGTTGTTGTTGTAGCGATTAGGTTACTCCCCGAAGGCTTTGGGGAGTATTATCGATGTGATGGTCCTTTGTCGGATACAGATCCGATACGCTCCGGTAACACAACACCATTAAGGTGCTGGCCCGACCATCTCGGGAACGATTTATATGGCCACATTGAACCTTCAGGCCATCCCTCTCTCCCCACCCCCAAGTTCCATGAGGAGCTTGGGGTCGCCAGAGCCTCGTCTGTTAGTGAAACGGGATTCACCGCTCGAAGGTAAGGTTGACAATTGGGTTGGAGAAGCTATATATTGCGTTACACAACCCCTTGAATCCCGCTCGATCTTTATCACTTCGAGAAGCTTCGTTGCAAGATGATCTCCTGTAAAGAGTCTGTAGTGGATATTAAACATTTAGGTTTTCAGCTTAATACACTTTTGCAACATCCCAACGGCGTAGGGGGCTTAGATTATACACGCGGCAGGTATACCTGCTGTAATGGATATTAAACTTGAGGGGACTAAAATACCCAAATGATTCAAGGGGGTGAAGTGCAACCTTTTCAAGAGGTTGCAAACGTAATTTATAACTTATCCAACCCAATTGTCAACCTCACCTACCCTTGGCGAATCCTGTTTGTGGACCATTCGAGCTGCAAAAACGAAGAGGATATAGAAACAGTCAAGCATTTTCTGTTCGACTGTTGTTGTTGTAGCGATAAGGTTGCTCCCCGAAGGCTTTGGGGAGTGTTATCGATGTGATGGTCCTTTTCCGGATACAGATCCGGTACGCTCCGGTGCCATAGCACCATTAAGGTGCTAGCCCGACCATCTCGGGAACGATTTATGTGGCCACATTAAACCTTCATGCCATTCCCTCCCTCCCCACCCCCAAGTTCCATGAGGAGCCTCGTCTGTTAGTGAAACAGGATTCGCCGCGGATAGGTGAGGTTGACAATTGGGTTTGGAGAAGCTATATATTGCACTGGCAACCTGAAGGGTTGCGCTACACAGCCCCTTCAATCTGGTATTTTAGTCGCCTCTTACCGCTGGGGGACAGACTGTCCTGCGCTTTGGCGCAAGAGGAAGGAATCTCTGGGATCTCCCTTCTTTGACGATCTTTGTGATCTGGCTAAGTTGGAACCTAAGAAATTCCTAACATTTGCTGGTCTACCTGTTGGTTTGAGTAGGGGAGAGATCTACGTGGTATCACAATGGGACCTTTTGGGCCTAATTGCACTGGTGCTCGCAACGGTGGTCAATCTAACCTTAACGGAGTATGAAAACTAATGAAATTGTATAAACTTTTTGTTAGCGTGTTCTTCAAGTTTCGGTAACGTTTATGGTTATTTTGCTAGATAATCTGGAATACAGAAATTTCTAGATATGAATTATGTAATTTCGACATTAACCTGTGATATAACAGTTTTGCCACAACCAAATGCTCCCGGTATAGCAGTAGTTCCACCCAAAACACAAGGAAACAGTGAATCCAGTACACGTTGTCCCGTTAAAAGTGGAGTAATTCCTGGCAATTTTTCAATAACTGGACGTGGTTGACGTACTGGCCAAACTTGTAACATCGAATGCTTTGTAACGACACCATCAAATTCGGTTTCCAATACAATATCATTTACAGTATAATTTCCCGCTGGTGCTATATATCTAACTGTACCACGAGCTCGTGGATTCATAAGTAACTTATGCGTTAATAAAGTATTCTCCGGTACGGTACCATAAATATCACCACCAGTCAAGTGTGAACCGACTGAAATCTTTTCAGGATGAAATTCCCACGATATATCACGTGACAAACTTGTAACATTTATACCCTTCGGAATATAGATTGATTTGGTTAATTCATTAATGCTACGTAGCGGACGTTGTATGCCATCGAATATGCTGCCCATTATGCCAGGACCTAATTCAACGGACAGAGGTTTGCCAGTTTTTAATACAGGATCACCAACAGTAACGCCTGAAGTATCTTCATACACTTGAATTGTTGCCATTTCCATTTCAAGACGAATAATTTCGCCGACAAGTTCAAAATAACCGACGCGCACCAATTCGTACATCGCAGCACCGGACATGCGTTCAGCGGTGACAACTAAGGAAATTAATAGGAAATAAATTGTGAATAAAGGTAATAGTCTAGTTGAGTGGTCGACTGCTAATACGCTACCAAAAATATCGAGAGAGGTGTCAAAAGACCCGTATTGACCTCGAGCCTTTTTGTGGACTTACAAAGGCACACGCCAGAGAAACTATAAGTAACTGGGAAACTAAACAATTCAGACGTCACTGGATTGATTGCCCAGGGCAAAGGCAGTGTAAACTGTTTATACTTCCGGCAACGAAAGTATCAGTCAAACTCATTAATCTAAGCAGGGAGGACCTAAGAACTCCTACTGGGTACTATACGGGACACTGCGGTCTAATATCACCTAAGTAAATTAAATCTGATGCCCAAAATTGAGGGACCAAAACTATATCCGCGCAAAACACTTATGTTCACAATTTGTTTTTGTGGGTATACAACATTACAACAACCACATAAAAATCGCCAACTTCAACTGCAAATGTCTCCGGACATAGACAAAATTTTCATTTTCGCCTTCGGATTATTGTTGTTGAGATTAATACGAGTCTTTTGACACCTCTCTCGATATTTTTGGTAGTGTCTTAGCAGTCAACCCGTCGGCAACGTTTTACAAGACGGTGCACCCCCTAATTTTAACAACCTCGACCTCCGTTTTAAGAATCCGAAAGCGGAAATAAAAAATTTTATTTCTGTCTAAAGTTATTCACAAAAAACCGTAAAATGACCACAAGAGGGTCCGAATGGGGTTCGGAGAATCAACTCCGACATACAAAATGTATGCCCCGCTTGCAATGCGTCCCCACATGACACAAACCAACTCTTTAAGTAATGTCGAACCAACGCCTCTAACACCCCTCTCATTATGGTCCACCCCTGTTGAAACATCAAGTTTCCTTGGACTCCCTTTAGAGGATATTGATGAGAATTTGTGATCGGCCGCATCTATTGGATGGGGCGAAGCACTGCTACAACAACAAGAGGGTCCGAAATATGGGGCCCGATCCATAGTTTTTTTGTATAGAACACCTTTCTGCGTTGGCAGCCTTCGGTGGCCCTTACAAAAAATTACCCTGGGTGGGTCCGACACCGGTTTAGGGATCAAATTAAATGCGCGCAGAACATCTTTCTGCATTAGTGTGTGTGTGTGTGTGTACAACAAATCTGACAAAGGTAATTCTATACGACAGCATAAAACTGCTAATACGCGTCCAAATATCGAGAGAGGTGTTGTTGTTGTTGTTGTAGCAGTGCTTCGCCCCACCTAACAGCCGCGACCGATCACAGATTGTCATCAATATCCTCTAACGGGAGTCCAAGGAAACTTGCTGTTTCAACAGGGGTGGACCATAAGGAAAGGGGTGTTAGAGGCGTTGGTTCCACATTACAATTAAAGAGATGGTTGATGTCATCTGGGGACACATTGCAAGCGGGACATACATTTGGTATGTCGGGGTTGATTCTGGATAGAAAAGAGTTTAACCTGTTACAGTATCCAGAACGAAGTTGAGCCAGAGTGACACGCGTTTCCCTGGGGAGTATGCGTTCCTCTTCTTTCAGTACTGGATTCACCGGGCAATTCCCGGCATAAAGGTCCGACGACTGTTTGTTCACCAAGGACCTGCTTGTGTTTTTTCGCTTCATACGGCTGGGTTCTCAGGTGCCGTATTTCCTCAAAATGCTTACGGATATGACTCCTTAAGCCCCTAGGCGGTGCTGGCTCATGTTTTTGTTGTTGTTGTAGCGATAAGGTTTCTCCCCGAAGGATTTGGGGAGTGTTATCGATGTGATGGTCCTTTGCCGGATACAGATCCGGTACGCTCCGGTAACACAGCACTATTAAGGTGCTAGCCCGACCATCTCGGGAACGATTTCTATGGCCACATTAAACCTTCAGGCCATACCTCTCTCCCCACCCCCCAAGTTCCATGCGGAGCTTGGGGTCGCCAGAGCCTCGTCTGTTAGTGAAACAGGATTCGCCGCGGATAGGTGAGGTTGACAATTGGGTTTGGAGAAGCTATATATTGCGCCGGCAACCAGAAAGGGTTGCGCTACACAGCCCCTTGAATCTGGTATTTTAGTCGCCTCTTACGACAGGCATACCTACCGCGGGTATGTTCTCACCCCCTAACCTGCTGGGGGGGTGCTGGCTCATCAATCAGATGTCTGTTGGGATGCCCAGGTTTCTGGGTATTTAACAGGAACTGTTTGGTCAGCATCTCGCTTCTCTCCCTGATGGGGAGTATTCTCGCCTCATTATGCAGATGGTGTTCTGGGGACATAAGAAGACAGCCCGTGGCAATTCTGAGAGCTGGTATTTTGGCAGGTCTGTAGCTTCTTTCAGTGGGTAATTTTTAGGCTTGGCGACCATATGGGTGACGCGTAGCACGTAATCGGCTGGCTAATTGCTTTGTATGTAGTCATGAGCGTTTCTTTATCTTTTACCCAGGTACTCCCAGCAAGAGATTTGAAGATTTTGTTACGGCTCTGAATTCTCGGAACAATTGCGGCTGCGTGCTCACCGAAATGTAGATCCTGATCAAACGTCACACCCAAGATTTTGGGGTGTAGGACAGTCGGTAGCGTAGAGCCATCGACGTGGATGCTCAAAATTGTCGACATTTGGGACGTCCATGTTGTAAATAAGGTCGCGGAAGATTTAGTCGGTGATAATGCCAGGTTTCGCGAGGCGAAAAAACTGGAGAGATCAGGGAGGTAGCCGTTTATTTTATTGCATATCTCATCGATCTGTGGGCCTAGGCCTGTGGCCATTACTGTGCAGTCATCGGCGTAGGAAACGATTGTGACTCCTTCCGGTGGTGAAGGTAGCTTAGATATGTAGAAATTAAACAAAAGTGGGGATAGGACACCACGCTGTGGCACCCCTTGTTTAATTCTCCTTGGTTTTGATGTTTCGTTTCTAAATTGCACCGATGCCTGCCGACCACCCAGATAATTTGCGGTCCACCTTTTAAGACATGGGGTTTCGGATTCTTAATACTGATGTCAATACGCGTCTTTTGACACTTCTCTCGATATTTTTGGATGCGTATTAGCATGCTGTCGTATAGAATTCCGCTGACAAAAAACAACAACCACATGAAAATTATAACCATTTTAAATTTCGCTTCCGGAATCTTAAAACGGAGGTCAAGACGCGTCTTTTGATACCACCTTTGATAATTTTGGTAGTAGTGCAGTTTAGGGGCCACCCTAAAGTTGGGCCAAGATTTTCGAGTGAGGTATCAAAAGATACGTATTAATCTCGAGAACAATAATCCGAAGGCGGAAAAGAAAAATTGTATCTCTGTCCGGAGATATTTACAGTTGAATTTGGCGATTTTCATGTGGTTGGTGTTGTGTTTGTACCCACAAAAAAATTGTGCATCACCACACACCCGGACTTGGCATGGCGTAGCTCAGGGTTATTTTTTATAAGCGCGACCGAAGGCCGCCAACGCAGAAAGGTGTTCTGCGCAAAAATACTACGGATCCCACCCTCGGTTTCGGAAGAACCCGCGGATCTTTTTTCGGTTTTTGTTATCATCTTTTGAACGGGTAAAAAAAGTTAACTTCCGCTTTCGAATTCTTGATCTAGACGTTAATACGCGTCTTTTGATACCTCACTCAAAAAACAAAGGCCGAATTATAGGGTGGGGCCCCTAAACTGCACAATTACCATAATTTTTGATAAAAATTAGGTGGTGCACCTTCTTGTAAAACGTTACCGACCCCTCAACTAGACTTTCACCAAAATAAAGGCAAATGTAGATTAGACGCATTTACCTGGTCCTGAAACTCCAAAAACACGTCCGTACATTTTCTCCTGGTATTCGATTTTTGGTTCTGCCGCGGGCTTCACCGTTGGCGCAGCCATGCAAACACATTCTGGCTTTACCTCGTCAAGGCATCCGCATTGCTTCGGTTCAGGCTCATAGCAATTGCACCACATTATGAAATCGAGAACAGTTATGGGTACCAAAGTGCAATATTTTTGTTATTTTCTTAAATTAACTCGCGATATTGTAAGCCACTAACGTTTTTTTCTTCAGTTGTAGATGTGAGATTTTTAAATTGAATTTTCGGTTTTGACAGCTTATGAATTTTATTTATATACACCCTGTGCTTATGCTTAAGATTACATCATGTCTGCACCTTCTTTTTCTACTCAAATAATTTCCACGAGCGCTTTCAGAGAACATTCCTCGTGTTCCAATGGTACATGAACCAGACATGGATAGAGATTTAACACGCGAATGCAACAACAATGTGAACCCAGTGAACCATATTGTTGTTGCATTTGCATGATAAATCTCTATCAGTATATGGTTCATGTACCATTGGAACAAAAGGATTATTTTCGGTGACAGTGTAATTTTAAACGACAGTATGACACTGCTAATACGGAGTCAAAATATGCTTATTAATCTCGCCCCATCCAATAAGTGCGTCTACCTACAAATTGTCATCAATGTCCCCGAGCGGGAGTCCAGGGAAACTTGCAGCTTGAGCAAGGGTGGGCCAGATAAGGGAAATTACAGGCGTCGGTTCCACAACTGAAAAGATAGGTGGTGTCATAATGTGTTATGGCCTCCGTGGGAGATCACCCGTGGAACGTACTAGTTGGCTGGTGATAGGTGAAAGGGTCAGGATTCACCCCCACTCATGGTTGCCTAGAGTGGTTACACACTCTCCATACTAAATTAGTGCAGGTGGCATCGCCGAGATTTTTATCCTATCAGCTGATTTTGTTTCTTCCATTTCACTGGTAAAAAAAGAGATGGCAAAAGCAAACATAATCAACACATTGGTAATTACTGCGATCGTGATGGTGAATATTTTTTTTTTTTTTTACAGCGCTTTAAGCTATCTCTATTGGCAAGTCCAATTAACTCAGCGCACAATTCTCTCACGACGCAAAAGTTGCCCCCTCTGAATTCCATACGCCTATCATCAACGCGACGACAAAATCGGAACATGGTATATGTGACAGGGACATGAGCCAACAGGTGGGTTGAACGAACCCATAAAAACAGCGAAGTATAGATTGATCGGGGGATCTAGCGGAAGCATATACGGAAGCGGGTTTTTGGCTTTTCCTTTTTTGGACACGTGAAAAGTTGTAAAAGTTGGAACGGACGGTGAATTTTCATACGGAAATATTTAATTTGAGAAAACGTTGGGGCAGTTGCTTCCAAACTTCGAAAATAAGTGAAACCAACATCCATTAGCATTATTTTGTGGGTTTGTTCCTAAGTTGTGCTTTGAAACCCACGAAAAGCCCGATTGCCCGATTGTAATGCATTTTGGGGCGAACCAAGGCCTGCTGAACTACCACCAGCTTTAACCCCACCAACAGCAGGGCCGGCAACATAGGCCTGCTGAACCACCACCAGCTTTAACCACACCAACAGCAGGGCCGCCGAACATAGGCCTGCTGCAACACCATCAGCTTTAACCACACCAACAGCAAGGCTGCCGAACATAGGCCTGCTGCAACACCACCAGCTTCAACAACAACGACGGGTGAAACAATTGGTGAGTTCGTTCCGTAATACGGACCACTATAATTTACTAAATTGAGAGATTCCAAAACCAAATTTGATTGTAAGAGAATTTAAAAATCACATAAAAGATAATTTAGTATTTAAAATTATAGAAAGTAGTATACTAACTAGATTTAGATTCCTAAAACAAAGCTGTTTGCCGAACAGACGTGTTTTATCTCGCCCTCTGTTTTTTATTCTTTTTGTCCAGTTTTTATATATTTATTTTACCTATTACGATATCTGGTGTAATGGATAAATAGTGACAAGCATTTTTCGCGTTCGGATACCCTTATTGTGCCTTGTGGTGGCTTTTGCAAGAAAGTCTATCATCGTTCTTGCTGTGAAGGCAACTTTTCAGAGTACGACGTGAATTTGCTTATGAAGAACCGCCACCTAAGTTATATGTGCGCGGATTGCCTAAACGCCTACGGCAAGCTTTGTAACGCCTATGACGCTGTGTTGGCATCCCATAAAGCTACAATGGAGTCCACAATGCTTGCCTTGGGCTTTAAATTTAAGGATTTGTTTGCGGAGATGGCTGATATGAAAAGTGTCATCAAAAAACATTTTAAAGATAATGAAGACGACTCTAACAAAAACAATGAAAGGAGTGTGGAGGCGATGGCTGATGGCATAAATAAAATAAAAAATGTTGTTAGCTCTATCACTAATCCGAACTCGTTGAGTAGTGGTAATGTTAGTCGCGCTCAAACCTCGTACTCTATCGATTTCACCTACACTAATGCACACCGTGGTGTGATGGTAGCGTGCTCCGCCGACAACACCGGATGCCCTGGGTTCAAACCCCGGGCAAAGCAACATCAAAAATTTTGGAAATAAGGTTTTTCAATTAGAAGAAAATTTTTCTAAGCGGGGTCGCCCCTCGGCAGTGTTTGGCAAGCGCTCCGGGTGTATTTCTGCCATGAAAAGCTCTCAGTGAAAACTCATCTGCCTTGCAGATGCCGTTCGGAGTCGGCATAAAATCATGTAGGTCCCGTCCGGCCAATTTGTAGGGAAAATCAAGAGGAGCACGACGCAAATTGGAAGAGAAGCTCGGCCTTAGATCTCTTCGGAGGTTATCGCGCCTTACATTTTTTTTTTTTTTTAATGCAGCCATGTATACATTGCCACTTGCTCGCCCGATCACCTGTTTATGCAAGTCCAATTTCTGCTGATAACAATAGTGAGCCTTTTTGCGTGCACTCAGCCACCCCTTCGCATGATTTCAATACACAAATGTCTTATGCTAAACGATTGACAGCACCTGTTAATACTGATGATATTCTCAATACAACCAAAGAAATTGAAATTAAAGAAGGTTGAACTCGCTGCTTCAAAATTCAGCGAGAAAACAAAAATTTTCTGAAAGAGCAGGTTAGTGGAGTTCACCATACTCTTTGGCTCATCTTTCGCACCGCGCGGCGAAAACGAATTCAAATTGAATTTTCGTGATTTTCGTGAAGTTTTGTTTTGATGTCAAGCAGTGTCGGTCGCGTAATTTTGTTTTCGTTTCAGTGATAAAAATGTTTAATAATTGAATGAAATTTAACGTGTTAAAGTGTTTTTCAATAAATTAATGTGCGGGAAGTGATAGAAAACTTAAAATTGTAGTTTAAAAGTGATACAAAGAAATTGTGAAGTGCTTGGAAGAAGTGGAAATATCAAAACAAAAATATGGAAGAAGAAGATATGTAAACAAGGAAAAAGTGTGAGTTTTGTGTTTTAATGTTGTTAAAAGTTGCCAAAATAAATGTTTATATTATATATATGTTGCATAAGTTGTATTAGAAAGCTTTGCAACAATATATAAATAAGGAAGTATTTTGTTTTCCATCAAATCAAAACAAAGGTGAAGCTAATGAACTGTGTACATATGTATGTACATACATATATAGTGAAGCAGTGTGAGAAAAAAGTAAACAAAGATATCAAAACAAGTACATGTTTTTGGTTTTTGAAAATTAATAACAATTGCCAGAACAAGTGTTTTATTATACTTTGTTTGCATAAGTTGCATATGAAAGCTGTGCAAAAATATATATATAAGCATATGTTTTGGTTGCATCAATGGGTTTTTGTAATTTGTTTGTCGATCAGATGAAGGCGGGAACGAAAGAAGATTTTTTTTACTATTTCTAAAGTGCGAAATATGAGATGGCTATACTCACCCTCGTGCGTAAAATTCTTTGCGTAAAAGGAGATGCATACATGTGTCCGTACGAACACCAAAAAATTCGTTTCATATTTTTGACGGATACGCGCTAATTTTTATGAGCGCCTGGTGAAGTCAAAATGTCCCTTTAAAATCTCTGGCAAAATAAATTAAAGAAATTTGCTTTAGACGAGAAGTAGGAGGGAATGGAAGTTTTCCTCGCCTAAGTTATAAGATTGTGTTAGTTTTGGCCTATACGTACGAGACCAGAGGAAAAGTTTGCATGGGTTAGTAGGAAGAATCAAATTTTAAATTTTGTCTGACTTCTTTTTATTTTTTGTTCTTCCTCTTATGTTTGTGATTTTCAAAATGAGACGTTCGCGGGAATGTAAGATTTCCTCGGCAAAAAATTTAAGATTGTGTTAGTTTTGGCCTATATGTACGAGGCCGCACAAAATGTTTGAATGTGTTGGTAAGAAGAATCGACACAAAATCAAAATTTAAGATTTTGTCTCTGGTTTGACTTTTGTGCTTGTGGATGGGGCGAAGGCGGGTATGGAAGTTAAGAAAAATGCTTGCATATTTTAGCGACATTTGCTATTTTATATGGGCATTTTTATAATTTCAGCTAAAAAGAAAAATAAAAAATGATTAACTAGAGCGAGCTTCGAACCCACGAAATCGTACAACAATGTAATTGCCTACACAGCTGTGCCACAATAGCTCGTGAACTTTCATAGCCTAACAGGTAGTTATAAGGATGAGTTTCGATCTAGTGAGTGGTGAATGGTGAGTGAATGTGTGGGACATATATATAATTTCTAACTTGGAAACATATTTATATGTTGTACAAAGGAGATAGCTCTATTATCCTCTTTGGTTTGTATAGTACTTTTTACTTAGCAGCATTCATTAGAAATGCGAAATGCAATACTTAACCATGTACCATATGACGTACGCGGGAATGTAAGATTTCCTCGCCAAAATCTAATGTTGTGTTAGTTTTGGCCTATATGTACGCGGCCGGACGAAATGTTTGAATGTGTTGGTAATAAGAATCGACACAAAATCAAAATTTAGGATTTTGTGCCTGGTTTGATTTTTGTGCTTGTGAATGAGGAGAAACGGGTATGGAAGTTAAGAAAAATGCTTGCATATTTTAGCGACATTTGCTATTTTATATGGGCATTTTTATAATTTCAGCTAAAAAAAAAAATAAAAAATGATTAACTAGAGCGAGCTTCGAACTTACGAAATCGTACAACAATGTACTTGCCTACACAGCTGTGCCACAATAGCTTGTGAACTTTGATAGCCTAACAGGTAGTTATAAGGATGAGTTTCAGTCTAGTGAGCGGTGAGTGAATGCGTGGGACATACATACTAAGTAGCGGTAATTTCTGACTTCTAAACATATTTATATGTTGTACAAAGAAGATAGCTCTATTATACTTTGATTTGTTTTTCCTTTGCAGCATTCATTTATGGATGAGTATTTTAACTTATATTTTTCTAACATACTCCATAACCCTACATATTTTTCTGATGGCCTGGTGTATTGGGCTCTTCATACATTTTCGGCTTCCTCTGTGGCCTTGTGAAACAACTTTTGATGATTTTGGTTGTTGATTGATTGATTTTGTTTGGATGATTTAAAGAAGAAAAAAAATAAAAATAAATAAAATGTTGGTATTCGAACCCGAAGAATCTTCAAAAGTTGTGGCGCAGCGGGGCGAGGACATTATGAATTATGAATGAAAGTTTGTTAATTGCCTCACACCTAAGGATTTAAAGGCCGCCGCGGTTAAAATCAATTGGTGGAAGTGAACAAGTACAATAATTGTTTGCCAAAAAGCACCCCAATTTCGGCATAGAGTTTACCCAAAGAGAAACAAAGTAGACAAGATCTTAGACAAGATCAATTTTATTCTTTCTATTTGTTTGTATTTTTGACATTTCTGATATTTCAAGAGGCGAAAATATGCTCGCCGCGGCTTGCATTTGGTGAACTTGGCAAACACGAAAAATAGTGTGTGGCGTGTGGTGAACTCCACTAATTTGTTCTTCTGGACTCAACTCGCCAAAAAAACTCGTACACTGGCGTGTTCAACCTTCTTATAATTTCAATTTCTTTGATACAACCAAAGAAATTGAAATTATAAGAAGGTTGAACACGCCAGTATACGAGTTTTTTTGGCGAGTTGAGTCCAGAAGAACAAATTAGTGGAGTTCACCACACGCCACACACTATTTTTCGTGTTTGCCAAGTTCACCAAATGCAAGCCGCGGCGAGCATATTTTCGCCTCTTGAAATATCAGAAATGTCAAAAATACAAACAAATAGAAAGAATAAAATTGATCTTGTCTAAGACCTTGTCTACTTTGTTTCTCTTTGGGTAAACTCTATGCCGAAATTGGGGTGCTTTTTGGCAAACAATTATTGTACTTGTTCACTTCCACCAATTGATTTTAACCGCGGCGGCCTTTAAATCCTTAGGTGTGAGGCAATTAACAAACTTTCATTCATAATTCATAATGTCCTCGCCCCGCTGCGCCACAACTTTTGAAGATTCTTCGGGTTCGAATACCAACATTTTATTTATTTTTATTTTTTTTCTTCTTTAAATCATCCAAACAAAATCAATCAATCAACAACCAAAATCATCAAAAGTTGTTTCACAAGGCCACAGAGGAAGCCGAAAATGTATGAAGAGCCCAATACACCAGGCCATCAGAAAAATATGTAGGGTTATGGAGTATGTTAGAAAAATATAAATTAAAATACTCATCCATAAATGAATGCTGCAAAGGAAAAACAAATCAAAGTATAATAGAGCTATCTTCTTTGTACAACATATAAATATGTTTAGAAGTCAGAAATTACCGCTACTTAGTATGTATGTTCCACGCATTCACTCACCGCTCACTAGACTGAAACTCATCCTTATAACTACCTGTTAGGCTATCAAAGTTCACAAGCTATTGTGGCACAGCTGTGTAGGCAAGTACATTGTTGTACGATTTCGTAAGTTCGAAGCTCGCTCTAGTTAATCATTTTTTATTTTTTTTTTTAGCTGAAATTATAAAAATGCCCATATAAAATAGCAAATGTCGCTAAAATATGCAAGCATTTTTCTTAACTTCCATACCCGTTTCTCCTCATTCACAAGCACAAAAATCAAACCAGGCACAAAATCCTAAATTTTGATTTTGTGTCGATTCTTATTACCAACACATTCAAACATTTCGTCCGGCCGCGTACATATAGGCCAAAACTAACACAACATTAGATTTTGGCGAGGAAATCTTACATTCCCGCGTACGTCATATGGTACATGGTTAAGTATTGCATTTCGCATTTCTAATGAATGCTGCTAAGTAAAAAGTACTATACAAACCAAAGAGGATAATAGAGCTATCTCCTTTGTACAACATATAAATATGTTTCCAAGTTAGAAATTATATATATGTCCCACACATTCACTCACCATTCACCACTCACTAGATCGAAACTCATCCTTATAACTACCTGTTAGGCTATCAAAGTACACGAGCTATTGTGGCACAGCTGTGTAGGCAAGTACATTGTTGTACGACTTCGTGGGTTCGAAGCTCGCTCTAGTTAATCATTTTTTATTTTTTTTTTTTTAGCTGAAATTATAAAAATGCCCATATAAAATAGCAAATGTCGCTAAAATATGCAAGCATTTTTCTTAACTTCCATACCCGTTTCTCCTCATTCACAAGCACAAAAATCAAACCAGGCACAAAATCCTAAATTTTGATTTTGTGTCGATTCTTATTACCAACACATTCAAACATTTCGTCCGGCCGCGTACATATAGGCCAAAACTAACACAACATTAGATTTTGGCGAGGAAATCTTACATTCCCGCGTACGTCATATGGTACATGGTTAAGTATTGCATTTCGCATTTCTAATGAATGCTGCTAAGTAAAAAGTACTATACAAACCAAAGAGGATAATAGAGCTATCTCCTTTGTACAACATATAAATATGTTTCCAAGTTAGAAATTATATATATGTCCCACACATTCACTCACCATTCACCACTCACTAGATCGAAACTCATCCTTATAACTACCTGTTAGGCTATGAAAGTTCACGAGCTATTGTGGCACAGCTGTGTAGGCAATTACATTGTTGTACGATTTCGTGGGTTCGAAGCTCGCTCTAGTTAATCATTTTTTATTTTTCTTTTTAGCTGAAATTATAAAAATGCCCATATAAAATAGCAAATGTCGCTAAAATATGCAAGCATTTTTCTTAACTTCCATACCCGCCTTCGCCCCATCCACAAGCACAAAAGTCAAACCAGAGACAAAATCTTAAATTTTGATTTTGTGTCGATTCTTCTTACCAACACATTCAAACATTTTGTGCGGCCTCGTACATATAGGCCAAAACTAACACAATCTTAAATTTTTTGCCGAGGAAATCTTACATTCCCGCGAACGTCTCATTTTGAAAATCACAAACATAAGAGGAAGAACAAAAAATAAAAAGAAGTCAGACAAAATTTAAAATTTGATTCTTCCTACTAACCCATGCAAACTTTTCCTCTGGTCTCGTACGTATAGGCCAAAACTAACACAATCTTATAACTTAGGCGAGGAAAACTTCCATTCCCTCCTACTTCTCGTCTAAAGCAAATTTCTTTAATTTATTTTGCCAGAGATTTTAAAGGGACATTTTGACTTCACCAGGCGCTCATAAAAATTAGCGCGTATCCGTCAAAAATATGAAACGAATTTTTTGGTGTTCGTACGGACACATGTATGCATCTCCTTTTACGCAAAGAATTTTACGCACGAGGGTGAGTATAGCCATCTCATATTTCGCACTTTAGAAATAGTAAAAAAAATCTTCTTTCGTTCCCGCCTTCATCTGATCGACAAACAAATTACAAAAACCCATTGATGCAACCAAAACATATGCTTATATATATATTTTTGCACAGCTTTCATATGCAACTTATGCAAACAAAGTATAATAAAACACTTGTTCTGGCAATTGTTATTAATTTTCAAAAACCAAAAACATGTACTTGTTTTGATATCTTTGTTTACTTTTTTCTCACACTGCTTCACTATATATGTATGTACATACATATGTACACAGTTCATTAGCTTCACCTTTGTTTTGATTTGATGGAAAACAAAATACTTCCTTATTTATATATTGTTGCAAAGCTTTCTAATACAACTTATGCAACATATATATAATATAAACATTTATTTTGGCAACTTTTAACAACATTAAAACACAAAACTCACACTTTTTCCTTGTTTACATATCTTCTTCTTCCATATTTTTGTTTTGATATTTCCACTTCTTCCAAGCACTTCACAATTTCTTTGTATCACTTTTAAACTACAATTTTAAGTTTTCTATCACTTCCCGCACATTAATTTATTGAAAAACACTTTAACACGTTAAATTTCATTCAATTATTAAACATTTTTATCACTGAAACGAAAACAAAATTACGCGACCGACACTGCTTGACATCAAAACAAAACTTCACGAAAATCACGAAAATTCAATTTGAATTCGTTTTCGCCGCGCGGTGCGAAAGATGAGCCAAAGAGTATGGTGAACTCCACTAACCTGCTCTTTCAGAAAATTTTTGTTTTCTCGCTGAATTTTGAAGCAGCGAGTTCAACCTTCTTTAATTTCAATTTCTTTGGTTGAACTTAACAGCAATATTAATGTTTACAAATTTAATTTTAAGTCTGGGAGAGAGATCTCTTCTTTCAGAATCTTAGTTCCTGACACATTTTTTGATAGGGTATTCGATTCTACTTTCTGGCCGAAGCACTCTGTGGTGCATTTGTTTACTAGAAAGTCGAACCGTGACCGCGCTACTTTAAATGCATCAAAAAACTTGCCAGACAACACTCCAGAAGTGGTACAAACTTAAATTATGTCTTATCAAACGTAAATAATATCTCACTTAGTATACTTTATCAGAACGTTAGGTGGTTGAATACCAAACTAACGGAAATTTTTCTACGGAGTCATGAGAGTTCTTATGATGTATTCGTTTTTACTGAGACTTGGCTAAAACCAACAGTTTTTAATGCTGAAGTTTTATCGAGTTCGTTTCAAGTGCTTAGAAAAGACCGACTGGCCAGAGCTGGTGGAGGTGTGTTAATTGCCGTTCACACTAGGTTTTCCGCGGAGGAACTACATTTTCCTGACTTTGAGGATGCTGAGCTTCTTTGTGTAAGAGTAAAACTTTCCTCAACCTACAAATATTTTATAGCCAACTACGTTCCCCCACAAACTGACATTTTTTTATATTTGAATCATTCCTCAATAGTGAAATCTGTGTGCAGTACTGCCAGGGCCTGTGATTCTGTCACTGTACTTGGCGATTTTAATCTGCCATGTGTGTCATGGAGTTTTATCGATGGGAAGCTAGTCCCTACTTCTTCTCGTGCTATCGACTATGATTTCCTAAACGAGTTTGGAGATGTTGGACTTTTTCAAGTTAACAACATTCAGAATAAATTCGGTAAATGCTTGGATTTAATTTTCTCAAACGATTCAAATTGTTTTGTAAATCGATGTGACCCCCTTGCCCTACCTGAAGATGTGTATCATCCTGCTCTCGCGATGTTTATGGAATCTTACAATTTTTCTGAGCGTTTCTCCAACGTAGTGCGAAAGACCCCTCACCGATTTCTGTTTAGAAAAGCCAATTGGTCTAAAGTAATACTCGAAGTATCGAGAATAAATTGGCCTGAGTACGATGGGGATATTGATGACAGTATATCCCATTTTAATAATGTATTATACGGAATATTTAAGAATTGCATACCTACGTCAGAAACCACTGCTATATCATCATCGGCTTGGAGCACTAAAGAATTGAAACGCCTGAAAAACCAGAAGACGCGTTCATTCAAACGTTACAAACTGTCTGGATCAATGACTGACTATGCGGCCTACTCAATTTTACATCACAAATATAACACATTGAACAGAATTTGTTACAAGAACTATATCAGTAGGATTAAAAGCCAAATTTTTGTCAATCCTAAGTCGTTTTACAGCTTCGTTAATTCAAAAAGGAAGATAAAAGGGTTTCCTTCTACAATGAAGCTAAATGATCAGATTTCCAACGATAGCTTCGAAATTGCTAACATGTTTGCGGATTTCTTCGAATCTAATTATTCAAACACCTATGATTACCCGCCATCGAATTATCCTTTCAGATTGTCTTCTCTGGATTCCCAGGCAGTCCCATATATATGTACTGATGATGTTTTAACTCATCTGGAAAATCTAAAAATTTCTTACTCTAGTGGTCCTGATCATATTCCGTCGGTAGTGCTGAAATCTTGTGCTCGATATTTATATCGACCTCTAACCTGTTTGTTTAATGCGTCCCTGAAGCAAGGGGTATTTCCCAAGAAGTGGAAAGAATCATTCATTATACAACTGCATAAAAATAGAAGCAGAACGTGGGTTATAAATTATAGAGGAATAGCCAAACTCAACACTATTCCTAAGCTATTTGAATTGATTATCACAAAACAGATTGCTTTTAGAGTATCTTCATTAATTGACTTTTCACAACACGGCTTTTGCAAGGGTAAATCAACGGTGTCCAACTTGCTCGTGTTTACAACCTTTGTATCCAAAAGTTTTAAGACTAATTGTGAAGTTGATGTTGTTTATACTGATTTTAGTAAGGCATTTGATAAAGTTTCTCATTCTATACTTTTATTCAAACTTGATCGGTTAGGATTTCCTCCTTTGCTTCTATCTTGGGTTTCTTCTTATGTGAGGGAAAGAAAACAAACAGTTACATTTAATAATTGCTGGTCTCGGTTCATAAACGTAACTTCTGGTGTTACACAAGGCAGCCACCTTGGTCCAGTTTTGGTTCTGTTGTTCATTAATGACCTTCCTAGTGTTTTGAAGAGCTGTAAGCCGTTGATGTACGCTGATGATGTCAAACTTGTAATGCCTATCCGCTCACCCGTGGATAGGGCATGTCTTCAGGCTGATCTGAATAGTCTTGGTGACTGGTGTAATGTAAACGCCATGTCACTAAACCTACCTAAATGTAAGTTCATGTGTTTTACAAGGAAGTCCTTCCAATCCCATGATTATGTTATTGGCGACTATATAATCAAGCAAGTTACTAATTTTATTGATTTAGGCGTTACAATGGACCCAAAACTCGATTTTAAACTTCATATTAAATCTTGCGTGAATAGCGCGAAAGGTACTTTGGATTTCGTTAAACGTTGGTCTAAAGAATTTAATGACAAATACGTTACAAAAACTCTTTTTAGCACATTGGTCAGACCTACTTTGGAATATGCTTCGATAATTTGGAGTCCGCGTTATCAGGTTCATTCTGACAAGCTGGAATCGGTCCAGAAACAATTTTTGCTTTTCGCTTTAAAACACTTACCATGGGATCCATCTAAAAATCTTCCCCCCTATTGCAGCCGGTTAAAACTAATACAGCTACCTACATTGCAGGGCCGCAGGGAGATGCTGGGTGTCTTATTTATTGTTAAATTAATAAGAGGGTCAATAAATAGTCCATTTTTGCTTGGTGAAATTAAGTTTAACGTTCCTATTAGGCCATCTAGACATTTTCAATCAATTTTTGTAAATAAATAAATAAATAAAGCGAATTACACACATACATTTACATTTGCATATGCCCATAAGCATAAACATTTAAAAATACATTAAATTCATTCCACTAGCATTATAAATGCGCTGCTTTAGACAAAGCGCTTTGAGAATGCCCTACGCCCATTAATTTTTGTATTGCTTAATTGAATAGTATGAATACATATTATAGAATACTATTTTTATAAATAATTTGACATATATTTACCTTATTGTGGGCTATTCTATTTTGTGATTCAAATCTGACTCAGGAACGTAGCAAAAACAATCTTGTTAACCACGTTCAATGAATCCCAGGTGATCATATAGAACTATAAGAAATAATTTAAGTTTACGAATCAAAATAACGGCAAATTGATACATAAATGTCAAAAGTGTGTATAAGTGCGATCTTTTGTTTAATTGAAATTGGAAGTATAACCAAAAATTGAAGAAAATGAGAAAAAGGTATTAGAAAAAAATTTTCTTTCATTTTCCTAAAGTTCGGGTCTTTTAATATACGCTCACATAGAATTCACAAATATATAACGACACGTTCGTACCAAGAAAACGTCTTTAAGTCGTATAAAGAAATGAGTCACATGTGACTCACGAACTCTTTCCAATACGCTATTATGAGTCACATATGACTCATCGAACAGGGAAGTTGTTAATAAACTTTCATGAAAACTTTTTTTGAACTTCCAGCTTTTTTTTTTAAATTGATCTGAAAATCTAAATTAAAGCATAGTAAAATAAAATAAAATATAGTAATAATAAATAAAATCTAAAATACATTGGTCAAAAAAGCCTAACCAAAATATTACTTCCATAAAAAACTGACCGGAAAAACTCATTATAAATATAGTAAGACAATAAAGTGATGGCACTATTCAGATAAACTAACATAAACTAAAATAAAATCAACTAAATGTTCAAATACCATATGAACTAAAATAAAATAAAATAAAATGAAATAAACTAAATTAAGGCAAAATAAAATAAGATGAGATAAACTAAAATAATTAACACAAAATTAAAACAGAAAAAAAAAAACAAAAAAATGTTTCAAGGAAAAGTCTAAAATTATTAATAACAAGTAAGGAAGGCTAAGTTCGGGTGTAACCGAACATTACATACTCAGTTGAGAGCTATGGAGATAAAATAAGGGAAAATCACCATGTAGGAAAATGAACCTAGGGTAACCCTGGAATGTGTTTGTATGACATGTGTATCAAACGAAAGGTGTTAATGAGTATTTTAAAAGGGCGTGGGCCTTAGTGCTATAGGTGAACGCCTTTTCGAGATATCGCCATAAATGTGGACCAGGGTTGACTCTAGAATTTGTTTGTACGATATGGGTATCAAATGAAAGGTGTTAATGAGTATTTTAAAAGGAAGTGGGCCTTAGTTCTATAGGTGGACGCCATTTCGAGATATCGCCATAAAGGTGGGCATGAGGTGACTCTATAATGTGTTTGTACGATATTGGTATCAAATTAAAGGTATTAATGAGGGTTTTAAAAAGGAGTGGTGGTAGTAGTATAAGTGAAGGCGTTTTCGAGATATCGACCAAAATGTGGGCCAGGGTGACCCAGAACATCATCTGTCGGGTACCGCTAATTTATTTATATAAGTAATACCACGAACAGTATTCCTGCCAATATTCCAAGGGCTCTTGATTTCGCCCTGCAGAACTTTTTCATTTTCTTCTACTTAATATGGTAGGTGTCACACCCATTTTACAAAGTTTTTTTCTAAAGT
Source organism: Eurosta solidaginis (assembly GCF_040869045.1). Taxonomy (NCBI): domain Eukaryota; kingdom Metazoa; phylum Arthropoda; class Insecta; order Diptera; family Tephritidae; genus Eurosta; species Eurosta solidaginis. The sequence continues at coordinate 261,097,459 of NC_090320.1, read as the reverse complement.
TATATTTTGCGTCAATAAACCAATCCAATTACCATGTTTCATCCCTTTTTTCGTATTTGGTATAGAATTATTTCATTTTTCGTAATTCTCGATATCGAAAAAGTGGGTGTGGTCATAGTCGGATTTCGGCCTTTTTTTTACCAATACAAAGTGAGTTCAGATAAGTACGTGAACTGAGTTTAGTAAAGATATATCGATTTTTGCTCAAGTTATCGTGTTAACGGCCGAGCGAAAAGACAGACGGTCGACTGTGTATAAAAACTGGGCGTGGCTTCAACCGATTTCGCCCTTTTTCACAGAAAACAGTTATCGTCATAGAGTCTAAGCCCCTACCAAATTTCAAATTTTTGTTCGACTTATGGCATTAAATGAAAAAGGGCGTGGCTACGCCCTCTTTGAGATTTTATTTTATTTTTGTATTTCGCTGCACCATATCATTACTGGAGTTGAATATTGACATAATTTACTTATATACTATAAAGATATTAACTTTTTTTTTTTTAATTTGACTTTAAAAAATTTTTTTTTAAAAGTGGGCATGGTCGTTCTCCGATTTTGCTAATTTTTATTAAGCATACATATAGTAATAGGAGTAACGTTCCTGCCAAATTTCATCATGATATCTTTAACGACTGCCAAATTACAGCTTGCAAAACTTCTAAATTACTTTCTTTTAAAAGTGGACGGTGCCACGCCCATTGTCCAAAATTTTTCTAATTTTGTATTTGGCGTCATAAGTTAAACTCACCTACCAAGTTTCATCGCTTTATCCGTCTTTGGTAATGAATAATCGAACTTTTTCAATTTTTCGAAATTTTCGATATCGAAAAAGTGGGCGTGGTTATAGTCCGATATCGTTCATTTTAAATAGCGATCTGAGATGAGTGTCCCGGAACCTGCATACCAAATTTGATCAAGATACCTCAAAATTTACTCAAGTTATCGTTTTAACGGACAGACGGACGGACATGGCTCAATCAAATTTTTTCTCGATGCTAATGATTTTGATATATGGAAGTCTATATCTATCTCGATTCCTTTATACCTGTACAACCAACCGTTATCCAATCAAAGTTAATATATCTGTGAGCTCTGCTCAACTGAGTATAAAAATAGAAATACTTCACCTTAAAGTTGAAAACCAGAAATTTCCTAGCTTCAGCACAGTTAGGTACAGCTCACACCTACCATTTCAAAAATAGTATGCACATGTTTTCTGCTTTTAATCCTTATTATATAATGTTTAATAGGGCAAGATATTTTTGTTTCATTTATATCTGTATTTATACATATTTTATTATAAATTTTTGGCCGAGTGGAAAAATGTAAATGTCAGCATTGGATAGAAGCAAAAAAAATTATAATTAAACGCATTAGCACACGGTTTTCTCTTTTTATACTCAGTTGAGCAGAGCTCACAGATTATATTAACTTTGATTGGATAACGGTTGGTTGTACAGGTATAAAGGAATCGAGATAGATATAGACTTCCATATATCAAAATCATCAGTATCGAAAAAAAAATTTGATTGAGCCATGTCCGTCCGTCCGTCCGTTAACACGATAACTTGAGTAAATTTTGAGGTATCTTGATGAAATTTGGTATGTAAATGCTATTTAAAATGAACGTGGTTATAGTCCGATATAACCACGCCCACTTTTTCGATATCGAAAATTTCTAAAAACCGAAAAAATGCGATAATTCATTGCCAAAGGCGGTTAAAGCGATGAAACTTGGTAGATGGGTTAACGTTATGACGCAGAATAGAAAATTAGTAAGATTTTGGACAATGGGCGTGGCACCGCCCACTTTTACAAGAAGGTAATTTAGTTTTGCAAGCTGTAATTTGGCAGTCGTTGAAGATATCATGATGAAATTTGGCAGGAACATTACTACTATTACTATATATTTGCAAAATAAAAATTAGCAAAATTGGATGAAGAACACGCCCACTTTTTAAAAAAAAAATCTTTTTTAATTCAAATTTTAACAAAAAATTTAATATCTTTACTGTATATAAGTAAATTAAGTCAAAATTCAACTCCAGTAATGATATGATGCAACAAAATACAAAAATAAAAGAAAATTTCAAAATGGGCGTGGCTCCGCCCATTTTCATTTAGTTTGTTTAGAATACTTTTAATGCCATAAGTCGAACAAAAATTTACCAATCCTTCTCAAATTTGGTAGGGGCATAGATTCTATGACGGTAACTGTTCTCTGTGAAAATGGGCGAAACCGGTGGAAGCCACACCCAGTTTTTATACACAGTCCACCGTCTGTCCTTCCGCTCGGCCGTTAAAACAATACCTTGAGCAAAAACCGATATATCTTTACTAAACTTAGCCCACGTACTTATCTGAACTCACTTTATCTTGGTATAAAAAAATGGCCGAAATCCTACCATAACCACGCCCACTTTATCGATATCGAAAATTACGAAAAATGAAAAAATGCCATAATTCTATACCAAATACGAAAAAAGGGATGAAACATGGTATCTGGATTGGTTTATTGACACAAAATATAACTTTGGAAAAAACTTTGTAAAATGGGTGTAACACCTACCATATTAAGTAGAAGAAAATGAAAAAGTTCTACAAGGCGAAATCAACAGCCCTTGGAATCTTGGCAGGAATACTGTTAGTGGTATTGCTTATATAAATAAATTAGCAGTACCCGACAGATGATTTTCTGGATCACCTGGTCCACATTTTGGTCGATATCGCGGGAACGCCTTCACATATACATCTAAGGGCCACTCGCTTTTAAAACCCTCATTAATACCTTAAATTTGATATCCATATCGTACAAACACATTCTAGAGTCACCCCTGGCCCACCCTAATGGCGATATCTCGAAAAGACGTACACCTATAGACTTAATGCCCACTCCCTATTAAAATGCTCAGTAACACCTTTCGTTTGATACCCATATCGTACAAATATTCTAGAGTCACCCCTGGCCCACCCTAATGGCGATATCTCGAAAAGGCGTCCACCTATAGACCTAATGTCCACTCCCTCTTAAAATGCTCAGTAACACCTTTCGTTTGATACCCATATCGTACAAACATTCTAGAGTCACCCCTGGCCCACCCTAATGGCGATATCTCGAAAAGGCGTCCACCTATAGACCTAATACCCACTCCCTCTTAAAATGCTCAGTAACACCTTTCGTTTGATACCCATATCGTACAAACATTCTAGAGTCACCCTTGGTCCACCTTTATGGCGATATCTCTAAAAGGCGTCCACCTATAGAACTAAGGATTACTCCCTTTTAAAATACTCATTACCACCTTTCATTTGATACCCATATCGTACAAACACATTCTAGAGTCACCCTGGCCCACCCTAATGGCGATATCTCGAAAAGGCGTCCACCTATAGACCTAATACCCACTCCCTCTTAAAATGCTCAGTAACACCTTTCGTTTGATACCCATATCGTACAAACATTCTAGAGTCACCCTTGGTCCACCTTTATGGAGATATCTCGAAAAGGCGTCCACCTATAGAACTAAGGATTACTCCCTTTTAAAATACTCATTACCATCTTTCATTTGATACCCATATCATACAAACACATTCTAGAGTCACCCCTGGCCCACCCTAATGGCGACATTTCGAAAAGGCGTCCACCTATAGACCTAATGCCCACTCCCTCTTAAAATGCTCAGTAACACTTTTCGTTTGATACCCATATCGTACAAATATTCTAGATTCACCCGTGGCCCACCCTAATGGCGATATCTCGAAAAGGCGTCCACCTAAAGACATAATGCTCACTCCCTCTTAAAATGCTCAGTAACACCTTTCATTTGATTCCCATATCGTACAAACACATTCTAGAGACACCCCTGGTCCACCTTTATGGCGATATCTCGAAACGGCGTCCACCTATGGAACTAAGGATCACTCTTTTTCAAAATACTCATTAACAGCTTTCATTTGATACCCATATCGTACAAACATATTCTAGAGTCACCCCTGGTCCACCTTTATGGCGATTTCTCGAAAAGGCGTTCACCTATAGGACTAAAGACCATTCCCTTTTAAAATACTCATTACCACCTTTCATTTGATACCCATATCGTACAAACACATTCTAGAGTCACCCCTGGTCCACCTCAATGGCGATATCTCGAAAAGACGTCCACCGATAGACCTAAGGCCCACTCCCTCTTAAAATGCTCAGTAACACCTTTCATTTGATACCCATATCGTACAAACAAATTCTAGAGTCAGCCCTGCTCCACCTTTATGGCGATATCCCTAAATGGCGTCCATCCATAGAACTATGGCCTACTCTCTCTTAAAATACTCTTTAATACCTTCCATTTGATACACATGTCATACAACCACATTCCATGGTTACCCTAGGTTCATTTTCCTACATGGTGATTTTCCTTATTTTGTCTCCATAGCTCTCAACTGAGTATGTAATGTTCGGTTACACCCGAACTTAGCCTTCCTTACTTGTTGTTTTATAATTAAACTTTTACTGATAACTAGATACCTTTTATATGACTACGTAAAAACTTACACTAATTTTGAAAAAAAAGGAAACAAATTATAATAACAATAATAATAACAATATAGGGCTATAAAGACTCATGATTTTGAAGTGTCATTCAGGCGCTATATTCTTTGGGGTTTTTTTTTTTAATTTGGCGAATAGTTCTTATTTATATCTTGAAAACTTAGTATTTGCGAGGTATTGAAATAAAGCAACTGCGAGCGAGCGTGATATATACCAAATATCATACATGCTCTATAATACTTCAAAATTTATTTTAAGATTTCTGTAGGCACAAAATATACATTAACACACAAATACCTAATATATGGGAAATTCCATACCAAAATGACGAACGATTGAAATTGATCACAAAAAGAAAAAAAATTTAGTTAGTCTTAACCTCAGAGGGTTACCTAGTATGGATTAAATATAGATATTGTCTAAGTCTCTCACTGCCATTAATTATAAATAAAGTATTTGTAATAATGGGAATGTTTATGTTCATCTTCATTTAGAAGGCACGTAGGGTATACAGGTAAGGGGCCACCGAAATATAGGTGCGTCGGTGGCCATGGATTTGAGGGTGGGTAAAACACCGGACGTCGCAACAACGCCCGCGACGCCACCCAATGATTTCTTTTTATTTTTATTTTCAGCATTTTTGTTTTCCCCCCTTTTTCAGCTTTCTTTGGTTTTCAGTAATAGTAATCGGTCATGTCCGGTTCGGTAATTTTTTTTTGCGTTATATTGTTTTTTTTTTAATTTCTTTTTGAATTTTAAATTTTAAATGTTTAACGGTCTGTCCGTGGCATCCGGTTCTGCCGGATGTCGTTTTCTTTTGAATTTCAAGCGTTTTGAATGAGTTCTGCGCTTTTTGACGGTTTTTTTTAAAGGCATGATATGACTTTTTTTCTGTTATGGCGCAGGACAGCAAGTTTGGCAAGAACGCAGACCAGCCGACATGACTAGCATCTGTGCACCACCAGATCATGCCGACTGCCTTCCTTGCTGATCCATTGTAGATGCTAAACCATAACAAATGGAACAACTTCTAAGCAGCCCGTAGTGGTTTTTAGAGCAGTGTTCTGACAGGTCTGTAGTTTCTTCCAGTTAGAAACCTTTGGGCTCGGCGACAATGTCGGGGACGCGTAGCATGCAAGCGGCCGGCCAATTGTTTTGTAAGTGGTATTGAGCGCCTCTTTTTCTTTACCCCAAGTGCTGCCGGCAAGTGATTTGAGGATTTTTATCTATAATATAAAAATAAGTCGGGTTTCCTTGCTGACGCTATAACTATTTATAATTTTCATACCCCTGGCCAAAACGTGGACCCGGGTACCCCTAGAATGTGTTTATAGAATAAGTGTGTATTATGGATATCAAATGAAAGCTGTTGCTGAGATCTTTAAAGTAATTTTAATTGTGATATTCGATTTAGTCGCATCAACCTGGCACAACTGATAAATATGCATGCGAAGCCGAAATAAAGACATGAATTAATAATACCCACATACATATTTATATACGTCCTATTCGGTCCGGACTGGGACTGAGACTGAGACTCGAAGTGTGACTGGGACTGAGACTCGGAATGGGACTAGAACAAAATACATACCACCCTCTGGGACTGGCAATAAGATATGAAGAAGAATGAGAAAAACTTGAGAGAAGAGAAAAGAGAGAAGGAGGAGACTGAGAAAGAGATAGAATGAGACGAAGATGGAGATAGATGAAGCGAATACGGTAATACGGAGGGAGAATAGACTACAAAGATTAGGAAAAAGTGTAGAGGGGCGTGGGCAGAATTAGACGGAAAAAGCTTATTGAAATGTATGGAGATAGACCAAATTTAGGACAGAACAACGTCTGCCGGGTCTGCTAGTCTTTTTGTATCTAAATACAAAAATGTTGTTTATTCTATAAATATTTGAGAAAATGTACTTTGAGTATAGCGGTGGGAAAAAACGTTAAAGAACGAGTTTGTACAGTCATGACGACCGTAATATTTGTTGCCCTTCGCTATATAAAGTAACGGTGAACTTCGCCGTCTTCTTACTTTCCACATAATTACTTTTTAATTGCAACGTCCGTTATATAGCGGCACCCCTTTCGAGGAAACCAAGCCTTGAGCCCAACATCACGTTAGCATGCGTATTGTGGCTGAATGCTTTCCACTCGAAAAAAATCATTATTTGGAAAAATTGGTTCCAGCTACTGGCCTATTAATACATAAACGAATTCTAAATAGAACTTTTATCACTTTTGAGTTGATTAAGAAGGAATTTAATTTACATTTACGGATTTTTTAAATATTACTTGGAAAGGAGTGAACAGGATGCATGAATGAAGGATAAGCGAGTACATCGAATATGGACCATGCAAGTGTGAGGTCTCCTCTCTCTCATTGATGTTGATTGGTAAAGCGTACTAAATGGAAGATAATTAAAAAAATGTTGTTTTTTCACTTTTCTCGTGATTAACAGCAGGAAAATTCGAAAAGCAAAAACAACAAAATAATTTTAAATTCTTTCTCCTCCTCTCCCCTACCCTTCCACATGAAATTAATTGGTGCTTTAGAAATATAAGGTACGGTGCTGAGAAAATGGCGAAAAGCAAATAGAAAGAAAACAAAAATGAGAGAGAGTGTGTAATGAAAACGCTGAAGTTTAATAAAAAAGGATATGACCAACCAGTTGGGTAAAGACATAAACATCTCTTTATTACGACCACAAAGCAGCGCGAAATACAGTTACTACTTTCAATGACCCACAACCACCTAAGTAGATGCCATAGTCTCTGGCTTCCCCCATTGGTTAAGCGGAATGTTTGTTTGATTCGTCGTTTGGTTGGATCGCTGAATGACTGGCTTATTGACTAATATAAGGGTCAATGCTATGCATTGCATACCACGCTCCAACTCTTTGTGCCAGCGTAAAAGTATATTCCAAGCTTCGACAACCTTCAAATGCACTATGTAGCGAGGTTTTTGTCCTGTCAGTTAACCAACAATGCATACCTGCAAAGAACTTCGAAAAATTGCTTGCACCGACGCGCGGTCATGAGCGATACAACAAAATTGCTTAATTTCTCTTGCGTACTACTGCGTTTCGTCATCAACATGCCACATGGATCAACTATGCGGTAAGTTGGAGGGGAAAAGTACATACTGGTAACTAGTATGTGTTGAATGAAGGTACATACACTGTGATATGAGGGTGCCACATTGTTCAACAGTCAAAATAACAAAGTGCTGAAAGATGCAGGGAAAAATGTGCGACGTGTGTAACGCAATGTACTGTGCGGCATGTGGCTTTTGTATCTACAGGGTGGTGCAACAAATTTTAAATTATGACAAAATCAGGCTACCCAAGTTTTGCTCCCGACATACTTAAGCGGGAGTCATTTGTGCCGTATGTCGTATCCCTAACGTAATCAGCTGTTTATCGTTACGACGGTAAACCAAAAACCAATTGATTGGCTACGATACGGTTACGACATTAGCGACACCAATAATCGATTGCATTGATTCCCATAAGGTTGGTCGAATCAGCTGTTATAAGGTTACCGATACAGTTACCGATAAAGCACCAATGTCTGCAGTTTTAGGGCACGGGCCCACTGTGTAGCCATAAAACCCTACTGTAGACCATCGTAGTACTTCTTAAGGGCTAATTAAACTTCCTTAACGCCATATCCATAACCATCTCCAATGTGATCAATTAATGGTGCCTTACCTAAAAATCGTGAACATTTCATAAAAATGAAGAAAAGGCAAACAATTACAAACATATTCCACAAAAATAAGTCTCTTAGTCATAACGTATCCAAAACAATGAATAAAATCTACAAAAAGTTATTAAATTCACCAACTCAAATATTTTTAGGTTATGGATATGGCGAGAAACCAAAAACCAATTGGTTGGCTATGATGTGGTTATGGCGTTAGCATAATGGTATATTAATCGATTACATTGATTTCCATAAAGTATATTCGATCAACTGTTTTATCTGGTTATGGTTTTATGGTTACAAATCACCATTAATTGGCCCTTTAGAGCGAATAAGTTTAGTTTAATACCAAGTTTCCACCAAACCCAAATTCCGTGTTCGCTAACTGTTTCATGCAAAATATCTCTTTACAGCAATTAAACCGCGTCTTTCGTTTGGTCAGAACGTAGTACAAATGAAATGGTTTATCGCGGTTATCTAATCGCTTACACTTTGTATCGGACAATGACACAGCAGGTACGGTTCGCTTATTTCCTCCACATCGCAGCCTTACTTGTTGGGTGTCAAATATACATCTTACTTACTTACTTACTTAATTGGCGCTTAACCGTCTAAACGATTATGGCCGTCAAACAAGATGCGCCAGTCGCTCCTTCGCTCCGCCAACCGGCGCCAATTGGTCACACCAAGGGAGTTTAAATCGTTTTCCACCTGGCCCTTCCAACGGAGTGGGGGCCGCCCTCTACCTCTGCTTCCATAGGCGGGTTCCGATAGAAACACTTTCTTGGCCGGAGCATCATCTTTCATTCGCATAACGTGGCCTAGCCAGCGCAGCCGCTGCGTTTTAATTCGCTGGAATATGTTGATGTCTGCGTATAGCTCGTACAGCTCATCATTAAATCTTCTTCGGTACTCGCCATCGCCAACGCGTAGAGGTCCATAAATCTTTCGAAGAACTTTTCTCTCGAACACTCCCAAAGCCGCTTCATCTGCTGTTGTCATGGTCCATGCTTCTGCCCCATATAGCAGGAGGGGTACGATAAGTGACTTGTAGAGTATGATTTTCGTTCGCCGAGAGAGGACTTTACTTTTCAATTGCCTACCTAGTCCAAAGTAGCTTTTATTGGCAAGATTGATTCTTCGCTGGATTTCAGTGCTGATGTTGTTGCTAGTGTTGATGCTGGTTCCCAAATAAACGAAGTCTTTTACTATTTCGAAATTATGGCTGCCAACAGTAGCGTGGTTGCCAAGGCGCATATGCGCTGACTCTTTGCTCGATGACAGCAGGTACTTCGTTTTGTCCTCAGTCAAATATACATCAGCTGCTCGAAATCAAGTCCATTCCGACAGCACTAATAATCAATTCCCGTTGCTCGGCATCACAGTTCATCCGACAACTGATTTAATAATGTATATACATATTTTATAATGTAATTTTGTTCAATTTGTATGCTTCCGTAATTTATCTGTAATATAGTACGGATATTTAGTCTGATTAATTATTAAATTTGTATACTATTTAATAAATAAATAAAAACATCGGCTGCTGAGGGAGTAGCAGTCAGTAATAAACATTTCAAGATATGACAGTCCCGACATATTTAGGGTCAAAAGTGTATTTGTGCGTCTTTTGTAATAGAAGGGCTAAACCAGCGTTGATTTATCGCTGTGGAAAGTGCGGCTCTGAACACAACTACTCTATTAATAGTTTTTGTGGTCACAGCGAGTTTGAATATGGTCACAGATGTACTTACCGTAGTATTGTTTTAAGGCTGTGGGATGTCGTACACCTCCTGGCCAGAGAATCAGCTCTACAGTTGTCTTAAATACCCCTGTTACCAGGTAAGGCTGATACCGAAGAGCTGGGCCATATCACTGAAAGATGAGCGACATTTAGCAATCGACTTTGTGGGGAGACGCATGAGTCCAAGGTTGTCTTAAATAAATACTCGTTTCGTGTCTTTTGGAACAGCCGTCAAATAATTTACTGCACTGCGGATTGCTAATATTTCTGCTTGATACACACGAGCAGGTGAATGGAAATTTTTAGTCTCAAGTCTAGTGCAAAGATGTCAGAGTGGAGCTAAGAATGCCACTAATGCAAAGCCTTTGAACTTTTTGCAAATGTTTGAGGTTAGCAGACTTTATAATGCAGGACTTTATAATGCAAACTAGAACCATAAAGTAGAATTGGGCATACAATTCTTGCTCTCCTTCAGGATTTTACATAGCCTTTAGTTATTGCGAAGTTTAATATTATTGATAGCGCCATCTTCATTTGGTTACAGGAAGTTTGGTCCGCGTACATGCAGCATAGTAGTATCGGTCACCATCCAAAGAAGCGGAGAGGGTACACCATTTTGTTGGGTGCCTGAATTTGCCAGTAGAAAAATCGTATTACCACATAGCTCCGTGTTCATCTTACTGTGGGTGTGCGTTATGATTGCTGCTACTATCACATTTTGGAAGCGTCATTAATCCTGGGAACGATTTCGCATTGCTTCAGGTGGCGTATCATCTTCCTATGCGGGAGGGAAACTTCTGTTGTCTCTGCATCATTCAAGTTCCGCTTCATTTTACTGAAAGAGGTTATTTTCTAATCTGTTTTCGATCTTTTTCGAACCGACAGCCGAGATATGGTGATCTTACATCGAGCTGACCGTACGTACATATAACAATTTGTACATACCGTCAGCCGAAGGCAACAATGTAAAATTAGGCGCTTTCAAGGAACACAAATGTTGAGCAGTCGTTGAGTGATAACTTACTTAGTTTACGGAATGTATTAACAAAAATATTGTTCTCTGAAAGCGCCCGTTCTTCTTCTCTTTGTAATGACAAAGATACTCCCCTAAGGTTTTGGGAAACAAACAACATTAAGGTACTAGCCGGCTATTTCGGGAACAATTTAATATAGCCACATTGAACCTTTTAAGCCAAAACCCACCCTTTCACTCCCTGATTCCATGAAAAACTTGGGGTCGCTACGGCCCCGCCCTTCTGAATATGTGCATGAGGCTCTTATATTTGTAACAGTATTCGCATCAGGAAGGTGACGTTGACAATTGGGTTAAGGAAGCTGCGAAGGTATAAAGCTTTGTATTGCGCTATGAACCCCTTGAATAGAAGCTCAAAACCATATGCCTACTGCAGACAAATGAGGGAAGGCCCTTTGTCTACAAAATTTCCTTAGCTTCTTCCATAAGACTTTGAGGTATGTTTTTAGAAAACGAACATCGTATTCGTCGAATCAAACGTCATTCTGCGGGGTTGTGAGCATATTCACCGAATATCGAAGTCCGCGACAGCTTACCTACGGAAAGCCTTCGGACAGCGTTCAATGAAATGGACAAAAACTATTGCCCAAGATGTGAAAAATTAAAAGCACTATCAAGCTGAACTTCACTTAAATTGGATGAAATAATGATTTTATTTATTTTTATTTTTAGTTTAATATAAATAAAAGTAAAATAAAAAAATTTTAAGCACTTCCTTTATATAAATGGACAAAAATCAGCAAAAAATGTGTCCTTATATAAAGACATATTCTTGCTAAACTTTGATTTTTAAATTTTGACATAGAAATTACAAAAATATATATTTTCCCCGGGCAAAGTACATCAAAAATTTTAGAAACAAGTTTTTTCAATTAGAAGAAACTTTTTGTAAGCGGGGTCGCCCCTCGGCAGTGTTTGGCAAGCACTCCGAGTGTATTTCTGCCATGAAAAGCTCTCAGTGAAAACTCATCTGCCTTGCAGATGCCGTTCGGAGTCGGCATAAAACAAATAGGTCCCATCCAGTAAATTTTTAGGTAAAAATAAGAGGAGTACGACGCAAATTGAAAGAGAAGCTCGGCCTTAAATCTCTTCGGAGGTTATCGCGCCTTACATTTATTTATTTATTTTAAAAATATAGAAGTGGAGCGCACATTACTTGGATTGGAAAGTTGACAGGAAAGGATATTATTAGTCAACCAATTGCGCTCCACCTTTATATTTTTTCTTCTCATAAATATTTTTGCAATTTCTATGTCAAAATTTAAAAATCAAAGGTTGGCTTTATTTTTATTTTTATTTTCTCCTTTTCAGTTCTATGTACGAAGTTCCAAGATTGTAGCTTAATGGCAAGTCTGTTAAAATTTTATCGCAAGATTCCCCCGTTCCGTACGATTTTTCGCCCGTATCGAAACTTTTTGTATTACTTCTTCACTGTCATCTGCCTCTAAATTACGTTTGAAGTTTAAATTTTCTAGCTCACCGAGAAGTTACTTAAAAACCGATCTCTTAATTCCCAATTTCGAAATTCGTATCTAGATATTTATTATCTAATTATCTCGATCCGTGCGCCAACTTACGGAATATTTTTCTCCTTTTGTCCCTTTGTCACGGCGTCTTAAGCTATCTGTTAAATTTTACGCATGTAACTCAATGAGAACTTACATAAAAATCAATCATAAAATTCCCTTCGTTCCGTTTGATTTTTCTAAATATATCAGTCCGTTCGCCCCTAGCGAAATTTTTTGTATTGTGTCATCGGCTGTCATCGACCTCTGAACTAAGCTCTAAATTTTGAGCCTCTAGCTAATCGAGAAGTTACTTTAAACCCGGTTTCAAATTTCCAAATTATTATCGAAAAAATTAGACTCGTGCGTCACCTAACGGAATTTTTTTCTCCTTTTGTTCCTTTGTCACGGTGTCTTAACCTGTCTCGGAGGTTTCACGTTTGCAGCTCAACGAGAAGTTACTTAAAAATCGATTACAAGTTTTGTAGGAAAAGCGGACAAACATTCAACCGACATAATATAAAGGAAGTACATAAGTATGTACAATGTGCATGTTGACACTTCAAATGAATTTTTATAATAATTTTTTGTTGTTGAATAAACGCTTGTAAAAAAATGTTTTATTTATTATAGTTTTGTGGTAGGAGTAGAACTACCTTGCATTTGGTTTGGTTTTTTCGCTTACATATACCATGTCATCTTTCCTGCATTGTAGGCATCTATCCCTCATGAGGTGGGGCAACTATCCATACAGGTAGGCATCTCTCCCCAATAAAAAAGTTTCACGAAAAGCTAATTCTGTTTATGATAGGATAAAAAATAATAATAATAATTCAAGTTAAAAGATTGAACTAGCTACATTAATAACAAGTAAGGAAGGCTAAGTTCGGGTGTAACCGAACATTACATACTCAGCTGAAAGCTTTGGAGACAAAATAAGGGAAAATCACCATTTAGCAAAATGAACCTAGGGTAACCCCGGAATGTGTTTGTATGACATGGGTTTCAAATGGAAGGTATTAAAGAGTATTTTAAAAGGGAGTGCTCCATAGTTCTATAAGTGGACGCAGCTTCAGGATATCGCCATAAAGGTGGACCAGGGGTGACTCTATAATGTGTTTGTACGATATGGGTATCAAATTAAAGGTATTAATGAGGGTTTTAAAAGGAGTGATGGTAGTGGTATATGTGAAGGCGTTTTCGAGATATCGACCAAAATGTGGACCAGGGTGACCCAGAACATCATCTGTCGGGTACCGCAAATTTATTTATATATGTAATACCACGAACAGTATTACTGCCAAGATTCCAAGGGCTTTTGATTTCGCCCTGCAGAACTTTTTCATTTTCTTCTACTTAATATGGTAGGTGTCACACCCATTTTACAGCGTTTTTTCTAAAGTTATATTTTGCGCCAATAAACCAATCCAATAACCATCTTTCATCCCTTTTTTATACTCAGTTGAGCAGAGCTCACAGAGTATATTAAGTTTGATTGCATAACGGTTGGTTGTACAGGTATAAAGGAATCGAGATAGATATAGACTTCCATATAACTTGAGTAAATTTTGAGGTATCTTGATGAAATTTGGTATGTAGGTTCCTGAGCACTCATCTCAGATCGCTATTTATAATGAACGATATCGGACTATAACCACGCCCACTTTTTCGATATCGAAAATTTCGAAAAACGGAAAGAGTGCAATAATTCATTACCAAAGACAGATAAAGCGATGAAATTTGGTAGGTGAGTTGAACTTATGACGCAGAATTGAAAATTAGTAAAATTTTGGACCATGGGCGTGGCACCGCCCACTTTTAAAAGAAGGTAATTTAAAATTTTGCAAGCTGTAATTTGGCAGTCGTTGAAGATATCATGATGAAATTTGGCAGGAACTTTACTCCTATCACTATATGTACGCTTAATAAAAATTAGCAAAATCGGAGAAGGACCACGCCCACTTTTAAAAAAAAAAAATTTTTTAAGTAAAATTTTAACAAAAAATTTAATATCTTTACAGTATATAAGTACATTATGTCAACATTCAACTCCAGTAATGATATGGTGCAACAAAATACAAAAATAAAAGAAAATTTCAAAATGGGCGTGGCTCCGCCCTTTTTCATCTAATTTGTCTAGGATACTTTTAATGCCATAAGTCGAACAAAAATTTACCAATCCTTTTGAAATTTGGTAGGGGCATAGATTTTATGACGTTAACTGCTTTGTGTGAAAATGGGCGAAATTGGTAGAAGCCACGCCCGGTTTTTATACACGGTCTTCCGTCTGTCCTTCCGCATGGCCGTTAACACGATAACTACAGCAAAAATCGACATATCTTTACTGAACTTAGTTCACTTACTTATCTGAATTCACTTTATCTTGGTGTAAAAAACGAACGAGATCCGACTATGACCACGTCCACTTTTTCGATATCGAAAATTCCGAAAAATTAAAAAAATGCCCTAATTCTATACCAAATACGAAAAAAGGGATGAAACATGGTAATTGGATTGGTTTATTGATGCGAAATATAACTTTGGAAAAAACTTTGTAAAATGGTTGTGACACCTACCATATTAAGTAGAAGAAAATGAAAATGTCCTGCAGGGCGAAATAAAAAACCCTTGAAATCTTTGCATATAAATAAATTAGCGTTATCCAACAGATGATGTTCTGGGTCACCCTGGTCCACATTTTGGTCGATATCTGGAAAACGCCTTCACATATACAACTACCACCACTCCCTTTTAAAACTCTCATTAATACCTTTAATTTGATACCAATATCGTACAAACACATTCTAGAGTCACCCCTGGTCCACCTTTATGGCGATATCTCGAAAAGTCGTCCACCTATAGAACTAAGCCCCACGGCCTTTTAAAATACTCATTAACACCTTTCATTTGATACCATATCGTACAAACATATTCTAGAGTCACCCCTGGTCCACCTTTATGGCGATATCTCGAAAAAGCGACCACCTATGCAACTACCACCACTCCCTTTTAAAACCCTCATTAATACCTTTAATTTAATACTCATATCGTACAAACAAATTCTAGGGTCACCTGGTCCACCTTTATGGCGATATCTCGAAACGGCGTCCACCTATGAAACTAAGGATCACTCCCTTTTAAAATACTCATTAGCACCTTTTTTTTTGATACCCATAATGTACAAACAAATTCTAGGGTCATCCCTGGTCCATCTTTATGGCGATATCGCGAAACGGCGTCCACCTATAGAACTAAGCCCCACGCCCTTTTAAAATACTCATTAACACCTTTCATTTGATACCATATCGTACAAACATATTCTAGAGTCACCCCTGGTCCACCTTTATGGCGATATCTCGAAAAGGCGACCACGTATACAACTACCACCACTCCCTTTTAAAACCCTCATTAATACCTTTAATTTGATACCCATATCGTACAAACACATCCTAGAGTCACCCCTGGTCCACCTTTATGGCGATATTTCGAAGCGGCGTCCACCTATAGAACTAAGGCCCACTCCCTTTTAAAATACTCATTAACACCTTTCGTTTGATACCCATATTGTACAAACGCATTCTAGAGTCACCCCTGGTCCACCTTTATGGCGATATCTCGAAAAAGCGACCACCTATACAACTACCACCACTCCCTTTTAAAACCCTCATTAATACCTTTAATTTGATACCCATATCGTACAAACAAATTCTAGGGTCACCTGGTCCACCTTTATGGCGATATCTCGAAACGGCGTCCACCTATGGAACTAAGGATCACTCCCTTTTAAAATACTCATTAGCACCTTTTTTTTGATACCCATATTGTACAAACAAATTCTAGGGTCACCCCTGGTCCACTTTATGGCGATATCTCGAAAAGGCGACCACCTATACAACTACCACCACTCCCTTTTAAAATACTCATTAGCACCTTTTTTTTTGATACCCATAAAATACTCTTTAATGTCTTTCATTTGATACACATGTCATACAAACACATTCCACGGTTTCTCTCGGTTCATTTTCCTACATGGTTATTTTCCCTTATGTTGTCACCATAGCTCTCAACTGAGTATGTAATGTTCGGTTACACCCGAACTTAACCTTCCTTACTTGTTCATATTTGGTATAGAATTATGGCATTTTTTTATTTTTCGTAATTTTCGATATCGAAAAAGTGGGCATGGTCACAGTCGGATTTGGGCCATTTTTCATACCACGATAAAGTGAGTTCAGATAAGTACGTGAACTAAGTTTAGTTAAGATATATCGTTATTGCGCAAGTTATCGTGTTAACGGCCGAGCGGAAGGACAGACGGTCGACTATGTATAAAAACTGGGCGTGGCTTCAACTGATTTCGCCCATTTTCACAGAAAACAGTTATCGTTCTAGAATCATGCACCTACAAAATTTCACAAGGATTGGTAAATTTTTGTTCGACTTATGGCATTAAAAGTTTTCTAGACGAATTAAATGAAAAGGGGCGGAGCCACGCCCATTTTGAAATTTTCTTTTATTTTTGTATTTTGTTCCACCATATCATTACTGTAGTTGAATGTTGACATAATTTACTTATATACTGTAAAGATATTAAATTTTTTGTAAAATTTGACTTAAAAAAATTTTTTTTTTTTAAAGTGGTCATCCGATTTTGCTAATTTTTATTTAGCACACACACGGTAATAGGGGTAACGTACCTGCACAATTTCATCATGATATCTTCAAAGACGGCGAAATTACAGCTTGCAAATCTTTTAAATTACCTTCTTTGAAAAGTGGGCGGTGCCACGCCTATTGACCAAAGTTTTATTAATTATCTAATCTGCGTCATAAGGTCAACTCACCTACCAAGCTTCATCGCTTTATCCGCCTTTGGTAATGAATTATCGCACTTTTTAGGTTTGTCGAAATTTTCAAAATCGAAAAAGTGGGCGTGGTTGTAGTCCAATTTCGTTCAGTTTAAATAGCGATCTGAGATGAGCGCCCAGGAACCTACATACCAAATTACATCAAGATACCTCGAAATTTGCTCAAGTTATCGTGTTTACGGACGGACGGACGGACGGACATGGCTAAATGCATTTCTTTTTTCGCCCAGATCATTTTGATATATAGAAGTCTATATCTATCTCGATTAGTTTATGCCGTTACGGATTACCGTTTTGCGAACTCTGTGAGCTCTGCTCAGCTGAGTATAAAAATTATTGGTATAAAATTAATATTTTTAAAATTACGCGGCTTTTCCAAAAAGCGGGGCATCTATCCCGGTTTTACCCTAAGGCAAATGTAAATACCGAAATTCATCACCTTGTAAACTCTCTTTAGAGCCTTTCTACATATTTTCCTTTACAGCAGCGTCAATTTCCCTTCATCACCTGCTTTAAAGATATGTCAAAAGTTAATTTCCAGCGTCTGTTTACCCTACTCACTTCACCATATACAAGTACCTATTAATGGGAAATTTGGTGCTGCCTGCCTTTAACCTGTCTGCATCTGAGCTTGCTGGTTAAAGTGTTTGCACTTGGAGCTCGAGGGAGTTTGTGAAATATTGTGCCACTGCATTTAACTATTCTTATCCAAGCTACGAGGTGTAACTTGTGCCAAGTTTTTAACATCAATTTTGCTCCCCAACTCGATGTTATTGCAGCTGTCAATGTGTTGACATGAATGCCCTGCAGTACTTTTCTTCGAAGTAGTTACCATTAGGTGTTGCTTATATATTGCATTCATGTGCTATTTTTTTGTTTTTTTGCTGTACGGCTAAGTGTTATTTTAAAGGCAACATATGCGACCCCAATTTCACCTACGCATTACGATATTCAAGCAACAGTAAAATATTTAACAAGTTTTTAGTTTATTTTTTCAGTTGGACATACATACATAAATGTTTAGTTTTCTGTGTTTACTTCCAAGTTCTAATAGGAGGCAAGCAAAGAAAACTAGCTTCTAACTAAAAAATATTACCATGAGTGAAGTACCCTTTTCAACCAATTTGTATTATAATAGGAACCAGTGTTAACACCGAAAACAGTGAAATCCACTTTCAGCAACAAGTAGGTACCTAAGTAGGCATTTGAAAAATACGTAGCTAACTTTTTGGATGATGGGAGTGAATGGCTTCGTCTACCTTTTTCATACTCAGCGTGCTTTGCACACAGAGTATATTAACTTTGATTGGATAACGGTTGGTTGTACAGGTATAAAGGAAAGGAGATATATATATAGACTTCCATATATCAAAATCATCAGTATCGAAAAAAAATTTGATTGAGCGATGTCCGTCCGTCCGTCCTTCCGTTAGCACGATAACTTGAGTAAATATTGAGATATCTTCACCAAATTTGGTACACGAACTTATCTGGACCCAGAATAGATTGGTATTGAAAATGCGCTAAATCGGATGATAACCACGCTCACTTTTTATATATACAACATTTTGGAAAACACAAAATACCTGATTATTTAGTAAATAAAACACCTAGAATGTCATGTAGGCTGATGTTGAGACTCTTGATAAAAATTTGGAAAAACTTTTTAAAATAGGCGTGGTACCGCCCACTTGTGATAAAATCAATTTTACAAATATTATTAATCATAAATCAAAAATCGTTAAACCCATCGTAACAAAATTCGGCAGAGAGGTTGCCTTTGCTATAAGGAATGCTTTGAAGTAAAATTAACGAAATCGGCTAAGGACCATGCCCACTTTTATACAAAAAATTTTTAAAAGGGTCGTGGACGAATAAAATAACCGATATCTTTACAAAAAAGAGCTTTGCACCAATAGAACACACTAAAATTTTTGAAAATGGGCGTGGCACCGCTCCTTTTATGACTAAGCAATTTTCTATGCTTCGGGAGCCATAACTCGAAGAAAAATTAACATATTGTAATGAAAATGTGCACACATATTTTCCTGATAGCAGGAAATATTTCTAGTAAAAATGGATGGGATCGGTTAAAGCTGGTTTGTGCGGCGGATAGTACCTGGCGTTAGCTTCCGGAAATCTTCGACATTTGCGGGAGAAGTTAGCACGTGCTTTCCAGAATGCCCTCGCTTTTCCCAAACGACAAATATTCAAAAAGCCTTCTCTCACCAATCAAAAGTTATACTTTATGAAGGCGGATATATATTGAATCCTTTGTATATCGTTTGCCACACATAAGGTTCAGGAACGGCTGTGTCATACCGAGTATGTGAAATGCTATTAAACTATTCCTCATGCACGGTTCGAAATCTTTGAGGATGTCGAAAGAAGACCTAATGCCCTTGAAATATCCAAGACAAGCTTTTCAGAAGAATTATGGTTCACCCCGCCACCACAACGACATACATCTATAAAAGTTTAGTAATGAGCTGTAAGTAGATTCGTGTAGCAAGTTCACCGTCTTCGCCTAGCCATTTGAAGACACATCTATTTGGAAGCAGGGGAAGTGAGAGACCTCCACTAAGTGAATGGAAACGGGGTAAGAAAAACTTCATATCCCCTGTTGCGTGAATCGATTTGGCCATTAAAATAAATAAATTTAAGGCGCGATAACCTCCGAAGAGATTTTAGGCCGAGCTTCTCTTCCGATTTGCATCGTGCTCCTTTTTAAATTTTTTCCTACGAATTGGCTTGACGGGACCTACTCGTTTTATGCCGACTCCGAACGGCCAGCGAGCATTATTAATAAGACTCTGGAGATATCTACTAAAATGTGGACTAAAATTTTGTACGATGTGGGTTTAAGTGTGGGAAACGAATGTTTTACCATGGGTAGGACGTAAAAGAATCAGTGAATGAAATGAAAAGTCGACTTTAAATAATTCCAAAAGTTAGTCATTATTTTTTTACATTTCAATTAAATACGAGGGCGGTTGGATACTTTTAACACAGTTCTCTACTAGACACAATAGATTTAAATGCAACACTGCATTGTATTGCTGGGAAAAGTGCATATATTAATTGCATCAACATAAATGGCGCTCGGCTGGAGTCGGATTGGTGTCTCTCTGCTGACGGTATCATTTTCATATAATCCGCCGGTTCCAAGTTAAATGGTAAGGTTAGAGGAGGAGTCTTTTCAAAAGACATATACCTCTAACTCTCTTTCCTACTTTATCACTGAAGTGTCTTTCAGGCTGAAGTATCAGCTATCGTGGAAGCAACGGATTGGCTAGGAAAACACACTATCGGGAAAAACAATCTTTGTTTTTAGCGGCAGCCAAAGAGCTAGCGCAACCCTTTCATGGCCTAGAAGGTTCATTGTGGTCATACTTAATCTTTTCCGAGATGACCGGGCTTATACCTGAATGGTTGTTGTTACAGGAACGTGTCTGATCTGTTTCGGCAATGGACCGTCATTTCGATAACACTCCCCAAAACATTTCTTACCAAGCATTAAACCATCTCTTTAGATATAACCTTACAGATACCTGTTTCACCTCACGGGATACAGGGGCATTGAGGGAAACAGTATTACATGGAAGCTAATGCTTAAAGAGTACATACATATACCGTCAAGAAAACGATAGATGGCTACCAACCCCAAAGTATCGGATACCTAAGCAATACTGACCAAAATGGGATTTTAAGATATCTTGTCACGTTTACATCCTCAGAATGAAATCAATTTCCACACTTGTAGGAGTAATAACTGGGCACTGTCTTATTGGTAGTTGCAAAGATTACGGAAAAGAAGGAAATTGTGGATAATCTTATCTGCAACTACCCGGTGTTAAATGATGCCACAGAGGGCTGCCTAGGAGCACCCTTCCTGTATAGCCTACGCCAGGTCGTGGAGGGTAACACCTACGAATTGCTATCTTTTATCAGGTCCTCGAAATAGTTCAAAGAGGAGAGGAAATGGTGTCTTTTTGTGGCATCTTAACGGGCCTACTGGACAGCAGCCACGTCAACTTAACCTTATTTTGAAGACAAAGACGTTTATTTATACTAATGTCATGATTGCTTTACAAAAAAATGTAAATAAAAGCAAATTTTGTGTTTCCAGCAGAGTTATTAAGGAATGCATTCATTTTGGAATAATTAATCTTTTGATTCCAATACCAGAGAACTGCAATACTTTTTTGTTAGTCCGGAATAATAAATCCAAATGTTTGATTGTTATTCCTTTTTGAATTCCGTGCTAATTACTCCTTTTTTATTCCATGGATTGGATTCTTTGGATTGCAATATTTGGAGGAATGCACTCCACAATTCTTTGCATTCCTTTTGCATTTCATTATTATTTTTCACTTGCGGAATACATACATTTTAGTTTTGTTATTCCATAAGAGGAATGCTTTGAAAATTTTTTATGTAAAAAGGAAGAATTTGTTCAGATTTACAAAAAGGAATAAAAACTAAAAAAATGTATTCATTATTCTAAAAAAAAAGAATAAAGGCTGCAATCCAAAAGTATTATTCCAGGTATGAGAACGCATTGGTTACATTCCGAACTGATTACATTCCTTAACAATTCTCCTTGCCAGTATGTTTTTACATTGTCAAACTCGGTTTCGCCATTTGAAACTCGTTTCTTTCTCAGATTTAAATAACGGTTTCGGAGCTGCAAACCGAAATGGGTTTAAACGGTTACTCGTACTGCTTTGTTTTCGGTTTAATTCCTTGCTAGAAACCGAGGAAGAAATTTTCTCCGAGTGAACTTCCAGCTAAGAAGTTCAAGGTGGATTTTTCGGTCAACAAGGACGTGCCTCAGTATTTTGGTATCAAGCAAATGGAATTCACATTGAGTACTTTGAAAGAGTAAAACGATCACCGGTAACATTTTTCATAGCTTCTGCATTTGGCCTTTATTGGTGCAGAAACTGCCGCACTGGACCAAATAGAAAGTGCTGTTCCATCACGATGCAATTTTTCCCAATGCACAACCACAAACGCCTGTTTTGAGAACCTTGAGAAGAAAGGAATCAGCACCTATGTTAAATACATATATGTGTGTGTACAACATTTGTATGCCGAAAATAAAGTTTATGCAAAACGTCACAGAATAATCGAACAGCCCTCGTAGGTATGCAGAACTTTTATCTTTCGTATTTGTTTTTAATAGCCACTGATTCCCCACAATACGTTCCAAAGTAGACGTTAATGCATTTCTGTCGAAAACAGAAGCGATATAAATAATTGAAGTTAAACTTTGAGTAAATATAGACTTATTCGTTTCAATGTAGAAATGTAGATAAATATGTACATATGTATGTAAATACATATGAATGTATGATTCAAATAGTGAATATATGCATGCC
The DNA here is from genome assembly GCF_040869045.1 of Eurosta solidaginis. Taxonomy (NCBI): domain Eukaryota; kingdom Metazoa; phylum Arthropoda; class Insecta; order Diptera; family Tephritidae; genus Eurosta; species Eurosta solidaginis. Next base: position 261,074,674 of record NC_090320.1, on the reverse strand, counting down.
ACATACTCTCTACGATGTGAGTGCTAATGTAAATAATAGTGAAGAAAGTATATGCATTTATATCAGGGGCCGAAGATAACTGCAAGTTCGAAATTTTAGTTTTCAACAAGTCAGATGGAAATTTGTTTTGTACCCTGCATCGAAAATGGGAGAAAATCACGTAAAGCACCAGTTTCGCACTACAAGTATAATGACATGAGTTTACATGAATTAAGCAGCTACTATTTGAGAACCAACCACAGCCGAACCTGTTACGAACGCGTTCAAAAAGTCTGCGAAGGGGGACAATTGCCATTTCGTAGGACACCACAATCTTCAAATGTGTCAGTTGAAAGCACTGCGAGGGGACAGAATTAGAACTGGAACTTCTCTCAATGAAATAATTCTGCGCTAGTTTAAAACTAGTGCGATTCGCTGCAGGGTTGTTAAAATCATATATATTATTTCTAATTGCTATTTTTATGTAAAAATTTGGTTGTAAAGATGGAGATTCGGGCTATTAGCGGGCTTTGGGCAATTTTGGTCGTAGTGTTTTTGTTTAGCTATATTTTATTAAAATAATTTGTAATTAATGATTGTGAGCACACAAAGAAATCTATTTTTACTATGGCACTATTGCGAATATTTGCACTGCATTGCCGGCAGTTGCTCCCATACGCCAGATGGCAGCGCAAGATGTAAGTTTTAATTGATTGATAAGCTGATTTCTGTTGATATTTGATAAGAGACTTTTATATTGGTTGCGCAAGATGCGCACGGGTCCGGTTCGTATATTATAATAAGTACCTATATAGCAAAAAATAATTTGGAAACGTCGTGGTATGAATATGATTTAAAAACTGTCTGAGTATAAATTCGTCATTCGCGGGAAACGCGGGAAAACATGTCAACACTTAACGCCACTTAGATGGAGAGCCGCTGTCTTGCCAGATCGACGCATTCGCAGAGAATGTGGCAAGGCTGCTTGGCCATCTGACAGAATGAGGAGACTCCTCGAGGATAATCCCCTTCATGTACATTCTCGACAGCAAACTTCTATTGCATCGCTCTTTGCCTGAAAAATAGTGGGCTAGTATCCGATTGGTATCGATTTTTTGAAGCTCGGCGCTTTCTAGTCAACAAATTAAAATTTGCGAACCACCCTAATTGTTATAGATGAGTAAAAGAAAAAATATGATGACCAAGTATGCTTAAAATAAACTTTACTGCTGTTTTATCAGAAATTTGCAGTGAGTTTATTTAAAATATATATAAAGCACACACTTAAAATAAACTGGCTTTTGATGCATTGAATAAAACTTTGTCTAAAGTTAAATACACGCTTAAGTAGAGTAAGTTTAAATAAAAACTCATTGAGGCAGCCACAAATAAAGAAGAAGCACAGATAAATAATCAAATAGTCCACATATGCTGGTATGGAAGCTTTAACTGGAATTACATTTATGTATATGCTTTGGCTTTTCCTGCATGAAAAGCAATTAGTTCTTTGCGAACTACTTCTGAACAAGTGTCAAACCCGTTCCTCATTTGGATTAGCAATATTTTAGTCTAATACATCATTATCCTTATTACTTGGCGCTAAACCACCTAAACGAATTTGGCCGTTTCAAAACAAGTCACGCAAGCTATCCCTATTTTGCAGTTACTGACGCCAATTTGGAGCACAAGGGAAGTGAAGTCTTCCTCCACCTGCCTCTCCAAACTCAGTGAAGGGACTTCCCGTTCCTCTGCTTCCAAACGGTAGTTTCGACTGAAATACTTTCTTGGCCGGAGTTTCTTTGTTGAAAGGCATAACATGACTTAGCTAGAGAAGCTTCTGGGTTTTTATTCGCTTCTCTATCAGCATATCTGCGCAAAGCTCATAGAGTTCATTATTATACCTCCTCCGCCGTTGGCATCACGGATGGGACCATAAATTTTTCGAAAAGCTTTTCTCTCAAATACTCCAAGAGCCATCTAATTTTCTCTCGACACCGTCAATGATTCCGATACATCAGGATAGGTGTGATGAGCGACTTGAAGAGCATATTTTTTGTTCGTCGAGAAAGGACTTTCCTTTAAAATTGCCTACTAAGTCCAAAGTAGTACTTGTTGGCAAGAGTTATTCTCCATTTGATTTCTAAACTGGCATTGTTTTTGGTGTTAATGCCTGGTTCCAAAATATTCGAAGTCCCTCACAGTTTTTCTTGGATGACAGCGAAGACATTTGTTTCTTTATCTTATCCAGAGAAGTCAGAACTTACAACGCGTTTCTTCAGGCCAATAACATTGTGGCGAATTTTAGCATCACTAAGCTCTGTGTACATGAATACATGAATTTAATCCATTTACACACGTACATAAAAGGTGACGAAGAATAACTCACGCACACATGTAGTCATCAGCTGAAGTTAGTTGCTCACACATACACAGGCATATATGTAGCTCAATTACCGAGCAGGAGATACAGCAGTTCTAGAAGGCGAAACGTCTAGACTTTAGTAGAAATATGCGAATGAAGCAACGGAGAGTATAAAAGCAGCGCAAGCTGAGTAATCAGGAATCAGTTTAGAAGTATAAATGTTATTGTGACGCACTCTCAAAGTAGTCTAATAAAGACCATTTTGTATTATTGAATATTGGAGTTATTTATTCAACAGTTTAGCGATTCGAACGTTAGCAGAAAGTTTGGAATAAGCGGAATTTCCAAAAATTCGTTACAATATTAAAATCATCAGCATACGCTAGGTATTGTACGCTCTTATAAATTATTGTACCATCAGGGTTTAGTTCTGCTGCTACAAATATCTTCTCCAGCATTATGTCGCCTTGTCTGAAGCTTCGTTGGTTTCAACTGGCTCGTAGAGGTCCTTTCCCAATCCTTACAGAGCTGTTGGTGTTGCTCAACGTCATTTTGCAGAGCCTTATTAACTTTGCAGGGAACTTAAGTTCAGACATAACAGAATTCAGGCAGCCTTTTTTGGGCTGTCAAAGTCTGCTTTGAAGTCGACAAAAAGATGGTGAGTGTCGACTCTCTTATCGTGGGTCTTCTCTAGGTTTTGGCGAATCGCGAAGGTCTGTTTAAAAGAATATTTACCAGGTGTGAAGCCGCACTGATAACGTCCAATCAGTTCGTTGACTATGGGCTTCAGTCTTTCGCATAGTTTTCTAGAAATAACCTTATAAGCGGTTTTAAGCATGCTGATTCGCGATAATTGGCGCGGTTTGCGGGATCGTCTTTCTTGTGCATTTGGCAAGAGTACACTTAAGTTCCAATCTGGAGACAAGCGCTCATCCTACCATATTTTGCATAGGAGTTGATTATCAACTATTCGGCTCCCTATTTGAACAACTCGGCGGGTAATCCGTCATTATCTGGCACCTTATGATTTTTTATCCGGGATTTTGCCCTTTTCACTTTGTAATAGTTGTGTACCGGGGGACTGCTTTGCGTCATCGGCGAGCAATGAGTAGAAGTGTTCCCTCCACAATATAAGCACACCTTCAGTCATCCTGTCAGCCAGCATCTGAAGCTCCTCGCAGTCACGTCGGTCTGCCTCACGTTTTTTCGTTTTAAATTGGCGCCTCTCTTCCTTCTTCGCCACAAACGCTCCAATATACCGCGCGTTGCCGCGCCCATACGCATCGTGGTCTTATAGGATGCGCCTCTATTTTCCGAGGCAGCGCGACATTCCTCATCGTACCCGTTGTTTTTTCGGGCTCGTTGAAAACCTATGCTGTTAACAGCGGAGTTACGTAATGATAGTGAAATATGCTCCCACTGCTCGGTCATATCGTTAGGTCGAAGATTGCTCTTGGTGAGCAGTTGTGAGATTGCCCTTAACAATACAAGTCAAGCTCCGAGACTTAAATTCAGTTTTAGAACAGCCAATAAAGATTCTAGAATGAGTGCTCAGCACTCAGATTTTATATGTAGTCAATCTAGCAACTCTGGCAACACAGCATAGAAAAATCCTCCTAGTAAAGGTATTAGCATTTTGGTACCCAATGGCAGTGAAAAGATATGGATGTTTGTACCGTAGAGCCCAGCAATATCCATCTCGTCGAACTCCGTGTTATGCTTTCCCAAACTCCGCCAATGTGTTTTATTCCAAGGGAGGAGGCATACAAGGCTTTGATACTTATGAATACGACCAGTAATAGGGTAATCATTTTCTATGATATTGGAAAATTTCAAACTGTGTCTTCCGATATATCAGCAGGTTTGTAGAGTGATCTAACACTAGCAGACAACAAATGGCTTCATGTTTTGAAAATGGCGGCCTGTGCTGTACCAAGTAGACACCAACCTAGCACTGGTTTATCGAAGCTAGGAGGCTGTAGCTTTCCTTAAAGTTAAGTGTGGTACTCGCAACTCACCTGAGTATTTTTGCACAGGTGGTGCGAAATTTTTTGGAACAAAATTCCCGCCCTGCCGGAGTGGAATGAAATTTCTTGAGAACCTTTTTTCGAAAGCCTCTCGCAACTCAGGGTTATTAAGCGCGGAGGTAATATTTAAACTTAGAAGCATAGATACAGTGGAATTGCAGTGATCTTTAGCAATCGCCAGCCTGCTTTTAATATTTCCTAAGATATGCAGCAGCAGCATTGTCTAAGCTTTGGGCAATTGAGGGCGAGCAGTTTAATAAGAGTTATAAATGAGTAATTTTATGTGCTTGTAAGCGTATGAGTCGTGGCACAGTGGCTGACGTACCCGACCAAACGCCCGGGGTTGCGGGTTCAACTCCCACCAAGCATTCCTTTTTTAAATTTATAAATTATTATTATTGATGGACTGTATTGAGGTTATGGGGTTTTTGATTTAATGTATTCCATTTATTGAGTTGGGTAGTTTTAGTGTTATTGGTGTATTTAAGTCATGGGAGGATGCATAGCATCAGTACACCTTTATTTATTTAATTTGGGGGCGAGCACTGGGGGGCTTTGAGGCTTCGCTCTACTGAGCCACCTCATCCTCTATTTGAAGAACCCTTTAAAATGTGATATGGAGGCGAGCACGGGACGGCTCTGAGGTATTGGCACCCCATTTTCTACAAGAAAAACCTCTATTTATTTAATTTGGGGCGAGAGTTGGGCACTCTGAGGTTTCGCTCTAATGAGCCACCTCATCTTCTATTTGAAGAACCCCTTCAAAGTGTGATATGGAGGCGAGCACTGGGCTCTGATGTATTAGCACACCATCCGAAGAACCTCGATTTTAATTAAAAACCTCAAACTATGTCTTTAGAATATTTCACTAACCAGTTGAGAATTACAACCACACTCAATGGCTACTGAAATAAACGAACGAAAAATGTTCATAGTTTAAGTCGCTTAAACAAGCATGTTTGATCTTTTTCGTACTAGTTTATATAGAAATGTCTAGTTTTATGGTACTACTTTTTCTGATTTCGTTGTCACTACACCGCGGTTGTTACAAGGGTTGCCTTTTATATTTTGCGCCTAATAATGAAAACACAGTCAAATATTAAGGAAAATAGTTTTTATTGTTTTTCAAAATATTCTCCATCCAAGTCAAATGGTGGTTGTGCCAGAAAAAGTCGATGCTGTGCGCCAATTGATAATACAAAATCTTCATGTGACATATCGCGTGATAAAGGCATCCTTTGTCATTAGTGTGACCAGCATACATTCAATATTGCATGAACATTTGGTCGTAAAGAAGATTTCTTTTCATTGGATACCGCATAATTTGACAATTGCCCAAAAAAGGACTCGTGTCGAGTGGTGCAAAGAAATGTTGAAGAAATTTAGCCGTGGTGGATCAGAGCACGTTTATGACACCGTAACAGATGACGAATCTTGGATCTATGCATATGAGCCGGAAACAAAACAGCAATCGAATGTATCGGTGTTCCAAGTCGAGCTTAATCCAACAAAATTTGTTCGCGCAAGAAGCACCTCAAAGCAAATGGTCGCCTGTTTTTTCGGAAAATCTGTTCATGTCGCAACTGTTCCACTATATAAACTTAAAACGGTCAATTCTGAGTGGTATACAACCATTTGTTTGCCAAATTTTTTTTTGTAGAATTAAGGAAAATCAACCGTAAATAAAAACGTTATATGAAAGTTTATGCCAAAAAATACCAAACTTTACGATAAAAATCATATATATTATTTCTAATTGCTGTTTTTATGTATGGGCCCCTTTTCCGCTCTTATTTGGAATCCAAATCTATAAATAAAGTTTTGGTTGTAAAAATGAAGATTCGGGCTATTAGCGAGCTACGGACAATTTGGGTCGTAGAGATTTTGTTTAGCTATATTTTATTAAATAATTTGTTAAAAATAAAAGATTGTGAGCACACAAAGAAATCTATTTGTACTATGGCACTATTGTGAATATTTGCACTGCATTACCGGCAGTTGCTACCATACCAGCGTAAGCTGTAACTGTAAGTTTTAACTTATTTACAGAACAGCTGATTTCTGTTGATATTTGATAAGACTTTTATATTGGTGGCGCAAGATGCACACGGGTTCGGCTCGTATATATTATTTCTAATTACTGTGTTCATGTACGGGTCCCTTTTTCGCTCTTATTTGGAGTCCAAATCTATAAATAAAGTTTTGGTTGTAAAGATGGAGATGCGGGCTATTAGCGAGCTACGGACAATTTGGGTCGTAGAGATTTTGTTTAGCTATATTTTATTAAATAATTTGTTAAAAATAAAAGATTGTGATCACACAAAGAAATCTATTTGTACTAAGCAGTTGCTCTGATACGCCATATGGCAGCGCAAGCTGTAAGTTTTAATTGATTGATAGAACAGCTGATTTCTGTTGATATTTGATAAGAGACTTTTAGATTGGTTGCGCAAGATGCGCACGGGTACGGCTCGTATCTAATTACAGCTAATCATATGTAGTGTTGTCAAGGCGCAAAATATAAAATGCAACCCTCGTATGTGATTACTACATACACAGGCTATTGGTTTATTAGCGAAATTGGTAAGGCAAAGTTTCAACAGTGCATTTCAGCACTTCAGCACTTCAGTAAATATCAGCAGGCCAACAGCATCAGCTCTTATCTCTAATATAAACACAAGCCTTGCATTTTAGTTCGACATAACTAGGGACCAACTACATATTAGAAAAAACAGATTAAAAACAAAATTTCACTTAAACCACACATTTTACCAATGGAAATCCTGGCATTCATTGAACTTCCATTTCCGTAAACAATCTATTCGCTAAGCTCACTCTGCACTCTCTGCTCGCCCTGCAATTAGACATTCAAGAAGTTATTCAACTTTAACTTGCATTTCCGTCAAGCCAGCAGCATCCAATAATTGCTAAGTTCAATTGATTTTATTTCATATTTTTCATATTTGCACCCTTTTGACTTGTGGGTGTTTAACTAAATCCACAATTGCTTGGCTACTTGCCTATATGACTTTGGCACATTACTTCTTATCGTTTGCTACCAAAGATCTTCGATGCCAATTTACTTAATTTTACTCACCGAATTTAGAAACTTTTTTGTTAATACTCAGTTATGTTAAAGTTTTTAATTTACAGGATTTTCTTTTCGATTTAGGATATCGTTAAGTGTTGAAAGTTTTCTCGCTATCATAATTGGCTGTGAATAGTTATTAAATGATATTGAGAATGAGGGAAATGTTAACGGTTTAATACGCTTATGCGAGGCTTGTGTGTGGTAGTGAGCTTCAAAGCTGAATCGTCGTTTTCCTTCCCGACAGGGCGCTACGGGCGATGACTCTAGGCGAGCCGGAAGCCGCTATTCCGCTGGTAGCAGGGGGAGTTGGCTGTCTATATGTTTCACCCATCTATGCTTTCGCGGGGGTTTTTTAAACCGACGATGTCAGCACTTTAGCGCCCTTCTTGAACATCGCCTCCTTCTTTCTCACTGACTGTGCTTTTTTGTGTCTTTTTCTGTCTTATTCATTTGCTCTATTGAGTCTTCGCTTCAAGCCGCTATCTCCGCACGATGTGCAGTGAGAGTCATCAATTCCCGTTTTAATCTATGCTTACGCAGGGAGGCCACGCGTGGGTTGACACAGTCCTTATGGGAGTCTGTGTACAAAGCGTTAGTCAATAGTTGTCTCAACTGATCCAACACTACCAACTTAATGGATAGGTGTTTCGAACTTTCGTGAAGGCCTGCTAAGGTTCCACCAAGATGGAGACGGTGGCGATATTATCCTACCAGTCGCTTCGCCAAATTGTCACTAATGTGTACTAAGAGATATTTAGGGCGCCTTACCACCTAAACTTTGGGATTGTGTTACTTTTGATCCACACAGTCGCATTTGTTCACTAGATATGGTCGTTTTTGTTCGCCCTGAGTACTCTCATCTTCCGAGAAGGCTTCCTCTATGCACCATCTGAGGACGAGCCTGGTGGAAGATCGATACCCCTCGGGATTTAATGCGCTTACTAAAGCCTTAAGTTAATAAATCTATAACTTTCATGAGCCCTTTAACGCCTGTAAGGCTGCAAAAAAAAAAAAGCTGGCGATATGGTGTAAAACCTGGTCTATGTTTTAGCGTAATCAATATAAGAAGTTCTGAGGGCACACTCGGCATAGAAGAGGACCTGGAGAAAGGAATCAAACTATTTAAGGTAACAAGGGCGGTTGGCAATCGATAATACAGTGTTAAATGGCGTGGATTTTAGGTAGATAATTTGGCTAGCGAGCTAGCATCGCAAGGTCCCCCCTATCTTCTATTCAGCACAAATACTCTAAAGGCTGCTAAGCCAGCTAAGCCTTTGGGATTTTTTTCGCTTCACCATCTTAGCATCTACGCAACCTCATACAGCTCATCATTATACCTTCTTCGAAGATTGCCGTCGGCGTCACGGACAGAAATTTTCTTTCAAACACTAATTTTCTCTTGACACCGTCCGTGATTTCGAGCTATACATCACAACAAGTATGATGAGCAACTTGTACAGCTTTTTTTTTTTTCTTCGAGAGAGGACTTTCAATTGCCTACTCAGTCCAAAGTGGCACTTGCAGGCAAGAGTTTTTCTCCATTTGAATTCTCTACTGACATTGTTTTCGTGTTATGGCTGGTGCCCATATAGACGAAGTCCTTCAAAGTCTCGAATTTATATCCTTCAAAAGTGACTGTGCTTTAGAGCACCTCGTCTTGCTCTCATTCACCGCAAAACTTACTCGTACTTTCTTTTGATTCTTTATCTAACCCAGAGCACTTGCGGCGCATTTGTTGAGACTATTGATAGCGATATCATCACATACGCCAGAAGCTGTACGCTCTTTTAATAAATTGTGCAGTAACAATTTAGTTCTGCTGATAGAATTATTTCCTACAGTGCTAGGTTAAGGAAATCGCCTTGTCTAAAGCTTCATTTGGTTTCGAATGGCTCGTAGAGTCCTTTCACAATCCTTATACACCTGTTGGTGTTGCTCAACGACATTTGACATAGCCCTATTACCTTTGAAGGGAACTCAAATTCAATTCGTCCCAGCCTCATTAAAATGCTTAAATTTTTTCAAATATTTTATTGCATAATTTGTACATAATAATATTGTTACGAATTTACTGAAATTCCTCTTATTTGCAACCTTCTACTAATGCTCGAATCAATAAACTGTTGAATAAATAACTCCAATATTGAATAATGCAAAAATGGCCTTTATTGAAGTACTTCACAATAACACTTATATTTCACAACTGATAGCTTGCTTAAACTAAACTGATTATCGTGCCTCTACTGTTGCTGCCTTTTATACTGTCCGGTTTCCTCGTTGCATATTTCTAGGCTTTTCTATTCTAGAATATACTAGTTAGTTATCAACTATAAAATTACGGGCTATAACTACGTTTATAGCTTCTCATATGTGCGTGTATATGTGACTGATACTTGCGCAAATTATTGCCTCCTTTTGTGAGCATCTCATCTTGTGTGCGTCTCTTCTCCGCTGCTCGTATGGACATATGGGTAGACATAATGATTGATTTGTTGATGTGCATACGAGTCACTGCTTAGTATCGGCTTAGAGATGATAGTACCCCTTAGTGTTCCTAGTATTCCTCACACTTCCCTCCACCTAAGTCTAATCGTCCCGATTAGACAAATTTCCCGATCTAAACGCCACTAGCATCTCCAAATGTACCACTCTTCTACTTCGTGGTTTTCCAATGGTTTATATGCGGTAGATGGTATCACTGATCTTCTTTCAACTTTGTACGGGCCTTCCCAACTGCACCGAAATTTGGATGGAACACCTTTCTGCCGGTGAGGGTTGTATAACAGTACCAAATCTCCCTCCAAGAAACCTTCCGAATTATTGTTCTCATAATACCTGCGTTTTATCTTTCTACTCATTATCCTGGATCATTCCCTCGCACTCTCTGGTTTGGCCAATGAAGAACTACTTCGCAGAGCTTGATCTTGACGGATTGACTTTGCATCATCAGTATCGTCTTGACGTTTCACAATAGTAGCGCGCGGTGGCTTGAAACCACTCTTGTATTCTTTCAAGAAAATTCTTTCAGTCGTTTTAGTGCATCCATTAGGGTTTGTGAATGCCGGTGTTTTTCTCGCAGGTACCTTTGGTTTTGATTTATTTGGCGCATTTGTTCCATCAACCCTTGCCCGATCTGCTGCCTTTGACTTTTGTGGTTTTTGTCGAATCTCTTTCACCAGCACTCGATTACTGCTGAACCCTTTTTCCAAACTGAAGTTAAGTGGCATCCTGATGTCATGGTGAACTAAGAAGTCCTTTCCCAATATGACTTCATCAACAATCTCCGCCACAATGAATTTGTGTAGAACCATGGCCTTCCCAATTAAGACTTCACATATCACTTCGCCCTGGACTTGGTTATACTCTCCTGCGACCGTACGCAACCTTGCTCCAGGTAACGGTTTACTCTCCTGTTGATCTAGTCAGATCGGATTAAGGAATGAGTTGCACCCGTATCTACAGTCAGTACACGCTCCTTGCCATCCACATTTCCTGTGACGGTAAGACTGCTCGAGTTTCTTCCAATTTGCGAGATAGATATCACAGGACATTCAATAGCTGGGGCAAGTTTACGTTCTTTACATCTGACACGCTCTTGCTTATCTCCTCCAGCTTTGCGTTTACGGCCACCCAAGTTGGAACTACCAGGAGCAAGATCGCAATGACGTGCAATGTGACCGGACTTCCCGCATTTGATAGCTATTTCAATCCGCTTTTGCGATCCTTCTACTACAACCTTCTACTAATGTTCGAATCACTAAACTGTTGAATAAATAACTCCAATATTGAATAATGCAAAAATGGCCTTTATGAAAGTACTTCCCAATAACACTTATAATTCGAAACTGATAGCTTGCTTAAACCAAACTGATTGTCGTGCCTCTACTGTTGCTGCCTTTTATACTGTCTGGTAAGGACAGTATCTCTCTACTGTCTTAAAGACTTCCAGACCACCTACGACGTAAAGTCGAACAGTAGAGATGGAATTCAAGTGTGGAAATTTAAAGTTAAACAGTCAATTCAACTTCAAAGTGGGCAGTTGGACAGTTCCACACTTCACACGTCCCATTTCAGCGCTGATACTTTTTAGATGTAAATTGAAAATTGAAGTTACTGTTTTTGTGTGTTAAGTGAATCCTGCGAACTGAAATTGTTCTACATAAACGCTTATTTTTAAATGAGTGTTTAAAGTGTAACTTAAGACAGGAGTGGTATGGAAACTTGTACAACAAACACGCGTCCATATACTTAAGTGATGAAACTTCATATAACTTGATATGTAAGATAACGTATGAAATTGTTCAACAGCTGAACGTGCAAACGGATATTTACTTTTAAAATTCCACTTAAGCGAGTGAAAATATTTGTACAGGAATATTGGTGATGCAGAAAAAAAATATAAATTCCAGTATGAGGCTATTTATGAGACTTAAGTGTTAAATTTACTTTATTTTGCATCGATTTTCATCAAATGTAAGGCCAGGCGGAAAAATTTTTCCACTTTTAGTATGCTCATACGATTCTTTAGCCATATTTTAAAGCACTTGACAGTTCTCAGCAGTATAGCGCTATCTAATATAGGGCGAATGGACTACATAGTGCCGTGTCTGTGCTTCGAAAGAGATCCCGGGCTCACAACAAATCCGGAGGGTTGGCGCAGAAGTGCGGAAATGGCAGAACATACTATACACGTGTATAAAAATGGGTCGGTTCTGCTGTTTACAGTGTCGAGAGATCAGTGAATACTACAGGATGAGAAATCTCTGCAGTATCTTTGAGGCGGAAATTGTGAAGAAGTTGCAAAATCATGGAGAAAGGGTGCTTAAGCTACAGTCGCCTCAGTATACATATTAATAGTCGGGTGGCGATCAACACACAGTACTTCATCAAGAAGTGTAAAGAAGTATTGGAGACACTTCGCTCAGGTCGGACAATACATATATACAGGGTTCCTGGTCAGAAAGGGCTAGAAGGTGACGAAAAGAAAGATGAGCTTGCAAAGGAGGATGCATCACGCGATAAATCGACAGTTTGGGAAAAATAAAATAAAATACAATAAAACAAAATAAAATAAAATAAAGTAAATTGAAATAAAATAAAATAAATTTAAATGAAATAAAATAAAATAAAACAAAGTAACATAAAATAAGATACAATAAAATAAAATAAAATAAAATAAAGTGAATTGAAATAAAATAAAATAAAATAAAAAAAATACAATAAAACAAAATAAATTTAAATGAAATAAAAAAAGTAAAATAAAATAAAATACAATAAAATAAAATAAAATAAAATAAAGTAAATTGAAATAAAATAAAATCAAATAAAATAAAATAAAACTAAATTTAATAAATTAAAATAAAATAACAAAAAATTTAATAAAATAAAATGAAATAAAATAAAATACAATAAAATAAAATAAAATACAATAAAATAAAATAAAATAAAATAAATTTAAATAAATTAAAATAAAATAAAACAAAGTAAATTAAATAAAAAAAGTAAAATAAAATAAAATAAAATTAAATTAAATAAAATAAAATAAAGTAAATTGAAATAAAATAAAATCAAATAAAATAAAATAAAATAAAACTAAATTTAATAAATTAAAATAAATTAAGATAAAATAACAAAAAATTAAATAAAATAAAATGAAATCAATTAAAATAAAAAAATATAAAGAAAAATTTTATAAAATAAAATATAATGAAATAAAATAAAATAAAATAAAATCAAAAAATATAAAGAAAAATTTAATAAAATAAAATGAAATAAAATAAAAGAAAATAAAATGAAATAAGGTAAAAGGAAATAAAGTAAAAATAAAATAAAGTTAGGTAAAATAAAATAAAGTAAAATAAAATTAAATTAAAATATTTATTTGCTGACCACTTTATGGATTTTTTTATTAATGTTAGTTTTTTAATAAGCTGATGCGGTCTGATGTGCGCTAGTGCAAGAAAGGTGTGTAAAAGTGTATCTTTTTTTCTTGCACTAGCGCACATCAGACCGCATCAGCTTATTAAAAAACTAACATTAATAAAATAAATTAAAAAAAAATAAAAAAAAAAAAAATAAAATAAAAATAATAAAACAAAATAATATAAGATAAAATAAAATAAATAAAAAAAAATAAAATAAAATCAAATTAAAACAAAATTAAATTAAATTAAATTAAATTAAATTAAAAAAAAATAAAATGAAGAGAAATGAAATAAAATAAAACATAATAAAATAAAATCAAATTAAAAGAAAAGAAAATAAAATGAAACTAAATAATCTAAAATAAAATAAAATAAAATAAGATAAAATGAAATAAAATAAAATAAGGAAAAAATAAAATAAAATAAAATAAAAAATATTATATAAAATAAAATGAACTAAAAAAAATATGAAATATAAAATGAGATAAAGTAAAATAAAGTAACATGAAATGAAAAGAAATAAAATAAAATGAGGTAAAATAAAATTAAGTAAAATTAAATTAAATTAAATTAAATAAAATAAAAAAAAAATAAAATAAAATAAAATAAAATGAAATGAAATAAAATAAAACATAATAAAATAAAATAAAATTAAAACAAAACAAAATAAAAGAAAATAAAATGAAACTAAATAATTTAAAGTAAAATTAAATTAAATTATATTAAATAAAAGGAAATAATAAAAAAAATGTATTAAATTAAAATTAAATAAAGTAAAAAAAAAATAATATGAAATTAAATTCAATTAAATTAAAAAAAAAATAAAGCAAAAATTTAAATTGAAAAAAAAATTATTAAAATAATTTAATCAAATTGAAGATTCAATTCAATTCAGTCAAATAAAATAAAATTATGCCCCTATTACGGTTAACAACTCCACTTAGTTGGGTTGTAATTAAAACAGCTCAACTTTAAGACAACTGAACTCCTTTTTGGTATTACGAATTACAACTTATTTCAGTTGAAGTTGAATTGATGTTGCCAACCTAAGAAAGTGATGATTTGACAGATAAATGGACAGCTGATCAATTTGTGATGGAAATTTAAGCATTTGCAAAAGTGATTTTGTTATTATTATTATTGTGTAAATCTATTTTATAATGGCGAAAATGTTGGTGATTGATATGTCGCGAATACGAAAAACATTGGTGTGATCATTCCAATTCCTTGGAACTACCAAGCACCAAGTAAGAAAATGTTCAAGTGACAAATGATGAGCTTCACACGAAGTTATTTTGCAGATTTGAAAGGAAGCATTTTGCTCATTACTAAACACAATTAAGGACCATTTCCGCAACCACGTTCGAGGGAAGGCTTCCCCTATTTAAAAATTATGCGCCACACTCAGATTCCTTGCTGATGGCAGCTATTAAAAATACTGTGGAAATGATTTTGGTGTTGGACTGGTTTTACATATTATTGAGGAGCATATTTGTGCGAATTGGATTAAAACCCAAACAGCAAAAATTGTATTTTACTCTAAAACAGGATTCCCAGGAGTAGTGATTAGTATCAATAGGGCTGACGTTCGCATAATTTCACCTATTTTGACTGCATCCGAACTGCGGCCAGCTTCGTCCAACTTCGGAATGTCGCTCCATAAAGTCCAAAAATTTATTCAATATAAACCTTCGTTTAAACGTTGTTTTTTCTATAAATGTGTACAAAATTCTTGATTATTGTTTGATTAAAAAAGGTTTAACTACCGGCTTTAATTTTTTTTTTTTTTTTGTTAATGTTTTATAAGCCCGTGTACCATCTAACTCTTGTCAAAGGTGGTATCAAAAGACGCGTTTCGATCTCCGTTTTTAGGATTTGAAAGCGGGAATTCAAAACTTTATTTCTGTCGAAAAATAATTACAAAATCCCATAAAATGGCCCGAGAGGATCCGAAATATGAGGCCCGAACCACATTTTTTTTTTTGCACAAAACATCCTTCTGCGTTGGCGGCCTTTGGCCGCGATTTGTAAAAATAACCCTGGGTGGGTCCAACGCCTTTCTGCATTAGTGTGTACAAAAAATCTAGCAAAATACAACAACCACATGAAAATTTTAACCGAATTGATATGACAGAAATTAAATGTTTAATTTTTGTTTTCGGATTTTTAAATCGGAGGTCGAAACGTGTCTTTTGATATCAACTTTGGAAATTTTTGTTAAAAATTAGGTGGTGAACCGTTATGTAAAACGTAAAATTTTTTCAAAACAACTGCAAAATTGTATGAGACAACTGCTAGTAATCTGTTGTAAGATTTTGACGTCTTTGACAACTACACCAACACAAGCCCCACGCCCTTTTAAAATACTCATTAACATCTTTCATTTGATACACATATCGTACAAACATATTCTAAAGTCACCCCTGGTCCACCTTTATGCCGATATCTCGAAAAGGCGAACACCTATAGAACGAAGGCCCACTCCCTTTTAAAAATACTCATTAGCACCTTTCATTTGATACCCATATCATACAAACAAAGTCTAGAGTCACCCCTGGTCCACCTTTATTGCGATACCTCGAAAAGGCGTCCAGCTATAGAACTAAGGCCCACTCCCTTTTAAAATACTCATTAACTGCTTTCGTTTGATACCCATATTGCACAAACGAATTCTAGAGTCACCCCTGGCCCGCCTTTATGGCGATATCTCGAAACGGCGTCCACCTATGGAACTAAGGATTACTCCCTTTTAAAATACTCATCAACACCTTTCTTTTGATACCCATATTGTACAAACAAATTCTAGGGTCACCCCTGGTCCACCTTTATGGCGATATCTCGAAACGGCGTCCACCTATGGAACTAATGATTACTCCCTTTTAGAATCCTCATTAACACCTTTCACTTAATACCCATATCGTACAAACGCATTCTAGAGTCACCCCTGGTCCACCTTTATGGCGATATCTCGAAAAGGCGACCACCTATACAACAACCACCACTCCCTTTTAAAACCCTCATTAATACCTTTAATTTGATACCTATATCGTACAAACACATTCTAGTGTCACCCCTGGTCCACCTTTATGGCGATATTTCGAAACGGCATCCACCTATAGAACTAAGGCCCACTCCTTTTTAAAATACTCATTAACACCATTCTTTTGATGCCCATATTGTACAAACAAATTCTAGGGTCACCCCTGGTCCACCCTTGTGTCAATATCTCGAAACGGCGTCCACCTATGGAACTAAGGATTACTCCCTTTTAAAATACTCATTAACACCTTTCATTTGATACCCATATCGTACAAACGCATTCTAGAGTCAACCCTGATCCACCTTTATGGCTATATCCCTAAATGGCGTCCACCTATAGAACTATGGCCCACTCCCTCATAAAATACTCTTTAATGCCTTTCATTTGATACACATGTCACATAAACACATTCCAGGGTTTCCCTCGGTTCATTTTCCTACATGGTTATTTTCCCTTGTGTTGTCACCATAGCTCTCAACTGAGTATGTAATGTTCGGTTACACCCGAACTTAACCTTCCTTACTTGTTTACTATATCCATGGTGCGGAAGGGCTAACATGTAAGGGTAGCAACACATTTTACCTTTTTTATACATAGCAAAATGACCCAGCAATGAGATTTGTACGCCCTGTAGTACAAATCCCGATATTATTATTATGATTATGCGGACAAGTGAACTCATCAGCGCAGTTTTGCGTACGTTTAATTTGTATGCTTTTTAGAATTTTTCAGATATATTTACATTTAAACCTTAATTATTTTATTTCCTATTACAAATTACAATTTATGTATAAATGAGTAAAAAAGCTCTTTGTTTTGCTATTGATTGGCACGCTTTTGCTGCGAAAACTAATTTTGCTGGTCGATCACAAATACTTCAAACCACAAATTGAACATCGAACGGAAGCAATGTAAAATGGCATTTTCATAATCATTCTATATTTAAGATTATTACAACATACAATGGAGCGTATCACGTAGCAACGGAGAAAACAAAAGATAAAAATGTTGCCACATCATTTGAATAC
This sequence comes from Eurosta solidaginis, assembly GCF_040869045.1. Lineage (NCBI taxonomy): Eukaryota > Metazoa > Arthropoda > Insecta > Diptera > Tephritidae > Eurosta > Eurosta solidaginis. The sequence goes on along the minus strand of NC_090320.1, from coordinate 261,057,223 downwards.
TTGCCAATAAGAGATGTGAGTCCTCATTTTCTTCTACACTCAGAGAAAAAATCGTTCTAAAACGAACGAAACAAGTTCAAAATTAAGAACATTCGTTGACAAAAGTCTGTTAAGTATGTTTTTTCTTAACTCGTGGCCGATGGGCTTGTTTTAAGAACAATATTTCCAAGCACATCGTCCGTATTTTATGACCAGTTTGGTATTGATGTGTAAACTTTCTTTGCTCATTTCAAGCGCTACTTGGGATTGATTTAAGATTTTTCGTTCTCACGCTTCGAGAACGGTTTCGGTCTCACTTCAGGAACGGTTCGTGCTTGATCTTTGGTGGGAGTAGGGAGGTAATTTTTTCAATTAGAACCCATTTATTTAGTTTTTATTAAGACTAATTTTTTTGTCATCAATAAAAAATATTAATAACAAAAAAACTATTGTTAGAATCCAAACTATTAAGAAAAAATGCATAATATGCATTTTTACATATGTTTCTGTTATTGAAAAATTATTCTTATTTGAAGATGTAATCTGCATATGTACTTACATTACATTATACTTGTTGAAATTTTAAGACCAGCCGTTCTCTTTTCAAGAAAATGGTGTCAGTTCAAGCACAAGGTTGTTGTTTAAAGAACTGGTCGTTAGTTTTTCAAGAACCAAAAAGTAAGAACATGAAAAGCTTGAATTGAGTACGGTGGTGCTGGATTTTAGAACGGCGTTTTTCTCTAAGTGTAGGACCTACCTAATTATTTTCTAGCTTTTAGTATTATTATTACTTCATGTAAGTATTCTTTTCAATAAAACCGTTTAACTAAAATTTTTTTAAATTATTTTATTTTCAAGTTTTTAGTCTTTTTTTATTTAATTGCCTAATATTTCTCATTCTATTTAGTTCATTTAGTGCCTGATTATTACAGGGACTCTTTCCTGACAATTTGTTACAATCTAAGTCCTCAATACACAATCCTTCCAAAGACTTTACTCGACTCAGCGCCACGTATGCTTGTCCCTTCTCGAAGTCCAAAATATTTTGATGTCACTTCTAACGGACTGTATGTAATATTTGTTCCAAATATGAGCCAAATCGGACATCATAAGTCCCACTCCATTCATGTTTGTATTATGTGTTCCAAATATGAACCAAATCGGACTACAAATACGATTTTTCGAAATATTTTGATCAGTGCGCCACCTAGCGGCGATTTTTTCATAGGTCGCTTTCTATTCATATTTGTATTATGTGTTCCAAATGTGAACCGAATCAGACCATGAATACGATTTTTCGAAATAGTTCGATCCATGCGCCACCTATAGACGTTTTGCTTTCTTATTATTGCATTGTCATCGGGTTCCGAACTATATTCCAAGTTTCAAGCCTTGTAGCTTATCGGGAAGTTACTTAAATTTCAATTACAAAATTCTGTTCGCCCGGCCGTTCAAGTCAAGCTAAATAAAACCGTTTAATAAACATAGTTCGAACTCGGGTAAATTGTTTTAAATTATTTCGTGATACGGTCTAAATAACATAGTGCTTCGAAAATTTATTAACATTGTTGATTAATAATTTAGAAATATTTTTGGGATCCTGGACATAATTTTGCGGCGCATATTTCTCTCTCAAATTTTATGTTATTTGCTTCGAAAAGGAAACATTTTTATACTCGGCGTGCTTTGCACACAGAGTATATTAACTTTGCTTGGATAACGGTCGGTTGTACAGATATAAAGGAATCGAGATAGATATAGACTGCTATATATCAAAATCATCAGTGTCGAAAAAAAATTTGATTGGGCCATGACCGTCCGTCCGTCCGTCTGTCCGTTAACACGATAACTTGAGTAAATATTGAGATAGCTTCACCAAATTTGGTACACAAGCTTATCTGGACCCAGAATAGAATGGTATTGAAAATGAGCGAAATCGGATGATAACCACGCCAACTTTTTATATATATTGGAAACACAAAAAACCTGATTATTTAGTAAATAATACACCTAGAATATTGAGATTTTAGGTGTGGACTAATATTGGAACTCTTGATAAAAATTTTAAAAAAATTCTTTAAAATGGGCGTGGCAACGCCCCTCTTTTGATTAAATCAATTTTACAAATATTACTAATAATAAGTCAAAAATCGTTAAACCTATCGTAACAAAATTCAGCAGAGAAGTTGCCCTTAAGGAATGCTTTGAACAAAAATTAACGAAATCGGTTAAGGACTACGCCCACTCTTATATAAGAGATTTTTAAAAGGGTCGTGGACGAATAAAATAAGCTATATCTTTACAAAAAAGAGCTTTATATAAATGGTATTTCATTTCCCAAGTGAATTTATAACAAGAAATAGGAAAAACCTCAAATATTAAAAAATGGGCGTGGCACGGCCCTTTTTATGACTAAGCAATTTTCTATGTTTTGGGAGCCATAACTCGAAGAAAAATTAACGGATCGTAATACAATTGGGTACACAAAATTTCGCTATAGTAGAAAATATTTCTAGAAAAAATGGACGGGATCGGTTAAAGACCACGGCAACTTAGATATAAAACAAGTTTAAAAGGGTCGTAGACTAGAATAATAAGCTATAACTAAGCAAAAAATAGTTTTGAATCAATGATATTTCACTTATCAAGTTTTATTGTAAGAGGAAAAGGGGAGACGTTTTTTTTAAACGACCGGTGCCACGTGTTATGTGGAAAAGTAATTTATCTGAAATGAAATGTGCAATTGAAGCTCACGCTGAGTATATAATGTTCGGTTACACCCGAACTTAGACACCTTTACTTGTTAGAATACATATCAATATTTTTTTATTAAATGGCAGTGAGACGGGGCAAAATTAATTAATTTTGTTGTGACATGAATTTATGTCAATCTAATATGGATGTATGTACAAAATATATCCTATTATAACTAGAGAACAATTACAAAGTATGACCAATCATGATGAACGAAATCTATGAAAAATTCCTGTTTAAGTATGCAGAAGTGGTACTGTACTGACGATATGGCAATCTTTGTTAAAGTGGAAGCTCTTGGTCCCAACATATCTACGTCTAGATGGTTCGTTGCCTGTTTACTAGCTTTCACTTCAAATAAAATGGGATTTAGTCCTCTCACGGGGGCATGCAAGATGCCTGAGCTTATAGCACACTCGCTTGGGAAAGTGACTGTGATGTAAAATTAATGTAAAGAATGAAGTACAGTTAGATGTCGTGCAATAGTGTCAATGTCATTATTTCTCTTTTACAATAGATTTGATGTCGTTTAACTTTACAATTTTTTGCGACTATATAACGCTGATCACGGAAAAAAAGCTGGGAGTAACAAGGCAAGTTCGTTACGGTTCTCTTTAAAAAAGCAAATAATGTCAATTGATGTTAATTTCATTGGCACTTTTGCATGTCCCCTAAGGTAAGCGTCGGTTGATTTTTAGTGCAGCAGAGATCCAACCTGCAAAATTTTTGGTTCTCATTACTACAGAACATACAGGACAGTCGTGCTCGCGGCCAAGCGTGTCAATCTCATTTCCGTTAGAATACTGTTATTTCTCCTACATCTCCCAACACTTTGGAGCTTGTCTTTTCATGGAAATACATAACAAGAATATCAGAAAAGAGCATGCCTGCGTATTTCAAATGGTGATCAGAACCAAAGTAGCTCTAAACAAGGGTAACCTCAGAGCTCAGGGTTAGCTCCTGACCTCGCTCTCGATCAACTGCAAAGTACCAAGTAACTATCGCGCGGAGTTCCTGGTGTGAATAGGAACTCACAAAACAGGCATAGCGAGTAGCATAGGTACTCTGGTACTCCATTGGCCACTTATAGATTATTCTTCAACAAGTTAGTCTGGGCTCAGTGAACCAAACGATCTAAAAAATCTTTTTCAGGGAACGTTTTTGGGAATCTTCAGTAATCGGTGGCACCTGGCAGCCTTTTCTGAGCTATAGGGGCTTTCAACTGGCGGTTGTCTGCAAATGACTGTCTTCGCTTTCGAACGCCTCATATTTTTTAAGTTACCGACAAAAAAAAAACCCAGTGGATTGTACCCCGAGTCCCCTAATTTAAACGGGTATGTTTGAACAGGATTTGGCAATTGGTATTGGAGAGGAAACGAATTGGTTAATTGAAGAATTTCCTTAGACATATTAGTCTCGGGTCAGTTAAGTAAGTTCTGGACTAATAACATCTCCTTCTGGCTCAACATATGTGTTTGTTTGTTGGTTTGTTTGTGAAACAACAAAACCGTATCCGGGAGGGTTTCGAATATGGATTGCTCGTTTCCGGATTGAATGAAGTATGGTCCAGTTATGTTACCTTCTGCTACTATCCCGACAGCCGTGGGCTTAAATCTACCCCAAAAACCTTCGGGGAGTGTCTTTATCGCTACAACAACAACAGCTGTTATTAGCAGACATTTAGATTACTGCGGAACAAGGATAGGTGTTCAACGTAAGAACCTTTCTCTTGTGACTCCAAATCCTAACGATTACAAAAAATGCTTCTTTAAGTGACGAAAATTTCTTTTTCCCTTCGGCTTTCTTTGTAGCCTTCCTTCCGAGAACTCATTTGTGTGTGCATGCAGATTAACTCAATAGAACCCATAGTCATCAATCCTCTTATTCACTCACTCAAACACTTTGCTATTTATTTTATTAAATACTTAATCAAAATTGCAGTAATTAATTAAGTAGGTAACTATGTCCAAGAACAGAAAACTTCCAAGAATTTTAGATTGATGGGACTAAAATCGGTCATACCAACAACAGCAATACGCACATTTACATTTACAATAGTGTTACCAGCTGTACTCAATTCATCGGTTTAAACGTGAATGCTAAGATATTAGTTGAAATTAGATTGGAGAAGCTCACTCGGACAGAATGAGGGTCGTTGTGATACTATATAAGATAACTGCTTAAGCTATGGTGCCGTTTCGAATACGATCGATCGCAGCCCAAGATGAATTCTCCGTTGATCCGGAGTTAATGAGGAGAGATGAAAAACGAATCGCCCATAGTTTTAGGCAAATGGCGGATAGTCAAGCACGATGTGTGGGTCGATTATTCTACGTCATCATGCAAGTGCAGTAGGAAGCAATCACCACTGATTAATTAGACCGTTAAACCCAATTATTGGCAGACCATGTGATATCCATATCTAGCCAAAAAGATCTAGTTGCTCTTCAACAGGTAATGTCTGGTCAGAGTTTGATTAGCAGACTCGAGGCTTCAATTTCCCTACAACCCTTTACACTCGGTTCGGTTGAACCCATGCGGGCTTAGATATCCTAGTAATAGTTGTCCGAGATACTGCTATGTCATGGATGTAATTACAAGTGAGATTGGCATCTCCTTAACTAGCCCATTCAAAAAGTATATAGAAGGTGCGTGTTGGTCTAAGATCTCCGCTGTTACCAAACAACGCCGAATCTACGTTATCCTGAATCTATGTTATCCTGACAGAGAGGACCCTTTTACTCGCCATAAAAAAAAAAACAGTTACATGTAGTCAGCGTTGGCGGCCAGTCCAATTTAATCAGCCCACCAAGCCTCCTTTAAATAGTAAAGCGAACCATCTCACTGGATGTACACAAATTTACCTCTGAGCACGATCTCAGGTCATATGCATGGGCATAAACTTGCCAGCCATTGGTTTCTTAGTCCACCAAAAGTTTCGTTCCATCGAAAGTTTTATTCTCAGTTGCGAAAGTTTTATTGCTGAAAAGTTTGCTTTTGAATTCAACCAGCGCCCAAGTGTATCCTAAACCAATGAAGGGTATTTTCGAAGGCCCCAAAGAGAGCGTTGCACAACGCCCCTTCTATGTCTTCTGATTTTCCAATTGTAAATGAGAAGGTATCATATGGAAATGAGAATAGTAAACTGTAAATACCTTACTGAAAGCTCTCACTTGCGAATGAGAAAGAGAAAAGTGGAAATTAGATAGCGTCAACAGTAATTGAGAATTGTAAATTGTAAATAAGAACAGTCTATTGTAAATGCGAAAGAGTAACTTGGATATGAGAACAGTCACTTGTAAATAAGAAAGAGTCAAAAGACAGCGTTAATTTTAATTGAGAATAGTCAGTTGGGATTTAAAATAGCCAATTGGAAATGCGAAAGCACTCATATAAAAATGAGATTAGTGAATTGTTAATGCAAAATTGCCTTTTGTAAATGGGAATACTCAGTTGTAAATGAGAATAGTCAATTATAAAGTGTCAGTTTTAATTGAGAATGATCAGTTGTAAATGAGAATAGTGAATTGTTAATGAGAGAGCGTCAAATGGGAATAATGATATTTGTTTTTGAATATAATAAAGAGCCGCCAGATGATAGATAAGATAAATAAGATGCCGCCAGTAACCTCCGAGGAATCCTCTCCCATACGTACAGATAAATCTGGCGCTCCAGGGTTTATAGGAAAAGCTACATGACACCGATTGGTCTGAAGTACTAATGTTCTAATTTACCTAAATATTTCGCTTGGTGGACTAACAAGCTGGCAACTACAACATTTGTAAGCATTCCAACATATTTGTAACATCTGCACATCCTTTCATTTCCTTCCTGAACAAAAAAAAACTATATACATATTGCTGTTTTATTTTCTTTATTGTTCTGCTGCATGAATTGTTGTTCTTTTTTTGTGTTGATTTGCAAAACTTCTCAACAATTTCATTATCTCCCAACAAGCATAAAATGATACGCCCAAACAATTTTTTATAGAAAACTTTCGTGTTTTTGTTTTTTCATGCAAAACGTATTGCTGATTCATGAGCAACAACTTGAAAGTGTGGTGTAACAGCAACAAATCAACAGCAACAATATTAATAGTGACAGTTTCGCATGTGACACAAGTGAGCTCAATTGACTATGAATTATGTCGAACCGAACAAAAGAAAGTAAGTTTACGGGTAACCTCGACCGACGTATGTGCAACTTGTCCTCGCATAACCTGGACAGCTGAGCAAAAAGCGACTGGTTTATTAGAACTTGTTATTCTCCATACATATCTGCGGCTGTATAGAGTATTAAGGCATAATGCATGGACTCCTCTTAGACAGTGCCCTATCAACACTCCAATAATATTATAATTCAAGTGGCTGTGTAACGCAACCCTACGGTTCTTTTGTATCTGGGTTGGATGGCCTAGAAAGTTCATGTCATATTCTTGGGTATATTCCAACCAGCGCCAGTCGCCGCACCGCTTCCATCGTCTTGACCGTGAAAGAATATTCAATGGACCAGAACTACCATCCTCGTGTCTCAATAGCAGCGCAATCCAACCGAAGGTTTCCTAGCCCTGGCGTCCACACTCGGATTCTAGCTTACATTCAAGAATAATTCCCAAGTATTTAACCCTGTTAGACAGTACAAGTCGTAGTTTGCCTGTTGAGGGTGGTTTAAATTCAGATTTTTGTATCTTCTCGTGAACATAATCAGCTTCGTTTTATCAGCGTAGATAGCTAATCCGGATGATGATGCAGACCGTCTAGTCAAGACACCCAGGTATACCGCTAATATATATGTTCCTCAATTTATTCAAAAATTTTTCCCTAACCAAAATTTCCTAATCAGCACTGAAAATTACTAGACAACCTCTAACCCCAACATCCTGAAGTAGGACTTTCACAGCCACTAAGCAATTGATCCTTTCTATCCGCTATGATCGCTCTGCCACTCAGTAGTTCTTCATAAACGCTACCAGAGTTGAAGATCTGTTTTTGCCGTCGGGTCTTTACAATAAGCGTACTGACATGCTGTAAACTGCTCCCTTTACGTAAAAATCGTTCAGGTATTCGAGGAACGAGCAAAGGCTAACGGCCGAAAAAAGTTTGTTGGAGAGCCTTGAGACAAGGCGAACTATTCGCTGAGTATGATTCGGAATCATGGCCGCTGTCAACCGAAGATGAGATGGCTTTTGGAGGGTTCGAGAGAAAAGTTATCAAGAAGATTTATGGTAAGGAGGTTCAATGATAAGCTGTATGAGCTTTACGCACATATGAAAATAGTGCAGCAAAAAGCCCAAAGGCTTCGCTGGCTGCGTCATGTTATGCGAATGGACGATGACGCTCCGGCCAAGAAATTATTTCAGTCGACACCACGGTTTGGAAGCAGAGGAAGGGGGGGGGGGGGGGCTCCACCGAGTTGGGAGAGGCAGGTGAAGGAAAACTTGACCTCCCTCGATGCTTCGCATCTGCGTCAGTTATCGCGAAACAGGGATAGCTACAGTGACTAAAATCACTTAGGCAGCTAAGCGCCAATTAATGATGATGATAAGGGTGATGGTGAGGTAAGGTTGAACTGGCCGGTCCATGAAGACTTCACAAGAACATTATGGACACCACCAATTAGGTACCAGGATTTATACTATAAAATAATTCCGTCCTCTTGGCAAATAGTAGAAGTTTTCTAGCACCCAGATGTGGCAACTCTGCCACCCCCACTATGTGGTGCCTTGACTTCGCGAGCGCAGGCCAAAAACATAACACATGCTCAACCTTTTCCTCCTGCAATCTACACTTCCTACATCTGTTGTTTACTGACGAGGCCTTATGAATATGAATGTAAAGCCAGAACCCAGTGCCCAGTTAGTATGCACTTAAGTCTTCTTTCTTTAGAGATATAAGCTACTTTGTAATGATGATATCGTAGGGTTTGCTCATGGTCTAGAAATTTTGCAGCCCCGCGCTTCATTGCACGCCTTTCCTTCTTGAAGCATAATTGATATGTTACTTCTTGATGAAGTACATGCAAGGCAGCAGAGAGATACTCACAAACGCATGTCATTATCAGCAGAAGTACTGTATGCACGCTTCCTCAAGAATTGTCGATTCTTCACGGCTACATATTCTGCCTGAAGGATATTCTTATTTCTGAATCGACACACTAAACAGTATACCCGACTATTTTCATTAAATTGGAATCATCGGTACCTATACACGGTATGTTCTGCCGAACATTTCGATGACAGACTCGAAGGTCCTTGACATCTCTAGTTCATATATACATTATGCATTCATAATTTTCGCATGTTTGTGTGGTCGCTTTCTTCCACTTCATGAGTATTGCTTCACATGATTGCTTGGACGCGTCATCTGACATGTTCCTGCCACTGCATGGACTTAGCTGAGTATGTACGTTGCTAATAATAAAAGTAGACAAGGATGAGTGACTTGATTGCGGCTCATATACTCGCAGCAAGAACATACATTCATAAATATATATTAATGTACACTGAAAGAAATGATGCTAGTAATATCAACTAATCGGTTCTGTTGTTCTTGACTTAACGGAGATTTGGTGAAATTGATAGAATTATGGTTAATTCGACCGAGTTCTTTGTCAAGCGAACAAATAAATTTAGTCATTTTAACAGAAGAGAAATTGTCGCTCTTAGGTTAACGGAATTTTCTAAAATTGACAGAATCCGAATCAATCTAACTGATTTTTCTGTTAACACAACTGATCTCACTGGTCCTTTCAACAGCGATCGACAGTCAATGCATGAGCAAATTTCAAAGATAATTTTATGCTCACTGCGCCCTCTACTTTGTACTAATGACGATGGTGCCACTTGTTAAAAAAAACACCAAAATAAGAAAACCACAAAATCAAAAAAACACACAAATTGGGAGAATAACAAAAAACTAGTTTTTTAGTTATCAATACAAAGCGAAAAAACCCCTTTTCGAATTTACTGTGCATAACATTGCAAAAAATTATGCGATACCCGGACACCAATTTATCGGGTACAATTTTGCAACTTCTGCTCCTAGCGAAATGCAAAATTGTGCCCTCTTGTTGCAAAAGTTTTGTTTGATTGAACAGGGTTTTTCCAAAGTTAGTAACATTTTATTCAAGTTTTTACGAATTTTCACTTACGCCAACGAATCTAATAAGATAATAAAAAACATCCTTGTTTCCGACAGCATACAAGTTTGACTTGTTTTGGAATCGTTTCAAAATAAAGGGTTACGAGAATTAAACTTGCCGAATTACATGTAAAGTTACTCCAGTGGTGAATTCCCTTGCCGCGATTTGATTCTTTACTTTTCCATAACTTACAAGTTCTCTATTTAAAATGTTATGTCAAACATTTATACTAAAAGTTTTGTTCGAAACAATCAAGTGTGGCAACTACATGCGAGGGAAGAAATTGAGAATGAGCTAAGCTGCAACTGAAAGAATTGAGAATCGGTTTTTTGACTACTATTTTCAATTCTATATTCATATGCATGTATATGTATCAAGCATGCGTATTTATGTATTCACATATTTACGTATTTATATGGCGGCCGCCATGGTGTGATAGTAGCGTGCTCCGCCTACCACACCGAAGACCATAGGTTCACACCCCGGGCAAAGCAACATTAAAATTTTAGAAACAAGCTTTTTCAATTAGAAGAAAAATTTTCTAAGCGGGGTCGCACATCGGCAGTGTTCGGCAAGCACCCCGAGTGTATTTCTGCCATGCAATGCTCTCAGGCCAATCTGTAAGAAAAACTAAAAAGGAACACGGCGCAAATTGGAAGAGAAGTTCGGCCTAAAATCTCTTCGGAGGTTATAGCGCCTTACACTTATTTATCTATATGGCAACTTAGGGATTTACACACAAAGCTGTCGCAAGAACTTTTTTTGTTCATTTGACTACTAAAACGGTCAGTTACGAATCAACGATTTGTGCGCAGTTAATTGAACATCTTGTTGCGATGTGATAAAAATTCACAGGAATTTCGGTTGAATTGACCCGTTTTTCGGTTGATTTTACCAGTCTTTTTCTGTAAGTGTAGTTATTCATGCAAGTATGAATACTTACGTGGTCTTAAATCTATGTCGTTCTTGGAAGTTGTTGTTCAAGTGTTTGCTTGGCTGGTCGGTCCATAGTATGGACAACATACGAGGATCATACACATAGGAGCACCCTTATAGCAATCTCTCATACAAATACCTGCATCACACAATGCATCATACGTCATGACATTTTGCAGTGTAAGTTCATGTGTAATCGCTTTTAATTGTTGGCTCAGATTGTAAACTTTTATGGTATGAAGTTGCGGATGTTCTTACACATAATGTGCACTTAAGCATATTTACTTTTTAGATTAATGTGTGTACTCAGAAGATGGGTAATAAATGATAAATTATGAAGTATTTTCAATAAGTTAATAACTGCTCTGTGCAAACATACATACATATATTTTCCAATAATATATTCATGTATAATAAGTATCACACGCAAGCACGCGGAGAAAATATCTGATCACATGATAGGAGTATGGTGTGATCCACGTTAAAACCCTACCTTGGAGGCAATTGCATCGGGTTTTTAAAGGGAACAAGATACCAACCGACTACGCTGGCCTGAATCCTCAATTATAATACACTTTTAGAGGCTACCAAAAACAAATAACTCGGACTTTCTTTCACGCACTCCTCTTTAGGGCACAACATGCTGGTCATTTTATAAAACTAGGCCATGAGTGGCCGACCTTAGTTCGGCTTTACTTAACTTTGAATCGGAAACTCTACACCTTCTCGAGTTACAATTATACAAATATGTATATAATTAAGATTATGTGGAAATCTTAAAATACCTTATTGAAAAAAACATATGTGAAATACCCTTCCTTGAGACCACGAAAACAGTTTACAGAAGAACGCCGCAGGGCGGGGTATTGTCACCTCTGCTGTGAACGCTAGTCATCAAACAACAGCTCAGGTGGCTCGATGGGCGACTCGCCAAACTTAAGTCGTTCGCTGATTACGTTGCAGTTGTCACAACTGGAAAAGTGCCTTCCAACAATTAGCAGTTTGATAGATCGGATGCCTCGGGATGTACATACTAGGGCATCTAATGGCGGGTTGATCGCAGACGAAGACGAATATGCGCTGGTTTACCAAATTCGATCAGGCCCAAGCTAAGAGGGGTGATCTGGCAGGTGAAACCTTTCACAAAATATCCAGAAATCATTCTAGACAGTAAGTTGTCGTGGAAGCTCAACGTGGTGCACAGAGTGAAGAAGGCCTCGACGGCGCTTTATGCATGTGTGATCGTGGATTTTATCGCCCTATCTCTTCCTCTTATTGGGTATTTACAGCGATTGTATACTTTTTTGCTATACTATAGAGTCCTTGTTTGGTGGACAGCCACACAAAAAAGAACCCACCTCAAACAATTAGAAGTGGTATGCACTCTATCAATGCTTAGCATTACGGGAACCCCTAAGACAACACCGACGGCTGCATTGTATGCGATTCTGCACATTCGACCTTAAAACCGGGCTGCGAAGAACATAGCCCATACAGGGACCATACAGTCTTGGTAGTATAGCGTCATAAATTACAGGACGAACAGGGAGCCTTAGAGCCACAAAAGTGGTGAATGGTTACAGCAAGGGAGCCCCAATCGCGGTCGGGACGATACAGACTGGTGTACAAAAATGGTTCCAAAGTAAAAGAGGAAGTAGGGTGTGCGGTATACTGTGCTGGTCTGGAAATAAACAGATTACTGTAGCGTTTTTCAAGTGGAAGTAGTAGCCGTAACCAAAGCAGTAGAGACACTAGAAGAAAATATCTTAAACCGCAGCCGCTTGAACTTTTAAATTGATAGCTAAGCAGCAATTAAGGCAATAATCTTGCATAGCATAGCATCTGAAAGTGAGTTAAAGTGAAAGCAGTCCCGGAAAAGAATCGAGGTAGGGAGAAGCATGCGTCTATATTGTGCCCCAGGGCATATAGGAATAGATGGGAATGAAAAATCGGATAAGCAAGCAAAAAAGGGCGCATGCCTCGAAACTTGCTCCGTAGATGTCCCAATTAGATTGGGCGAGATTAAGAGAAGGCGAGAGTTGTACATGAGCGACCAAGCGTGAAAGGCGTGAACCCAAGTGTGCGACTGTAAAGTGTCGAAGATCATGTATAGGTCTTGCAACTTTAGACTAATAAAGTTACCCGGGTTTTTCATTTGGTCGTTAAAAAAGACTTCTGGTAACACTATGGAATCATTCCGTCTATGTAATACCCTCACGGACCGGCCAGTTCAACTGAACCTAACTCAGGGATTCGTCAAATAATTGGAAGCCAGTAGCACCGTTACATATTATGAATTACGAAAATGTGTTTCTTTAAAAGTTATAGAATTGTAGGAGCTGACTTCTCTGTTTTCAAGCAACGGCTCTGAGATGAGGTTTTAATTAAAATTCTACTTCAAATGCGACTTACGAGATCTGATGCCGCGCAGCTTACATATGTATGTATGTGTCTTCGTCCATACATTCCAATAAAAACATCACTACTATCGCTTTGCTTTGAGAACTTAGCTGCAACAGATTTACTTCTTTGTAGATATCAATTTTTATTTTCAATTTAATTTAATCCGTAAAGTACTTCAACTAAATTAACGCATTCATCTTTTCACTTCAAACCTCTTGACCCTCTGGCTACCATTTTGTTACTTAACTTTAGTTGCCATTTTTGCCCTTTGGCTCAACATCCCCCCCCCTCTCCCCCCTCCACACTTTGGCTCAAGAACAAAGTTGCCAAATGACTTCGAGCATTACTGTTGAGCTGAGTTGATTTGTCTTATCGGCCAATCGCAGTCGACGTTGCACTTATAGGCACACACACACACGCGCACCTACCTACATACAAACATGATGTAGATATGTAGTTACCCTGCAAAAAATCGTGCTATTAATCCCTAAATAGATTGGTATCCGATTAATCTCTTTTGTCTACATTTGGGCATAATTGATCCCCTTTAGCCCCTACGGGTACAGTTGGGATTAGTCAGTTTGAAATCTATGTAGCCCATTTTAAGAAATATTAAAAAAAAAAACTGCAACGAAGCAAGTAAAATAAAAAAGATTACGGATAATTGAATCGAATTATTTAAGAAAAATACGGAGCCCTATACCGAACCTAAATTACAAGGACTTAACGACTACACCGGAGTTAGGGCAAAATTTTTAAGAATATTTTTTTATTCCATTTGAACAGCGGCGAAAAACTTACATAAAATAGATTTGGTGGCTTGACAAACCCTTCGATTGTGTTTCTGCCATGAAAAAAAAATTAAAATCGAAATCGGACTAGTCTTCATATGTTCTCATATGGGTACAAAAGGAATTAATCCTATCGAGCCCTGTCGGGTATAAATGGGTACAATTAGTCTCTTCATAAGATATGTTCAAACAAGAGGGAACAGTTCAATTCATACAAAGAGATCAAAACTGGCATTGGTCGCATACTCCTTTGCGACTAATCCCGGATTCATCTTAGACTAGTTAATCACATTTTTTGTAGGGTAGTAAAACTCATTTCTATACATATTAAATATTTATACTTTACTGAATATTAAATGTAGTTTAGCACAATCGTTATCCTTGATCCTGATAAAATCCATGAGCGCACACAGCAACACATACATACATGCATACATCCATTCAAATACATACATACACATATACATATGCATGTTTATACAGAAGATGTGCACAAAAGTTATGGTGGTTTTTAATTGAATTTCTGTGGATAAAGAAAAAATAAATTTAAAAGAAACAAAATAAAATAAAATTCATGCTGACAGCCCAATAGATGAGTGGTAAAAGCTGTTGCATCGTTTGCCAAATTTACACATGGCCTATTGAAGAGAATATGTGTGTATGTGTTTATTACACAATGAACGCCCAGTCATATGCCCCAAAGATAAGCTGTTAAGTAACGAATTGAAAGGAAATCTGAAGATTTTTAGCCATGAACTCACTAAACATTCTGTGCTGTCTGTGTTGTATTATTTCTAAGCCAATACAGAATTATACACACACACACACACATATTATTTAAGCGCACAAGCCAACACACACACAAATTATTCAACCACTGACCACGAAAAGCGAAAAAGTCATGTTAAGTGTCGAATGAGATTGGCAATTAGTTGCCGCATTAAAGGATCAGGCAGTTAAACAACAAATACAAATACAATAAATGTTATGCAAGTAGAAATCGCAAATACATATGAACATAAACACATATACATACCTACTTATGTGCATATGTACGTTAATTTAATTTAATCAAAACACTTAGCACAGTTTTAGGCGACTGCTCCCCTTAACGGGACTCCCAACAGGGTTGCGCCAGAGAGATAAGGGTGTTAGAGGCGTTGTTCCTTATTGCAATTGAAAAGATGGTGTGTGTCATGTGGGGACACGTTACCAGCATGACTAGGTTAGGTTAGGTTGAAGTTGTTGGCTGCCTCCGCTGTCCAAGCGGAGACTCACGTAGGCCGTTGTGGCCCGTTGTGCTAATTACCTATTTCACTACTTCCGAAAAAGAATGTTTAGAGTCCAGTGAGGCTAAACCAGCGCGTTTGTCTGATGAAATGCAAGATGTCGTTTGCGTTTGCAGATTCAAGCTCCGCAAGGCACCCAAAGGAGTGTCTGTGGAGGCATCGGTACCTGGTTTTCGACAATGCGGGACAGTGACACAGATAGTGCTCTACGCTTTATATCTCCTCTTCGTCCCTACAGCTGCGGCAGAAGTCATTTGTCTGAAGGCTCATATAGGCACCGTGAGTGCCCATGAGGCAGTGACCTGTAAGAAGGCCCACTAGTGGGCTTATAGAGATACGGCTTAATAATATCACCGATTGCGATCTCTTTTCTTCCAGCTTAGGCCATATTTGCTTGGATATACTACATGTAGGTTCCATGGTCCATCTGGCGTTTGCTTGATCAGTGAAAAGAGATCGCAGGCAGTGTTTGCAGGTGTTTAGAGGAGGGCTGGCCCAACCAGCGGAGATTATTGTTTACAGGTTGATGCCTTCAAACAATAACTCATCCACAGCGCAGTTTACTGAGATGTCACAGTGGCCAGGGATCAATATTATATTTAGGTTGCAATTTTCAGCTAGTTGGTTGAGGGTTTCTCTGCACTTCAATGCCACTAGTGACGAGGTGTTACTGCATTGCAGGGATTTTATGGCAGCTTGGCTGTTAGAGAAAATTTAAATAGAATTGGTCACCTACAGGTTAGCAAGATAGAGGGCTGCTTCCCTGATAGCTATAAGTTCAGCCTGAAAAACACTGCAGTGGTCGGGTAAGCGAAAGATCTCGCTTAGATTGAGCTTGTCCGAGAATATTCCGCTGCCGACTCTGTTGTTTAGTTTACAATAAAAATAATAATAATAAATGTAAGGCGCGATAACCTCCGAAGAGATCTAAGGCCGTGCTCCTCTTGATTTTCCCTACAAATTGGCCGGACGGGACCTATATGTTTTATGCCGACTCCGAACGGCATCTGCAAGGCAGATGAATTTTCACTGAGAGCTTTTAGTAGCTTTAGTTTAGAGCCGTATGTAAAAACGTGAGATCCCGGCTCCCTGCCGTTTGCCCACTCGTTCCTCTCTGGGATTCTTGTGGAAAATTTATTGTCCCAGCAAGGGGACGGTGTTGTATGGTCCAACTTCAAGAATGTTTCTGGGACCTGCTTCAGGATCCGGGTGTGACCAAATCTGCACTCCCTCCATGGTTCGATAGCGTTAAGCCTTACTGCGTTGCAAGAGGTACAGTATTTTCCATATAGATCAGTGGGGAGAAGAAAATCATGACTAATATTGAGTATGTCTTGGTGAATTTTGGATAAGTGAGAGTTTAACTTATAACAGTATCCAGATCGAAGTTGAGCTGGAGTGACCTACGAGTTCAGTTCTTTTTTTTCTCTAAAACCGAGGCTCACCGGGTTATTCTTGCCATAGAAGTTTTTCGACGCCTTTTTGTGGATATCTCTGAGAGCCTTTTCATGCTCTTTTCTCCATACGGCTGAATTCTTAAGTGGCGGATTTCTTCATCATGCTAACGGAGATGACTTCTTAAGGTCCTGGGAGGAGCGGTCTCTGCACTCCGATATCCGTTGATATGCCCAAGTTTCTAGGTTTTCAGTAAAAATTGTTTTTCAGCATTTCATTTCTCTGCATTTTCCGGAGAGACCAGAAGACACCCCATACAGTTCAGTTCTGACCGCGGTGTTTTGACAGGCCTGCATTTTCTGCAGTGTGTTTCATTTGGGCTCGATGATTATATTGCGGACGTGTAGCA
Source organism: Eurosta solidaginis (assembly GCF_040869045.1). Taxonomy (NCBI): domain Eukaryota; kingdom Metazoa; phylum Arthropoda; class Insecta; order Diptera; family Tephritidae; genus Eurosta; species Eurosta solidaginis. Next base: position 261,040,126 of record NC_090320.1, on the reverse strand, counting down.
TACGAGCAGTCAGCCAACTACTTTATAAATGGTTATGATGGTTTTTTATGCGTTTATGGATTCTTTACTCATTTTAAATTACATGTTATCACCCAGCGGGTCAGAGGGCTTAGAATGTACCCGCGGCAAGTATGTCTGGCGTAAGAGGCGACTAACATACCAAATTGTTTCAAGGGGTTGTGTAGCGCAACCCTTTCAAGACATTGCCAGCGTAATATATAGCTTCTCCAACTAAATTGTCAACCTCACCTATCCATGGCGAATCCTGTTTCTTTAACAGACGAGGCTCTGAGGACCCTAAGTTCCTTATGGATCTAGGGGGTGGGAGGGCGGTATGGCTTAGAAGGTTTCATGTTGTTATACCAAATCGTGCCCGAGATGGTCGGGCTAGTACCTTAATGGTGCTTGTTATCGGAACGTACTGGATCTGCATCCGGCAAAGTACCGTCAACATCGATAACACTCCTCAAGGCCTTTTGGGAGTGTCCTAATCGCTACAACAACAACAACAGGGCTTTTTATCTTTTCCTCCAAGTACGGCCGGCAAGAGATTTGATTTTATATTATAGCTCATAGATGGAAAACTTCGATATGTAAAAGTGAAAGGAAAGTGGGGTTTGTTTAGTTCTTCTAGACTTGAGCTTTAGGAAGAAACACCTGAGCACGTTCTGTGTTCAGCTCTTCGCTCGCGAGGTCAAGGTTCCAGCTACTAGGGGTGGCAGAGTTGCCAGATCTCGAGGCTGCAATTAAGCTAAGTCCTAGAAAACTTCTTATATTTGCCAATAGGACGAAGTTACTCTATAACATAAGTACTGGTGCCTAATTGAGGGTTTTCCGGTTAGTCTTCAAATAAATTCTGGTTGCATTATGGACACATTCAGTCAATGCAAAATCTTTACTGACCAGCAGCTCATCTTAACCATGTTCTTGGTTTTTTTTTTATTTCTACCATTTTTTTTGTGTTCATTTTTGTTTTTGCTTTTATTAATCTCTTTATATTGGCGGCCACCGTGGTGTGATGGTAGCGTGCTCCGCCTACCACACCGTATGCCTTGGGTTCACACCCCGGGCAAAGCAACATCAAAATTTAGAAATAAGGTTTTTCAATTAGAAGAAAATTTTTCTAAGCGGTGTCGCCCCTCGGCAGTATTTGGCAAGCGCTCCGGGTGTATTTCTGCCACGAAAAGCTCTAAGTGAAATCTCATTTCCCTTGCAGATGCCGTTCGGAGTCGGCATAAAAGACATGTAGATCCCGTCCGGCCAATTTGTAGGGAAAATTAAGAGGAGCACGACGCAAATTGGAAGAGAAGCTCGGCCTTAGATCTCTTCGGAGGTTATCGCGCCTTACATTTATTTTATTTTAATCTCTTTATATACCCAGCTGAGCAGAGCTCACAGAGTATATTAATTTTGTTCGCACATCGGTAATCTGTAACAGCATAAACTAATGGAGATAGATATAGTACTCCTATATATCAAAATGATCTGGGCGAAAAAAGAAATTCATTTAGCCATACTCGTCCGTCCGTCCGTCTGTACGTTAACACGATAACTTGAGTAAATTTTGAGGTATCTTGATGAAATCTGGTTCGTAGGCTCCTGGGCGCTCATCCCAGATCGCTATTTAAAATGAACGATATCGGACTACAACCACGCTCACTTTTTTCCATATCGAATATTTCGAAAAACAGAAAAAGTGCGATAGTTCATTACCAAAGACGGATAAAGCGATGAAGCTTGGTAGGTAGGTTGACCTTATGCCGCAAAATAGAAATTTAGAAAAATTTTGGACAATGGGCATGGCACCGCCCACCTTTAAAAGAAGGTAATTTAAAAGTTATGCAAGCTGTAATTTGGCAGTTGTTGAAGATATCATGATAAAATTTGGCAGGAACGTTATTCCTATTACTATACGTATGCTTAATAAAAAAGAGCAAAATCGGAGAACGATCACGCCCAATTTCAAAAAAAAAAAATATTTAAGTAAAATTTTAACAAAAAATTTAATATCTTTACAATATATAACTAAATTATGTCAACATTGAACTCCAGTAATGATATGGTGCAACAAAATACAAAAATAAAAGAAAATTTCAAAATGGGTGTGACTCCGCCCTTTTTCATTTAATTTGTCTAGAATACTTTTAATGCCATAAGTCGAACAAAAATTTACCAATCCTTGTGAAATTTGATAGGGGCTTAGATTCTGGGACGATAACTTATTTCTGTGAAAAAGGGCGAAATCGGTTGAAGCCACGCCCAGTTTTTATACACAGTCGACCGTCTGTCCTTCCGCTCGGCCGTTAACATGATAACTTGAGCAAAAATCGATATATCTTTACTAAACTTAGTTCATGTACTTCTTTGAACTCACTTTATCATGGTATTAAAAATGTATTAAAAATTTCGAAAAAATGGAAAAATGCCATAATTCTATGCAAAATATGAAAAAAGGGATGAAACATGGTAACTGAATTGGTTTATTGACGCAAAATATAACTTTAGAAAATACTTTGTAAAATGGGTGGACATCTACCATATTAAGTAGAAGAAAATTAAAAAGTTCTGCAGGGCGAAATCAAAAGCCCTTGAAATCTCGGCATTAATACTGTTCGTGGTATTACATATATAAATAAATTAGCGGTATCCGACAGATGATGTTCTAGGTCACCCCGGTCCACATTTTGGTCGATATCTCGAAAAGCCTTCCCATATACAACTAAGGGCCACTCCCTTTTAAAATACTCAATAGCACCTTTCGTTTGATACCCATATCGTACAAACACATTCTAGAGCCACTCCTGGTCTACCTTTATGGCGATATCTCGAAAAGGCTATAGAACTATAGTCCACTCCCTTCTAAAATACTCTTTAATACCTTCCATTTGATACCCATGTCATGCAAACATATTCCAGGGTTACCCTAGGTTCATTTTCCTACATGGTGATTTTCCCTTATTTTGTCTCCAAAGCTCTCAGCTGAGTACACCCGAACTTAGCCTTCCTTACTTGTTTATACCCAGTTCGTATTTGGTTTCTTCTTTTTCAATACATCTCTTTGTATTGTGCGTTAAGTTTTACTAGAGTTCACCCAGTTGTTGAAATTCAACCACAGGAAAGGAATATAAATAAATAAATGTTAGACGCGATAACCTCCGAAGAGATCTAAGGCCGAGCTTCTCTTCCAATATGCGTCGTGCTCCTCTTGATTTTCCCCACAAATTGGCCAGATGGGACCTACATGATTTTATGCCGACTCCGAACGGCATCTGCAAGGCAGTTGAGTATTAACTGAGAGCTTTTCATGGCAGAAATACACCCGGAGCACTTGCCAAAAACTTCCGAGGGGCGACCCCGCTTAGAAAAATTTACTTCTAATTGAAAAACCTTATTTCTAAATTTTGATGTTGCTTTGCCCGGGGTTTGAACCCAGGACATCCGGTGTGGTAGGCGGAGCACGCTACCATCACACCACGGTGGCCGCCACAGGAAAGGAAAGGAATATAATAATAGGAACATTCGATGGGTAATATAATGAATAAGTAAGCTCAAAATAGGGAAATTTTATATTGCTCTGGGAGGAAGGGTATGATTTAATCAATCTGCTTCTCGTAAACATAAGGTAGGAAAAGGAAAGGAAAGGAAGGAAAATCAATGAAAGTGAAATGAAAATAAAAGAAATGAAAGAAAAGAAAAGTAGAGGAATGGAAAGGAAAGGAAAGGAATGGAAAGGAAAGGAAAGGAAAGGAAAAGAAAGGAAGGAAAGGAAGGAATATGAATGGAGAGAAATGAAGGTAAAAGAAAGGAAATAAAAAGAAAATTAAAAGAAAGGAAATGAAAGGAAAATAAAGAAAAGGTAAGGAAAGGAAAGGAAACGAAATGAAAGGAAAGGAAAGGAAAGAAAGAGAAAGGAAAGGAAAGGAAAGGAAAGGAAAGGAAAGGAAAGGAAAGGAAAGGAAAGGAAAGCAAGGGAAAGGAAAGGAAAATAAAGGAAAGGAAAGCAAGGCAAATCAATGGAAGAGAAATGAAAATAAAAGAAATGAAAGAAAAGAAAAGTAGATGAATGGAAAGGAAAGGAAAGGAAAGGAAAGGAAAGGAAAGGAAAGGAATGGAAAGGAAATGACAGGAAAGGAAAGGAAAAGGAAGGAAGGAAAGGAAAGGAAGGAATATGAAAGGAAGAGAAATGAAAGTAAAAGAAAGGAAATAAAAAGAAAATTAAAAGAAAGGAAAGGAAGGGAAAATAAAGAAAAGGTAAAGAAAGGAAAGTAAAGGAAAGGAAACGAAAGGAAAGGAAAGGAAGGGAAAGGAAAGGAAAGGAAAGGAAAGGAAATGAAGGGAAAGGAAAGGAAAATAAAGGAAAGGAAAGGAAAGAAAATCAATGGAAGGAAAATGAAAATAAAAGAAATGAAAGAATAGAAAATTAAAAGAAAGGAAATGATAGGAAAATAAAGAAAAGGTAAGGAAAGGAAAGGAAAGGAAACGAAAGGAAAGGAAAGGAAAGGAAAGGAAAGGAAAGGAAAGGAAAGGAAGGGAAAGGAAAGGAAAATCAAGGAAAGGAAAGGAAGGAAAATCAATGGAAGGAAAATGAAAATAAAAGAAATGAAAGCAAAGAAAATTAAAAGAAAGGAAATGAAAGGAAAATAAAGAAAAGGTAAGGAAAGGAAAGGAAAGGAAACGAAAGGAAAGGAAAGGAAAGGAAAGGAAAGGAAAGGAAAGGAAAGGAAGGGAGAGGAAAGGAAAGGAAGGGAAAGGAAAGGAAAATAAAGGAAAGGAAAGGAAGGAAAATCAATATAAGGGAAATGAAAATAAAAGAAATGAAAGAATAGAAAATTAAAAGAAAGGAAATGATAGGAAAATAAAGAAAAGGTAAGGAAAGGAAAGGAAAGGAAACGAAAGGAAAAGAAAGGAAGGAAAGGAAAGGAAGGAATATGAAAGGAAGAGAAATGAAAGTAAAAGAAAGGAAATAAAAAGAAAATTAAAATAAAGGAAAGGAAAATAAAGAAAAGATAAGGAAAAGAAAAGGAAAGTAAAGGGAAGGAAAGGAAACGAAAGGAAAGGAAAGGAAAGGAAGGGAAAGGAAAGGAAAGGAAGGGAAAGGAAGGGAAAGGAAAGGAAAGGAAGAAAAATCAATGGAAGGGAAATGAAAATAAAAGAAATGCAAGAAAAGAAAATTAAAAGAAAGGAAATGAAAGGAAAATAAAGAAAGGTAAGGAAAGGAAAGGAAAGTAAAGGAAAGGAAAGGAAAGGAAAGGAAAGGAAAGGAAGGGAAAGGAAAGGAAAATAAAGGAAAGGAAAAGAAGGAATATGAAAGGAAGAGAAATGAAAGTAAAAGAAAGGAAATAAAAAGAAAATTAAAAGAAAGGAAAGGAAGGGAAAATAAAGAAAAGGTAAGGAAAGGAAAGAAAAGGAAACGAAAGGAAAAGAAAGGAAAGGAAAGGAAAGGAAAGGAAGGGAAAGGAAAGGAAAGGAAAGGAAAGGAAGGGAAAGGAAAGGAAAATCAAGGAAAGGAAAGGAAGGAAAATCAATGGAAGGGAAATGAAAATAAAAGAAATGAAAGAAAAGAAAATTAAAAGAAAGGAAATGAAAGGAAAATAAAGAAAAGGTAAGGAAAGGAAAGGAAAGTAAAGGAAAGGAAAGGAAAGGAAAGGAAGGGAAAGGAAAGGAAAGGAAGGGAAAGGAAAGGAAAATAAAGGAAAGGAAAGGAAGGAATATGAATGGAGAGGAATGAAAGTAAAAGAAAAGAAATAAAAAGAAAATTAAAAGAAAGGAAATGAAAGGAAAATAAAGAAAAGGTAAGGAAAGGAAAGGAAAGGAAACGAAAGGAAAGGAAACGAAAGGAAAGGAAACGAAAGGAAAGGAAAGGAAAGGAAAGGAAAGGAAACGAAAGGAAAGGAAGGGAAAGGAAAGGAAAGGAAGGGAAAGGAAAGGAAAATAAAGGAAAGGAAAGGAAAGGAAGGAAAATCAATGGAAGGGAAATGAAAATAAAAGAAATGAAAGAAAAGAAAAGTAGAGGAATGGAAAGGAAAGGAAAGGAAAGGAAAGGAATGGAAAGGAAATGACAGGAAAGGAAAGGAAAGGAAGGAATATGAAAGGAAGAGAAATGAAAGTAAAAGAAAGGAAATAATAAGGAAATTAAAAGAAAGGAATGGAAGGGAAAATAAAGAAAAGGTAAGGAAAGGAAAGGAAAGTAAAGGAAAGGAAAGGAAACGAAAGGAAAGGAAATGAAAGGTAAGGAAAGGAAATTAAAGGAAAGGAAAGGAAAGGAAAGGAAAGGAAAGGAAAGGAAAGGAAAGGAAAGGAAAGGAAAGGAAAGGAAAGAAATGGAAAGGAAAGGAAAGGAAAGCAGAGAAAAGGAAACAAAGGAAAGGAAAATAAAAGAATAGAATGGTAAAGAAACGAAAGCAAAGGAAAGAAAAGAAATAGACTTGATGCATGATGATGGTGTGACTTTTATGTTAAATTTTTTATATAAAAATGATTTTTCAAATTTTTTTGTTAATGGATAACAGTGCAGCTCAAAATTCCCTATCAATACATATATAATTTGTATACCTTAGAATTATAGTTTAGCAGAAAACGGTTCCACATTTTTTCATCTTGTCTATTTATATATAAGATACTCAGTTGGGCTTGGCACACGAAGTATGTTAACTTTCTTTGGGTAATTTTAGATTATAACGACATCAACGATTCGGATCAAAATGCTCACTTTGCACTTTGATTGCAGCATGATTATCCATTAGTCGAATATCGTCAGCCGTTTGGCGTATTTTGAGCCCGATCACCATCTCTCGCGGAAATGCACACCTTAGGAGAAGCAGGTTGCTTTGCAATAACTGGGACTGGAGTATTCTAATAGGTTGAATGTTTACTAATCTTATCTTGAAGGGGTTACATAAGATCAGCAGCCACAAGGTCAGTTGAATTCGAAATGGTCATAACGTCAGTTGACCCTTTGGCCGTTGACCTTTTGTCACCCCTCCCTATAATTTCCGCCTGAAAGACGCTGCAGTAATCTGGCAGGCTGTAGGTTCTAATTATTTCTGGATCAACGCAGTAAACAGCCATCCGTATACACATGTATAGTATTTTTTGCTATTTCTGTACGCTGACCCCAAACAATGAGAAATTTTGGGCGATAGGCCCCACGTGTATCCTAGCATCGTACCGCGGAGGCTTTCTTCGCTCTCTCTTCCACATGGAGTTTCCACGACAAACTACTATACACATAGTATAGCTCCTACATACTTTGTGCTATATTTTTCTTGTAGTGTAATCCCTCCGAGCTTAGGCTTAGTCCAACTAGGGACCTTATATTTCCTAGACAGGAGAGTATTTATTATAAAAGACTTTTACGGCTGATATTTGTTTATGCAAAGAGAAGCTTCCTTCAGAATTGCCTACTCAGTATGCTCTTGCTGACATGCAGAAAGTTCTGCGGCTCAAGTTATCTTCTATAGGAACCAAATTAACGTAACTACCCTGCAGGAAGCCAACTTGTCTCATTCCTCGTTTGATCTCGAACGAATTAAAAAAGTCCTTTCAGATTTTGAAAGAAAGAGTATGTGCTGTTGTGAGGCATTTCTTACCGTCGCATAAGTTTTACATAAGGGCAGCTACTTCCAACGTCAAGAAAAAATTTATTGACCTTCTGGCGAATCACAATAGCTTCCTAGTGAACCGCTGTTCTTGAGCCAGGGTATCGGGTTTCTCCTTTGGTCAATGTTGGATAGAAGATGTTATTGGTTTTGCGAAGATTTTGGGAAGTGTTATCAATGTTGATAGATATAGGTCCGGCAAGTTCCGTTAACTAGAACCTTGAGGCCTGCCTTCACCATCTCGACCATGTTGGTTATTCTAGGCCATCCCCCGTTTTCTCTTAGAAACTTGTCGTTGTTGTCTAGCTTGCCTATCAGAATTCGCCTAGATTAGGTGAGGTTGGCAATTGGTTGTAGAAGCTGCCAAGTTATAAAGCCTTATATTATGTTTAACAACCCCTTGAGTGCCTCGGGTTGTAGATCGCAGATCCAACGAAGTCAGTCAATCTGTTCCGATTGAAGATGTTATTTGTGGAGAGGCAGAATTTTCCACCCTCTACTCAAAGACTATTTTTGTAAGCACCCTAGTATTGAAGTTCTCAACGTGATGCTAATACAGTAGCAACTCGATTCGTGAACATACTTGGTACTTGCACACCTCCATTCTTGCAACATAGAGAATTTTTTCATTACATATTTAGTACTTGTGACATCCAAAAAATTTGAAGTCGATACTTGCGATATTGCCTTGTTGGCTTTGGTAACGGTTCCTTAGATTCAACAAAGTTCGTGAAAGTCCCGATTTATTTCGCTAATGAATTGATGTGATTGGCTAATTGTCTTACGCGCTTTTATTTTGGGACCATTGAATCCATGGTATAAAATAGAAGGTAGTTCCACTCAAAATGTTTTGGCGTATTTGTAGATTTTTGAAGTTTCATTTGTTGTTTTGCTGGAAGCGTTGGCACACCGTTACTGTTTAAGGCGAAACTGTGGATTTTCGTGATGGAAATTTCCTTCAGGGCGGAAACGCAATGGTCATCTGAGACAATAATAATATGGTTTGGTACGATTTATGTGCATACATATCTATTTAGAATCAGTAAAACATGCAGTTTTATTGAAGAATAGTGTAGAATGACTCATATATTGGTTAATATGACTCATATCATTATGGCAACTTGACCCCTAGACAGAAAAAAATACACGAAATATCCTGTTGTTCTAGCATGCCTCTACAGTCGATATTTCTCAAGGCATGTTGAGAAAAAGTGTCTGTAGTGAGTGGTAGGTGTTTAATTTGTTACGTTTGTGGGACGCTACATCCATGTCAATGCTAAAAGCGAACAGAATTTGTATAGGTGGGGCTTGCCGCAAGCAATTTATGCTGAACGCGTTAACAAAAAAATAAAATAAAATTTCGAAATGTAGAATTTCGAACTTCAAGCTTCGTAAGCCGATATCTATTTTTTGGAGGCTAAGTTCGAAAAACGGAGATAGTACTTTGTTTACTTAAGCCTCAATCTCCAATACCCAGAAAAAAAGTTGATTTTGTCGCATAGTGTTATTATTATAAATACTAAATTTTGTTAGCTGACCTAATCATGTGAAAACGACTTCATAGCTTAAAAGGACATTAAACGGATATGTGAAGCTTCTCAAGGCCAAAATAATGACATATCAATTTTAAAAATCGGACGTCAAATCATCAAGTTACAATGAAAAAACCTTTTTGGCTGCATTTCGAAGGATCAAAAAAATTTAAAAAATTTTTCCGAAACCCTCTCAACACAATCTTCAAATTTAGGGGCGGACATTAACAACTTTTTTTTTCGACACAGTCTATGGTACATCAATTTGTTGCTTTAACTGAATATCCGAAAATACGGTTATTAACCGGATCTTCATAAATCCGGATATCCAGATAGTTTCACAAACGAATATTAACCGGATATCCATGCCGTCCGGATTTTATCCGTGTCAACGGATATCCGGATATTCGAATATGCGGATAGTCCCAGCCCTAGTATGTATGTATGTATGTATGTAGGTATAGATCGAGTTGCGTCCTAAACGGATTGACCGATCACAACCAAATTTGCACAATCCACTAGAAACCTTCCAAGGATGGTCATAGGCTAAAAATAATATCGATATATTAAAGGGGCGTGGCACCTCCCATGCAAAATGAATATTTGGTACTACATAACTCTGAAGGTATTCATGCTAGAACATTGAAATTCAGTAAGGAGTTATATGAGGTCAATCCCTAACATCCCCAAGAAAATGTGGGATGGGGGAGAAGGGGCGTGGCACCTCCCATATAAATGGAATTTATTATACTTCATATCTCTGGATGTAGTAATGCTATGATAATGAAAATTGGTAAGGAGCTATATGAGGTTAAGTCCTAACACCTCCAGTAAAATGTGGAATTGGGGAAAAGGGGCGTGGCAGCTTCCCTACAAATGGGATTTTTCAGAACTATGGCTGCCGTAAAAACTTAGGTTATAACAGCTAAAATTTGGCTACATAGTTGTTTGGCTGTTGTTCCTTTTGGATCTTTATTAATATTCCGCCGTTAAAATTTTTTGTTAACTTCAGTCTATCCACATGTTTTATCTATATATATATAAAGTTAAAATTATGAATGTTTGTATGTAGGTTTAAATCGGGTTGCGCCCTAAACGGAACGGCCGATCACAACTAAATTTGAATCACTCACTAGAAAACTTGCAAATATGGTCATAGGCTAAATATAACTTCAATATAAAAAAGGGGATGGCACCTACCATACCAATGGAATGTTTGATACAGCATAACTCTGGAAGTATTCCAAGAACATTGAAATCCAGTAAAGAGTTAAATTGGATCAATCACTAACACCACTAAAAAATAAGGGGTAAGTAAGAAGGTGCGCGGCACCTCCCATACAAATGCAATAATGAAAATTGGTAAGGAGCTATATGACGTTAAGTCCTAACAGCACCAGTAATATATGGGATTGAAAAAAAAACAAAACAAATGGGACTATCAGAACTATGGCTGCCTTAAAAAATCAGGTTATTACAACACGTAAAGATTGATGGCAGAGTTGGGTTGGGCTGTTATTCCTTTAGTATTCTTTTATGTTATCTTTAGGGTTGGTATTTTTGGAGACGCCTGGAAGAACCGGGAAAAAACATTTCTGTTTAATTTTATATTAATTGATGTAAGAGCAAAAAGAGAAAACACTGTGGCAGTTGCTTTCTCAGATACCGCGGATACCCTTTGTGTAGTGGATGTACACCTCCGCATTTAAATGGCCACTGTCTGCAAACATCTGATACACCGATGTGCAACATAAGCAAACGGTCAGGCCAAAGTGAGGGTGTGCGATGTATGCACCATGACTCATAAACAGTCGCTGCAAGTTTTAGACCGAACCCTTAAGAATTTAAGGTGTAATGATCATACCAAACGTGGTTCTTTCCTGTTACTTGCTGGAACAGCCGCAGTTGAAGTAAATGCGTGCGTTTTTCGTCTATAGACGGCTTAACGTAAAAAAATTACTCTCTTTAGAAATAGGAGAGGGCATTTTGGCGGAAACACTTTAGCAGCAGCTCTTGCTTACCAACTTCTTGAAATTACGACTAAATTACTATTTCTTCACTAAGAGATTTGATTTCTTTTCCCGCAAGTTTTGAGAAATTATGACATCAACTGAAGCTTTAATTGCTAATGTTTCTTCCAAATATTGAATCTATCTTAATAAACTATGAATGGCTTTGAGAAAAGGCATTTTAGGTACCTTAAAATGAGCATGTTAATATCACTAGAACCAAGAAAACTTATCACTATATTAACACAGTCGTGGAATAGTCCCAAGCTGTGCATATCCGTTTGAGTTTATTAGCTCTTTTGGGCCTTCAGAAATATCTCCTCATCGATTGATCCTTAAAATAGTGCCCATAATATCAAAATATTTATGCTTCCTTATTTCGATTCTCCACGCTTATGTAGTGGGACAAGGCTTTTCATCACAAAACTTTCACGAATGTCATTGAAGCAATTAATTTTATCGGAAAATTTCGAAAACAAAAAAGTTTAAAATCAAGGATTCCATTGATACCGATAGATTTATCTTTTCAAATGCCTCAAATTTCCTATTCAATAAAGCTCAAGGCGATCATTAGCTGCGAATCATGGATTGATGAGCGCAAAACAAACCTTTATAGCTTCAGATCTTCTGCAACTCCATTGTCAACCTCACCTACGCGAGGGGAATCCTGTTACAAATACAATTATATCATACAACAACAGTCAATAGCTGTAGCAGAAGTCAATCTTATCAACTCAAGTTTTACTCATGACCATTTACGCGTAGCCTCTATATTTTTATAGAAACGTGGGGTAAAACCCACGGGCATAAGCTAGTAACACATAAATTTGGTAGTTTTTCTTAATGCCGGTACACATTCGGCTTTTGCGTCGTTTTAGCGTTTGCGTTGCGCAAACAGCTGACTTTGAACACACACGTCTGGATTACAACCCAACAAGCAAAGTAAACGTAATGTAAATATTAATAAGTTTTCTCAAAAAAAAACATTAAGCTTACAAAACCTTGGTTTTTTGTTTATAAATCGTTTAGAAATAAGCGTCAAATAATCGAAACTGTTCCTTGCTTTTAAGCTTTTAAATGCAGTCATTCTGTTTCATATACATATACAACGTTTATGTAAGGTTAGGTTAAACGGACCAGTCCATGAGGACCTCGCATAGACTGAGTAAGTCCGTACTGTTACCAGAAGTTTGTTTTAACGATCAAACTGAAAATCCCTATCAAAAACCAGGACCTATGTTATAAAATAACTCCGTCCTCTTTGCAAATATTAGAAGCTTCCTAGGACTTAAGCCGATTGCTGCTTCTAGATCTGACAGCTGTATCACTCCTAATAGCTGGGGTCTTGGCCTGGCAAGTGCAGGGCACGAGCACAGGACCTGTTGGATCGTTTCCTTCTCCAACCCGCACTTCCTATATCTGCTATCACTGACCAAGCCTAATTTAAAGGCATGTGACGTCAGAAGACAGTGTCTAGTCAGAATACCCGTCATGAGTCTACAGTTCTCTCTTTTTAATAATAGAAGCAACTTTGTTAGTCTAAGATTGTAAGACCTACACATAATCTTCGACGCTTTACAGCCCCGCGCTTGAACCCACGGCTTTCCTTCTTGGTCCATCATGTGCACTTCTAGCCTTCGCTTAATTTCGCCCAGTCTAATTGGGACGTCTACGGAGCAAGCTTCAAGGGATGCGCCCATTTTAGCTAGTTCATCCACTTTTTCATTCCCATCTATTCCCATATACCCTGGGACCCAATATAGATGTATGCTTCTCCCTGTCCCGATTCTCTCCAGAGAGTTCTTATACTCAAACACGCATTTAGATGCTGTGCTATGCGATATTATTGCCGTAATTGCTGCTTGACTGTCAATATAAAAGTTAACACGATTGCAGCTTGGGCTATTTTCTTCCAGGGTTTCTACTGCTTTGGTTACGGCTAATATTTCCGCTTGGAAAACGCTACAGTAATCAGGCAACCTGTAGGATCTGTTTATTTCCGGATCAGCACAGTATACCACAGACATTACTCCTTCCTCTACTTTGGAACCATCTGTGTACATATGTATCGCCTCGTCCCCCATTTGAGCATCCTTGCGCCAACCGTCCACCTCTATTGTGGCCTTAAGATAGCCCTCGAAGCGCAGATAGGGAATCAGGTAGTATGTTCGTCTTGTGATTGATGACGCTATACTACTAAGGCCGTATGCCCCGAGGCACCGAGCCTGGTTGCAGTTGTTAACGCTATGTTCTTTTCTATCAGGTCTACAGGGGGAATGTGCAGAATGGCATACAGTGCAGCTGTAGGGGTTGTTTTCGGTTATCCCGTAATGTTAACCATTGATAGTCTGCCCAGGTATGAATATCCCGTTGGAAGGCACTTTCCACTTATGACAATTGCAACGTCATCTGCGTAAGCCGTAAATTTTACGGGTCCCTCATCGAATCGCCTGAGCAGTTGGTTGATGACCAGCGACCACAGCAGAGGTGATAGCACCCCTCCCTGCGGTGTGCCCCTGTCCACTGATTTCGTCGCCTCGTACAATCCCCATTGTAATGCTATCTTCCTGAAATTTAACATGCAGCCGATCCATCTCGTTAAGGCTGTATTGTAATATAATTAAGACCATCCACAATCTCCCATTTAGAAACATTACTGAAAGCCCCGGCAATGTTTAGGAAGACTCCTAGAGCATATTCCTTATATTCCAGGGCTTTATCTATGCTTATTACCACCCTATACAATGCGGTGTCTACCGACTGCCTATGGTGTACGCATGTTGAGCAGCTTTTCATCCACGTTGGACTTCATGTACACATCTATCAGCCTCTTAAAGGTTTTGAGCAGAAATGATGTTAAGCTAATGGGTCTATAGTCTTTGGGATACACGTGACCGATCTTCCATGCCTTTGGGTAGGAAAGGTACACGAGCAGTTCTCCAAGAGTGTGGTACATAATTCAGTCTTATGCACACATTGAATATTATTTTAAGCCAATCCACGGCCGCCCTACTTGAAATTTGTAGCATGGCCGGTAATATACCATATGGGCCCGGCGATTTAAACTTAGAAAACGTCTACCCGCTCAGTGATCGAAGTGTGAGTACTGTCTGCTGACTCTTCTAAACCATCTCCCGATGGGAAATGTGTATCGAGATGCATCTCAAGGGATTCCTCACTATTACGTGACCATTCCCCGTTCTCTTTCTTTATTAGTCCCTGGACTATGTTTCTCCTTGCTAGGCCTTGTCTCAACCGTGCTGTTTCACTGGAGCACTCTATATCCGTACAGAAACTTTTGCATGAGATTCTCTTCACCCTGGAAATTTCACGCTTATAGATCCTCAGTAGATCCCTGTACTCGTCCCGACACGCTTCGCTTTCCGCGATCTTTGCTAGCTTAAACATTTCTTTTACATGTCTTCTTAGAAGAATCAGCTCATTGCTCCACCAAGGTGGCTTTGCTTTTCCTCTGAATCTTCTTAGAGGGCAAGCTTTGTTATACGCAGTCATAAGCGTCCTTGTTAGGATTTCATTAGATTGCTCCATTTCCTCCACATTGGCAACCTCTTTGGGTTGTCCAAGTTTTGTTTCTACCTGTTTCTGGAATTTAGTCCAGTTCGTTGACCTAGGGTTTCTAAAAGTTCCTCCTTTGTCTACCCTCTTTAGGGGGATGCTGAAGCTGATATACGCATGGTCGGAGAAGGATGGTCTATCAAGAACGTTTATGTAAATAATTTAAAAATTTTGCAAGTTGAAAAAAGTTGACAAATAAATTTTTCGTGTTTTTCTTTCAAAACTTTTACAATTTACTTTCACAGTTAAAATATTTATAAACATTTACCCTCAACACTTACAAAATGTTTTCTGAAAAACATTAAAATATATTTAATATTGAAAATGCTTATATGTTGTGTAACACCGCAAGTTTACCTTAATTTACTATTAACAAGTAAGGAAGGATAAGTTCGGGTGTAACCGAACATTACATACTCAGCTGAGAGCTTTGGAGACAAAATAAGGGAAAATCACCATGTAGGAAAAAGAACCTAGGGTAACCCTGGGATGTGTTTGTATGACATGTGTATCAAATGGAAGGTATTAATAGTATTTTAAGAGGGGGTGGGACATAGTTCTATAGGTGGACGCCATTTAGGGATATCGCCATAAAGGTGGACCAGGGCTGACTCTAGAATTTGGTTGTATGATATGAGTATCAAATGAAAGGTGTTAATGAGTATTTTAAAAGGGCGTGGGCTTAGTTCTATAGGTGAACGCCTTTTCGAGATATAGCCATAAAGGTCGACCAGGGGTGACTCTTTTTGATACGGATGAGGGAACAAGAAAGCACAACATCACGGCGGTGTCCTTCAGGGATCTATTCTAGGTCCAGCTCTACATATTTACTCCGACTCTGGAAGGCATCTTCAGGGCAGATGCGCTTTCACTGAAAAGCTTGGCATAGCAGTGAAGCACTCGGAATGTTTGCCAAAGCACTGCCGATGGGCGATCATGCTAGCAAAATTTTTATTGTAATTGAAAAAAAAAACATTTTTCTAAGCCGTCCTATTACCTACCTGGACAATACTGCTGAAGCCGATCTACCATTATCTTTTCTAGCGCTTTTCCAAGCATTCAAATTGGGCTATGCCCTCATAGCATGAGTGTAAGACCTTATCCCTTATAGCTAGCTTAACGTTAAGAAGGAAATAACCATCCCATATACATATATCATAAACAACCTCGAAATATTTAGAGATGAACTTCCAGAACTTCTCTGATCAACCTATCAAAACCCGTATACCGCTTAGACTTAACCAGGTCAAATGCATACTCTAGCTCCCAGAATTCTAGACCCCTAGTTGAGTACAATACCGTGCCGACTTCATTTTTATGCCTTGTATAAACATGAAATGGTATATTAACTTTGGTCCGATGTTTGTAACGTTGAGAAATATACAAGATAAACTCACCATTAAGTATACCGAATTGATCAGGGCGACGAACTGAGTTGATATAGACATGTCCGTCTGTCCGTCCGTCCGTCTGTCTATTTGAACGGAAACTAGTCCCTCAAATTTTGAGATATCTCAATGAAATTTGGCACAAGGATGTGCTTTTGTATTATATTAGACATTTGTCGGATCCGGTAGGATCTGACTACTATAACATATATCTCCCATACAACCGATCGTTCAGATAAGACCATTTTGGTAATTCCTGCCGCAATTTAGAAAGTATAAACATGGAACTCGGTGATATATATTCTAATATATGGAATGCGATGTATGACGGGGCGCTACAAATCGACCTTACCGGAGGCACGGAAATTGTCGGCTATGCAGATGATATTGTCGTAGTAGCAGTGGCCAAGAAACTTGATCTGCTCCAAGCATTATGTAATGACGCCGTGGGAAGAATAAGGGAATGGTTGACGAACATGGGGATGGAGATGGCTAGCAATAAGACAGAAGTGGTTCTGGTGAGCTCAAAGCGGACTGTGGATGAGTTGGTCCTAACCATAGAAGATTATCAAATAAATTCAAAACCCTCCGCGAAATATCTAGGAATAATCATTGACTCAAAACTTTAGGCAGCACTTCAGGGCGGTGGGGGAGAAAGTTTCTAGAGTTAGTGGAGCCCTAACGCGAATAATGCCCAACATCGGCGACCCAAGTGAAGTTACCCGTCAGCTATTATCCAACGTAACCAGCTCTATAATATTATCTGCAGCACCAGTATGGCACGGATCTAAAATGGTCCACCAAAAAGATATACTAGCAGCCTACCGCTACACGAATAGCATGTGCTTATCGGACGGTGTCCAACGACGCGATCCATGTTTTTTCCAGGAAAATCGCACTAGATCTACTCTCAGGTGAAATGGCCGATCTGTATGGCATTGGAATCAGCCGACCATCTGAAGCTGCTAAGAAAAGCGCAAGGTCACGAACAATAGTTAGGTGGCAAGAACGGTGGGAAGATTCGAGAAGAGGGCGCTGAACCTTCATGCTAGTCCGGAATATAGCGGAATGATACGAGCGAAAACACGGCGAACTAAATTACCACCTCACACAGATATTGAGCGGACACGGTGGCTTCAAGGAATATCTACATAAGCGTGGGATAGAGGAGGATCCTTTCTGTCCAAGCTGTCCCTCCGAATTGGAAAGCGCTGAACATCTAATGTTTCACTGCCCTCGTTTTCACGGCGAAAGAATGTCTGTAAACAGACTTTTTGGAGAGGAGCCTTCCATTAGGAATTTAGTTCCATGAATGTGCGTACAAATAGATTGTTGGATTGCTGTGAGCAAGATGGTCTTTATAGTAATGACGAAATTGATGCGGGCTGAAAGGGAGAACAGAGAAAGGCGCATACGAAGTAGTGGCGACTAAATCGCCGTTTCGAGATATCGCCATAAAGGTGGACCAGGGGTAATTATACAAAGTGTTTGTACGATATGGGTATGAAATGTATGGTGCTAATGAGTATTTTAAAGGGAGTGGGACTTAGTTCTATATGTGGACCCCTTTTCCATATATCGCCATAAAGGTGGACCAGGGGTGACTCTAGAATATGTTTGTACGATATGGGTATCAAATGAAAGGTGTTAATGAGTATTTTAAAAGGGAGTGGGCCTTAGTTCTATAGGTGGACGCCTTTTCGAGATATCGCCATAAAGGTGGACCAGGGGTGACTCCAGAATGTGTTTGTACGATATGGGTATCAAGTGAAAGTTGTTAATGAGTATTTTAAAAGGGAGTAGGCCTTAGTTCTATAGGTGGACGCCTTTTCGAGATATCGCCATAAAGGTGGACCAGGGGTGACTCCAGAATGTGTTTGTACGATATGGGTATCAAATGAAAGGTATCAATGAGTATTTAAAAAGGGAGTGGGCCTTAGTTCTGTAGGTGGTCGCCTTTCCGGGATATCGCCATAAAGGTGGGCCCGGGGTGACTATAGAATGTGTTTGTACGATATGGGTATCAAATGAAAGGTCTTAATGAGTATTTAAAAGAGAGTGGGCCTTAGTTCTATAGGTGGACGCCTTTTCGAGATATCGCTATAAAGGTGGGCCAGGGGTGACTCTAGAATGTGTTTGTAGGATATGGGTATCAAATGAAAGGTGTTAATGAGTATTTCAAAAGGGAGTGGGCCTTAGTTCTATAGGTGGACGCCTTTTCGAAATATCGCCATAAAGGTGGACCATGGGTGACTCTAGAATTTGTTTGTACGATATGGTTATCAAACGAAAGGTGTTAATGTGTATTTTTAAAGGGAGTGGGCCTTAGTTCTATAGGTGGACGCCTTTTCGAGATATCGCCATAAAGGTGGACCAGGGGTGACTCCAGAATGTGTTTGTACGATATGGGCATCAAACGAAAGGTGATAAAGAGTATTTTAAAAGGGAGTGGGCCTTGGTTCTATAGGTGGACGCCTTTTCGAGATATCGCCATAAAGGTGGACCAGGTGTGACTCTATAATGTGTTTGTACGATATGTGTATCAAATTAAAGGTATTAATGAGGGTTTTAAAAGCGAGTGATGGTAGTTGTATAGGTGGTCGCCTTTTCGAGATATCGCCATAAAGGTGGACCAGGGGTGACTCCAGAATGTGTTTGTACGATATGGGCATCAAACGAAAGGTGATAAAGAGTATTTTAAAAGGGAGTGGGCCTTGGTTCTATAGGTGGACGCCTTTTCGAGATATCGCCATAAAGGTGGACCAGGTGTGACTCTATAATGTGTTTGTACGATATGTGTATCAAATTAAAGGTATTAATGAGGGTTTTAAAAGGGAGTGATGGTAGTTGTATAGGTGGTCGCCTTTTCGAGATATCGGCATGAAGGTGGACCACGGGTGACTCTAGAATGTGTTTGTACGATATGGGTATCAAATGAACCTACGTACCAAATTTCATCAAGATACCTCAAAATTTACTCAAGTTATCGTGTTAACGGATGGACGGACGGACATGGCTCAATTGAATCGGCTTAAATTATGGCTGCGTAAAGCA
The DNA here is from genome assembly GCF_040869045.1 of Eurosta solidaginis. NCBI lineage: Eukaryota > Metazoa > Arthropoda > Insecta > Diptera > Tephritidae > Eurosta > Eurosta solidaginis. Next base: position 261,020,969 of record NC_090320.1, on the reverse strand, counting down.
CAAACGTTCTAGCTTACTTGGGCGCAGTCGTTTCATTTAACTCACGATATCGGGTTCTCACAATTTAAGGCAATTACATACTTACCACTTTCGTCGCATACAATCAAAAATATTTATTTACTTGTAATCATAACATTTTATTTATGCATGATATATAAACAAACATCGCCAGTTCGACTGTTGCGTGGAATGTCACCATATCTCAACTGCTGTTTCGAAAATGTGTTGAGCAAGGGTGATATTCCACTCAACAGTGAATTTATAACAACACCCTTTAAGATATAAAGGGTCTTAAAAATTCTTTAACACGTTCATTGGTTACATCTGTAAATAAATATGGAATACCGAACTCTTTAGTAGTATATTGTGCCACCGCACAAAGTTTGTTATCTACAAGCGCCCCTGCTCCAGAATCGCCATAACCCAGTCCACATTCGCTATGTACAGCACAAATGATTGTGTCTGGTAGAATAATCGATGACGGTAAATCTGTATAGTCGTCCTGGCATTGATCCTTTTGTATTGTACGCATTGTAGCAGTTCTGAGATAAGGATAACGATCGCTTGGATCCATTTTTACCCAACCCCATCCACTAACTTCCATATTCGTGCGCGGTTTCAATTCGGTGTCGCAAAGTGCTACAGGTTTTATTAAATTAGACTCCGGAAAAGGTTCACACACTTCAACAACAGCTATATTCATATATAGTCCTCCTCGCATATAATAATCATCAATATGTATATGCTGCACTTTGCGTTGTTCACCACTTCCTGTGTTTATTTTTGTTATATCGTCTACACCAGCCAGAACGTCGAGATCTCTCTTTTGACCCTCGGGTACGCAACTCGCAACTGTAATCAGCGAATGACTAGAGATTAGAGAAGCAGCGCAACGATATTTGAACTTATAAAAGATTGATGCCGAATGTGCGCTGTCCTTTATTTCTATTGCTTTTCCATTTATAATGCGAAATTCCGCATTCGTATATAAAAGGCATCTTAGAACGACTAAAAGGATAGCGAAAGTATTGAGTGTATTCATTTTAATTTAATAACTTTTGCAACACTTTTTACGTATAAAGTACACCGAGATTAATTCTGTGGGCGCTATTTATACCTAATTGAGCAATGCGAATAAAAAATAAACAAACACCTTTCAGGCAAAATTTCAGGAATTTTAAATAACAACAATACATCTTAATTAAAGTCAAGGGTACACAATAAAAAATCTTGTTTGTTCTCACTCGGTTCATTATAAATAAAATAAATAAAGGTAAGGCGCGATAACCTCCGAAGAGATTTTGGGCCAAGCTTATCTTCCAATTTACACATGCTTCTTTTAATTTTTCCTACAAATTGGTGGGACGACACTTACATTTTTTTTTTACGCCGACCCAGAACGGCATCAGCAAGGCCGGGGTGATATAGCTTATTTAATTAATAACAACAATGGAAATTTTTAATTAGCTAAACAAACGGAATTTATTGATGCATGTAGCAGCGAAATGAAATGAACGTGGCTTTGAGAAAACATTTTGCTATACTTTCTCAAAAGAATATTTCCTAGTAATTGTTTTTTATATGTATGTTTATTTGCACAGTTGAATTGTGTTATTAACGCCCCGATTCTAGTGTGGTAACAACATTCTTCACCACGGTAACGAAATCATGCGGCAACTTTTACACCCTTTTGGTATTCTACCTGCGAAAATAGCCGGATAATTTTTTACCCACAAAAGTAGGTGGTTACAACAGCTGTTGTTTAGAAAAAGGCAAAACTGAAAAATAAAGAATTGTAAGCGCAAATAAGTAAATAGTAAAAAAGTGTTGCCTCTTGCTATACATATTTGTTTACATTATGTACTTTCACAGAATAAATTACAATATACCTATGTAGAAACTTATCATGCATAATATGCATATACATACACATCGTCCCATTTATTCGTTAACTTCGTATCTACAAGTGAGACATTTTCGGTAAAGCGAACACGGTTGCCACACCATGTTTACATTTGGGACCAAAATTCATCGAAAAAAACGACAAAATTTTTGTTTTATTTTATTAGTATAAAATACAAAATTTTATGATGTTTCTATATAAAATTTTACTAAACATAGTGAAGACTTTCCTTTAATTCAAGCTGAGCAAACAAATATATGTACATGCAACCAAAAATGGTACTATATTTTGACATAGGATAAGTCTATGTCTTTCACCAACCAAACGTTGTGAACCTAGGTTTGGTTACAAAGCTCTTGGTTCAAGAATTATGTTGTTGATTGCAATGAAATAAAATATATAGTGCAGTTAGGTTTTAGTAAGAAACGGTTCAAAATTTGCGTTCTGGTGTGGCCGAACTATGTATGTGGAAAACTCAGTAAATCATAAATGAAACTAGGCAATTTTGTTAGCGCTATTTTTATAGATGCTTACTTTTCCCTTAACGTTTAAACTTCATATCAGAGCCTAGATTCAGTAAGTGTGAGTTTAGATCCCAGGCTTCAGGGGTTCTGCTAGCACGTATAGGAATAATTTTGTACAAAACATTTGTTCCGAAATCAAATCTCTTTTGCATTTGCTTCTTTCTGTCTTCGAGTTAAAATATTTCTTGTGCCAAGATACTTAATTTTCAATTACTTTGCTTGGCTTAACACCACAATAGTCTTGGAATTCCTTGAACTAATTGAGCTGGGTGAGAAAGATTTAAATATCAACGTGCCAAACGAGAAGTAATGCATAGAATTTCCTTGTATAAGTTTTGAAAGTGTTAGGCTTACGGCAGAGTGCTCGCTATAAGCTATGCTAGGCGAGAAGCAATTTTTATTTTCATATATTTTACATAGTGTTGTATAACCGATCGAAATATCTAGCCGTTATTAATATTATAAAATAAGAGTTTTTTTATTAGTCGGTTATTTCATCAACAATTAACGATAATGTGTTTACCAACATTTTTCTTTTTATAGCCTGGCATAAATTATATCCTAGGTGAAATATTATTTTTCTGGTACATTTTATTGACTGAGAAATTTTTTATATGGTGGCTAATGAAAGTGAGGCGAATTTTTGGGCAATATTGTGAATTTTTACCTGAGTGAAAAAGAAAGAAAAGTACCAATCGTGTATACTGCATAAAAAGGACAAAAATTGAAGAAAAGGGACCATTGGACCAAATGGGGTTGGAAGGGACCATTTTTGGTCCAAATGGACCTAAGTGGTAACCGTGAAAGCGAAGAAACCTACCTTTCCAATTTCTCCACAGACACTGGTGACTTTTTCGATGATGACAGCCAGAATCGCGGATAAAAGAACTGGTAACGATATTCGGTTACTTAATGTTCTGTTTACTATTTTACCGGTAACGCTCAGAATCGGGGCGTAAATAGATACGTGTACAATGACTATATATTTAATGAATAAATACAGAAAATTACAATAGGTTCACTTAATTAGTTTTATCTGTTTCAAAACTGCTAATAGTTTCTATTGTACACTTCCAAAAAACCAGAGTTGGGAGAAGTCCACGAATTTCTGAGCAACAACACTACTCGAACTTAAATGGGCTGACATTATCAATATCTTTCGTTAACTGTTAATAAGGCGTTAATTTGTAGTGGATTTAAACGTCTGTTCATCTTTCACAAATTCGTAAAACTAGCCTAAAACCGCGTCCCAGTCCGCACGATATGCCAATATATGATCTTGAAAAAAAAACTAACAACATCGTCCAGAAAATAATCTTTAAAAAGTCCCAACAAATCTCGAAATACTCGCAGACGCGGAGATAAGCACACGGTGGTAAACATAAGGTAGGATATAGTGGAGTTCTTAAAAAAGGAACAGCTAATACTCCCCTGAAATACTTTTTTTAATGACCTTGAAATAATTCCGAAAACAACGAACAGATCCGTTAAAAATGTTCGGTGGCAGTTCTGCCGATATGATTCCCTTTCGAAAACAATCTTGAAACTAGTTCCCAAAAGGTCTCGACGATATTATTACGAAAACAATCCCGAAACTTATCCGAAACAGCCCCAAGAGCTTTCAAACACAGTCTCTAAACGGCCCCGAAATAGTCTTTAAAAAATTTGAAATAGTCCCGAAAATGTTCCTCAAATAATGCCGAAACGTGCCTTTAATAGTCTCAAAGTATCTAGTCTATAAAAATTCTGAAACGATTTCGAACACAATCCCGAAATAATCCTGAGGTATTCTAAAAGTAGTGCCGAAAAGATTCCATACACGGTTTCGAACTGGCCCAAATAGTTCTGGCTCATACAGACCGAAATCTAAACAATTTTGGGAAAACGATCAGTGGTGATCTCTTCTCTTCCCCCAATCCGCTATCCTTCAATTGTTTTTATTAGCACGCTTTTATTAGCTTTATCTGTATGTCTGCTTGTAACTCTTCGTTCGCATCAACGCGCCTGCTGCCTTATTAACATGCTTTTATAATTCGCTTCACTTTATTTGTAATCCCGTCAGGGTCATATCCAGACCCTTCCGGTATCATTTCTGAATGGCTGTCGGGATCCCGGACGGGATCCCGGCGGGGTCATTTCGGGACTATTTCGGGATCATTTTTGGACTCTTCCGGGATCATTTCTGTATAGTTTTCGGCATCCGTCCGGGATCCCGTCGGGGTTATTTTCGCACTTTTTAGGGACAATTTCCGGATCATTTGGAGACCCTTCCAGGATCATTTGTGGATGGTTTTTGGGTTCCAACCGGGGTATTTTCTCGACTTTTTCTTGATTATTTGCGGATGGTTTTTGTGATCCAGTCGGGGTCTTTTCGCGACTTTTTCTCCCGCCAGGGTCATTTCGAAACCTTTTCGGGACAATTTCGGAATCATTTCTTGATGGCTTTTGGGGTCCGTGCGGGTTCCCGTCAGGGTCGTTTCGGGACTATTTCGGGATCATTTGGGAACCCTTCCGTCAACATTTCTGGATACTTTTCGGTATAAGTCCGGGATCCCGTCAGGGTAATTTCGGGACTGTTTCGGGATGTTTTGGAGACCCTTCCAGCATCATTTCTGGATAGGTTTGGGGATCCGTCCGGTATCCCATAAGGGTAATTTCGGGAATTTTCCTGGACTATTTCGGGAACATTTGCGTACTCTTAAGAGATCAATTCTGGATGGTTTAGGGGATCCGTCCGTGATCTCATCGGGGTCATAACCTTTTATTTAAAACTTCAGGAATTTTAAATAACAACAATACATCTTAATTAAAGTCAAGTCTACACAACAAAAAATCTTGTTTGTTTTCACTCGGTCCATTGTAAATAAAACAAGTAAAGGTATCTAAGTTCGGGTGTAAACGAACATTATATACTCAGCGTGAGCTTCATTTGTACATCTCATTTCAGATAAATTACTTTTCTACGTAACACATGGCACCGTCGTTTAAAAGAAAAATGTCTCCCAATTTCCTCTTACAGTAAAACTTGATAAGTAAAATATCGTTGATTCAAAACTATTTTTTGCTAAGTTATAGCTTATTATTTTCGTCTAGGACCCTTTTAAATCTTTTATATGAAAGTGGGTGTGGTCTTTAACCGATCCCGTCCATTTTTTCTAGAAATATTTCCTGCTATAAGGAAAATATGTATACCCAATTTTGTTACAATACATATATAAATTTTTCTTCGAGATATGGCTCCCAAAACATAGTCATAAAAGAAGCGGGTCCACGCCCATTTTTTTTAAATTTGAAATTTTTCCTATTTATTGTTACAAATCCACTTGGGAAATGAAATACCATTGATATAAAGCTGTTTGTTGCAAAGATATAGCTTATTTTGTTCGTCCACGACCCTTTTAAAAATCTTTTATATAAAAGGTTTAACGATTTTTGATTTATGATTAATAATATTTGTAAAATTGACTTTATTACAAGTGGGCGGTACCACGCCCATTTAAAAAAAATTTCCAAATTTGTATCAAGAGTTTCAATATCAGTCCACACGTCATACTTCAAAATTCTAGGTGTATTATTTACTAAATAATCAGGTTTTTTGTGTTTTCCATAATGTTATATATCTAAAAAGTAGGCGTGGTTTTCATCCGATTTCGCTCATTTTCAATACCAATGTATTTCGCGTCCAGATAAGCTCGCGTACCAAGTTTGGTGAAAATATCTAAATATTTGCTCAAGTTATCGTGTTAACGGACGGACGGACGGACGTGGCTCAATCAAATTTTTTTCGATACTGATGATTTTGATATATGGAAGTCTATATCTATCTCGATTGCTTTATACCTGTACAACCAACCGTTATCCAATCAAAGTTAATATACTCTGTTTGCAAAGCACGCTGAATATAATAAAGAAATAAATACAAGGCGCGACAACCTCCGAAGATATTCTAGTCCGAGATTATCTTCCAATTTGCGTCGTGCTTCTTTTAATTTTTCCTGAAAATTGGCGGGACGACACCTACATGCTTTTACGTCGACTCCGAACGACATCTGCAAGGCAGCTGAGTTTTCACTGAGGAGCTGAACACTTCGGAGACGCGACGCCGATTAGAAAAACTTTTTTCTAATTAAAAATCTTTTTTCTTCATTTTTGATGTTACTCTGCCCGCGAGTTGAACCCATGACCCTCGGCGTAGTAGGCAGAGCATACTACCATAACAGCACGGCGGCCGCCTCGATCAATTATAGCTTGTGGAAAATTTTGGGTGATATAGCTTATTTAATTAAAAACTACAATGGAAATTTTTAATTAGCTAAACAAAATTTATTGACGCATGTACCAGCGAAATGAAATGAACCTGGCTTTGAGAAAACATTTTGCTATACTTTCTCAAAAGAATATTTCCTAGTAATTGTTTGTTTGCACAGTTGAATTATGTATGTTATCAAATTGATGTCTGTACAATGGCTGTATTTTTAGTGAATAAATACAGAAAAGTGCAACGAGTTCACTTAATTATTTTTATCTGCTTCAAACTGCTAATAGTTTCTATTAGAGATATACGCCGCCGCCACCGCCGATTTGCGTCGTTTTCGCACGCCGCCGCCGAATGTCAAAAATAACGGCGTGGCGGCGGCGGCGTTCGGAGCGTTACTATATTTTCTACTTTTCTAAGGCTGTCTGGGCTATTTATTGTTCATCCCGAAAATTGGTCCGATATGGTCGAAGGGGTTATAAAGGGATGCGCATCACTGCTAGTTATAAACATTCAATTGCGAAATTTAACACGTTCTAACCGTTCAAAAGTGATTTGAGAAAACAGGCGCTTTCAATGCCAGCTTAACACGGATTTCGCATCACCGATTTCACCAAGTAATTAAATAAGAACACTTAAAGAAAATTTATATAATAAATTTAAATGATCACTTCGCATAATTTTTTCAAAAAATTAATAAAGAACATTGAATTTAAATAAAATGTGCCAAGTCGAACATGTTTTCAAATTGTTTTAAAGTTGTTAAAAAAGCAAGTTACCCGAAAAAGATGGCGAATTTTATATCCCGATTGGTTGAAAGAATAAGCGAAATCAGTGATGCGAAATTCTTTAGTAGGATCCAGTGTTTTAAATTCTCCTTTGAAATGATTCTCAGCTCATACTTAACCCTCTGATTAGCGGTGAATAAATTCAACACATCTTAGCGTTATCGTCTGGCCAGACGAAATTTTACGCAATGAACTTTATCCACAAATATTTGAATTTTTATTTAAGTTTTGAAGAAAACTCGTCGCACACTGTGACTACCCTGAAATAAGTTTGAATTTTTATTGATAAATTTTGTAATGAATTCGATCTATGAGGATTTATAGGCTTAAAAATATGTTCGTCTGGCCAGACGACAACGCTAAAAAGTGACATAAGCAACTTTGGTACAAAAAATCAGATAAAATAAAAAGAAAAAATATCGATTTCGGAATTATTATAAAGACCGCCTCTAAACTTAAATAGTCACTAAAGCTTTTCATGATCGGGTGGGTGGCAGTAAAGTTATTCACGAAAATAAAGCCTTCTCGTCCGGCCAGACGCCACAATCTATCGGAGGGTCAACCATGTTTAAATATGACCTACATGTGACAGCTCCTGTACAAATGTTAATACGTAGGCACATTTTTTAACCAGGTTAGGTTTTGTCCTTCGCAAGAACACTCAAAGTGGTGAAGCAAAAGCTTTCTCAAGACAGTCGAACAAATAACCGAGTGTTCTACTACCCTAACGCAGGGAATAGTCGAACTAGTCTGAAAACTGAGGTTGGTCATCCATAATGAGCTCTTATATCATAATACTGGAAACGAAGACTACTGAAGTCAATGTGTCGAACACAAACGTCTGCAAATTTTGGTCTACAACTTTTATCCACGGTCCTTATAAAGTTTAAATTATGTAGATGCGCCAAGGATTATACGATTTTCAGTCATGAGAACCCACTTAGATTGCTCATGATTTCGAGGGCGGCATCCTTGGCGGAATAGTTACTCCCTAATGTTTCAAGTTTTTTTTTGGTGTAGCTGGGAAACATAGCGCGACAAAAACATCCGTCAGAAAGTCTTCGGATCTACACTTAGAGCTTCTAGGAAAGTGACGTCGACGAAGGTATAAGTTCGAGGTCGCAGTCCTATAGCTTCTGTGCTGGCATATGGTATAAGGGCCAAGATACGTGGTAGCGCCTGGTGGTCGGGATTGCTACTGTTCGCACGTCGGGAATTGTAGAAACAGCCGAAAAAACTGAAGGCGCCATTTGGCGCGATCAACAATAAGCCAGCATTGATGCTAATCGTTAAAACTGTGCCACGGTAGTCATGACCCACACAGAGCCACAAATGATTTAAAGAAATCGTGCCGACGACGTGACTGCCAAAAAACCAGAGTTGGGAGAAGTGCATGAAATTCTTAGCAACAACACTGCTCAAACTTAAATGGGCTTACATTATCAATATCTTCCGTTAACTGTTAATAAGGCGTTAATTTGTTGTAAATTTAAACGTCTGTTCATCTTCCACAAATTCGTAAAACTAGCCTAAAACCGCGTCCCAGTCTGCACGATATGCCAATATATGATCTTGAAAAAAAAAATAACAAGATCGTCCAGAACATAATCTTTAAAAAGCCCCAACAATCCGCGAAACGCTCGCAGACGCGGAGATAAGCACACGGTGGTAAACATAAAGTAGGATATAGTGGAGTTCTTAAAAAAGGAGGATCCAATACTCCCCTGAAATACTTTTTTAATGATCTTAAAATAGTTCCGAAAACAACTACCAGATCCGGCGACAGTTAAAAAATATTCCCTAAACAATCGTGAAATACTTTCGAAAACAATCTTGAAACTATATGGAGTTAGTTCCCAAAAGGTCTCGCCGATCCCGAATATGTTCTTCAAATAATCCCGAAACGGACCTTTAATAGTCTCAAAGTACCTAATCTATAAAAATTCTGAAACGATTTCCAGCACAATCCCGAAATAATCCTGAGGTATTCTAAAAGTAGTCCCGAAACGATTCCATACACGGTTTCGAACTGGCCCAAATAGTTCTGGCTCATACAGATCGAAATCTAAACAATTTTGGAAAAACGATCCGTGATGCTCTCCTTCTCCTCCCGCCATCCGCCCTCCTTCAATTGTTTTTAAACGGTTTTATTTAGCTTGACTTGACAGGCTGGCCGGCACGAATTTTGTAATTGAAATTTAAGTAACTTCCCGATAAGCTATAAGCTTGAAACTTGGAATATAATTCAGAACCCGATGACAGTGCATTAAGATGAAAAATAAACTCCGACAGGTGGCGCTTGGATCGAAATATTTCAAAAAATATTTGTGGTCCGATTTGGTTCATATTTGGAATACATAATACATACATCAAAAGAAAGCGACCTATGACAAAAATCGCCGCTAGATAGCGCAAGGATCGAGATATTCAAAAAAATTGTATTTGTGGTCCAATTTGGTTCATATTTGGAACATATAGTACATACAGGAATAGAAAGCAACCTATGATGTCCGATTTGGAACAAATATTACATACAGTCCGGTAGAAGTGACATCAAAATATTTTGAAGTTCGAGGAGGGACAAGCATACGTGGCGGTGAGTCGAGTAAAGTGTTTGGAAGGATTATGTATTGAGGACTTAGATTGTAACAAATTGTCAGGAAAGAGTCCTTGTAATAATGCGTCACTAAATGAACTAAATAGAATAAAAAACAAGTAAGGAAGGCTAACCGAACAGCTGTGGAGACAAAGTAAGGGAAAATCACCATGCTGTAAAAGGAACTTAGGGTAACCCTGGAATGTGTTTGTATGACATGTGTATCAAATGGAAGGTATTAAAGAGTATTTTAAGAGGAAGTGGGCCATAGTTCTATAGATGGACGCCATTTAGGGATATCGCCATAAAGGTGGACCAGGCCTGACTCTAGAATTTGTTTGTACGATATGGGTATCAAATGAAATGTGTTAATGATAATTTTAAAAGGGAGTGGGCCTAAGTTCTATAGGTGGACGCCTTTTCGAGATATCGCCATAAAGGTGGACCAGCGGTGACTCTAGAATTTATTTTGTACGATATGGGTATCAAATGAAAGGTATTAATGGGTATTTTAAAAGGGCGTGGGTCTAAGTTCTATAGATTGACGCCTTTTCGGGATATCGCCATAAAGATGGACCAGGGGTGACTCTAGAATTTGTTTGTACGATATGAGCATCAAATGAAAGGTGTTAATGAGTATTTTAAGAGGGCGTGGGCCTTAGTTCTATATGTGGACGCCTTTTCGATATATCGCCATAAAGGTGGACCAGGGGTGACTCTAGAATTTGTTTGTACGATATGGGTATCAAATGAAAGGTGTTAATGAGTATTTAGAAAGGGCGTGGGCCTTAGTTTTATAGGTGGACGCCTTTTCAAGATATCGCCATAAAGGTGGACCAGGGGTGACTCTAGAATTTATTTGTACGATATGGGTATCAAATAAAAGGTGTTAATGAGTATTTTAAAAGGGAGTGGGCCTTAGTTCTATATGTGGACGCCTTTTCGAGATATCGCCATAAACGTGGACCAGGGGTGACTCTAGAATGTGTTTGTACGATACGGGTATCAAATTAAAGGTATTAATGAGGGTTTTAAAAGGGAGTGGCCCTTAGTTGTATATGTGAAGGCGTTTTCGAGATATCGACCAAAATGTGGCCCAGGGTGATCCAGAACATCATCTGTCGGGTACCGCTAATTTATTTATATATGTAATACCGCGAACAGTATTCCTTCCAAGATTCCAAGGGCTTCTGATTTCGTCCTGCAAAACTTTTTCATTTTCTTCTACTTAATATGGTAGGTGTCACACCCATTTTACCACGTTTTTTTCTAAAGTTATATTTTGCGTCAATAAACCATGTTTCATCCCTTTTTTCGTATTTGGTATATAATTATGGCATTTTTTTCATTTTCCGTAATTTTTGATATCGAAAAAGTGGGCGTGGTCATAGTCGGATTTCGGCCATTTTTTACACCAATACAAAGTGAGTTCAGACAAGTACGTGAACTGAGTTTAGTAAAGATATATCGATTTTTGCTCAAGTTATCGTGTTAACGGCCGAGCGGAAGGACAGACGGTCGACTGTGTATAAAAACTGGGCGTGGCTTCAACCGATTTCGCCCTTTTTCACAGAAAACAGTTACCGTCCTAGATTCTAAGCCTCTACCAAATTTCACAAGGATTGGAAAATTTTTGTTCGACTTATGGCATTAAAATTATCCTAGACAAATTAAATGAAAAAGGGCGGAGCCACGCCCATTTTGAAATCTTCTTTTATTTTTGTATTTTGTTGCACCATATCATTACTGGAGTTGAATGTTGACATAAATTACTTATATACTGTAAAGATATTAACTTTTCTTTTAAAATTTGAATTTAAAAAAAAAAATTTTAAAAAGTGGGCGTAGTCGTTCTCCGATTTTGCTAATTTTTATTAAGCAGACATATAGTAATAAGAGTAACGTTCTTGCTAAATTTCATCATGATATCTTCAACGACTGCCAAATTACAGCTTGCAAAACTTCTAAATTACCTTCTTTTAAAAGTGGGCGGTTCCACGCCCATTGTCCAAAATTTTACCAGTTTTCTATTCTGCGTCATAAGTTCAACTCACTTACCAGGTTTCATCGCTTAATCCGTATTTGGTAATGAAGTATCACACTTTCTCGATTTTTCGAAATTTTCGTTATCGAAAAAGTGGGCGTGGTTATATTCCGATATCGTTCATTTTAAATAGCGATCTGAGATGAGTGCCCAGGAACCTACATACCAAATTTCATCAAGATACCTCAAAATTTACTCAAGTTATCGTGTTAACGGACAGACATACGGAGGGACGGACGGACGGACGGACGGACATGGCTCAATCAAACTTTTTTTCCATACTGATGATTTTGATATATGGAAGTCTATATCTATCTCGATTCCTTTATACCTGTACAACCAACCGTTATCCAATCAAAGTTAATATACTCTGTGAGCTCTGCTCAACTGAGTATAATAATAGGCAATTAAAAACTAAAAACTTGAAATAATTAAAAAAATTTTTTGAATTTAAACGGTTTTATTGAAAACAATACTTACATGAAGTAATAATAATACTAAAAGCTAGAAAATAATTAGGTATATCCTAGGCACTAGTCTAATCATACCCCCCATCAATTTAGGGCCTTGATCAGTCAATTAAATAAAAGCGTTGGACTCGTCAAATTTCTATTTATAGTCATAAGTAAGTAACTGAACCTTAACCAGGTTATGCTACACCTCACATTTTTAGAAATTTAAGGCCCCCAACTCTTTTATTTAGATTGATGAGGAGTGTGATGACTAGTGCCTAGGGCCTACTTAATTATTTTCTAGCTTTTAGTATTATTATTACTTCATGTAAATATTGCTTTCAATAAAACCGTTTAAATAAAATTTTTTTATACTCAGTTGAGCAGAGCTCACAGAGTATATTAGCTTTGATTGGATAACGGTTGGTTGTACAGGTATAAAGGAATCGAGATAGATATAGACTTCCATATATCAAAATCATCAGTATCGAAAAAAAATTTGATTGAGCCATGTCCGTCCGTCCGTCCGTCCGTCCGTCCGTCTGTCCGTTAACACGATAACTTTAGTAAATTTTGAGGTATCTTGATGAAATTTGGTATGTATATTCCTGGGCACTCATCTCAGATCGCTATTTAAAATGAACGATATCGGACTATAAACGTCATAAATTCTATGCCCCTACCAAATTTCAAAAGGATTGGTTAATTTTTATTCGCCTTATGGCGTTAAAGGTATCCTAGACAAATTAAATGAAAAAGGGCGGAGCCACGCCCATTTTGAAATTTTCTTTTATTTTTGTATTTTGTTGCACCATATCATTACTGGATTTGAATGTTGACATAATTTACTTATATACTGTAAAGATATTAACTTTTTTGTTAAAATTTTACTTTAAAAAAAATTTTTTTTTAAAGCGTACGTGGTCCTTCTCCGATTTTGCTAATTTTTATTAAGCGTACATATAGTAATAGGAGTAACGTTTCTGCCAAATTTCATCTCGATATCTTCAACGACTGCCAAATTACAGCTTGCAAAAATTTTAAATTACCTTCTTTTAAAAGTGGGCGGTGCCACGCTCATTGTCCAAAATTTTACTAATTTTCTATTCTGCCTCATAAGTTCAACTCACCTACCAAGTTTCATCGCTTTATCTGTCTTTGGTAATGAATTATCGCACTTTTTCCGTTTTTCGAAATTTTCGATATCGAAAAAGTGGGCGTGGTTATAGTCCGATATCGTTCGTTTTAAATAGCGATCTGAGATGAGTGAGTGCTCAGGAATCTACACACCAAATTTCATCAAGATACCTCAAAATTTACTCAAGTTATCGTTTTAACGGACGGACGGATGGACGGACATGGCTCAATAAAATTTTTTTTCGATCTTGATGATTTTGATATATGGAAGAAGTCTATATCTATCTCGATTCCTTTATACCTGTACAACTAACCGTTATCCAATCAAACTTAATATACTCTGTGAGCTTTGCTCAACTGAGTATAAAAATAGAACGCTTTTTGTTGTTAAAAAATATAAAATGAACTATGAAAACGGTATAATTTATGTACATCTATTGTACCTTATTTTGTTTTTTTTTTTTTTTTGTGAATTTACTGTACTTTTGTATAACTTTTTTATAACTTTGTTTAAGTTTGATTTGAAATAAATATAAATGTGAAAACTTATAATGAAAAATATACATATACTTTTAGCTTTTTTGCAACGGGTTTTGGATTTTCTTGAAGAAATTTAGCTCTTTCTGGCCCTTTTTTCTAGATTCTAGCCCCAAAGAAATTTTTTTCCTGGCAACACTGATCACAACAGCTTTTATTGTTCATTTGACTACTAAAACGGTCAATTACGAATCAACGATTTGTGCGCAGTTGATTCAACATCTTGTTGCGATAAATAAATATTGACAGAAATTTCGGTTGAATTGACCCGTATTTCGGTTAATTTTACCAGTCTTTTTCTTTCAGTGTACTGGTGCCTAATTGTGGGTTTTCGGTTGGTCGTCATATAAATTCTGGTTGCATTATGGACACATTCAGTCAATGCGAAATCTTTATTGACCAGCCAGTTTACTCTCACCATGTTCTTCGTTTTTTTTCTTTTCTACCATTTTTTTGTTTTTTTGTTCATTTTCGTTTTTGCTTTTATTAATCTTTTTTTATTGTTATGTACTTTATTGACCACTGACTTTTTGCTTTTGCTTCATTCAATCTAGTACCGGTCTTGGCTTCATCTTTGATTTTCTGTAATTCGCTTAAAAGTTTCGTGCGCCTTGACATGGACATCATTATTACTTGTTCTTGTTTACGCACTTTTCTTAATTTTTTTTTTTATGTGTTCGACCTTATTTTCACACTTCCTTCGTAATTTACTAGTTAATGAAAGTTTACGGCATGAATGAATGAACTCCAACCAAATTTTTGTTAGCCATTTGTGATCTGTGTGGCTTATAGATGTTCTTTGCTTCAAATCTTAAATCGAGTACATACATATAGATCCATCTTCCATCGGATATGTATTCACACGTACACCATAGAGTTTTACAAGTGTCAGCGTGTGGTAAATTTGCTATATCTTTTTTATACCCAGTTCGTATTTTTTTCTTCTTTTTCAATATATCTCCTTGTATTGTTCGTTGATTTTTATACTCAGTTGGGCTTAGCACACGAAGTATGTTAACTTTCTTTGGGTAATTTTAGATTATAAAGGCATCAACGATTCGGATCAAAATGCTCAGAATGAATAAACACATTGATTTACCGTCATTACCGTCATACCATTAAATACCGTCAGCTGCTTGACGTATTTCGAGCCCGATCACTATCTATCGTGGAAATGAACGCCATGGGAGAAGCAGGTTGCTTTGCAATAACTGAGATTGGAGTACTAGAATAGGTTGAATGTTTACTAATCTTATTTTGAAGGGGTTGCACAAGGTCAGCGGCCATAACGTAATTGAATTCATGACTACTTCAATTGGCCACAAGGTCAGTTGAATTTGAAATGGTCATAGCCTTTTGGCCATTGAGCTTATGTCATCCCATCTCTAATCTTCATAACTTAATCACATCAGAAACGGGTGAAGTACTTTGGATGCAATTTGGCACACAGATAGACAATATCATATTTTGAAAGATTTGGGTCTGAACGATTTAGTAAAATAAGCAGTTTTCGGGATGATTTCCGATTCATTTCGATACTTTTTTGGGGATCGTTACTGGACTGCTCGAATTTCTTTCGACATTGTTCCGGGAATATTTCGGGACACTTTTAGTGACGATTACGGGACTATTTCGAGATGATTCGAGAACTTACATCTAAACTACAATACTAATTGTTTTCAACATAGTTTTGGGGCTATTTCAAGATCATTCCAGGTCATTTGAAGATCCTTTAAGGATTATGTATGTTTGTAATAATTTGGGGTAATATGTTATCATTTACAACTATTTTGGAATCGTTTCTGGTTTATTGTTAAACATGCTTTTGAAATATATCTATATATATTAAGAATCATATTGAGGCTATATACAGATCATCCTCATCATCAAACTTCAATGCTCGCATAATTGGCATAACAAAAATTTTCATAGCCATACATCTTTCGAATAACCTTTCTCTCGAAACCCTCCAACGCCGATGTTTCCACGTCGTACAGGAGTATATTTATTATAAAAGACTTTTTGGTTTTAAAGAGAAGCTTCCTTCGGGATTGCCAACTCAGTAAGCTCTTGCTGACATGCAGAAAGTTCTGGGGCGCAAGTTATCTTACTTAGGAATGGAATTAAAGTAGCTTCCCTGCAGGAAGCCAACTTGTCTCATACCTCGTTTGATCTCGAACGGATTAAAAAGGTCCTTTCAAATTTGAAGGAGATGTATGTATGTGCTGAAAGCAGCTACTTCCCACGTCAAGAAAAAAATTAATGAAACTGAGACTTTCTGGCGAAATACAGTAGTTACCTGGTGAATCGCTTTCCTGAGCCAGGGTGTCGGTTTTCTCCTCTGGTCAATGTCGCGTAGAAGATGTTGTTTTAGCGAAGGTTTTGGGAAGTGTTATCAATGTTGATGGATATAGGTCCAACACGTTACGATTACCAGAACCATTGAAGTCTGGATCACCATCAACCATTTTATAAGACCATGTTGATAATTCTAAGTCATCCGCCAACCCTTGATTCTATTAGAAACTTGGTGTTGTCATTGCCATCGCTTATAGCAGGTGAGGTTGGCAATTGGGATGGAGAAGCCTTATATTACGCTTAACAATTCCTTGAATACCTCGGGCTGTAGATGGCAGATCCAGCGAAGTCAGTCAACCCACCTTTTACCCAAGGACTATTTTTGTACGCAACCTGGTATTGAGGTTCTCAACGTGATGCTAATATTAGTATCTTTTTTTCTGTCATAAAAGAAATTTTGATCATATTCACATATTTCATTTCCTGCACTTGCACTTGAGCGCGTGTAACTGACATACGGAGGCATACTGCTTTGATGCCGATCTCGGCGGGACTCTAGTTTGCAAGTATTTGTCTTCAGTATTTAGACGGTTAGCGAAAACTGAGTATATTATGTTTCGCTTTCATCTCAATTTTGATTTCCTTTTTTGTTTTTGTTGTTGCTCTATTTATATAACTAACAATTCAATTAGAACTGTAACAATCTTAAACAATTAGACAACAGCAATCGGGACGTCTCAATGACATAAGCTTTATCCTTTTTGTTGAACTTTTAATTTGTTTTTATGGTGAAATTAATTTAGCTATCATCAACTGTTATCCACTGTACATACAAAATACATACAACATACTCCATGTATTATACTATCAGATATTTACGTACGCGTCGAACGAGCTTCTCCTGACTCTTGAGGAGAGTTCGTTTGATGTGGCGTCAATACAGAAGCCAAGACACTCATCTGAAGAAAAAGTGTTATCTAAGCTAAGTGCTATTCAGCACTGAAGACCTATGTAGTTGTGGTCCCAGTAGAGGGGAAAAAGAAAGAATCCTGCTACATGGCCCATAACGTGGAAACTTCACCAGAAGAATCTCAAAGGACTTGTAGAAATTTCATTACGGTGTACCTGGAACACTGGGGCAACCTAAATAAGTAACCACCGTGGAGGAACTGGATGAAGGTAATAACTTTTTATGAAAGTCGCTGACAGCTTTTCCTCTGAGGGAAAGGCAAAGCCACCATGGTCAGTGATGTAAGGTGTTGAATGATCTCATGAAAATTTCTGTGCGGATAAAGCTCGTTCCAACAAAACGGTGAGACTGAGGAAAGTCCTATCCAAGGCAGATACAGTGCAGGGAAGCATGCCTTTAGGGGACGAGCAGTACCAGAATTGCTGACAAATTCCAAACCTAAATGGGCGATGAAATACTTTTTGCAGGTTAAAATTTCCGGGTTCAGTTCGACACCGGAGTAGTCAATCTTACATCGCATGGAGATGGTCTTTGATGTCTAGCTTATGAATGGTAGATGTCTACCAAAAATTAGTTTTCTGATAGACTAGGTGCTTCGGGATATACATTTCTAGGCATCTAAAGTCGGATAAACAGTTTATGTGGAAAAAACCAATCTAGTATTAGTTGAAAATACAAAGTCCCGGTTTGGACTAGGTCTAAGCTGGGCGGGGTAACACTACAGTAAAAATACGGCATAAAATATGTAGGAATCTATCTAGATAGTAAGTTAGCATGGAAACTTCATTCTGGTATGTTCATTATGCTATACTTTATTCTGGGGCTCTTTTTTGACCGAAAGCCACACACAAAAGAACGTATATCAAAAACATGGACTAGCATAGCGTATTTCCAGAACCGTAAGGCGCCATCCAAAATGGTCTTGGAGCCATAATAGAGCCGGAGAGTCGGCGTAAGGTTGCGGAAATGTTACAGCGTACTATATACTTGTGTACCGATGGTTCCATGTTAACAGAAGGGGTCGAGTCTGCCGTTTACTGTTGGGATCTAGAAACAAGTATATCCAACGGGCTCCCAGATTACTGTAGTGTCTTTTAGGCAGAAATCGTAGCAGTGAAGAAACCAACAGAAATTCTGGAGGAAATGTGCTTAATCTGCAGCCGCGTCAATATATTTGTTTATAGTCTCATACAGGACTTCATCAAGAAGTGTTCTGGAATGCACATAAGCATTACGGAGACTTCGCTCAGGCCGCACTACTTAATTGGGTGCCGGTCATAAAAGGATAGAAAATAACGAAGAGGCCGATTAGTTGACATGGGGATGCTGCATTCGATGAATCGACGGTAGACGTCCCAACACGTTTTGGATAAATCGAAAGGAGACAGCAGTTGCCTATGATCCATCAACCAGGAAAAGCTTGGAAAGTAGCTGCAAAATGTCTAAGATCATGTGTAAATCCTGCGACGTTACACTCACAAACTTGCTTATATATTCGTCAAAACAGAGAAGAGTTAAAACTTATGGTGGGCATAGTAAAAGGACACCGCCTCCTGGCATTACATGCCTATATATTAGGTGTCTTCAGTAACAGCAAATGTGGGAAGTATGGGCTGAGCACGCAAGGTCAAGGCTCCAGCTAGTAGGGGTGGCACAATTGTCAGATCTGGTGGCAGCTATTGACCTAGGTACAAGGAAACTTCTAATCTTTGCTAAGAGGACGGAGTAAATCTATTACAAAAATTCTTGTTGCCTTATTTGAGCTTTTCCGTTCGGTCGCCAAACGAATTCTGGTTACACTATGGACACTTTGAGCTCTTTATTGAGCGGCCATTTCAATCTAACCTAACGGCTCCTTTTTTACATCTTCAGCTTCGCCAACATCTATTTTCTCTTCTTCTTTATGCTGTTTTTAGTAATTTTATAAACTATGCTAATGAGCTTAGCTCTAGTTTCCTGCATATTTTCTTTATATAAGTCAAAACATAAATATACACACATTTTTTATTAAAACTCAACAATGAATTCCTCAAGACGGGAAGCTGGTTTGCCAAGAAAAAATTAACCACAATACCGAACAAAAGCAATATTTTTAATTTAGCTTTTCTTCAAGGAGGGAGCTCAATAAGCTAAGTGTAAATAAGCGAAAATAATAAAAGTCGGAATTTAAGCGTTTTTCCCCTAATGAATGGTTTTATGATGGAAATTAAAAATGATGCAAGAAAAAAGGGAAATTGGTTGATCAACCAACAAAGAATGTTTTTTTTTTTAGTTTTGTAGCCACATAACCCACAACAGCTTAGTTGCGGTATAACCAAGGGATAGAGAGAGAATTAATTGAAACAATCCGGCAGTTGCTTTGGCTTATGAACAATAAGTGCGTTTTTATGTTGAATACCTATTTAGAATTAAAAAAAATGCGAAAATTTGCTAATTAGCAAAAAACCGTGAAAAAAAATTGTGCTCGAACTTAACGAGCAAGAGAAAATGGTAAAGCGATGTAAACCGTTATGAATTTGGTTGGCGTTTATTGTTGGCGGATACTTATTCAGGTACCCACATTGCCTGTTATAGAAGGGACAACACCGAAATCGTAAGTCATACCTCTTCTACCAAATGAACAGAGGGAGAAATTTGCTGACTACTATGCGCAGAGAGCCACTGTTTGGGTCGGTTGATTTCACCAGTCTTTTTCTTTCAGTGTATATACAGGAGCAGGCGAGAGGTGATTAGGGTAATAACGAATTTCTTGCAACCATCTGTATTTGGTTCAGTTCTAACTACGAGGTCTGCCTGACAGGTATTTGAATAGTTCTACGCCATCAAAAGCGACGTTAGGCATTTTCGCATCTACCTTTATTGGCACCGTAGTTGGGTTTAAGGCTTTAATAGCCACTGGACTATCGCAGTAGATGTTTAATTTTCTAACCACAATACCACTGCACAGTATTTCACAGCAGCTGGCAGAAAACCCTTCCTTCAACTTTTCCGTACATCTTTGAATCAACCGTGAATCAGTTAACTAGCCACCTGTCCCATATTAATTCCTTTCCAAACACTTCTCTCGACAATAAGAAAGCCCATGTAATGAAGTTTGATCAGTGACCGGGCCGCAGCTGCCTTATCCACGTTCAACATTACGTTCAGCGCCAAGTTGGGTGTTGTACTGAAAGCATCGCTGCTACCAACCAGCGCTGTGCGTTGTACTGAGACTGGAATTTTGGTAATATTCGATTTTCACCAGACCACTGGTCCATATAACAAGGTCGGTTTTACTATCAATTCAGAAAGCCAGTGTGCTACACTTGGCGAGAGTTCCCAGCTCTTGCTGATGGCCTCTGTGCAACAGTACACAGTAATGGCAGAATTTCTAGCTCTATCCCCCATATTTGCTTTCGAGAACATTTTACTTTCCGCCATTTCCCAAACCGAAGGTTTCCTGAAAGGGGAGATCTTATGTCTCCTTGAAAACAGAACTAGCATTGATTTTTCGTGGTTGATCCCCACGACTCTGTCCACCTACTCACCGAGTCAAAATAGTCCTAGAAACTATTTACTCTCACAATGGTGGCCAGGTCATCCGCATAAGCTACCACTTGGCAGCTACTCTCTTCTAAATCCAACAGAAGATTTTGGCGTGTAGCATGCTCTGCATACGTTTCTCTCTGATTTTGTTAAAATTACATATTTTAAAAAAGGACAACTGCATATTTCAAGTAAGTCTCCAAAACTTTGATTTCAATTAAAACTATTGAGGCACTCTTCTGAAAAATGTCACAAACAGATTTTGGCTGTTATCGCATATTCGCACAGATTTATTGCTTCAAGGTATTTTGCCCGTCCACTTCACTTGAGAATAAAACTTTAAGGTAAAACGCACCAAAGCCAATTCAGTTTCACATCAAGATTTTTCAAATACATTTTTGGAATAATCTATTAAAGCATTTTTAAATAAGTATGTGTATACATATGTAATAAAATTTTCTTAAATTAGAATCTCAAATTCCTTTAATAACTTTAACATAATTTTCCTTATTAATATTGCTCATAACCTCTAGCTTTAGGAAGCTTTCTAGCACGTACTAATTATTGTATTAAAAATGGAGAATAATTAATATCGCAAATTCTGTAGTGCTAAATTTTGGCTTAATTAGTTGCTTTCAAGACATTCATTCGATGCGAAATGTCGTGCACCTACGGCAACCACGGCGAAGATTTTCTTGGCATCTTCATGTCTTGTTCCACTGTAATGCGCTGTGTTCTCTGCGTTATTGTGACCCAACAAGGGAAGAAAAAATATTTAATTGCGAGCTATAAGTGCTAGGATTTTGAGATGGTAGCTATAAGATTTTCCCCAAAATACAGGCTATGCTAACAATTTTTGCTTTGCGATTGGTTGGTGTGCGAAAACCAAGCATTTTCGTCCAAGGCGAACGATTTATTTAACTTCCGTATAGAAAACCTTGGAATACAACAAATCGCCTATGACACTCAGTGTTAACTCGATGAATTCCATTAGAATTAATTCGACTCCTAGTGCTGGTAGTGCTGATTCAATTGGTCTAAGTTTTAAGGAGAGACAAGGGCGCTTTTACCCGCTTTTGAGATAAAGGTGACCTTGACCATAGATCAAGGCTGGGAGACATAGCTCAACCTCAGGCAGTTGGGTAAATGGGAGACAGTCAATTGCTGGATTATGCAAACTATATCCAAGGAAGATGGACTGTGCGTCTCCTAAGCCGGCAAATCTCAAGCGGTGAAACTACGAGGCTACTGCGCATCTGAAACATTGGGAAAATTAGTGTACATTGGAAATCTATGGAGCTGTTCACTACTCATCGTCCAGATGTCATTCACACATTTCAGGTAACCCAATGGTGTAGTTTTTTTAGGTAAGTTTTCACAGAAGCTTACGCATAACTCCCACTGTGCTCTTCCTATCTCAGATTTAAAAACATTCAGGCCCACCACCGAACTCCTATAACGAAGGCAGCTTACCAACAGGACAGGCCAACAGGATGTTATTGAAGCGCAGTCCACCGGAAGCCCCGAGTCACTTGGTACACGCGTCCACTAAGTGAGTTTTCAGTGGGCAGAACGAAACAAAATCAAGCTCTTCAACTTACTTTTCGTACCTGTCCTGCTATATGGTGCAAAAGCATGTACCATGACAGCATTAGATAAGGTGGATCTGAGGGTGTTCGGAGTTGTACGCGTTGATAACGGCGAGTTTCGCAGAAGATTTAATGATGAGCTGTACGAGCTTTACGCAGCCATCAACATAGTCCAGCGAATGTTATATGAATGATAGATGATGTTCCGGAAAAGAGAGTATATTATCTGAACGCGTCTATGGAAACTGAGGAAATGGGCGGCCCTCACTCCACTGGTATGACCAATTGGCCTTCTTAACTTAACGAAGAAGTGACTTCCGCGCCTTGTTAAGGACTCAACGCTTAAGCGCCAGTTAAATAGTAACCAAGAAGTTATGAAAAAACTATGGCATAATACAGTGGACGTATTCAGCACGACATCCGCAGAAGTTTCCAAAAATATCGCTTTGGGAAGAGGTTCTCAGAGAGAAGCCTTCAGCCGGATAGTTAGGAAGGCAGGTTTCCAACGAGCAGCACCAAAGATTACAATGTTAAAATTCATGTCAACTTTAACTGTAGTTTTAACTTACACTGTAAATCCGGGCCTAAAAGCTGCGCCTCCTATCACCTGAGCATCACTGCTGACCGATCCCAGAGACAACAAAGGCTCTACCACTATCTAAATTGGTGGGTGCATTCTCCATAATTATGTGCGTGCACTAGTCCTCCTTTCCCATGGCACTCTTGGGCGCCGACTTCTAAGCTGTGGACGAATTGCCGTCACCCTGACAACGGTTAGGGTTATCTTACTGAAAACTAACCATCCCACATATTCGAAGGACGGCTGATCTTCGCTAAACTGCCTGAGATATAATTGGATTTCTTTCAATTTTGCAATTGACATGAGACATCGTACAGGATTGGCAAATTTATATGGACGGTTAAGCGCAAGTTTTAGTTGTAGGAGCGGAAAACATCGAGAGATCAACATCAACAACCTTGAGCGTTGTCTCGTAAATACCAAAGTAGCTCAAAAACAAAAACAAATGCAAGGCGCGATAATCTTCGCAGAGATTTTTGGCCGAGCTTCTCTTCTCTTCCAAATTCGGTGTGGTAGGCGGTCACTCTTGACATATTTTGCCATGACTGGATGACCACCTTTAAAGTGAGTTGCACCATCTGAGTGGTTTCAATAAATGCTTATCGGTTTTGATTAATCAGTTTTATACCACTTTAATTTACCGTTATAGTTTCCTTTTCAGTTCCGATTCCAGTCAAAGTTCAAGTTGAATCTTTATTTTGGCTCCGCTATCAATTGTGGTTTCGGTTTCCGTTTCAGTTTACTGCCATCTCTACTTATCGGGATTTGAAGTTGGCGCTATCACCGACAACCCTAACGCAAAGTTGAGTTTTAATATGCATGCATAAGCAAATGCGTAAATTTTTTTATTATTTACTTTGTAGCAACAGCAATATATTTGTGCCACCAAAGCCATCATCAGTGGCAGTTTTTGCATAATAATTACACACAAAATGAGAAACAAAACAAATTTTTATTTTATAGCAAACACAAAATTGAAAAATATGGCAACGCGCTAACGAGTCTTTATTAATTACGCAAATACTCGAATAACACCTCGAAGAGAATCCTTCGCCCGCTACTCGGAAATGCCATGGAACACTTTGATAAACGACTATGGAGATGAGGGCAAAAAGGAATGTAACCAAGCGAAAGGAGCGGAAATGAAGAGTAGCATAGGGGAGCAGTCAATGTTCGCCGAATGAAATTTTTTTCTACACGCTGCAATTAGCGGATGAAAAATTTAATTTTATTATTACGGCTATTTGCATAAAAATGCTATACAAAAAAAAAGAAGCACACCCCAATGAATATTGCTACCGCAAAAAAATTTGTGTTTATAAAGAAAATAACAAACAAATAAGTGCAGCTCTAGTGAATATTTTACCCAGCAAGCGAAAATTCATTCGCTCTTTCTTATTAAGGGCTCTATAGCGTAGCGTTACAATCGTTTATCCCCCACTGTACCTCACTTTTATTTGCGCCTGACTGCAGCACTGCAGATGGATGACATGTGGTAACAACAATAAGGCAATTATCACAGCAAATGGCATTTCACTGAAGTACCAAAGTAGCGTCTTAAACTTAACATAACAGAAGTAGTTAGAATAAAAGAAATTATTTGCTGTTGACACTTCAGTCTGTTGCAGGTCACCAACACGCCTGATCGCGCCTATAAGGCTACCCTGGAGGATTTATTTTCCATCAAGGGCATCTGCAATCATCGACACTCACACTCAGCTCCGCGCTCCGTCACGTACTGCGGCTGTGGCCAACCGTTATCCAACTGGTGCCGCGCTGTTATACCGTCGCCCGTCTGTTGCCGTCAGTACGCTACAACGATCGTTTTCCGCCCTTAACATGCCACAGGTTCAACGTTACCATGCTCAGTCAGAAAAGCATCGACGACGACCATCGGCCGTCCGCTACCAACTTGTCTTTCAGCCGTTGCCGCGCTGATACATCCCCTTCCCTCGTTTCCTCAACTGTCGGCTTATTTTCAATCATCTCCTTGTAATGTCCGAGGCCGTCCGCTCTCACCTATTCCATCCGTCACATATTGTTACCTCGCTTTCCAACCTCTTGGTACGGAAATCTGGTGCCCTCCTTACAAATCAAGCCGTGTGTGTGAGTGTTTATTCGTACCTAGTACATACATACTGTGTTCCTATCAAGTGAGAGTTTGCGGGACCACCACTCGACCCTCAGCTTTCGACAAAACGCACCTCATAACTCACTAAAATTTGCTTAAAAGGTGCGAATTAAATAACGACAGCAGGGTAAATAAGAAACGGTCTATTTTCTGCAAACCAGTGTCTTTAACTTAAAAAACGTCAAACCAGAGGAAAAGGAGCTTCAATATGCGTTCATATCGATATCTCGATGTTAGGATAAAGTTTCAATAGAGCTGTGATGCAGGCTGCGACTGAGGTGATGAGTGATCTATGGTGTTCATGTTAAAGCTGTTCAGAGTATTGTAAGTAGACTGTAGTATGCTATTCAGAGTGTAGGGATACTCAAGTTCTTTTTGAAGAAACTTAAGAAGAGATGAAACAAGTTCAAGACAAAGTACCTGCTGTCGTTGAGAAGAAGGTCTCCTGCTACTTAAGACGAGGTAAGCAATTGAAAAGTAAAGTCCGGTTACGACGAAAATCAAGTCCAACATCAGAATTTAAGAATAAGTTTTACAAGCAGTAGCTTAGCAAACACTCCGAGTATGTTTCTGCCATGTAGAGCTTCTCAGTGAAAGTTAATCTGCCTTGTGGCTGCCGTTCGAAGTCGGCATAAAACATGTAACTCCAGTTGCGCCAATTTGTAGGGAAGAGCTAAAAAAAGGAGCACGACGCAAATTGAAATAAAAGCTTGGTCTAAATCTCTTAGGAAGTATATCGGGTCAATAACTTACGAATTATTCGAGCTTTGCGCATATATGAATGTAACAAAGAGCCCCAATATCTTCGTTGCCTAGGTCATGTTTTTCGAACTGGCTCAGAGGGTTCCTATCGACAGTCGAATTAAGGAGCAGAGGAAAGGAAAAATTCTCACTAAGTAGGTGGAACCATGTGTCGGTTTTATTGCGAAATGCCGCTTAATCCCCACTACTTAATGCTGATGGGGTTGATGGAATATACGAAGCAATTTCTTATTTTCGCGTTAAGTGCAAATCAGATTTTCATTTAGCTCGAATACCACCAGAAATTTGAAAAAATTGCTGTTTATCTCAGTTTGCAACGGTATGACTCGATGGACCTCAGTTTTTCTTGAGAAAAGTTTCGCGGGTGCTGATATTCGAGCATCGCTGAAATAGTGCAATGGCCTGTGGCACCCGTAAGTACTCTCGCCGTAGATTTGTTTAGCTTGGGAAAGAAGCTGATTCTTTTCTTATCGAAACATAGCCATAATACCTTTGAGAATTCACAGTCAACCTGTCAGGTTCACAGCAAGTTCGTCGTATTTCCTTAGAATGCAAACCAGCGGTAGTCGCATGAAAATGTTCGCTTATGTCCATTTCTGAACCTTTCCCTTCACTATCGCTGTGCTTATGGACCGAGCAAGGGGAGATGTTAAGATGCTGTATGAATGCCGGGAGGCTCGACACCCCCACACAATATCCAACTTTATCATGTTGTATTCCAATGCCTTTTAACTGGCCTATCAGATGCTTTGAGCACATTCTAGCTCCAGTGCCTTTCGAGCCGTCTGTGTAGGTTATAATGATCCTTCTCCCTATCATCTAATATCTTCACATGCCCGAATTTGGTTGAATTCCACATGTTTGGTTCTCTAAGTCGTACAGCCCCTTTCGCGGGTAATCCCTGTACGAAGAGTTGTAGAGGCACCAAGTGAATAATTACGTTTAACCCTTCCTGTGGGGTGCTGCTCTTTGCGCATGACATTTCCAGGCATTCTAGCCCTTGCACCATTCCAACCTATGGTGATTGTTCTTTTTGTCTAGCGCCTTCTACTAGACAAGAGCGCCATACATACGTATGGATCGAAAGACTGTGATTTACATGCCATGATATGCGACGACATTCCCCTGCTCCTCCTGAACGCTTTGCAGGTGTAGTATGCTGCTAGAGCATACTTTGATATCAACACATCTCCGCCTTTTACTCCTGTCACTATTTACATACGTTTCACCATAGAGTATAAATTGCTCTCACCCACCAAGCTTTAATTCGGCTAGCTCTTGGGTTTTTAGAAGCTACTGCGGCCGCGGCATTTCTAGTGGTACTGAGACTAGGTGAAAGTAAAATTAGGATATAGGCAAAGAAAAATATATAGAGACAAGGAGGGGGAGTGGAAACTTGAAGTGTCTGGGAGTACGTTAGGGAGACTTAGGAAGTAAGCGAGTAAATCTAGTATTATTTGGAGCCACAGGAGGAAGAAGAGATATAGGTGGAGTGAGATACTCGATTGCTATATGCCCAGCCCGTGCGATGTCCGGCACCCTACTAGTAGCTTATAGATTATGACTAAACCAGCATGTTATGCTTTCAATGGAACTTTTAATTTCATAAAAGCTTTTTGTTGACTGGGTTAAATACGGTTTACAAAATAAAACTTACCAAGAACGAGTAAATAAACAAGCAACAACAATGTATGAATACACGAATAATTTTTATTATAAAAACTTATTAATAAGAGTAAAACTGAAAACAATAAAAATTTAATACATAAAATTCAGTCCAATTACCAATAACAAAAAACAACAAAAGTTCATCTTATAACAAGTAGGAAGGCTAAGTTCGGTTGTAACCGAACATTACATACTCAGCTGAGAGCTATTGAGACAAAATAAGGGAAAATCACCATGTAGGAAAGTGAACCTAGGGTAACCCTGGAACGTGTTTGTGTGACATGGGTATCAAATGAAAGGTATTAAAGAGTATTTTAAAAGAGAGTGGGCCATAGTTCTACAGGTGGACGGCATTTCGAGATATCGCCGTAAAGGTGGACCAGGGGTGACTCTAGAATGTGTTTGTACGATATGGGTATCAAATTAAAGGTATTAATGAGGGTTTTAAAAGGGAGTGGCCCTTAGTTGTATATGTGAAGGCGTTTTCAAGATATCGGCCAAAATGTGGACCAGGGTGACCCGAAACATCATCTGTCAGGTACCGCCAAATTATTTATATATGTAATACTACGAGCAGTATTCCCGCCAAGATTGCAAGAGCTTTTGGTTTCGCCCAAAAGAAATTTTTCATTTTCTTCTACTTAATATGGTAGGTGTCACAACCATTTTACAAAGTTTTTTCTAAAGTTATAGTTCGCGTCAATAAACCAATCCAATCACCATGTTTCTTTCCTTTTTTCGTATTTGGTATAGAATTATGGCATTTTTTTAATTTTTCGAAATTTTCGATATCGAAAGAGTGGGCGTGGTCATACTCGGATTTCGCCCATTTTTATTACCAAGATAAAATGAGTTCAAATAAGTACGTGAACTAAGTTTAGTAAAGATATATCGATTTTTGCTCAAATTATCGTGTTAATGGCCGAAGGGAAGGACAGACGGACGACTGTTTATAAAAACTGGGCGTGGCTTCAACCGATTTCGCCCATTTTCATAGAAAACTGTTATCGCCATAGAAGCTATGTCCTTACCAAATTTCACAAGAATTGGTAAATTTTTGTTCGACTTATGGCATTAAGAGTATTCTAGACAAATTAAATGAAAAAGGGCTAAGCCATTTTCTATTCTGCGTCATAAGGTCAACCCACCTTCTAAGTTTTGTCGCTTTATCTCTCTTTGGTAATGAATTATCGCACTTTTTCGGTTTTTCGAAATATTCGATATCGAAAAAGTTGGCGTGGTTATAGTCCAATTTCGTTCATTTTAAATAGCGATCTGAGATGTGTGCCCAGGAAGTTACACACCAAATTTCATTAAGATATCTCAAAATTTACTCAAGTTATCGTGTTTACGGACGGACGGACGGACGGACATGGCTAAATGATTTCTTTTTTTGCCCAGATCATTTTGATATATAGAAGTCTATATCTATCTCGATTAGTTTATACCATTACGTATTACCGTTTTGCGAACAAAATTAATATACTCTGTGAGCTCTGCTCAGCTGAGTATAAAAAGTTACTGAGCTTTGAACGAAATTAAGCGCAAGCGAAAGCAATTTTTAGTAACTGTTAAACAGTTTTCCAGTGGAGGCTTTTAAAGTATCTTAGTACATCTTCAAGCTTTTAACTCCATATTCATCCTGTACTGATTGCTTAAACTCTCTACAGCTTTCCTAGCATTAAAGGCTTCAAATGCGAAGCAAAAGTTCTATTCACCGCTTTCTTATTTAAAGGACACTTACGCGCCTCTTGCATGATACGCTCATACACACGTCCATCATAAGAACCCAGGGTAGATCACAAAACACGATGATGAAAATCAAAGCCATCAACAACAACGACGGCATTCGGACGTATAGCAGCCAACAAATGTTCATAACGTGTTTGAAGCTCATCGACTTGACGCGCATTAAGGGGATGTGCCAATAAGATATCACCCACGCTTTGCATGCACATATCCAGCACAAACAAATCAACGAGTTGCATTAAAACGTCAGCCAAAACTCCCTTCAATTCATTGCGAAACTTACTGCTCTCCTCAAGAGCTATACGCGCTAAAACAACACGTCCATGTAGCGTAGCTACTTTCACATAACGTAAGCCAGCTTTATTTGCTCCTATTTCCTGTGATTTCGCTTTTTTCTTTTGCTCTCGTTGATACTCAAAAGCTTGTCTTATACCCTCTGTGGCGGCCAGCTCTAAAAGTCGCACTAAATTTTTAAGATCTAAATTTTTACTTTGCAATTTCAAACGCTCTGTATTGCGTAGATAATTGACGGTTGGTGGTAATACTTTCCGCTTAAGTTCGTTCAAATAATGTTTGACAAGAAAACGCGCAGCTTGCAGTAGTAATATCGTATTATCTCCTTCATATGTACAAGCTGCTGTCACGTGTCCATAGATTTGTTGAAAATTTGCTGAGCTTAAATAACCGTGTCCGCCGCAAGATTTACTCAGCATCTCAACACCTTTTTCGGCTTCGGTGGAACAGACTACTTTGAAGCAGCAGGATATGACATGTAGCTCAGCTAAATTGCAACGTTGGCCAAAATCGAGCTCTTTCATAACACTCTGATACATTTTCCATATATTGCCGCCAGCAATACGAAAGAAGATCCCTTTTGCAATTTGAGGAAATAGTTTTGCTTGTTGAGTAAGGTGATCGATTATAATTAATTATTTGTGGTTCTGGTTGATTTGATTCAATAGGACTTTGATGACGCACCGCTGAATATCTGTGGAGAAATTTTTTTTAATAAAATCGCTTAATAGTGTTACAAGGCCGCGGAATCATATATATTATTGCTAATTGCTGTCCCTTTTTCGCTCTCATTTGGAATCCAAATCTATAAATAAAGTTTTGGTTGTTTATTTTAAAATAAAGATATAACAGAACAATAAAAATACGATTGGTACAAAACTATTTTTCGCTAAGATTTAACTTATTATTTTTGCCTACGACCCCTTTTAAAGTCATTTATATAAAAGTGGGCGTGGTCCTTAACCAATCTTATCCATTTTTACTACAAATATTTCCTGCTATAAGGAAAATATGTGTACCCAATTTCATATTTATATTTATATTTTATATTTATTTATTTAATCAACAAACAAGGTGTTTATAGACTGTTAATATACAAAACTTCAAGTTTACATAGCTTATATAAAAAGTATAGTTAACTTTATGGCAAGTATCTGATTATCAGGTTCTTAAATGTAAATTTACTGCAACTAAAATCAAACGCCATGGAATAGGAATAAGTATTAAGTTGAGAAAGTGTCCTCCTAAGGGGACCATTCATTGCATAAACCGTTCTAGCAACACCCATATAAAACAAATCGTTACAACGAAGGATACGACAGGGTACATTAAAACGAATTTTCATGAGGAGGTAAGAACAGTCAATTGATATCAAAAACAACGTACATTGACAACAGAGTTCGCCTGGAGTCTTATGACATAAGATTTATCAATAAACAGCGAGAGTGATATGATGGTACAGGGTCTACAAAGTTCATCGACCGCAATGCAAAGCGCACAAAAGCTCTCTGAACAGACTCCAACCTCTTGATATAAACTGCATGAAAAGGTCCCCAAACAAATACCGCATACTCCAAATTCGATCTAACTAAAGATGTGTACAATAGTTTGAGAGTATAAGGATCTGAAAATGATGAGCAGTTACGGCGGATAAAAGCCAACATCGCGTACGCTTTAGAAACTATATAGCTTATGCGAGTGGTAAAAGACAGCTTGGTATCAAAATACACACCCAAATCTTTAACTTCAGTTGACTTTTTGAATTGAACGTCTGAGATACTATACGATGTAGGAACTATACCAGAACGTTTAGCATAAGTGGTAAAATGACACTTACCAATATTTAGGAATAGAAGATTACGGACACCCCAATGGTATAAGTTTCTAAGCTCATTTTTTAAGATTAAAGAATCATCCAAGCACTTGATTTCATGGTAAACTTTTAAGTCATCAGCATAAAGAAGAAACTTACACCTTGAAAAGCAAGATGATATGTCGTTAATAAATATGACAAATAGTAGCGGACCCAAAACGCTGCCCTGGGGGACACAGGAAGTTGGGGCGAATGGAAAAGATGACTTATTATCTAGACGAACGACACAACTTCTGTTCTCTAAGTAAGAAGAGATCCACTTCAGAAACTCAGAGTGAAAGCCCAAGCATTCAAGTTTTGCCTGTAGTATTCGATGCCATACCCTATCGAAAGCCTTAGAAAAATCAATATAGACCGCGTCGATTTGGTAGCCCTTTTGAAAGGAATCCAAACAGTCTTCCGTAAAAAACAGCCAGATTAGTTATGGTAGATCTACCCGCAACGAAACCGTGCTGCTGAGGGCATAGTTGATGTTTCACGGAGAAGTAAATTTTATTCTTAACTATGCACTCAAATAGCTTTGAAACTGTAGTAAGTTCGGATATCGGCCTATAATTTTCGATATCATTTTTGTTACCACCTTTAAGGATAGGCGTAATAAAATTCAATTTCCATGCATCAATAAAAACTCCGGCAGATAGTGACATATTAAATATGTGCCTTAAAGGAACAATCAAAGATGAACAACTCTTCAACAGGACAGCCGATAGGCTATCTGCGTCAGTTGTGGTTGACATCTTTAGGTCTTCAATACCATTAGCTATGTCCAAGTCAGTCAAGCGTAGCTTCCCGAAATTGATGGAAGTATCTACAATTGGCAGATATTCAGACGACACCCCACTACTATTATCCGTAACGAGGAAAATAATTCAGCGAATAAGTCATCCGCTTCCGAAATTGAGTTGGCCGAAACACCTCTAATGTGGACCGATGTCGGAATATCCGAACAATTCTTTTTCGACTTAATGTAGCTCCAAAAAAATTTAGGATTACATTTAATACTGTTTTCAACATTATGAATGTACCGCCGATACAAAAATCTATTGACCTTATTAAATGCAGCTCTGTAAAATATGTAGCGCTCACGAACATTGGCATTGGAAGAGCGTTTATGCTTTTTATATAACTTATTCTTTAAATTCCTTAACCGTTTGAGTTCTTTGGAGAACAACGACAGTTTATTTTTTGTTGCTCTATGAACAGGGATGCTATTCACACAAATGTCATAAATTGTTGACTTAAAAATATCATAACAACCAGTTACATCTGCATTTCCAAAAAGATGGTACCAATTCAAATCACAATATTGTAATTATACGATATGTAAATTTTTCTTCGAGTTATGGCGCCCGAAACATTGAAAATTGCTTAGACAAAAAAGGGGCGGTTCCACACCCATTTTCAAAAATTTTAGTTTTTTCCATTTTAATGTTATAATTCAATTTAGAAAGTAAAATTCTATTGATACAAAGCACCCTTTATATAAAAGTGGGCGTGGTCTTTAACCGATCTCGTCCATTTTTTCTAGAAATATTTCCTGCTATAGGGAAAATTTGTGTATCCAATTTTATTACGATCCGTTAATTTTTCTTCGAGCTATGGCTCCCGAAACATAGAAAATTGCTTAATCATAAAACGGGCCGTGCCACGCCCATTTCTTTAAATTTAAATTTTTCCTATTTACTGTTATAAATCCACTTGGGAAATGAAATAACATTGATATAAAGCTCTTTTTTTGCAAATATATATGTTATTTTATTCGTCCACGACCCTTTTAAAAATCTTTTATATAAAAGTGGGCGTGGTCCTTAACCGATTTCGTTAATTTTTCTTCAAAGCATTCCTTATAGTAAAGGCAACCTCTCTGCCGAATTTTGTTACGATAGGTTTAACGATTTTTGATTTATGATTAATAGTATTTGTAAAATTGATTTTATCACAAGTGGGCGGTGCCATGCCCATTTAAAAGAAAATTTTTTTAATATTTTATCAAGAATCTCAGTCCACACGTCAAATTTCAACATTCTAGGTGTATTATTTACTATATAATCAGGTTTTTTGTGGTTTCCAAAATGATATATATAAAAGTGGGCGTGGTTATCATCCGATTTCGCTCATTTTCAATACCAATCTATTCTGGGACCAGATAAGCTCGTGTACCAAATTTGGTGAAGATATCTCAATATTACTCAACTTATCGTGTTAACGGACAGACGGACGGATGGATGGACATGGCTCAATCACTTTTTTTTTTGTGATACTGATGATTTTGATGTAATATCTATCTCGATTCCTTTATACCTGTACAACGAACCGTTATCCAATCAAAGTTATAATACCTTGTGTACAAGTACAGCGGGTATAACAAGTCCTAGTATCGTAAGCCTAAGGTTTGTATCCATACTTATGAACTCTAGTGTTTAAGTACGTCGTGGCGTCGGTTACGCGACCAAAGGCAACTTGTCAAGGAAGTATGATGACATTATCTTCAACCTCATCACAAGGGTCTGTCGGAAAGTAGAGCTCTATTCATTTATCTTTAGTCCTCCAGGGATAATCAAATTTAATAACAGAAGAGCATGGAAAAGAAGAAGATAATAGTAAAGTTTATGCAAGAGGAACTGTGCTTTGCGTCTGACCATACCCGCCCTGCCTATAAATCACCTCTGGCGACGAATATGGTTTCGCGGTGAGTGGTGAGGTATCCAAATCCACTGAGGCACTGTTAACTTCCTGTCTATTGGAAACAGCAACACTATTGCTTATGTTGAAAGTACGGGTGGAGCCGAATTCCACAGCCCCTGCTGAAATAGCGAGGGTAGGATCGGCTGAGGACACGAGTCGTCTTATTCGAAGCTTTTCACTTCTGTAATTATACAATAGCAGTAAAGTGAATCTTCCGTTTCAAATTATACATAATCAATCAATGGGAAAGATCCGTAAAATCAAAATGACTCTAATTACGGTTCACAGTGAAGATAGCCTACCATTCAGGAGAGCAATCTGCTATATTTTTTATTTACATCTGAGTACAGGTGATCTATTTTCCTTTCTACCTGCCCAGAACCCAGGCGTCGACACAAGGCAATCGTTAGGCATGTCTGCTGAAAAAGTAGAAATCGAAAAGCGGAGAAGGTTCTATTTTGATTGTGAAAATGAATCACTCCTTCATAATACTCCCGGAACTGCGTATGGAAATCGCCTAAGTCTCTTTTTGAGGTAAGCTACTTTTTTGATTGGTCAATAATGATCGATCCCACCGACTTGTGTTACCGGTCACTGAAATAAGCTTACAAGAGGCTTGAAATCTTGAATTTGAACTGTGTATGGAAATCGCCTAAGCCTCTTCTTGAGAGAGGCTACTTTTGTAGTTAAGCTTGGAAGAGGCTTAAAATCTTGAACTCTTTGGATATATTGCAAAATAATCGCTTTGTTGCTTCTTTTATGAATGGCTATCTGAAACTGTTCACACTGGCTATCACCAGGTTTTAACTGATGTCAAAAGACTAAGTTCCTCTCAATGGGAGCTGGTGTCTTCTGTGAGCATCTTACGACATCGCTGTCAGTCCGTCTTCCCAACTTTGCTAGTATCTTCCAAGCGGAAGTTCTGGATATAGTGAGTGTGACTCTGTAAGGAGGCGCGATGTGGGCCAAGCAGCGCTCATGTTGCTTAACTTCCCCATTATTTTGCCTAAGACCTTCAGCTGCAAGAAGTCGCTTTTAGCCACAGCTAAGTTCGCAAGCATAATTCTTATATGGGTACCTGCTCATCGGAACATTGAGGGCAACGAGAAGGCAGACGAACCTGCAATAGCAGGTACACTGCTGGAATGCTATGGAGGTGGTCGAAATGCATCACATTTATTTATATATTTAAAGTCGACGCAAACACAAAGCGGTCGACTAATTGTTGTAATAGACAGATATATATGTAAATACAGAGCCATCCTTAAAATTAAAAAGTTTAAAAGAGGTACATAGAAAATTAGTATGTTATAAAAATTTGACATCACATTGTATAAGGAAAAATAAAATTAAAATATCAGGCTAAACCTAAGAGTATAGCAGTATGTAAATCGGCAAACGAACATTCAAAGCCAATGCAGTTATACAGATCATTGTAACGCGAGCACCAATAACGCAGGAGACTATTTCTAGCAAATTTTTGCCGGCATAGAGGTAAATGAAAAGGCACAAATTGTCTGGAGGCCCTAGCAGAAACAGCAAAATTTTGTTGACTGATTAGGTCAGGTGAGTCAATCACGCCAATGATGAGCTTGTGAATGAACATAACGCCGAGTATACTCTACGATTCTCTAGAGATGGCAAATTAATTAGAAGAAGCCTATTCCTGTATGGTGGAAGATGAGTACTTGATTCCCAGTTGAGACCTGGTAATGCAAAAAAACTGTCTCTGGACCGACTCAGTCCCATCTATATGGATTTGATAGATTGGGGACCAAACACATGAACAGTACTCGAGAATAGGACGTACCAGCGAGGTATAAAGGATCTTTGTGAAATAAGGATTATCAAACTATTTAGCCCAACGCTTGATAAAACCTAATAGACCAGTTGCTTTGTTTATAGTGGTTGAAATATGTATGGTAAAACTAAATTTCGGATCAAGAATAACACCTAGATCAGTTACAACAGATATCCGCTCCAAAGAGTTGCCGTTAAGTATATAAGATGTCAGGAGCAGCGTCACACGGTGAAAAGTCATTTGCTTACATTTAGAGCAATTCAAAACAAGTAAGACGGGACTGTCTTCGGCTCTGCCGAAGACTTCATACCTTTCATGAATGGGGCTGAACAATAATCTTATCCCTTATCCAAATAATGCGCTGTATAAGATTAGAAATATATAGTGAACAGATGTACATACCTAAACGATTTTAAGATAAATATAAAACAATGGCAAAAAACCCCCTTATCTGAACGATCGGTTGTATGGGATATATATTATATATAGCTCCGAACGAAATGATTTTTACAGGAAATCTTCTATGATATATTAGAATATATATCACCAAGTTTCACGTTTTTATATTGGAAACTAAGGGAGAAATGGCCAAAAATCTTTCTATCTGAACGATCGGTTGTATGGGATATATACTATATATAGCTCCGATCAAAGTGATTTTTTCAGGAAATCTTCTGTGATATATTAGAATATATATCACCAAGTTTAACGTTTTTATATTGGAAGTTAAGGGAGAAATTGCCAAAAATCTTTCTATCTGAACGATCGGTTGTATGGGATATATACTATATATAGCTCCGATCAAAGTGATTTTTTCAGAAAATCTTCTATGATATATTAAAATATATATCACGGAGTTTCACGTTTATACTTTCTAAATTAAGGGAGAAATGGCCAAAAATCTTTCTATCTGAACGATCAGTTGTATGGGATATAAATATATATAGCTCCGATCAAAGTGATTTTTTCAGGATATCTTCTATGATATATTGGAATATATAACACCGAGTTTCACGTTTATACTTTCTAAATTGCGACAGGAATGACCAAAATCGTCTTATCTGAACGATCGGTTCCGACAAATGTCTAATATAATACAAAAATACATCCTTGTGCCAACTTTCATTGAGATATCTCAAAATTTGAGGGACTAGTTTGCGTTCAAACAGACAGACGGACAGACAGACGGACGGACGGACAGACGGACATTGCTATATAAACTCAGTTCGTCGCCCTGATCAATTCGGTATACTTAATGGTGAGTCTATCTTCTATATTTCTCAATGTTACAAACATCGGACCAAAGTTAATATACCATTTCATGTTCATGAAAGGTATAAAAAGTAAATTTGCAGTACACCAGCTTTGAAATGAGTCAAGATAAGCCTGAAGCTGATTAAAACAGAACAAGTTCGAAGGCAGATATGTGTAACAAAGTTTTACATCATCTGCGCATATAAAAACTTTAGAATGCAAGATAACCTTTGGTAAGTCGTTAATGAACAGGGTAAAAAGTAATGGACACAAATGGCTACCCTGGGGCACGCCAGAAGTTACATCAAATGACTTTGAAAGATTATTGTTGAAGAAAATTCGCTGAGTCCTATTTTCATGATAACTTGAAATCCAACCTAATAAAGGCGCTGGAAAGCCCAGGAGATCAAGTTTGTGAACTAAGAGCTCGTGATTAACAGAGTCAAATGCTTTACAAAAGTCGGTGTAAATTACAACTGTTTGTTTGCCGTGGTGGAGCCGTGTGTAGAAGTCCACGAAAATGGGGAAAGCTTCTGACCGCCATTCACCTGGGAATGGCCAGAGCGATTTTTTTGCATGCGGTTCAAGTAGCTCACTACTGCCGGTCGCATGCGACCAAGTATCCTCTGGGTAGCCATTTAGCGGTGAGCTAATGTGAGAAGGCGACAACCTGGCTAGGCCACTCTGACATAATCGGTTTAAGGGCTAGCCGAAAGAGATGTTATCGGCAGCGTCTGTACACCTCTAGGTGCGGCTGCAAGCGGGCGTCTGTCTTGGAGCAAGCGGCTCGCTATATAAACCTGCAAGTAATATTTTCACCCCCGCTGAGCGGGTTGTGCGCTGGGCTTGGGCCCGCCACATAAAACCATACTCCAATGAAATATAACAATAAGCCTCGGATAAATACATTCTCTATAGATGACAATCATGGCAAACGTTTGAAGGACAATGCATTGAGGGCATGCACCTGGAACGTCCGCTCCATGAATGGGATTGGTGCAGATGCCCGGCTGGTTGATGTCCTCGTCAAAGCAAAATCTGACATCACCGCCATCCAAGAAATACGTTGGACGAAGCAAAGCAGAAAGAAGATCAAAAATTGTTGCACCTATTGGAGTGGCCATACGAATAAGCGCAGTTTCGGCGTCGGATTCGTGGTGGGAGAGAGACTTTGTCGCCAAGTGCTGGCGTTCACGCCTGTGGACGAGCGTCTCGCCGCTATCCGAATAAAAGCAAAATTTTTTAATATATAATTCATCTGCGCCCATGCGCCGACAGAGGAGAAAGACGATGAGGTGAAAGACACTTTTTATGAACAATTAGAACGCACATACGAGCGCTGCCCCCGTCATGATATAAAAGTCGTGCTTGGCGACTTTAACGCCAGGGTGGGCAAAGAAAGTGTTTTTGGCCCTACAGTCGGAAAGTTTAGCCTACACAATGAAACTTCTCCTAACGGACTGAGGCTGATTGACTTTGCCGGTGCTCGAAACATGGTCATATCCATCACGAGGTTCATGCATAAAAAAATGCATCAAGCTACATGGCTGTCTCCTGATCGAAATACTCGCAATCAAATCGATCACGTTGTGATAGACGGACGGCATGCCTCCAGTGTTTTAGATGTGCGCACGATCCGAGGACTAACATCGACTCGGACCATTATCTCGTTACAGCTAAAAAACGCACCCGCCTCAAAGCGGCTAAAACCAAGGAACAAAAAACACAAGGAAAGCTAGACGTCAAAAAGCTTCAATCACAACAGACTGCCAATGATTTCGCAATTCGACTCTCACACCTGCTCTCTGAGAGCAAAAAATTGGTTACCGGCGGCCACGAAAAAACAACTGGTACGATGATGAATGCCGCGTTGCAACCGAAATAAAAGACGCTGCCTACAGGGCTTCGTTAAAAGCGGGCGCGACAAGAGGAGTGTGTGAACGCTATCGCGAGTTAAAAAGGGAAGCGCGACGCCTTTTCAGGAAGAAAAAAGCAGAAGCAGAAAGGCGTGCTAGCCACCAGGAATAACGCCCGAAAATTTTACCAAAAAATACGGCGACAGACGGAAGGTTTTAAGACCGGGACAAACTCCCGTAGGAACGAAAACGGCGACCTTGTAACTGATGGCCAAAGAGTGCTTAGATTATGGAGGGAATACTTCTCTGCTCTACTAAATGGAGGCAGCAATTCACCGCGCAGAGATGAAGAAACCGATCCCGAAATCGATGATGATGGAATATATGCCCCCCGCCCGATTATGACGAAGTTAGAATAGCAATAACCAGATTGAAAAACAACAAGGCCGTGGGCGCTGATGCATTGCCTGCGGAGCTATTCAAGTACGGCGGCGAGGAGTTGGTAAGGCGCATGCAACAGCTTCTTAGCAAAATATGGGCGGACGAGTGCATAACCGACGGTTGGAATCTAAGTGTTCTTTGCCCAGTCCACAAGAAGGGGGATACTGCAAAATGCACCAACTATCGTGGAATCATCCTTCTTAATATCGCATATAAGGTCCTTTCTAGTATATTGTGCGAAAGATTGAAGCCCACCGTGAACCGGCTGATTGGACCTTATCAGTGCGGCTTCAGACCTGGTAAATCTACCATCGACCAGATTTTCACAATGCGCCAAATCTTGGAAAAAACCCGTGAAAAGAGAATCGACACACGATGATGCTGGAGAAAATTATACTAGCTGCAGAACTTAACTGCACTGGAACAATATACTATAAAAGCGTGCAATTACTGGCATATGCTGATGACATTGATATCATCGGCCTAAACATCCGCGCTGTTAGTTCTGCTTATTCCAAACTGGAAAAAGAAGCGGTAAAAATGGGTTTGATGGTGCATGAGGACAAAACGAAGTACTTGCTGTCATAGAGCAAAGAGTCAGCGCATACGCGCCTTGGCAACCACGCTACTGTTGGGAGCCATAATTTCGAAATATTAAAAGACTTCGTTTATTTGGGAACCAGCATCAACACTAGCAACAACATCAGCACTGAAATCCAGCGAAGAATCAATCTTGCCAATAAATGCTACTTTGGACTAGGTAGTCAATTGAAAAGTAAAGTCCTCTCTCGGCGGACGAAAATCATACTCTACAAGTCACTTATCGTACCCGTCCTGCTATATCGGGCAGAAGCATGGACTATGACAACAGCAGATGAAGCGGCTTTGGGAGTTTTCGAGAGAAAAGTTCTTCGAAAGATTTATGGACCTCTACGCGTCGGCGATGACGGATATCGAAGAAGATTTAATGATGAGCTGTACGAGCTATACACAGACATCAACATAGTCCAGCGAATTAAAATGCAGCGGCTGCGCTGGCTAGGCCATGTTATGCGAATGAAAGATGATGCTCCGGCCAAGAAAGTGTTTCTATCGGAACCCGCTAAGTTTGCAATCTAAAAAACCATTCATAACAAAAGACGTAAATTCAAGCAAGTTGGTAGTTGTTGATCTCCGATGCACAAAACCATGTTGACAAGGTGATATTAAAGAGTTACACAGGTATTGAAGCTGGCATGTAATTATCTGCTCAAAAGTTTTAGGGATAGCTGAGAGCTTAGCTATGCCTCTGTAGTTCTCAATATTAGACCTACTCCATTTTTTATGCAAAGGTATAATAAACGATTATTTCCAAATAGATGGGAATGATGCTGATTCCAGAGACAGTTTAAATAATTTAAAGATAGGCTCAGATAAGCTGACAGCACAGTACTTAAGTACACAACTAGGAACACCATCTGGACTCGGTGAAGATATCGGTTTCAATGCAAGAAGTCTATTAAGAACAGTATCTTTATCAATAAATGGGTTTAAAATATTATTAGGACTTTCCAAGCAATATGTATAAACATCAGACTGGACACATTGGGATGAATAGGTTGATTTAAAGAATTCAGCAAATAAATCTGCGATTTCGTGATCAGCATTTGGGTTTTTGCACCAAAGAAGATGGAAAACCAGAAGTTTTCCTTTTGGAATTAACAAATCTGTAGAAACGTTTCGCGTTATTAATAAATTTGAATTTGCAGCATGATAAGTAACCTTTATAACAGTGCTGGTTATGACGATGAAAATTGGAGCGCGCCACTAAATATTTAGAAAAATCAATAGCTTTTCCAGATCATCAACTAAAAGAAACATACATAGCAGATTAAGAAGTTAGCGGTCTCCATCTGGTACTCCACTAAATACACAGTGTGGTGAATATTAGCATCACTATGCTGTTAGTAAATAATCACGACAACAAATATTGTAAGCAGCCAAACTTATGTACATACACACACATAACCAGCAGCTCGAAGTAAAGAGATATCTCACATATACACATGTAGTCATCAGCTATGAGAAGTTCTTACTCACACATACACACGCATATGGCTAGTAGAAAAGCATAAACTGCAAATATACATGTATATAGATAGTACCCAAGCATGAGATACAACTGTTCACGAACAGTTTTTGCGAAATGCCTAGACCTTAGGAGAAATGCGTGAACGAGAAAACCGAGAGTATAAAAGCAGCGCAAGCTGAGGAATCAGTTTGATTTAAACACGATTTTAGTTGTGAAGTTCAGTATAATTGTGAAGTACTCACAAAGTAATCTAAATAAAGACCAGTTTCCAATACTGAATATTGTAGTTATTTATTCGACCGTTTAGCGATTTGAGAGTTAGCAGAAGGTACGCAATAACCAGGATTTCCCTAAATTCCTTACAATAGGTATCGTTATTTCCTTAGCAGAACAAAAAAGTTTGCTCATTACCCTTTATGGTTGTGTTTCCTGAAATATTCGAGTGTCCTCTCTTAAGTGTACACTAACAAAAAAAAAAACATGTAACGTTCCTGCCAAATTTCATCATGATATCTTCAACGACTGCCAAATTACAGCTTGCAAAACTTCTAAATTACCTTCTATTAAAAGTGGGCGGTGCCACGCCCATTGCCCAAAATTTTACTTATTTTCAATTCTGCGTCATAAGTTCAACCCACCTACCAAGTTTCATCGCTTTATCCATCTTTGGTAATGAATTATCGCACTTTTTCGATTTTTCGAAATTTTCGATATCGAAAAAGTGGGCGTGGTTATAGTCCGATATCGTTCATTTTAAATAGCGATCTGAG
Organism: Eurosta solidaginis; assembly: GCF_040869045.1. Lineage (NCBI taxonomy): Eukaryota > Metazoa > Arthropoda > Insecta > Diptera > Tephritidae > Eurosta > Eurosta solidaginis. Next base: position 260,978,416 of record NC_090320.1, on the reverse strand, counting down.
ATGAGTGCCCAGGAACCAACGTACCAAATTTCGTCAAGATACCTCAAAATTTACTCAAGTTATCGTGTTAACGGACGGACGGACGGACGGACGGACATGGCTCAACCAAATTTTTTTTCGATACTGATGATTTTGATATATGGAAGTCTATATCTATCTCGATTCCTTTATACCTGTACAACCAACCGTTATCCAATCAAAGTTAATATACTCTGTGAGCTCTGCTCAACTGAGTATAATAAAAATTCCACTACAATTTACCTCGTCGCTATTGTGGCAGCTTGCAACAATCCAATTGCAACATTATGCACAATCATTACGCGTGAGTACAATATGGTGCCATATGTAAGCAACGGCACTGGACCCCTCACAAAACGTCCATTTGGTAAAACCTGCGCATTTTTCATCAACACTTGCTTACGGTGTATACGCACATCTTTCAAACCCAGAAAACCATTATTAACCCATAATATTTTCCTTTAATGTAAAGCTGAGCCATAATGATCGCCATATTAGCGGTATGACCCAAAGCCCCAGGCCACCATTTGTGGGCACTCAGTGTTGGTGTATTCAATATGAACTCTTCTGTTTGCGCATCGTAATCGGCGCGTGTTTCCAAACCGCGTATAAAGGTGCCATGACCCAATTTGGTTTGTGCATAAGTTCCGATTATACCATCCATGCGCCATGCGCGTTTCAACCATTCACTTTGCTTCTCTTCGGTTGCCTGTCCGACGAGGGCGTGTAAAAACATGGAAAAATGCATTCGCAATGGAAATAAGGCAGTGCCCATTGTACCGCTTAAGAGCATACGAAAATCATATAACATTGTAATCATGTCAGTCTGTGGTTGTTGTTGTTTGAATAAATAAAATAAATAAATGTAAGGCGCGATAACCTCCGAAGAGATCTAAGGCCGAGCTTCTCTTCCAATTTGCGTCGTGCTCCTATTGATTTTCCCTACAAATCGGCCGGACGGGACCTACATGTTTTATGCCGACTCCGAACGGCATCTGCAAGGCAGATGAGTTTTCACTGAGGGCTTTTCATGGCAGAAATACACCCGGAACGCTTGCCAAACACTGCCGAGGGGCGACCCCGCCTAGAAAAATTTTATTCTAATTGAAAAACCTTATTTCTAAAATTTTGATGTTGCTTTGCCCGGGGTGTGAAGCCAGGGCATACGGTGTGGTAGGCGGAGCACGCTACCATCACACCACGGTGGCTTGTTGTTTGAATATATCAGCATTATCGTTGGTTTGTGTCTTTGAGTTTGCATGCCATGCCCGCAATTTAGCTAAAAACTTTGTTGCCTTTTCAATTGTGTGCTCGTAAAGTTGCTTATGCGACATTAGCGTTATGTGTTGTGGATCTTCGAATTCGGCACCTTCAATGAAAAGCTTCTCTAAAGCTTTGCGTGCGCTCAAGGCAATACGACCCCCCGCCCACCATCCCCCGAAATCGTCACAGGAGATTGTTGCTGTCCGACGTTCGCGTTGTAGGTTAGCATTTATCGTTGGTGCTGCTGCACTTACTGAACCAATAGCGTATTGCGATCCTCTGGATTGCATTTTTGTATTAATTGATTTAGTTAACAATAATGCACATAAATTTGTTATATTTTAGGAAATACTAGTTTCATGCAGATCGTATATTTCACTCTAATCTCGTCACACTCGCTGTCTATAAGCGACTGGTCAATAAGACGCGTTCCGTACTAGGTTGTGAGCTTTCAATATAGTTACGTTTATCTGCGAGCGAGCGCGTTTTGCTTATCACTACTCAATGAATTTTTTTATGTTTTTTGGTTTGCCAAGTGTTAATAACCTGTTGAGGTAGTGAAGTGTTAAAAGGAATGCAATCTACATATTCCGTTTTATAAGCTTTTATTTACTTTCACTTGACTGTTGTCTGTAATCAAATCTTGCAAGTTAAATTTGATACACTTCCCGGTGTCCGATTGAGCTGAAATTTTGCACACATGTATAACTCCAATGACAATGCAATTACTTTGCGAGAACTCGATAAATTAATCGATAACAGAGCTATCGATAAAGATTTGTGTTCACAAGGGAATAAAAGCCTAAGTCCTTTGTTTAGAGGGATGGTGAATAACCTACAGCGGCTCAAGAACGAAGTAACTTCGCTTTGTTTGTGTATACAACGAACGTAGAAGTTAGGCTGTTATCGCTCAATGTTGCATACTTTTCTGCGAACTTGATTTTGTTTTACAGATTTAACCCACAGAGCAGAGATCTGCAATGAGTAGTTGTAAACTGAACGCGACATAGGCAAAGTCACAATAAAATATGATTTTTAGTTAGTTAGCACTGTTTGACACAATTTTATATGTGCTCTCTGTCAAAATTGCTTCAACTAACTTGGTCACATTTTATTTCGATTATGAATATGCCCCAATGCGATTCGTATCAGTAATTTGGTTGAGAGTCTTTTTCATCCTCACTCCGCGTTAGCGTTGAACGCGAAAGATGTGCAAGAAAATCTAAAAAGCCCTTTGAAAAAAATTGTAAGAAATCAACGCAAATAGAGACTTATAACTTTTACTTTGTTATACTAAAGTTAATTGGACTGCAAAACGGCATTCTCGAAGAAATGCAAAGAACCTTAAAAGAACAGTTCGAAATTTTCGTTAATCTTTCTCGCATCTTCCAATTTTTTTATAAATATTTTTAAGATTGGGTTGCTAGTTTCGGTTACAAAACGCATAGATTTTTTTTTTAAATAAGCAAATACAAGCAGGATAGTCTAGTGGTTAAGGCAACTGCTCTTTCACCGCGTGATTCGAGGTTCGAATTTCGGTGAAACCTTTGATAACATTACGAAATTACCTGATGATGATTACGTGGCGGTTTTCGAAATGGTACCATCACAATAATCAGTAAATGTTTCTTTCTTTCTTTTCAGTTTCTCTTAGAAAACCATAATAATTGAATATTCAATTATTATAAGCCGGTCTTAAGCTCATAAATTCTTAAATTGAACACACCATTAAGCAAACAAACATACAAATATCGAAGTTAAAAAATATATTGTATAAAGCAATATGAGCATGTCTCGCTAATTAAATACAGACAATAATATTAATTTAATAGTGAAAAGCGGAAGCAGCTCCCGAGAAGGTACGTGGTGAAGGACTGAAATTCAGAAACATGTCCTAGTAACCATCGCCGTTTGTAAACTTTGTAATTTTTCTCTATCATCAATAATAAAAAAAAAACAATTTTCTGCTATTTCACACATATTATTATGCCTCTGTACCTTTTGTATAGCTTCCTCTCGCGTGATGGGCGTCATTAATATCATTCTGAATTTGAACGTTTTAGCAAAAAACAATTTTATCCCAAAATTATAACCATTCGTAGGTGATTTCACGTTATTATGTGGGAGTATAGCCAATATTTTTGAAACACAATAAATTTGCAACACCAAAAAGGCGTCTTATTATCCGCAACAATAACACATCCATCGGTTATGTGCCAATTCCTTAAATATTGAAAATGCAATATGATTTCTTAGTAATTTATTATAAAAAGTTAAATCATAATGTTGACATAAACTTAAAAACAATGCTCTCAATAACTCAATTCATTCATTGCTTAGCATTTTGTTATTACCGTTATTACAAGCTCGATTATTATCATTGCTAAATAAATATTTTTATATTAGGGTGGGTCGATTTATTAACCGTCATCGCGCCATCGATTTTTCGATAGGATTTGGGCTCAGGAAAAAAGTTCAACTACGCATACTCAAAAAAATTATTTTCGAGCCTGCGAAATTTCATCGATTTTTTTAATGCATTTTTTTTTTCATTTTCAAGACTCCAAATCATGTATTTTTTTCGTGTCAATTGGCGTAATCCCATGTGAATTCATGCGCTAAAAACGATGGTAAATGCAGTTTTTTGAAAAAAAAAAATTCTTTTATGGAGATTTATAAGAATTTTTAAAATGAAATTTCGCAGGCTCGAAAATTATTTTTTTGGGTATGCGTAGTGGAACTGGCCCAAATCCTATCGAAAAATCAATGGCGCGATATCAGTAAACTTTCGTCCGTACAAATCGACCCACCCTAATTTATATACTTTATATACTAGGCCACTATTATATTCGTTTTTACGTTATTGATGCGAAAATTTATGTATTTAGAAAATTGTTATTAATGCAAAAACGCCATACAAAAGCGCGCACGGATAAGCAATTAGCACCTGCTGATGATCCATCGAATAGGCCGTCACAAACAGTTTCGATGCAGAGATTGCACACCACAGTATCGCAACACCAGCGACAATTAATCCTAGTGTTCCCCTGAATAAAAAGAGAGAATAGAAAACAATAAAAGCATTTGGTTAATACAAATTGTAAGTTATAGATGGAAATGGGATGATGCAAGCATCGTAAATAATTATTGGTCCGAATTTTATCATAAACAATTTTGCTGGGGAATCTTTAGAAATATGTATAGTGCTTGGTTTTCATTAGGTCAAAATTAAATGTGGTCAGTTAATTTTTTTTTTTTTTTTAGTAAAAACGGACGCATTTGGCGTTTTTTATGATATGGCCAAGTCTGCTGCCAAATTTGACTTAGTGAAAACCAAGAATTTTTATACTCAGCGTGCTTTGCACACAGAGTATATTAACTTTGATTGGATAACGTTTGGTTGTACAGTATAAAGGAATCGAGATAGATATAGACTTCCATATATCAAAATCATCAGTATCGAAAACAACTTTGATTGAGCCATGTCAGTCCGTCCGTCCGTCTGTCCGTTAACACGATAGCTTGAGTAAATATTGAGATATCTTCGCCGAATTTGGTACAGGAGCTTATCTGGAACCATAATAGACTTGTATTTAAAATGAGCGAAATCGGATGATAACCACGCCTACTTTTTATATATATAACATTTTGGAAAAAACAAAAAACCTGATTATTTAATAAATAATACACCTAGAATGTTGAAATTTGACGTATGGACTGATATTGAGACTCTTGATAAAAATTTCAAAAACCGCGCACTGTGATAAAATCAATTTTACAAATATTATTAATCATAAATCAAAAACCCTTAAACCTATCGTAACAAAATTCGGCAGAGAGGTTGCCTTTACTATAGGGAATGCTTTGAAGAAAAATTAACGAAATCGGTTAAGGAACACGCCCACTTTTATATAAAAGATTATTAAAAGGGTCGTGGACGAATAAAATAAGCTATATCTTTGCAAAAAAGAGCTTTATATCAATGGTATTTCATTTCCCAAGTGGATTTATAACAATAAATAGGAAAATCTTCAAATTTAAAAAATGGGCGTGGCACCGCCCCTTTTAAGACTAAGCAATTATCTGTGTTTCGAAGAAAAATTAAGGGATCGTAAAAAATTGGGTACACAAATTTTCCCTATAGCAGGAAATATTTCTAAAAAAAATGGAGGAGATCTATTAAAGACCACGCCCACTTTTATATAAAGGATTTTTAAAAGGGTCGTAGACGAAAATAATAAGCTATATCTTAGCGAAAAAGAGCTTTGTATCAATAGAATTTTACTTTCTAAATTGAATTATAACATTAAATTGGAAAACACTAAAATTTTTGAAAATGGGTGTGGCACCGCCCCTTTTGTGACTAAGCAATTTTCTATGTTTCGGGAGCCATAACTCGAACAAAAATTAACATATCGTAATGAAATTGTATACACAAATTTTCCTTATAGCAGAAAATATTTCTAGTAGAAATGGACGGGATCGGTTAAAGACCATGGCAACTTAGATATAAAACAAGTTTAAAAGGGTCGTAGAATAGAATAATAAGCTATAACTTCGCAAAAAATAGTTTTGAATCAATTATATTTCACTTATCAAGTTTTATTGTAAAATGAAATGGCAGACATTTTTTTTTAAATGGGCGGTGCCACGTGTTATGTAGAAAAGTAATTTATCTGAAATGAAATGTACAATTAAAGTTCACGCTGAGTATATACCAATTTCAGATGGTTATTGAACTAATTAGTCAAGTATTCTACATTAAATCCCTTCTTGATCTCAATCATTCATACAAAATACTAATTCTTAATTTTCTCATTATTGCTTTATTAAATGCCTAATGCAGTCAACAATCTAGTACGTTTCACTTCATGGGTCAGATTTTATTGTCAATGAAACAAATGGCAATCAAAAATAAATTATTTTCAGTAATTTACGAAAAATTGAAGAACACCAAACAATTTAAAATTTTATGTTCTCTGCATTAGCAGCAAGGGTAATATGGCTTTTTCAAAAATAGGCACATATTTGGTTAGGTACAACATCTATGAGTAGTATTTTGATTGTCTTTGTAGTTTAGGAGGCAACGGCTGCTATCTATTTTAACTAATTTTTGTGAAGGTCAGGTTAGGGTTCACTCCCTGGGCAAAGCAACATCAAAATTTTAGAAACAAGTTTTTTCAATTAGAAGAAAACTTTTCTAAGCGGGGTCGCCCCTCGGCAGTGTACTTATTTCTGGATTGACACAGTAAAAAGCAGACCCGACTCCTTCCATTAATGGGAAACCATCTGTATACAAGTGCATAGTATTTTCTGCCATTTCTGCACCCTGGCATCAACCCTCCGGATCAATCGTGGCTCCAAAATTTCTTTCGAAGCTCAGGCACTGGACCATATATTATGTTTGCTTTAAGCCTTGTTGCAGTTGCTAAGGCGATGTTTTTGGCCATTAGTTCTACAGGCGAGATGTGTAGGATGGAATGCGATGTCGGGGTAGTTTTTAGGACTCCCGTTATTTTTTGTGAAAGCATTACCCTTTTTTGGGGGTTTCTGACAGATGTTCGCTTAATGAAGCAAGTGGCCGTATGTGAAAAGGAAACCTTAATTATTTCATTAAACAAAATTGTCACTCCATATGTTTCTGTATGAAATTGGTGTATACCTAAATTGTACTTTTTTAGACTAAAGGGCAAATTAAACTTCCTTAACCCTAACGCCATAGTCATAACCATATTTTTACTTATCCATATCAAATTTGTCTCTTAGTCAAAACGGTTCCAAACAATAAATAAAATCTACAAAAAGTTTATAAATTCTCCAAATCAAATATTTTTAGGTTATGGATATGGCGACAAACCAAAAACCAATTGGTTGGCTATGCAAAATAATGGCGAAACATCCCGTTGGTTTCCATTGCTTGAAGTTCGGCCCATAGTTATCAGCTCCCGTTCTTCAGTCATGGAATTTCCCTATTTGTTTAATTTTGTTATTGCTGTTCTGAGCGTGCTCTTCGGTCACCAAACTAAGGAAGCATAGGTGACTATTGGCTTCACAACAGTATTAAATGTCCAACATACCATTTTGGGAGATAGCCTCCCGTGTTTTGCTATAGAGTGGAGTGCAGGCAAAGCAAGCTGTTATTACTTGGTTTAAAGTAGCATCTTAATCAGCATTCCACGGGAGGATTCTGTCCTGCGTAACCCCTAGGTATTTAGCTTTCATTGAAAATCGGATTTTAGTGCCCATGGGTCCTGTTCTGACATGAATGTTGTTGTTGTTGTTGTTGTTGTAGCGATTAGGTTACTCCCCGAAGGCTTTGGGGAGTGTTATCGATGTGATGGTCCTTTGTCGGATACAGATCCGATACGCTCCGGTAACACAGCACCATTAAGGTGCTAGCCCGACCATCTCGGGAACGATTTATATGGCCACATTGAACCTTCAGGCCATCCCTCCCTCCCCACCCCCAAGTTCAATGAGGAGCTTGGGGTCGCCAGAGCCTCGTCTGTAAGTGAAACGGGATTTGCCGCTCTAAGGTGAGGTTGACAATTGGGTTGGAGAAACTATATATTGCGGTACACAACCCCTTGAATCCCTTCTGACATGAATAGTTTCCATCTCTGGGAAAAAGGCATTAGGACAGTTTTTTAGGACTGACACAGACCGTTTTGTATAACAACAACGCCTTTTTTATGATGCCGGGCCGGGTTAACCCTCAACGGGCCCTAGGCAACTATCAATTTCGGGCCTTTTTTCACGTCCGTTCCCTTCTTTTTTCGATTAAAAAATACAAACATATCTTTCATAAAAAATTTATTGTCACAAGGTAATAATATCAATAAAAGTACTATCTACATTTTAAGCATGCCGTTTTCAACATTTGTTTTCGGCAAATTCATCAATTATATCATCAATATCGATTTTGTTCAATAAATCTGACTCAATGGAAAGTATACCTAACATCTGGAGCCTAACATCTTCCAAATCTCTAGAATAAAAACGAACTAAGTTATTTATAGCTTCGTGGAGGTCTCCATCACTTAGAGAAAAGTTGATGAGAAATGAAAATCTCTCTGAAACTTCCATATACTTTCACTGTGAAGATTGGCGATGATTTTGAGGAAACCTTTTGTTCTAAAAGCATCGCGAGGCGAAAATTCTACTTCTGGAGCATTTCTGTCATTAGGTTGTTTTTTTCTACGACGAGTACGCTTTACGATTTCGTATAACCAACACCAGGTAATAATTGTTTTGTTTTTTCCTCGAAATCATTGAACTTTTCACGGAATGAAACTAAACTCCCTTCTAACGATCCGTACAAAAAAGCACACGTTTGCAAATCTACTTTTTCACTTTGCAATGACTTACTCACTGAACTCATAGCAGTCAAAATGGAGTTGAAGGCTTCTACACTCTCTGTTCCAACATTTTTTCAAAATATGTAAAAACAACCAGTGTACATTTTGAGATAATTGTTTTTTATACTCAGTTGAGCAGAGCTCACAGAGTATATTAAGTTTGATTGGATAACGGTTGGTTGTACAGGTATAAAGGAATCGAGATAGATATAGACTTCCATATATCAAAATCATCAGGATCGAAAAAAAATTTGATTGAGCCATGTCCGTCCGTTAACACGATAACTTGAGTAAATTTTGAGGTATCTTGATGAAATTTGGTATGTAGGTTCCTGAGCACTTATCTCAGATGAACGATATCGGACTATAACCACGCCCACTTTTTCGATATCGAAAATTTCGAAAAACCGAAAAAGTGCAATAATTCACTACCAAAGACAGATAAAGCGATGAAACCTGGTAGGTGAGTTGAACTTATGACGCAGAATAGAAAATTAGTAAAACTTTGGACAATGGGCGTGGCACCGCCCACTTTTAAAAGAAGGTAATTTAAAACTTTTGCAAGCTGTAATTTGGCAGTCGTTGAAGATATCATGATGAAATTTGGCAGGAACGTTACTCCTATTACTATATGTACGCTTAATAAAAATTAGCAAAATCGGAGAAGGACCACGCCCACTTTTAAAAAAAAAATTTTTTTTAAGTAAAATTTTAACAAAAAATTTAAAATCTTTACAGTATATAAGTAAATTATGTCAACATTCAACTCCAGTAATGATATGGTGCAACAAAATACAAAAATAAAAGAAAATTTCAAAATGGGCGCGGCTCCGCCCTTTTTCATTTAATTTGTCTAGGATACTTTTAACGCCATAAGTCGAACAAAAATTTACCAATCCTTTTGAAATTTGGTAGGGGCATAGATTTTATGACGTTAACTGTTTTCTGTGAAAATGGGCGAAATCGGTTGAAGCCACGCCCAGTTTGTATACACAGTCGTCCGTCTATCCTTCCGCATGGCCGTTAACACGATAACTTGGGCAAAAATCGACATATACTTACCTGAACTCACTTTATCTTGGTATAAAAAATGAACGAAATCCGACTATGACCACGCCCACTTTTTCGATATCGAAAATTACGAAAAATGAAAAAATGCCATAATTCTATACCAAATTCGAAAAAAGGGATGAAACATGGTAATTGGATTGGTTTATTGACGCGAACTATAACTTTAGAAAAAACTTTGTAAAATGGTTGTGACACCTACCATATTAAGTAGAAGAAAATGAAAAAGTTCTGCAGGGCGAAATAAAAACCCTTGAAATCTAGGCAGGTATTACATATATAAATAAATTAGCGGTATCCAACAGATGACGCTCTGGGTCACCCTGGTCCACATTTTGGTCGATATCTGGAAAACGCTTTCACATATACAACTACCACCACTCCCTTTTAAAACTCTCATTAATACCTTTAATTTGATACCAATATCGTACAAACACATTCTAGAGTCACACCTGGTCCACCTTTATGGCGATATTTCGAAACGGCGTCACCTATAGAACTAAGGCCCACTCCCTTTTAAAATACTCATTAACACCTTTCGTTTGATACCCGTATCGTACAAAGAAAGTCTAGAGTCACCCCTGGTCCACCTTTATTGCGATACCTCGAAAAGGCGTCCACCTATAGAACTAAGGCCCACTCCCTTTTAAAATACTCATTAACACCTTTCGTTTGATACCCATATTGTACAAACGCATTCTAGAGTCACCCCTGGTCCACCTTTATGGCGATATCTCGAAAATGCGACCACCTATACAACTACCACCACTTCCTTTTAAAACCCTCATTAATACCTTTAATTTGATACCCATATCCCCGCAAAGAACCAATACCCCTCTTCAAAGTAAAGGTAGAGATGCTGAGAGCGCGATAACTGCACACCTGATACAGCAGTTTGAGGCGAAAATTGAGGAGCAGAATCAGAGCATGGTTGAAAAGCTGAGTGGTGACGTAAAGAATAGTGAAGAGAGGCTGATGCAAAAAATTGAAGCGATCTCAGCTGAGCTGCTCTCTATTAAGAACAGCATAAAATACTTGGATGTTAGGTTGACAGCGGTTGAATCTGTGTGTGAGGAGAACTAAATTCTAAAAGCAGAGGTAATGTCACTAAAGAAAGAAGTTGATAGATGTGAAAATGTGGCAGTTTCCACTGATCTAATTTTAAGCGGCATTCCTAATGTTGTTAATGAGAAGTGTGTGGAGATCTTCGCTAACATCTGTAAAGCTGTACACACTGAGGTGCCTGCTGTTAGAGAAGTTTTCCGAATACCCGCCAACAAATCCAAACAAACGAGCAGTAACTCTGCTTCTTCTTCACCAATTATCGTCAAACTATTCTCCTCACATGCTCGAAGTCGTTTACTCAAAGCTGTTGCTAGTTATTGTAAAACCAACAAAAAAGCTCTGTTTGCCAGCGACATCTCAATCGAAGGCTCTGCTCGAATTTACATACGTGAAAGCCTTTCGAGAGCGAACCGCAAGATAATGCAATATGCAGCTCAGCTAAAGCGTCAAAAACTCTTAGCAGCAGCTTTTACTGTGCGAGGACAGGTGATGGTTCGAAAAAGAGATGGCGAAGAAGCAATTAGGGTAAATGATAATATAGACATTGATGAAATTGTTGGCAGAGCGTAAAACTATAAAACTTTATAATTTTTAACATAATGTTATTTATGGTTTATAATTTTAAGAGTATAACAGAATTTATAAATGTAAGATACAATGATATTTTTTCCTTTCTCTTTCCGTGTTCTACTTATATACTCTCTATTGCGTTTTTTCCACCTTTCTCCCTTCCTTGTCAAAGATATGTGTTTTGTAATATAATGATGTCTCTATGTCAGCCCACAACATTTAATTTAACATAACTGATAACTCAACTACCGGCGCTAATGGTAATCATAAGTTGTTGTTGAATATTTTGTGTAAACAATCTGTTGGTCTTAACATGGTTCACTTTAATGCACGCAGCTTAAGCTCTGATAAAATGGATTATGTTAGATACATTTTTGAGGAATCGTTGGTTGATGTTGTTTGTGTAAATGAAACATGGTTTAGTGAAAATACCTCTGATCTGCATTCTTGTATTAGTAGCTATAACGTCATTCGGAATGACAGGAAAGGTAGGAAAGGGGGTGGTGTGGCGATCTATTGTAAGAAAAATCTTAGCATTAAGCCTCTTAGTATGTCTGTTGACTCAGATACTGAGTTTATCATTTCTGAGGTCTCTGATGGTGTAAAAAAAGCTTTAGTTTCTTGTGTTTATAACCCGCCTAAATGTTTCACGTTAGATTGTTTTTTTACTGCCCTGTCCGTGTATATAATTGATTATGAATGTTACGTCATTAGCGGTGATTTCAATGTTAATTTACTTGTAAATGACTCGTATAGTAAAAAACTGTGTGATCAAGTTTCAACAGCTGGTTTAGTCATAGTAAATGACACAATGCCTACGAGGTACGCTAACAACTCCAATCCCAGCTTATTAGACTATTTTATGATATCTGACTTGACATATATTCTTAAATTTGACCAGCTTTGTTTTGTATCAGACCATGACCTAATTTTTTGTACTGTTAACGTTGGGTTTAATCGTCCTGAGCCATATGTTTATGTATATCGTGATTTCCGTTCTGTGGATACCAAAGTGTTGCTCAGCGATTGTTCCTGTATTCCTTGGTACGATTGTTGGTATTTAGATACGGTAGATAAGAAACTTGAACATCTTAACCAAAACATAAATGTCATATTTGATCGTCATGTCCCTACACGTACTGTCCATGTTTTAAATAAATCTTGTCCTTGGTTTAGTAGAAGAGTTATTTGTGCAATAAAAAAGCGCAATAAGCTGCACGCCAAATGGAGAAGGTCCCGAAATGATGCTTCATGGGCTTTGTACAAAGCTGCTCGCAACGAAGCGACTGCCGTAATTAGGCAGTCCAAAAAGAATTTCTTTCATAGCAAATTGGATCCTTCTCTGCCATCAAAAGCGCTTTGGCGTAACCTTAAAACCCTAAAGGTCCATGGGAGAAATAAGGTGGAATGCAGTATTGACCCTGACATACTAAATAATTTTTTCATCGGTTCCAGCAACAACTCCAGCTCTGTCTCTCCTGAGAGGATGCCTGAACTTGTCAATACTTTTATTAATACGTTTGAGTTTAAGTGCGTTAGTGAGTGTGACGTAATAAAGTCTATCTTGTCTATAAAATCGTGTGCCGTGGGTAATGATGGGGTTTCGTTAAAATTCGTAAAAATTGTTCTTCCTTTTATTGTAAATCCTCTGACCCACATTATTAACCACTGTTTTACAAGTGGTTGTTTTCCTTCTGCTTGGAAGAAAGCAATAGTTGTGCCTGTGCCTAAGAAACCGCTTGCTGCGGATCCTTCGGACTTCCGACCGATTAGTATCGTACCATCGTTCTCAAAAGTGTGTGAATCTTTAATGGCTGAACAAATATCTAATTTTGTTAGAGAAAACAACTTGCTCTCACCTCTACAGTCTGGCTTTAAGCCTAAACACAGTTGTGCCACTGCTATGGTAAAAATCATGGATGACATCAGAGGGCCATTTGATAATGGCGACCTAACCATTCTTTGCATGTTGGATTTCTCTAAGGCATTCGATTCGGTCAGCCACGAGCTATTGTGCTGGAAACTCCGTCACTTCTTTGCCTTTTCTGATAGTTCCATTAAAGTCATGGCTAGTTACCTCCAAGGTAGGGAACAAAAGGTCAGAGGAGAGAAAGCTTCGTCAGAATTCAAATCCATTAAAGCAGGTGTTCCTCAGGGATCAATTCTTGGTCCTCTATTATTTAGTATGTTTGTCAATGATGTGTTTTCCGTGTGTAAGTATGTTAACGTCCACGCATATGCTGATGATATTCAGTTGTACCTTTCTAATCGTGTTGGCCTCGTTGAAGACTTATGCTTCAAAGTAAACTGTGATCTGTCTGCTGTTTTCTGTTGGGCTAAAAACAATGCTTTATTTCTTAACGCTGCAAAATCGTACGTTATGCCGATATCCAAAAATGAAATCGACCCTGAAAGTATTCCATCTTTAAAGATTGGCTCGCAGGCACTTAGTACCACTGACAAAGTTAAAAATTTAGGCTTTGTATTAAATAACAAATTAACTTCTTTCGACCACGTTAATAAAGTAGTCCGCAATGTTTATGTTATACTGCGGACCTTACGCATATCGGCACCGTTCACACCACAGGAAACTCGTCGCAAGCTTGCAATGCAGCTAATTGTACCCCAATTCACATACTTTGAACTTGTGTATACTAAACTTGACTCGGAGTCAGCCAACAAGATCAATGTAACCTTCAATAATGTTACCAGGTACGTGTATGGGGTAGGTCGATACGATCACATATCACCCTGGAGGGATAAAATTCTGGGATGCAACATCCTTAATTACTTGGCTGCCAGAAACTGCATGTTCATGTTTAAACTATTAGAATGTAAGCTCCCCAAGTATCTTTATGACAAACTGCATTTTACCAGGTCTCAAAGAAACCGTAAATTGGTGGTTCCGATGTTCAAATACTTAGCGTCTAGCAGATTGTTTTTTATTAGCGCTGTTAGACTTTGGAACGCTATTCCCGAATCAATTAAAGTAGGGCTGAATAATAGAAACTTCAAAAGCATTATATTGAAATACTTCGCAGAAGTTGATATTTCCTCTATATTTTGACTAAAATACTATTTCTAAAATAATCTTTATGTCATCTAATTTCCTTGCTTCTCCTTTCATTGTTTTCTGTACCTCTGCTATTCATGTGTCTCGATTAATTTGTAATAGTTATAAGATTAATTTAAGTAAGTGCATATATTAAACGCATACTTTTATGTCAGTAGGTAAATTTTAGTTTTCTTTTTTTATATTGTGAACTTCCCATTTATGTACATAAAATGTATTAGCATAAGTTTTTAATGTCAGTTGATGTACATATAAAAGACTTAAGTTCTTAGTTGTACAAATTTGTTAAATAAATGAAATGAAATGAAATGAAATGAAATGAAATGAAATGAAATGAAATGAAATGAAATATCGTACAAACAAATTCTAGGGTCACCCCTGGTCCACCTTTATGGCGATATCTCGAAACGGCGTCCACCTATGGAACTAAGGATCACTCCCTTTTTAAAATACTCATTAACACCTTTCGTTTGATACCCATATCGTACAAACGTATCCTAAAGTCACCCCTGGTCCACCTTTATGACGATATCTCGAAAAGGCGACCACCTATACAACTACCACCACTCCCTTTTAAAACCCTTATTAATACCTTTAATTTGATATCCATATCGTACAAACACATTCTAGAGTCACCCTGGTCCACCTTTATGGCGATATTTCGAAACGGCGTCCACCTATAGAACTAAGGCCCACTCCCTTTTAAAATACTCATTAACACCTTTCGTTTGATACCCATATTGTACAAACGCATTCTAGAGTCACCCCTGGTCCACCTTTATGGCGATATCTCGAAAAGGCGACCACCTATACAACTACCACCACTTCCTTTTAAAACCCCCATTAATACCTTTAATTTGATACCCATATAGTACAAACAAATTCTAGGGTCACCCTTGGTCCACCTTTATGGCGATATCTCGAAACGGCGTCCACCTATGGAACTAAGGATCACTCCCTTTTAAAATACTCATTAACACCTTTCGTTTGATACCCATATTGTACAAACGTATTCTAAAGTCACCCCTGGTCCACCTTTATGGCGATATCTCGAAAAGGCGACCACCTATACAACTACCACCACTCCCTTTTAAAACCCTTATTAATACCTTTAATTTGATATCCATATCGTACAAACGCATTCTAGAGTCACCCCTGGTCCACCTTTATGGCGATATCTCGAAAAGGCGACCACCTATACAACTACCACCACTCCCTTTTAAAATACTCATTAACACCTTTCGGTTGATACCCATATTGTACAAACGTATTCTAGAGTCACCCCTGGTCGACCTTTATGGCGATATCTCGGACTACCACTACCTTTTAAAACCCTCATTAATACCTTTAATTTGATACCCATATCATACAAACACATTCTAGAGTCACCCCTGGCCCACCTTTATGGCGATATTTCGAAACGGCGTACTCTAGAATTTTATGTTTGTAAGACAATTTTAGAAGTCTTTTGCATTTTTCGGGACCCCCTAAAATTGGGGGCCCCAGACAACTGCCTATTCTGCCTACTTGTTAATTCAGCCCTGTATGATGCGCAGGTGTTGTTGCAAGGCGTTTGGATATTGTTTCCTTGTGCATTTCTATAATGAAGATTTCTAAGTCGTCTGCATACCCCTGTGTGTCAGATCCATTTTTTCAGTAACTGAAGTAGATCATATATAACTAGCGGCCACAAGATAGTTGAGAGTACACCCTCAAGAGGGCATCCCCTAGTGGCCACATCTCTTAAGCATGGCTACCCAGCGAATAATCATTGGCCTTATATTCCTGTCAATCAGAGCTTATCTCTAAGTCATATTGTGACAAATATTAGTATCACTAAGCGATACTATCATTACTAAGCAGCCACTCATATGTACGTAAACAAATCAATCATCTGCACACATACATACAAGGCAACGGAGAGATACTCATAAACACATGTAATCATCAGCCGAAGTAGTACTCACATAAACACACGCATACGGCTATGCGAGAGGCTATAAACTACAAATACACACGCATATAGCTGGTAACCGAGCAGGAGATTATAGAAGGAGAAACGTCTAGACATTTAGAGAAATATGCGGACAAGGCAACAGAGAGTATAAAAGCAGCGCAAGCTGAGTAGTCAGTAATCAGCTTTAATTTAAGCACGCTATTGCTTGTGAAGTATAAGTGTTATTGTGGAGTACTTTCAAAGTAGTCTAATAAAGACCATTTTGTATTATTGAATATTGGAGTTATTTATTCAGCAGTTTAGCGATTCGAACGTTAGCAGAAGGTTTCAAATAACCGGAATTTCCCAAAATTCGTTACAATATCAATACCTACTGCCATCGATATTTTGCATATTGCAATTTAATTCAATATCTTTACCAAACTCAGATTTTATTTTTTCAAACACTAAAATCTTAAATTTAACACAAAAATAACCTGATTCATATGCTCGGAAATGCATACATAGAAACTATGTGGATAACTAAAAGAAGTATGTGAATAATTAAAACATTTCACTATAAATTAACGCAAAGAGCTATAGAATACTAAAATTGAAAACGAAAGAACTAACACCACCGAAAATTGCTTGTAGTGCATAAATTGAAAAAAACTCCGTAAACTTTTTCATTCCAATGAACGAGAAAAAAATTATGAGCAATCAGAGTGTAATGTAGTGAATATAGAGCCTCACTCCATAGTTACACGGATTAGTTAGTAGTAGCCATAGACACCAATGCAACAACAAAAAACTGAATGAACAAAAGAGAAATAAGAACACTTGTAGATTGCAGTAAATACTAAAGTGCGTTAGTTATAGTCATAAACATCAAAAAAAGAAAACTGAAAAATATAAGTTCAACGCTTTTGACTGGCTGTACAGGAGATAAGATCGTTAAACTTAAACTTAGAATACTTAATTTGAACAAAAATGCAGTCGGCTTAAGTGGAGGATCACCACTTGCGTTTTGGTTCACATCAAGTATTCTGATCAGCTAAGTCAAGAATAACACAGGCCGACAGCATCTCAGACCCAGAAACCGGACTATGCATATATTTTCGAAGTATTTTGATGCGATGAATCGAAATCTGGCCTCAAAATTGCTCTATCAGCTCTGGTTTTCGAGATATCCTAACCTAAAAGTGCAAAAAACACCGTTTTTGCCCATATCTGAGGTTATGTAGCCTTGCAGATGTTTTCTTTCACCAAAATTAAAGGATAGCATCTTTAAATACAGGTCTACTTTCAAATGGCGTTGAGTTTGCTCAAATATTATTTTCTTTTTCATGTTTCTAAATTTTCCTACACCTGAAAATCGATTGAGATAACATAGACATGATATATTCGATTCCTAATTTTCTTGAATTTAGTTATTTTTCTTGAAATGTCGTCTCACACCATAAGTGTGCTAACTCACCATACCGCTACACTATCTAACCCTCGGGTACCGAGTCACACACAGCCCTGACCCCTAGAAATATCATACCCCAAACAGGCTAACCCACTTAACTCTGCGGACAGCGTTTAGTCTTATTTATCTAGATATCTCACACCACAAGTGTGCTAACCAACTTAACTCCTAATCCCTTAACCCCCTATCTCCTAAAGAAAAATGAAAATTTCAAAATGCGATATCTCAGCTAAAGAAAATTATATTTGAGCAAACTCAACGCCATTTGAAAGAAGAAGACTTGTGTTTAAAGAAACCATACTTTAGTTTTGGTGAGAGAAAACATCTGCAAGGCTACATAACCTCAAATATGGGCAAAAACGGCGTTTTTTGCATTTTAGGTAGGATATCCTGAAACCAGAGCTGATAGAGCAATTCTGAGGCCATATTTGGATTCAGCGCATCATAAACCTTCGGAAATATATAGTCGGGTTTCTGGGTCTGAATGTTGGTTAAATTTTGTCGGCCTGTGTAATTAAACAAGCAGCGCAACTTTTGTTTACAATATATTGCAACGTATCTTCTGAAATTCTCGACAATTCTGTGCCTATGGTAGCAGATCTTCACAATTTAATGTATTCGCGTAACTCGCTTATACCATGTTAAAATCAGACTGATTCACCATCACTTGGGCTGCGCCGCTTTTACACGCTCAGTTGCTACATTCGTCTATTTCTCCCAGGGTCTAGACTTTTAGCGAACAGCCTTCTCGATTAGTTGTTTATTTACTTCTCTCGTGTGCTTCATCTCATATTCGCTTTTGTCTTCGATGTATATTAGGGCGGGTCGATTTAAAAATCGCTCATTGCTCTGTGAAAATCGTATTCTAGGGATCAAAATAAGAAACTTTGCCGAAGGAACCATACCTCTAAAACGAATTCTGATGTCTCCCCCCCCCCCAATTTGGGTCGAACTTTTTGGTAGGGGAAAATTTTGAAAAATCCCACTTTGACCCATTTAGAGTGCTCCAATCGAGTCCAAATGTATGACCGACCCCCACTAACTTTGGAGGCCCGATCCATCGATGTCAGTGGCAGACCCCTTGGAACACCCCTGGGGGTTCACATTTATGGTGAACCCCCAGGGGTGTTCCAAGGGGTGTGCCACTGACATCGGTGGATCGGGCCTCCAAAGTTAGTGTTTCTTATTTTGATCCCTAAAATATGATTTTCACAGAGCAATGGGCGATTTTTTTGCCTCCCCACAAATCGACCCGCCCTAATGTATGTATATTTGTGAGTAATGCAGTGGCCAACAAAATTTAAACTGTGGCTGTGTTAGTAAATCATCGTGGTGTTAGTGGTTTAGTTGTTGATAAAAAAGCAATGAGGTCGGGCATATGCACGCATGTTTGTTAACACTCAAAAAATAATTAGTAAATATGCCATACAAATACTATTTTATTGCTTCAGTCTAACGAAAAATTTAAACAAACAAACATTTAACCTTTAAAACATTCTGCGCATGAGCGTTAGTTTGCAAAATATCATTTTGGAAATGCGCGAACAAACAATAAGCTCCTCCGATCCTGCTACTCTGCTTGTTCAGAGATGACTAAACGAAAGAGAATAATAGTATGTGTGAAGTGAGCGCTAATAATTAGTTCACTAGCTGGTGACCACTGGGTGTATAATGGTGTCCACGCTCTTAACTGTTGTGTTAATGTGTGCGTAGCTATTTATTGTTGTTTCTGTTAACATTGCTGTTGCTGTGCAGCATTTCCTCGTGTTCCAATGAAACGTGATCCAGATATGGATAGAGATTTAACATGCAAATGCAACAACAATGTGATCATGTTGTTGTTGCATTTGCATTAGGGTGGGTCGATTTGTATGGACGAAAGTTAACCGATATCGCGCCATCGATTTTTCGATAGGATTTGAGCTCAGGAAAAAAAGTTCCACTACGCATACCCAAAAAAATTATTTTCGAGCCAGCGAAATTAATTTTTTTGACTTTTTTTCGACATTGATTTTTAAGGTTTTTTTCATGACCTACTAAAAAAATGTTCATATGTATACCCTGTCCGACACAAAAATGTTCGCTAAAAACGTTGCCGATAACAGTTTTTTGAAAAAAAAAAAACAAATACTTTACAATCAAATGAAATTTTGTTTAGTAGGTCATGAAAAAAACCTTAAAAATCAAAGTCAAAAAAATGAAATTTCGCAGGCTCGACAATTATTTTTTTGGGTATGCGTAGTGGAACTTTTTTTCCTGAGTCCAAATCCTATCGAAAAATCGATGGCGCGATATCGGTTAATAAATCGACAGAGTCTAATTTACAAAAATTTCTATCCGTATCTGGATCGCTTTAACATGCAAATGCAACAACAATGTGGCCCATATGGGTCAATTTGTTGTTGTTGCATTTGCATGTTAAATTTCTATCCGTATCTGGATCACGCTTCATTGGAACGTAACATTTATTTGCTAACGCCATATGGACGCGTCGAAAGTACTAAAATTCGAATTTTAAGGTAGGGCATTTTTGAAAACAAATTGCGATCTAGGCATTTAGAAAAAAATATGGGACAGGGGTTTCTTGGAAGAAACTTTACGTAGAACGGTATTGAACAGAGTGACGGGATAGGTCGTGATCTTCCACCCAACCGACGGTAACGAAACTTCCTTCCCCACGTCATAACGAGGAATAGAAACATCGATGATCTGTGCTCAAAAAACAAACGATTATCTTTGGTCTCCCATTTTCCACTTCGCGAAACTTCGAATTGCATCGGTCAAGTCCAGAGGCGCTATTTTTACGACATAGTCGATGAGATAAGACGGCACCGACTGTCAATAAACCTTGTTATGTGACGTATTACTACACGTAGACAACCGTAATTGCCACTATCAATATGAGATGCGGAACAAGTAGTTTAGGAGGCATCGCACTTTTTCGGAGCAGAGATTAGAGGGGTTGTGATCACAATCGATATAAATGTTTCCGAAAGAAGTAGATTTCTCATGTAGGATTCGCTAACCCAACCTAACTTAGGCACCGGTGGCGTTGCAAGTATCAAATTGAGAGTAGATAGATAATTAATTGGGGATCGCACTGCGAACATTGGTCTATTGTGACCTCAGCTACTTCACAGAACCTCATCCAAGCCGACATCTCTGATGAACCCTAGCAGTTCACCTGGCTTGAGGGATTTGATGTGAGAATGCTCTGGCCATGGTGAGCCCATAAACTTAGCCCTACGCTTTGAGATTGCGTCACACTTCAGGAGGATATGGTCCGACGTCTCCGCTGATCGATCACAAAATCGGCATGTGTTGTTTGATATTATACCCAGCTTTTGCATGTGACTGTTCAGTCTACAGTGTCCTGTAAGAATAGCTGTTAGGATTCTTAGGTTATCTTTCGAGAGGCCTATTAATGCCCTATATCGAGTTGTGCTGTAACCTCCCAACAGTAACTTAGATTGTCTCCGGCCTGGCATATTGCGCCAGTGTTCTTCCGAAGGCAGTCGGTTCTATGTACCGAAGCGACTCGGGATTTTTCCCGACCAAGCACTGTCATTTCAGTGTAACCCTATTTAATTTGTTGCGTCCCTTCCACAATTTGTCTTCCTCTCAGCAGCTCCTTGCAGCGGTACTGCTCCATATTCTCTTGCTCCGGGAAGGTATCGAATCCAGTCCGGGTCCGTCTCCCGACCCCGGTCCTGAGAAATGGTTTTGCTGAGTCTGCCGGAAAAGAGTATTTTTATGACGGTCATACTCTTATCAGTGTGTCTCATGCAAGGGATGTTTGCATCGGACAGGTTGTTTTGGGCTAGATCCCAAAACCCGACGTCCACGTAAATTTTATGCCAGAAACCCAGGCCAACAGTAGTTCGTTGTGTGCTCCTAGTGGATTTAGCTTAGCACTCAAGGACCAGTGCTGAATTTATTTCAAACGCCGAGATCGCCTTGAGGGCGGCCTGACTGTCACTGAGTATGGCAATTGTTTCATTGGAGTATCCGCGCTGAAGGTTCAGGTCAGCGCACTGGCTTATGGCGAATACTTCCGCTTGAAAAGTGCTCGGGTATGCTCCCAGGGGTATCGACATCTTGGCTCTGGGTTCAAAGACTCCAGATCCCATCCCCTCTGGCGTCTTCGAGCCATCGGTATACTATACTATTCTATTTAGCTGCTAAATGCTAATTATTGAGCCTAACTTGACTTGAATTGGTGTTTCCAATTGGTGTCAGTTATGATGGCTCGGCTGAGAACACAGCTCAAATGTATTCTACGTCAAAAGAGTTGGAGAAAATTCAATTCCTACGTACACCAAGGTAAACGTGCGGGTGTGTGTGTGTGATGTGTAGCTTTAGTTTATGTGTTGACCATGTTGGTGTTGGCGATTGCCTTTTGCGTTGGAAAGTAATTGGGGTAAATAAAATTACAAAAGCGTAAAAATTGCAGAAACAAAAAAACACGAACACACTCACAAAAAATGGTGTTAAAAAACTGATGCACAGGAAGTTTTCGAAAAACAAAAACAAAAAATTGCACGCAGAATTGTAAGTGTGTGTGTGTGAATGTGCAACAAAACCAAATGTGTTTTTGAGTATTCTGTGAGTATGCGTAGCGGAGGCAAGTGTTGTTGGCCAACGAAGTTTATATGAACCAGGCAGTGGCGTATATCAGGGGGATCAAGGGGAACAATTCTCCTTCCCCCATGGGAACTTGAAATATAATTTTTCAAAAATTTTACTTATTCATATTCATGTATGCATTCATTTCTCGAACTGCCATTAACCTTCTTGCAGTATAAGAACATTTATGTCACTCTAAAATTAGAAAGAAAAAAATCTTTTCATGATAGTTATGAATTTCTTGCTAAGCTATTTTGGAAAACACGAATGAATAATCTGACGAAACTCCACGAACGAAATCTTTAAAAAGATTGAACCTGACTCGATGGGTTTCCAAATATGAGACCGTTCGTTTACGAAACTCTAAATGAAATGAGAACCTCGGAAAAGGACACAAAAAATTTAAAAAAACCGCATGGGTTTTTACTATGTTTACATATTATCAATGTAATTTTTCAACTTTCATTGCCTTTGCGTCGCGAATTGCAAAAGGTTAATTTAGATTTGCTTCTAGTCATGGATCTCGCCAAAGATTTGCGCGAGGAAGTAAAAAACATTTGTGCAAAAGGAGACGCTTTTTCTGAAACTTACGAAGCTTCCAAAAAAATTGCTGAAGCTCTTGACATTGAGATTAACCACAAAAGAATAGCGCGTAGACAAAAAAAACGGGCTAAACCTGAAGTTCAAAGTACAAAAAATTATTTTCTCTTTTCAAGCATGATTTGAATGAAATTGAAAAAGTAGCTGATAAATTTATCAAGACAGTCGAGTTTTATCAGAATTTCTCACTGCGGGGCCACCTGCAGTTTTTGCCGGATTAGAAGTGTGGAGCAGATATTTCATTCGTAGAGGCGATATCAAACCTGGAAACTCTTTGGATGCGCTCGGTCATTGTCCAGAAGACAATTTTCCGAATATCAACATATTGCTGATGATATTAGCTACTTTGCCGGTATCGAAATCAACCGCGGAACACGACAAAAGAAGTAAGTAATTATAGTTTCTTTAAGATCTATGCACTTTATTTTAAAATTAAAAATTCATTTTTGCTTCATTTTTTTATTGTAGAACAGCTTGAATGGACTGACTGTTCTGGCTATTCATCATGACATTGCAATCACAGCTGATGAAGTCATAGATAAGTTATAGAAAAAATCCCATAAATTTGATTTCCTTCTTTAATTATTGAAAGACTTTTTCGCATATTGAGGGCACCCCAGTAAAAAATGTATACCAATTTTTTGTTTGGTTTTATACAATATAATAAAAGATTCTCATGATTATAAAAAAAGAACCAACAAAAATAACTTAAAAGTAAAAAAATTGTCAAATTAAATGGCCGAACCTCCCTCCCCCATCCCAAAAATCTATCTACGCCACTGGCACCAGGTACAGGCTAAATTACATAGGACATAGAACGAACCACAGATCTCATGGATATGCTGCATTTTATTGACTTTACGCTAAAAGCACATACTGGCTTATAACAACAGCAATAACTAACTAGCCTGGCCAGCCAACAATTCTAAAAGTTCGTTTCAATAAGCCAACAACAACAAAAACCAAAATTGTGAAAAAACTAAGGCAGCACATGTGAAAATAAGAAAAAATATTGTTAACGCGGACAGACGGAGTTCATATAAGAGTTGGACACCACTTGTGTGTTGTATCAATTAAACGCGCCTGTTGAAATTTAAAAGCACCCAGACAATCTGGCGTCCAATCATATAACGTGCACACTTACTAAATGAACTCGCATTTATGTACATACTAGGGTACTTGACATGGGTTTTTTGCCCAGATTTTTCTGGTGAAGACGTCACATTTTTGAAATACTGAATAATCGAAGCTACAAGCGAAGTAAATGTCAGCTTAGAAATATATTCAATAAAATGCTTGGCTTCCGCCATTTTAATTATTCGTACAAATTGGCGGGACCAGACCTACATGTTTTATGCCAACTCCGAACGGCAGCAGCAAGGCAGATAAATTTTCACAGAAAATCTGTTGTTTTTCAGTGAGGTAGGCGGAGCACGCTAACACAACATCACGACGTCCGCCGGGAGACTGGAAGTACTCAAATTTTGGACAGCTTAGGCGGTTTAACTTGCTAGGCTGGTGCACTGATGGATGCTGCGGAGGCGGTAGACCGCCCATCCACTCACATTAATCAGAAGTTGCATTCATAGCAGTTTCCAGCAGGTATCGATATCCAACTGGTACTCCTCGGCCACATGCAAGATATCCGAGCAAACTTGGTCAACTTACGATGATAAGAGAGCAGAGAATCTGCTTAAAAGGTGAAGAAAATAAATGTATAGGATCACTGCCACAATCACCGGACTCTGACCGCTTGGCCTGTTTGCTGAGAAAATAGGGATCCCTTTTAACAGTATTTCCAGGAGCTGCGGCCAGGAGGGCAGCAGGAAAACATGCACGCACAACATGTGCAAATGCCAAGCTCTTGCACGCACTAGGCTTCAAGCTATGGGCAGTTACATATTGTCGGAACTTAAGGAAGTAGCCAAATACTCCATAAAAGACATCACCATTGACCAAACCAAATGGTTCGAACGGGGCACCCAATAGACCAACTAAAAACAGTAGTATATTGGTATGGTCTTGAAGGTTGTATGTGGTCACATTAAATCTTTTCCGAGCTAGTCTAAAGGCATAGCCTCTGCGATTTTTATATCTCAGAGGCTTTCGATAATACGACACATCAAAATATCGAACAAGCTATGATTGACAAGGCTATCCGCTAAATGATCATTTGCTTAGTGCTATGCATAGTAAATAGAAGAAAAATCGGTCTTGAGCTGGGGGGACAACTGAATTACTTGTGGTCATTAGGCGATGGCCTCAAGGGAATGTACTCTTTTTTTTTTTTTTTTTTTGTTTTTTTTTTTTTTTTTTTTTTTTTTTGCGGGGAGGCTGAAAAATGCCTAATGCACCATAATTGCTGCCGTCGCAGCAACCGTGTATCCGTAGACTAAAAAACAGCCCCGTTCTGTAACCGTCGCCCACCCCGGCACCACTTTCGCATTACTTCAGGGTGGCGTTCTATATTTCTCATTTTTTAAGAGCCTACTGTTGTCCCTGCGTCCAGGTTCCCGCTATTTGCTCTGAGTGTCCATTTAATCGCCACTGCTTCGCATGCGCATTTCCCTGCGCTCCCTCTCAGCATCCATCAGGCGTGTCATTACTATAAATGCCATTTTGCTCACTGCAGTCCAGCATTCTTTCCTGCTGCACATATGTGAAACTAAATTTCTCGTGGTAGGTTCCTCCCCAAAGACTCCATGCAAGGTGAGTCTTTCTTCGTGGAAACGGGGGCAGTAGAACATGACGTGTGCTGCGTTTTCTAACTCTGTGGTACACATTGGGCAATGAGGATCTTCCTCTATCCTATGCTTCCATAAATACTCTTTGAAACCGCCATGCCCACTCATTATCTGCGTGAGATGGTAGTTCAGTTCGCCGTGCTTCCGCTCATTCCATTGAGCTACGTTCCAAACTAGTGTGAAAGTCCAACGCCCTTTACTCGAGGCCTCCCACCGTTCTTGCCACTTAGCTATTGTTTGTGTCCTTGCTCTTTTCTTGTCTTCTTCAGATGGTCGCTCGATATTAGTGTTATACAGATCGGCCATTTCGCTTGCCAGTAAGTCCACTGGGATTTTCCGGGTTAGAACCAGGATCGCGTCGTCGGACACCGTCCGATAAGCACTTGCTATTCTTAAAGAAGCAAGTCGGTACGCTGCTAATATATATTTTTGATGGGTCTGTTTAGATCCATACCACACTGGTGCTGCGTATAGTATTATTGAGCTGGTTACTGTGGACAATAGCTGACGTATAGCTTCGCTCGGACCACCAATGTTAGGCATTATTCGCATAAGTGATCCATTAATTTTGGTAATTTTCTCCCCCACCGCTCTGAAGTGCTCTTTGAAAGTTAACTTAGAGTCAATGTGCACTCCTAAGTATTTTAAGGAATCCTTTGAGGTGATTTGATGATCCCCGACAGTTAAGACTAACTCGTTCGCCGACCGTTTGGAGCTTACTAATACCACTTCCGTCTTTTGGCTAGCCAACTCCAGTCCTGTATTGGTCAGCCATTCCTTTATTCTTGCTACGGCGTCATTACATAATGCTTGAAGCAGGTCCAGTTTCTTGGCCACTACTACCACTGCAATATCATCAGCATATCCCACAATTTGCGTGTTTTCTGGTAGATCAATCTTTAGCACCCCGTCATACATTACATTCCAAAGCGTTGGACCGAGAACAGATCCCTGTGGGACGCCTCCTGTGATTTTGTACTCTTTAGCTCCTTGATCCGTGTCAAAAAGAAGTACTCTGTCTTTAAGATAGCTACCTATAATTCTGCGTAAGTAAGCTGGAGTGCCGAAGCTTTGCAGCGCTGCCATTATCTGCATCCAGTTCGCAGTGTTAAAAGCATTCTTGATGTCCAACATAATCAGTGCACAGAACTTCCTTTTATTTTGGCCTCCAGAGATAGCTTCTCTAGCTATATTGACGACTGTTTGTATTGCATCTACGGTGGATCTTGATTTGCGAAATCCATATTGACTATTCGATAAGCCACCTGGTCTTTCTAGAGTCAGCTGTAGGCGCTCACTAATTATACGCTCGAAAATCTTCCCTAGGGAATCCAGCATACAAAGTGGCCTATATGAGGATGGTTGGTCCGGCTGTTTACCACGTTTCAGCAATAGGACAAGTCTTTGTCGTTTCCACGGGCGAGGGAACACGCCTTCTTGCATACAGGCATTAAAAAGATCAGTAAATAATGTAGCCCTAGTTGTAATCGCGGCTTTAAGGGCTATGTTTGGTACTTCGTCGGGTCCTGGGGATTTGTTATCAGCAACTCTTTTTGCAGCGTCCAGCACCTCTTGCTCTGTAATTTGCGGAATTTCCGTACTTTCTAGATCCTCGCTTGGATAAGTCCAGCGATCTTGCGCCGGGAAAAGTGTTTCAACAATAATATTCATCAGTATCGGGCACGTAGGTTGCTGTGATATCGGTCCTTTAACTTTGACCATCACAGTTCTGTAGGCTGATCCCCAAGGATCTAGGTCGACATTATCCAGCAGTTCCCTAAAGCATAACTTCTTGCTCTTTTTTATGGCATTTTTAAGTGCCTTTCTTTGTGCGACATAGGTGCTGTGTAGCTCTGCATATCGTGGTGATGAGCGTGCCCTCTGCGCTATTCTTCGTGCTTTGTGGCATTTTCTACGCTCTTCCGCAATTTCGTCATTCCACCAATATACCGGAGTGCGCTGTGCTTTTCCGCGACTTCTGGGCATGGCAGCATCACATGCCATACATAGCAACTTAGTGATTTGAACCGACTGGTCTTCCGCATGCGATTCTCGTACTATGGCGTCCTTCCAGATAATGTCAAATATTTGTGGGTCGAAAAGGTGCTGTTTCCATTTCCTACTTTGTCGATGTCTTGCTGCTACCGTTCGTGGAGTTTCGAGCAGCTCTACGCTAATAGCTTTATGGTCGCTGTGTGTGTAGACGTTACTTATGGACCATTTTGCTCATCTTGCTATTTCGCTGCTAGCGAAGGTGAGATCTATAATGGATCGTCTGGTACCTGTATCGAAGGTATATATCCCTGGTTCATTTAGGAGTTCTAGCCTCAAAGAAGTAAGACTTTCGAGGAGAACTCTCCCTCTTTCGTTGGTTCGTCTACTTCCCTACACAGATGACCATGCATTGAAGTCTCCACACACTAAAAGCGGGTGTTTACCCCGTGCTTCAATGGTGATCCCGTATATCATGTCTTCGAACTCGGCGATGGTCATGCTCGGAGGGGCATAGCAACTGAAGACGTATATACCGTTGATTTTTGCCCACGTGAATCCTGCTACCGTTGGCGTCATAATTTCCTGTGGGAGAAATTTCCCTGGTGCCCAAATTGAGGCTTTCCCTGCTGAATCTGAGAGCCAACCCTGCTCCTGGCGATTTTTGTATTGTTCAGAGAGTACCACTATGTCATATCCTCCTTCATAGACTGTTTGGGATAATAGCTCTTGGGCTGCCTCGCAATGGTTTAAATTGAGCTGCAATACCCTCATGAGACAGTCATTTTGCTGCCCTCTCGTTGTGGGCATTTAAAACTGCCTGCTGAATGTTGTCCCCCACATAGCGCGCATTTCGGTGCATTTTCGCAACTTGCAGCCTTATGACCTTCCTGGCCGCATTTCCTGCATAGGCTAGACCTTTGTTGTTGTTGTTGTTGTTGTAGCGATTAGTTACTCCCCGAAGGCATTGGGGAGTGTTATCGATGTGATGGTCCTTTGTCGGATACAGATCCGATACGCTCCGGTAACACAGCACCATTAAGGTGCTGGCCCGACCATCTCGGGAACGACTTATGGCCACATTAAACCTTCAGGCCATCCCTCCCTCCCCACCCCCAAGTTCCATGAGGAGCTTGGGGTCGCCAGAGCCTCGTCTGTTAGTGAAACGGGATTCGCCGCTCGAAGGTGAGGTTGACAATTGGGTTGGAGAAGCTATATATTGCGCTGCACAACCCCTTGAATCCCCCTAGACCTATCTACAGTCTCCTTACATTTCTGAGCTATATGCCCGTAGCCCCAGCACCTATAACAGCGTTTTTCTTGCTTGAGCTCTCTAATTCGGCAGGAAACCCATCCTACCCGGATTCTTTGCGTATTAAGAACCGCCTTGGCATCATCCGCTGTAAGGCTTATAAGTGCCGACTTCGTGCCACTGTACCCTGTGCGTATGCTTTTTATGGCAGCCACATCTGGAAGTTTGATGTTGCATTGCTGGTGGAGGGCGTTGCAAATCTCCTCGGGCGTAGTAATCTCATCGAGATCTCTGCACTGTAGCGTGACCATTTGGGACTTTGTTATAACTTTAGCCGAGTCCTTTAGTACCGCTTCAATTTCTGCTTGGTACGCGCTTGTTTTCCCATCTTGCGATTTTTTCAGCTCTAGTAACAGCTCTCCTTTCGCCGTTCTTCTAATCGTTTTGACGTCATCACCCAGGGATTTTAATTCGTCGCATCTTCTCACTTTACGCAATATGTCGGCGTACAACGCATCCCCCGCCTTGGAAATGATGATTGCATCCGGCCTAGCCTTAAGTGATTTTTTCTTGCTCTTCTTTTTGGCTAACTGCCACTCTCCCTTCTTTTGGGCTGCAGTTTCCTCTTTCCGCTCCGTCTTCTCTTGCGTTTCTTGCCGTCGTTTGTGACCACCCACGTGCCCTGGTAAGACATCTTTTAGAGTAGTAGTGGGTTTTACCACGTTGTTCTCCTTGGTCGAGTACGAATTATTCCTCGGTCGCTTTCCTGGGGGTGATGGACTTCTATCCTTGGCGCATTCGCTTGCACGCAATTTATGTTCTAAATTCTTTACCTCTAGGGCCGACTCGATGTACAGCACTTTTATTACGGAGGCCAAGCGCTTGATTTCCGCGTGTATATTATTACGCCCTATGAAGAACGGCATCAAGTGCTCAATCGCCTTGCCTAGCTTGGCCATCTTTTTTTCTCCAGGGGGGTTTTGCTGATTTAACGCAGCTGACGCCTGCTTAATTAGCTCACTTAATAATGGTGTGCCCGTTTGAGCCTTGCTGTCGGAGTTCTTTTTGCAAAGCTTCGGTGTAGCACCCGGCGACAACGCTCCTTGCTTGCTTTCGGCCTCCGCTCCTTTGGGTTTCGTTACCACTTGCGACGAAATGTTAAGGCCCCCAGCCGATGGGCCACGCCCTTCTGGAGAGCGAGCTAGCTTCCTTCCTACAAATGGATTGAACGCCATTTCATTCTCCTGTGTTTGGTTTTTTATTTTAGTATTGTTGTTGCTCATCATTTATTTAATTGGGTCCCCACTTGAGGCCGCTATCTTGGTCCGAGTGTGCAGTTACCTATATAGATCCCGTGGTTGTCTATGCGAGGGCAGGGAGGCCACGTGAAGGTTGACGCAGTCCCTCATGAAGACTGCGTTCAGAGCCAGATCAGTATTAATCGGGAGGATCTCAACCGAACCTGCACCACCAACTTAATGATGACGGACTTTGAACGTACCCCAAGGCCTGCCAAGGTTTTAACGGGACGGAGACGAATGGGACATTAACCGGAAAGTCATTTCGACGGTGTGTCAAGCCGTGTACTGAGATTTCCGAATGCCACATTCGCCAGCCCTTAACAAACATATCCGAGTCGTTGATTCCAGTATACCTTAATTAAGACCTTACTGGGCTCAGTCTTAATGTGACAATCACCTTAAATTTACAAATAATTTACCTCTTTACCTTCCTGAGTGTGTATCCCACGTCGAATAGTTGCCTCCCTATCTTGGGTAGGTATTCCCTCGAAGCAACCCCGCAACTAGGCTGTGGATGCTTAATTCAGGGCGGCATCTACTCGCCCTGTCACTGGAGGTTCTCAGGGTGCTTTAGGCCTTTTAAGCCAAACCCTCCTCACCAGCTGCTCTTGGTCGAGGGCTGCTTATTTGATATTCGCAGCTAACCTAATTAATAGGCCGTTCACTGTCCGCAAGCAGTGAGCCCCTTGGCCTGAGCTCAGCCAGAAGGGAATGTACTCTCTCTGCTCTGGTTAACCGTAGTCATAGATGATCTCCTTCACTTACTGAAATTCCATGGCATTTGACATACAAAGGTATACAGATTACTTAATAGTCTGCATCACAGGGATGTATGAAGATACAATATCCAATCGCATGCAACAAACTCCGAGAATCATAAAAAGGTGATATGATACCTAAGGATTGTCTATCGATCCTCACAGAACTTTCCTGTACGCAGTATCGAGAGAAGAGAACTATTCATGCCAGAACCATCCCTGGGTGGCACCAAAATCCGATTTTCAATGGAACCAAAATACTTAGGGGCTACACTGGACAGAACCCTCACGTCTAGATGCTACTGCAAACAAAGCAACAAGAGCTTCCTTCGCCTGCACTTAACTCTATGGCAAAAGATGGGGTCTATCTCCCAAAGTTCTACACTGGACATTTAACACTGAAGTGCTGCCGTAGTTTGGTAGCCGAAGACCACGCAAAGAAAAGTAATAACAAAATTAAGCCAACCGAAACAACTAGTTTGTATTGGCATAACGGGAGCGATGAGAACATATACTTCCGATGCACTTAGTGCCTTAGTGGGAATACCTCCATTCCTTATTCTAATAGAGAAAGAGGCCACACATCCTGCCCTTCGAATTCAAAATATATCTGAGCTAAAAAGCGGGAAAATGACGGCATATAAAAGTAATAGGAAAATTCCTAGGAAATCCTGTAGTGCAACTACGTGTGCAATACCCCCTACGTTCAGAATCTCACAGGAATTATGAGGTGTACATTGTGGACAGAACT
This sequence comes from Eurosta solidaginis, assembly GCF_040869045.1. Taxonomy (NCBI): domain Eukaryota; kingdom Metazoa; phylum Arthropoda; class Insecta; order Diptera; family Tephritidae; genus Eurosta; species Eurosta solidaginis. The sequence continues at coordinate 260,946,570 of NC_090320.1, read as the reverse complement.
CTTTAGGTAACATGAAATCTATATACTGACCCTAACTTAGAGGTCTGGTGCACGGATGGACCACAATTTGATGACGAAAAAACGGGAGTAGGAATTTATAGGCCAATTTTTAATAAATCGATAGAAATAGGATGCTACGCCACTATTTTTCAGATGGAAATCCATGCAATAGAAGTTTGAGATAGACAATTTCTACTAAATGGCTTATCCTGTAGGAATATGCTCATTACGCCAGGCAGCCTTACGTGCCCTGCAGCCCTACACAATTACGTGTAAGCTAGTCCCCCAGCGGGTTAGGGGGTCAGAATATACCCGCGGTAGGTATGCCTGTCGTAAGAGGCGACTAAAATGCCAGATTCAAGGGGCTGTGTAGCGCAACCCTTCAGATTGCCAGCGCAATATATAGCCTATCCAAACCCAATTGTTAACCTCACCTATCCGCGGCGAATCCTGTTTCACTAACAGATGAGGCTCTGGCGACCCCAAGCTCCTCATGGAACTTGCGGGTGGGGAGGGAGGGATGGCCTGAAGGTTTAATGTGGCCATATAAATCGTTCCGGAGAGGGTCGGGCTAGCACCTTAATGGTGCTGTGTTACCGGAGCGTACCGGATCTGTATCCGGCAAACGACCATGACATCGATAATACTCCCCAAAGCCTTCGGGGAGCAACCTTATCCCTACAACAACAACAACAACAACTTCTAAGCTAGTGGATTAATGATCTGGGAGCCAAAAACTAGGTTTTGTTAGGATGTGAAGGCAATGAACAGGCAGACTACTTAGCCAAGCAGGGTGCTATAGAAATATTCTATGGGCCGGAGCCTTATTTGGACTCACATAGGCACACACTACGGAAAACATAGTAACTGGGAAACATAGAAGTTCAGACAGCACTGGGAAAAGGTAGCTAAAAAGTTGATACTCGCAGCAAACAGAGTATCATCCAAACGCATTAATCGAAGCAGAGAGGACCTACGAAATCTCACTGGGTACTCTACGGGACACTGTAGTCTACGATATCACCTATGTAAGTTAACTCCACCCGAAACACAGATCTGTCGCTTTTGTAACATGGATGATGAAAGGCCGGTTCAAATTCTCTGCGAATGCCTCCCTCTGGTAAGGCAGAGACTGTCCCATTTAGATGGCGTGACTCTTTTTTAATCTCTTCGTGATATGAAGTAAGAAGCCTGGAACGGTACTTAAATACATTGAAAGCCTCCACATACAATAATAGGCTGAAATGTCAAGCCGAATAGATCTAAATTAAGGTCGCAGTATCGAGGCTTGATAATTCTACTAATAGTCTATCACATAATTGGGATAACTAAAGAGCTTTGTTAAATTCCGCCATGAAACTGGTATACCAACTGTTCCACGATGATGTGAAAAATCTGAACCAATTTTTAAGTTTATTTAAGCAGAACCCAAATCACTGAACAACTAGATTAGGTTGAGAGAGTGGGCATGGTAACTTCGCACACTTCTACCCGGAGACATTATGACATTATGTCCGTTGTGAATGCCCTCGGTGAGTAGTGATGGAAGCACATTCGTCCAGCTTTCCTATATAAAAGGTCTACTTCTCTTACCTCGACCAGACTGTCGAAAAATCGTGCGCTCGAAAATACCAATATTTCGAATAACTCCCGTTTACGAAAAATATGTCGAATAATCGCACACCCTAGTACATACGTTCTATTAATAAAAATTGATTGGAGAATATGCTAATAGAAAACAGCAAGAGCGCGATTTTTTTTTTAAATATACTGCCAAAGCGAGCATGTTAAAGGAAGCAATATTGTATCTTTATAGGCATTTTTCCTAAAATGACTGTTTCAGTTCGCAGAGGTTTTTTGGATCACAATTTTTTTATCAACATCCCATCTTTAGTTCGGGGCTGTAAAGTGTCGAAGATTATGTGTAGGTCTTACAACGTTAGACTAACAAAGTTGCTTCTATCATTAAAAAGAGAGGACTGTAGACTCATGACGGGTATTCTGACTGGACACTGCCTTCTGGCGTCACATGCCTTTAAATTAGGATTGGTCAGTGATAACAGATGTAGAAAGTGCGGGCTGGATCAGGAAACGATTGAGCACGTTCTGTGCTCGTGCCCTGCACTTGCCAGGCTAAGACTCCAGCTATTAGGAGTGATACAGCTGTCAGATCTAAAAGCAGCAAGTGGCTTAAGTCCTAGGAAGCTTCTAGTATTTGCAAAGACGACAGAGTTCTTTAATAACATAGATCCTTTTGATAGGGTTTTTCAGTTTGGTCGTTAAAACAAACTTCTGGTAACACTACGGACTCAAACAGTCTATTTGAGGTCCTCATGGTTCGGCCAATTCAACCTAACCTAACCTAACCCATCTTTAGGTTATTGAAATTCTAAAATACTGCTTTTTATTAAAGTACTTACTCCTGGCGTTAAGAGTTTGTATGTTGTTCACGTTTTAGACTGGCGCGATTTAGAATTTTAAATAAGATGATGAGATGAAGGGCAAGAGCTGGAGCCGGTTGTCATTAAAATCCTCTTTCTGACGCCGAATGAAAAATGCTGTTAAAGGACCACAATAGATATTCGGTTAATATCTGGACCTCCAGAGCCGTTTTACTTAAAAGCTTAGGCGATTTTTGCCGTCTCGTATCAAAAGAAAACACTGACGCTGATTAAGATCACCAAAAGGGAACAAGTCTTCCAAAAATTCAGATGTCAACGGAAACACTTTCTGAGCCGGAGTCTTCATTCGCTCGCATAACTTGAACTTACCAGCGATATCGTCGGACTTATTTTCTTATCATCAAACTTCCTTCTGCTGCGGGTTGTCTTCTTATGTCCACAGAACTCCATTTACACAATGAGGCGAGAGTACTCCCCATAAGGGATAGAAATAAAATGCTGAATAAACAGTTTCTGCTGAATACACAGAAACCTGGGCATCCCAACAGCATCTAATTGAAGAGTAAGCATTATGAGGAAATACGGCACCTGAGAAAAAAAGCACAAACAGGTCCTCAGAGATATACTCCAAAACGAGTCGAACATGCCCGGCGAAGCCCGTTCTTAACATCAAATACCGTAAACTCGCAGTGGAAGAAAGCAACCACCCCAGGGAGACGCGCGTCACTTTAGCTCAACTTTGATCTGGATTCTGTAACAGGTTAACCCCTTACCTATCCAGTCCAGTATCAACCCCGACGTACATAATGTATGTCCTGCTTGTAACATGTCCCCACATGACACCAGCCATCTTTTCAATTACAATGTGGAACCAACGCCTCTAACACCGCTTTCCTCCTAGTTCACCCCTATTGAAAGTACAAGTTTCCATGGACTCCCGTTAGAGGATATTGATGACAATTTGTGAGTTGTCGCACTAATTGGATGGGGCGAAGCGCTGCTACAACAACAACAACATGCGAAACTGACAGATCATGATCTTTTTTCCTCAGCGGCTCCTCATTCTTAAATGTTTTGAGGATCATATGGGGACTCTTCAAGGACCTTTTCGGAAACATTTCGTAATTGTTTTCTGAAACTTTTCGGAATCATTTTGAGATCTTTCGACAATTTTTTTCGAATCCTTTCGGAATCAATTCTGAACTATGTCGGGACTATTTCCGAACTATTTTTAGAAATAATATTCTAGAGACAGATTCGGGCCTATTTCGTAGGCAATTTCCTACTGTTTCATAATCATTCGATGAATATTTTAAGAAAAATAGAGTTCGTGATTATTTGAGATTTTTTTTGTTCAAATTTCAGAACCATTTCGGTTTTGTTTTTTGGGCTTTTACGGAATCGTTTTATGATTGTTGCCGTAATTGTTGCGGGGTGATTTACGTGTTGTTTTCGAGACTATTTGGGATCATCTTGATACCACTACGGAATTTTCCTTTGATAATTTTAACATCCTTTTGCGATTGCTTTCGAAATCGATTCGGAACTATTTCAGGATTGTCTTCGGAATCATTTATGTATGTTTTCGAGATCAGTTGGGGATAGTTGGCGGATACTATCTGGTCATTTTGGGTGTATTTCGAACATATTTCGGAATCACTGCAGTAAAGTTCATTGCGCCAGAGAATGGATGACCGAGTTGACAAGCCGATGTTAGGTTGAACGTAACATTCAGCGGCACATACAATGGTATAACGTCTCTTATCCCTACATTCTACAACAGGTATACAATCTCTGCATTCCATAGTACAATTGTGCTTCTTTGCGTATGTGGAAGGGCATCCGATTTCAATTTTTAGATACCCATGGTAAACATAATATTTATTTAGGACAATTTTGTAATGCATATTCAAATTTGTTACTGTGCAGTACGTATTCTGCCTCCTCAACTTCCTTCGGCTTGGACTTGCCCCTGAATCTATTTAGAGAGCACTCTGTAACAACTATTTATTAACGTTATGAGGCATATACCAAGATGCCAGATAAATCTCGCGACACATTGTCGTCTTTCTTTGGCTTCTCCGAGAAAGCCCAAGTGTTAATGTGGTCTCCTTTTTACTTATCAACCACTTCAACCGCGTTCCTCTCTATTATTGACTTATTACCACTATTACGCCTTCTTTTTCTGATTTGCAATTTTCAAGGTAGTGGCTTCCTTAATTTTGAATTGCTTATCTTGTCCAAGCAGTTATCCTTCATCACGGCCTTGACACTGTTTCCTTCCTGTCGCATAAAAGTTAACCTACCGCCCGAAGAAACTTCCTCATCATATCGGTCACACTTTCGAAGGGTTATCGGGCAAAGAATCTTGTTAGCGAACGGCTAAACGCTTTCTTCTGGCCTGTTTGTTCTATCAAGGCTCCTAACCCTGCTCCACTTTTGGGTTTTGCTACCTTCGATCTCCAAGCCCGAATCATCGTTTGTGACGCTTTATCTTCACTGAATTCCATTCCTTAGTCACCGAACACGTTGTTGTTTTTACTGTGTTGTAGATATTGTTGTAAAAGTACTTCGCCCCATTTTTGTAAAAGTACTTCGCATTCAAATAGGTGCAATCAATCCAAGGAAATTTGCAGTTTCAAGAAGGTTGGGCCAAAAAGACATGGGTGTTAGAGGCGCTGGCTCCACATTGCAATTGAAAAGATGGTTGCTGTCATATTAAACACTTTACATGCGGTACTCAAATTGCGTATGTCGGGGTTGATTCTGGATAAGTAAGAGTTTAATGTATTACAGTATCCAAATCGAAATTGTGCCAAAGTGGCGCGCGTTTTCCTGGGAATACTGCTTTCCTCAACTGCAAGTTTCGGGTATTTGGTATGTGATTTTGCCGACTCTTTGTGAATTACTCTGCGGTCTTTTAATGCTTTTTTCGTTCAAGCGGCTGAATTCTTCTATGCCGACTATAGTGTTTAATATTTGTTGTTAAATTATTAACTTTGTATTTTATACTTTGAATTTTAAATATTTGGTTATCGAATTACTTTTTGGTAAATGAAAATTTTTGAATACTTCAAAAAAGAAAATTCTTAGTATTAAAATATTTAAAATCAAAAATAAATAAAAATAAATTTTTAAAAATAAAATAAATATTTGGTTTATTACCAAATATAATGACGATCTTGCCAACGACCCTGCAATCGAATCAACTAAACCCCAATAAATTCAAGAACTATATAATTTTCTTTTGACAAAAGGGGTGTAGTACTTCCGCGCAACCAATTTTTCCCCATTTAGCTGAAAGTAACTATCAACAGAAACTCATGCAAAGTTTCACTATACATATGTATCTTCAACCATCACCTTGTCAATATTAAATGCAAAACTAAAAATATAAAAGATACGTGTGGTTCAAGTTATCATAAATTGTTGAACGCAAGTTAAAAATATATGAAGAAAAATGAAGACAACCCAATATAGCTCGTGAAGTAGAACATTGAATGCAATACACAAAATTGCTTTGTAACCAGACAAACGGTTATTTATATACTCATTAAAACGTGTGCTAAACTTAATTTTTTATACCGTGACGTAGACAATAGCGAAATTGAAATCGCACCAGCAAGCAAAAAATCATATCACAAAATTATTCCTTAAATTTACCTAAAATTCCGACATAAAAACATTTCTACATAAACAAACTAAAATAAAAGTGTATCATCTAAACAAAATATTCTTAAGAGATAACAATACGAAGATAAATAAAAATCAACAAAAAAAGAAATTTTTAAAAATTGAACAGAAACCAAACGTCATAGTGCCGATTTAAAAAACAAAACTGAAACGTCATACACAAAAAAATAATTTCCTCATCTCCAGATATATACTTCATTTGCTGCAATCAATTTTCACATTCGATTTCACTTATTGAGCAACAAAATCATTAATTCCATTGCATAACAAAGACATTACATTAACAACAACAACGATGTATTTAATGATTATCACGCCAAAAAAACGCAATTGATTCGCTTAAAATCTTTAAAATCATCAATCAACTATTTATTAATTTTAATATTTTTTTTATTGAATTTAATTTTATGTAAGTACAATTTTTATTTTAATATTAAATTAAAAATGTTTCAATTATAATTTACATTAAAATTTTAAACCTTTTTAAATTTTCAAATTTATTTTAAGATTATTTTTATATTTTAAAAATTTTATATAAATTCTTTAAATTTACTTTTTTTTTATATTAAATAAATATTTTATTTAAATTGTTAACTCCCTTTCCAAAAAAAATCTTAAATATTTTCTAATTTTCAAATTTTTCATTTAAATTTGTTTTCATATAGTTCTACGTTCACCAATACGAACTCGTAATTTTACAAATTCAGAAAATCAAAATAACGACTATACAAATAACACAATGACTTACAATACAACTCAAAATTCTAACATTAATACAACAACATCTCTAATTAATATAACACAAGATACTTCAACACAAGATAACTTTAGAAATGTTTCTTCTACTAAATCTATTAAATTAGTGAAGAGAAACGATTAGAACAATTATTTTCAAAAACTGAACTTGGTGAATCATTTATAGGTACTGACTCCATTGTAAGTCAAAAATTACTTTTCAAATTATGGATTCGTAAATTGCGACAAGAAATACAAATCCATTTAACTTCTAGTAACAATCAAAATAAAGATGAAGTAATTATTTTAGTTTTGAATTAATCAACAAACATCATTTTCCCAAATCTCCTGTAGTTTCGAGTATAAATAATAATATTTTAGAACAATGCGTTAAAAATTTAGCTGAATTAACTACGGCTATTTTTCAAAATTTAAATAAAATCTAACGATATTAATCAGTAACAAATCCGTTCAAGATCTAAAGATAGAAATAGATCTAAATCTCGAAATTTTTCAAGATCCAGAAACTTTTCAAACAATCGTAATTTTAATTCATAAACAAATATTTGTTGGTATCACAAAAAATTTAAGAAAACCGCTCTTAAACTTTAAACCGCCCATGCAACTTTAACCAAAAGCATAATTCAAATTCCGAACAAAATTTAAACTGAAACAATCCATTATGACGGTGACGGATAATGGAACTATTATTAAACCTACTCGTCGCCTATTCATATTTGATAAATTCAATAAACTTAATTTTCTTATCGATACCGGCGCAGTTGTATCAGTTATTCCTTTTTCTAAATTTAAAATTTATAAAAGAAATTCAGATCTTACTTTGACTGCAGCAAACGGTTCTTCAATTGAAACTTTTGGTACAAAACTACTTGAAATTGATTTAGGTTTAAGAAGTGATTTTGAATTTCCATTCATTATTGCGAACATTGATACACCAATTTTAGGAGCAAATTTTTTAGAAAAATTCGGAATTATCGTCGATATTAAAAATAAAGAAATAATGGATTCTACTACAAAAATTAAAGTTGCTGGATCTTCTGGATTTTCGAATATTTTCTCACTCAAAGTTCCTATTGTCGAAAATAAGTTTTCAAAATTACTTAATGAATTTCCGTCTATTACCTGTGAACCAGATTATACTAAAAAAGTTAAACACCACACGGCTCACACGATAGAAACAAAAGGTGTTTTACCATTTTCAAAACCCAGACGTCTTGATCCAATAAAACTTAAAATTGCTAAAGCTGAATTTGAATTTTTAGTTAAAACGGGTATATGTAGACCCTCAAATTCTCCTATTGCATCTCCACTTCATCTCGTTCCTAAAAAAGAAGCAATTGATTGGAGACCTTGCGGAAACTATCGAAGACTTAATTTTATTACTACACCAGATCGGTATTCTTTACCACATATCCACGATTTATCAATTGATTTTAAAAACAATTTTTTTCCAAAATTGATCTTGTGCGTGCTTACCACCAAATTCCAATGGCAGAAGAAGACATTCATAAAACTGCAGTAACTACCCCTTTTGGAATGTTTGAATTCGTAAGAATGCCTTTCGGTTTACGAAACAGTGCTCAAACTTTCCAACGCTTTATTAAACAACAAAAAACAAAAAAAAGGTTACATTTAATATTAATTAATAATTTGTTTGTTTTAAATTTTCTTGGAGGGGGAGTAAATATAGTGTTTAATATTTGTTGTTAAATTATTAACTTTGTATTTTATACTTTGAATTTTAAATATTTGGTTATCGAATTACTTTTTGGTAAATGAAAATTTTTGAATACTTCAAAAAAGAAAATGTTTGATTATAATATTTTAAATATCAAATAAATTAAATAATATTTTTCAAAAATAAATATTTTAATATTTGGTTAACCACCAAACCGACGTCCGTTGCCCCGTAGGCCTTGGGGAGTGTTATCCATGTTGATGGTGAATTGGCGGATGCAGATCCGGTACGTTCCGGTGCCAAGCCCGACCATCTCGGGAGCGATTTGTTATGACCACATGCGAGCTTCTAAGCCATCCCGCTCTCCCACCCCCTAGATCCATGAGGAGTTCGGAGTCGCCATAGCCCCGGCTGTTTATGAAACAGGATTCGCCGCGGGTAGGTGAGGTTGACAATTGGGTTGGAGAAGCTAAATATTGCGCTGGCAACCTGAAAGGGTTGCGCTACACAATCCCTTAAATCTGGTATTTTAGTCGGCTCTTACGACAGGCATACCTACCGCGGGTATATTCTTACCCCAAACGGGGGGAACGTGCCGTCCTGTCGCCCTTATGTGTCGCGGAAAAGCTACACACTCGAGCACTATGGACTTTGACTAAGCCAAAGAACAATGTAATTTGTGGCTGTACCGCCATTTCAAACAAATATATCAATGTATGTGAGAGTATAATAATTTATGAATACATAACACTATGCGGCAAAATCAACTTTTTTTCTGGGTATTGGACCAAACCCACTTTTTTGTAGAGATTGAGGCTTAACAAGAATTCAGCCATTCAAATAAAAGAAAAATGCGGTCCACGACCACATTTTTACTTTTTTAATTTACTGAAAGCGTTAACTAAAAAAATAAAATTTCGAAATGTAGAATTTCGAAAGCCGGTATTTATTTTTTGGAGGCTAACTTCGAAAAACGGAGATACTTTGTCTACTTAAGCCTCAATCTCTATAAAAAAAAAGTGGGTTTGGTCCAATACCCAGCCGGCGTTGCACAGTGTAATAGTTAAAATAACAAAAGCACAAAATATTACTCACTGTATCGTGATTAAAACGTTAATTCCGGACAGCACTACCATGGGTAGCAAACAATAACCGAGTACTGAGACCACAGCACCCAATGTTACTTGCGCCTGTGTAGCCATCAGAGATAACAAACAATAGAAGGCAATACAACCCATCACACCAATACCATAAATATATGAGAATGTTACTTTGCCACTCTAAAAATGGACGCGAACGTAGCCAAAATAATACCGACATCATCATCATTACAACACGAAATATATAGAGGTTGGTTACATATTGGCGTGTTTGATAAGTGGTTTGGTTCATATGATGAACGCGTCAAAACATATAAATGGGTGATATTGTTGCCGAGTATGACGTTGAATGGTTTGTTATATGCAGTTGTTTAGTTATAGTTTTTAATGCGGGTGTGATAGATATAATCAGCATAAGTTTTGTAGTTGCAGTTGTTGTCATAATACATTCATTCATATTCCATATGCAAAATTCATATTATTTAAGAGCAGCGTGTTGATGTTGAGGTATTGGAAAAGGATAGTTGAAAAGTTGTACAATAAAAATTTGTTTACCAATATGTACGTATGTATTAAAATAAGTGTGTGTAAACTTGTAATGCTATTGTGCTTATATCGTTTTGGCAAATTGCTTTTGAAAATGTCTCGATAATTCCGAATCACGTCGGACGGAATTATAAGATCATTGTAATTATGGAATTTGCAAACATGTAGCAATACATATACAAAATTACACACACCTAAGCTTATGTGTTTACATACTAAAAGCAGAAATCCTCCAAGTGCCAAACAGAAGACCAAAGGACCAGCCATGTCAGTGTCTTGCAGTATGCTTTGGTCTGTGGCGCGCAATGGATTTAGGACAGCTAAAGTCTGAAATCATAAAGAAACTCGTGTTAGTTTTAGAATTGAAAAGGGCCTAGCATTTTTTTAAATGGTGGTTTGGCGCCACTGGGGATAGATGCATTTTCATCAGCTTTATGACTTATTTTATGAACGTGGACAGTAACAACAAAACATATGGCAAACCTGCTCCAAGAGGGTTAAGAAAATATCTCCGTAAGTACTATTAGATCCGGAACCTGCCTATGCAGTTGTTTCAGCCAGGCAAGCATACAAAACCCCAAGCCTAATAAAGACAGTATATTTAAACACGTTAGCTAGGTCGCGCCCGGTATACCCCATTATCAATATACACTATCCGAACCATGTAGAAGGATAAAGGAGACTTTTAGATACTGTAACAGATTAAGTATCTATTAGGTTTGGATTCAAGGTGTTGTGTAGCGGAACCCTCTCAAGGGGTTTGCCAGCGCAATATATAGCTCCTCCAACCCAATTGCCAACCTCACCTACCCGCGGCGAATCCTAGCCGAGGCACGGGCGACTCCGAACTCCTGATGGTTCTAGAGCGTGGGAGAGCGGGATGGCCTAGATAGTTTCATGTGGTCATACCAAATCGTTCCCGAGATGGGCGGGCTAGTACCTTTATGGTGCTTGTTACCAATCAACATGGCCCATGGCCTTCGCGGAGTTTCCTTATCGCTACAACAACAAGCTCTTACTTATCCAGAATCAACCCGATATACGTAATGTCTGTCCTGCATGCGATGTGTCCCTACATGACACCAACAAACTTTCAATTGTAATGTGGAACCTACGCCTCTAACAGCAGCTCACCTCTGGTGCACCCCTGTTCAAACTGCTAGTTTCCTTGCACTCCCGCTAGAGGACTTCAATGACAATTTGTGAGTGGACGCACTTATTGAATGGGGCGAAACACTGTTATCTAACCTTTAACCCGGTGGTATTTACATATGTAAATTAGGCAATTCACAAGGCCTCCTATTCGCCGTATGTGCTATGCTTCAATCAAATTTTGTATTGGAAACCCTGGAAACAACTCAAACCTTAAAAATGTACATGAATATGGCATTCTTTTGGATTCCCCAAATATTTGAAATTTCACATAGCTGTGAATTGCAAAATTTAAGTAAGTCTAAAGACCATTTAGTATGACCACATGAAACCTTCTAGGCCATCCCGCCTAGATCGATGAGGAACTTTGGGTCGCAAGAGCCTCGGCTTCCAAAGAAACAGGATTCACTACGAGTAGGTCGCTTCCCAAGGCAGCCGGTTCTATGTACGGGGCAACTCGGGATTTTTCCCGTCCAAGGGCTGTCATTTCTATGTAACCCCTACTGCTACAACAACAACAACAACAACAACCACGAGAAGGTGATGTTGACAATTGCATTGGAGAAGCTATAAATTGCACTGGCAACCCCTTGAAAGGGTTGCGCTGCACAGTCCCTTTAATCATTTAGGTATTTTAGTCACCCACAATAGGCGCTGTCATCTTGTTGTTGTTGTTGTAGCGATAAGGTTGCTCCCCGAAGGCTTTGTGGAGTGTTATCGATGTGATGGTCCTTTTGCTGTCATCTCTTACTGGCATATGCAAGCAATGACTTGAGCGCTTTGGCACCGGAAAGTATGAATGTTCCAGTAAGTCAATTTCATGATTAATCTAAGTATTTCCTACTGAATAAGAAAAGGGTCACCATTACATAGAAGCTAAAATTTAAGAGTGAAACGTGAGGGTAAATTTTTTTTTTTTTTTTTCAGAAAAGAAAACGCAAAGACAATGATTGACTTCTGAACCCTGCTTATTTTGGTTGCTTACCTTCAAAAATATATGCTGTGGATTTATGCCGAGCTCTGCAAATAAACCAATACCTTAATGAAATAAGTTCTAAATTAGATCAATTATTATTAATTACCTTCCAATAATGGTGGCTCGTCATCAAATTCATTTCCAGCTGCATTTGGTTTAAAACCCGAATCCTGATCATAAGACTGATTTACATATGCATTTGGATCATAGAAACCTCCCAGACCTTGATTACCACCACCATAGCCAGCATCGTAGTTAGGCGGAACGGGAGCTTGAGTATTATCGAATGTTTGGAAATTACTGCAACAGAAATAAACAAATTACCACATAGCCAATAGCGACTTGGGGCCGATTCAAAAATACTCACAGTTCTTGTCCAAATTCAGGCACTTCAAAGTTATACGACTGGTCGCCTCCACTAGTATAGAAATCGTTCGGCCCACTTGCTCCACCCCCGTAAGACATTTTGGTTGCTCGTATTGAGGTGTTCAATGCTAGAGTTGCGATGCACTAATTTGTTTTATAAATTTATTTCCTTAGCTTTATATTTTGGTATCAAGACACTAAATTTAATAAAATGCAAGAAATCTGTTGAAAACACAAAAGACTTTCCCAATTGGTAGTTGTCAAATCAGACACGTCAATTAAAAATGAACACAGGGTGGTTTCAACAGCTGATTTAAAATATTGGGCTGACGGTAGAGGTGGAAAACTATCGATAGTGTATAATATCGATATACGCCGATAGTATGGTAGGGCACTATCGATATATCGATACTATCGAGAAATGTTCGTAGCGGCAGAGAATCTCTTAAGGCTTGGTTTCCTCGAAAGCGGTGCCGCTATTTAGCGGCCGTTACAGCGGCTTTGGGAGTGTTCGAGAGAAAAGTTCTTCGAAAAATTTATGGACCTCTACGCGTTGGCGATGGCGAGTACCGAAGAAGATTTAATGATGAGCTGCACGAGCTATACGCAGACATCAACATAGTCCAGCGAATTAAAACGCAGCGGCTGCACTGGCTAAGCCATGTTATGCGAATGAAAGATGATGCTCCGGCCAAGAAAGTGTTTCTATCGGAACCCTCCTATGGAAGCAGAGGTAGAGGGCGGCCCCCATTCCGTTGGAAGGACCAGGTGGAAAACGATTTAAACTCCCTTGGTGTGACCAATTGGCGCCGGTTGGCGGAGCGAAGGAGCGACTGGCGCGCCTTGTTGGACGGCCATAACCGTTTAGACGGTTAAACGCAAATTAAGTAAGTAAGTACATAGCGGTAGAGTATGTTGTCAAAATTGTTGCAGTGTAGAAGAAGAGAAGTTCACCGTAAAGTAATATAGCGGCAGGGCATACAATATTACGGCCGTCATAACGGTAGAAACTCGTTCATCACCGTTTTTGCCACCGCTATTGTCAAAGCGGTGAACATTTTGTCAAATATTTATAAAATAAACAATATTTTTGAATTAAAATTTTTATGAACATGTTTTATTTTGGTATGTGCATTTAAAAAAATAAGAGGAAAAACTAAAAAAAAGGAAACATTTAAAATAAAATTTTTTGGATCGTCTGCCGTAAATGTTCGTAGTTTCCAACAAAGCAGTGCCACTGAAAACGATAAGTATACCGGGCGTTCTTTAGCGGTCGTAATAAAGCGGCACCGCTTTCCGAGGAAACCAAGCCTTTGTGGAGCACACCTGAGTTTTACAAAGAGACAAAAGTGAAGATATTTGGGAATTGATGCTGTAATTTTTGTAGTTATCGTCGACTAAAACAAGAATTCTAATTTTCAAAGCAATTCCAAAGTTTCGAGTTACCTGTAGAAATAGGTTTTTACATTCAAAAATATTGGCGCAAAGTCATGCGGCGGTTGCAAAAAAACTTGAAAAAACGGCGTATATTTGTGTGAACACAAATGTACATACGTATTAATTCTTCTAAATATGAAATTCAAGTCATTGCAGGTGTGTAAAGATTTTGGAGGAGTTTGGAAAATTAAGGTTCCTGCTCTAGTCGACGATACTTTCAGAGAAAGCAATATCATCTTTCCAAAACCGAAGAATACCCATGCACCCCTCCGAAACCGGTGGTGGGTTTCTGTCCGAGCATAAGATTACACTGGGTTTACAAACAAATCAAAGATCAAATTGAATCTGAGCAAAATACCTCAGTATCAATAATCCGAAAGCTGAAAAAAATTGTATGTCTATCAAAAAATGAAAAACCAGAAAATGACCACGGACCACTCCGAAACCGGGGGTAAAGGATCCATAGTATTTTTGCGCAGAACATCTTTCTGCATTGAAGGCCATCGGCCGCGATTATAAAAAATTACACTTGCCGGTCCAACACCTTTTTTGGGATTTAAATTAAATACGTGCAAAACCTTTTTCTACAACAATTTTCTTTCTATGTAAAACAACCAAATGAAAACTGTTAAATTCAACTATAAAAATATCTCCACACAGAGCTTACAGCTTGGTGTCAATACGCGTCGTTTGATACCCATCCCGATATTTTCGGACGCGTATTAGCAGTCGACCGCTTTTCTAAATTTTTACTAAATTTTGTTGGACGTGTATTAGCACACTTGCTAACGAAGTCAGTCCAGCTTTTGGGGCAGAAGCTTCTTCTTCGCCATCATATTTCTCTTTTGAGGTCGAATATAAAGCGCAACGTGGAGATGATCCCACAATTGCTTGTGTTGCCGCTTGATTTGAACTCCTTTTTTCAATAGGAACAAATCGCCGTGGGTTTATTTTTATTCGAATTGGAAAAATTATTCCAAATAGCAGACATCTTTACTTCCTTTTTGGGGGACACGCTATCCATTTTGTTCAGAATGTGCGAAAGTTGACGATTTATATAAAGAATCGTGAACTTCTATATACTATTAAATTTATAAGAGTATAACAATGCGAAAACTCGTTCCAATTTATACGCGTGTAGAAGTGTGTAAATTCTATCGCTTCTGAAATTTTCGCTCATTTGAAAAAATCAAAATAAGTGCTACGAACATGCCAGCATAACATGAGCTACCAATGCGTTTTTATATTATATATAAACTTACAATTCCTCCACTACAGTACTTTAGACGATAGTATCGATAGTCATAAAACATCGGCAGTACCATCGATAGGCAAAAACTATCGATACATCGATACTATCGTCGATAGTTTTCCACCTCTTGTTGACAGTGTGCCATGGTTCAATTATGTACAGGTTGGCTCATCTCATCAGCTGATTTTATTTATGTCATTGCATGGTCGAAGGGATTGTCAAAGGGAGATGGCAAACTCAATATGAAACCAACACATTGGCAACATTTTACTTACACATACAAAGACTGCTAAGTTTTGTTTTCCTTTCCATACCAACACCAATACACAGATTTTGACAATTTGAACAGACATATTTTGTTGCTTTACAGATGAGCCAACCTGTATATAGTTGAACCATGCAGTGTGCTGAGCTAATCGGAAGTTTGAAGATAAAGGCCCCTATTATGAGCACAATTAACACACATAAGATTGTGCATTCACGAGTTCAAAATTGCGTCGTTCTGCGCATCTATGTACGTCACACTTGACTTCTTCAACCAATGAAAGAAAGAGAGCAAAAAACAAGAGCTAAAGGAAAATGACGTAAAAATTCCCTTTAAAATAATGTTTACATGCGCAATGCGCCACCTTCTATTATTCCATCATGATTATGAGCACTATTCGATCTTCGCTTGCTATCGAACATCGGAAATCGAATTTGAAATTGATATTATGACACCTCATTTCTGTCGAAATTTTTGTTTTGTATCTAATTTTCAAGCGAATAGAAATTTGTTGTCGACTCTATATTGAATAGAAAAAGAATTATTTAAAATGTAAAATTTTTGTCGTTATATCAGGCGCTGAAACTGTTATTCCTTTTTAATATAACTCCTTGCAAAACTATTAATTTTGGACTTTAAATATATTTGATCAATATAAAAATTATTTTCGGATTTTTATTTTTTGAGTTCGATAGAACTAGTTAAACTCGGACTTTTAAAAATAAAAGTCCGGAAATAAAAGTTAAATCAAGGCTTTTATTTTTTAAGGCCGAAATAAAAGTCCCGCTTGATAACAAAGAAACGGTTTATTCGAATTAAAAAAAAAATTTATTTCGGATAAGCCGTTTCTTTGTTATCAAGCGGGACTTTTATTTCGGCCTTAAAAATAAGTCTTGATTTAACTTTTATTTCGGGCTTAAAAAATAAAAATACAGATTTTACTTTTATATGTGGACTTTTATGGAAAAAGTTCGAAAAATAAAAAGGGTGCATAATTCGATATGATATTGCTATAGGGATACCTGGAAACTCAAACATTTTCACCTAGGACAATTTTTTGACCAGGACTTTTTCGACTCCGAAAAAAAAGTAATTATTATTTTCCGTCCCTGATTTATATTCTACTTTTTTACTACCTAGTAGTAATTTTAAACTATTTGAATTAATTTATTAATTTTATATAGGTCCAAGGTCGTGAGTATAAAACAACAGCTTGAAATACTGGTTTAAATTATAGAACAAAATTCCATATAGCACATTATAGAAATGCAACTTTGATTGAAGCAGCTCAGCCTCCTCGTAATTCAATTTTATCCATCTTTCACATATACAATTTTCCAAACATTCAACACCTCTGATAGTACCACAGACACAGTCGGCCGGGCAAGTCCGAGTGCATTTTCGTTTCCAATGCTCCGTTGGTAGGATCCCTGATCACAAAATCGAAGAACTGTTGCCAATTTTATAATGTTAGGAATTGACTTGGCTCTTGTGCATTGCTGCAGCAGTTCATCTGTACTGGACAACAAGTCCATGAACGCTTCTTTGGACAGTCTGAAGTTTTGAATAAATCTATAAACAAAACTTAACAACTTATTTAGGAAGCTACACTTACGTGGTAGAATTCATTTCCAAAAGATTTGAAACATCCCTCACCCGTCTTCTTCTGGCTAGCTCCAGTAAGCTTTCCTCTTCATTTGGCGAATCATCAAACCACAATTCCGTCGTAGTCATACTTTTATTTTTAATATTTGTATTTAATAACTAGTTGTGCTTTTGTTTATTTATTTTATGTTATTTGACCGAGTATTGGAAATGTGCTATTGCGCACTTTTGAATTTATCGAAGTTCACAATAACGCTTGCGTTCATCGAACGCGCGTCATAATACCGAATGAAAATTTGTTCGATCAGCTCTTTCGAGCACAGTCGAAGATCGACTTTGTCTCATGATAAGGGCCAAACATTTTGCGTCTATCCAAATATATTCACGAAAACCGGAAAAATCACACCAAACGCGGGGATCAGATCCATAGTAATTTGGCACAGAACACCTATCTGCATTGGCGGCCTTCTACCAAATTTTAAAAAATAAACCTGGCCAGTCCAACGCTGGTTTCGGATCAAAATTAAATCCGTGCATAACCTGTTTCTACAGAATCAATGTTCCTACGTACAAAAAAAAAAAACAGCAACCGCATGAAAATGTTCAACTTCAACTGTAAATATCTCCTTACAGTTAGCATTTGTCTTTTCCGCCTTCGAATTTTTGTTGCCGAGGTCAATACGTGTCGTTTGACATGTCTCCCGATGCGTTTTACCAGTCGACCGTTGTTCTCAACTTTTGTCTAACGAAACATTTTTCTATTTGGTGCAGACTCTTAGACTGTGTGGATATATAAAATGGAAATTCGGCACTTGATAGGAACTTAACAGCCTAGGCAATTTTAGCCATTGAGTAGCAAGATAGGCCAGTGTTTCCTGGTCCTCCAAAACTGACGGTAATTGGGGAACCCAAAAGGAATCGAGTTTGTTTCCACTTCCGAACTTAGTGGAGCTCCTGCCCTTCCTCTGCTGCCAATTTGGGTATCGCTAGGAATAGGTTTCTTGGGCCGAAGAGTCTTCATTTACCTTTATGGCATAGCATGAAATGGGCAGCGAATCTTTTGGGCTTTCATTTGTTGCACTGTGTTCATGTCTGCGGTAAGCCTCTAAAGCTCTTCATTTAAATTCCCAAATGGCTAAGCATTTTTAAATATACGCACGGGGATATAATGCCTGTCAAGCGCTTATACCCACAGACCGATTTTTGAGGGTTCAAAAGAAATATTTCTGTGGATTTAAGTCGCTTCTTACCACAGATATACCACCATTCCGCGGAAGTGGAGCATACGTGATTCATATTCCCCAAAGCGCTGTCCACATTCATAAATTAGATAGGTGCCATTCGGAGTCGGGGTAAAATGTGTAGGTCCCGGTCCGCCGATTTGTAGGAAAAATTTAAAGGAGCACGACGGGAATTTGAAGCGAAGCTCGGCTAAAATCACTTTGGTGGTTATCGCGCCGTATATTTACAACACCGGATTTGGGTCTCAAAGGAACGAGCGTCTTCCTTGTTTTAAAGTCAACAAGTGAATAATTATTTAAAGTCCCTTGAGCTTCCGACTTGTGGCAATAACTACAAAGGCGGAATGGGGAAAATTGCCCAGATGGCTAAGGGCCAATGATGATGAGCGATGGCCAGCAAAATTCCGTTATTGGAGTCAACAGTGGTGTGTGATGCCAACAAGGAATTTTAAGTACTTCTGTACTTTGGGTAAGCATTTCTATTTCTATTTGTTTCTGCAATAGATATTTATCTCTTTCGAATCCACCATTATAAATTATATATATGTATATAACTTTTTGAACCAAGTGGCTTTTCTACTCTCATTTGGCTTCTTATAGTCAATTTGCTTGTGTAAAGTCATTTTCCTTATGAATCTTTCGTGAAAAACTTGACTCATGTAAAAAATAATGGGGCGCCGCTTTCAGGTCCTGGTCGGTTCACGGCACACTATCCCTTTTTCATTGGGAATCTTCCTCAGGTGTCAAAATAAAGTAGCAAAGCTTGATATAAGCCATATACGCTTCTACTGTCCCTCTGATTTGATTGGTCTGAGATCCTTCATATCCCATTGAATTGAAAAATTCGATAACATTGAAACTCCCACGCTGTTTGTTGTTGTTGTTGTAGCTATAAGGTTACTCCCCGAAGGCTTTGGGGAGTGTTATCGACGTTATGGTCCTTTGCCGGACACATATCCGGTATGCTCCGGTAACACAGCACCATAAAGGTACTAGCCCGACCATCTCGGGAACGATATATATCATAAACAAATGAGCCAAAATCCCGCATTCCGGAATTGTTGTATTTGTAATCGAATTGGAAAAAAAGTTTGGTGACGTAGAGTTTTTGAAGTTTTTCGTTTTATTACATTTCTCTCATATTTCGCTACCAGTGTTCAGAGTATTTAAAACTGTTACCTGAGTAAACGACTACGCCGGAGCAAAAATTTAATTTTCGGAGTATATTTTTTTTTCCTTTTTGAAAGCGGGCGAACAACTACCATCAAATTAATTTGGTGGCTTGGCAAACCCTTCGATTGTGTTTTTACCGTGAAATGTTTCTCAGCAAAAAAGTTATCTGCCTTATCAGGTGCACATGGAGTCGGTTTCAAGACCGGGGCAGATTCCTGTAGAAACGATAATGGCGACATGATAACTGACGTACAGAGTGTGGGGGAAGACAAACTCGATACCCCGATCGCCGATGATGAAAAATACGCTCCGACATCCGACTATGGTGAAGTGAGAATAGCAATATCACGGCTAAAAAATTACAAGGTGCCAAGTAAAGACGGGATACCTGCCGGGCTGTTCAAACATGGAGGCGAAGAGTTGGTATAAAATAAAGAAGCAAAAAAAAGTGGGTCTCGCAGTAAATGTGGACAAGACGAAGTACTTGCTGTTGTTGTCGTTATAGCGATAAGGTTGCTCCCCGAAGGCTTTGGGGAGTGTTATCGATGTAATGGTCCTTTGCCGGATACAGATCCGGTACGCTCCGGTACCACAGCACCGTTAAGGTGCTATCCCGACCATCTAAGGAACGATTTATGTGGCCAAATTAAACATTCAGGCCATCCCTTCCCTCCCCACCCCCAAGTTCCATGAGGAGCTTGGGGTCGCCAGAGCCTCGTCTGTTAGCGAAACAGGATTCGCCGCGGATAGGTGAGGTTGACAATTGGGTTTGGAGAAGCTATATATTGCGCTGGCAACCTGAAGGGTTGCGCTACATAGCCCCTTGAATCTGGTATTTTAGTCGCCTCTTACGACAGGCATACCTACCTCGGGAATATTCTGACCCCCTAACCCGCTGGGTTACTTGCTGTCATCGTGGCCTTTGTGGTCACGACACTATTGACGGATATAAATTCGAGACTGTGAAGGATTTCATCTATTTGGGAAGCTGCATTAAAATCAAAAACAATGTCGGGCTATAAATCAAATGGAGAATAACTCCTGCCAACAAGTGCTTCTTTAGGCAATTGAAAAGTAAAGTCCTTCCTCGACGAACAAAATTCGTGCTCTACAAGTCACCCATCATACCTGTCCTGATGTATGGCTCGGAATCATGGAAGGTGTCGGGAGAAGATGAGATGGCTCTTGGAGTATTGGAGAGAAAGGTTCTCCGGAAGATTTATAATCCTATCCGTGATGTCGACGGCGGGTATCGAAGGAGATATAATGATGAGCTATATGAGCTTTTCGCAGATATGACGATAGTGCAGCGAATAAAAACAGAAAGTTCGCTAGCTAGGTCATGTTATGCGGATGAACTAATACGCCCCGACAGTTTGTAAATAGGGGAAAGAGAAGATCTTCACTGAGTTAGGAGAGACAGTTGGAGGAAGATTTGGCCTCGCTTGGTGCTCCCAATTGTTATCGCAAAACAGGGTTAGCTGACCTTGCTGACTCAACGTACATCATTTTTATATAAAACTTCAAGAAGTGCTGTATGTTGAATTTTGGCAGAATTTACACATCGCTTCCGGACATATTTTTTGCTTAAATTTTACTCCTTCTATTATCATTCCGTACGAAAAAAGTACAAAAACTGTGAGTAAAATTTTTGTTATATTGGCCTACTGATTTGTAAGATCGCGGGTTCGAATCGAGCTCAAGGCCTAACAATAATTATATTATCATTATTATTGTTACGATAAATTTTTTCTTAATTGAAAAAATTATTAAATTAGAATAGAAGAAAGAAAAAATTTAGACAACTGCCAAAGCTCGTTGTATAGATCCATTTCGGGAACTGCTAAAGTCCTTCATCGGCAACGTTTAGGCGCCGCTGCTATAACCATTCAGCCATCACAGCGGTTTTTTGTTTGTCTTCATTATCCCTATTTCTATTCTGGTTCTTGCCAATTGATATTCACAGCACTGCAACATCTATTTCAGAATGGATGTGAAAATTAGACTAAACGTTGCCGATGAAGGAATTTAGCAGTTCCCGAAATGGATCTCGATACGAGTTTTGGCAGTTGTCTAAATTTTTTCTTTCTTCTATTCTAATTTAATAATTTTTTCAATTAAGAAAAAATTTATCATAACAATAATAATGATAAAATAATTATTGTTAGGCCTTGAGCTCGATTCGAACCCGCGATCTGTGAGTAAAATGTGAACAAACATGTCTTAAGACACGAACAATGAATTCACGTCATTTCATCCAATCGTAACTTATAAACAATCAGCTTTTCCTACGTATTAGTAGTATACTATTTAGGTAGTGATACTATTTAGTTTTCGACTCGACCCAAATAAACCTTTGAGATAAAAAATGTAGTAGGAGGTAAGAGCGGTGCAAAATAATCCGATTGGAATAAAGTCTGAACACTGCGTCAGCAATGAACCATGTTGTCTAAAGCGTGACGTCACGCCAATAAAATTTATTTCCCAGCTAACTATGATTTTTTGCTCCCTCATTTTTTAATGCGGGATCTGTTTATTGGTTCATGATATATATGGCCACATTAAACCTTCAGGCCATCTCTCCCGCCCCACCGCCAAGTTCCATGTGGAGCTTGGCGTCGCCAGACCGTCGTCTGTTAGTGAAACGGGATTCGCCGCTCGAAGGTGAGGTTGACAATTGGGTTGGAAAAGCTATATATTGCGCTACACAACCCCTTGAATCCCACTCGCACCCTGTCTATAGCAATATCGAGATCAAGCTAATTACAAAGATCGCTGGAAAGACCGGAAGTTTATCCGACATATAACACATATAACCAAACGATTTCTTTCAGTGTTATCCGGACATTACATTCTTTTGTATTAAGTTAACTCCGACCTCTTAATTTTAGAACCCAACACTAGCTAAATAGCATATATCATAGAGTTAAATATCATGATTCAAAATTATTTGAAGGCAAAACAATTCAACACTTGTCTTATTGATAGTAATATTTTATAAGAGGATAGGCAACGAAATTCGCCGATATAACATCTTATATATCTTTTTTATTTTACCTCAAGGATGCCACGTGTTATAGTACAAAAAATTAACAATGATGAACAAATACGCGATTTTAAGGAATTGGGTAAGTTTTATAAAGCGCACTCCTCAAGTTTTAGCCTTAACGGAACTGCAAATTTAGGTACTGATGCTAAAGAATTAATAAAAGCAGCTATGGATGCACGCCGCAATGCTTATTGCCCGTATAGTAATTTTCAAGTGGGCGCAGCTATACAAACGGCGGACGGATCAATTTATACCGGTTGTAATATTGAGAATGGATCCTACCCGGCTGGTATATGCGCCGAGCGTACAGCTGCTTGTAAGGCCATCAGTGATGGTAAGCGAGATTTTGTGGCATGTGCCGTTGTGGCACAACAGGAAAAAGGATTTACCACACCATGTGGACTTTGTCGGCAGTTCTTGGCTGAATTTGCACAGCAAGGAGACTTCCCATTATATTGTACCAAGCCAGGTTGTCCACCATTGAAAGTACTGGCGACGACTATACGTGATCTTTTGCCACGTAGTTTTTCATTTTTGGGAAACAAATAAAACATTGGCATTGGAATAGGGATAGGATAGATTTTGTATATAGTATGTAGATAAAACTTATTTTTTATATAATAAATTTAAAACATTTGGCAGTCATGTATGTAGTAGTGGATTCCTTTCAAGGAGGAAAACGAGCATACGCGGTATGCTATCATAGAGATCGCGTCACTGTTGTCGGATATAAATGGGGAACTGAAAAACTTAAGTTTATCTGAGTACCAGAATTAACGGAGAAAGCGACCGCAGCTTAGATCAAATCAACCTCAGAAAGTCTTGCCCACAAGTGTTACTTTGGACTGAGGCAATCGAGGTGTAAATTTCTATCAACGAACAAAAGTCACGCTCTATAAATTTCATATCTATCATGATATCAATCAGACGGTGTAGACACAAGGTGATATCCCTTGAAGAGCTCTCCAGAAAACTTAGGAAGGTTGTACAAAGATGAGCTGAGTTAAGTTTACGCTGATATGAACATAGTGCAACGAATCAAAGTCCAAAAGATCCGCTTTCTATGTTAAGCGACGATGACATTTCGCTTCAGAAAGTATTGCTATCGACTTACGCACTTAGAAGCTGCTCATGATTTGCGTCAACGCGAATTGGACAACGCTTTGGGGACAAAATAAGGGGACATCATCATGTAGGAAAATGACCTTAGGGTAACCCTCGAATGTGCTTGTATGATATGGGTATCAAATGGAAGGTATTAAAGAGTATTTTAAAAGGGAGTCGCCATAAAGGTGGACCAGGGGTGACTCTATAATGTTTTTGTACGATATGGGTATCAAACGAAAGGTGTTCATGATTATTTAAAAGGGAGTGGGCCTTAGTTCTATAGGTGGACGCCTTTTCGAGATATCGACATAAAAGTAGACCAGGGGTGACTAGAATGCGTTTGTACGATATTTGTATCAAATGAAAGGTGTTAATGAGTATTTTAAAAGGGAGCAAACCTTAGTTCTAAAGGTAGACGCTTTTTCGAGATATCGCCATAAAGGTGGACCAGGGGTGACTCTAGAATGTGTTTGTGTTTGTACGATATGGGTATCAAATGAAAGGTTTTAATGAGTATTTTAAAAGGGAGTGGGCCTTAGTTCTATTGGTGATCGCCTTTTCGAGATATCGACAAAAAGTAGACCAGGGGTGACTCTAGAATGCGTTTGTACGATATGGGTATCAAATGAAAGGTGTTAATGATTATTTAAAAGGGAGTGGGCCTTAGTTCTATAGGTGGACGCCTTTTCGAGATATCGCCATTAAGGAGGACCAGGGGTGACTCTATAACGTGTTTGTACGATATGGGTATCAATTTAAAGGCACTAATGAGGGTTATAAAAGGGAGTGGACCCTAGTTCTATAGGTGAACGCCTTTTCGAGATATCGCCATAAAGGTGGACCAGGGGTGACTCTAGAATGCGTTTGTACGATATGGGTATCAAATGAAAGGTGTTAATAAGTATTTTAAAAGGGAGTGGGCCTTAGTTCTATAGGTGGACGCCTTTCGAGATATCGCCATAGAGGTGGGCCAGGGGTGAATCTAGAATTTTTTTGTACGATTTGGGAATCAAATGAAGGGTGTTAATGAGTATTTCAAAATTGAGTAGGCCTTAGTTCTATAGGTGGACGCCTTTTCGAGATATCGAAATAAAGGTGGACCAAAGATGACTCTAGAATTTGTTTGTACGATATGGGAATCAAATGAAAGGTGTTAATGAGTATTTAAAAGGGAGTGGGCCTTAGTTCTAAAGGTGGACGCCTTTTCGAGATATCGCCATAAAGGTGGACCAGGGGTGTCTCTAGAATTTGTTTTACGATATGGGTATCAAATGAAAGGTGTTAATGAGTATTTTAAAAGGAACTGGGCCTTAGTTCTATAGGTGGTCGCGTTTTCGAGATATCGACATAAAGGTGGACCAGGGGTGACTCTAGAATGCGTTTGTACGATATGGGTATCAAATGAAAGGTGTTAATGATTATTTAAAAGGGAGTGGGCCTTAGTTCTATAGGTGGACGCCTTTCGAGATATCGCCATAGAGGTGGCCCAGGGGTGACTCTAGAATGTGTTTGTAAGATTTGGGAATCAAATGAAAGGTCTTAATGAGTATTTTAAAAGGGAGTGGGCCTTAGTTCTAAAGGTGGACGCCTTTTCGAGATATCGCCATAAAGGTGGACCAGGGGTGTCTCTAGAATTTGTTTTACGATATGGGTATCAAATGAAAGGTGTTAATGAGTATTTTAAAAGGGAGTAGGCCTTAGTTCCATAGGTGGACGCCTTTACGAGATATCGCCATAAAGGTAGACCAGGGGTGACTCTAGAATTTGTTTTACGATAAAGGTATCAAATGAAAGGTGTTAATGAGTATTTTAAAAGGGAGTAGGCCTTAGGTCTATAGGTGGACACCTTTTCGAGATATCGCCATAAAGGTGGACCAGGGGTGACTCTATAACGTGTTTGTACGATATGGGTATCAAATGAAAGGTGTTAATGAGTATTTTAAAAGGGAGTGGGCCTTAGTTCTATAGGTGGACGCCTTTTCGAGATATCGCCATAAAGGTGGACCAGAGGTGACTCTAGAATTTGTTTGTACGATATGGGAATCAAATGAAAGGTGTTAATGAGTATTTAAAAGGGAGTGGGCTTTAGTTCTAAAGGTGGACGCCTTTTCGAGATATCGCCATAAAGGTGGACCAGGGGTGTCTCTAGAATTTGTTTTACGATATGGGTATCAAATGAAAGGTGTTAATGAGTATTTTAAAAGGAAGTCGGCCTTAGTTCTATAGGTGGCCGCCTTTTCGAGATATCGACATAAAAGTAGACCAGGGGTGACTATAACGTGTTTGTACGATATGGGTATCAAATTAAAGGTTCTAATGAGGGCTTTAAAAGGGGGTGACCCTTAGTTGTATATGGGAAGGCGTTTTCGAGATATCGACCAAAATGTGGTCCAGGGTGACCCAGAACATCATCTGTCGGGTACCGTTAATTTATTTATATATGTAATACCACGATACTGTTCCTGCCAAGATTCTAAGGGCTTATGATTTCGCCCTGCGAAAATTTTTCATTTTCTTCTACTTAATATGGTAGGTGTGTTTTACAAAGTTATGTTTTGCGTCAATATACCAATCCAATTTTCATGTTTCATCCCTTTTTTCATATTTGGTATAGAATTATGGCATTTTTTAATTTTTTGTAATTTTCGATATCGATAAAGTGGGGGGACGGATTTCAGCGATTTTTATACCAAGGTAAAGTGAGTTCAGATAAGTACGTGAACTAAGTTTAGTAAAGATATATCAATTTTTGCTCAAGTTATCGTGTTAACGGCCGAGCGGAAGGACAGACGGTCGACTGTGTATAAAAACTGGGCGCGGCTTCAACCGATTTCGCCCATTTTCACAGAAAATAACTATCGTCATAGAATCTATGCCCCTATATTTGCTAATAAACCAAATATTTATTTTATTTTTAAAAATTTATATTTATTTATGTTTGAGTTTAAATATTTTCATACTAATAAGAATTATCATTTTTTGAAGTTATTCAAAAATTTTAAGTTAACACGAAAAAATTAAAAATTATTTTAAAAATTAAAGTAAAGAGTACAAAGTAGTTAACACTATATTTACTCCCCCTCCAAGAAAATTTAAAACAAACAAATTATTAATTAATATTAAATGTAACCTTTTTTTGTTTTTTGTTGTTTAATGTATTTGATTTGTATTTAAATTAGTGTTAATAAGTATGTTTGCTGGTTAATTTGTTAGGCCAATAATATTTATTTGGATCACATTGTTGTTGTATTTGCATGTTAATGCAACAACAATGTGAACCACATGGAAATCGCCACTTGATACTAATCATACATTTTTGGTTACCGCCATACCAAAGGATGCAATTTCATAACAACCGTTTTCGCGTACCGGAGTGACAGTAGTTTTACCAGCACCAATCGCCCCAATTTCAATATGACGACTAAGCAGGATACTATAGATCGTTTATCTGTCTCAGCCCCAGCGATGTGGACACGCCGTACCTTTACAGTAATAAAGAAGTTAGGACTACGGATGGCTCAAAAAATAGGAAAGCAAACTGGTATATTCTCAAAATATCTACGATTTTCTGACGTGTTTTCTATGCGGAGGTTTATGATATAGGAAAAGATTCAAACCTGCTACAAGAAAACGAAGTTGCAGATGTCATTTTAACTAACTTTGCTGACGACGATGTTGCCTTTATGGCATTAAAATTAAAGTTTTAAATCTGATCTATTAGATACGGAAGTGCCGAGATTAACGTCTTTATATTTTTTTTTTTTTGATGAGTCCCTGCAAGTTGAAATATCGGCAAGAACAAAATCGATGCTGAGAGGATCAAAAAAATAGAAAGTTACATATGACTACGTCTGGAAAGGAAAAGAACGAGTTCCTTAGCAAACTAACCAATTCTGTCAGGATTAGTAGAAAGAGATGCACCTACCAACCAAAGTCCAGTCCTTTTTAAAATACCCATTAACACCTTTCATTTGATACCCATAACGTACAAACACATTCTAGAGTGACCTCTAGTCCACCTTTATGGTGACTATGGCCCACTCTCTTTTAAAATACTCTTCTATACCTTCCATTTGAAACCCTAGGTTCATTTTGATAAATGGTGATTTTCCCTTATTTTGTCTCCCAAGCTCTCAGCTGAGTATGTAATTTTCGGTTACACCCGAACTTAGCCTTCCTTACTTGTTATTGCTAAATTTTTCCTACAAATTTCCTAAAAAAAAAGTTTTCTGCAAATGTTGTCTATAATCTTTTGGGGAATACAAAGTTAAGCATATATGACACTACTTTATTTTTGCTTGGATTCCAAGCTAAAAAAAATGACGAAACTTTATCGGAACTTCAAAACACAAAAACAATTTCTATCATGAAAAAGCGAGACCACTATTCTCCCATAATTAGTGAGTTTGGCATGTTTTGTTTATGTTTTACATTTTATTTTTACATAAAATTTTTAACAATAAAAACAATGCAAATAACACGCGCAAATTATTAATTATTAATGATTCACTTTTTTCACAAGAAACTTGATTTTAATTGTGTTTTTATGCACCAAATTTTCAAACTAAAAACAAAATTTTCATTTGTCAGAAAAAAATAAAGAAAAAACGGCCGAATGTAAAAAAACCCTATCGAAAAACAAACTGGCTCGTTTGTTTTTAATGAACTAGGTTGTATTTTTCTTGTATTTCGTTAGTTTTTTGAAATATAGTTTATACACTTACACCAGTACTGAAGCCGTATTAGGAGGGAGTGCGACAAAAAATTGAAGATAAAATACAGGAAAAAATACACGAAAATAAAGTATTGTCATATAGGTATTACGTTTATGTTTATGTTTAAAAAATCCTGGTAGCGCCTTATGTAGTTATTATATTTCTAAATGTATAGTAAGACCTACTCCGATCGTAGTAGATTTCAAAGGCAGTTTTGCATAATAGACAACCCTCTAAATTATGCATTCCGAACGGGGATGAGAACACCTGAATATTAATTTCATCATGCATATAGGCATAAGCCATGATTCAATCACAAGAGGTTTGCTCGACGGACACATTTTTTGACAATTGCAGCCATTTTGCTCCCAAATCGAATTGACATCCGTTAACTGTGATGTTTCTTTGCGATTTTTCGAAAAATATTAGTAGTAGAAATAGGAAGCAATTAGTTTACAAATACCCGATAAGTACTGAATTCCATAGTTCCTAAGAACATTTTTTTAATTTTATGATGAATTTATTAACTATGCCATGATCTATTAGTGTGGCTGAACATAAGTTTTATGAAAAGTACGGACACCAAGGAATCGTTCACTTTCGATTCACGTAAAAATGTCATTAGTAAATAATGGAGATGCCATAACGAAATATACTCATTGGGCATGTTAACTTATTCAGGTAAACGTCTAGAACAGGAGTATACTGCTAATACACGTCCAAAACGACCGAGAGAGGTGACCTTGACAACAATAATCCTAAGGCGGAAAAGAAAAATTGTATCTCTGTCCGGAGATATTTTTTCAGTTGAAGTTGGCAATTGTCATGTAGTTGTTGGAATGTTTTTGTGCACTGAAAAAGATTTTGTATACGAAGGGATTTTGCACGCATTTAATTTTGATCACACCTCATTAGTGGACCGGCTAGGGTAATTTTTTATAAGCTCACCTGAAGGCCGCCAACGCAACCCGGGGTCATTTTTCGGTTTTTCGTCAATACCTTTTGAACGATCTAAAATTTTTATTTCCGCCTTCGAATTATTGTTATCGAGGTAAATACGTATTCCGAATATTCTAAATTAACGGTTTATCCCGAACGCTTCCATGAATACTTAACGGAGAAGAGCTTGCCGAAATTTCAGAATAAAAAGGTGAATACTTCCTGTGTAGCAGGACCGCACAAAAGCTTAACTCTTCTGTCAAAGTCAAAGTAGGAATATAGAGTAAGACAATAAGCCATTTTCTTTTATATTTGTTTTTGTCAGTTCATTGCGGCTGCTGAGTAGCGTATTACCCCATGTCGGCTGCCTGTTCAAAATCATGCTATTTCAAAATAGTTTTCAAAAATTTCCCAATTCAGGATTTGTCACAAAACCGCCCTATATTAGAGTTAGATTGAAGAACGCTTCTTATGACAAAATGCATTGAACTTATGCTCATGTAAGGAGTTTTGGAAACAAATTTTGAGATAGCGCATTTTTGAATAAAATTCTAACGTACGGCATTCTTCAAACAATTTCTGAAAGAATGACCAAACCAACATAACTTTATCAATTCACGAAATATTTAGTAGAAAATTAATTATTTCCCCCAAAACCTGTTGGCATTTACAAATTTATTATCACTACTAATATACTACTAAAGATACTTGTCTACTACAATTTCACTGAAGGGGATTGAATTATTCCCCGATTTCCTTACTTCGTAAAAGCAACCCGTCCAGATTTTTCAATTTGGGAGTGTCAAAGATCTGTCATCATTGAAGAACAAATCTCTAGTAATTGAATCATGGGCATAAGCTATGTACAAATTTACATGATTTTTTTTGCTTTGTTTACATTTTTTTTAAAGTGTTATTTCCGTGAAATGTGCTTTATTTGTTTTACAATAAAATATGAATTGTTTTGTACAAATATAAAGTGTAGCTATTGTTTTCTTGGAAAAAAATCTACCAACTTCTACCACTATTTTAATTTTTCGTCTACCACCATTCTCTTTTTAAAGGTCCGTGCACTGACAGATCGGTCATATATCATGGACAGCGTCGTTCAGTAGACCACCGGAGTTGACTCCAGCACATCCGTCACTGCTTTTAAAGCTGAAGACATTGGTGCTTTATCGGTAACCTGACACGACCTATCTTATGAGTGTGCAATGTAAACGAAAACTCACCGACGTGCAACGCCCGTACGTACGTAGCCCGGAACGTAGAAATCAAAACAATTTTGATTTTTTCCGTAAGAACGTGTCAGCTGATCGCTCTCTCACTAGACAGAGTTGCCTAGTAAACTTTTATGCAAAAACACCTAATTAAAGTTTGAAAAATTGTGAAAATAATTCGAAATAATTATGTAAAAGTGCAGATTATAAATATGTAATCTACTTATATTTATTTAATATTAATTCCAGCCTTTTACAACATCAAACATTTAATTGGAAAAAGTTGATGTTTCCATGCTTGGGGGTTCGGTCAAACGTGTTTCGTACGACAAACGTTCGTACGTACGGAACACGTCGGTGGGTATTTGCCCCTTTATGCAAATCATAAGGCTTTGAGTATATTTTCCTGTGAGGCATTTTATAACAAAACCACCACTTCAGTAGACTCTTCCATTCTCTTTGAGCTCAGTCGCAATCTCTTTCAGGTAACACAAATGCAAACAATAATTTGAGCGCGCTGATAAGGAAAAGAGAAGAGAAAAAAGCGAAAATGTCTCGGCCGTCTTTTGGCCAGAAGAACGATATTTCTGAATGAAAATACAAAACATTTAGTTGGTGAACAAAATTCGAAGACAGTGTGACGTGCACAAGAATTGGATTGATGTGGACCGTGGTGCAAAATACGTATCTAAGAAATTTTACTCTTTAAAATAAATATATTACAGAAGATATTAAACAATTTGACTAAATTTTGAATAAAAAAAAATTAAATATGGACGTTTATGCAGTAACGGGCTTAAGGAAACCAGAAATCGTAGAACATATTAGTAAATACAGTGATTTGGGTGAGAATATAAATACATTTGGAATTGATAAAGAAATTTTAGATTTTTTTTATCGTTTGACCGTGCGAATAGTTATAAGTACATAAATATGTATGCACTCAGGTAGAATGCGTATGTACATTAGGGATGTTGCGAATGTTGGAGTTCGAAAACGCGGAGCTTCTTGTGTTCATATTGACCGACTATGTTTAAATTCGTTAGTCAGTCTGTAGTTGGTATAATATTTATATACCTACTTACCTATGTACATATTGTTTTAAAAATAGCCGCTTTATATAATCCCTGTGGGGTTCCCCCCGTAGAATATACCAGCGGCAAAGAGGCGACAAAAATGAAATTAAAATCCAATAGGTACATGGTTGTTGTGAGCTTGGGTCCTGCTACATAAAAGCCTCCAAAACAACAAGCTTCAGATGAAATCTCCATTTCTGGTGACGACCACGGTTGCAAAACTCCGCCTCTAAATTTGAAGTTTATGTTGAATGGGCATCGGAAAAATTATAGTTTTTTTTTATCCTTGCAAATACAGCTGAAATGCGTTTTATCTTTCATGAAAATGAAATGGTATATTAATTTCGGCACGAATCCCAAAATTGTAAGTCGTCAAAGGAAATAGATAGACCCACCATTAAGTATACCGAAATAATCAGGATGAAGAGCTGAGTTGATTTAGACATGTACGTCTGTCTGTTTGTATGCAAACTAGTCCCTCAATTTTTGAGATATCGTGAGAAAATTTGGTAATCGGGTATATTTAGGTGCCTGGTTAGACATTTGTCGGAACGGGCCGGATCGGACCACTATAGCATATATCCTCCATACAACCGATTTTTCAGAAAAAGAGGATTTTTGTCATATCTTCCTTAATTATCAGATTGAAGCTTCAAACTTCACCATATACTTTCGTATATTGCACATATTGTTGTCTGAAAAAACGGATGAGATCGGTCGTATATATAGTATACATATATCCCCCACATCCGATTGTTCGGATAAGAAACTTTTCTTAATTACTGCCCTATTTTAAGAGCTAGGGGCTTCAAATATCAACGAATACTTACGTATATAGCATATATTGTTGTGTGAAAAAATCATAGAGATCGATAGTATATACAGTATATATATGGTGGTATATATAGTATATATACGGTGGTATATATAGTATATATATATAGTATAAATATATATTTTTTCGCAATTGCAGCCCCATTTTAATAGCTAGAAGCTTCAAATTTGACCAAATGCTTACGTATATAGCACATATTATTGCCTGCAAAAATCATACAGAGTTGTGGTATATATATTATATACCCCATATAAACTGTCATTTTTGCCCCTTTTTTACGGCTAGAAGCTTCAAATTTCATAAAATACTTACGTTTACGTCATATATTGTTGAAATACCTGATTCGTAGTTATAGTTTTTACATGCAGACCACAAAAAACGTGAAACTTTGCATCCTCACACAAAGTACCCACCTATTTTTGATATTAAATTTATCTTAAAAATCGTTTAGGTATGTACATCTGTTCACTATATATTTCTTATCTTATACTTCAGACTATTTGTAGATTACGAACGGGATAAGATTATTGTTCAGACCCATTCATGAAAGGTATGAAGTCTTCGGCACAGCCGAAGACAGTCCCGTCCTTACTTGTTTTATTTTAACTTTAGTCTTTGACATCCGAATTTTTAAACCTATGTATATGCCATTGTTTTGGACTTGCTCTATAATTCCTTTTTTTCCTTCTTTTTTCCTTTTGAGATCTGAAGTCGTTTTTATATAATTGAGTCTGCTAAACCAGTTGTAGCCCCATAAATATTGATTTTTGGCTCCCCAAACTGTAAAAAAAATGACTACAGCAACGGCTACAGAGTTTTAAAGGACATTAGGAAAATTTTAAAGTTTCAAACTAAGGGGTGTTCTTTCGCAACTTTTTTATTTCGTATGGAGACCAACCAAGTTTTAAGGCCGATTGGGAATTGCGACTTCTATAACACTAGTCAGGAGAAGTAAAACACCAGTCGGAACCGCGATGTTGCTTTTGTGGTGTCAAGGAGACTTCGCCACTTAGTACGATTGTCTACGCTTGTGAACGAGCGTCTACCCATAATCCGCATCGATGTAAGTGAACTATGTAAGTGAAAGTTGTTCGGTCCAACAGACGGAGACATCAACCCTCTCGATAAACATCTCCCAACGGTGTTTCTGAGCGTTGTCGCAAGGAAAAGAGAGAATAATGCCCAAAAAATTTGCGGTGAGGTTGACTTGTCCGATAGCCCATTCCCCGATAACAAAATATATAAAAAAGGCAATATCCCGGCTAAAAGTTACATGGGGCCGAGAAATGACGAACAAATCGCCGAGCTTTTCAAACAAGGGAGAAAAGAGTTCATATAGACCG
Source organism: Eurosta solidaginis (assembly GCF_040869045.1). NCBI lineage: Eukaryota > Metazoa > Arthropoda > Insecta > Diptera > Tephritidae > Eurosta > Eurosta solidaginis. The sequence continues at coordinate 260,912,644 of NC_090320.1, read as the reverse complement.
CCTTATACACAAAAAAGACGCTAATTACCACGAATCAGCTAAAGACTGAAGCCCAACAACACCGAACTGATGGGCACTATCAGTTAGAGTTCTTGATGATCGACTATTCGAATAATCGATTGGCAAAAGTTGTTTTGTAAAATAATGGATTATCACCAAATCGGCTAGTAATTTAGAGGATTCAAGGGGTTAATAAGCGCAATTCAGAGCTTCCGCAACTCAATGGTCAACCTCAGCTACGCGACCCGATTTCTGTTAATTTCACAACATATATAACAATTCCCAGAAATCATTGAACAATTTTACAAGAAGATACTATTCGAGCTTTCTGCGCTTCGAGGGCGATCTTAAGGCCACAATAGAGGTAGACGGTTGGCGCAAGGGTGCTCAATTGGCGGACGAGGCGATACATGTGTACACAGATGGTTCCAAAGTAGTGGAAGGAGTAGGGTTTGCGGTATACTGTGCTGATCCGGAAATAAACAGATCCTACAGGCTGCCGGATTACTGTAGCGTTTTCCAAGCGGAAATAGTAGCCAAACCAAAGCAGTAGAAACCCTAGAAGTGAATAGCTTAAGCTGCAACCGTGTTAACTTTTATATTGACAGTCAAGCAGCAATTTAGACAATAATCTCCCATAGCACAGCATCTAAATGCGTGTTAGAGTGTAAGTAGTCCGTGGAGAGAATCGGGACAGGAAGAATCATACATCTATATTGGGTCCCAGGGCATATAGGTATAGATGGGAATGAAAAAGCGGATGAACTAGCTAAAAAGGGCGCATCCCTTGCAGCTTGCTGAGTAGACCTCCCAGTTAGACTGAGCGAGATTAAGCGAAGGCGAGAGGTGCACATGATCGAAAGGCGTGGGTTAAAGCGCGGGGCTTTAAATTGTCGAAGATTACAACCTTATACTAACAAAGTTGCTTCTATAATTAAAAACAGAGGAATGTAGACTCATGACGGCTAAACTGACTGGACACTGCCTTCTGGCGTCACATGCCTTTAAATTAGGCTTGGTCAGTGATAGCAGATGTAGGAAGTGCCGGTTGGAGGAGGAAACGATCGAGCACGTTCTGTGCTAGTGCCCTGCGCTTGCCAGGCTAAGACTCCAGCTATTAGGAGTGATACAGCTGTCATATCTAAAAGCAGCAGGTGGCTTAAGTCCTAGGAAGCTTCTAGTATTTGCCAAGAGGACGGAGTTATTGTATAACATATCCTGGTTTTTGATAGGGTTTTTTGGTCGTTAAAACGAACTTCTGGTAACACTTTGAACTCATCCAGTCTATGTGATGTCCTAATGGACCGGCCAGTTCAACCTAATATAACCTAATATTCGAGCACATAGATTGTCAAGAGCTCTAGTTTGCGCCTTTGCAGCCATGTCACTGTTGGTGGATATAAATTTGAAGGACTGTGTCTACCCGAGGGCTGTTAATGATGGCCCTACCGATGTCAGTTTGAAATCAAACTTGGACTTTGGGCTGAGTGGGCAATTAAAAAGCGAAAGCTCAAAGGATCATTGTCCAGAAAGTATTACTTTCGTCACGCGTAGCCGAAAGCAGGCGAAGGGTGAGACTTTCACTGAGTTGGGAAGCACAGTTGGAGGAGGACTTCATCTCGCTTTTTAGTTACCGCAAATTGGCGTCACTTCTTACACAATGACCAAAATCGATAATTAATGATGATCTATTAAATATATATGTTCTCAATTTTTTTTTTTTAGATGAACCAGCTAAGGAACTGATACAGTCAGCTATTGCCGTACAAAAGAACGCATATGTGCAATATAGTAATTTTCATGTTGGTGCCGCATTCCGGACGAAAGACGATCGCATCTTCACCGGTTGTAATGTTGAGAATGCCAGCTTTACGCCCACATCGTGCGCAGAACGTACAGCCCTTACGAAAGCTGTCAGTGAGGGATATAATGAATTTGTTGCCGGTGCCGTAGTTGCCTATCAAGAAGATGCCTTCACAACGCCATGTGGTGTATGCCGGCAATTTATTATGGAATTTGCAGAAAATGATATACCACTGTACATAACAAAATCGAAAGTTGGTGGCACGAAGTCCAATGATGATTTGGTTCTTTCTACCTCAATTTATAATTTATTACCTCATGGATTTCGTACGTTTAAAGCGAAGAATTGTTAATTATTATAATCGTTATGTTGTACCTACCTAGCGTGCATACTGCAGTATACCAAGGTATTAAGATGTACTTATATATTGTATATATGTATGTATAATGACAGCACCAAAAAAAAAATATAAGTAATAAATAGTTTTTATGATTCCTACATTAAAATAGACTCCAGTGAACTAATTTTAATGTGCAATGAAAGTAGGGAATACATTAGGGTGGTTAAAAAATGAGTTTCCCTCAAAACATACAAGTTTCTTTTAGGTACAAAAAATACTACTTAGGCAGTTCACAGGAGAGTCGTATTCGTTCTAAGCAGAGCCGGATTAACAAATAGGCAGAATAGGCAGTTGCGTGGGTCCCCGATTTTAGGAGGCCCCCGAAAACTTAAAAAGACTTCAAAAATTTTTTTACAAACATAAAATTCTAGAGAATGAAAGAAAAATATAATCAGAACTGAAAATAATTTTTACTCAAATAAATAAAACTCAATTGACCGCATTCAAAAGGCGACGACCGACGAACTAGACAAGGTTCCTAAAAAGGACATTTCCGACGCATTTGACAAATTGTATTAGCGTGCAAAGAAGTGTATCGAAGTGAAAGGAGAGTATATTGAATAATAAAAAATAATTAACTCAAAATGTACACTGGTTGTTTTTATTTTGAAAAATTTCGGTTATTTTTCAAACGGGGGGTGTAGAAGCCTTCAACTCTATTTTGACTGCTATGAGTTCAGTGAGTAAGTCATTGCAAAGTGAAAAAGCAGATTTGCAAACGTATGGTTTTTTGTACGGATCGTTAGAAGAGAGTTTAGTTTCAGCCCGTGAAAAGTTCAATGATTTTGAGGAAAAAAGAAAAAATTATTACCTGGTGTAGGTTATACTGAAATCGTGAAACGTACTCGTCGTAGAAAAAAAACAATCTAATGACGGAAATGCTCCAGAAGTAGAATTTTCGCCTCGCGATTATTTTAGGACAAAAGGTTTCCTGAAAATCATGGACAATCTTCACAGTGAAAGTATATGGAAGTTTCAGAGAGATTTGCATTTCTCATTAACTTTTATCTAAGTGATGGAGACCTCCACGAAGCTACAAATAACTTAGTTCGTTTTTATTCTAGAGATTTGGAAGAATTTTTCATTGAAATGAAACAATTCCAAAGTTACGTGAACTCCAGATACACTGATGCACAAAAAACTCATAGTCATTTGTATAAGATTCTAATGGAAGATCAATTAGCCGATGTATTTTCTAACACAGAAATAGCTCTTCGGATTGTTTTACATGTTTGATCACAAATTGTTCCGCCGAACGATCCTTCTCGCAATTAAAAAGAATCAAAGCTGCTGAAAGAGCTACAACGCGACAAAAGCGACTCGAGATGTTATGTATACTTTGCATTGAGTCAGATTTATTGAACAAAATCGATATTGATGATATAATTGATGAATTTGCCGAAAACACATGTAGAAAACGACATGTTTAAAATGTAGATAGTAATTTTATTGATATTATTACATTGTGACAATAAATTTTTTATGGAAGATATGTTTGTATGTTTTAATTGAAAAAAAGAAGGAAACGGATGTGAAAAAAGGGCCCACAAATTGATGGTTGCCTAGGGCCCCGTTGAAGGTTAATCCGGTCCTGGTTGTAAGTTTGATACTTTCTAAAATCCAAATGACATTTTCTTAAATCTATATAAAAGTTCTTATATCCAAATGAGGCTTTAAAATTCAAACTGACAATTCTAAAATAAACCTAATGCTTTCGTGTATTTCGAGATTCGGGAAAGGCCAATACATACATGTAAGGCGCGATAACCTCCGAAAGGATCTAAGGCCGAGCTTCTCTTCCAATTTGCGTCGTACTCCTTTTGATTTTCCCTACAAATTGGCCGGACGGAACCTACATGTTTTATGCCGACTTCGAACGGCATCTGCAAGGCAGATGAGTTTACACTGAGAGCTTTTCATGGCAGAAATACACCCGGAGCGCTTGCCAAACACTGCCACGGGGCGACCCCGCTTAGAAAAATTTTCTTCTAATTGAAAAGCCTTATTTCTAATATTTTGATGTTGCTTTGCCCGGGTTGTGAACCCAGGCCATACGGTGTGGTAGGCGGAGCACGCTACCATCACACCACGGTGGCCGCCCTAACGAAAAATATATTCTCGAACAAATGCGAGAAATCGGAAGCTCTACTTAAAACTTTATCGCCATAACTCTTTACTTGTCTATATCAGCACTCACTTAATGTAAGTATTGGGCACTTATATTTTAAGTCGCGTGACAACAACAAAAGGTAAAGAAACAAAATTGTAATCAATACTTATTGTTTTATCAAACTAACCTTGCTATTAAGTAATACAAATGGCTTTTAGTAGTAAAAAGGTAAACAATAGAGGGTTATAGTTAATAAATATGCAGTATGTATGTGTGTATATTAAGGTAATCCTTTGAAATCAAATCAATAATTTTTTGTTTTCGGTCCCTAGACCTAGTCCGTCTCGTTGGCAGGCTATCGAAACTAACTTTGTCCGATTTCTCCATGTTTGATACGCCAACCAACATATTTAGAGCAAATCTTCCAGCCTACAATGATAGCTTCAACAAATAGACGACGGCATCGCAAACAAGACCATAAATCTGCCAGAGAACTTTTCTTTCCAACACTCTAGGAGCCATCCTATTTTCCTTCGACACCGTCCATGATTCCGAGCCACTCATCATGACAGACATGGCGCGTGACTTTTTTCGTCGAGGGAGGACTTAACAAAAGAAGCATTTCTTGGCAAAAGTTATACTGCATTTGATTCCTAACTACCATTGTTTTTATACTCAGCTGAGCAGATCGAGTTAAATGTAGACTTCTATGTATCAAAATGATCTGGGCGAAAAAAAAATTCATTTAGCCATGTCCGTCCGTCCGTCCATAAACACGATAACTTGAGTAAATTTTGAGGTATCGTGATGAAATTTGGTATGTAGGTTCCTGGGCACTCATCTCAGATCGCTATTTAAAATGAACGAAATCGGACTATAACCACGCCCACTTTTTCGATATCGAAAATTTCGAAAAACCGAAAAAGTGCGATAATTCATTACCAAAGACGGATAGAGCGATGAAACTTGGTAGGTGGGTTGACCTTATGACGCAGAATAGAAAATTAGTAAAATTTTGGATCGCGAACTTATACATCTTATAGGGGGACCGAGTTCGAGGAGTACCTAAGAAATTGTAAATTATCTGCTAGGAATTTTGTCTTGTAAGCATTGGTCTTGATACATCTTTGATCCAAAAGAAAGAAGGTAATTTAAAAGTTTTGCAAGCTGTAATTTGGCAGTCGTTAAAGATATCATGATGAAATTTGGCATCGACGTTACCCTTATTACTATATGTGCGCTAAATAGCAAAATCGGATGACGAACACGCCCACTTTGAAAAAAAAAAATTTTGTCAAATTTTAACAAAAAATTTAATATATTTACAGTATATAAGTAAATTATGTCAAAATCCAACTCCAATAATGATATGGTGCAACAAAAAACAAAAATAAAAGAAAATTTCAAAATGGGCGTGGTTCCGCCCTTTTTCATTTATCTTGTATAGAATACTTTTAATGCCATAAGTCGAACAAAAATTTACCAATCCTAGTGAAATTTTGTAAGGGAATTGCTTCAATGATGCTAACAGTTTTCTGTGAAAATGGGCGAAATCGGTTGAAGCCACGCCCAGTTTTTATACATAGTCGACCGTCTGTCCTTCCGCTCGGCCGTTAACACGATAACTTGAACAAAAATTGATATATATTTACTAAAATTAGTTCACGTACTTATCTGAACTCACTTTATCTTGGTATTAAAAATGGGCGAAAACCCGACTATGATCACGCCCACTTTTTCGATATCGAAAATTTCGAAAAATGAAAAGAATCCCATAACTCTATACCAAATACGAAAAGAGGAATGAAACATGGTGATTGGATTAGTTTTTTGACGCAAAATATACATAACTTTAGAAAAACTTTGTAAAATGGGTGTGACGCCTACCATATTAAGTAGAATAAAATGAAAAAAGTTTTGCAGGGCGAAATCAAAAGCCCTTGGAATCATGGCAGGAATACTGTTGGTGGTATGGTATATATAAATAAGTTAGCGGTACCCGACAGATGATGTTCTGGGTCTCCCTGGTCCACATTTTGGTCGATATCTCGAAAACGTCTTCACATGTACGACTAGGGGTCACTCCCTTTTAAAACCTCCATTAATACCCTTGAATTTGATACCCATATCGTACAAACACATTCTATAGTCACCCTAGGTTCATTTTCCTACATGGCGATTTTCCCTTATTTTGTCTCCAAAGCTCTCAGCTGAGTATGTAATGTTCGGTTACACCCGAACTTAGCCTGCCTTACTTGTTCTTTTTAAGGGTTTTTGCCATATATAAGAAGCCCCTCAAAGCCAATACACCCATATCCGCCAAAAGGGGCGTAACTGACAAGTTTCGAACGAGCCGATTCTTTCTTGTATAACAGCAAGTACTTCGTCTTGTGCGCATTCACACAAAATACCAACTTGTTTGCCTCTTCATTATTTCCAACATAACGGTTATTTAGATTTAATAAACGTCTTCTTCGCTACCCCTAAAAAACATCTTATACGGGGAACGCAAACTTATACATCTTATACGGCGACCGAGCTCAAGGAGTACCTAAGAATTTGTAAATAATCTGCTAGGCATTTTGTCCTGTAAGCATTGGTCTTCACACATCTTTGATCCAAAAGTGTAAGCTTTCTAACAAAGATTTTGGTCCGCTGTTATCATTTCTTAAAAAATGGAAACAATACAGTACGGTCCCCCGAGTAAAATCTTAGAAACCGACCAGCCAGTATCCATGGTATCAAATGCACAAAACATCGTACAAAATTTACTACCTTGAAAGTGCGGAGCATCCTTTAGCCCCAAATAATTATTATGCAGTATCAAATTAAAGAACACAGCCACATAAATCGACCGTAAACTTCCCAAGGCAGTCGGTTCTATGTACCGGAGCGACTTGGGAATTTTCCCGACCAAGGACTAGCATTTCAGTAAATTAATTGTTCGTTTCTTTGTCAATCCGCCGGGTTAATGAGCTTATAATATACACGCAGTAATGCGCCGCCGTAGGTCCGAGGTAGAAAAAAATCGGTACGGCGGAAGACGGCAACAACGCTGGCGATCGCGTTACTCTGGTATAACCTCGCTTTGGGTACTGTAACAGATCAACATAATTTACTATGATCACACATTTTAGTGCTTGGTGCTCAATTCTATATTCCAAAATCTCCAATAAACTAGATCCCCTCTAAGTTTAAACTTGTCGCAATTGAAATATCTGTAAATGAAGTTGATGGCAATTATAAAGCAAACGTGTCGGCTGAGCAAGTTTTCATGCTGCCTCAATATTAACAGTCGAAGCCAGCTTGAACTCGTCCTTCCAGCGTTCTATTTGCGATGCAGCCGCAAGTTCTTATAAGAAAAATATATATCCTTTTTGTTGGTACGTTTATGTCTTTTGGCTACGAATGATGGTTACTTAAAATGATTTATTGCAACAAAAAAAAACTCCAAACCGTATGCCTGTGTCTAAATTTAAATCCAAATACCTCTCAGTGTCCCACTCAAACATATTGCAGTGTGCGTTCTCCGGAACCATATAACTTATATTCAGTAGCCTTTGGTGATGGCGTTACCGGATCGTGCACTAAACGATTTTTTATGTGCGCCGTATGGAAATCTATAGCACGCTTAATAGGTTCCACATAATTAGCGCGCACCTCCGTTGTCATGCCCGAATTGGGAACACGGGGTACCACACTAGGAAATTCACAACGACGCTTAGGGCATTCTTTGGCAGCCATATCATTACACATTGTCTCATCTCGTGCGAAGAACACACGTTTCGGTGTTATGCTTTTCTCATTCCAATTCCAAAATGTTATATTATCATGCCGGGCAACACTATTCATCAACTCATCGGGTGTATAATGGACGTAGGCCAAACGCGAAGTGGTGGCAGCGGGATCTAGCAACTTTGTATAACCAGGTTTGGCACGATTAACCGTAACATGCGATGCGGCAACTGGCGCGGGTAGTGGTAGAGGACTTGGTGGATCTGGGAGTGATTGCGGATCCCAAATATAATCATTATGCATAATACTACAAGCTGGACGCATTGGACGACTTATGAAACGTAAACGACGATCTTCGAAATTTTTCATTGAATCCATTTTAGGTCCAATTGTGGGATTAGCCATTTTATTGGGATCCTCATACTGTATGATGGCGGGTATAGAAAAATATTGAAATTAATTTGTAACTAATGACATTGAATTTACCTTCCATACGAAATTCGCCTTATAGTCGCTGGTACGTAATTGTTCCAAGTTCGGATCAAGCCTATAGGGTTTTGGTTCTTTGATTTTCGCATGCATATAATTGCCCATCCTTGTGTCCGTCATATAGACGTGACTGCGATAGGTTGATGTACGCATATCATCCTTACATTCGCCAATGGGCTTTTTATAATCGATAAATCCGAAGTCGTTCATATTGCCAAGGATTTAGCTTTTTGGGCTTCCTTGTACAAATCAAATTATAAGGAAATAAAATAAAGTAGAAAGCCAAATTTTGTGTTTGCTTTTTGTTGTCACAGCTGGTTGTACGTATATGAAAATTGAAATAAAGGCATAAAGGTTGCTATGGTTCCTAGCGGGTTGGCAGTGGCCATGGCAGTGGCTTAGTGAGCGGAAGCGGAGCAAAGGGGCATCTTTTCTCGGCGCAAAGAAACCCCACTACGCCACTGAATGTTGGAGTGCATTTATGTTGTCGTTCGTTTATTTGGGAAACACCATCTGATGAGGAGGCTCTGGGAGTGTTCGAGAGAAAGATCTAAAGATCTCTACGCGTTGACGACGTTAAATTCCTTCGTCGTCAACGCGTAGATGTCCGTAAATCTTTCTTTTAACATTTACTCAGATAGCCAAGCGGCTATCAAGGCCTTGAGCTCAACTACAGTGCGATCGAGGGTGGTCTGGGAGTGCCTGACCTCGCTTGCGATTGCATCGAATTATTTTACAATTAAGATATCCGGGTCCCGCGCCATTGTGATATCCCGGGTAACTACCAAGCGGATTTCTTAGCCCGCATCGGTACAACTGAACCGGATGAATATGGCTGTAGGGATTTCGGGATTCCGATGGCCACCTGTGGATTGCTCCTCCATAGTTGGGCCTCGATTCAGCTCAGCAAACGTTGGGCGGACACCACGTCTTGCAGAGTAGCAAGATCTTTCTGGCCGAAAGTGGATGGCAGGAGGTCTGCTGAAATAATTGGGTTCACTAAGGCTCACCTATCAATGGTCATTGGGGTTCCGACAGGGCACTGTCCCATGGGTATCCATGCGGTACATCTCAATATACTGGAAACTCCATCCTGCTGCAGCTGTATGGAGCATGATGAGGTGGAATCATCAAATCACTTTATGCTTGATTGCCCCGCTTTTGCCAGAACTAGGTGACTCACTTGGATCTCCCGAGGATTTATCCAAAGTTGAGATCGGTATCATTCGGAGCTTTATCGTTGCTACCCAACGATTCTCTAAATGGCTATATCTACGTTAACGTTATTTTATTGCATGTGGTATCACAACGGACCTTCATGTTGTCCAAGTGAGCTCCCCTTATTAGGGCAGCTACCACCTAACCTAATCTAACGCGTTGACGACCGCGTGTTACCAAATGGCGCCAGTTAGCCGAACGAAGAAAGTATGGTTCTCAATTGGTTAGTTTTGCTTTTTATTTTAGTAGCCTCTGAGTCTTGCACAGCTGAATTCGTCGCCTTCTGACCTTCTGTTCTGGAGCTCTCAGATTTCTGGCTTATGAAAGCAGCAGGCGCCTTTTTGATCAAGCTTAACTGGCTCAATATAAAAGAAGACAGCCACGAAGTCTTAAATCTTTTTCATGACCATATAGAAGGAGCCCCCCAATCCCAACAGGTTACGAAGGGTTCTTTCAAATGTCTCAACTGCACTGGGCTGGAAATGTCAAAAATTTTAATTGAGAAGAACTTTTCCGGCTGTAATAGTGAACCAGAAATGGTATATTGGAAACGTAATACTGCTGTAAGGCCAATAGGCACCTATGCTTCCTAAGCTTGTTGGCAGAAGGCCACGCAAACAACAAAATTAAACAAACTGCATTGACTAGTTTGTGTTAACATAACGGGTGCAATGACAACGTCCTCTGCTGATGCACTTAGAAGATGCATGAGATAAAGAGCTGAAACATGGCAGGGCATATGAGTCTATCAAGAAAATTCATAAGAAATCCTGTATTGCTACTACGTGACGAAATGGCCCCTACGCTCAGAATCTCATGGAATTTTGAGTTGTCCATTGTGAACAGTACTCTTTGGGAAACAGGAAATCCAGATACGGATCCTGACTCAGAAGTCTGGTTCACGGATTATTAAAATCAAAACTGCACGACTTAAAAACGAAGGCTGGCATCTATGGTTCGGACTTCAAGAAATCCATACAGCAATATATTTCAGGCAGTAATCCATGTGCCTTGTAGTCTTACACAAGTACTTGCAAGGTAGTGGAGAAAAGCATTAAAGTCCTAAATAATCTGGGATCCAAAAACAAGATCTTGTTGGGTTGGGCTTCCGGTCCTCAGGGACATCAAGGTAATGAAAAAGCAGAATACATGGCCAAGCAGGGTGCTCTAGCAGCATTCTATGGTCCAAAGCACTTATGTGTGTGGACTCACAAAGGCACACACTAGGGAAACCATATGTAACTGGGAAACAAAGCAATTCAGACGACACTGGACCAAGCCAAAGGCAGCCAAACTCTTTAACCTAAGCAGAGAGGGCATACGAACTAAACGGGACACTGTAGTTCGCGATATCAGGTGAGTATGCTAAGTCTATACGATACACAAATCTGTCGGTTTTGTGAGCTGGAGGGTGAAACGCCGGTTCACATTCTCTACGAACCCGTCGCTCTTGCAAGGCAGAGACTTTCCGGCCTAGGTAGCATAATTTTCAGTATGATTTCAGAATTGTTTTCGGTACTACTTCGTGAACATCTTGATATCATTCCAGAAGTTTTTTTTTCAGATCGTTTCGGGATTGTTTTTAGCACCATTTCGCGATCGTTCCGAGACTATAACCTGAATATCTCTATATCATTTCGGTACTATTAAATGGGGTTACATTCAAACAGTTCCTGTTGAATACCCAGAAACCTGGGCATCCCAACGGACATCTGATTGATGAGCCAACACCGCCCAGGGGCTTAAGTAGTCATCTCCCTAAGCATTATGAGGAAATACGGAACCTGAGAACACAGCCGTATGAAGCCAAAAAACACAAGCAGGCCCTCAGTAAACTCCACAAACAGGCGTCGGACCTCTATGTCATGAATTGCTCGGTGAATCCTGTACTCAAACAAAAATACCCTAAATCAACCCCAACATACAAAACATATGTGCTGCTTGTAATGTGTCCCCACATGACACCAACCATGTCTTTAACTGTATTGTCAAACCAACGCCTCTAACACCCCTCTCATTACAGTCCACCCCTGTTGAAACAGCAAGTTTCCTTGGGCTCCCGTTAGAGGATATTGATGACAATTTGTGATCGGTCGCACCTATTCGATGGGGCGAAGCACTGCTACAATAACAACAACAACATTTCGGTACTATCTCCGCATCATTTCGAGATTATTGTTAGTATCTTTTAAATATTTAGACTTCTCTTCGGTATGATTTCTATATTTTTTTCGGGACCATTTCGACACAATATCGTGATTATCTCGATATCTTTTCGGATAATTTTGAGATTTTTTTAGTTCACCTTTTTGGAGTTATATATCATTTCGGTACTATTTCTGAATCATTTCAAGATTATTTATAGCATCTTTTAGATATTTCGAGTTCTATTCGGGATGACTTCAAAATTGTTTTCGGGTCCATTTCGAGACCGTTTCGGGAATATCCATATATTTTCGAATAATTTCGAGTTTATTTTTAATACCTTTTCGGGATCATTTCGAGACAATTCCTTGAATACCTACACATCATTTCAGTACTATTTCCGGATCGATTCGAGATTATTTTCAGTAGATTTTCTTAGCTATTTAGGGATCGCTTAGGGATCATTTCAAGATTATGATCTTAATAATTTAGGGACTATTCCAGAATTATTGCGAGGAAATTGCGGGACCGTTACAGGGTTGTTCGGAATAGTAATGTTACCTTTTCGGAAGTTTTGGGAATGGTTTCGAGACTTTTTTAAGATTGTTTTCGGAAATATTTTAGGCCGTTTCGGCACTGTGATCGTGATCATTATTCCGGAACTAAGTCTTTATAGATTGTTTTAATGAGTATTACGGCACTAATTCGGAACTGTTTTAAGGATCGGGATATTTTCGGAATTTTCTTTGGGATCATTTTAGGACTATTTCAGGGTTATTTAAAAATGTTTAGGAATAATTACGAGACCATTTCTGGATTGTTTTTAGGGCTATTGCGGAAATATTTCACGACAGCTTCAGGATGACTTTATAGATAATTTAAGAAGCATTCCGCTGTCCTAGATTTTTCTATACAAAGGGCTGAGTTTATGAACATTTTGAAGTCTGCTTTTCGGTGTACCTACCGATTACTTTTAGGGAAGGATTAAAATTCATTGACTTAAATAAATAAAGAAATAAATGACATTTCCGTATTGAGGTAGGGATCATAACGGTAATTTTTTATTTTTTTTAGCGGTTTAGTTAGCTTAACTTGAACGGCCGGGCGAACAGAATTTTGTAATTGAAATTTAAATAACTTCCCGATAAGCTACAAGCTTGAAACTTGGAATATAATTCAGAACCCGATGACAATGGAATAATAAGAAAGAAAAAACTCCAATAGGTGGCGCATTGATCGAAATATTTCAAAAAATCGTGTTTGTCGTCCGGTTTGGCTTATATTTCGAACGCATAATAGATACATGAATAGAAAGCGGCCTGTGAAAAAAATCGCCGTTAGGTGGCGCAAGGATCGAGATATTCAAAAAATCGTATTTGAGGTCCGATTTGGCTCATATTTGGAACAAATATTACATACAGTCCGGTAGAAGTGACATCAAAATATTTTGGAGTTGGAGGAGGGACAGGCATACGTGGCGCAGAGTCGAGTAAGTCTTTGGAAGGATTATGTATTGAGGCCTTAGATTTTAACAAATTGCCAGGAAAGAGTCCTTGTAATAATGAGTCACTAAATGAACTAAATAGAATGAGAAAATAGGCAATTAAATAAAGACTAAAAACTTGAAAATAAAATAATTAAAAAAAAAATTGTTTAAGTTAAACGGTTTTATTAAAAACAATACTTATGTACATGCAGTTATAATACTAAATCTAGAAAATAATTAGGTGAGGCCTAGGTACTAGTCATCACGCACCTCATCAATCAAGGGCGTTGGTTAGATAATTAAATAAAAGCTTTGCATGCGTCAAATTTCTCTTTCTGGTCATAAGTAACACCAGCTGAACCTTAAACAGGTTATGCTACGCCTTACATTTTTGGAAATTTCACGCGCCCAACGCGATTTGATGTGGAGTGTGATGACTAGTATTACGAGTCGGACGCGTGCGTATCTTGCGCAACCAATCTAAAAGTCTCTGTTGATGTCTGAAATCAACTGTTGCCATCAATCAATTAAAACTTACAACTTACGCTGCCATCTAGCATATGGGAGCAACTGCCGGTAATGCATTGCAAATATTCACAATAGTGCCATAGTACAAATAGATTTATTTGCGTGCTCACAATCGGTTATTTTTAACAAATTATTTTAATAAAATATAGCTAAACAAAAGCACTACGACCAAAATTGCCCAAAGCTCGCTAATAGCCTCAATCTCCATCTTTACAACCAAAACTTTATTTTTAGATTTGGATTCCAAATAAGAGCGAAAAAGGGACCCGTTCATAAAAACAGCAATTAGAAATAATATATATGATTATTACTTCATGTAAGTATTGCTTTCAATAAAACCGTTTACCTTAAAATTTTTTTGTAATAGTCTGTGGGTTCAGACTAGTAATATTTGTTTAAGTCGTAGGTAAAGACTATGAAACATATACAAATTGCTAGTTAGTATCTAGCGAAGAAGGCACAAAAAAATCGGTAGAGAACGGAAAAACTACACAGACCAAACTCTGAATTCTGGGGCGCTTCGTAGGTCGTAACTGATATATTTTCAGCGGTTGATATGTTAAAAAAATGCGCCTGACTAATAAATTTCCCATATTGAGGTTTTCAGACAATTTGCACCCTCGTAAATTAATAATATTCTTTGTACTATTTTAATAAAAGATAAATATTTTTATTTATTTTAAATACAAGTTGTCTAAGCACTTTGGAATGCTATTTAAATACAATATAATAAATTTTGAAACTTCTCGCATACTACAGTCGTGTGTTAAACATTATGACCACAATTTATAATGATATTGTTTTCAATTACCGGTGAATTATTTTGTATAATCTTTAATTGAAACTTAGTTCTAGCTAGAACAGGCAAGTATAGCGCAGTTTGTTAGTTTAAAAACTGCAAACTCAAAAATGTTTTAAAGGTTTTCAATAAGAGTTATGTACACATAAAAAATAATCATTTTTAAATTATATCTTTAGCATGTGGTATTTGTGCTAAATCGAAATAAGGAAAAATAATAATAGTAAATATATGTGACCCGGTCTATGAAAAGGTGGCTTATGATTCAAAAAAGAAATTGCGAGAAACAGCTGTTAACAGCTGTTTTTTTTTTTTTTTTTTTTTTTTTTTTTGAGTCATAAGCACCCTCATAGACCGGGTCACATATAAATATGATTTATGTAGTTGCAATCAATACCATTAGTTGTGGCCTAAATATATTAAAGATATCTGCAGTTTTTTAGCCCAAACCAAATTTCACAATATTTTTCATTACATAAAATTAATACAGATTTCATGCTTAGGTCCGGTTTTTCAGTTGTTAGTTAAGCTAAGCTTAAACTAAGTTTGCTTAAACTCTAGTCAAATTTAAAATCCAGTTAAACTACTGAGCAGTTTTGCAGTCACAGTTTAAGGCCGTCATTGGTGTATACTTTTTTATGCGGCACACATTGGTTTTTTTTTATTCTCTTGATAATTTGTAGATACGGCAACAGCTGGATTTTGTTTACCCAACAAACATGGGAAAAAAATTCTACAGCGAAATATATATCTAGTTCCGAAAGTGATATCCAACATCATTATTTAATTATTCTTAAACCAGATAGTTCTGGAGTTGATATCCAACCTCATTCTCCAATCACTATCCAACCGTTGAGAAATTTTGTAAAATTAAAAGTTTTCGAGTTGATCCCCAACGTCATTAATATTTTCCAATTATTATCCTAATTTCGAGAGATTTTGAGAAATGTACAGCTCTCAAATGAATATTCAACACATTTCTACAGTTGATATCCTACATTCCATATCGAGTTGAGGTGGAGTTGAAAATCTCCAATCTCCAAATCCACCAAATTATATATATTTCATTTTATTTTTGTGAAAATACTGTAGCATGGAATCTTACATTTGAATCCAGTTAGAGACCCACAAGTTGTTAATTAAATTCTTTCAACTGAAGTAATAGCATTTTTTGCTTTATAAAAAATTCCCTCTTTTGCTGAGTACGCTATGATTCTCGAATTGAGCGACAGTTTCGAAACGGCTCTTGAGATTTTAGAAGTATACTTGGTTATCAACATGAGCTGTAATGGTACTCAAGCCCAAATGCTTGTTGGGTATATTCGACGCCATTTCGAACCAACGCAAATAACTTATAGGTTAATTAGAGTTTAACCCTGCTAGAACGGCCGCTCGAGCTCAGCTTAAATTTCAGTTAAAGTAGACTGAGAAACTGCAGAATAAGTTTAAGCGTAGTTTAACTAACAAACTGATTTGAGCTTGTACTGAAAAACCGCGCCTTAATCGCTTTGAAATAAGTATTTTTTTTGCTAATCTTTCTTTAAGTTTTCATATTTTTTGATACAAATACATACATATGTAGGCAAATAAAATGCAAAAAGATATAACAGAAATTAGCGATGAAAAGAAAAAAGCCGTAAAGGGCTAATTAAACTTCCTTAGCCCTAACGCCATAGTGGTAACCATACCCAAATCCATAACCATCTCCAATGTGATCGATTAATGGTGCCTTAACCTAAAAATCGTGAAAATTTCATAAAAATGACGAAAACGCAAAAAATTACAAACATATTCCACAAAATATAAGTCTCTTAGTCATAATGGTACCAAAACAATGAATAAAATCTACAAAAAGTTATTAAATTCACCAACTCAAATATTTTTAGGTTATGTATATGGCTAGACACCAAAAACCAATTGGTTGGCTATGGTATGGTTATGGCGTTAGCGTTATGGTATGGCACCATTAATCGATTACATTGATTTCCATAAGGTAGGTTCGATCAGTTGTTTTATCTGGTTATGGTTTTATGGTTATAAGTCACCATTAATTGGCCCTTAAGTCCCCATTAATTGGCCCTTAACTGATGTTGAGTGGCTTTCAAAGATGGATGATCGTGGGATATGACGCATTTCACTATTTCTTGCATCGTTTTGCATTTCAAGTGGCGATATGTACATATGTATATAGATATTGGGGTGGCATTAACATATTTTGAATATTGAAAAGCTTTTAACAAATACCTACTATGTATGTATAAAAATTTATAATCTAGTGTATAATTCAAGCAATTTCTTTTAAAACCAAAAGCGATTGCCTTAAATATTCGTATTGCGTGCGTGCATGCTTGATTTCTAGCTCAGCCAGTTCAACCAAACTGTGAAAGAAAAAAAAATGATTGATTAATCAGATTATATTTCGCTTACTTACATCAGTCAATATTAAATTTTTTTTTAAATATTAATTACCCTTTTTTAAAGGCAGCTACACGACGATTACGAAAACTAATCAACTCTTCCTTGCCACACGCCGACATTGATTCGAATTTTTCACATGCTTCTGCTTGCGCCGTTTCAGCCTAAATTTTTTTTTTTTTTTTGTATTAAAATAGAAATAAAATATTGCACAGATTAGTAATGAATTTACAAATAATGCAAGTTAATATATAATTAGTTCCAAGCCATATTAATCAAAAACGTGCAAACAAGCATGTGGTAGATAATTTACAAAAAAAAAACTTTAAGAGAAACAAGTAAGGAAGGCTAAGTTCGGGTGTAACCGAACATTACATACTCAGCTGAGAGCTTTGGAGACAAAATAAGAGATCACCATGTAGGAAAATGAACCTAGGGTTACCCTGGAATATGTCTGTATGGCATGGGTATCAAATGGAAGGCGTTAAAAAAGAGTATTTTAGAAGGAAGTGGGCCATAGCTGTATAGTTGGACGCCTTTTCGAGATATCGCCATGAGGTTGACCAGGGGTCACTCTAGAATGTGTTTGTACGATATGATGGGTATCAAATGAAATGGTAATGAGTATTTTAAAAGGGAGTGAACCTTAGTTGTATATGTGAAGGCGTTTTGGAGATATCGTACCAGGGTGACACAGAACATCATCTGTCGGGTACCGCTAATTTATTTATATATGTAATACCACGAACAGTATTCCTGCCATGATTGCAAGGGCTTTTGATTTCGCCCTGCAGAACTTTTTCATTTTTTCTACCTAATATGGTAGGTGTCACACCCATGTTACAAAGTTTTTTCCAAAGTTATATTTTGCGTCAAAAAAATAATTCAATCACCAAGATTAAGTGAGTTCAGATAAGTACGTGAACTAAGTTTAGTAGAGATATATCGATTTTTACTCAAGTTATCGTGTTAACGGCCGAGCGGAAGGACAGACGGTCGACTGTGTATAAAAACTGGGCGTGGCTTCAACCGATTTCGCCCTTTTTCACAGAAAACAGTTATCGTCATAGAATCTATGCCCTTGCTAAATTTAACAAGGATTGGTAAATTTTTGTTCGACTTATGGCATTAAAAGTATTCTAGACAAATTAAATGAAAAAGGGCGGAGCCACGCCCATTTTGAAATTTTATTTTATTTTTGTATTTTGTTCCGCCATATCATTACTGGAGTTCAATGTTGACATAATTTACATACATACTGTAAAGATATTCAATTTTTTGTTAAAATTTGACTTAAAATTTTTCATTTTTTTTAATTTTTATTGAGCATACATATAGTAATAGGAGTAACGTTCCTGCCAAATTTCATCAAGATATCTTCAACGACTGCCAAATTACAGCTTGCAAAACTTTTAAATTACCTTCTTCTAAAAGTGGGCGGTGCCACGCCCATTGTCCAAAATTTTACTAATTTTCTATTCTGCGTCATAAGGTCAACCCACTTGTTAAATTAATTAATTAATTTATTTATTTAATTCATTCAGTCTAAAAGTACATGCTTTCTTACAGACTAGTTAAAAATAGAAAACAATTCAAGCTTAAACTTATATAAGCTGTTATTAAAATTAAGAACAATTTTTGTTGTTATATCGGCCTACTGATTTTAAGATCGCGGGTTCGAATCGAGCTAAAGGCCTAACAATAATTTTTTATCATTATTATTGTTATGATACATTTTTTCTTAATTGAAAAATTATTGTTAGGCCTTTAGCTCGATTCGAACCCGCGATCTTAAAATTAAGAACATTACTGAATCGATTTGCTAGATGTATAGTCCTAGTTATAGGTTCATTCATAGCATAATTCGTTTTATGAGTTATTTCGATGAATAATCTATTATGCCGAAGATCACGCAGTGGAATATATGGAATCAACAAATTAGATAAATCGGAGCAACTTATAGGCAAGCATTAGTGAGATACAAGTTCTTCTGTCGTGCAAAGCGTGAAGACCAAGCAATTTGCGCCTGCTGCTATACGATGGGAGACCGTCTGGCCAGTGAAGCATCCGTAAAGCAATTTTCGTAAAAACTTGTTCAACTCTTTCACTTTTATAGGAGTTAGATTCATAAAAAGGATTCCATATTATTGAACAATATTCAAGGCGACTTCTGACCAAGGAGATATAAAGTGCCTTCAACGTCATAGGGTCTTTAAAGTCACTGGTGTTTCGTCTAATGAACCCAACCATTGCAAAGGACTTTGCAACAATGAAGTCAATATGACTGGAAAAAGAGAGTTTGGAGTCAAAAATGACACCCAAATCTTTAATCTCATGCAAACGATTAAGAGATTTAGCATTTAGTTTGTAGTTAGTTAAAATATGTCGCAGTTGCCTTTTTGGAATAAGACACAACGCAGCATTTGTTTGTATTTAAAAATAAATTATTGTCTGCGCACCAACCGGCAAAAGAGTCCAGATTGCAAGTTAGTGCAGTCAGAGCTATTACGGATCGTCAGAAATAGTTTGACATCGTCCGCAAACATAAAACATTTTGCGAATTTGAAGTGCTGGGGCAAATCATTTATGAAAATGAAGAATAATAGAGGGCCACAATGGGTACCCTGCGGAATACGTGACCAGGCGTTTATATGTAGAGAAGACTTGTCGGCTCCAATTGCCACATAGAGCTTTCTGTTCGATAGAAAACTCGTGAAGAATTTCAACAAGTTTCCATTGATTCCATACTTGGCTAACTTGCGTACTAGGATAGTATGATCAACCTTGTCGAATGCTTTCGAGAAGTCAGTGTATATGACGTCAAGTTACTCAGAGTTCTCTAAAGGACCCACAATTTGATTAGTAACTAAAGCTAAATTTGTGGAAGTAGACCTACCTGGGAAAAATCCATGCTGACGCTCCACTATAGCCTTGCCTACGTAATCGAACAACTTACGTTGAAGTACGTGGTCGAATATTTTTGCCAGAGTACTCTGTTTAACAATCGGTCTGTAGTTGCAAATGTCATTGCGGTTACCAGACTTAAATATGGGATTTATGGAGCATAATTTCCACGAGTCCAAAAAAAGATCCGCTGTTCAAGCAATTTTGAAAGAGATGAGCTAAGGGTTCTGCAATGGAGTTTGCGCATATTTTGAAAAATATCGGAGAAAACCCCTCAGTATCTGATTTTGCACTACTTGTCAATTTAGAGATTGACAGAAGAACATCATCTGCGGTAACAACGAAATTAGAAATTTGACATTGGTACCCAGAGTGAAATATAGGATAAGGTGAAGAGGTAAACTTTGAATAAACTTTTTGGAATGATTTAGCAAATAAGTTGCAGGCATCCTGTGGATTACTGAACTCTTCGCCATCATACTCCATGGTCGTTGGAAAGCCATTGGTTTTTCTTTTGGAGTTAATAACCGACCAGAAACTGGACGGCTTTGACTTTAGTTTTGATTCGAGTTTAAGCATATATTGCTTAAAAAGACACTTATTAAGGAAATCGGATTGCTTTTTAAGTCTTATATAGCTAAGTCCATCAAATTCTTTACAGCTCTTCCTATGTTTTTTAAAAGCTTTATTTTTTCTATTTTTAAGATTATTTAGTTTTAGATTAAACCAGGGTGGCCTATTCAATAAGACCTTACTTTTTAGAGGTACGAAACTCGAAAGGGCTAGTAAAAGCCTCCTCCTAAAAATTTCATAGCAGGCCTCCGGGTTTCCGGAGAAGTTAAGAAAGGTCCAATCAGTAGCTACGAAGAGCTCGTTTATCGCCACACGATCGGCCTTGAAATAATTATATTCCAATGTAGATTCGGCAGGTTTTTTATAAAAATCATAAAAATCAAAATTTATAGCCAAAGCACTATGGTGAAAACTATTTCCAAAATTGGAAAAGGACACTCAAGGCATGATATCTTTAAATCAGCAGATTCAAAAACTAGATCTTAGAACCTACCATTCTTATTTGGTTGAGAGATATATTGTTTCAAACCGTATGAAAATAAGGTGCTAACAACTAGCATATCGATGTCAGATTTAATATTTGAAGGTAAAATATTACAATCATTAGACCAAGATATATTACTTAAATTGAAATCGCCTAAATATATAATTTCGTCAGACGGATTAGCATTATTGACAACTCGACTTAAATTATCCATATGCTTCTGATACATAGAAATGTCACTATTTGGTGGAATATAGGACAATAGAAAAATTATTTTTTTATTACTAGTAAACGTAACGCATATACAAATTTGTTCCACGTCACCGTTATAATAACCAATATTAATTTGTCTACTACATAGATCAGATCTAACCGCAATTAGGACACCACCACCCCTTTCAAGCCCGGTGGCGTTAGAGCAACGATCATTACGATATACATAATAATAATTATCGAAAAACTCATTAGATGAAAATTTTTCAGTCAACCACGTCTCCGTCAAAGCTATTATATCATATTCATATGAAATGACATTACTATATAATTGCGATGATTTCGTACGCATTCCACTTACATTTTGATAATAAAGCGTATATTTAGATTTTAACTCAGTAGGTCTAAGAATACCCACGTTAGATTCAATGGTTACGATTTCCGAAGAACCGGTTTTTGGCGGAACCGAAAAGGGCAAACAGCCACACCAGCAGGCCAAAGCTCAGGTTTGAGCATACTGTTGAACCAGGATTCGGGAACGCCTAGTTTAAAGGTGATTCGGTTTAGTGATTCCACGGCAGTACCATTCTTAATAAGACTGTGGCATGAAAGCAACACTTTCTGAATCCCAGAATGTTTTGAAACATATTCAATTATATCATTTTCCGTGACTGATGGCGAAAAAGAAGAAATGTACAGCCACTTAGTTTTGGCGGCAACACAAAGTTCAGAATTTGCATTTGAGCCAACAATGCGAATATGTTTATCGTAAGATTTATTTTTTGCAGCATCTACCTTCTGACGAGCAGGTTGCCCCTCATTTTCGTTGGTAGTGTTCTCGCTACGAGTATCAGCAGCTTTGATATTTTCAACATCACTAGGATTGTTATTATCGTTTACAATAACAACACTTGCATCAGTTGGTTCGACAATTTTCGAAGGCGACGTAAAATTGTTGTTGCCAGCGAGAGCAGAATTTTGTACAAGAGGCCGATCACAATTATCATTTGAATCGATGTTATTATTTGCTCGATTACAAACCGAAGCATAAGAAGGCAAACGTTTAGCCGACTTAGCAAGCGAAAGCTCAGCATCAGTGACGGAACGTTTAGCTGTTGTTTCGGTGTGCGAAACAGAAGAAGATAAACACGATGATAACTCAGCAGCATCACCATTTCTTCGCTTTATCCGTCTTTGGTAATGAATTATCGCACTTTTGCGGTTTGTCGAAAGTTTCGATATTCAAAAAGTGGGCGTGGTTATAGTCCGATTTCGTTCATTTTAAATAGCGATCTGAGTTGAGTGCCCATTAAGATACCTCAAAATTTACTCAAGTTATCGTGTTTACGGACAGACGTACGGACGGACGGACGGACATGGCTAAATGAATTTCTTTTTTCGCCCAGATCATTTTGATATACAGAAGTCTATATTATCTCCACTAAGCATCAACAATGTATCGTCAGCAAAGAGTTTAATATCACAGTACTTTAGAGAATTTGTTATATCATTAATATATGTGACCCGGTCTATGAAAAGGTGGCGTATGACTCAAAAAAGAAATTGCGAGAAACAGCTGTAAACAGCTGTTTTTTTTAGTCATAAGCCACCTTTTCATAGACCGGGTCACATATGTAGATATTAAACAGTATAGGTGTCAGGACAGACCCAACAGGCACCTCTCTTTTTTCTGACAGGGATGATCCAATTACAAATCTTTGACTTCTCTTCATGATAAAGTCTTGGAACCATTTCAGCTCCGTTTCAGTAACACCTATGCTATAAATTTTTTTAGCAATAAATTTTGATCGATAGTCTCAAAAGCACTTTTTAAGTCTAGGAAAACAGCTATTATATGTTTATTTCTGCTCAGATCTTCTTTCCAGTTAGCTAAAACAAGGTTCAAGGCACTTTCACAAGAATGTTTTTTCCGAAAACCTGATTGCTGCGGTATAATAACTTTATTACCATCTAGGTACTTCACTTGCTTGTTTTTAACTACAGTTTCCAGTATCTTTTCATCACACGCTAACGTGTTAATTGGTCTTATCTCATCCGCTCTTATAGTATTCTTGACTTTCTCTATTGGTACCACGATTGAAGTTTTCCATAGGTTAGGAATAGGGCTGGGACTATCCGAATACCCATACGGATATCCGTTGACACGGATAAAATCCGGATGGCATACGCACGGTACTACCCCTTTGTCTAGACTTTCATTTACAATTTGAGTATAAAGGTATCCCGTGTATGTTATAGAGTCCCTTACGACTCCTTCAGTTATAAGTTTTTTCCCTCCAATTTTATTTTTGGGAAACAGTGAGGTAGCATCGCATTGGTATTGATTTCTTGATGATAGTATGCCAAATATTCAGTTCTTCACAGGGTAACTTAAAAAATGTCATGCAACTTCAAAGCGGTGAATAAAAAAATGTTTTTGAAACAAACTATAACTATTAGTGATTAGTATACGGTATGTGCATTTGGATAGGAAAAAGTAAAGTGCAACACAGATTTGCCTGGATGGATGAAACAATTAACACACATAAATACATACTACATGATTAAATACATATATAATACACCAAGTACCTCTTGAACATCCAAAGGCTGCACATATTGTATGTATGTATGTAAAATCGTTGAAAGCAGTTTGTGATTATTTTTTTTTTCATTATTTGCATATTTTAAAGATTGTGAATAGAAAATTTTAATTCAGAAAAGATATTCACTTAAATATATAAGTTGTACAAAATAGTTATTCAGCTCAATTCTAAACATTCCCTCGGAATTTTGTTCTCGCGGATTTTTTTATTCCTGCGGAAAAATTCCTCGAATTCTTTTCGCCTAGGGAGAACAATAATTGGGGAATAGGAATTTCGAATTTTCGCAGTCAGCTGTTTTGTCAAATACGATAAACTGTCATCACTCGAAAATACTGAAGATTACATTAAATGTTATATTCAATGGCGATCTTTACAAAATCTAATTCAAAGGAGGCTACAATTGATACACTTATCAATGGCCAGCTAATCACTGAAACCAAAAGTGGAAAGAAATTTTATATAGAAATTTGGACACTATTTTTAGGTGAAAGAGGCCTAGCTTTCAGAGGCGAAAGTATATATCTTGGTGAACGAAACGATGGAAATTTTTTGGGCATCTAAGATCTCATAAGCCAATATGATCCGATATTTAGAGATCATTTGGAGAAAATTAGGATTTCACAACAGCAGCACAAACGTTTACAAGTTCACTATCTTTCCCCAGCAATTCAGACCGAGTTTATAGAAATTTGTGCAAAGCACGTTAGGGAAACTAAATTAGACCAAGGCAATAAAGCCAAGTATTTTGCTATTATCGTTTGCCTGATGCTAGTTACGTTGACTACGTTCATTTTGCGCTAACTCCATTTCAATTCGAAAGCAACAAATTTTACAATTCAAGAACAGTTTTTGGCATTCGTGAATTGTAACCAAAAAACTGGTCAGAAAATCGCTGATCCAATTTGCCATACTTAATCGAAGATTGTCGTACACAAGGGTACGATAACGGCGCCAATATGAAAGGAGATCACAACGGAGCACTACGTCACATTCTCGACAAAAACTCGAGTGCTGATTACTCGCCTTGTGCAACCCACAGTCTCAATTTATGTGGTGTTGATGCTGCAACTACTTTCTTCAGAGTTGTACAAAAATATTTTCCTATTTTCAGCAGCACTCCGCAACGATGGGACATCTTAAAAAAACGTACAGAGCTCTCTTCATAGTCTTTCAGTCAAAAGCCAAATTTGACTGCGAAAGCATACGGCGATGTTACCGGCATTCTGAAGTATATCAACAAGTTCGAATGTATCTTGCTGTCCTCAATTTGGTTCAAAATACTGACTACCATTAATGAAAGAAACGTGGTCCTCCAAGCTAGAGACGCCACCATAGATGTTGAGGTCCGACATCTGGATGCCTTATTAGCTGATTTGAAGTTGATCAAGAACCAATGGGAAACAAATTTAAACGAATGCAGAACAGTTGCTATTCAATTGAACATCTCACCAAAGTTTCCGGACATTCGAAAGAGAAAACCCAAAATCTTCAGAACGATAATTTAAATGAGGTGATTACGGATGAGTCAGGGTCTGATTTTAAAAACAATACATTCCTGGTGATCGTTGATTCGGTAATCACTGGCATTACTGAACGATTTACAGGCTATGAGAAATTTGAGCGAGACGTTTTCCTTTTTGTGGCAATTTGAAGACATGGATGTAACTACGGTTCGGGAGAGCGCAGCAAAATTTGTCGAAAAATACAAGTCGGACATTTCTCAAAGCTTAGAATGCGAAATAATTCACTTGAAACACATTTACGAATGAAAGTTTGATAAAGATCTGTCACCATTGGAATTGCTAAATGCCATCTACATATGTTCAAAATCTGTATACGATTTTCCCCAACATTTGTGTTGTTTCACGTATCTTTTGCACTATACCTGTCACTGTAGCTAGTGCAGAACGTTCCTTCAGCGTCCCTTCAAGAATCAAAAACTTTCATATATCGTGTTCATCTGAAGAGCGAGTTTCAGGACTTGCCACGCTTTGTGTTAAATCCGTTTTGGCAGAACAGTTAAATTTTGATATTATTATAAAAAATTTTGCAGCGAGAAAGCAAGGAAAGCCACTCTTTGATATCCGAAATTTCTATATTGAATAATTAAAATTTATAATCATCATTCAATTTATCAGAAATGTATTAAAATGTTACCAAATAACTAGAAAAGATTATTTGAGACAATATGTGGCTGTTAAAAGAGAATTTTATTTCTACGTTACAATAAAATAGTATAAATAGTAAATATTCTGTGTTAATATTATTGTCAGCTCTTAGTCCAAAAAACATTTAGTTGATGTTGCAAAAATGTTTTTTGATGTAATCCATCAATAATGATTCATGAATAAGAAGTCATTAATTCAAAATAATCAAATGTCTTAGTGGATTTTTTTATAGGGGACCCGTAAATTGTTTAGTCCCGGGCCCGGATTTTCTCTCTACGGCCCTGTGTATGCCTACACACAAATACGGGCGTGAAAGTGTGGATGGCTGGAAATGTCATTAAAACGTTAGGGAGGGGCGCCGTCAAACAAAAAAGTTAGGCATTGGGCCTAAACATTCACTGAAATGAGTAATGAATTGGTGCCACAGCAACATTAACAGAGGAGCATAAGAAGAAGAAGACGGCGGGATAACACAAATCCGCCGGAGTTGCCTGTTTCCATACAGCAAAGCAATTTTCTGGCGGCCAAGTCGAGTTGAATTCGTCCATCGTCATATACCAAAATATATTTAAGCCTTCTAAAAAAATCCTTGCGCAATTTCTGGATGGCTGCATCAAATATACCAAGAGCTCTTCCGTTGCTTATGATAAACTTTTCGACTTAAAATAAAGAATATTGTAGTAGAATGTACTTATTTTATCACAAATTTGTACAAATAAGTGTTCTTTCTTAAAATAACCAATTTACTTCAACTATTTCGATGCATTTCCTTTAATTTAACAAGTGAAAAAACTCCTAAGAAATGGCAGAGAAATCTCCCTCTCACTCACATTCATAATACATACCCATAACCGGTTTCCGCTTTCTCGAACATTGTTCAGAATAGGAGGAAAGGGAGAAGTGAAAAAACTCACAAGCAATTTTTATTTAGAATACGAGGAATGAGAAAACGGAAAAAACTCGCACGGAATTGTTGTTTAGAATCGGGCTGCTTATAAAAAATGCCAAATTTAAAAGATCTGATAGGGATAAAAATATGTATATAGATAGTAAGTAAATAATGGAACAAAATACAAAGATGAATAGTAAAGTACTGCACAATGTACATATTTATGTTTATATAGCAACAAAAACATTAATAGTAGACAATAAAAAGTATGAAACACTAAAACGACGGCGTTTTATTTGCATTGAAATGCGAGATAAAATCTGCGTAGATACTGAACCAAATATAAGAGCAAAATTTAAAAAATTAAGGTAAGTATAAAAAAAAATTTCTTACCGCATGTACATCCTTATTTTTTGCTCGTGCCTTCTCTAAATTGCGATTAGCCGCCTCATAAGCAGCCAAACAGCGTAAACGTCGTATGAGTAGTACTTTAGCTGCATCGCTGTCCCGTTGATAGTAACGCAATGTATCGCCAAGTTTCAGATCTTGATCACTAGCTACACGTGCTTCCAGATTCTAAAAAAAAGGAGTGACATACTAAATCGCTCGAAAATTATTAAAAACAAGTACACCCATTTTAAAACTTTTTAGTGTTTTCCAATTTAATGTTATAATTCAATTTAGAAAGTAAAATTCTATTGATACAAAGCTCTTTTTCGCTCAGATATAGCTTATTTTATTCGTCTACGACCCTTTTAAAAATCTTTTATATAAAAGTAGGCGTGGTCTTTAGCCGATCTCGTCCATTTTTTCTAGAAATATTTCCTGCTGTAGGGAAAATTTGTGTACTAAATTTTATTACGATCCGTTAATTTTTCTTCGAGTTATGGCTCCCGAAACACAGAAAATTGCTTAGTCGTAAAAGGGGCGGTGCCACGCCCATTTTTTTAAATTTGAAGTTTTTCCTATTTAATGTTATAAATCCACTTGGGAATGAAATATCATTGATATAAAGCTCTTTTTTGCAAAGATATAGCTTATTTTATTCGTCCACGACCCTTTTAAAAATATTTTATATAAAAGTGGGCGTGTTCCTTAACCGATTTCGTTAATTTTTCTTCAAAGCATTCCCCATAGTAAAGGCAACCTCTCTGCCGAATTTTGTTACGATAGGTTTAACGGTGTTTGATTTATGATTAATAATATTTGTAAAATTTATTTTATCACAAGTGGGCGGTGCCACGCCCATTTTAAAGAATTTTAACATTCTAGGTGTATTATTTACTAAATTATCACGGTTTTTGTGTTTTCCAAAATTTTATATATATAAAAAGTGGGCGTGGTTATCATCCGATTTCGCTCATTTTCAGTACCAATATATTCTGGGTCCAGATAAGCTCGTGTGCCAAAATTGGTGAAGATATCTCAATATTTACTCAAGTTATCGTGCTAACGGACGGACGGACATGGATCAATCAAATTTTTTTTCGATACTGATAATTTTGATATAGGAAGTCTATATCTATCTCGATTCCGTTATCCAATCAAAGTTAATATACTCTGTGTGCAAAGCACGCTGAGTATAAAAATGGAGTAACAGTACTATCACAAATCACTTTTCCACCCGATTTTCTGGTTGTTGTGGTTGTAGCAATGCTTCACCGCACCTAACAGCCGCGATGGCTGGAGTCATGTGGGGACACATTGCAAGCGGGGCATACATTTTGTATGTCGGGGTTGATTCTGGATAGGTAAGAGTTTAACCTGTTACAGTATCCAGAACGAAGTTGAGCAATAGTGACACGCGTTTCCCTGGGGAGTATGCGTTCCTCTTACGCGAGTTTTGGATACTTTTCTTTCAGTACTGGATTCACCGGGCAATTCCCGGCATAAAGGTCCGACGCCTGTTTATGGAGTTCACCAAAGACCTGCTTGTGCTTTTTCGCTTCATACGGCTGGGTTCTCAGGTGCCGTATTTCCTCAAAATGCTTACAGAGATGACTCCTTAGGCTCCTAGGCGGTGCTGGTTCATCAATCAGATGTCTGTTGGGATGCTCAGGTTTCTGGGTATTCAACAGGAACTGTTTGGTCAGCATCTCATTTCTCTCCCTGATGGGGAGTATTCTCGCCTCATTATGCAGATGGTGTTCTGGGGACATAAGAAGACAGCCCGTGGCAATTCTGAGAGCAGTATTTTGGCAGGCCTGTAGCTTCTTCCAGGGGGTAATTTTTAGGCTTGGCGACCATATGGCTGACGCATAGCACGTAATCGGCTGGCTAATAGCTTTGTATGTAGCCATGAGCGTTTCTTTATCCTTTCCCCAGGTACTGCCAGCGAGGGATTTGAGGATTTTGTCACGGCTCTGAATTCTCGGAACAATTACGGCTGCGTGCTCACCAAAATGTAGATCCTGATCAAACGTCACACCCAAAATTATGGGGTGTAGGACAGTCGGTAGCGTACTGCCATCGACGTGGATGTTCAAAAGGGTCGACATTTGGGACGTCCATGTTGTAAATAAGGTCGCGGAAGATTTAGTCGGTGATAATGCCAGGTTTCGCGAGGCGAAAAAACTAGAGAGATCAGGGAGGTAGCCGTTTATTTTATTGCATAGCTCATCTATCTTTGGGCCTGGGCCTGTGGCCATTATTGTGCAGTCATCGGCGTAGGAAACGATTGTGACTCCTTCCGGTGGTGAAGGTAGCTTAGATATGTAGAAATTAAACAAAAGTGGGGATAGGACACCACCCTGTGGCACCCCTTGTTTAATTCTCCTTGGTTTTGATAATTCGTTTCTAAATTGCACCGATGACTGCCGACCACCCAGATAATTTGCGGTCCACATTTTAAGACATGGGGGAAGGGTAGACCCTTCCAGGTCTTGCAGTAACGAGCCATGGTTGACCGTATCAAAAGCTTTTGATAGGTCTAGCGCTACGAGTACTGTTCTATGGTGGGGGTATTGATTTAAACCGCAATTTATCTGGGTGCTAATGGCATTTAGCGCGGTGGTAGTGCTATGGAGTTTTCTGAAGCCATGCTGATGAGAGGCTAGCTGCAAATTTGCATGGAATGGCTTCAAGCGTCTTTGCTACTGGCGATAGGAGAGATATCGGACGATACGACTCTCCTATGTTAGCTGGTTTCCCAGGCTTTAGTACCGGGACCACCTTGGCCATTTTCCATTTCTCGGGTATGACAAAAGTGGAAAGAGACAGGTTGAAGACATGCGCTAAATATTTGAAACCCTCTTTCTCTAGGCTTTTAAGCATCGGCATGGCTATGCCGTCTGGGCCCACTGCTTTGGATGGTTTAGCGCGACCAATGGCGTCCTCAACCTCTTTAGCGGTGATGGTTATTGGTGACGCGCTGAATTTGTGTTTGTGTGCGCGTCTATTGGCTCTCCGTCTATCTTTGTCGACCGTAGGATGCATTATATATTGTCGGCAAAAAGCGCTCGCGTATTTTTTCGCATCCGACAGCACTTTGTCGCCAAAGGCGTTGAAAATTTTGTCTTTGTGCTTAGTCGGATTCGATAGGGACTTTACGGTGGACCAAAGTTTACCCACACCGGTAGAGAGGTTACAACCTCTTAGGTGCTCCTCCCATTTCGCCCGCTTGTGTTCGTCCACAAGCAATCTGATGCGTTGGTTTATATCCCTTATTTGGGGGTCGCCTGGATCAAGCTGTCTTATAAGGTCACGTTCTCTCGCTAAGTTTGCGGCCTCCGCCGGGAAGTGGGACCGGATTTCGGGAATTCTCCTGGCGGGAATGAAACGTGCCGAGGCGGATTCAATGACCTTACGGAAGGCACGCTCCCCTTGGCGGGCATCAGTCGGGATAGGGAGGGCAGCAAAGCGGTTGTCTGTAAGATTTATATTCTTCCCACTTTCCTTTTTTGAAGTTTATGAAAGTGCGTTTTTCGGTGACGGTGAAGTGGGCGGTACGCTCGAGCGAAATAAGTATAGGCAGGTGGTCGGATGCCAATGTTACCATCGGCTGCCAGTTGACGCAGTTTACGAGTTCTGCGCTCACGATTGAGATATCTGGCGAACTGTGACAGCTTCCTACCATACGTGAGGGGGCGTCTCCGTTTATTGTGCAGAACGTCGTTTCTTCTATTTGATCCGCCAACATCTCACCCCTACCGTCCGCCCGCAAGTTTGAGTGCCAGAGATCGTGATGGGCATTGAAATCGCCTAAGATAATGCGATTGTTGCCAGTGAGTAAGGCTCTGATATTAGGGCGGTATCCACTGGGGCAACAGGTGGCAGGAGGGATGTAGATGTTGATGATTTCTAGGTTTGCATCGCCTGACCGGACAGATAGGCCTTGACGTTCTAAGAAATTGTCCCTGCGGTCGATGCCAGGATCAAATATATAATATTGCACAGAGTGGTGTATGATAAACGCGAGGCCGCCTCCATTTCCGCTCTCGCGGTCTTTCCTGTGGACATTATACCCAGAGCAGGTCTGTAATGCAGATCTTGCTGTGAGTTTAGTCTCTTGAATCGCAGCAATGCGGATGTTATGCCGCTTCATGAAATCGACTATCTCCGTAATCTTCCCAGTTAGTCCATTACAGTTTAACTGCAGAATTCTGAAGTGCATAAGGGGAGACGCCGCCACTCTGGGGGTAAGTGACGGGTGACTACGCCTGGGTTGTGGAAGGCCAGGACGCAATTGCTGTTGTGGCCCTGGGACTGGGCGTCCTTGGGCAACCATTGGAGTACCCGGATAATTTGGGTTTGCGACCTGGCAACATGGCGCGATGAAACCGTCGGGGGGTTGCCGTCGGGGGGTTGCCGTCGCGGAGACCAGAACATCTAGGAAAGTGGCACCACCCAAGGCAGGAGCTGCATTGGGCGGATGTCGCAAACATATATATTCTGTGCTGGCAAACGGTGCAAACGGAGGTAGGGACTAAGAGTCTGTTTCCCTAACCTACACGATTGCTGCCGGAAAAGAGGGGGGGGGGGGGGGGGGGGGAGACGGGGGCAGGGGCTGATGCTCAGCATTGCTACCGACTCTACTACGAAGGTAGTAGTTATGAGTGGTAGCAGCTGTTTGAGTTGTTGGCGCCGTGGGGCGCGAGCAGCAGCTGGTACTTGTTGTGGCTTGCTGAGCAGCGGGCCTGCTGGAAGGTAGTGGGGGGCGCTCAGGCGTAGACTACGGGACGCCCTTGGGCGTGAACAGCAAGGAGCCACAAAAGATTTATAAAAGTTACGTGGACGTCGGGTTTTGGGATCAAGCCCAGAACAACCTGTCCGATGCAACCATCCCTTACACGAGATACACTGAACAGAGTATGACCGTCCTAAAAAGATTCTTTTCCGGCAGATGCAGCAAAACCATTTCTCAGGACCGGGGTCAGGAGCCGGACCCGGATTGGATTCGATGCCTTCCCGGAGTAAGAGAATATGGAGCAGTCCTGCTGCAAGGAGCTGCTGGGAGGATGACAATTTGTGGGAGGGACGCAACAAATTAAATGGGGTCACACTGAAATGGCAGTCCTTGGTCGGGAAAAATCCCGAGTCGGTCCGGTACATAGAACCGACTGCCTTGGGAAGCGTTTCTTCACCTCGCGCGACCTGGTGCTATCATGGACCAAATCAACGGCTACTTGGCTTATTCGATGGTGTTACGCTACCGATTGGCAGTCACCCAGAAGATCTTAGGGGTGAGGTTCAAAAACAATCTTATAACGTTAAGCGAGCAATTATTGTATATTTGTATAGCCGAGCGATCTCGGGAACGGCTCAACCGATTTGAATGAAATTAGGCACAGAGATAATGTATCACCTTCTAAGACTTTCTGCCTAGCTGTTGCCACCTATTCGAAATTTAAAAAAAATTGCATAACATATGTCGATATAGGTATCAAACGAAAGGTATTTCACTCCGCATTACAACAGGGACATTTTTGAGTAGGGTTGTCATTTAGGGTTGCCACCTACTCGAAATAAAAAAAATTGCATGAGATATGCCGATATGGGTATCAAACGAAAGGTATTTCACTCCGCATTACAATAAAGAAATTTTTGAGTAGAGTTGCCACCTATTCGAAATTTAAAACAATTGCATGACATATACCGATATGGGTATCAAACGAAAGGTATTTCACTCCACATTACAAGGACATTTTTGAGTAGGGTTGCCATATTCTATTAAAGCTTTAAAGGAGAACATTAAAGTTAAAAATCTTCGTAAAAAATCTTACACATGATTCGACTTAATTTTCTTAATTTCACACACGCTAATAAAATTGAACTGGAATGACACGGCACCGTGGCAAATTCTAGCAAAATATATTTAAATGCATATTTTTGCCAAATATGAAATGAATAATTGCAATTTCTCAGATTGTTATTAGAAAGATTTCTCACCATAGCAAAAAGATATCTCACCATGGTTACTTGCTACCGTTGAACACTAGAGGCATATGTTCAATTTGGAAACGACATCTAACCATTTAACTACTTACCAACAGATGGCGCTTAGAGAAGTAAGTTGAGATTTAATTAAACTAATTGATAGTTGTCATTCGTGAAATTAACAAGTTTTTGGAATGTAATGAAATTGTGAGACTTCCATAGTGTATAACTAAAAAAAACGTTTGAAAATTAATAATTCGGAGCATGAAGATACTCGAGAAACGTTGCCAGCACAACGAAACGTTGCCGAGCAAAGCTCGGTCGCCTAAGTACTGGCTATTAACATCGATAAATGCTGCTTTTTAAGGAATCCTGTGCGATCTATTAGGGGCTTATAAAAAAACATTTAAGGCACGATAACCTCCGAAGAATTTTTAGGCCGAGCTTCTCTTATTATAATGGTATTAAATCTCTTAATTCTTATACATAAACAAAAGCTAGGGACTGGTAATGTTTTTAACACAGGACTCACGTTTCGGAACAGTTAGATGAAGGCATACTACTAGCCTTCATTAAGAGCAAAGGTTTGATAAGCTAAGATAAGATATTAATATATGTTCTACTCGCAGAAATCCGCTAATCTTTTTAATGTTATAAATGCGGAAGTTTGGATGTTTGTATGTCCAGACGTTTGTCTTTGTGCCTCAATCACGCAAGAACGGCTGGACGGATTTTGATGAAATTTGGCACACATATAGCCAAGAGTCTAGAAGGATCTAAAGCTAAATTTGTTTTGAAAAAGGGGGGCCCCCGCCCACTAGGCACAGTTATAATTTAATTATTGTATTTTTCGTCTTTGTGACAGCATCACGCCAGAACGGCTACAAGCATTTTGATGAACTTTGGGACCGAGACAATAGTTTAAAGGCGAAGTTTTTTTCATGCAAAGGCGAGAGGGGGTCCACGACCCCTTCGAATAATTACTTTTTAAAAATTTGTATACATAATAACTTTACGTATACTGACCTTCACCAATATTACAAACTCAATGGGTAAAATAAGTCGAGGGCTTACGAAGTGAGCAGTGACACCCTCCGCCTGCCCCCCCCTCCTCTCCACCTCTGGTGCAAAATCTATATATTGTTATAAATTAATATAAATTTTCTCCTAAATCAATAATTTTTGGTATTTGGCTAAGATTCATCCGGGATCCCGTCGGGGTAATTTCGGGAATTTTTCGGGACTATTTCGGGATAATTTCTGTAGTTTTCGGGATACGTCCGGGATCCCGTCGAGGTTATTTTGGGACTTTTTAGGGACTATTCATTTGAGGATCCTTCCAGGATCATTTGCGGACTCTTCCGGCATCATTTCTGGATAGTTTTCGATATTCGTCCGGCATCCCGTCGGGGTAATTTCGGGAATTTTTCTGGACCATTTCGGGATCATTTGCGCACCCTTCAGAGATCAATTCTGGATGGCTTTCGGGATCCGTCCGGGATCACGTCGGAGTTATTTCGGGACTATTCCGGGATCCTTTGGGGACTCTTCCGGTATCATTTCTGGATGTTCTTCGGGATCGGTCCGGGTACCCGTCAGGGTTATTTCGGGACTTTTTTTGGAGTATTCCGAGCTCATTTGGGGATCCTTCCGGGATCATTTCTGGATGATCTTCGGGAATCCGTCCAGGATCCCGTCAGGGTCATTTCGGGACTATTTCACGATCATTTGGGGACCCTTCAGGCATCATTTCCGGATGGTTTTCGGGCTTCTGGACTATGTAGGGATAATTTAGGGACCCTTCTGGGAAATTTTCTGGATGGAGCTTGGGATCCGTCTGGGAGCCCG
Source organism: Eurosta solidaginis (assembly GCF_040869045.1). NCBI lineage: Eukaryota > Metazoa > Arthropoda > Insecta > Diptera > Tephritidae > Eurosta > Eurosta solidaginis. The sequence goes on along the minus strand of NC_090320.1, from coordinate 260,877,455 downwards.
TCAGGATCATTTCGGAACTTTTTCGGGATCATTTGTGTACTCTTCAAGAATCATTTCTGTGTGATCAGTCTAGAATCGCGTCGTTGTCATTTCGGAATATTTTTTGGACTATTCCGACTCCTTTTGGAGACCCTTCCGGCAGTGATTGTGGATGGTTTTCGGGATCCGTCCGCGTCGTACCGTCGGGGTCATTTCGCGGCTTTTTCTGGATAACTTCGGGATCATTTAGGGACTCTATCAGGTTATCAGCTCATTTAGTTCTTTTTTTACTGCATTACAAAAATAAAATACATTAGGCAGAAAAAATTCATAAGCAGGCGATTTCAAGATATAAAATAATGAAACATTAAAATCATTATAAAATTCGATACAAAATAAAAATCGAAAAAAGATTGCAAAATTGATGAAAGTTTACAATCTGAATATAAACAGCCGAATTCTAAATATTCCCTCGGAATTTTGTTATTGCGGATTTTTTTATTCCCGCGGAAAAATTCCTCCAATTCTTTCTTCCTGGGGAGAACAATAATTCGGGAATAGGAATTTCGAATTTTCGAAGTCAACTGATTTGCAAATTGAAATTTTGTTGCGCATTTCTATTTTTGCTTAACAAATTGAGAAGTTTAGTTATTGTTCCGAATTTGTTCCAAATTGAGAAATAAAATATAAAGAAAGCAGAGTATTGCATTTCATAAGGTATTGACTGTAATGAGTAACGAATTGTACCATTCTTAGAAAATCCTTGCGCTATTTCTGAATGACTGCATCAAATTTAGAATATGAGGGATGACAAAAGGGAAAATACTCGCAAGGAATTTTTGTTTAGAATTGGGCTGAGTATATGTATAATTAAAAAGACCGGTAAGAGCTTTGTATAGGAAAGTTCGCGTGCATCCCTTAAGATATCCTTCAATTAAAAAAAAATATTTGCATACCTTAATCTTTTCAAAAATTTCGGCTGACTTGGCACAAAATGTTTCCATGCTACCCTTTTCAGCAGTAGACAATTGCAAAAGTGCGTTCGAAATTTTTTGATGGCATTCACTGACTTCCTTGTGACGTTGCGTCATTTTTTCAGTACGTGCAGCGGCATCACGTAAATGTCCATGATATTCAATAAGAAATTGTAGTTCATTTTCAAAAAAGTCATTTACATCGCGTACAGTAGCACTCATTAATATTTCATCGGTGGTCTTCCCAATAGATTTAACTAAGCCACCGAAAATTGCCATTTTTTTACGTGGCTTTGCGCATAAATCTTCATCGTATTCCAGAAAAACTTTTAAATGTTGATCCAAACGAAATACGGGATGATTTGCCAGGCGTCGTAGAAATACCTCATGCATAGCGACAGTTTTTTTAAAGGTAGCCAGATATTCGCTTAAATTAATAAAATTGAAAACTTTTATAAATTCAACTTGTTTTCGCACGAACTAATTTTTAAACTTACGCTTCAAGTTCAGATTTCATTTTCTTAAACTCTTCCTTAGTCATGTTACCTTCACCTTCCCCTAATCGTTGTAATTTTTCACGTGATGCATCGAAGTCGGGACGTGGTGGACACGGTGGAATCTGGAATATTCAAGAGAATTAAATGTTACTAATATACCCTTACAATATACCTGCGACAGGAATCTCTATCTTAAGAGGCACCCAAAATACCAAAATGATTCAAGGGGTTGTGTGGCGCAACCCTTTCAAGAGGCTGTCAGCGCAATGTTTAGCTTATACAATGCAATTGTCGGCCTCACCTACCCGTGTTTCTTTAGCTCTGGCCTCATAGAACTAGGGGGGGTGGGGAGGGATGGCGTAGGGGGCCCAATGTGGTTGTTGTTGTTGTTGTTGTTGTAGCGATAAGGTTGCTCCCCGAAGGCTCAATGTGGTCACATTAAATCGTTCGCGTGTTGGTCGGACTTGTACCTTTATGGTGCTTGTTGCCGAATCTATATCCGGCAAAGGACCATCAACAACAACAACAAACCATCAAATTTGATAACACTTCCCATAACCTTCGGGGATTATCTTTACCGCTGCAACAACAACAACAACTAATATACCATAGTAACGCTTTAAGCACTCACTGTTAAACCTAACGGGCTAGTGAGCTTAGCATATTTCAGCGGTAAGGCAATCCTGTCGTAAGAGGTGACTAAAATCCACAGAGCCGAAGTTGGAGAAGTCGGAAAACGCGCCATTGACAGTTTTGTGCTGGAAGCTTATACGACAATGAACTGTCCATATCCGTAACACTCAGATAAGGCTTCGTTGTTTTTGCGGTAACAACAACAATAAAAACATCCGATTTCTTGTATGTCCACGGGTATTAAGGGAACGAGACGAGATCCGGCACCTGCCAACACTGCCGTTTGATCCAGGCAAGCACAATCAGGTCCTTAGCCAAATCAACACAGAATCAGTAAACTCCTTTGTCAGGACGCGCCCGGTGAATCCCTTTATTGATACGCAATATCCCACACTTGCAGAAGAAGAAGGGTTAGGGGATCAGAATATACCCGCGGTAGGTATGCCGGTCGTAAGAGGCGACTAAAATACCAGATTCAAGGGGCTGTGTAGCGCAACCTTTCAGGTTGCCAGCGCAATATATAGCTTCTCCAAACCCAATTGTCAACCTCACCTATCCGCGGCGAATCCTGTTTCACTAACAGACGAGGCTCTGGCGACCCCAAGCCTGAAGGTTTAATGTGGCCATATAAATCGTTCCCGAGATTGTCGGGCTAGCACCTTAATGATGCTATGGTACCGGAGCGTACCGGATTTGTATCCGGCAAAGGACCATCACATCGATAACACTCCCCAAAGCATTCGGGGAGCAACCTTATCGCTACAACAACAACAACAACAAGAAGGCACACTACCAAGGGAAACACGAGTCACCCTGGCCCAACTTCGTTATGGATACTGTAAAAGGTTAACCTCTTACTAGTCCAGAATCAACCCCTACATACGTAATGTATGTCCTGCCAACCATCTTTTCAGTTGTAATGTGGAACCTACGACTCTAACACCCATCTCCCTATGGTCCGCCCCTGTTGAAACAGCCAGTTTGGACTCCCGTTAGAGGATTTCGATGACAATTTGTGAGTGGTCGTGCCCATTGAGTGGGGCGAAACACTCTTAATACAACAACAACAACTTCCTTTTGAAATCGTTTTTAGACTAATCTCATAGTGTACAGATTATGTTGCTTCCAACAATAATTACGTTTCAAACAGCTTCTACAATTACGGTCATCCCAAATACAAATCAAAATTTTGCGCTATATGTATAATAATAATCCTAATAGCTTTTCTTCACATTACTTACAATATAACCAGCATAGTCTTCATTCTCTTCGAAACGATCTTGCAACCATACGAATTCTTCATGTTGTCGTACCACAATATTATCTTGTCTACCAAAGCCAGGCAACGTTGTGCGCGTATGAACTGTAAATTTAACCTTATCCTTCTCACTTAAGGCGTCAGAAATTTCTACATGTAATGTATTATCGGCCATGGCAGCAGGTGTAATGGCTGAAGATGATGATTCAGAGGTAGCAGTACCACTGCCATTATTTATGTTTGCAGTGGCTAATGGATTTGTAGTGTCGACGCTGCCTTCAACACTTTGAGCTATAGCCGGTGATGAGATATTCATGATGGTTGGCTTACTGGGTGAATTATTGCTATCAACTCCAAGTGGTTCACCTTTAGGCACCATATTTTCAATTGTGGTACCATCATCTGCGCCGTCCTGAAAGAGAATGGGGAAATAAAAAGCTTAAACATCACATAGCTTCCTTCGCCTAATTGTAAATTTGACTCATGCGCGTCGAATTATGTTACAAAAAAGATTTTTCTTGGAAGACCTAGAAGGGCGATTTTTATTTATTTATTTATTTATTTATTAGCCTACAAATTTAACAATTAATCAGACTAATAAAGTTACGGATTACAGATAAATTACAGAAGCATACAAATTGAACAAAATCATATTATAAAAATATGTATTATATCATTAAATCAGTTGTCGGGATGAACTGTGTTGCCGAGCAACGGGAATTGATTATTAGTCCTGTCGGAATGGACGTGATTTAGAGAAGCTGATGTATATTTGATACACAAGAAGTAGGCCTGCGATATGTGGGAGGTTGGAAAGGACGTGATGCCAAGCCACCCGCCCAAAGTTACTTGAACTGGTGATAAGAGTGGAAGGTTGGAAAGGACGCGGACGCCACCCACCCAAATCATTTCTTATTTAATATAGTCAGCAGATATGGAGTGGGTCACACGTATCAATTTTTTTGCAGTGCTTATTGAAGTCAGTACACAGACAACGAAGAGGTTCGTGCATTTCAAAATTAGATCTGCATGTGCTTATATAAAGCGGTTGAAAATGTCTAGATGGTGTAAAGGGAACATTAAATAAAATTTCACCAAGCCGAAGAGGGCTATTTACCATCCCTCTAATGAGTTTTACTACAAATAACACACCTGCCATCTCCTTACGACTCCGTAACGTGGGGAGCTGAATAACTTTTAAACGGCAGTAGGGAGGAAGAATCCTTGAGGGGTCCCATGGTAAGTCCCTTAGCGAAAAAATCAGGAATTGCTTTTGAACCGACTCTGATTTGTCGCAGTGTGTCTGTAACGAGGGTTCCAGATTATCGAAGCGTATTCTAATATTGGCCGCACCAAAGATATAGAGAGATTTACTAATATATGGATCAGCGAATTCTTTAGACCATCGTTTGACGAACGCCAAAGTCCCTTTGGCTCTGTTCACGCAACCTTCTATATGTAATTTAAAGTCGAGTTTAGGGTCCATCGTAACGCCAAGGTCTACAAAACTAATGACTTGGTTAATTGTGTAATCATCAATCATATACTCGTAGGATTGGTATGATTTCCTTCCCAAGGCAGTCGGTTCTATGTACCGGAGCGACTCGGGATTTTTCCCGACCAAGGACTGTCATTTCAGTGTGACCCCATCTGTTTCGTCCCTCCCACAAATTGTTATCCTCCCAGCAGCTCCTTGCAGCAGGACTACTCCATATTCTCTTACTCCGGGAAAGCATCGAATCCAATCCGGGTCCGTCTCCTGGTTCTGAGAAATGGTTTTGCTGCATCTGCCGGAAAAGAATCTTTTTAGGACGGTCATACTCTGTTCAGTGTGTCTCGTGCAAGGGATGGTTGCATCGGACAGGTTGTTCTGGGCTTGATCCCAAAACCCGACGTCCACGTAACTTTTATAAATCTTTTGTGGCTCCTTGCTGTTCACGCCCAAGGGCGTCCCGTAGCCTACGCCTAAGCGCCCCCCACTACCTTCCAGCAGCCCCGCTGCTCAGCAAGCGACAACAAGTACACGCTGCTGCTCGCGCCCCATGGCGCCAACAACTCAAACAGCTGATACCACTCATAACTACTACCTTCGTAGTAGAGTTGGTAGCAATGCTGAGCATCAGCCCCTGTCCCCGTCTTCTCCCCCCCTCTTTTCCAGCAGCAATCGTGCAGGTCAGGGAAACAGACTCTTAGTCCCTACCTCCGTTTGCACCGTCTGCCAGCACAGAATATATAGGTTTGCGACATCCGCCCAATGCAGCTCCTGCCTTGGGTGGTGCCACTTTCCTAGATGTTCCGGTCTCCGCGACGGCAACCCCCCGACGGGTTTCACCGCGCCATGTTGCCAGGTCGCAAACCCAAATCATCCGGGTACCCCAATGCTTGCCCAAGGACGCCCAGTCTCAGGGCCACAACAGCAATTGCGTCCTGGCCTTCCACAACCCAGGCGTAGTCACCCGTCACTTACCCCCAGAGTGACGGCGTCTCCCCTTATGCACTTCAGAATTCTGCAGTTAAATTCTAATGGACTAACTGGGAAGATTACGGAGATAGTCGATTTCATGAAGCGGTACAACATCCGCATTGCTGCGATTCAAGAGACTAAACTTACAGCAAGATCTGCATTGCAGACCTGCTCTGGGTATAATGTCCACAGGAAAGACCGCGAGAGCGGAAATGGAGGCGGCCTCGCGTTTATCATACACCACTCTGTGCAATATTATATATTTGATCTTGGCATCGACCGCAGAGACAATGTCTTAGAACGTCAAGGCCTATCTGTCCGGTCAGGCGATGCAAACCTAGAAATCATCAACATCTACATCCCTCCTGCCACCTGTTGCCCCAGTGGATACCGCCCTAATATCAGGGCCTTACTCACTGGCAACAATCGCATTATCTTAGGCGATTTCAATGCCCATCATGATCTATGGCATTCAAACTTGCGGGTGGACAGTAGGGGTGAGATGTTGGCGGATCAAATAGAAGAAACGACGTTCTGCACAATAAACTGAGACGCCCCCACACGTATGGTAGGAAGCTGTCACAGCTCGCCAGATATCTCAATCGTGAGCGCAGAACTCGTAAACTGCGTCAACTGGCAGCCGATGGTAACATTGGCATCTGACCACCTGCCCATACTTATTTCGCTTGAGCGTACCGCCGACTTCATCGTCACTGAAAAACGCACTTTCATAAACTTCAAAAAAGGAAAGTGGGAAGAATATAAATCCTTTACAGACAACCGCTTTGCTGCCCTCCCTATCCCGACTGATGCCCACCAAGGGGAGCGTGCCTTCCGTAAGGTCATTGAATCCACCTCGGCACATTTCATTCCCGCCGGAAGAATTCCCGAAATCCGGCCCACTTCCCGGCGGAGCCCGCAAACCTAGCGAGAGAACGTGACCTTATAAGACAGCTTGATCCAGGCGACCCCCAAATAAGGGATATAAACCAACGCATCAGATTGCTTGTGGATGAACACAAGCGGGCGAAATGGGAGGAGCACCTAAGAGGTTGTTACCTCTCTACCGGTGTGGGTAAACTTTGGTCCACCGTAAAGTCCCTATCGAATCCGACTAAGCACAAAGACAAAGTTTCCATCGCCTTTGGCGACAAAGTGCTGTCGGACGCGAAAAAATGCGCGAGCGCTTTTTGCCGACAATATATAATGCATCCTACGGTCGACAAAGATAGCCGGAGAGCCAATAGACGTGCACATAAACACAAATTCAGCGCGTCACCAATCACCATCACCGCTAAAGGGGTTGAGGACGCCATTGGTCGTGCTAAACCATCCAAAGCAGTGGGCCCAGACGGCATAGCCATGCCGATGCTTAAAAGCCTAGGGAAAGAGGGTTTCAAGTATTTAGCACATGTCTTCAACCTGTCTCTATCCACCTTGTTCATTCCCGAAAAATGGAAAATGGCCAAGGTGGTCCCGCTATTAAAGCCTGGGAAACCAGCTAACATAGGTGAGTCGTATCGCTCGATATCTCTCCTATCGCCAGTGGCAAAGACGCTTGAAGCCATTTTGCTCCCTTATTTCCAAGCAAATTTGCAGCTAGCCCCTCATCAGCATGGCTTCAGAAAACTCCATAGCACTACCACCGCGCTAAATGCCATTAGCACCCAGATAAATTGCGGGTTAAATCAATACCCCCACCATAGAACAGTACTCGTAGCGCTAGACCTATCAAAAGCTTTTGATACGGTCAACCATGGCTCGTTACTGCAAGACCTGGAAGGGTCTACCCTTCGCCCATGTCTTAAAAGGTGGACCGCAAATTATATGGGTGGTCGGCAGGCATCGGTGCAATTTAGAAACGAAACATCAAAACCAAGGAGAATTAAACAAGGGGTGCCACAGGGTGGTGTCCTATCCCCAATTTTGTTGAATTTCTACATATCTAAGCTACCTTCACCACCGGAAGGAGTCACAATCGTTTCCTATGCCGATGACTGCACAATAATGGCCACAGGCCCAGGCCCAAAGATCGATGCGCTATGCAATAAAATAAACGGCTACCTCCCTGATCTCTCCAGTTTTTTTGCCTCGCGAAACCTGGCATTATCACCGACTAAATCTTCCGCGACTTTATTTACCACATGGAAGTCTCAAATATCGACCATTTTGAACATCTACGTCGATGGCACTACGCTACCGACTGTCCTACACCCCAAAATCTTGGGTGTGACGTTTGATCAGGATCTACATTTTGGTGAGCACGCAGCCGAAATTGTTCCGAGAATTCAGATCCGTGACAAAATCCTCAAATCCCTCGCTGGCAGTACTTGGGGAAAAGATAAGGAAACGCTCATGACTACATACAAAGCAATTAGCCAGCCGATTACGTGCTACGCGTCACCCATATGGTCGCCAAGCCTAAAAATCACCCACTGGAAGAAACTACAGGCGTGCCAAAATACTGCTCTCAGAATCGCCACGGGCTGTCTTCTTATGTCTCCAGAACACCATCTGCATAATAAGGCGAGAATACTCCCCATCAGGGAGAGAAATGAGATGCTGACCAAACAGTTCCTGTTGAATACTCAGAAACCTGGGCATCCCAACAGACATCTGATTGATGAACCAGCACCGCCTAGGGGCTTAAGGAGGCATCTCCGTAAGCATTTTGAGGAAATACGGCACCTGAGAACCCAGCCGTATGAAGCGAAAAAACACAAGCAGGTCCTTGGTGAACTCCATAAACAGGCATCGGACCTTTATGCCGGGAATTGTCCGGTGAATCCGGTACTTAACGAAAATTATCCAAAACTCGCGGAAGAGGAACGCATACTCCCCAGGGAAACGCGTGTCACTCTTGCTCAACTTCGTTCTGGATACTGTAACAGGTTAAACTCTTACCTATCCAGAATCAACCCCGACATACAAAATGTATGCCCCGCTTGCAATGTGTCCCCACATGACACCAACCATCTCTTCAATTGTAATGTGGAACCAACGCCTCTAACACCATTTCCTTATGGTCCACCCCTGTTGAAACGGCAAGTTTCCTTGCACTCCCGTTAGAGGATATTGATGACAATTTATGATCGGTCGCGGCTATTAGGTGGGGCGAGCATTGCTACAACAACAACATTGGTATGATTTCCTTGTAAAGCACATGAACTTGCACTTCGGCAGGTTAAGTGACATTATATTTACACTACACCATGCGCGAGCGCTTTCTGCCGACAATATATAATGCATCCTACGGTGGACAAAGATAGACGGAGAGCCAATAGACACGCACATAAGCACAAACTCAGCGCGCCACCAATTACCATCACCGCTAGAGAGGTTGAGGACGCCATTGGTCGCGCTAAACCATCCAAAGCAGTGGGCCCAGACGGCATAGCCATGCCGATGCTTAAAAACCTAGGGAAAGAGGGTTTCAAATATTTAGCACATGTCTTCAACCTGTCTCTTTCCACCTTTGTCATACCCGAGAAATGGTAAATGGCCAAGGTGGTCCCGCTACTAAAGCCTGGGAAACCAGCTAACGTAGGTGAGTCATATCGTCCGATATCTCTCCTATCGCCAGTGGCAAAGACGCTTGAAGCCATTTTGCTCCCTTATTTCCAAGCACATTTGCAGCTAGCCCCTCATCAGCAAGGCTTCAGAAAACTCCATAGCACTACCTCCGCGCTAAATGTCATTAGCACCCAGATAAATTGCGGTTTGAATCAATATCCCCACCATAGAACAGTACTCGTAGCGTTAGACCTATCAAAAGCTTTTGATACGGTCAACCATGGCTCGTTACTGCAAGACCTGGAAGGGTCCACCCTTCCCCCATGTCTTAAAAGGTTGACCGCAAATTATCTGGGTGGTTGGCAGGCATCGGTGCAATTCAGAAACGAAACATCAAAACAAAGGAGAATTAAACAAGGGGTGCCACAGGGTGGTGTCCTATCCCCGCTTTTGTTTAATTTCTACATATCTAAGCTACCTTCACCACCGGAAGGAGTCACAATCGTTTCCTACGCCGATGACTGCACAATAATGGCCACAGGCCCAGGCCCAAAGATCGATGAGCTATGCAATAAAATAAACGGCTATCTCCCTGATCTCTCCAGTTTTTTCGCCTCGCGAAACCTGGCATTGTCACCGACTAAATCTTCCGCGACCTTATTTACAACATGGACGCCCCAAATGTCGACCATATTGAACATCCACGTCGATGGCACTACGCTACCGACTGTCCTACACCCCAAAATCTTGGGTGTGACGTTTGATCAGGATCTACATTTTGGTGCGCACGCAACCGCAATTGTTCCAAGAATTCAGAGCCGTAATAAAATCCTCAAATCCCTTGCTGGCAGTACCTGGGGAAAAGATAAAGAAACGCTCTTGACCACATACAAAGCAATTAGCCAGCCGATTACGTGCTACGCGTCACCCATATGGTCGCCAAGCCTAAAAATCACCCACTGGAAGAAACTACAGGCGTGCCAAAATACTGCTCTCAGAATCGCCACGGGCTGTCTTCTTATGTCTCCAGAACACCATCTGCATAATAAGGCGAGAATACTCCCCATCAGGGAGAGAAATGAGATGCTGACCAAACAGTTCCTGTTGAATACTCAGAAACCTGGGCATCCCAACAGACATCTGATTGATGAACCAGCACCGCCTAGGGGCTTAAGGAGGCATCTCCGTAAGCATTTTGAGGAAATACGGCACCTGAGAACCCAGCCGTATGAAGCGAAAAAACACAAGCAGGTCCTTGGTGAACTCCATAAACAGGCATCGGACCTTTATGCCGGGAATTGTCCGGTGAATCCGGTACTTAACGAAAATTATCCAAAACTCGCGGAAGAGGAACGCATACTCCCCAGGGAAACGCGTGTCACTCTTGCTCAACTTCGTTCTGGATACTGTAACAGGTTAAACTCTTACCTATCCAGAATCAACCCCGACATACAAAATGTATGCCCCGCTTGCAATGTGTCCCCACATGACACCAACCATCTCTTCAATTGTAATGTGGAACCAACGCCTCTAACACCATTTCCTTATGGTCCACCCCTGTTGAAACGGCAAGTTTCCTTGCACTCCCGTTAGAGGATATTGATGACAATTTATGATCGGTCGCGGCTATTAGGTGGGGCGAGCATTGCTACAACAACAACATTGGTATGATTTCCTTGTAAAGCACATGAACTTGCACTTCGGCAGGTTAAGTGACATTATATTTACACTACACCATGCGCGAGCGCTTTCTGCCGACAATATATAATGCATCCTACGGTGGACAAAGATAGACGGAGAGCCAATAGACACGCACATAAGCACAAACTCAGCGCGCCACCAATTACCATCACCGCTAGAGAGGTTGAGGACGCCATTGGTCGCGCTAAACCATCCAAAGCAGTGGGCCCAGACGGCATAGCCATGCCGATGCTTAAAAACCTAGGGAAAGAGGGTTTCAAATATTTAGCACATGTCTTCAACCTGTCTCTTTCCACCTTTGTCATACCCGAGAAATGGTAAATGGCCAAGGTGGTCCCGCTACTAAAGCCTGGGAAACCAGCTAACGTAGGTGAGTCATATCGTCCGATATCTCTCCTATCGCCAGTGGCAAAGACGCTTGAAGCCATTTTGCTCCCTTATTTCCAAGCACATTTGCAGCTAGCCCCTCATCAGCAAGGCTTCAGAAAACTCCATAGCACTACCTCCGCGCTAAATGTCATTAGCACCCAGATAAATTGCGGTTTGAATCAATATCCCCACCATAGAACAGTACTCGTAGCGTTAGACCTATCAAAAGCTTTTGATACGGTCAACCATGGCTCGTTACTGCAAGACCTGGAAGGGTCCACCCTTCCCCCATGTCTTAAAAGGTTGACCGCAAATTATCTGGGTGGTTGGCAGGCATCGGTGCAATTCAGAAACGAAACATCAAAACAAAGGAGAATTAAACAAGGGGTGCCACAGGGTGGTGTCCTATCCCCGCTTTTGTTTAATTTCTACATATCTAAGCTACCTTCACCACCGGAAGGAGTCACAATCGTTTCCTACGCCGATGACTGCACAATAATGGCCACAGGCCCAGGCCCAAAGATCGATGAGCTATGCAATAAAATAAACGGCTATCTCCCTGATCTCTCCAGTTTTTTCGCCTCGCGAAACCTGGCATTGTCACCGACTAAATCTTCCGCGACCTTATTTACAACATGGACGCCCCAAATGTCGACCATATTGAACATCCACGTCGATGGCACTACGCTACCGACTGTCCTACACCCCAAAATCTTGGGTGTGACGTTTGATCAGGATCTACATTTTGGTGCGCACGCAACCGCAATTGTTCCAAGAATTCAGAGCCGTAATAAAATCCTCAAATCCCTTGCTGGCAGTACCTGGGGAAAAGATAAAGAAACGCTCTTGACCACATACAAAGCAATTAGCCAGCCGATTACGTGCTACGCGTCACCCATATGGTCGCCAAGCCTAAAAACCACCCACTGGAAGAAACTACAGGCCTGCCAAAATACTGCTCTCAGAATCGCCACGGGCTGTCTTCTTATGTCCCCAGAACACCATCTGCATAATGAGGCGAGAATACTCCCCATCAGGGAGAGAAATGAGATGCTGACCAAACAGTTTCTGTTGAATACCCAGAAACCTGGGCATCCCAACAGACATCTGATTGACGAACCAGCACCGCCTAGGGGCCTAAGGAGTAATCTCCGTAAGCATTTTGAGGAAATACGGCACCTGAGAACCCAGCCGTATGAAGCGGAAAAGCACAAGCAGATCCTTGGTGAACTCCATAGACAGGCGTCGGACCTTTATGTCGGGAATTGCCCGGTGAATCCAGTACTTGAAGAAAAATATCCAGAACTCGCAGAAGAGGAACGCATACTCCCCAGGGAAACGCGTGTCACTCTTGCTCAACTTCGTTCTGGATACTGTAACAGGTTAAACTCTTACCTATCCAGAATCAACCCCGACATACAAAATGTATGCCCTGCTTGCAATGTGTCCCCACATGACACCAACCATCTCTTCAATTGTAATGTGGAACCAACGCCTCTAACACCCCTTTCCTTATGGTCCACCCCTGTTGAAACGGCAAGTTTCCTTGGACTCCCGTTAGAGGATATTGATGACAATTTGTGATCGGTCGCGGCTATTAGGTGGGGCGAGCATTGCTACAACAACAACAACAACAACTAGGTTATTCAGATCCGATTGTAAATTTGATCTATCCATAGGTGAGCGGATAGGCATAAGTAGTTTGACATCATCAGCGTACATTAGAGGCTTGCAGTACTTCAAAACATTTGGAAGGTCGTTAGTGAACAGCAGAAACAGCACTGGACCAAGGTGGCTGCCTTGAAAAACACCAGAAGTAACATTTATAGATTCTGACTTACAGTTATTAAATATAACTGTTTGTTTTCTATCCATCAAGTATGCAGATATCCAAGATAGAAACAAAGGCGGAATGCCAAAACGATCGAGTTTGAACGGAAGAAACGAATGGAGAACTTTATCAAAAGCTTTACTAAAATCAGTATAAATTACATCAATTTCGCTATTAACCTTAAATCCGTTCAGCACATGAGTTGTGAACTCAAACAAGTTAGTCACGGTAGATTTACCCGAGCAAAAACCATGTTGAGACAAGTCAATGATTGAGGATACCCTACGATCGATTCAAAGAGTTTGGGAATAGCACTAAGCTTTGCTATTCCTCGGTAATTTGAAACACATGATCTATTCCCATTTTTGTAAAGTGGTATTATAAAAGACTCTTCCCACTTTCTGGGAAATATCCCTTTCTTTAGGGATGCGTTAAAAAGACATGTAAGAGGTTTATACAGGAATTCAGCACACGTTTTTAGCACAAGAGATGGAATTTCATCAGGTCCGCTAGAATAGGAAATTTTTAGGCTTTCCAGATGTCTTAGTACGTCTTCCGTGTGAATATACGGAACAAAAGCTGAATTAAGCGAGGACAGTTTGAATGGATACTTCAATGGCGGGGAGTCATAGGCAGTGGAGTAATTAGATTTAAAGAAGGTGGCAAACATATTAAACTTCATTACGGTTGGAAACCTTTTGATTTTTCTTTTCGAGTTGACGAACGATTAAAACGACTTTGGATTAGAGGAAATTTTATGCTTAATCTTTTTTAAGTAATCCCCATAACATATCTGTAGCCTATTGTACCTGTGGCGCAGAATAGAGTACGCCGCATAGTCACTTCTTGATCCGGATAATTTGAATCTCTTAAAATAACGCGTTTTTCGATTTTTAAGATACTTGAGTTCTTTAGAGCTCCAAGCAGAAGTTGGAATTGCTGAAGAGGTGTTAGATATAGGTACGCATTTTACTCGAATAGTTGTCGAGATATTCTGGATTTTACCCCAAAAGGCTTCTGTTATGATGTAAATGTTCTATATCCGGCTAAGGAGTACGAACGTCGAACAACACTCCCCATTTATCGCTAATGCAACATATATGAGGCGGCTAAAAATGTGTCCGCATAGGATTGTTGCAACAACAAAGGGTAATTCTATACGACAGTATGACACTGCTAATACACGTCTAAATATCGAGAGAGGTATCAAACGACGCGCCTTGACATCAGTATTAATAATGCGAAGGCGGAGAATAAAAATTTTAACTCGTTCAAAAGATATTAACGAGATTAATACGAGTCTTTTAACACATCTTTCGATTTTTTGGACGCGTATTAGCAGTGTCATGCTGTCATATAGAATTACCCCATGATTTGATCATGGAATTACCGAACAAAGTAGCATATTTTTATGATTTTTGTACAAAGATAACAAAGAAACAGAAGAGAACAACTGATAAAACGCAATATGCGGCACGGAAATGAAAAATGGGAGGAACCATCGTCGCACAGTTCGGGTTAATTCAAGTCACTGTTATCGAAGTGGGATTATCAAATTATGCAGATGTTTAGAAAAGTGTATCTAGGTCTTCTCACTTAAACTTCTAATTTTTGCCTACTTTTCGTACGAATGACTTACCATCATTTTGATGTAGTTCAGATTGCTTCCAATAGCAATAAATTAAAACGATTTTCTACTTAATTTCTTCACGTAGGAATATTTTATATTCCTCTTTTACTAGCTTATGAATTTATTTTATTTATTTTTCAACAAGGAGCTGTCAAAATAAATGTCAACAAGTAAAGAAGTCTAAAGGCCGCGGCACAAAAACATTTTTCATATATGTGCTATTAACACAAGCTTACAGGCTACCTATAATAAACGCACGCGGTGAATAAATTCAACACATCTTAGGGTTGTCGTCTGGCCAGACGAAATTTTACACTTTGAACCTTATATTTAAATTTTGTAGAAAGCCTTCTCGTCTGGCCAGACGTCTCAATCTATCGGAGGGTTAATAGTGTTACAAGGCTGCGTAATAATACATATACATATGGTTCTAGTCTGAACTAATTTTTCTTCGAGTTATGGCTCCCGAAACAGAAAAATGCTTAGCCATAAAAGGGGCGGTGCCACGCCCATTTTTTTAAATTTGAACCTTTTCCTATTTATTGTTATATATGCACTTGGGAAAATAAATACCATTGATATAAAGCTTTTTTTGCAAATATATAGCTTATTTTATTCGTTGTTGTTGTGTTAACAATTATTCGTCCACGGGTCTTTTAAAAATCTTTTATATAAAAGTGGGCGTGGTCCTTAACGAATTCGTTAATTTTTCTTCAAAGCAATCCTTATAGTAAAGGTAACCTCTCTGCCGAATTTTGTTACGATAGGTTTAACGATTTTTAATTTATTATTAATAATATTTGTAAAATTGACTTTATCACAAATGGGCGGTGCCGCGCACATTTAAATTTTTTTTTTCAAATTTTTATCAAGAGTCTCAATATCAGTCCACATGTCAAATTTCAACATTCCAGGTGTATTATTTACTAAATAAAAAGGTTTTTTGTGTTTTCCAAAATGTTATAGCTATATATAAAAAGTGGGCGTGGTTATCATCCGATTTTGTTCATTTTCAATACCATTGTATTCTGGGTCTAGATAACTCGTGTACCAAATTTGGTGAAGATATCTCAATATTTACTCAAGTCATCGTGTTAACGGACAGACGGACGGACGGACGGACATAGCTCAATAAAATTTTTTTTTTCCATACTGATGATTTTGATATATGGAAGTCTATATCTATCTCGATTCCTTTATACCTGTACAACCAACCGTTATCCAATCAAAGTTATAATACCCGGTGTACAAGTATAGCTGGGTATAAAAATTATATGTGTTGCAACGGGAGCATGGTAGAATTATCGTGGAATCGTAAATATAACCTCACTTTTCGGCAGCTATATTTCATATATGCATTTTAACCGTAGAACGCATAACTAAAAAATGACACGCAACGCATAAGGGGGATACCCGCGTGTCCCCTTACAAGGTTTTAGCGTTACAAATGCACAGTAACAATATTCATAAGTAAAAATTATTACAGATTGTGTGCTTAGCAGTGAGTTACTTACTTACTGCGACAAGCCCGATAAAACCAGTAACTGAATCCTGCTACCTATGTTATACTGAAAGCCCCAAACCATTCCCCAAACGAAGAAGAAAAACGCGAAAAGCATGCAGCATCTGCAAAAAACCAATATGCCTGTTATATTCGGTGACAAATTGTATCTGCACAGTTTGCGAGCAGATTAGACGGTTCAACACTCTATTGACAGTGGTTCTCTCACTAAAGTAGTTTAAAGTCGCAACTGGACACACGGGTACCCGGTTATGCGTTCTAGGGTTAAGACATTAAAGAATGGGCAAATTTTTCGGTTCAAATTTTACACAAAATGAGCACAAAATGAGTCCAATACTTATCTTACACTTACTATCCACCTCCACAGCAATACGAAATTTCATAGGTAATAATCTGCAACAGCGTTCCACTGCCAATTCGCATCAATACTAAGACATCGGGCCATTCTATACGACAGCATGGCACACTTAATACACGTCCAAAAATGTCGGAGGGGAGTCAAAAGACGCGTTTTGGACTCAGAATCGCGAACCCTAAAACGGAAGTATACAAATTTGCGTATGTGAAGAGATATTTGCAAAAGAAATTGAAATTTTTCATGTGGTTTTACACAGGAAAACATTTTGTGTACAAAGAAATTTTGAACGGATTTTATTTTAATACGACCCTATTGGTGGGCAGCATAGGGTAATTTTTTATAAGAGCGGCCAAAGGCCGCCAACGCATGAGAGTGTTTTCGGCAAAAATACTATGGATCACACCGTTTCGTTATTCGGTTTTTCGTTAGTATCTTTTGAACGACTCAAGTTTTCCGTTTTCAGATTTGCGATCCTGGTACAAAAATGGGTCTCTTGACACCCTTCCTGATATTTTTGGACGTGTATTAGGAGTATCATATTGTCGTATAGAATTACGAGGCTAGGAGTCCTGGAAATCCCATTCCCGCATCGATGCCATCTCGAAATCCGGGGATTTCATATATTAAAACTGCGGGATTTCTTCCGTCCGATTTCGAAGGAAACAGAAATTTCTCTATCCGATGGATCACTAAATGTACACCAATTTTGAAATGGAATAGGTACAATTACAATTCCCCTTACTAGTGTTGAGTCTGAAAGGTGTACCTCAACTGTCGACTATATATGTACCAAGAAAAGATCTAGCCTTTCAGATGTTACTTTACATGATCTAATATTTAGAGATTTTTTAGAATAAAGAATTTTAACTTAAAATTCAAAACGAAACTAATTTTTTATTTGTTTATAAAACTTGTTCTGAATTCCTTTCAAAACATAGGACTGGAAAAAATATGTTTTTTGGTAAACCACTCATATTTGTATACATTACATAATTATTTCTGAATCTGAATGATCGCCAAAAATCCCGGGATTGTCATTTTCAAATCGCGAAATTCATGGATTGTAAAAGATATTTAGGATGCGATGCCTCAGTCCATACATATCGATGGTTGACCCCAGTATTAATAATCCCAGGGTGAGAAAACTT
Organism: Eurosta solidaginis; assembly: GCF_040869045.1. Taxonomy (NCBI): domain Eukaryota; kingdom Metazoa; phylum Arthropoda; class Insecta; order Diptera; family Tephritidae; genus Eurosta; species Eurosta solidaginis. The sequence goes on along the minus strand of NC_090320.1, from coordinate 260,859,578 downwards.
ATTACATCTGTCAGGAGATTTCTGCACAAAAGGTAGCAAATTTTCATTGTTTTTATTTCGATAATTTTGTTATGCAGATACACAAGCTCACGCAGAAAGATGTTCTCTGCGGATATAATTTTGATCCCTAAACCGGTGTTGTACCCACCCATACCAATTTCTGCGCAAAAGTACTATAGATCACACATTTGGTTCGGTTCGTGGTCATGTTTTAATTTTTGTAAAAATCTTTTGGTAGAAGGAAAGCCTTATCTAGGAGCGTAAAGGTTCAGAGACTGATAAGGAAAGATAATTAGGAATGGATATGTAGATATGCACAGTCACTTAGCCACGCTGAGTCCAAATGGAATATTCTCTGCCTTGTTGGCACTTGTACAGCATGGAATCATGGACCGCACTCTTGGAGGACCGCTCGGGTCGTCCTCCTACCAAAGGCAGAAAATATATAAATAATAATAACCCTTTAGCGGCTAAGTAGATGTGCATTCAAAGTGAACACGGACGGACGAGCACAGCATGCATACTCCAAAGGTACTGAATTGCATAAGGAAACCCCAATAGGTGTCTTACTAGATATTACCGTCGCTTTCTGCATCGTCTCAAAACTGCACACGGAGCATACGTATATATATGGCCCTGAGGACAAATAGTATAAAATATCTAAAAGTAATTCTATACAGAAAGTTGTGGAAGCCCAACGTGCCGAAGAGAGTGAAGAAAATCTTCAGGGCACTGTAGTCAAATGATAGACTGTGCTATTGTGAAGTATCTCCTGTACTAGGGAGTCCTGGTTTGGGGGATATTATATATATACATACAGAGTATTGTGATAGCCTTTAAATTAAACGCTGTCTAAAAGTTTTCTCTATGAAACTTCGGGAAAGTACTCAAGCAAGAAGCATTTACTTAATAGAATAATACATTTTAACGCAGGTTATATAAAGTTTTTTTTTTTTCTTACACTAAAAACAAAAGATTAACAACCATTTTTGCTAGACACCCACGTGATTTACTATCATTTTGTGAATGCTATTCTAAAATTACCTACCAATGTGTTCAAAAAACCACTCGGAAGTTTTACATCATCGAGGAAGCTGCGATTCTGATATACCGAAAATCTATCTACTTGTACGTTTGATGTTTTAGCAAAGGGCTCTTGAAACTTTTGAAGAATGTTATTATAAAAATTAAACATAGCGTAACTTTTTTTAATTAACAAAATCGAACAGTTCGAACAAAACGCGCTAGCAAAGAAATGATTACTAATAACAAAAGGACATACAAAATTGCTAGCATACCTAAAAAATTGCTGTAAATCGAGTAAATTATGAGAAACTAGTGTGCGAACGTATGTACTAGGGATGCCAATACCGGGATCCCGGTCTTTTTTAAGACCTGAAAATCCCGGGGTTTTTTTGAAGTAGTCCCACGATTTGTAACATCTTACAAACTATAAGAAATGGGGGCACAAAAATCTATTTTGAACAAAACAAGTGCGATGTTTTACCTAGAAAAGTGTTGACAGAATACTAAAGATTTTACATGCCAACCTAATATAAACGCACGCAAGTCATTTTCTGTCAAAAATGTCTCAAGCACATACAACTTGTATGAGAGCAACCGAAATTGAATTTGCTGCGTGAAAACCTAACTCGATTTAAAATTTTTGTTCTGCGTGACATTTCAGTTTGACGCTTGCACACATGCTTTACAGTTGCCGAAACGCATGCTTATTTCGGTTAGTTCAAAAAACGCCTGTTGCTTGCGTGCGCTAACGCAGTGCGGTTTTATTAGGTTGGCTTGTTATTTCGGTTGGGGCAAAAAACGCCGGTTGTTTGCGTGTGCTAAAAAAGCGCAGCGCGGTTTTATTAGGTTGTCATGTTAAACATTCATTAAAATCAATTAAAGTGCAATATTCTATGGCGCATAGTCATAGTCAATATAAAATAGGTTTATATTTAGTTGCAGCTTTTGTGACAGATAGCTCATAGAAAATTATGTCAAAAACTGCAACTAAATTTAAAACCTATTTTATTTTGTCTATGACTATGCGCCCATGTATATTCGTGAATCTCCAAATCTGCTCCTGTTTCTAGGCAAAACAAATAAATCCGAATATTTCTTAAGCGTTTACTTAAGAGCTGCGTGGGGCCCATTAGTAGCAAAGAAGCAACATTAAAAAAGTTTGTATTCCGAATTCGTACGGCTCATTCCATTTCAAGACAACCCGTCCGAATGATTTTTGATTTCGATGAAATTTTTGGTCAAAATAATGAAACACGTATTTTTTTTTACTTTTATATAGTATATTTATTTAGTAGTATTTTTTTAGTATTTAGTAAAAATTTATGACTTTTTTCAAAAATTAGTATCTCAATAAAGGTTATTTTTTTGTTTAAACTTTTTCTGCATTGAGTGAAAAGCATATATTTCAACTTGGCTAAATGCCCATTAGCCAAAATTCGTTGTTTTCGAAATATGAATTTTTGTATATTAAACTTTTTTTCGCCATATATTGATGCAATATATACACTGGATCACAAATTCCCACTTTTTTCTGCACCAGAGACGCCATTATGAAATTCCTATGTAAAATCACCCCCTGATTCCGAAAATCAAGGTTGTTTTAAATTATATTGTAACGTTTTTGAGATATTTACGAATTACCGTTATTTCAAAAAAAATAAAAAATTGGGTCCACTTAATCAAACATGTCTCAAGACCGAATTGAGCAATTTCAAAACGGTTTGAAGATTTTAAAAAGTAATAAAATTTGCTATAAACTGTGAATACAACACTTTTTGCTAGGCCCTTCAGATTCAAAGATAACGAACAATCATTACGGATTTTTTAAATTTTTTTTTGTAAAAATATAAAAAAATTTGTAATTTGCGAGCAAGGATCTCGAAAACTTTTTACTTTTTTGCAGATTTTTTCTTTGCTCTCTAAGCTCTGTTTTATTACAAAAAAAAAAAAAAATAAGCTTTCATTCAACAAAATCGATGGATTAATACAAAAGTTATAAGCATTCATGTAAATATTTCCATTTAATACTTAAGTACCCTACTGGTACATATATGTTAGTATTCGTATATCAGTTAGTTAGTTTTTGCAGATTTTTTGTTTCCTCTCTAAGCTCTGTTTTATTACAAACAAAAAAATAAGCTTTCATTCAACAAAATCGATGGACTTATACAAAAGTTATAAGCATTCAAGTAAATATATCCATTTAATACTTAAGTACCCTGATGGTAGCTAGTATTCGTATATCAGTGAGTTAGCGAATATTAATATGTACCTGTAGGGTACTTAAGTATTAAATGGGAATTGTTGATTCCCTAGAGACTACGAATTATAACTGCTACAATGCATTTGTATTTTGATTGTATCGACGTTTATTTCTATGAAATGAATACATTGTACATTTTAAATGAGATTTAAATTAAATTTCACGAATTTTACTTACCGCGGTTCCGTCTCCATCGGTTTTGAATCAACGAATGACGATGGAAAGAGAACCGAGGTTTATGGAGTTGCCACTCTAAGAAGTGTGTACAATATTTGAATCGCAACCGTCGAAATATGATTGACGCCGTGCTGTATCTAAGAGTCATTCCGCGACACCCCATCCCCCGTGAATCGTTCTGATTCACTACTTTCCAAGTGCAGAACGGCTAATTTAGATGCAGCACGTCGTATGATGCCTCCTCCAGCCACGCCTACATCAGCTTGTCGGACCACTCCATCTTTACCACGGTACATGCGTTCCACCACGCCTCGACACCATTGCCTTCTTGGTACGTTTGCGTCACACACGAAGACTACGTCACCTTCCTTTAGTGGTTCAGTGAGGTTGCACCATTTAGTACGACGAGTAAGTGTAGGCAAATATTCAGCAATCCACCTCTTCCAAAAATGGTCACGAAGTTGGCGGGCAATTCGCCATTGTATACGCAGACTACAAATCTTTTCTGGTTCGGCGTAAGCGCTCGGCGTCTGAGCGGTGTTGGCGGTTCCAAGTAAGAAATGGTTCGGTGTAAGAGGCTCGTCTTGGTCGGCGGTGATAGGTAAATGGGTCAACGGCCTTGAATTCACAACATTTTCTGCTTCAATAAGGAAGCACTGAAGTGTGTGCTCCCTTGGTGCGACTTCCTTAAGCGTTTGGCGTAACACACGTTTGACGCTTTGAACCATACGTTCCCATATTCCCCCTTCTGACGGGTTGATAGGGCAATTAAAAAGCCATTCTACGCCTCTTGTTCCCAACTCGTCCTGAACTCGGCCACAATCAAATACTTCTGAGAATCGTTTTGCTTCTTGGTTTGCGCCAACGAAATTTTTACCATTGTCAGTTCTTAGTCTAACTGGTACACCGCGCCTGTTAGTAAAGTTTCGTATGGCCGTGATACATGCGTCTGTACTTAAATCAAATGCAATCTCCAGATGGACTGCTCTCACCGTGAGACATGTGAAGAGAGCCACCCAACGTTTCTCCTGGCGACGACCAATAGTGACATTAACAGGGCCAAAATTATCCAAACCAGTATATGTGAATGGCCTGATGAAAGGTGTGAGGCGATCCTCTGGCAACGGACCCATGATTGGCGTAACGGGCGTCGTTTTGCTTAGGCGACACACGAAACAATTGGCAATGACGCTTCGTAATGTTTGTCGTAAACGTGGAATCCAGAAACGACGGCGAATTTCACATACAGCGGCTTCGGTGTTTTGGTGCTTCATTTCGCAGTGATAATGAGCGACAAGTAGTTTTGTCAACGTATGATTTGGTGGGAGGATCACAGGCCGTCTTGTATCCAGGGGAAGCCAGCTAGCGTTGTCGATTCGACCCTTCACACGTAGGATTCCTTCATCATCTACGTATGGTGTCAGCTGAATTAGGCTGCTGTTGCGAGGAACCGCCTCACCGATCTCTAAATGTTTTAGTTCTACTGCGAATGCTTCTTGCTGGGCGCGACGGAAAAGAAGACGTCTTGCAGCGTCAAGCTCTGTCGATGTTAGACCATATGCGGATACGTTACCATATTGACGGCGGCACTTATTGACAAACCGTAGCATCCAACCAGTGGCTCTGACGAGTCTATTTAAAGAAGAAAAACGATTAAAATCCAAAAATGTGTTACTTACAATGACCATAGCCAATTTCGGACGCAGCTCTTCCACTTCTGGGATACGGTCACCGTCGATAGGTTAACTTGGCCATGTCGACTCTTCGGCACGCAAAAATTGAGGCCCACAAACCAGCGTTGAGTAGAACGATATTTAAGTTTACCACATGCACGAGTTGCTTCATCCGCGACGTTTTCTATGGTTGGGACCCACTTCCAGCTTGATGTTTCAGTGGCGGCTAAGATTTCGGCCACACGGTGGGCTACAAATGGTTTATAACGCCGATGTTCGCTGTTAATCCAGTTTAGTACGGTTTTAGAATCGGTCCATAGCGTGAAATTACAACAGCTGACAGAATGTTCATCTCTAATGGTCTGTAGCAAACGTGTGCCAAGGACAGCAGCCTGAAGTTCCAAGCGTGGGATTGTTAATGGCTTCAGTGGTGCGGTCCTTGCCTTTGAGCAGATAAAGGCAACCTCGACTTCTCCATGGGAATTTGTGGTGCGCCAATATGCTACGGCTGCGAAGGCGTCCTCGCTGGCGTCCACGAAAACATGAAGTTGGAATTGCTGTGGCACACCATTTCGGAAATAATGACGTGGAATCTTTATTTCCATCACGTCAGGAATAATTTGACGCCAGCGATCCCATGCAGTAGCTATATCATCCGGCAACGGGGCATCCCATTGTAACTGTTGTCTCCACACTTCGCGCATGATCAGTTTAGCAGCGATTGTGATATGGCTCAGGAATCCAAGGGGATCAAATATAGACATAATTATGCTCAATAATTCCCTTTTTGAAGGGCGTCGCTCGCCGCATACTACTCTTTCGTCTACGTTGTTGAACTTTAATTGAAATAAGAAGTCATCAGTTGAGGGTCGCCAAGCCATCCCTAAGACCTTTTCTGTGGACGTTCCATTCTTATTAACAATTGGGATTGTGGCTTCCACGCCATCAAGGGCTGCGAGTACTTCTGGCGAATTTGATGTGAAGTTTCGTAGTTCAAACCCAGCACCACGGTGAATGTCTCTTACCCTTCGTGATACGGAAATGGCTTCTTCTACGTTGCCGAAGCTGTCGACAAAGTCGTCTACGTAATGGTTCTCCAGGATTGCCTTCACAGCTCGAGCGGAATTGTTGGAGTGCTCCAGAGCATTCAGTGTTTTGATGTACTGTGCAGCGCAAGGCGAACACGCTTCCCCAAATGTCATCGCTTTCATCTCGTAGACGTCTGGATTTCTTGAGGCATCGCCATCGCGCCATAAAAACCTTTGGGCGCATCTGTCCTCCTCTCGAATCATAATCTGATGGAACATTTCCTTGATGTCCCCACACACGGCTATGGCTCATTCACGGAAATGAAATAGAACGGTTGGTAGCGCTTGATAACATTGAGGCCCCTTCAGAAGCTGCGAGTTAAGGGACATGCCCTGTATTTCTGCGGCGGCGTCGAAGACGAGACGAAGTTTAGCTGGTTTATTTGGATTGACCACTCCAAAGTGTGGCAAGTACCACGTCTTATTATTTGTTCTTGTGGCTTCGTCGGACGTCAACTTTCGCGCGTAATCTTTCGCGACATATGAGGCAATGATATTTTTGTATGCGTCGGCGAAAGTGTCATCACGCTGCATTTTTTTTTCTATGCTTATCAATCGTTTCTCGGCCAAATCGTAACTATCCGGCATTTTAATGAAGTCTTGCTTCCACAACAAACCCGTTTCAAACCGCCCATTCACTCGGCGCGTTGTTGCATCTAGAATAGTTCTAGCGCGTAAGTCAGCTGCACTGTCAATTACTGGTGCTGCCTTCACTCCAAAGTTCTCTATTTCAAAGTATTCTGCAATCATGTCGTGCGTCGTTTGATCTGATGTAGGTGTCGTAAGTAAACATATCTGCGCTCTCGCAGCAACCTCCGTGCTTGGTCCAAAAACTGTCCAACCAAGTTCAGTATTAGCGGCATACGGCCCAGTGCAATTTATTTTTATTATTTCGGAAGGTAAACCCAACTGGCAGTGGTCAAGTCCTATCAAGAGCTTTGGCACTGCTCCATTATATGGTTCCAGTGGTAATTTCCTCGTACCACTAGCAGAGTACAATAAGTCGGCCTCCTTCAGAGTTTGCGCAGGAAGGTTTAAATTTAACACGCTGTAAACGTTAGACAATTTGTGTTTCTTTTTCTTACCAATTCCACTGACGAAAAGGTCTACCACTACACTTGGCTCCTGAGCCATCTTCCCTCCGAACCATTGTACGTTTAGGTTGTGCTTCTCACCTTGCAAACCTAGTTCCTTACAGAGGTCGTTATCAATTAGCGTGACGGCTGATCCTTCATCCAACAATGCGAAGGTATCGATGGACTTTCTTTGACCATGCACTGTTACGGGTAATATGCGAAACAATAGCTTTCGTTCACCTTTAGTGTCAGAACAGCTCAAAATAGGTTTGTTTTGAGTAACCGCTTGCTCCCCGCTTTGCACAATAGAGGGGTTCTTCGGTGGCGTTTGAGTTTGATCGTTGTCGTGCAGCATTCTATGGTGCATCCTTTGGCATCCATCAATATGACATGGTTTACGGCGACGACACTCCCGAGTTGTGTGCCCTTGACTAAGGCACGAGAAACACAGCCGACAACGCTTGACTTCTTTCCATCTATCGGCCGTAGTTGACTCACGAAGACGTTGACATTCAGCTGTTTTATGCGCATTATAGCATACAGCGCATTTCAGTTGTAGCGATTGTGACTCATCCGGTACATGAGCCTGCTGCTGCTCGTTAAGGCTTTCGTTTTGCTTTCCTGAAACATGTAAGACTGGTCGACGTTTTGATGGCTCATATTTTTCATAGTCCTGCACTGTACGGATCAAGTTTGCTGTTTGTGTCAACCATTCACTAAAGTGTACCACGGTTGCATACGGTTGGATTGCTAGTGAATATTTGGCCCACTCAATCTTTTTTATCATTGGCAACTTGCCAACCAGTTCCTCTATCAATGTTGGATTGGCAAGGTGAAGTTGCCCGTTCGCTGACTGCAAAAATGCCACGAGGTTCTTAACTTTTGTAGCGAATGGCACCAGCTTTACAATACTGTTTTCTGATATAGGTGGTATTTCCCTAATTTGGTACAGCTGACTTCGAATCAGTTGCTCGGGGCGTCCAAATTGAAAACGCAGCTGTTCGATAATCGCTACAACATTATCTGGGTGTATTAATAGTGATTTGACGGATTCTCGAGCTTCTCCCTTTAAAGATTTTTGCAATCGCTGGTTGTTTTCGAGGTTACTGTAGCCATATGCTGCGGTCGTTTGTTGAAATGCTGTGAAAAACACTGGCCAGTCCTCCGCGTGACCACTAAACTCAGGTAGGTCTTGTAACTTACGTAAAATCATTAATCTCCCTATCTGGTGGCCATAGGGGTTTGCATGTGAAGGGTTGACTGCACCCAAAGGATTATGAACTGACGAATATACGAGTGGTGTTGCTGCTACGTTCGCTGGTGGTACTTCAGGAATTCCCATGGACGACTGAGGTCTATTAATTTCTTGACCAGTTGAGACATTGGTAGAATAACATGGTGACTGTGTGAGGACGGCACTCATAGAAACGGCGGCATTATAGCTGGATCCACCATTATACACTGTAGAAGTTGTAGCAGCGGTTGATTTATTATTTTGATGCCCAAATGTGGCATACTGGCATGAGGTGTTAGGTGAGGCGGCAGCAAAGCTAGAATGATTTATGGCAGTAATAGGAGCAGGCGATACTATGACAGGGCCAGCTGTAGGCTGGAGGGCTGTAAAGGGATGACGAACGGCGTTAGGCGAGATAGCCGGTGGCATGTAACTCATCCCGACTGGCGTTTGGGTGAGATATGCATCAGGTGCAATGCCTGTACTAGTGGGATCTAAGCCAACGGCTGATGTGTTGGTATAAATTACGGCAGAACTTGAATGCATATCCGTAGTAACAGCAGGGGCGGCAGATGCTGTCACTTTATTTCTTGCGGCTGAGGCGTACTGAAGCGCTACTTTGAGTGCTTCTTGTTGAAATTCGCTTTCAATATATCTTAGCTGAACATTTTCGAGTTTATTCTCCAATGCAATAATTTGTTCCTGGAAGGCTTTAATTATACGCTCTTCGTCATTATCTGTGTCTACGATGCAAGCTGAACTTGCTGTGCCGGCGCTAGCTGCGCCGTTGACTGCAACATTTTCTTGGTCTTTTTCTGCTGCAGCGCTGGCTGCGCTGTTAGCATTTGAGGTATTGTGGAAATTTCCAGAATTCATCTGAAAATTAGTGCTTTGTTTGTTGGTGTGTGTTAATTCGTAACACGAATATAAATGGCTGATGCGATATTATATTGCATACAAATGGACGCGAAATAAAATTGTTGATTCCCTAGAGACTACGAATTATAACTGCTACAATGCATTTGTATTTTGATTGTATCGACGTTTATTTCTATGAAATGAATACATTGTACATTTTAAATGAGATTTAAATTAAATTTCACGAATTTTACTTACCGCGGTTCCGTCTCCATCGGCTTTGAATCAACGAATGACGATGGAAAGAGAACCGAGGTTTATGGAGTTGCCACTCTAAGAAGTGTGTACAATATTTGAATCGCAACCGTCGAAATATGATTGACGCCGTGCTGTATCTAAGAGTCATTCCGCGACAGGAATATTTACTTGAATGCTTATAACTTTTGTATTAGTCCATCGATTTTGTTGAGTGGAAGCTCGTTTTTTTTTTTGTAATAAAACAGAGCTTAGAGAGAAAAGAAAAAATCTGCAAAAAAATAAAAAGTTTTCGAGATCCTTCCTCGCAAAGTACAATTTTTTTTATATTTTTACAAAAAAAATTTAAAATATCCGTAATGATTGTTCGTTATCTTTGAATCTGCAGGGCCTAGCAAAAAGGGTTGTATGCACAGTTTATAGCAAATTTTATTACCTTTTAAAATCTTCAAATTGCTCAATTCGGTCTTGAGGTATATATGATTATGTGGACCCAATTTTTAATTTTTTTGAAATAACGGTAATTCGTAAATATCTCAAAAACGTTACCATAGAATTAAAAATAGCCTTGATTTTCAGAATCAGGTAGTGATTTTACATATGAATTTCATAATGGCGTATCTGGTGCATTTTGGCTGTAAACCAGTGATATCAGCATACAAGGCGATCAATGCAAACCGTTAAAATGAATAAAAATATCACTTTTATTATTGAAAAAATTCATTTGTTGTTATTTTTTTTAACCTATATGCTAAACTTATATAAAAGTAAATGTAATAACGAACATTTCAAAGAAAAAATCATGAGAATCGGTTAATTTTTGACAAAGTTATTGACAGTTGAAAAAGTAGGTGAATAAAATATCGATTGCATTTTAAGGAATTCAATTGCCGATAAATCCGAAAAAAAAATTTTATGAGGCAAAAAAACACGTGTTTCATTATTTTGACCAAAGCACAACATATTAAAATTTCATAGAAATCAAAAATCATGTCCTGCGCGGACCGGTTGTCTTGAAATGGAATGAGCCTTGAAATGGAATGAGTCAATCTTCAAGTATGCAGGTAGAATTCACCGAATTTAAGTAAGTACTAAAATACGCAAACTCCAAACGTTTGAAAGTTTTCGCTGATTTTAGAGAGATTATGGCCAACATTTTAGAAGAATTAAATAACGGTCACTTTCTTGTGTGTTTATTTTATTCCTCTAAAATAATCTATAACAAAAAGCATTTAAATCACGATTTAAATTAGGTGTAAAACTCTTCAAAGGTAAATAATTTTTATTTTTAAACGGTTTTATTTGTATTGACTTGACAGGCTGCACGGCCGCACGGCCGTTGTGAACGAATTTTATAATTGAAATTTAAGTAACTTCCCCATAAGCTACAAGCTTGAAACTTGGAATATAGTTCAGAACCCGATGACAATGCAATGCGTTTATTTGTAAAAAAGTTAATCTTTCTGCCATCTAACACACCAAATTATATGATACACCTAGAATCAGGTTTATGCTCCCTATTCATACATACTTTGCGTACACACATGCTTTATATTTAACACTGTTTAAGTTTGAATCCAAACAGACTCCCCCGCGTTGTAGCAGAGGAAGCAGTAAGGCAAGGTTCCTACTGGGTCAAAAAGTGGAAAAACATTTACGAAAGTGTTAACATGATTCCCCAGTTGGACTTCTCCCACGCATCGCTCAAGCTTAGTATTTCAATAGTACTAGAAAAATTGATTCAAAAGAGTTTGATAACTACACCGAGAGTGCACGCCAGTCTAGGTCACATGACCTCTACTCCGGCTTGATTCCTACGGACTCCACCTATTTTAATGATACGTATTCTGCGTATGCCATAAGTCTGATCTTCCGGGTAAGGGGTGGCTTGCTAAATCTTAATGCTAGAACTTTCAAAAACGTTGCTTCCTTCAACTGCTCTATTTGCAATCTAAATGCTGTTGAAGACACATACCATTTCATTAGGATATGTCCTATATATAAAGATATTCGGTATAATTGTTTTGGTATTAAAGTTTTAGATCTGCAGATGGTGAAAAATATCCTTAAAGGTTGTAACTATCATTCGCTTTACGTTTATATAAGTAACTGTCTTAAATATAGAAGTCTTATTATGAATTTTCCTAAATGTTTGTTTAGATATAAGTGATATTAAGAACACAACATTTATTGTTATTGTCTAAAAAATTTTATTTATTTTATATCTAGGTCAGGTTAATTTTGCTTTTACTTTTGTAATTCCATTTTTAAAAGAAAATAAATAAACTACTACTACCTACTACTACTACAATGCAATTATAAGAAAAAAATCGCCGCTAGGTGGTGCAAGGATCGAAATATTCACAAAACTCGTATTTGTGGTCCGATTTGGCTCGTATTTGGAACACATAATACATACAAGAATAGAAAGCGATCTATGGAAAAAATCGCCGCTAGGTAGCGCAAGAATCGAAGATATTCACAAAAATCGTATTTGTGGTCCGATTTGGCTCATATTTGAAACACATAATACTTACAAGAATAGAAAACGACCTATGAAAAAATCGCCGCTAGGTGCCGCAAAGATCGATCTATTCAAAAAATCGTATTTGTGTTTCGAGTTAGTCCATACTTGGAACACATAATACATACAAGAATAGAAAGCGACCTATGATGTCCGATTTTTGGATATTTGGAACAAATATTACATACAGTCCGGTAGAAGTGACATCAAAATATTTTGGAGTTGGAGGAGAGACAAGCATGCGTGGCGCAGAGTCGAGTAAAGTCTTTGGACTTAGATTGTAACAAATTGTCAGGAAAGAGTCCTTGTAATAATGAGTCACTAAATGAACTAAATAGAATGAGAAATAATAGGCAATTCTGGTCATTTTTGAAATTTTGATTAATTCTCCTTACCTTTGAATAACCTTTGACATTTTTTTGAATGTTGTTTCCTTTAGGGAATTTGCGATATTTTAAATGAAAATTATCAATTAAGCTGTGAGCCACTGCATTTGAGTTTTTTTCAGCATAAACCAAGTGTGTATTTATTTTGTTGAGTAACTATATATATACAAATATCGGTGTGGAATCAAAGTACTTATCCCATATTGCAGATAAAGGACGCGACATACTCCAAGAGAATATGGCTGCCAGTAAATCAAAAATACAATATCTTGGGAATTCATTGCACCTTCCTCGCTCTGGCACAAATGGAAATAAAGCAACAAAGCACAATGAGAGAAAATGGAAAAAATCCAAAACAAAACTAAGGCCAGCCAAAATAAGAAACCATCGATATCCACACCAAACTATCGATAGCGATATGGATATACATTTTATACTTCTCCACTAAATGTAGGGTAAAATCAAAATAAAGTAAATTTTACAAGTAATGCGTTCTCTGATTAAGAAAACGTATTTTGTGCTTCCAAGCTTTTTACAGAAAAAGAGTGTCCTTTTTTTCGTTACAACCTTTTTAACCGTCTTTTGGAACTCGCTCTTAATAAACAACTATAATTTTTTGAGCGCAATAAAAAACAGGAAAAATAATTATTATGAATTTACAAAACAAAATACTTTGAAAAAAAAAAATAATTTGTGTGCGGGTCAATCGGTAACGATCTAACGTGTAAAAATAATTATAACTTTCGAGCGAAATAAACAACACAAATAATAGTTATTAATTTCTGAGCTCAAAAATAATATATATTCTCAATTTTTATAGTAAAATAAAAAAAAAAATAAAATCCAATACCAATAATAATAATTTACGATCCGTGATTTTTATACTCAGCGTGCTTTGCACACAGAGTATATTAACTTTGGTTGGATAAAGGTTGGTTGTACAGATCTAAAGGAATCGAGATAGATATTGACTTCCATATGCCAATATCATCAGTATCGAAAAAAATGTGATTGAGCCATGTCCGTCCGTCCGTCTGTCCGTTAACACGATAACTTGAGTAAATTTTGAGGTATCTTGATGAAATGTAGGTTCCTGGGCACTCATCTCAGATCGCTATTTAAAATGAACGATATCGGCCCACTTTTTCGATATCGAAAATTTCGAAAAACCGAAAAACGCGATAATTCGTTACCAAAGACGGATAAAGCGATGAAACTTGGTAGGTGGATTGACCTTATGCCGCACAATAGAAAATTAGTAAAACTTTGGACAATGTGCGTGGCACCGCCCACTTTTAAAAGAAGGTAATTTAAAAGCTTTGCAAGCTGTAATTTGGTAGTTGTTGGAGGTATCATGATGAAATTTGGCAGGAACGTTACCACTATTACTATATATGTGCTAAACAAAAATTAGCAAAATCGGATAAAGAAGACGCCACTTATTAAACAAAAAAAAATTTTAAGTTAAATTTTTACAAAAAATTGAATATCTTTAAAGCATATAAGTAACATTCAACTCCTGTAATGATATGGTGCAACAAAATACAAAAATAAAAGAAAATTTCAAAATGGGCGTGGCTCCGCCCTTTTTCATTTAATTTATCTAGAATACTTTCAATGCCATAAGTCGAACAAAAATTTACCGATCCTTGTGAAATTTAGTAGGGGTATAGATTCTATACGATAACTGTTTTCTGTGAAAATGGGCGAAATAGATTAAAGCCACGCCCAGTTTTTGTATATAGTCGACCGTCTGTTCTTCCGCTGTCGTTAACACGATAACTTGAGCAAAAATGGATATATCTTTACTAAACTTAGTTCACGTACTTATCGCAACTCATTTTATCTTGGTATACAAAATTGCCTAAATCCGACTATGACCACGCCCATTATTTCGATATCGAAAATTACGAAAAAATTAAAAAAATTTCATAATTCTATACCGAATACGAAAAAAGGCATGAAACATGGTAATTGGATTGGTTTATTGACGCAAAATATAACTTTAGAAAAAAACTTTGTAAAATGGGTGTGACACCTACCATATTAAGTAGAAGAAAATGAAAAAGTTCTGCAGGGCGAAATAAAAAGCCCTTGGAATTTTGGCAGGAATACTGTTCGTGGTATTAAATATATAAATAAATTAGCGACAGATTAATTTAATCGACAGATGATGTTCTGTGTCGCCCTGGTCCACATTTTGGTCGTTATCTCGAAAACGCCTTCACATATAAAACTAAGGGCCACACCCTTTTAAACCCTCATTAATACCTTTAATTAGATACCCATATCGTGCAAACATTTTATAGAGTCACCCCTGGTCCACCCTTATGGTGTTATCTCGAAAAGGCGTCCACATATAGAACTAAGGCCCACTCCCTTTTAAAATACTCATTAACACTTTTTATTTGATTCCCATATCGTACAAACACATTCTAGAGTCACCCCTGGTCCACCTTTATGCCGATATCTGGAAAAGGCATCCACCTATAGAACTATGGCCCACTCCCTTTTAAAGTACTCTTTAATATCTTCCATTTGATATCCATGTCATACAAACACATTACAGGGTTGCCCTAGGTTCATTTTCCTAAATGGTGATTTTCCTTTGTCTCCAAAGCTCTCAGCTGAGTATGTAATGTTCGGTTACACCCGAACTTAGCCTTCCTTACTTGTTCGAAAAGGTTTTTATTGCAAAATTTAATGCAATAATTTGATTAACATATATTATTTTTTAACGTAGGTATAGAAATTTTAAAATTTTCGTATTAGTTTTGAAATATTTTTGATTTATAACAGTTCATTCATAAACGCACATACATACATATTTAAATTCATTTAAAATTTTTATGTGAACTTTAAATCTTTTTAGCACACTTCCACATTAACCATTAATTTTTCATCTTTCCTTTTAGCCTAATTTTCACTTTACTCTGAGGAGATTTACGTTGCTACCATTCATATTCAGATTTAGTTCAGTCCAGTCCATCGTGTCTTTTAGTCAGCGGAAAAAGAAAAAAATTAGGTATCGTACGAAAGTAAGTGATTTTTGCAAGAAAATTTTACCAATTAATCATGAGTTATTTAATTTAAAAATATCGGCAAAATAAAATTTAAATATATTTAAACATTTTGGAAGAAATTTAGTGTATGTAAATGTATTTTTTACAAGTAAAATATTGAATTGAAAATATTCTAATTTTCCTAACAAGTATAATGTATGAAAAATTGCAAATACCAAATGGTGAAAAATCGAATTTTCTTTTTGCTGCTATTCATTTTAAGAGTGAATAA
The DNA here is from genome assembly GCF_040869045.1 of Eurosta solidaginis. Taxonomy (NCBI): domain Eukaryota; kingdom Metazoa; phylum Arthropoda; class Insecta; order Diptera; family Tephritidae; genus Eurosta; species Eurosta solidaginis. The sequence goes on along the minus strand of NC_090320.1, from coordinate 260,843,724 downwards.
CATAAAGAGTATATTTGCTCTTACATAAAAAAAGAGAGTTTGCATGAAAAGCAAATGCTTTCGTTGCCAAAATAAAAAATTTGTTTGCGCCCAAAGGGATGGTATATTTTGTTTCTGCCCTAATAAATCAAGAGAACTAGAAAATGTGCTAAGATGCTACATAAACATAAACTTTTCGAATGTACTTACATATAATACATCATTTTTGAATTCGACAGTGTTTTTTCTTTTAATTATTAAATATCCCCAGGTGCGCTTTAATTAAAATTAAAATACTATGTTAATGCTATGACAGTACAACAACAATACTTAACAATTATGTATTGTACTAGCAAATGGTGAAAAATCAATATTTGAATATTACTCAATCAAGTTAAAATATACATTCGCACAAACCTACCTACGATATACATTATGGTGTCCCACAAATGTCTTCATTCGTTGCAGGACAAAATAAAGTTAAAACTCCTATATTAAATGGCAAAATTTTAAATTTTGGGGAGGGCCTATTAAAATTAAAATTAAGAGCTCCGCCACTGACACCATTTTTGCTTGGACATGATATTTCCGTATATTTTCGGCACACCCCACTGTACATACATATGCCCTGGTTCATGATGGAATTATATTATGAATTACATTACATTATGATCACAACTGCAAACTTACAAATGTCGAATGAATTAAAAATGTAATGAATGATCAACAAACTGAATTTACGAATTAAAAGAAATTTCATTGAAAAAACTGTATTAGCATTTTTAGAGAAAGAGTGAGGTTGATGATTGGCTCGTTAACCCATCTGCAACAAGAGTGGTAATCAGCACAATTCTATTGTGTAGTATTCGACTTTACGATGCACACAAATACAAAGTAATAAGAAAAATTGTAGAAAGTCGAATTATTTTTGTGTATTGTGTTTGCCACGATATTACACAGAACTCTTAGTGTGTATTGAAATACACGATACGAATGCAGTAACCCCTTTCTAGTGGAAACATGTTAAAACCAATAAAACTCTATTTTAAATTGACTATGACTACGGGCAATTATATTAGAGTATGGCCACATAGGTCACAAAGGGCAAGGTCTAGAAATTATAGTGAAGTTAACAATTGCATCCCCTCTCCCCTTAAAACCCTTTTCCTAAGTCGTTATTACTCTGGTGCACATTTATAATATATGGTAACGAATTTAGTGAAATTCCGCCTATTTGCAAGCTTATGCTAACGTTTGAATCGCTAAAATGTTGAATAAATAACTCCAATACTCAATAATGCAAAATGGCCTTTATTAGACTACTTTAAAGGTACTTCACAATAATACAACTTCACAACCAATAGCGTGCTTAAATCAAAACTGATTGGTTACTACTCAGCTTGTGCTGCTTTTATACTCTCTGTTGCACTACCCGCATATTTATCCAAATGTCTAGACGTTTCTCCTTCTAGAATCACGTGTATTTGTAGTTTATAGCATGGTAAAAATATTACAAGGTAAAACCAGTGAGAACCGAAATGACGTTTAAAAAAATGGTAATAGTCTAGTTGAGGGGTCGACTGCTAATACACTACCAAAAATATCGAGAGAGGTGTCAAAAGACGCGTATTAATCTCGAGAACAATAATCCGATGGCGGAAAAGAAAAATTTTATCTATGTCCGGAGATATTTGCAGTTGAAGTTGGCGATTTTTGTGTGGTTGTTGTTGTGTAGTACCCACAAAAATAATTGTGCATCACCGTGGCGGCAGCCACGGTTATACCACACACCCGGACTTGGCACGGCGTAGCCCAGGGTTATTTTTTATAAGCGCGGCCGAAGGCCGCCAACTCAGAAAGGTGTTCTGCGCAAAAATACTATGGATCCCACCCCCGGTTTCGGAGGTACCCGCGGGCCTTTTTTCGGTTTTTCGTTAATATCTTTTGAACGAGTTAATATTTTTATTTTCCGCCATCGGATTATTAATACTGATGTCAAGACGCGTCGTTTGACACCTCTCTCGATATTTTTGGTAGCGTATTAGCAGTCGACCCCTCAACTAGACTATTATCAAAAAAATTTTTAAATTCTCACTGCTCTCACATTTTTATTTTTTTATTTTGGTGTTATTTTCATTAAAAAAAATATAACAAACTGTAATATATTTGGTAATTCTATACGACAGCATGATACTCTTAATACAAGTCCAAAAGACACGTTTTGGATCCAGGATCGCGAATCCGAAAGCGGAGGTAAAAAATTTTGGGTATGTCAAGAGATATTTGGAAAAGAAATTTTGAAAATTTTCATGTCGTTGTTGTAATTTTGATGATTTTGTGGTGCCCACAAAAAAAATTGTGAACATACATTAGCGTTTTCCGCGGTGGTGGAAATAACCAGAAAATAAGAAATCTCAACGGTCAACCGCATTCCAAGAATTGTATTGTGGTTTCCCGTAAAAGGAAGAATCAGGCCACGATCCTCTTCTAAGAATTTTCTTCAACAAATTGTTTAGAGATGTATCAGCGTCTGCGCGACGAGAAGAAACCACGACTTACAGCCAAGGTGTACGGAAGAGATACATATCTACTAGTAATAACAATTTGGTGTATATATCTGAGGAGATTAAGGTCTGCTTTCCATCCAATTCGAAGACTACTTATCTTGTATTCGTTTTTCTACGAACTGGCTCACCTAAATACATGTTTTGTGCCGACCCAAAAATTTATCTGCTAATTCGGACGAACTTTTGGTGCCAAGGTAATGCCGAGGGACAATCAATACCATTTACAAACATTTTCTTAAATGTTTTTGATGGATAGGCCAACACACTAGCTCTACACCACGGCGGCAGACTTTGACAGTTCATCCGGTAAATGCAGCCTCCACGAACTATCATACTCCAACTGGACGATGATGTTTAGCAAAGCTGCGAAGAGCTACAGCGTTTTTGCTGACGTGGGCAAGTTATGGGAAGATCTCCACTGGGTTCGGAAAAGCAGGTGGGGGAAGACTTTGATGTCTCTAGGTGCCTCCTGTTGGCGTCAGTTATCGCGAAACAGGGTTAGCTGGAGTGACTTGTTACGCAACGACCAGCATCCCCACCCGGTTAAGCGCCAATTAAAAAATGTGTCTTCCAACCGCGAGGAAAAGAACCAAAACAAACCAAAGAATATCTCCAAGATCATTTTTTTCCGCAGTAGCGAGGACACTTGAGACTGATGGTCTCTTATGAAGTGAAGTTTCAGCATATGTAAGTGTTAAAGACATATCAACCAAGTGAAGAAGGATGAATGAAAAATCAATAGGGGTGGTCTCCAACATTCGTTCTTCTTTCCCTTTGCAAAAATAGCACGTGTTGAGGCATCCATTATATTGCTAACTCATTTTTTTGCCATATACATAAAAACCGATTTCAAAACTTTTCGAAATATTTTTTCACTTATTTCATAAGCATTTTATTTTTTTTGATATTTAAAAAAATGAAAATGTCAAACCAACAATTTTTGTTTGTGTTTACTTTGGTTTGACATTTCCACAAAGTTTAAGAGAGTGATTTTAGAATTTTTTTAAAAATCAAAAGACCATTATGACCGCCAAGGAGAGTAAATGGTTTTACCTGGCAATATTTATACCATGGTTTATAGCCTCTCGCATAGCCATATGCGTGTGTATATGTGAGTACTACTTCGGCTGATGATTACATGTGTTTGCGAGTATCTCTTCGTTGCCTTGTATGTACATATGTATGTGTGTAAATGATGATTGATTTGTTTACCTACCAAGAGTGGCAGCTTGCTTTATTGTTGTTGTGCCTTTATTATTTATATCACTTAGTGATACTAATATTCGTCACAATATTGTTACGAATATTAGCAAAACTAAGGGGTGCTGCCATCTCTAAGCCGATGCTAAGGAGCGTCTTGCATGCACATCCATAGATCAATCATTATGTATCTACATAAACGAATAAAACATTATCGGGGCTATTCTGTGTACTTGACAAATTGTCAATAAGTTGACAAGTAATCAAGATTTTTATCAAGTTGACAAATATTTCTATTCTGTGCATAGCTTGACAACTCTAAAAAGCTCTACGACCTGTGCTTTTCACCATATTGGGGTGAACTAAATTAGCTAAGCGTGGGGCAGTTGAGGGCGAGCAGTTTAATGTGAGTTATAACAGAGTGATTTGATGTGACTGTAGGTGTATGAGTAGTGGCACAGTGGATGACGTACCCGACTCACACGCTTGGGGTTGCGGGTTCAAAACCCACTGCAAGCAAACATTTTTTATTTTTTTAATATCAACGGTTTAGTGCAACAACAGCGAAATGGAAAAACGTAAGAGTTAAATATTGTTCTTAATTTTTTGTAACAAATATTTTAAAATCATAGTTTTTTCAAAGAAATCAAAAGTGGAACGTGCTACGCATGAGCAATTGGAGCGATATGTCTCATTTTATGCTTCTAACCCCGAAATTGGAATAGGAAAAAATAATCCGCTGGATTTTTGGGGGTCATTTCGGCATGGCTTTGGGGACTCCCTCAGGGCATTTGGGGTTTCCCTCGGGGTCATTTGGGATCATTCCGGGACGGGTTCGGGGATTCCCTCGGGGTCATTTGGGGGACATTGCGGGATTGTTTTGGGGTCCCCATCGGGTGCATTTGGGGGTCGTTCCGGGATCTTTTTGGGGACTCTCGGGATAATTTGGGTGTCTTCGGGGATGATTTTGGGGACTCCATCGGGGTCATTTAGGGGTCGTTCCGGGATGTATATGGGGACTCCCTCGGGGTCTTTCCGGGGTGATTTTGGCGACTCCCTCGGGGTCTTCTCAGGTTGAATTGGTGTCGTGCCGGAATGTTTTTAGGGACTCCCTCGGAGTCATTTAGGAGAATTCTGGGATGGTTTTGGGGACTCCCTCGGGGTCCTCTTGGGGTAACTTGGGGGTAATTGCGGGATCCATTTTGGGACTCCCTCGGGGTCATTTGGGGGCCATTCGGGGATGGTTTTGGGGACTCCATCGGATCCTCCCGGGGTCATTTAGGGGTCGTTCCGAGATCTTTTTGGAGACTCTCTGGGGGTCATTTGGGGGACATAACCCCCAAATAACCTCGAGGGAGTCCCCAAAACCATTCCGGAATGACCTCGGGAGAGTCCCAAAAAAGATACCGGAATGAGCCCAAAATGACGCCGGATGATCAGATGGAGTCCCCAAAACCATCCCGGAATGTTCCCCAAAAACCCCCGAGGGAGTCCCCAAAACCGTCCCGGAATGATCCCCAAATGACCCCGAGGGAGTCCCCAAAACGATACAGGAACGACCCCCAAATGACCCCGGGAGCACCCAATGGAAACCCCAAAACCATCCCGGAATGTCCCCCAAATGACCCCGAGGGAGTCCCTAAAACCGTCCTGAAATTACCCCAAAATCCCCAGAGGATCATCCCACAATAATAGCAAAAGTAATAAATCTTCCATTTTCTCTCGATCGCACAATAACAGAATTCTAATTTAAGTTTATCCGTATAAATTAAATTATCAAGAGCGTTTGACTTATTGACAATTTGTCAGCGAAAAGGCTTTTTATTTTTTACATAGAATAGCAATTACTTGATAAATTATCAAACTTGACAAATATCAAGATGGTGAATTTGTCAAGTGCACAGAATTGGGCTGTATGTCTACACATACATATGTACGTACACGCAGCAGAGAAGTGTCGCTGACAAATACACGCATATGAGAAGCTATATACGCGCATCTGTAGTTATAATTATATGACGGCAACTAAGCAAATTCTGGAAGCGCCTAGAAGATGCCACGAGGAAATCACAGAGTATAAAAGCACCAGCGGTAGAGGCGGTATAATCAGTTTCGATTAAGAGGCTATCTAGCGAGCAATAGCAGTATTATTTTGAAAGTGAGTTTCATTTAAGCTATCAAGCAGCTTGGTTTAATTAAGCAAGCTATAAGTGTTATTTTGAAGTACCGTAATAAAGGCCATTTTACCATTATTCAATATTGGAGTTATTTGTTCAACAGTTTAGTGATTCGAACCTTAGTAGAAGATTGCAAATAAGGAAAATTGCAAGTAAATTCGTTACAATATGTATGCACTGTTCAAGGTTTACATAGATGTTAGTCGAAAAGATTGTCTTCTGGTTACTTACAGGACAATTTCGGCATCATTCCGGAACCATTTCCGTACTTCCGAGATTATATCAAGACAGTTTGAGATATTATTAAGTATGAAATCGGAATTATTTGGTGCAGTTCGAAACCGTGTGTGGAACCTTTTCGGGACTAATTTTAGAGTACCTCAGGATTGTTTCAGATTATGCTCGAATATTTTCAACTATCGCCGTATCGTTTCAAGATCATTTAAAAGAAAGTATTTCAGGGGAATTTTTAAATTTTAAGAATTACACCATATTCTTCTTTCTGATTATCACCGTGTGCTTATATCCGCGACTGCGAGTATTTCGCGATTGGTGGGAGTATATAAAGATTATTTTCTGGACGATCTCGTTATTTTTTTTTTTCCAGATAATATCTTGGCATATCGTGCGGACTGGGACGCGGTTCTAGGCTAGTTTTACGAATATGTGAAAGATGAATAGACGTTTAAATCCACAACAAATTAACGCCTTATTAACACTTAAGGAAAGATATTGATTATGTCAGCCTATTTAAGTTTGAGTATTGTTGTTGCTCAGAATTTTGTGCACTTCTCCCAACTCTGGTTTTCTGGAAGTATACAATAGGAACTATTAACAGTTTGGAAACAGATAAAACTAATTAAGTGAACTCTTTGAACTTTTCTGTATTTATTCATTAAACATACAGCCATTTACAGATATCAATTTGATAACACAATTCAACTGTGCAAATATACATATATATAAACAAACAATTACTAGGAAATTTTCTTTTGAAAAAACATGGCAAATGTTTTCTCAAAGCCACGTTCATTTCATTTCGCTGGTACATGCGTCAATTAATTACGATTGTTTAGCTAATTAAAAATTTCCATTATAGTTATTAATTAAATAAGCTATATCACCAAAAAATTTCCACAAGCTATAATTCATCGAGGTGGCCGCCGTGGTGTTAAGGTAGCATGCTCTGCGTACCACCCCGAGGGTTATGGGTTCAACTCCTGGGCAGAGTAATATCAAAAATGAAGAAACCAGTTTTTAATTAGAAAAAAGTTTTTCTAATAGGCGTCGTGTCTCGGAAGTAGTTAGCTTACACTTCGAATGTATTTCTGCCATGAAAAGCTCCTCAGTGAAAACTCATCTGCCTTGCAGATGCCGTTCGAAGTCGACGTAAAAGCATGTAGGTGTCGTCCCGCTAAACGAACAATTGAAAAAAGCACGACGCAATAAAATAAAGTTATCGCGCCTTGAATTTATTTATTTATTTTATTTTTAATGGACCGAGTGAAAACAAACAAGATTTTTTGTTCTGTAGCCTTGACTTTAATTAAGATCTATTGTTGTTATTTAAAATTCCTGAAATTTTAACTGAAAGGTTATGACCCCGACGGGATACCGGACGGATCCAAAAAACCATCCAGAATTGATCTCTTAAGGGTACGGAAATGTTCCCGAAATAGTCCAGAAAATTCCCGAAATTACCGTGACGGGATGCGGGGCGGATCCCTACAAATACCCAGAAATTATCCCGGAAGGTTCCCAAAATGATACTGAAAAAGTCCCTATAAAACCCCGATGGGATCCCCAACGGATCCCTTGAAACCACTCAGAATTGTTCTCTGAAGGGTACGCAAATGTTCCCGAAATAACCTAGAAAAATTTCCGAAATTACCCGACGGGATGCCGGACATATCCCAAAAACCATCCGGAAATGATCCCGGAAGGATTCCCAAATCATCCCGGAAAAGTCCCAAAATAACCCCGACGGGATCCCGGAAGGATCCCGAAAACTATACAGAAATTATCCCGGAAGTATCCCAAAATGATCCCGAAATAGGCCCGAAATGACCCCGACGGATCCCAAAACCATCCAGAAATTATCCCAGAAGGGTCTCAATATGACCCTGACGGGATTACAAATAAGGTGAAGCTAATTATAACAAGTAAAGGTGTCTAAGTTCGGGTGTAACCGAACATAATATACTCAGCGTGAACTTCATTGCACATTTCATTTCCGATAAATTACTTTTCTACATAACACGTGGCACCGCCTGTTTAAAAAAAAATTTTTCCACATTTCCTCAATTTTTCTTCGAGTTATGGCTCCCGAAACATAGAAAATTGCTTAGTCATAAAAGGGGCGGTGCCACACCCATTTTGAAAAATGTTCGTGTTTTCCAATTTAATGTTATAATTCAATTTAAAAAGTAAAATTCGCTAAGATATAGCTTATTTTATAGAAAAGTGGGCGTGGCCCTTAACCGATTTCGTTAATTTTTTTCCAAAGCATTCCTTATAGTAAAGACAACCTCTCTGCCGAATTTTGTTACGATATGTTTAACGATTTTTGATATATGTATGTATGTATGTATGCATGTATTTATTTGAAAATTTGTTCCTAGCACAACAATTTTGACAAATTATTTAACAGTGCTAGTCATGAATAGGTTGAGCTATAAAAATTGAACATTTATAATAATAATAAATTAGATTAATCACACTAAATTAAATATAACGGATAATAGTGAAATATTTATGTATGTAAATGTAAATCTTAAAACTAAAGAAAAGTAATTAATAAATATTAAAGGACAGCAGTAGTGATGATAACCTTTGGCTGGCTATAGATCGAATAGTATTTAACAAATAAAGAAAGAAGACACAGAGAAAGGAAAAGGACTTAGAAATGAACATTTTAACAACAACAATTTGAGATCCAGTTTAAGAGTCGTTAAAAAATGATGTTAGCTCTTTTTTGAAGTGCAGAGCATTACTTAAGAGTCGAAGACTTGTAGGTAGGGAGTACCAAAGGCGTATTGCAGTAACAAAGAATTGGCGCTCAGAGGTTAGCGTGCGGTATCTAATGTGCTTAACATTGTTTATTAGATAGTTTGGCAGCTTAATTCGAGGTTATGTTGCGAATAGAGTGGAAGGCACTCGCAGGCCGTGAAAATAGGCACTCGAATGGAGTGGAATGAAGAACAGTAGGAAGACCAGAGTTGCATTGGATCAATCATTGTATCAATATCGCAGGCCGTGAAAATAGGCACTCGAATGGGGTGGAATGAAGAACAGTAGGAAGACCAGAGTTGCATTGGATCAATCATTGTATCAATATTAAAGATAAATTTAGAAAAAATAATTAAATACTTGAGTATAAGCAAACATTTTCTTTCAATTACTGCCATTAAGGTGTCCTAGATGCTATGTATTCAAAAATTATAACATTTTATGTCTGTTTAAAAATTTAACTTCAATTTCCCTAATATTTCCGTAATATGGCCATTAGTGATGTTTGTGTGTGTGTGCAAATTTTGAGCGATCAGCTGTTAGTTGCGCTACTTGGTAAAGTTTACAATGGTGCTTAAGAAGAAGCACCGATCTTGATGATTGCAGAAAAATAAGCATACGATATAAGCTGGAGACATTGGTGCTTTATCGGTAACCGTACCTGTAACCTTATAACAGCTGATTCGACCAACCTTATGAGAATCAATGCAATCGATTATTGGTGCCGCTAAGGTCGTAACCGTATCGTAGCCAACCAATTCGGTTTTGGTTTACCGTCGTAACGATAAACAGCTGATTACGTTAGGGATACGGATACAGCGATACGACATACGGCACCAATGACTCCGGCTATAGATAGTCAGGTTCCTTCGTGTGTATCAATTTATGGAGGAAGGACAGTGTTTTGACTTTTAAAAGATTTTCGAAAGAACACAGATAGTCACAGTTTGAGTAAATCACACAACCATGGAGTAGCGTAGGTATTAAGTACGCTTTAGCCAGAAGTAGTCTTATGTGCAAAGGCGTGAAATACTGTGTTAACCATAGTGTAGGAAGCATTCCATGCACTTTTCCAACCGTTCTAAAAATATGGTCTTTCCATGTCAATGTTTTGTTAAAAATTACACCTTAGTTTTTCGCCGTATCTACGTATTCTATAACGGAATTGTCGAACACTACATTCTCTAAATCATTAGTGGGAAAAGACCTTCTATGAATAACAATACATTTTGACTTATCCGGGTTTATACATAAGCCATTCATATCCCATGAAAATATTTGATTCAAATTGTGGTTTAAGTTACTTATGCACAAGCTAGTTTGATCACGAGGACAACACGTAAACAACTGCACATCATCAGCGTAGATATGAGCATTACAATACTATAGGACATCGGGTAAGTCATTGATATACAGAACAAATAACAGGGGACCCAGGATAGAGCTTTGAGGGACGCCTCTTAAAACATGTAGGAAGTCAGACTTTTCACCATCTATATATACTGCTTGAGTCCTATCGCCAAGATATGATCTTATAAGGGCAACTGCATGACCAGAGAAATTAAATAAGTTTTCCAGCTTCCTACAGAGCAGAGTGTGGTCTACAGAATCAAAAGCTTTAGAGTGGTCAAGAAGTGTTAAGAAGGCAATGTAACTTTCATTCACTCGCTCACGAATTTCTTCTGTCACAGATAATAGTGCCGTTGTACAGCTCCGCTTTGACCTGAAACCGGACTGACTGTCTGACAGGAGCTTGTATTCATGTACATATGATACAATTTGCCCATGTAGAATACGTTCAACAACCTTAGAGAGGAAAGGGTGTATGTCTATTGGTCGATACTCATTATTTTGTTTACGGATTGGAATAACTTTTGCAGCTTTCCAGTATATTGGGAAGACACCGGTCATCAAAATTGAGTTGACCAAGTAAGTAATATGGGGAAGGATTTTGGGAAGAATGGCTTTTAAAAACTTTTAACATATGCCATCAAGCCCCATTGCGTTAGACTTCACTGAAAGTATGGCTTGGACAACATCACAATTATCGACACAAACAAACTCGAAAGGCGTCTTACAAAAGTATTATTTATTTCGTTGATGTCAACATCACGGGGATGAGACAGGTCACTTTTGGGCTTACCAATTTCTATTTGTTTGATTTTGTTCCACTTTTCTTTTGTATTCAAAGTAGAACTAAACTTATACTTAAAATAATTTGCCTTGGCCAGCCTTATGGCTTTGTTTGCAGTAAGCCGAGCTGATAATTAATAATATTTGTAAAATTGATTTTATCACAAGTGGGCGGTGCCACGCCCATTTTAAAATTTTTTAAAATTTTTATCAAATGTTTCAATATCAGTCCACACGTCAAATTTCAACATTCTATGCGTATTATTTACTAAATAATCAGGTTTTTTGTGTTTTCGAAAATGTTATATATATAAAAAGTGGGCTTGGTTATCATCCGTTTTCGCTAATTTTCAATACCAATCTATTATGGGTCCAGATAAGCTGGTGTACCAAATTTGGTGAAGATATCTCACGTGGAAAGCACGCTGAGTATAAAAACATGTTAATAAAGCAGCAGGCGCGTTGAAGCGAATGAAGAGTTACAAACAAACATACAGGTAAAGCTAATAAAAACAATTGAAGGAGGGCGGATGGCGGGAGGAGAAGGAACGCATCAATAGTGTTTATTATTTATTAATAAATTATTAACTTTGTATTTTATACTTTAAATTTTAAATATTATGTTATCGAATTAGTTTTTATAAATGAAATTTTTGGTGATATCAAAATGAAAATTGTTGATTAATAATATTTTATACTTCAAATAAATTAAACAATATTTAAAAAAAATCAAATAAATTTAATATTTGGTTTACAACCAAATATAATGGTGATCCTACCAACGGACCTAAAATATATAAATCAAATTCTGTGTGTGTATTCGCTATGGAAACGTATTTCCCACACTTCAATCATCACCAAATTTTGGATATAGGCTTCTTCGATCAACACAAAGGTTTTAGGCTAAAAATAATTTCGATATATAAAAGGGGCGTGGCACCTCCCATACAAATGGAATATTTGGTACTGCATTACTCTGAAGGCATACATGCCAGAACATTTAAATTCAGTAAGGAGTTGTATGAGGTCAATCCCTAACACCACCAAGAAAATGTGGAATTGGGAAAAAGGGGGCGTGGCAACTCCCATGCAAATCTTTGGATGTAGTAATGGTAGGATAGTGAAAATTGGTAAGGAGCTATATTAAGCCTTAACACCTCAAGTAAAATGTGGAATTGGGAAAAAAGGGGCGTGGCACCTTCCCTACAAATGGAAAATGGCTGCCGTATAAACTTAGGTTATTTTAACACTTAAAGCTTGACTGCATTGTTGAGTTTGGCTGTTATTCCTTTTGGACGTTTAGTAATCTGCCGCCGTTAAAAAAAATTGGTAGCTTCAGTCTATCTACATCTAATATATAAAATTCTTCTGTCACGGTTTTAGAGGCTGAACTCCTCCGAAACGGCTGATCCGATTCTCATGAAATTTTGTGAGCATATTGGGTAGGTCTGAGAATGGGCCAACGTCTATCTTTTTTTCGCTACGTGTCTATGGTCTTGAGATCAAAAAGAGGACCCGGGTACCCCTAGAATGTGTTTATACAATATGGATATCAAATGAAAGCTCAAATTTAGAAAAATTAAAAAATAGCAATAATTATCATTAGAAAAAAATTATTGTTCTGGCCTTGAGCTCGAATCGAACCTTGAGTCATTTAGAAACTTTATATAAAGAACAACAAACTGATACATTTTTACAAAAAACTATTTCTGATCAAAATTCAAAATTCATTCATATTCCAGTTCTTAATTTGAATATATGGTGTGATGTTTCTCTACAATCTTTTAGACCTTATGTTCCACATTCTATGAGAAGAATTATATTTGACAAAATTCACTCATTATCTCATCCAAGTATAAGAACAACTAGAAAATTAATTCAAAATAAATATTATTGGCTTAACAAGCGTAAAGAAATTAATGATTGGACTTCATCTTACCTCACTTGTCAAAAATCTAAAATTGCAAGACATACTAAATCTCCTATTCAAAAAATTCAAATACCATCAGGCCGTTTTGAACATATTCATATGGATATTGTCGGACCTCTTCCAGTTTCAAATGAAAATTGCTATATTTTAACAATTATTGACAAAATTTCACGTTGGCCTGAAGCTTATCCACTTAAAGACATTTCAACAAATACTATAGTAAAAACTTTTATTCAAAATTATATACCACGATTTGGTATACCATTGAATAATACAGTAGATCAATGTTCACAATTCACTTCAAAATTTTTTACGGAATTAAGTAATTAAACTTTTAGGTTCCCATAAAATTCATACATCTTCTTATCACCCCCAAGCAAATGCCAGATAGAGAGATTTCATCGAACTTTAAAAGCAGCAATTATAGCATCACACGACTCGGTTAATTGGTCTGACATTTTACCATTCATTCTACTTGGTTTACGAACTTCTATTAAAGAAGATTTAAAATGTTCATCTGCTGAACTTGTTTATGGCCAAACACTTAGAATGCCTGTTCAATTAATTGTTTCAAATAATAATAAAGAACATGATTTTTCTAATGACGCTCTTCACAAAATAAGAGAATATTTTTCGCTTTTTCGTTCTAAAGTTTTTCATCATAACAAAGAAAACTTTTTCGTTCCTAAAAAATAGAAAATTGTGAGCATTGTGAATTCATACAAGTGAAAAATCTTTCTATGCCTCCATTGGCATACCTACAGGCTCCATTACTGATACTTAGCATAGACTTGACTACTATGTAGGTGTCGTCCCGCCAATTTTTAGGAACAATTGAAAGAAGCACGACGCAAATTGGAAGATAAGCTCGGCCTAAAATCTCGTCGGAGGTTATCGCGCCTTGCATTTATTTATTTATTTTATTTATAATGGAACGAGCGAAAACAAACAAGATTTGTTGTTGTGTAGCCTTGACTTTAATTAAAATGTATTGTTGTTAGTTAAAATTCTTGGAATTTTTACTGAAAGGTGTTTGCTTATTTTTTATTCACATTGCTCAATTTGGTATAAATAGCGCCCACAAAATTAATCTCGATGTAGTTTATACTTAAAAATTGATACAAAAGTTCTTAATTCGAAATGAGTTCACGCCATATTTTCGCAATCTTTTTTGTCGTTCTATGCTGCTTTTCCAATACGTATGCGGAATTTCGCGTTATAGATGGAAAAATTATACAAATAAAGGACAGCGCACATACGGTAGCGATATTTCATTGTTCCGTGTATATGTGTGTTGGTTCTATAATCTCCCAGCATTCGGTGGTTACAGATGGGCCTTGCGTATACGAATTCCGGACAAATTGGAAGTATCTCACCGTTAAAGCTGGTTCAAACTGTTTAAAATGCCCATATAATCAATCACTCCAAGTGAGCAAAATTGTTTTGGAAGATGAGGGCAACCGATTATATATAGCTGTGGTTACAGTGAAGGAAGGATTTGTATGGAAAGAAAATCTTGTAAAGCCTGTACCGCTTTGCGATACCAATACTGAATTAGCACTGGGCGAGGATATGCATGTTAGTGGATGGGGTTGGGACGCTACATTTGGGCAACCTTTTCCTTTTCTCACAACTGCTAAAATGCCTATAATACAAAAGGATGAATGCAAGAGCCTTTGTGAAACTATGGTGGCGGTCAAGATACCAGACACAATCATTTGTGCTGGATGGGAAGGAAGTAGGCTGGGTTATAAAGATTCTGGAGCAGGGGCAATTGTGGATGGAAAACTTTGTGCTGTGGCACACAATTTTGGTACTGGGGCCGGTTTTCCGAATTTATTTACAAATTTAACTAATCAAAGAGTGAGAGCATTTTTAGATGGCAATATATCTTAAAGGGCGTTGTTATAAGGAATATCACCCTTACTCGACAGAACACCGAATTTCGAAACATTTTGGGATGGGTCGATTTCGAATTGAGATATGGTGACATTCCACTCAACAGTCGGTATTTGTTTTATATATCATATACAAATAAATTATTATGATTGCGAATAAATAAATATTTTTGATTGTATGCAATGATTTTTGAAAATTTTAAAATCACTCTCTTAAACTTTGTGGAAATATCAAACCAAAGTAAACGAAAAAAAATTGTTGGTTTCACTTTTTAATTTTTTTGTTTAATGCCAAAAAAATAAAATGCTTATGAAATAAGTGCAGAAATATTACGAAAAGTTTTGAAATCGGTTTTTATGTACATATATGGCAAAAAAATGAATTACCAATATAATGGATGCCTCAACACGTGCTATTTTTGCAAAGGGAGAAAAGAAAACCCCTTACTTCTTAAGCTCTTCTAATTAAGAAGCGAATGTTGGAGACCACCTACCGATTTTACATTCATCTTTCTTCACTTGGTTGATACGTGTTTAACCCTTAAATATGCTGAAACTTCACTTTATAAGAGATCACCAGTCTCAAGTGTCCTCGCTGCTGCGGAAAAAAATGATCTTGAAGATATTTGTTTTTTTTTGCTCGTTTTCCTCGCGGTTGGAAGATAACTTTTTTAATTGGCGCTTAACCGTTTAGGAGATGCTGGTCGTTGCGTAACAAGTCACTCAAGCTAACCCTGCTTGGCGATAACAGACGCCAACAGGGGGCACCAAGAGAGATCAAAGTCTTCCCCAACCTGCTTCTCCGAACCCAGTGGAGATCTTCCCATAACTTACCCACGCCAGAAAAACCCTGTAGCTCTTCGCAGATTACTAAACATCATCGTCCAGTTGGAGTATTATAGTTCGTGGAGGCTGAATTTACCGGCTGAACGGTCAAGGTCTGATCGGCATTACCACCATAAGTTCATCCGAATTAGCAGATAAATTTTTGGGTCGGCACAAAACAAGTATTTAGGTGAGCCATTTCGTAGAAAAACGAATACACGATAAGTAGCCTTCCAATTAGATGGAAAGCTAGACCTTAATCTCCTCAGATATATATCGCACCAAATTGTTAGTATTAGTAGATATGTATCTCTTCCGTAAACCTTGGCGGTAAGTCGGGTTTTTCTTCTCGTCGCGCAGATACATTTCTAAACAATTTGTTGAGGAAATTTCCTCAGAAGAGGATCGTGGCCTGATACTTCCTTTTGCGGGAAACCACAATACAATTCTTGAATTGAAAATTCTATAATGCGGTTCACCGTTGAGATTTTTTATTTTCTGGTTATTTCCACCAATAAAAAATTCGATTTTGGATAAAACAACATAATATTAATGTTAGAACGCAAAAATATAGGGTAATTCTATACGACAGCATGACACTGGTAATACGCGTCCAAAAATACCGAGAGAGGTTTCAAAAGACTCGTAGTGACCTCGACAACAATAATATTTATACCATGGTGAGACCAAAGTTTGATCACTACTGTAAAGTAGAGGTTTACGCTGATCACTTTATCGGCGGCGGCGGCGTAGGCTCTATTATATACCGGCGGCGGCGGCGTGGGCGGTGCGCCGGCCTACGCCGGTGTTCTTACTTTAAAAAGCTTAATTTTTCTACTTAAAAAAATATTATTTAGGAAGGTTTTGTTTGTATGTGTTTAAGGAAATCAACGTGTTGGCCATATCGGAAAGATCCGGGGTTTTTGACTCAAGATCTCGCAGGCCGTTCAAAAAATTTTCAGGAGTAGCTCCTTGCGGAGGGATTATCCCTCGTTCACTTACTCCAGAGAGGCTTCGAACCTAACCCCGTCTTTCGAATTGGTACTTCTGCATCGGCCTCCAGTTTTTTCAGCTGTTTTTAAGAGCTACAATTCCCGATGTTCAATTCCCAGTCGCTACCACGCCTCCTTACCCTCAGACAATATGCCAGCACAGAAGCTATAGGACTGTGACTTCGAACTCATACCTTCGTCGACGTCACTTTCCTAGAAGCTCTAGGTGTAGCTCTGAAGACTTTCCAACGGATGCTTTTGTCGCGCTATGCTGGCGAGCCAGAGAAACACCTTGAAAAGTTAGGGAGTTACTATTCGGCCAAGGATGCCGCCTTCGAAGTCATAAGCAATCTAAGTGGAAGTCTTTGCGTAATGGGTGAAAATCGTATAATCCTCGGCGCATCTACATAATTAAAATTTTACAAGCACCCTGGATAACATTTTTTAAATGTGGACCAAAGTTTGCAGACGTTTGTGTTCACATCATTGATTTCAATAGTCTTCGTTAAATCAAAACGATATATTAGAATGGAAGTCAACCGATTTTAAGTTGAAAGATGTTTACTGCTGTTTTCCGGCCTTATGATATAAGAGCTCATTTTGGATGACCGCGTAGCTTCAGTTTTCAGACTGGTTCGACTGTCCACTACAGGGTAGTAGAACACACGGTCATTATTTCGACTGTCTTGGGAAAGCTTTTGCTTTACCACTTTGAGTGTTCTTGCGAAGGACAAAGCCTTACCTGGTAAATACATATATGTGCCAACTTTATGTCGAACCGGGAGACTTGGGTATTGAAGGATGAAGTGTGAAAATTAAAATTAACATTTCAGACGCTATTGTATAGTTTCGCAAATAAACAACGGATTTTTTAATGTAATCCCAAATGATTTTTCAAAACCTTCTTACACGTACATATATCCTCAACTTAAGTGTCTAAAGTAAATCGAAAAACCGGACATAAAAGGGAGAGGTGTTATCCATTATTTAGTTGAACTGTAGTAGCTTTGCACGCTTAAATGGTCTTCGGGTTTGATGAAAAGTTTTACAGTCCGACTTAGAAGTGATCATTATACTTTTAAATGTGTTCCCATCCCTAAAAATGCATTGATATTGCCATCTTGCCCTGTTGATTTGTCGTTGAGAGTCGGAACTAAAACACGGCATATGTTTATACAAACTTGACCAGAAGATGCCCCAAAAACTCCTGACAGTTGAATGCATGATGTATTACTAATGCTACCAAGTTATTAATTACTAAAATATGTCAGGGGATTACTAGCCCCTCGGCAGTCCGCCTAGAACCAGAAGATGCTGATCTGATCGAACCGGATTCATACATTCTATATTATAATCCATAACTGTAACATTCCTCTTATCTCACTTACTTACTTACTTAATTGGCGCTTAACCGTTTAAACGGTATTGGCCGTCCCACAAGGCGCGCTAGTCGCTTCTTCTCTCTGCGAACCGGCGCCAGTTGGTTCTCTATCTTAATGGTCTGATTTTTAGGGCAAAGCAACAACAGTGAGTTAAAATATGTTGTCCGAATGACAGAACAAAGAAGAATTTAGAGCGAGAACATTGACGGCTTACTTCACCTGGTTATTCCACCCATGGTGGAATACTTTTTTTCACACAAATTAGTAGGTGAATATCGATGGGCCTTTACTGGATTTAATTACAGAGATTTATCATTTGGGTATCGTTGGTGTTGGCTTCCATACGTAATGCCGCGGTAAAATATTGCGTCTATATGCGTATAAATATTTAATTGGTTCCAAAAAAATTAAATGTTAAAACAAACAATTTGTATTTACGTCATATCCAACTAAGTGTTTTAGCCTGTTCAGCGCTACTGAAGATTTTCGAGGAATGTTTTTGTCTTTCCTACAGCCAAAACTGTCGTGTTACACCTTATTTATGTTAAAACTTCGCTAAAACACTGGAATTCTAAATATAGTTATAACAAATTTTAACTCACTGTTGTTGCTTTGCCCTAAAAATCAGACCACTAAGAGGATCAATTGGCGCCGGTAGGCTGACAGAAGAAGCGACTGGCGCGCCTTGTTGAACGGTTAAGCGCCAATTATGTAAGTAAGTAAGTAAGATAAGAGAAATGTTACAGTTATGGATTGTAATATAGAATATATGAATCCGGCTCGATCGGATCAGCATCTTCTGGTTCTACGCCGATTGCCGCGGGGCTATTATATCCCCTGACGTATTTTAGTAATTAATAACTTGGTAACATTAGTAATACATCATGATTTCAGCTGTCAGAAGTTTTTGGGGGATCTTCTGATCAAGTTTGTATAATATATTAGAAGGGCATATGTTTTAGTTCCGACTCTCAACGACAATATCTATGCATTTTTAGGGATGGAAACACATTTAGAAGTATTATTGTCACTTCCAAGTGGGACTGTAAGACTTTTCACCGAACCCGAAACCCATTTAAGTGCGCAAAGTTACTACAGTTCAACTAAATAATGGATAACACCTCTCCCCTTTTATGTCCGATTTTTCGATGAAAGTTTCAACTGCAGTTGAAGTTGAGGTCAGTTTACTTTAGACGCATTCATTGAATTTTACCGATCATCACTGTTTCAGTTTTTTTATTTTTATTCGATGCCAAAAGTAATGTAAGCTCGTACTGGTCTTGTGTATCCCTTCTGCATTGGCGTTAGATAGCACTGATATGCTGAAAAAAACAGTTTCTGTAATGGCTTTCGTAGCAAGGTATTTTTTTTTTTCTATTCCTATTTTTTCAAATCGGGAAACAATTTTACCCTCTTCTGACCGTTCAAAATACATCACTACCGTTTCTGATAGCGTACATCTTCTGCATGATGTAATAAACCCAGGTGTTCTATGTAGTGACAGCTCATTCTGAAAACTCCCACCTAATACGAATTATGTGTGAAAGGGGAAGAACAGAAGAGGCCATTTTCTGAAATAGTATTAAATTTGATACTTTTTTGAATAAAAGCACTAAATCCTTGATGGTAGAGAAACTGGAATTTTTTTAATTTTTAGATTAAAAACTAACTTATATTAATCTTAAAACTTAAAAATGTTTCTTTTTGTATATTTATATATTCACTACTACTCTGAATCGCTTCAACTCATTTGGATGAAATTCGGTTTATGGATAGTGTAGTATCTGTATATGTAATACTCCTATATTTCTAGTAAAATATGCTCACGATGAGTTTGAAGGAGACTGATAGTTAAATGCCTCATATCCGTAACAAGATTTGAAATATAAAATTGAATATGTTCGATCGGTTTTCTACAGGATGGCATACCTTCCTAGTTACTTTCAAAATCGACATAAGCAGTGTGTGCAATTCACACTGCACAACAATAACTAGCACTTTAAAATTTTTTTTCATTTAACTGCTTTGTAAAAAATGTGGAAATTGCTGGATTTGGTATGGCACGTCGATTTACAGAAAAATTCGAAAAATATCTCTTGTTATTACAGTTTAAACTCTATCGCCCAGTTTTTCAGTGCGACCTTCAGTTAACTAGAGTTTAATATTGTCAATTTGGCCCTTTAAATGAGAGGAACAATAAAACTCTAATGCCTAGGGCCAAAACGGCAAGGTTAGCTTGAAACTAGTCCTCCGCCGAAGCTGCCCAGCCCTGCTCTAAAATGAGATCGACTGTTTTAATAGGAGTTTGTATGTTATCTACAAAATAGCCCAAGAAGTTCAGTGACTTTTAATTTTTCAATTATTTTGGTTTAAAATTTTCGATTGTATTTAAGTTGTCCTTAAAAATAATATTTACAATAATAATAAAAACAGATACACATTAAGTTATTACATTTCGGTATATGATTTTGCTAGGACAACATATTACAACAGACACAGTAAAAGATCCATACGAAGTCATTAGTTGGTCATATACTAAAATTGATTATTTTCCTTTCCTCTCACCACTATAGGTTTGCATTCAATTTACGTACGACTAGGCTTCTTCATTTGCTCTGTCGTTACTTTTTGCTGTGATAGTTTCTGGTACCAATACTTCATATTCAGATGTGTTCTCCTCAGTTGAATTGTTTGGCATATATGTATATTACTCTAATCGAAGGATGCACTTTGCCTAGTGAAATTATGTCTTTATATGCTGCACGTGAGACGTATAAGTTTTCACCGAAGTCCGAATAACCACCAACCACAGCTCCTTCCGGTACATGTCCATTTGAATCGGCCACCCATTTATGTTTGAAATTATTTAGTAACTCGGACGTTTTGACTAAACCATTACTGCTATGTAAAGCGTATGCGACACCTTTTGCCGGTGCATAGGCGGCAGGCAATAGATCTTGAAAATAGACACGTGCTACATATGTTGGATTACCATCTGGATCTGTTCCAGTTTGCATAGCATCATATGGTTCAGGTAGGGCTAGGTACATTTCTAGATCCATTTAATTCTAACTCGAAAAGTGGTGTCCACATCGGGATATTGGTATACATATCAGTCGCATCAGAATCATATTTCTTATCCAACCCTGACCGTTCTCCGTAGTGTGCACTCAGTTGCGTGTGCATGGTCGTCTACATTCTGGACAATATTTTAGATTATTTAGTGCCGCGAAGAGCACAACTCATCCTGAAGGAATACAGGAGCAGTGGGAACATATCTCCAAAGCACTTCGTACTGCTGCCGAGGAAAAAATTGGTTACCGGCGGCCACGAAAAAACAACTGGTATGATGAAGAATGCCGCGTTGCAACTGAAAGAAAAGACGCTGCCTACAGGGCTGCGTTAAAACCGAGCGCGACAAGAGGAGTGTGTGAACGCTATCGTGAGTTGAAAAGGGAAGCGAGACGCCTTTTCAGGAAGAAAAAAGCAGAAGCAGAAAGGCGTGAGTGCGAGGAGCTTGAGCTGCTAGCCACCAGGAATAACGCCCGAAAATTCTACAAAAAAATACGGCGACAGACGGAAGGTTTTAAGACCGGGGCAAACTCCTGTAGGAATGAAAACGGCGACCTTGTAACTGATGTCCAGAGAGTGCTTAGATTATGGAGGGAATACTTCTCTGCTCTCCAAAATGGAAGCAACAATTCACCGCGCAGAGATGAAGAACCCGATCCCGCATTCGATGATGATGGAGTATATGTCCCCCCGCCCGATTATGACGAAGTTAGAATAGCAATAACCAGATTGAAAAACAACAAGGCCGTGGGCGCTGATGGATTGCCTGCGGAGCTATTCAAGTTCGGCGGCGAGGAGTTGGTAAGGCGCATGCAGCAGATTCTTAGCAAAATATGGGCAGACGAAAGCATGCCCGACGGTTGGAATCTAAGTGTTCTTTGCCCAGTCCACAAGAAGGGGGATACTGCAAAATGCACCAACTATCGTGGAATCAGCCTTCTTAATATCGCATATAAGGTCCTTTCAAGTGTATTGTGCGAAAGATTGAAGCCCACCGTGAACCGGCTGATTGGACCTTATCAGTGCGGCTTCAGACCTGGTAAATCTACCATCGACCAGATTTTCACAATGCGCCAAATCTTGGAAAAAACCCGTGAAAAGAGAATCGACACACATCACCTCTTCGTCGACTTTAAAGCCGCCTTCGACAGCACGAAAAGGAGCTGCCTATATGCCGCTATGTCTGAATTTGGTTTCCCCGCAAAACTTATACGGCTGTGCAAAATGACGTTGAGCAACACCATCAGCTCAGTCAGAATTGGGAAGGACCTCTTCGAGCCGTTCGAAACGAAACGAGGTTTCAGACAGGGTGACCCCCTATCGTCCGATTTCTTTAATTTGATGCTGGAGAAAATTATACTAGCTGCAGAACTGAACCGCACTGGAACAATATACTATAAAAGCGTGCAATTACTGGCATATGCTGATGATATTGATATCATCGGCCTAAACACCCGCGCTGTTAGTTCTGCTTACTCCAAACTGGAAAAAGAAGCGGTAAAGATGGGTTTGATGGTGAATGAGGACAAAACGAAGTACCTGCTGTCATCGAGCATAGAGTCAGCGCATATGCCCCTTGGCAACCACGCTACTGTTGGCAGCCATAATTTCGAAATAGTAAGACTTCGTTTATTTGGGAACCAGCATCAACACTAGCAACAACATCAGCACTGAAATCCAGCGAAGAATCAATCTTGCCAATATATGCTACTTCGGAATAGGTAGGCAATTGAAAAGTAAAGTCCTCTCTCGGCGAACGAAAATCATACTCTACAAGTCACTTATCGTACCCGTCCTGCTATATGGGGCAGAAGCATGGACCATGACAACAGCAGATGAAGCGGCTTTGGGAGTGTTCGAGAGAAAAGTTATTCGAAAGATTTATAGACCTCTACGCGTTGGCGATGGCGAGTACCGAAGAAGATTTAATGATGAGCTGTACGAGCTATACGCAGACATCAACATAGTCCAGCGAATTAAAACGCAGCGGCTGCGCTGGCTAGGCCATGTTATGCGAATGAAAGATGATGCTCCGGCCAAGAAAGTGTTTCTATCGGAACCCGCCTATGGAAGCAGAGGTAGAGGACCAGGTGGAAAACGATTTAAACTCCCTTGGTGTGACCAATTGGCGCCGGTTGGCGGAGCGAAGGAGCGTCTGGCGCGCCTTGTTGGACGGCCATAACCGTTTACACGGTTAAGCGCCAATTAAGTAAGTAAGTAAGTAATGCCGCGAACAAGCAACGATTGAGAAATAAAAGACCACGAGTTATTGAATATATTCGATCGGTTTTCTTATAGAACTCAAAACAAATGGCAAATTCTAACGTTTTTGTTGAAAAAATAATAATTTTTTTGAGAATTGTCACTAGTTTGAGCGATAGAAAAGTCAACACAAAATAGAATTGGAGAAAAAAAGTGATGCTGTTACATACTTTTCCAGGAAAATTGATTTGTATAGTTTTTACTACAATTTTTCTTCTGAATGGAAGAGGCAAATTGAGTTTCAGAGTGGGAGTTCAAGATGGCGGATTAGAAAGAGAAGTTGCCAACGTCAGTCACCTTGTAATTACATCATGCATCTTCTGTCTTTTTTTATTTACTTCACCTGGTGATTCCACCATGATTCCACCATGCATCCGTCACCTTCTATAATTCTATCAATGTCCTGGTTATTTTAAAGTTAATTCAAACGTTTTTGATAATCAATAAAATATCTTCAAACTTTTGCAGAAAATATTTAAAAAATGTCGACTCTGAAGTGTTATCAAGATGAGGAGCGGGAGTCGCAATATGGTCGCGTTTATGCCGTTTCAGGTCCAGGTGAGTGATTAAGAGTGATTAAATAAAAAAACACTAAAATTTTAAATTAAAAAGACTGTGGTAGCTTGCGGAACTTCCCTAAGGCTACAAGCATTCGTCTCCTTTTAGCTCCACCCTCAGGCAGGCATCTTGTCATTGGTGTGAGGGGTTAGCTCGACTATGGGGGTGAGTGGTTTATGGGCCTGCATCTAGGACATTTCGCTTCATCATCGCTATTGTATGATTTGCGGTCAGGGGTATTTTCGGCGGTATTTGAACAGAGCACATCCAACAACAGGCCGACTTGCCCTTAGCAAGGGTTGCTGTTGTGGCGGACGATATTTTTTATCCCCATATTTAATATAAGATCGCTGAGCTGACGAGAAGGAAAAGGCGATAGCGTCACAGCGGATGCAGCTCAATACTGCGAGTCTTACAAATAATCAAAAGACGCTACGAGCAGGGAGGTAGAAACGTACCTCCAAAACTTGAATTCGATGACAAAAAACCATAGCCTGAGCGCAGTAGCGGAGAATTTGTAGAGAGACAAACAGCGCAATGGCGCTGCGGTTCTTACAGATAAATCTCCAGCACAATAAGCTAACGTCGAGCGGCCTTCGTAACTACTTTTGAGGGGTTGTATTAAAACTGGATTCAAACTTCCATTTGCGAGGATAATAATCAAGTGCTCAATATATTTCGTGAAAAATAGCAGATCTGTATTGTAATATTTTAACCGAAGTTCACATATCTGTGCCCAAATTTTTGGTTTTCAGGGTTACCACATATTTAGCGTAGGCTACAATCTTCAACTTATTTATGTTGAGATTTACTAGGATGACAATGAGCCTTATGAGAGGTGTCATCTCCTTGTCTTGTTGTCTGCCTCGGTATATCTGCTTCCTAATAATCCTTCTCCAAGCTTCACTGTTATCTCTAGGCTAAGAAGTAGAAACATAACCTAATTCCATATGAATTCATCTACCCTGGTCTACCGCGATCATAAGGTAGGAAAGTAAGCATGTATGTATAAGGATGTCCATTATCTCCGGTGATGCGCTCAATCATCAGTACACTTTATAAAGGCCGTGCTTGAATGACTCCCAGCAGTGTTTTCGCTAGAATTTGCTGAGACCTTCGTCGCCTCAATAAAATCCGGTTGTTCTAAGATTCGACTTTAAGTAGCTAAAAATTTATCAAGCTTCGAGGGGAGGAAAGCAACCCCAAGTCTTGCATCTTTGTAAGGAATACTCGTAATGACTCCCAGCGGTGTTTTCGCTAGAATTTGCTGAGACCTTCGTCGCCTCAATAAAATCCTGTTGTTCTAAGATTCCACTTTAAGTAGCTAAAAATTTATCGAGCTTCGAGGGGAGGAAAGCAACCCCAAGTCTTGCATCTTTGTAAGGAATACTCGTAATGCTTCCGGGCCCGCCCTGCGTCTTCTTTCATTCGCATAACATGGCCTAGCCAGCGCATCCGCTGCGTTTTAATTCGCTGGACTATGTTGATGTCTGCGTATAGCTCGTACATCTCATCGTTAAATCTTCTTCGGTACTCGCCATCGCCAACGCGTAGAGGTCCATAAATCTTTCGAAGAACTTTTCTCTGGAACACTCTCAGAGCCGCTTCGTCTGCTGTTGTCATGGTCCATGCTTCTGCCCCATGTAGCAGGACGGGTACGATAAGTGACTTGTAGAGTATGATTTTCGTTTGCCGAGAGAGGACTTTACTTTTCAATTGCCTTCCTAGTCCAAAATAGCATTTATTCGCAAGAGTGATTCTTCGCTGTATTTCAGAGCTGATGTTGTTGCTAGTGTTGATGCTGGTTCCCAAATAAACGAAGTCTTTTACTATACTGGCTGCCAACAATTGCGTGGTTGCCAAGGCGCATATGAGCTGACTCTTTGCTGGATGACAGCAGGCTTCCTTGCTCCGTCCAGCGCATTTCTTGGATGACGGTGATGTCAGATTTTGCTTTGACGAGGAGATCAACCAGCCGGGCATCTGCACCAATCCCATTCAGGGAGCGGACGTTCCAGGTGCATGTCCTCAATTCATTGTCCTTCAAACGTTTGCCATGGTCGTCATCAATAGAGAGTTTTCTTTTTATCCGGCGCACTGTTGTTGCTTTTCATCAGAGTATGGTTTGACGTGGCACGTCCCAAGCTCAGCGCACAACCCGCTCAGCGGGGGTGAAAATATTACTTGCACGTTTATATAGCGAGCCGCTTGCTCCAAGACAGACGCCCGCTTACAGCCGCACCTAGTGGTGAACAGACGCTGCAGATGGGAGATCCCCCGGCTAGCCCTTAAACCGATTATGTCAGAGTGGCCTAGCCAGGTTGTCGCCTTATCATATTATCTCACCACTAAACAGATGTTTAGTGGCTACCCAGAGCATACTTGGCCGCAAGCGATCGGAAGTAGTGAGCTGCTTGAACCGCATGCAAAAGAACCGCTACCGTACATTTAATCACTCTGCAAAAATTGCATATCGGATGACAGTTGAAAGCGGGAACAGTAATTTTTGACAACCATCACCGCCTCTTACTATAGTTCCACACCCGCCCTCTGTTATTGCTCCTCGCATTACCAATCTAGAGCTTACCTTTGACCACTTCGTTGTAGGTCTGATTTGCTGAAGCAGTAGTTTACGGACTTTTCAGTCCGTTTGTTAAACGTGCTCCCTAACTTATTCTAGTTCCGCTTCATCGAACGCTTTGATTATGTATTTTTGGTGTTGTTATTCTTGTCAACGAACCATCGGATTATTAGCAAGGACAAAATCGTACTCCTTGCCACCCACCACTGCGTACGCTACCCTGACCTCAGAATCTCGTGGTGAGCCACGTCACTTATTTTTCCCCTTTTGATTATCTTTTTGAAATATAAAGTTCCTCATCGTGGTTTCTCGAGGCTTCAGCTAATGAGAAGATGTAAAGTTATTCAAAAATGTATATTAACCTCTTCAATGAATTTCTGTCCACAGTTGTTACTGCGGAACGCATGGCTGGATCGGCTATGTACGAATTGGTACGAGTTGGCTACTACGAACTGGTTGGTGAAATTATTCGCTTGGAGGGCGATATGGCCACTATTCAAGTGTACGAAGAAACATCTGGTGTAACTGTCGGTGATCCAGTTTTAAGAACAGGCAAACCCTTATCGGTAGAATTGGGTCCTGGAATTTTGGGTAGCATTTTTGATGGTATTCAACGTCCACTCAAAGATATTGGTGAAAGTAGTGGTTCCATTTATATACCGAAAGGTGTTAATGTTCCTGCACTTTCACGCACCGAAGCCTGGGAGTTCAATCCAATAAATGTACGCGCCGGTTCTCATATAACGGGAGGTGATCTATATGGCATCGTTCATGAAAATACGCTAGTGAAACATCGTTTAATTGTCGGTCCACGCTCTAAAGGAACAGTACGTTATATTGCACCTGCTGGCAATTACACTGTGGAGGATGTGATCTTGGAAACAGAATTTGATGGTGAAATAACCAAGCATACAATGCTGCAGGTGTGGCCAGTGCGCCAACCACGTCCTTGCACCGAGAAATTACCTGCAAACCATCCATTGTTCACTGGTCAGCGTGTCTTGGATTCGCTATTCCCATGTGTACAAGGTGGCACCACAGCTATACCGGGTGCATTTGGTTGTGGCAAAACTGTTATATCGCAGGTATGATACTTTTTTATCTGCATGGTTAAATTAAATATCTTAATGAAATTAAATATCTTACAGGCATTATCGAAATATTCTAATTCCGATGTCATTATCTACGTTGGTTGTGGTGAGCGTGGCAACGAAATGTCTGAGGTACTTCGTGATTTCCCTGAACTTACTTGCGAAATAGATGGCGTGGTTGAATCTATAATGAAACGTACCGCGCTGGTTGCCAACACATCCAATATGCCTGTCGCTGCTCGTGAAGCTTCTATTTACACTGGTATCACACTTTCTGAATATTTCCGTGATATGGGCTATAACGTTGCTATGATGGCTGATTCGACATCACGTTGGGCTGAAGCGCTGCGTGAAATCTCCGGTCGTTTGGCAGAAATGCCTGCCGATTCTGGTTATCCCGCCTATTTGGGTGCACGTCTCGCCTCCTTCTACGAACGTGCTGGACGCGTGAAATGTTTGGGTAATCCTGAACGCGAAGGTTCAGTGTCTATTGTTGGTGCTGTATCACCACCCGGTGGCGATTTCTCCGATCCTGTAACTTCCGCCACTTTGGGTATTGTACAAGTCTTCTGGGGCTTGGACAAGAAATTAGCGCAACGTAAACATTTTCCTTCAATCAATTGGTTGATTTCGTATTCTAAGTATATGCGCGCTTTGGATGAATATTATGATAAGAATTTTCCTGAATTTGTACCACTACGTACAAAGGTTAAAGAGATTTTACAGGAAGAAGAGGACTTATCCGAAATTGTACAGTTAGTCGGTAAAGCATCATTGGCGGAAACGGATAAAATTACATTGGAAGTAGCTAAACTCGTTAAGGATGACTTTTTGCAACAGAACTCATATTCACCATATGATCGTGTATGTCCATTTTACAAAACTGTTGGCATGCTAAGAAATATGTTGGCCTTCTATGAGCTTGCTCGTCATGCCGTTGAATCCACCGCCCAATCCGATAATAAAATTACATGGAATGTTATACGAGATGCAATGGGGAATATTCTTTATCAGCTTTCATCGATGAAATTCAAGGTGAATATAATTCCACTGTGATATGCTCGCAAAAAAGGAAATCTTCAAGCAGTTTCAAATTCGCTCTGCACGTTAACGTAGAAAAGTTTGATAGTTTATGCACCTCAGGGACAGAGACGATCTTCACGCGAGTAGCTTTTAAACATTAAGATATCTCAGGCTGGTTCTTCCACTCTTCCTCAGATAACCATTCATCGGTTTAGGCATATTTTAAATTTTTTTTGTAACTGGAAATTTCTCAAATTAACGTGATAGACGTTCTTTAAACTGTTTTCTAATGACCCAATGATTTTTTTATACTTTTACAGCTATTAACAAATGAGACTGACCGATATTCATCCCAGAGAAATATAATTTTACCCGTAAATATTGCCAAAATGGTGCATTTCATAGACGTACTTCTTATAAGTGTATAAACGCACGACCTGGGGGAAGGCCTGTATAGGTACGCTCGAAGGACCTTTATAACGAGCTTGTTTGTGAAGCGGCGGTCACCGTGGTGTAGAGAAAGGGTGCTCCGCCTACCACAGCGAAGATCCTGGGTTCAACTCCCGGACAAAGTAACAACAAAAATTTAGAAACAAATTTTTTTTTTTCAATTAGAAAAAAGGTTTTCTAAGCGGAGTCGCCCCTCGGCAGTGATTTGGCAAACACCCCGAGTGTATTTCTGCCATGAAAAGCTTTTTAGTGAAAGCTCATCTGCCTTGTGAATGCCATTCTATGTCGGCGTAAAACACAAACGTTCCGCCCCGCTAATTTGTAGGAAAAATTAAAAAAGAGCACAACGCAAATTGTATTTATTTATTTTATTAATGTTTTTGAAGCAGTTTAAAAAAACAAATTTGATTTCATCTTGTCCAACATATTTTTATTGTATTTTGTCAAATATAACTGCAAAGCACTTTGAAAATAGTTACGTGCTCCTGATGGGCATATCTGGCTAAATAACTTATAGCGTTTTCTCACAGGAACTTAATCGAATTACAACATTATTTAATGAAATAATTAAGTTTCCCTTTTCATATAGGGCCTTTTGCTTCATTAAGCGAACATCTGTCAGCAGCCCCGTAAAAATATTTCGTTTTTACAAAAAATAGTTAAAATGGAAAGCAGCCGTTTCCTTCTTAACTATAAATACAACCAAAATAAAATTAATGCGCAACTACCCATAGATATTGCACCTAACCAAATATGTGCCTATTTTCGAAAAAGCCATTATTACCTTTTGCAGCAAATGCAGCGAAAATTAAATTTTGAATTTTTTCGTGTTTTTCTATTTTTTTTAAATCATTGAAAATAATTTATTTTTGATTGTCTTTTGTTACATTGGCAATAAAATTCGAACACCAAACAAAACCGACTGAATTTTTCACTCGATTAGGCATTCAATAAAGCAATAATGAGATAACTAAGCGTTTGTATTTTGTATGGAAGATTGAGTTCAATTAGGGCTTTGATGTAGAAAACTTTACTAATTATTTCATTAAGCCTCTGTGTTAAATTGGCATTATGTTGTATAATGAAATAACAAACAAAATATTGATAGGCCAGGCGCGTAACCAGAAAAAAATTCCGTGGGGGGAGGAAATTTTGGCCAAAGTGTCAGTAAATAATAATTACCTGTAAATATACACATATTTATATTTTTACATATTACATATTTATACTTTTATTGATTTCAAATTTTTCTTTCTTTCTACAAAGCAATATTTATTTTTCTTGTTTGTTTTGCTATTTTGTGTAGGATTTCTTCATGAGTTACTTCAATAGTAGAATGGATGTTGAGTAGAGCCAGCCCCATTCATCCTCTCCTGGCCCATTGTATTTCTTAGATAAGTTTTTAACCTTGAAAGGGAAGAGAAAGAGCGTTCGCTAGGAGCAACGGAAACTAGAAGCGTCGCAGCACTTTTTATATATCGATGTACCGTAGGGAAAAAAGACACGGAACAATTATTTAATACATCAATGAACGTGCTTGGTCGCTCCTGTTGTTTTTGTTGTTGTAGCGATAAGGTTGCTCCCCGAAGGCTTTGGGGAGTATTATCGATGTGGTCCTTTGCCGGATATAGATCCGGTACGCTCCGGTACCACAGCACCATTAAGGTGCTAGCCCGACCATCTCGGGAACGATTTATGTCGCCACATTAAACCGTCAGGCCATTCCCTCCCTCCCCACCCCCAAGTTCCATGAGGAGCTTGGGGTCGCCAGAGCCTCGTCTGTTAGTGAAACAGGATTCGCCGCGGATAGGTGACGTTGACAATTGGATTTGGAGGAGCTATATATTGCGCTGGCAACCTGAAGGGTTGCGCTACACAGCCCCTCGAATCTGGTATTTTAATCGCCTCTTACGACAGGCATACCTACCGCGGGTATATTCTGATCCCCTAGCCCGCTGGGGTCTTGGTCGCTCCTCCTTTGGGATTGTCAAACAATGCCTGAAAAAGTTTTTCTATGTTTTTTATTATGGCGTAATAGAAAAAAATATTCTTGATCATATTTTCATTTGATTTACTTGGTGAGAGATTTCTTTCATTACATTTTTATTGAGAGGGGGGTAAAACCGCGCCAAACCGCACATGTTTTTTTAATTGATCTCTAGAATTTCAACACTTTTCGAGACTCCTCTTCGTTTGCAAGAAAACATTTTTTTTTAATGGAACATTTTAGTGAAAAGTTAATAACTCGCCTATATATTCTTTTTTTAGACAAAACATTTGCTTACTCTCAAAAAAAATTTTATAGATTTATTGCAAAAAGCCTGTGAGTTATTAACTTTTCATTAAAATATTCCTTTTTTTTTTTTAAACACTGTATCTTGCAAACGAAGCGGAATCTCGAAAAATCGCTCAAGTGTATTTTTGTATCGACATTTCCTACATATCTTTGCAGTCTTTCTTGAAATCCCAGAGATCAATGAAATTACATTACTCAGGTGAAACATACGAAAATAAGATGACTGAGCATGAAAATAATGCAAAATTCGATATTTTAAAAGGAGCGACTACCAATAACTTTTCATTATTGCTATTAATGCTATTTTCTTAACAGGGGTTTTAAAAGTTAATAGAGTAATTATTCTAGTACAGACGTATATTTTTTAATTTTCGGAAATTGGGGGGGGGGGGGTGAACCCCCAAAACTCCCCCCTGACTGCGCGCCTGCTACTAACTATACAATAAAAAGTATTTGGGAAACCGGGATCCCATGAACGCGGAAGGGTTAATTGCTTGCAATGAAATTATAGGGTATAATATCATCACCGGGGCTCTCGATGTTTGAATATACCCTATTGGGGGTTTTCCCTTTATCGAGTTAACCCCTAAATGTATGCTTTATGTTATGTGCATAACAATGCGAAAAAAATAAATTCATTAAACTCATATTTCTTATTTCTCTGTAACAGGATCCAGTTAAAGATGGCGAGGCGAAAATCAAAGCGGATTACGAACAACTTTACGAGGATTTACAGCAAGCTTTTAGAAATCTAGAAGACTAAATAAAAAATTATAACAAAAAAATATTTATGAAAAACCAAAGCCAAGTAATTAATAAAATAATATATTATCTGTTTAAGAAGATCCATCGAATTGTTTACATTTATCTTATAACTTATTTAATTATAAATTAAACATTTGAACTAGTCATTTATCGTAATATTTATGAAAACATATATATACACTTAGGGTCTGTTCAAAGTGAAATTTACAAAAAAAAATATTCATCCATAGTTTACCACTTAATTCCCTCTAAGCAAATGTTAGATAACTTAAAATTACATATTCTATACAAACATAATAAATATATTTATGATGAGTACGGGTCACGAATCACCTATGAAAGCCGAACAATAACTAGTAGGTAATAAATATCAAAAATAAATAAAATACGTATAGATATTTACATAGCAAACACACCAAAGAAACTTCAACTATAGATAAAAATGTGTAGGGCGAGGAAATTACAATTAAAAAAATAGAAAAATTATGAAAAATTAATTATCTGCAAAAAAGTTTGACCATACATAAAACTACCCCGCGTTCTTAATCTCAGTTTTGACAAAATAATAAAAACATAGAATTTTTAAATCGGCTTTATCATTTGTTGCAGTATGTAAATATTTAGAAAAATTGGTACGTTATTTGATATTTTTTGAAGTGCAAACAATATAAATTTAATTTTGTTTAACTGTTTTAAGTTATTTATTTATTGTAAACTACAATAAATTATTAACATAGAGACTATTTAAAAAAATATCTTTATGTATTATCCATGTTACTAAATAAAAAAAAATACAAAAATTTTAACCAATTGAAAATATGTTTAGTCGGATATGTGGTAGGGAAGAGACGCATGTAAATATTATACAAATTATAACCATGAGGCCAAAATGGTGCGTAGAGATCTGGAAATAGTTATGGTATTCACAACGTCTTCTATTCGTCGTATCTATCGACTTTAATCAAATTATTTATTGGAAATCATGTTAATATAATACAACACTTACTTACTTACTTAATTGCCGCTTAATCCTTAAAAGCGTTTTGACTGTCCAAAAATTTGCGTCACTCGCTTCCCTTCTGTGCTAATTGGCGCCAATCTATACAACTAATGGAACTTAAATCGTTTTCCACCTGGTTCTTCCAACGGAATGGGGTCGCCCTGGTCGGATCCCGATAAGAAATCCTCTTTGGCCGGCGTGTTTTCTTCCAACGGAATAACATGGCCTAGCTGGAACGTTTCTCTCGAACACTCCCAAAGCTGCCTCATCTGGTTTTGTCAATGCCGCTGTACAATAAAGCAGATAAGGGTCTTGCAGAGCATTATTTATGTTTGCCGAGGACTTTACTTTTAAATAGCTTAACCAGTCCAAAGTAACATTATTATTAGTTTGTGTAAGTGCTGGTTCGGACAAACGGACCAGGCCTGTTAATGGATTATTTTCTCTATCATCATTTATCTGTGGAGGTCTCTCCTGACTTAGCATTACCAAGCCAGCGAAGCCTATGGGGATTGTTTGCTACACTACCTCCATATCTGCGTAAAGCTCATATAGCTCATCATCCTATCTCCTGCGATACTCGCTGTCGGCATCACGGACAGAGCCATAAATCTTCGGTAGATGTTTTCGCTCGAATACTCCATCGTAACTCTCAACAGTACATCACGACTTATATAGCGTGATTTTTGTTCGTCGAGAGTTACTTTTCAATTTTCTATTCATCCCAAAGAAACACTTGTTGGCAAGACTGTTTGATTTCTAGACTGGCATTGTTTTCGTTGTTAATGCTGGTTAGCAGATAGCAGAAGAGCTTTCAGTGTCGAATTTACGACGCATTTAAGGCCAAGACTACCAACATCATACACCAACATACATTTTTGGATGCAAGTTTTTTGCTTTATAAAAGTTACGGAATAGCGATCCGTGTGAATATTTGTTGCCCGATGGGTGGCAGTAAGAAGACAGTGCGCTAGAAAGCCGCTCAGCAGATGCTACCAGCCTTGACGAATGAGATGCTGACCAAACAGTTTCTGTTGAATACCCAGAAACCTGGGCATCCCAACAGACATCTGATTGACGAACCAGCACCGCCTAGGGGCCTAAGGAGTCATCTCCGTAAGCATTTTGAGGAAATACGGCACCTGAGAACCAAGCCGTAAGCGAAAAAACACAAGCAGGTCGGTGAACTCCATAGACAGGCGTCGGACCTTTATGTCGGGAATTGCCCGGTGAATCCAGTACTTGAAGAAAAATATCCAGAACTCGCGGAAGAGGAACGCATACTCCCCAGGGAAACGCGTGTCACTCTTGCTCAACTTCGTTCTGGATACTGTAACAGGTTAAACTCTTACCTATCCAGAATCAACCCCGACATACAAAATGTATGCCCCGCTTGCAATGTGTCCCCACATGACACCAACCATCTCTTTAATTGTAATGTGGAACCAACGCCTCTAACACCCCTTTCCTTATGGTCCACCCCTGTTGAAACGGCAAGTTTCCTTGGACTCCCGTTAGAGGATATTGATGACAATTTGTGATCGGTCGCGGCTATTAGGTGGGGCGAGCATTGCTACAACAACAACAACAACAATGAGACCAATTGCATATAGGGTCCCTTAAGTACCACAACTAATCTGAATATATCCTTTCTATTTATTTTAGCTCGCTACAAATCGTATTTCGTTGAATGAAGGCCAAATTTTCCCAAAAGCTCTGTAGTACTACCGTCGCTTCCTTATACGCTTTTTCAACTCCAAGGTCCACCCTTGAGAGTTTTGGAATGTATATCTTGCATAGAAATAAATTGTTTAAAAGAAAAGCCAACATTCCAAAACTTACACTAATGCCCGGTTTTTCAGTACGAGTTTAAACTCCAGTTAAAGTAAAAATCGAACAAAGTGGTAAGGTTAAACTGAAAAACCAGGCATTAGAAGAAAATATGATGATAAGTAGAACTCATTGGAAGAAATAGACCTCGTTCACAGAATTATATCCCAACGGCTACTTTGTCTACGTCACGTGATGAGAATGATAAGATAAAGGTGATCCGATCTAGAAGGTATTGTTATAAGCACCCACACATGAAACCAAAGAAAAATGTAGGACTTACTTCG
Source organism: Eurosta solidaginis (assembly GCF_040869045.1). Lineage (NCBI taxonomy): Eukaryota > Metazoa > Arthropoda > Insecta > Diptera > Tephritidae > Eurosta > Eurosta solidaginis. The sequence continues at coordinate 260,808,417 of NC_090320.1, read as the reverse complement.
TTAAAAAGGCCCAAGTAGAAACTATTTGAATCGTTTTCGAATGCTGACTTTCCAAGACTTAAATTATTCCCGAAATGTTCAAGTTGCCAAGTAATAATTGCATTTGATTGATATGACCAAGGATTGACGGTAATTTCCCATAAAAATATTGAAACCAAACGTAGTAGGGCCAAAGAGAGCACTGAGAATGTTTTTACGCGGGAGTGCTTTTGATCACTTATGGTCGCACCAACATCGGGAAATATCGCTACTGAATTAAAAATTATATGTGGGTTAATAAATTTCTGGCAAATTTTATTAGCAGTATTTCGAATTTTTGTTTCAGTGAAAAAGAAATAAAAGTACCAAAACCGTGCCGAAAATGGACCAAAATTGAAAAAAAGGACCAGCGGACCAAATGGGGTTGGAAGGGACCATTTTTGGTCCAAATGGACCGTGGTGACAACCGTGCTGGGACTATTCATTTTCGGGATTTCGGGAAATGGAAATTCCGGAACGCCGGCATTTTTCATTGACATTTTAAAGTGAAAATTATGAATTCAATTTTTCCTCTTAACATTATAGTGAAACTTGAAAACTATTGTAAAAGTATAGGCCGATAAAACAAAAACAATTATTTTAAAAGTATTTTTTTTTAATGTAAGAACAATTATTTCATTTGGCAGTTGATTCAACTTCCCGTTCATAAAACAAAATATATCTTACTCAAATAGTGGAAACATCTTTAATAAAAATTGTGTTCGCTGAGAGCGATGACTTTCTGAACGTGCCTTTGGGTATATCTGATTCAGTTAACGGTTGGGACTTTACGTCAAATTACTGAGCAAACAGTTTTTTAGTTCCATATGTTTATTCAGTTGTCTGACAATTGTTTGACATTTTAAAGTGCTGGTTATGAAAACTCTTTTTTGTTGGTATGGCACTCATTAAAAAGTCATTTTAAAAAGCCATATCTGCATATAGTAAAAATAAAATGTTCCATGCTTCTGTAAAAGTTTAAATTCGTTTGTTAGGGCCATTGTGAGTTCATACAAGTTGCGAATTTTTGAAGAAAAAAATTTTTTTCACAATAGTAAACAGCTTGGATCACATGTTAAATCGCTGTTCGATTACTTACATCATTTGCTCAATGGCGTTTTTCAAACATTTTTGTATACGGCTGGTATATTGCGTTGTTTACATATTTAAAAATGTTTGCTTGACTGGCCGGTCATATTTTACAAACGATTATTAATATGAAGTTTTATTTTATATAGGCACATTTAAAAGAAAATCTGGTTTGAAACACAAATAGACAATTTATGGCACTTCAATATATTAACCGCGAAAACAAAATTAACCTTTCTTCCATTCTCTGGTCATGCGCTACAGCCATTATCCCTGTCAGCTATTATTTGTCAGGTAGGAATGACAATGGAGGAACAAAAAGATTGTATGAATGGTAAGGGCCTTTGTGAATTAAGCTAACGACATATAACCGGCAGTTGAGAAACATTTTTCAGATTCTACACTAGTAGGCCAAATAGTAATTATACTCCAAATCTACACGAGATCCTTGGAATGAAGAAATATCTTTTTGTTGATTGATCTCGATTGCAATGTAGTCCCGTGATTTCGGGATGGCAAAATTACTCAGGAGGCTCAGGGTACGGGATGGCAAAATGACACAGGAGGCCAAGGGCTCAGAATCGGGGCTACCAGTCTTGAATGGCTAAGCGTGATGGTATGGCACCATTAATCGATTACATTGATTTCCTAAGGTAGGTTCGATCAGCTGTTTTATCTGGTTATGGTTATATGGTTATTAGTCACCATTAATTGACCCTTCAAAAATTGATGATTTTTGCCATTGTGAATTGAAGCGGTATCAAAAAGAAGAATCTTTTTTGACGTCCAATTTATTATCAATTTTACGTTTACAAGCGTTTTACTATTGTTTAGCTGTATTTTATATAAAACTGTAAAAAATAAAGCTACCTAACATGGGTAATGATAAAAGGCGCCGCTCACATTCGAGGGAGCGCCGAGACCGAGAACGGGAAAGGGACCGTGACCGTGATAGGGATCATGAGCGGGATCGTGAACGTGGGAGGGATCGTGAGAAGGATCGCAACCGGCCACGGTCCAGATCAAGAGGACGTGACCGAGATAAGGCCAGTGAAAAGCGCAGAACCGTAGACAGATTAAAGAATGATAAAGAAGACAATAATGTTATCAAAATTGACGATGATGATGATGATGATGACCAAGTCGAAATTATTGAAGTCAAGGAAAAATCGAAGAAGGAACCTCTTTCGCTGGAAGAACTACTTGAAAAAAAGAAACGTGAAGAGGAAGCACGCAGCAAGCCAGTGTTCTTGACTAAAGAACAGCGCGCTGCTGAAGCACTCAAAAGACGGCAAGAAGAAGTTGCTGCTATGCGAAATGCACAAAGCGCTGCTACAGCTGCAGCAATAGCTGGAGTAGATAATACAAATAATTCCTCATTTGAGATACCATCAACGCAAGTGAAATATGACAGAATGGATCGTAAGGAACGTGAACGCGACTGGGATCGCAACGATCGTGATTGGGACCGTAATGACCGCGATAAAGGACGTGAACGAGAAAAGGGCCGTGAACGCGATCGAGATCGCGATAGAGATAGTAAACGTGCAGAAGACCTCACTCAGAAGGACAAAGAAAAAGAACTAGAAGCAATAAGAGAGCGTTATTTAGGTATTGTAAAGAAGAAACGTCGCGTACGTCGTTTGAACGATCGTAAATTTGTGTTCGATTGGGATGCTGGCGAAGATACATCGATTGATTATAACAATTTGTATAAAGAGCGTCATCATGTACAATTTTTTGGACGCGGAAATGTTGCCGGTATAGATATCAAAGAGCAGAAACGTACTCAAAGTAAATTCTATGGAGATTTGTTGGAAAAGAGACGCACTGAAGCTGAAAAAGAGCAAGAAAAGGTGCGCCTAAAGAAGGTCAAACGTAAGGAAGATAAACAAAAATGGGATGATCGTCATTGGTCGGAAAAGGCGGTGGATGAAATGACCGAACGCGATTGGCGTATATTTCGTGAGGATTATAATATCACCATCAAAGGTGGTAAAATACCAAACCCTATACGAAGTTGGGGTGAATCTGGTTTTCCAAAAGAAATTATCGAAATCATCGATAAGGTGGGATATAAAGAACCCACGCCCATTCAAAGGCAAGCTATTCCGATTGGATTGCAAAATCGCGATATTATTGGTGTAGCTGAAACAGGTTCGGGTAAAACATTGGCATTCCTGATACCATTATTATCGTGGATTCAATCATTGCCAAAAATAGAACGTATGGAAGATGTAGATCAAGGCCCTTATGCTATAATTATGGCACCAACACGTGAATTAGCGCAGCAAATTGAAGAAGAAACTATTAAATTTGGACAACCGCTTGGCATACGTACAGTGGTTGTAGTGGGTGGTTTGTCGCGTGAGGAGCAAGGTTTTCGTCTACGATTGGGTTGTGAAATTGTTATAGCAACACCTGGTCGTCTTATTGATGTGTTAGAGAATCGCTATCTTGTATTGAGTCAATGTACATATATAGTATTGGATGAAGCAGATCGTATGATTGATATGGGCTTTGAACCTGATGTACAAAAAATTCTTGAATACATGCCAGTGACTAATTTAAAACCCGATACGGAGGAAGCTGAAGATGCAAGTAAACTTATGGAGAACTTTTACTCTAAAAAGAAATATAGGTAATTAATACAAGCATATATACAAATCGAGCTGTAGACATAACAGTCGTTCTGTAGTAGGTCACCGATGAGTAGTTCCTTTTTGAAATACTTGTTTATCTTTTCCAGACAAACTGTGATGTTTACAGCTACTATGCCACCTGCAGTGGAGCGTCTTGCAAGATCATATTTACGACGACCCGCCACAGTTTATATTGGATCAATAGGCAAGCCAACTGAACGAACCGAACAAATTGTATACATGATGGGCGAAAACGATAAACGTAAGAAATTAATGGAAATCTTATCCAAAGGCATCGAACCACCAGTTATTATATTCGTCAATCAAAAGAAGGGTGCCGATGTACTGGCTAAAGGTTTGGAAAAGTTGGGTTACAATTCCTGTACGTTGCACGGTGGTAAAGGACAAGAACAACGTGAATATGCACTGGCATCGCTTAAATCTGGTGCTAAAGATATGTTGGTGGCAACAGATGTTGCTGGGCGTGGTATTGATATTAAAGATGTATCACTTGTCATTAACTATGATATGGCAAAAACGATTGAAGATTATACGCATCGTATTGGTCGTACGGGGCGTGCTGGTAAAAATGGTGTTGCCATTTCCTTTGTCACCAAAGATGATAGTGCACTATTTTACGATCTCAAACAATGTGTAACCGCTAGTCCAGTATCAGTTTGTCCGCCTGAGCTAATGAATCATCCAGAGGCGCAACACAAACCAGGCACTGTGGTGACAAAGAAGAGGCGCGAGGAAAAAATTTTTGCTTGAAGATGACACGATTTCAAAAGATTTTTGGTGTTTAATTTTAGAGAGCATATCATGTTGCCTTATTTTACAAAAATTTGTAAATTGGTTTAGTTAAAGACATGATTTTGTATAGTAAAATGCAGTTTCGAAATAAATTTTTTTGGCAATATGCGACCTTAAATATGAATTTTTATTACAAAAACTAATTAAAAATGTAGTAACAGCAACAAAAATATATATGTTTATATAAACACACATGCTTTTAGTGAGTATAAATATTAAATGTTCTAGTAATACATATTTATCTTATTTCTAGGATCTTAGCAGTCTTAAAAAGAAAGCTGTACGACTTTCTTTTGAATGTATAGGCAAATATTTTTCATAAAAATCATGTATCACTTCCTCTATTTTGAAGCCAAATTTTTGGTAAAGCACAATGGCAGGATTGGATGCGGATACATGAAGTGTGATATCTTTTGTCATGCAAGTCTAGAATGAAAAAAAAAAACATTCTTCAGCCAAAAATATTAAACAGTGTAAAGCATATTTTTACGGTACCTGTATTAAATGATATAACATAAATGTGCCTATCCCAGAACGCTGCCAATTGGGACGCACTGCCATAAATGAAATATACGCTTCGTTAAAGCCTACATCAGGCACAAGGAAACCACATCCCACAACCAATTTTTTATAGAGTGCTACCACGCTGTAATCTGGATAACTGAGGCATTCGGACACTAATTTTCAGAAAAATAATTCATGTTATTATTGGTAGATAAAAAGTTCCAAACTTGCAATTAAAATATATATCATTCTTACTATCAATTCCAGGCCAAAATGTTGATTGTAGCAAAGCATTCACGGCCGCAATATGATTGGGTCGCACATAGCAGAAGTCAATGGTTGATCGTGTGGGATATTCTTCATTAACTCTATATTGCAACTCGCACATAAGCTGCAACCAAAAAGGTGCGAGTATTAAAATACAAAAACAAACCATTTACAATCAGAGAAAACTATGTACCTGCAACCAAGGAGGTGCAATTTCTTCATCTCTAAATATGAATGGATGTAATATACGAAGAGAATATGGCGATTTAAACATTTCATAATCAAACGAACCAGCGATGCGTGCATAAAATGTTTTATATTTTTTCGATGTCGAATCAGTCAAGAGCTGTAAAATATAATACGCCTTAGAAAAAGTTGTTTCCAAGTTTCAACTGTTAATGTACCTGATAACGATCAATTATTTGCGCTGCCGCATCACTACATTTGCCATTGATGTGATCGTCTAAATTGAAAAGTGGTTTACCATGCTCACGTTTAAAATTACGTACACACAATTTTCTATAGAAACGACGTACATAAGCTGGTATCTCAACTTTACCTTCATGCTCAAGCGCGAATACGTCACGCAATTGGTTTAGCAAATCAATTTCCTCGTACTCACTCATCATAACAAGGCTGTAAAGGAAATAAAAAAAAAATACGAACATGGTTCTTGATAGCTGTTTCAAACTGTGTATGTTTTAAAAATAACGAATTTTTCTTAGACAAAATTTTAATCTCGAGACCGTTAATTGTCGTGTGGCAACCGTACCTTCCCTTCTGCTCTATCCCTTCCATTGCTTCATTATTTGACTTCTGCACTTCTGCTTCATCAGCTGCCTGCTCCAGTAACCATGGCCAAGTTCGTCGCGCCGTTTTTGTAAAAAGACTTGGCTTTAAACTGCTCATAAGCGTTGTTGAACCTTCTTCAATCTCTTGCTCACAGTCATTATCTTCTAGTGAGTTAGTATCATGCCTCTTCTCCTCTATATTAGACGCTTGCTCGGTATCAGATTCAATTTCTTGTTTTATATCCTGTTCTAATTCTTCTAATAACAACTGATGTTCCTTGGTAATAGCATTGGTGTGATCTTTGCTTTGAAAATTTGTGACTTTTATAATACGTGCTTGGCATTCCTCATCGTCGTCGTCGTCGTCGTCTTCATTGCTACATGCGGACAGTGTTTGCATAGAATCTTCTTGATTACTACAGAAATTGGGAGAAATGATCAATTAACATGTTTAAATTTTATTTTTTTATATCACAGTACTAACAGTTCGGTAATCATTGTTGAAGTCAGCTTTTGTTGTACCTTATTCAAAGTGGTATCATATGCTTTCGCTTGTCCATTGTATTTACCTACTTCCGGCGCTTTTAGCATGCCTATATTATTATATGTGTTGTTGTTGTTAATGTGGTGCGCATCGAGCAGTGGCAGAATGTCGCTTTTTTCATCAGCACCACCAAAAATATCATAGCTATCTAAATTTTCTGCCAGAAAATCCATTAAGCTGGATTGTACTGTGTTAAGTGGCTGTTGTGGTAAATTTTTAATATCATCATCAACAATATTAAGTTGTTTTGCGATTTTAGGCTGACGTCCCATATATGGCCTTTAAGAGAGGAGCTTTTTTTTAGTTACAGCGATTTATTTACAAAAAAAAAACGTACATTGTACGGCTGCAGCCGCCGACTAAAGCTGGTAAATCATCATCTGAATCCACTAGACTTCCATATTTGCTTTCCGCTTCATCATTTATGGCATGGTAATCATCAATTTGTTTTTTTTCACTACGCATTTGCGCGCGCTTTTTACTAAACTCTTCAACTGAAAAAAAGACAAATTCATAAATCTCTACAGCAACTGATTTTGTACTTACGCCTCCTTTGTATCATTTTGGGTGTTAAATTCGTATGGGTTAAACGCCACCAGCCGGATTTTTGAATTGCCTCCTGGCCGGAGAGAAAGAAGTCCGGGCTATAATGTGATAAATTGCCGGAAATGGAACCAAACCAATTTTTGCGCCGTCGGCTGTTTGCGAAATTTTGCGTTAATGCATTGGTTAATAAAAATATACATTACTTACGTCCCCGGCTCCATAAGAAAATCCCAATTTTTGTTAATAAAACTCGCTATATGCGAACGCCAATGAAAAAATCCATGATGGCTGAGTCCCTTTGATTTGATCGATAAATTGTATAATGTTAATGTTACTACCATGAACCAAGATAAGCGTTGACGCACAAAATTCTCTCTAGCAGGGGCATTTTTGGCTGACGTTGATGTTGAGGGCATATTGTATTGCAAATTCATACAATCCGCACAAGTAAAATCAAAGAATACATCACCCATCAGATCTCCAGGTCGACACGTGCGCAAACATCTTGCATGCACTACACACTGACACTCCAAGCATTCCAAATAGTCATCGCTACTATCAGAAATCATGTGATTACAATAGCAACAATCCATTGCTAATTTGTATATTAAAGTTATTCCAATATTTTGTATTTATATTTTTTTAATAAAAGCGCGAATAATTATTAAAACTTTTGTTTAGAACAGCGGGAGAACAATAAAATAAATAACACAAAATGCGGCATTTCGGAAAAGTGGGAAGCCAAACCGGAATGACATCTGCAAACAAACCTCGTGTTCCAATGACACCATATGGATCCATATGGATCACATTGTTGTTGCATTGGCATGTTAAATCCAAGGCGAATCTATACCAGGTGGTGGCAGAGCGAATTCAACTAATTCGCCGTGCAGAAGAATGGCTAACAAGCGAACCTAATATAAACGCACGCAAGTAATTTTCTGTCAAAAATGTCTCATGCACATACAACTTGTATGAGAGCAACCCAAATTGAATTTGCTGCGTGAAAACCTAACTCGATTTCCAATTTTTGTTCTGCGTGACATTTAGATTTGACGTTTGCACACATGCTTTACATTGTCGCAACGCATGCTTATTTGGGTTAGGGCAAAAAACGCCGGTTGTTTGCGTGCGCTAAAAAAACGCAGTGCGGTTTTATTAGGTTGGCATGTAATTCCATACGACAGCATGACAATGCTAATACGTGTCAAAAATATCGAGAGGTGTCAAAAGACGCGTATTAATTTCAAGAACTTTCGGATTATTAATACTGATGTCAAGATGCGTCGTTTGATACCTCTCTCAATATTTTTGGACGCGTATTAGCAGTGTCACGCTGTCGTATAGAATTACCGAAGAATGTCAAGTCAGAAGAAAATTTTCGTTGATTTCGATTAACTGACTTATTTTTGTACAAGGCGTTGTATGGGAATTATCAAGAAGAAGCAATGAGCTGTTGGGATAACAACACCTGATACTGAATTCGCCTTGGTTAAATCTCTATCCGTATCTGGTTCACGTGTCATTGGAACACGAGGAATCTGTCAATTAGAGCTGGATTTGGATTCGATTTTTAATCGATTCAATCGATATTTCATTAAGAAGTGAAAAATCCATTTTCTTTTTAGAAACGTAAAAAGCTCGACTATTTTAAAGACCATGAACCATGACTATACACCATTATGATGGTGTCTCTGAGTAAAAGGAGAAATATGAAGAAATTTATCGCCACCAACAATTGGCGCTTTGCGCAAGTCAGCCTAGCAATTCCGACTTCAACATAACTGACACCAATTGCGAGCACCAAGGGAGATCAAGTCTTCTTGGCGGAGGTCTTCCGCTTTTTCTTTTTCCAAATACGGATGCCGATAGGAACACTTGCTGTGCTGAACCTTTCATGAATTCCCATAACAAAACCTATCGGCCGGTTCGACGGAGATGACAATAATTCATCGGCATGGCCTTTCTCTTGAACTTTTCTCAGATGGATAGATGGACGGACGGACGGACGGACGGACATGGCTAAATTTATTTCTTTTTTTATCTACCTCGTTTATACCGTTGCGGGGTACCGTTGTGCGAACAAAATTAATATAATCTGTGAGCTCTGCTCAGCTGAGTATAAAAATCGCCTCAAATACCACATCAACCACAACAACTTACCAAAATAATTTTATTTCCCCAGCCACAAATCCCATTGTAATACATTTTCGCACTCGCGTCGTTGAAACTTAAAAAAACTCCTCTCTTGATTTTCTTCTTATGTGAAGGAAAGAAAACAAACAGGTATATTTAATAATTGCTGGTCTGTGAGCTCTGCTCAGATGAGTATAAAAATCGCTCAAATATCACATCAACCACAACAACTTACCAAAATAATTCAATTCCCCAGCCACAAATACCATTGTAATACGTTTTCGCACTCACGTCGTCCAACCTTAAAAAAAAACTCCTCTCTTGGGTTTCTTCTTATGTGAAGGAAAGAAAACAAACAGTTATATTTAATAATGGCTGGGCTCGGTTCATAAACGTAATTTCTGGTGTTCCTCAGGCACCTTGGTCCGGTTTTGTTCCTGTTGTTCATTAATGATCTTCCTAGTGTTATGAAGCGCTGCAAGCCGTTGATGTACGCTGATGATGTCAAACTTGTAATGCCTATCCGCTCACCCGCGGATGGGGCAAGTCTTCAGGCTGATCTGAATAGTCTACTTGACTTGTGTAATGTAAACGGCATGTCACTAAACCTACCTAAATATAAGTTCATGTGTTTTACAAGGAAGTCCTTCCAATCCCATGATTATGTTATTGGCGACTATGTAATCAAGCAAGTCACTAATTGTACTATTATAAATTAAACTGGATTTTAAACTTCATATTGAATCTTTCGTGAATAGCGCTAAAGGTACTTTGGCTTTCGTTAAACGTTGGTCTAAAGATTTCAATGACCCATACGTTACAAAACCTCTTTTTATAATTTTAGTCAGACTTACTTTGGAATACGCTTCAATAACTTGTAATCTGCGTTATCAGGTTCATTCTGACAAGCTGGAATCGGTCCAGAAACAATTTTCGCTTTTCGCCCTAAAACACTTACCATGGGATCCTTCTAAAATTCTTCCCCCCTATAGCAGCCGGTTCAAACTATTACAGTTGCCCACGTTGCAGAGCCGCAGGGAGATGCTTGGTGTCTTATTTATTGTTAAGTTAATAAGAGGGTCGATAAATACTCCATTTTTGCATGGTGAAATTAAGTTTAACGTTCCTATTAGGCCATCTGGGCATTTTCATTCAATGTTTTGTAGCTACATGCAGATCGAGTTATGAAATGCACGAACCACTTCGCTGTTTATTTCATGATTTTAACAAACACTGTAAAAGTTTAGATGTCTGCGACTCATTTCTTGGCATTAAAAAATACTTGTTAACTACATTAAATTTGTAACTTGAAATGAAGCAAAGAACGCTAAACCATGATAATACTGTTCAACCCTCTGTTTCAAATATGAAAGTACCAGTAATTCATTTACAACATTTTAACTCCTTCTTCCTTCTACGTTTTGAATTGAATAAGTCAAGCGTTTAATTAAATACTAGCTGTGTTTTTTTTTCTCATCTATATACGTTTACGCTTAAACTTTATATGGACTGCTAAGCGACAAACTTTAAATGCACCTCTGAAATTGCTACGTATAAAATTAAAAAAAAATAAATAAATGTAAGGCGCGATAACCTCCGAAGAGATCTAAGGCCGAGCTTCTCTTCCAATTTGCGTTGTGCTCCTCTTGATTTTCCCTACAAATTGGCCGGACGGGACCTACATGTTTTATGCCGACTCCGAACGGCATTTGCAAGACAGATGAGTTTTCACTAAGAGCTTTTCATGGCAGAAATACACCCGGAGCGCTTGCCAAACACTGCCGAGGGGCGACCCCGCTTAGAAAAATTTTCCTCTAATTGAAAACCTTATTTCTAAAATTTAGATGTTGCTTTGCCCAGGGTGCGAACCCAGGGCATACGGTGTGATAGGCGGAGCATGCTACCATCACACCACGGTGGCCGCTACTTAGTACTACAAAATTTCAATACGCTTTATACACAGATGTAACTGAAATATGTGTCTATTTTTCACCCTCTGCACTAATTTTATGTATGCGCGTCCACTACTTATCACAACTGATTCAACTATATGTTATACACAGAAATAAAACAGGGGGTTGTGTCTTCGCTTTTCGGTACACCCTGTTGCTGTAGCTAGTTGTTTAACCACAGCCGCTAGATGGGTCTCCTAAGCATTATCTAGGCGAGGATAGGCGTTTTTTTTCACGCGCAAACGAAACTTGTACGCGTGTAAAAAAAAACACGGCTAATGTTTAAATATTATTTTTAAATTGATGACTTGATATGTTATTTATATCGTACATTATATCTTTAAATTAATTGTCTGTATATTTGGTCTGTATAATTGTTTAATTTGTAGACTGATAAATAAATATAAATATAAACTGAAGGGCAAACAAACGCAGCCTTGCACGAAACATAAAAATGAAATTATTTCGGCAGTTGGCTGCCTACCAATTTTAGACTGGTCGAAAACTTCATGTGTTTGATTCAATTTTGATATATTTTGTTACGGACAGGAAAAAATGTTGTAGCGAGGTGTTTTGCGTGGATCTAATATTGATTCTCACTAGAGCAATTTTTGTAGTGCGGCTGAAGGCCATGGTTCCGGAAAGGTAATTTTTCCTTCGGATTATTAATATTGACGTCGGTAAAAGGCTAGTTGAGGGATCGACTGCTAATACGTGCAAAAAATATCGAATGAGGTGTCAAAAGACGCGTATTGACCTCTACAACCATGATGTTGGCAATTTTCATATGGTTGTTGTAATGTTTTGTACCAACAAAAAAAATTGTGAACATAAGTGTTTTGCGCGGATATAGTTTTGGTTGCCCAACCGGTGTTGGACCCACCCAAGGTAATTTTTTATAAATGTGGCCGAAGGCCGCCAATGCAGGGAAGTGTTCTGCGCAAAAATACTATGGATACCACCCCCGGTTTCGGTGGTACCCGCGGGTCTTTTCTCGGTTTTTCGTTAATAACTTTTGAATGCATAAAATTTTTGTTTCCCGCGTTCGGATTATTAGTACTGATGTTAAGATGCGTCCTTTGATACCTGCCTCGATATTTTTCGATGCGTATTAGCAGTCGACCCCTCAACTAGACTATTACCCTGACGTCAAAACGCGTCCTCAGATTTTTTTCACGACAGGTGACCCAAAACTCCTTCTTATTTGCGCCACCCGTTCCCCCTAGTTCACATTTGCGACCTTTAGTTGAATACAGGTCATTGGAGCAGTTTTTATGTAATCGTGCTTTTAATTGTGAATGGTGACATCGAAGAAGAAGCATTATCGTTTTGCAATTTTGAGTATATAAACAAACAAATTTTTGGAAAAAATAAATTTTTTGCTTAGAAAAGATTGTAGACGACCATCTCTGACAAAATGTCTTCATATCGGAAAAAGGTATGCTTGAAAATACTGGGTAACACAAAGAATTAATTTATTGATCTATTATAGAGCACCAGCACAACCGAGACCAGCTCGAGCTCAACATCAGGCAGTTCGTCAAGTGGTAGCACAAGTTGTTCAAATTCTGGTAGTAGTTCGTCAGAAACTGATTCAAGTAGTTCCGGAGATGAAAAATGTGCCGTTGAGGATGCAGCTACCACAGTTGCGCCAACAACCAAGACACAAGTCACCACAAGGCGTAAAAGCTCGGAATGCAAAGTTACTGCAGCAAAAGCAGCGGATGCTGATAAAGTTACAACAAACAATCAACCGGCAACAAAGACACGTACAAGTAGTACAACTACAACGGCAGCTCCACGGCAATCACGTATAAGCAACCATTCAAGTGATGAAGAACTACCACCCAGCAAACGTCCATCGAGACCACCAGCTGGAACAAATAGTACAACACAAAAACGCAAACTTTCAGCTTCATGTGCAACCGCACAAAATCAAAATAATCCAAGAACCATTGGCGGAAAAGCAGCACCACACTCGAACACAACTGCTCGTTCAAACACACATAATACAAATAAATCATCGGCAAATAATACAAAATCTCAAAATAATAGTTTATCTGCTGAAAATGGTACAGCTGGAAAGAAAACATCTGCCGCAGTAACAGCATCTCAAGGATCGGATGATTCAGATAGAGAAGTACTTCCACCAAGTCGGAATAGACAGCTGCTAGAACGCAAAGGTCAAGTAAAATTATCTGCGCAAGCTGGTACGGTTGCTGCAACTGCAGTTAATAATACAGATAATAGAACAGCAAAACAGACTAGGGCTAAACCTCAACCTAAGCGAAATTTCGTTGCAAAACCGAAAAATAAAGGCTCAGCAGATGCTGAAAATGATGATGAAGATGGTGAATCTGAATCAGAGAGCGGGGGTAAATCATCGTCTTCTAGTGATTCAGAAGCTACTGAGAGCACGAATTCCTATGATACGCAACCTGTCAAATCTGTAAAAGGGAAACGCGCACCCACTACTAGCAAAGTAACCACCGCGAATTCGGATACAGATGATGAAACAGCACCACGCAAACTGACACGTTCACTCAGTACCAGACGTTCTAGGCAACAGCAGAAGACAACAACTGGTGGTATGTCGGATAGTGATTTCGATATTGATTTGGATAATGATAAACAATCACTATCTAAAAGTCCAGCAAAACGTTGCACTTCCGCAACAGGCGGTAGTAAATGTAAGGTAAAAAAGGAAAGTGGTGTAGTATTTAGTGGGTCGTCAGCAGCTAAGCCATGCTCACAATCACCGCCACAACAACAAGTAGAAAAAAAGTGTGCTATAGAAGGTTGCGATTCTTCGGGACATTTATGTGGCAATTTAGATAAACATTTTCTACAAGAAGCTTGCCCCATTTTTCATAATATGTCAGCATCCGAATGTAAAGAACGTGCTAATGAACGAAAACTGCGCAATGAGCATCGACCACATGGTGGTGGCAAAAGTAATTCAACAAATAATACCGATAATCATGTCAATCATAAAGGACGTACAGCTGAACAAGCAGAATTTTATGCGAAAATTCGCGAATCGCGTGCGAGATTTCGTCCAATAGCGGCAGTAATAAATACCGATAAAGTCAAGTTGGAAAAAGATTGTACAGATGAATATCGTGAACCTAATCTTATAGGCCTAGTACCAGACTATGACTTGCAAATGTTTCGGGATGCGCAGGCGTTAGCTTCGGAAAAAGTAGAAGATGAATTAAAAGACTTGCCAGTTGGTAAAGGTATAAAGTAAGTACTATTATAAAATGTGTTGCTTTATTAAGTAAATTTGTACACTAGCTTTGCAACCCTGTTCGATATTCTGTATTGGTCTTTGATTTCGATCGAAAATGTAGTATTTAATCGATCTCATATGCCTGGAATACGAAAAGAATGAATATAGGGATATTATATGAGCTTGAATTACTGAGCCCTGGTGCAAGAGAAAGTCATCATTGGTTCAAAGGACCAAAATACTATATTCCGCTGCAGTCGGGCTACCAGAATATGTAAGTAGCAGAGCGGATCAAATCATATCCCACAACGGTCGGCAGAGCCGTTGGGAGTGTTGACAATTGTATTGGAGAAGCTATAAATTGCGTTGGTGTCCCCTTGAAAGGGTTGCGCCACGACTGCTGGCGGGTCAGGGGGTTAGAATATGCCCGCGGTAGGTATGCCTGTCTTAAGAGGCGACTAAAATACAAGATTCAAGCGCTGTGTAGTGCAACCCTTCAGGTTGCCAGCGCAATATATAGCTTCTACAAACCCAATTGTGAACATCACATATCCGCGGCGAATCCTGTTTCAC
Source organism: Eurosta solidaginis (assembly GCF_040869045.1). Taxonomy (NCBI): domain Eukaryota; kingdom Metazoa; phylum Arthropoda; class Insecta; order Diptera; family Tephritidae; genus Eurosta; species Eurosta solidaginis. The sequence continues at coordinate 260,793,310 of NC_090320.1, read as the reverse complement.
TAACAGACGAGGCTAGTGTTCTAGCTAAAGAGTAGCATGATCCGCCTACCACACCGAAGGTCTTGGGTTGAAAACCCGCGAAAAGCAAAAACAAAAATTTTCAATTAAAAAAAAAATAAATTTTTCTAAGCACTGTCGCTCCTCGACAGTAGTTTAGAAAATACTCCGAGTGTATTTCTGCCATGAAAAGCTTTTGAGTGAAAACTCTTCTGCCTAGCAAATGCCGTTCGTAGTCGACGTAAAACATGTAGGTCACGTCCCGCCAATTTGTTGGAAAAGTTTAAAAGGAGCACCACACAAATTGGAAGAGAAGTTCGGCTCTTCGGAGGTATGAATATTGCGGCCTGTATTTATTTTGTATTCAAACACTCTTTGATGTGATGCTTTTACGGTCCTGTCCCTGTAACCAAATTCAAGTGTTGTTGTTGTTGTTGTAGCGATAAGGTTGCTCCCCAAAGTCTTTGGGGAGTGTTATCGATGTGATGGTCCTTTGCCGGATACATATCCAGTACGCTCCGGTAACATAACACCATTAAGGTGCTAGCCCGACCATCTCTGGAACGATTTATATGGCCACATTAAACCTTCAGGCCATTCCTCCCTCCCCACCCCCAAATTCCATAAGGAGCTTGGGGTCGCCAGAGCCTCTTGTCATGTCTCTTTACGCACACTACAGAATAGAGCAGAGATGAAGCAAACAGCGCTATTTTGAAGGCTAATCAGTCACGGTTTTTTCATGCTTTCTTAAGAACCATTCCAGCTTTTAATATGAAATGTGAACTTTTTATTTATTACATACAAGTATATCTTCTTTTATTTTTCAGATACATCACAATGGGTAAATACAAAATGAAAGTTTGGTATCAATCACCATATCCCGATGACGCAGCTCGTATGCCACAAATGTATATTTGTGAATTTTGCTTAAGATATCAGAAATCTGAAACTGGTATAAAACGGCATGCAGAGAAATGTGTGTGGCGGCATCCGCCAGGCGACGAGATCTATAGAAAAGGCAAATTACAAGTGTGGCAAGTGGATGGTAAACGACATAAACAATATTGTCAACATTTATGTCTTTTGGCAAAATTTTTTTTGGACCACAAAACGCTCTACTACGATGTGGAACCATTCCTCTTCTATATAATGACTTTGGCAGATGTCGATGGGTGTCATACGGTTGGATACTTCAGTAAGGTAAGATTTAGTTAGAAACATTAAACCTTAAGAAGTAAGTGCTCAGGCTTAATTGTGTATGTTGTTGTTGGTAATACCTTTCCACATGCCTTTATTGACTTTTAAACTACACGCTCAAAACAAGTGGGTTTCTGAATACTGTTACGAATATTAGCAAAACTAAGGAGTGCTGCCGTCTCTAAGCCGATGCTAAGCAGTGACGTGAATGCACATCAATAATTCAATCATTATGTATCTACATAAACGAAACAATAACTGCGTCTACATATATGTACCATGTACGTATACGAGCAGCGGAGAGTCAATGCACTAACACATGCATATATCTGAGATACTCCTATAAGTATGCAATGAGAAAAACTATAACATTGTGCAATTGTAGTTACAGCTGAGAAGTTTGAGAGCTCATGGACAATGCTAGAAGATTCTAGAAGATGCGAACGAGGAAACCAGAGAGTATAAAAGGCTGCAGATGTAGATGCGCTGGAATTCAGTTTGAGTTGAGTTATCAATCAGTTATTGATTAAGCACGCGATCTGGCGGCCAATAGTAGAGTTTCATTGGAGTTATCAATCAGTTTGTTTATTAAGCCAGCGAGTAGCAAAGTATAAGTGTTATTGTGAAGTACTTTAATAAAGGCCATTTTTCCATTATTCAATATTGGAGTTATTTATTCAACAGTTTAGCGATACGAAGAATAAGAGGATTTGCAGAAAATTCGTTACAATACTTTTTATTAAGTTTTTGCTTTTGGAAAAAGCAAAAATCAATTTCTAACTTTTTCAAGCTCCCTCAAGTATAAACGCTTCCTAAGTAAAATCCAGCTATGTATAAAGCTGCGCTACGTGCTACTAATCTGCTGATACAAGGGCCGCGCTGAATAATGTTTTTTGTATTTTCTTCTTTGGGAATTTAATGTACATCCAACTACAAAATTTGAGAGCATTTTGAACATCCACGTCAATGGCACTACGCTACCGACTGTCTTACACCCCAAAATTTTGAGTGTGACGTTTGATCAGGATCTACATTTTGGTGAGCATGCAGCCGCAATAGTACCGAAAATCCAAAGCCGTAATAAAATCCTTAAATCTCTTGCTGGCAGCACTTGGGTAAAAGATAAAGAAACGCTCATTACCACTTACAAAGCAATTGGCCAGTCGATTGCATGCTGCGCGTCCCCGATATGGTCGCCAAGCCTAAATACCACTCACTGGAAGAAGCTACAGGCCTGCCAAAATACTGCCCTCAGAACCGCCCGGTTGTCTTCTTATGTCCCAGAACACCATCTACATAACAAGGCGAGAATACTCCCAATCGGGGAGAGAAATGAGATACTAAGAAAACAGTTCCTGTTGAATACCCAGAAATCTCAGCATCCCAACACACATCCGATTGATGAGCCAACACCGCCCAGGGGCTTAAGGAGTCACCTCCGTGAGCACTATGAGGAAATACGTCACCTGAGAACACAGCCGTATGAAGCCAAAAACACAGCAGGTCCTCAGTGAACTCCACAAACAGGCATCGGACCTCTATGCCAGGAATTGCCCAGTGTATACACTACTCAAAGAACAGTACCCAAAACTTGCGGAAGAGGAACGCATACTCCCCAGGGTAACGGGAGTCACTCTAGCCCAACTTCGATCTGGATACTGTAACAGGTTAAACTCTTACCTATACAGAATCAACCCCGCCATACAAAATGTATGCCCTGCTTGCAATGTGTCCCCACATTACACCAACCATCTCTTTAATTGTAATGTGGAACCAACGCCTCTAACACCCCTCACATTATGGTCCACCCCTGTTGAAACAGCAAGCTTCCTTGGACTCCCGTTCGAGGATATTGATGACAATTTGTGATCGGTCGCACCTATTGGATGGGGAGAAGCACTGCTACAACAACAACACCAACAGGTTCTTCATCAACCCCCAGCGGGTTAGGGGATTATTTATTTATTTATTTATTTAAAGTCGACGCAAACACAAAGCGGTCGACTAATTATTGTAATAGACAGATATATATGTAAAATACAGAGCCATTCTTAAAATTAAAAAATTCAAAAAAGGTACATAGAAAATTTGTATGTTATAAACATTTGACATCGCATTGTATAAGAAAAAATAAAATTAAAATATCAGGCTAAACATAAGAGTATAGCAGTATGTAAAGCAGCAAACGAACATTCAAAGCCAATGCAGTTATACAAATCATTGTACCGCGAGCACCAATGGCGCAGGGGACTGTTTCTAGCAAAATTTTGCCGGCATAGAGGTAAATGAAAAGGCACAAAATGCCTGGACGCCCTAGCAGGAACCGCAAAATTTAGTTGACTGATTAGGTCAGGGGAGTCAATCACACCAATGATGAGCTTGTGAATGAACATAACGCCAAGTAATACTCTACGATTCTCTAGAGATGGCAAATTAATTAGAAGAAGTCTATTCCTGTATGGTGGAAGATGAGTACTTGATTCCCAGTTGAGACCTCGTAATGCAAAAATTAAAAACCGTCTCTGGACCGACTCAATCCGATCAACATGGATTTGATAGATCGGAGACCAGACACATGAACAGTACTCGAGAATAGGACGTACCAGCGAGGTATAAAGGATCTTTGTGAAATAAGGGTCATCAAACTCTTTAGCCCAACGTTTGATAAAACCCAATACACCAGTTGCTTTGTTTATAGCGGTTGAAATATGTGTGGTAAAACTTAATTTCGGATCAAAAATAACTCCTAGATCAGTAACAATAGATATCCGCTCCAAGGGGTCGCCGTTAAGTGTATAAGATGATAGGACCGGCTTCACACGGTGAAAAGTCATTTGCTTACATTTAGAGTAATTCAAAAGAAGTAAATTTGCAGTACACCAGCTTTGAAATGAGTCCAGATCGGCCTGAAGCTGATTAAAACAGAACAAGTTCGAAGGCAGATATGTGTAACAAAGTTTTACATCATCTGCATACATAAAAACTCTAGAATGTAATATAACCTTTGGTAAGTCGTTAATGAACAGGTTAAAGAGTAATGGACCCAAGTGGCTACCCTGGGGCACGCCAGAAGTTACATCAAACGACTTTGAAAGATTGTTGTTAAAGAAAACTCGCTGAGTCCTATTTTCAAGATAACTTGAAATAATAAAGGCGCTGGAAAACCCAGAAGATCAAGTTTGGTAACTAAGAGCTCGTGATTAACAGAGTCAAATGCTTTACTAAAGTCGGTGTAAATTACATCTGTTTGTTTGCAAACTAAAAAACCATTCATAACAAAAGACGTAAATTCAAGCAAGTTGGTAGTAGTTGATCTCCGATGAACAAAACCATGTTGACAAGGTGATATTAAAGAGCTACACAAGTATTGAAGCTGGTATGTAATAATCTGCTCAAAAGTTTTAGGGATAGCTGAGAGCTTAGCTATGCCTCTGTAGTTCTCAATATTAGACCTACTACCTTTTTTATGCAAAGGTATAATAAACGATTGTTTCCAAATAGATGGGAATGATGCGGATTCCAGAGACAGTTTAAATAATTTAAAGATAGGCTCTGATAAGCTGACAGCACAGTACTTAAGTACACAACTAGGAACACCATCCGGACCCGGCGAAGATATCGGTTTCAATGCAAGAAGTTTATTAAGAACAGTATCTTTATCAATAAATGGGTTTAAAATATTATTAGAACTTTCCAAGCAATATGGGTAAAGATTAGACTGGACACATTGGGATGAATAGGTTGATTTAAAGAATTCAGCAAATAAATCAGCGATTTCGTGATCAGAATTTGCGTTTTTGCACCCATAAATAAAAGTAGATGGGAAACCAGAAATTTTCCTTTTGGAATTAACAAATCTGTAGAAACGTTTCGGATTATTAGTAAATTGGAATTTGCAACATGATAAGTAACCTTTATAACACTGCTGGTTAAGACGATGAAAATTGGAGCGCGCCACTAAATATTTAGATAAATCAATAGCTTTACCAGATCTTTTGAAACGCTTATAGAGTCTAGATTTAATATTATCAAGTCTTAATAGTTGCTTTGAGAACCAAGGTGGTTTACCCGTGGTGGTACTGGAATAACGAAGGGGGACACAGCTTTCAAACAAAGCATCAAGAGAACTATAAAACAAGGAAGTCGCTGTTTCAACGTCTGTACACGCATAAAGACTCGACCAGTCATGGGCAGAGATCAAATTATTGAGCTCACTAAAATTCGTCTTTGAAAAACATCTCGACCGGGGTCGGGAATTGGGCTTAGAAACATCGAGCATCACAGGTTGAACAACATCCAGTACTATCTCAAGCGTAGGATGAAGAGGGTCTTCAGGAAGGGATAATGGGGGAGTTCGGGTTAGAGTAATACCCGCAGAGTCATCTGTAAAAACTAAGTCTAAGATTTTCCTTTTGGAATTTAAAACATTATTAATTTGGAGAAGAGATGTATGTAGCAGGCTGTTTAAAAACTCGTGCTGAGTAGTGGGAGTCATGAAATTTGAGTCGATGGTATTGATCCAATTTACTGATGATAAATTGAAATCACCAAGAACTACTAGGCGGCAACATACTGCAAATAACAGTGCTATGACATGTATAAACGTGTATATCCGATCGTGGCGGTATATACGAGCAGCAGATAAACAAACTAAAATTGTGCAAGGCAAGCTTTACTGCTATAAATTCAATGTCATTTGTGGTGTCCAATAGCAGCAACTCAGATGGAAGCGTCGAGTCAACAGCAATAAGGACACCACCTGCTCTAGATTCACGATCACGCCGATAAACTACATATTTACGTGAAAAGAGTTCAGAGTTAAAATTGTCAGCTTTTAACCAGGTTTCAGTAAAAGCTATAACTTGAGAAGTAAAAATAAAACTATTCAGATAAAAGGTACTTAATTTCGATCTTAGGCCACGAACATTTTGGTACGTGATGGTTATTTTTTCACTGTTTCCGCAGGGATTTTTGAGTTTTTTGAAGCTCCTGCGGCGTTAGGTTTTTTTGTAAACAAATGCACAACTGAATGTTCCGGCCAGAATGTATGTTCAAGAACTCTATCAAAATAAGCGTCTGGCACTGATATTTTAAATGATGAAATATCCCTATCATATCTAAAATTAAATTTATAAACGCCTATTTTAATAGGTTGTGAAAGGTCTAGCTTATCTTCTATATACTTAATAATATCATTTTCCATAAGCGAAGAATGAAGACGAGATACAAAAATTGTCCTGCGAGGTGGCACGGCAGTCACCTGCCTCGGTTGCGCATTGTCAACATTTGGCAAACGCACAGCGGCGGAGGTAGAATCACCACCAGTGTAGGTGGAGCTGGAAGCAGCATTGTCATTATTAATGGTTGTTATATCATTAACAGCAGTAATTTGAACTTGAGCCAAGGGTGTAGGTTTAGCATTCGTGTTTACCTTATCAGCGGCTATGTGTTCAGCAGCAGCGTGGGCATGTGCAGTTTTTGCAGTTTTATTGGTAACGTCTTTAGCATTAAGGTTAACAGAAATGTTATTAGCAGTCGAAGGCTTAACATTGGTATTTACAGCATAAGAGGTACTTGAGGTGTCGACGGCATCATTATTAGTCTGTGGGACGACAGTATGTACTTTATCGGCGGCGGTGAAATTGGTTGAATTAGCGGCGCCAGAATTTTCAACAGTAGACAGCCTGGCGTCACTGCAGACAGCGGACGGTGACAAAACAATTGACGAAAACGAAGGTGGGATAGGCACAGAGAGGGGTGTAGGTGTGAGCATAGCCGATGCATTATCAGCTATATGTAGCTGTGAACCTTCTAGAGGAGTGTTTAGAGGGGGACCCGTACACTGCGAATGCGAGCCAGAAGGCACCGGCGAGAAAGTGCATAGATCCATTGCATATGTAACCAAAGCATCGTTGTTGTGTTTTGGGGGCAAAGTACACGAACTCACTGCAGCTTTGAGCGCACCGATTTCGGCAGCCAACACACCAATGCTATCACGATTGTTCTTATTGTTTTTATTCTTATTTTTAGCACTGCGCTTATTTGAACTTGCTTTTTCCTTCGCTTTGTCTTTGTTGCTGCTTTTTTCATCCTCCATGTTAACAGCTTGGTTACAACAAATTAAGTTTTTTATGCCATCTATTTGGGTAGACAAATCCCTGAATTTTACTTCAAAAGCAGTCATTATGGCTTCTAGCCCCAGTTTTTGAGAGGCTAGGACGGAGTCAAATGCCTTCGAAACTTTAATAGGCGCATTTACACACTCCGCACACATGTAGCGTATATGATAATTTGATTTTATTAGTCTAACGTCATATTCAGTGATGGCGCCCTCACAGCACGCGCGATGGAAGCGCTTTTTACAAAAGCCATTACACGGCACACATGTATTGTCAGTACGACCAAAACCCTTATCACATTTTCCGCAAAAGTCATCCATAATTAAGTTGAGATCAAAAACTCGAGAACAAAATACCAAAACAAAAACGAAAACAAGGCGAGCAAGTAGATTCAATAATGAACGTCTGGTCACCTTTATATAAACTGATGGTCAGATGTCTTCACACACAGGTGGCGCAGTTGACCGCTTGGCAAGTGTCAGGTTAGTTAGTAATGGCGCAAAGTGTATTTACTTGTTCTATGCACTAATTGTTGTTGCATGCAATTAAATTTATAAGTGCATTAGTTATTGTTGTTGCACTGCAATTTAATTTTAGATTCACAACTATCCACTTTTACAAGAAATACGCCAGAGAGCAAAAAAGAATATACCCGCGGTATGTATGCCTGTCGTAAGAGGCGACTAAAATACCAAATAGATTCAAGGGGTTGGGTAGCGCAACCCTTTCAGGTTGCCAGCGCAATACATAGCTTCTCCAAACCCAATTGGCAACCTCACCTATCCGTGGGGAATCCTGTTACATTAACAACCGAGGCTTTGGCGACCCCGAACTCCTCATGGATCGAGGGGGTGGGAGGTCGGTATGGTCTAGAAGGTCGCATGTGGTCATAAAAAATCGTTCCCGAGATGGTCGGGCTTCGTACCGGAATGTACCGGATCTGCATCCGGCGAAGGACCATCAACATAGATAACACTCCCAAAGACCTTCGGGGAGTGTCCTTATCGCTTCAACAATAACAACAACAGCAACAGTTTCTTCATCATTTTTCAGGCAGTGTCTAGCTCTCTTCCATCAGATAGGGGATTAATTGTACTCCGGAAACCTAAGTGAATCATTTCTGTTTTGCCTTGGTGTTAGAATGTCTCCTCTTACCATTCTGAAGTTTTGTAAAACTATTCCGAAGGTTTAGGTATTTTTCGGGGTTATGAAAAATATAAAAATTGTCGACGAAGCGAACTGTTGTTATTACGCACGTCCAAATGTATGTATTTATGGGCACATATGTGAATATACAAACACACACGTATGAATTATATGTAGCAAGAACTACACAAATAGTTCCGAATATGCACTTTTGTTCTTGACCATACCCAAAAAACATTGAAACTGTAAGTATAAATTATGCTTACAATTTGCTCTTCGGTTCCTCAACCTGCCCTTACTCCCAACGACGATGCTGATTGCAGTTACGGATGTGCGCGCATGTCTGGGCTAGCTCGTGCAGGGTCGTGAGTGAGACTGCAACCTATGTGCTCAATTTTACTGCAATAATAACAACAATACGAAAAAATGTACAACAACAATAGTGGGTGAAGGAGGTGCTGGCCGTCGCTACATAAAGTCATTGATTTTTCTTCTCTACTACAACAATTTCGTATTAACTGTCAATGTGCATATGTACAGCTCAAAGGGGACAACAGCAGACTGGGTTTATGTCACAAATTGCGCATGTCGTGTGTCTTAACTTACATGTCGCAGTTATAAAGTCCTTAATACTAACCACCATCACAATGCCAGTGTTTGGTACAATAAGAATTGGTGTACTACGCGTGACTTCATACTATGGGGCCAGTTAACAGTTTTCGTGATAAAAGTCTCAAAACTTACATTCTGTAGCTAAATTGTGAGTTTTTCGATTTTCACAATTTTTATCAGCTAAGATTCCGAAGAGATTTAGGCCGAACTTCTCTTTCAATTTACACCGTGCTCCTTTTAATTTTTCCTACAAATTGGCGGGCTGGTCCTATATGTTTTACGCCGCCTCAGAACGGCATCTGCCACTTCACTGAGCAAGTTTTCATGGCAGAAATACACTCGGAGTGTTTGCCAAATCACTGTCGAGGGGCGACCCCGATAAAATTTTTTTTCCAATTAAATTTTCCATGTTATTTGCCCGGGAGCTGAACCCAGGACCTTCGGTTTGGTAGGTGGAAAACGCTACCACCACACCACGATTTGACATGCCAGAAAGTAATGCCCTAGTTACCTACTATCGCGGACACCATGGCAGCTGTCATAACAGCGCAAAACTTCGGAGATCGTCATCTTTACGAAAAGGCGTATCACCACTTAACATTAACATGATGGTTGGGGAACAGCAAATATAAACACGCACTTCAACGAAATATCTGGGAGTGAGGCTAGACAGTAAGCTCTCCTTCTCGGAGCACCTCCTAGGAGCCTGCGTAAGTGCTGCGCACACAAGAGCGAATCTGAGTAGATTAAGAGCAACACAGGCTCTGCGAATAGTTTCGGCTTACCGAACGGTCTCAGCTGAAGATATCCTAGTCGTTGCGGGAACCATACCGATATATCATCTCGATGAAGAAAGAAAACCAAGTGACTACAAAAAACCATGACGAACAAGTAAGGAAGTCTAAGTTCGGGTGAAACCGAACATTACATACCCAGCTGTACACTTAAAATGCTGTTGTTGTTTGTTTTGTGTGCTTAATAGTGTTACAAGGCTGCGCAATAATACATATACATATGGTTCTATTCTGAACTAATTTTTCTGCGAGTTATGGCTCCCGAAACAGAGAATTGCTTGGACATAAAAGTAGCGGTGCCACGCCCATTTTTTAAAATTTGAAGTTTTTCCTATTTATTGTTATAAATCCACTTAGGAAATGAAATACCATTGATATAAAGCTCTTTTTTGCAAAGATATAGCTCATTTTATTCGTCCACGGCCCCTTTAAAAATCTTAAATTATATAAAAGTGGTCGTGGTCCTTAACCGATTTCATTAATTTTTCTTCAAAGCATTCCTTATAGTAAAGGCAACCTCTCTGCCGAATTTTGTTACGATAGGTTTAACGATTTTTAATTTATGATTAATAATATTTGTAAAATTGAGTGGCCGGTGCCACGCCCATTTAAAAAATTTTTTCAAATTTTTATCAAGAGTCTCAATATTAGTCCACACGTCAAATTTCAACATTCTAGGTGTATTATTTACTAAATAGTCAGGTTTTTTGTGTTTTCCAAAATGTTATATATATGATTTCGCTCATTTTCAATACCAATCTATTCTGGGTCCAGATAAGCTCGTGTACCAAATTTGGTGAAGATATCTCAATATTTACTCAAGTTATCGTGTTAACGGACAGACGAACGGACGGACGGACGGACATGGCTCAATCAAATTTTTTATACTCAGATGAGCAGAGCTCACAGAGTATATTAATTTTGTTCGCATAACGGTAATCCGTAACGGCATAAACTAATCGAGATAGATATAGACTTCTATATATCAATATGATTTACGCGAAAAAAGAAATTCATTTAGCCATGTCCGTCCATCCGTCCGTCTGTCCGTCTGTCCGTCTGTCCGTTAACACGATAACTTGAGTAAATTTTGAGGTATCTGGATGAAATTTGCCATGTAGGTTCCTGGGCACTCATCTCAGATCGATATTTAAAATGAACGAAATCGGACTATAACCACGTCCACTTTTTCGATATCGAAAATTTCGAAAAACCGAAAAAGTCCGATAATTCATTACCAAAGACGGATAAAGCGACGAAACTTGGTAGGTGGGTTGACCTTATGACGCAGAATAGAAAATTAGTAAAATTTGGGACAATGAATTTACGAAGGTTAAATGGTATGTTGCCTGTGGTCTACAGTATGTTACAGAGGGTTAAAATACTCTTTAATACCTTCCATTTGATACCAATGTTATACAAACACATTCCAGGGTTACCCTAGGTTCATTTTCCTACATGGCGATTTTCCCTTATTTTGTCTCCAAAGCTCTCAGCTGAGTATGTAATGTTCGGTTACATCCGAACTTAGCCTTCGTTACTTGTTTTTATACTGATGAGTTTGATATATGGAAGTCTGTTCTTACTTTAAAAAGCTTGATTTTTCGATTTAAAAAATAGTATTTATGAAAGGGTTTGCTTGTATGTATTTAAGGAAATCAACGTGTTGGCCATTTCGGAAAGATCCGAGGTTTTTTCCTCAAGACTGTGCAAACATTTTCAGGAGTAGCTCCTTGTGGAGGGATTGTCCCTCGTTCACTTGCTCCAGAGAGGCTTCGAACCTAGCCCCGGTCTTTGGAATTGGTACTGCTGCGTCTGCTGAAAAGAAATAGAGATACATAAAATAGCCACACTTTTGTCTGCATATCCCGTGCAAAGCTTAGTTTCACCTAGGGTTAACTCCTAATAATCGTCGCGAACACAAATTCTTTAAATCATGTGTGGCTCCTTGGCGGCCACGCACAAAGTTGACATACGGTTGCTATGAATGGTCTATTAATACTCATGAAACTCGCGCCTCCAGTTTTTTCGGCTGTTTTTAAGAGCTACAATTCCCGATGTGCGAACAGTAGCAATCCCGACCACCAGTCGCTACCAGGCCTTCTGACCCTCACACCATATGCCAGCACAGAAACTATAGGACTGCGACTTCGAACCCATACCTTCGTCTACGTCATTTTCCTAGAAGCTCTAGGTGTAGCTGCGAAGACTTTCCAACGGATGCTTTTGCCGAGCTACACCAGAGAAACAATTTGAAACGTTAGGGAGTTCGGCCAAGGATACCGTCATTGCGTAATGGGTGAAAATCGTATAATCCTCGGTGCATCTATATAATTAAAATTTTACAAAGACCCTGGATAAAATTTTTAAAATGTAGACCAGAGTTTGTAGACGTTTGTGTTCACATCATTGATTTCAATAGTCTTCGTTAAATCAAAACGATATTTTAGAATGAAAGTCGACCGATTTTAAGTTGAATGATGTTTACTGCTGTTTTCCGGCCTAATGATATAAGAGCTCGTTATGGATGACCGCGTAGCTTCAGTTTTCACACTAGTTCGACTGTCCTCTTCGTTAGGGTAGTAGCACACACGGTCATTTTTTCCACTGTCTTGGGAAAGCTTTTGCTTCACAACTTTGAGTGTTCTTGCGAAGGACAAAGCCTCACCTGGTAAATACATATGTGTGCCTACGTATTCACATTTGTAAAAGGAGCCGTAACGTGTAGGTGATATTTAAACTTGGTTGATAGGCTATAATCAATGTAATTAACTCCAAGGGAATAGTTTTGAATAGGGCGACCAACTTTATGTCAAACCGGGAGACTTGGGTGTTGAAGGATGAAGTGTTAAAATTAAAATTAACATTTCAGACGCTATTATATAGTGTCGCAAGTAAACAACAGATGTTTGAATGTAAGCCCAAGTGATTTTTCAAAAACCTCTCATACGTACATATATTCTCAATTTAAGTATGAGGTAAAAAACATTTCAAAGGAGTGTTTATGTCTCTAGAACCTACTAAAGGATTTTGCATCACTGATTTCGCTTATTCTTTCAGCCAATCGCAATATAACATTTTTAAAAAAATCGGCACTTTTTTTTGCTTTTTTTTAACAACTTGAAAACAATTTGAAACGCCTTGAGTAATTTTTTTTTTTTTGGAAAAAATATACAGTGATTATATAAATTTGTTATATAACGTTTCTTTTAGTGTTTTGTTTTAATAAATTGGTGAATTGGGTGATGCAAAGTCCGTGTTATGCTGACATCGAAAACGCCTGTTTTTTTAAATAACTTTTGAGCAGTTAGAAAGAGTTAAATTTCGCAATTAGTTTCTTATAACTGACAGAGATGCGCATTCGTTGATACCACTTTCGACCATATCCGACCAATTTTCGACTTGAACAATAAATGGCCTAAACAGTCTTAAACGAGTAGAAAATATAGTACCGCGCCGGACGCCGCCGCCTAGTACAAGTTCAGCTGGGTATAAAAACAGGATAGTAAGGTATAATAGTACATGAAAAATAGGGGTTTTTGGCAAATATTTTCTGTCAGACGACCCATTGTACGTCCCCCATGAACATATAACGAAAATGTAACCGAATAGTAAGCATTATTGTTTTATTGCAACTTCAACAAAAACAAAAAAACTGCTTCCATATCAACAATGAAATAAAACTAGATTAATTTGGAGCTTGAAATGCCTTTTGTGGAAGCCGCCAAAGTTCCAACCAAACTTTCATCATCAAAAAAAAAAAAAATGCTTAAATCTCACCGCTCTCATCTCGTCGGATAGACAAAACTAAAAAGAACAATGCAAGTGGGGTAGACAACACTGCCATGTTAGATGCAAACAGTATTGCTGTTGTATTTGTTGTTGTTGTAGGATCTAGGCGAGTGAGTAGCCTGTAGGTCGGGATGCGTAAGTGATGAATGCATGAATAAAGTGTCACTGTCGGTATGTAAAATGGAACCTACATGCGATGACTTTGGGGTAGGTTCAAAAGCTTTGCTTTCCATTGGTTGCCGAATGGTTTGGCGAAACTCGTTTGACTCTGAAGGCTATAACGAAGTCCATATTGTAGTGATATTATATCTATGAAAAAGGATACAGTATTGTGCAGAAACAGAGCAGCCAGAGTTTCAAGTGAAATATGCTTTGTCTGAGCCAACAACAACAATCAACTAGAGAATCAATTTAGTTTTCATAACAAAATATGCATCAGTTTCTAGTCGCTCCAGGCGCTATACACGCGTTGATTTGTTAGTAATTGGTAGTTTTTATATTGTTACGAATTTTTAAAGAAATTCATGATTATTCTGCAGATTCTGTTGTCGTTCGAATCTCTGAACTGTCCAGTAAATAACTCAAATATTCAGTACAGCAAAATGTTCTTTATTTACAACACTACTATGGTAGTAGTACCTCACAATTATATTACCCGCACACTTTACTAACAACGTTTAAAATCAAATTGATTGATTATCACTTCTACTGCGCTGCTTTTATACTCTCTGTTCGCTCTTTGACCTATTTCTTCGAGGGTCTATCTTTTTCCAACAGCCGTCTCGAATAGTTGCTTATATATTCTCGTTTTGTATCTCATAGTTGCATATTTAGTTCCCGTTCGAGCCAGACTTGCTTCACACATATTCTTTAGCCCCCGTTACTGATACTTAGCATAGACTTGACTTGACTTGGCGTAAACTTGGCAACTTAGCCACGATTATACTCCACTTGGCGCATACAATCTGGCATCATAATCAGCGTTGAAATTTATTTTTAAATAAATGTCAATTTGTATGACAAAATGAAATGGAAACAAAGAAATGGCATCTCAAAGTGTAAACGTCACTTAGAACTTACATAGAAAATCAAAATTCAACAGACTTCTAAGTCAAGTTAAGTTATGAGTAATCAGTAACATGCAATGTTCATTTAACAGAACTGTAAGTGACAGTTCGCAAGCCAAGTCAAGTCTATGCTAAGTATCAGTAATGGACCTTTTCTCTTCATCGTCCAGTTGTTAGGGTGACAGCAACGAATGAACACTGCGCACGGCTGTCAAAAATGTTAAGATTCCCTGTAAGAAATATTATGATGAGAAACGCTACTGATAAGGGTGGATTTTTACCTTTTTAGATTTGTTATAGGTAATCAATATGCGTTTTTTTTTAACTACTTCAACAAAAGTTGTAGCAGTTTCGTTCAGGACTCACTTTTCTGTGAGATACCTGACCTGATACTGAGTTGACGTTCTGCTCTACAAAAAATTACTGTAGAATGTTTAAAGTAACTTAGCGAAACAGTGAAAAATTTACATTAATGAATCTTTAATTTTTTTTTTTGAAGTCAGCCACATATTTTTTTAAACATTCGTTTCGGAGAAATGATGTTTTAAGCGAGTGATCGGTATAATTTTTGCGCTATTTGCCGAATCAAGCCAGTTTGTCAATTCAAGTTTCATGTAAATACAACTTGATGAATTAAAGGACTTGGGAATGTTGAAATATATTTTTGAATCAAAAATCTAATTTTCCAAAAAGTTTGATAAAACTGTTTTTATAAATGCACTTTGCCATTTTAACTTAAATTTCCTGTTGGGATGCTGATGTTCTCCGTGAATGGAGAATGGACCTTATCAGGGTAGCTTCAGATCTGGTAAGTCTACCATCGACCAGATTTTCATAATACGTCAGTTATTGGATAAAACCAGCGAATGATTTTAACGCCGCCTTCGACAGCACGAAAAGGAGGTGTCTATATGCCGCTATGTCTGAATTTGGTTTCCCCGCAAAACTTGTATGGCTGTGTAGAACGACGTTAAGCAACACCTACAGCTCAGTCAGAATTGGAAAGCACGTCTTCGAACCGTTCGAAACTAACCGATGTTTCAGACAGGGTGACCCCCTATCGTGCGATTTCTTTAATTGGATGCGGGAGAAAATTATACTAGCTGTAGAACTTAAGCGCTCTGAAACAAAATTCAATAAAAGCGTACAATTAATGGCGTATGCTGATGACATTGATATTGTAACGAATTTAGTTAAATTCCGCTTATTCCAAACCTTCTGCTAACGTCCGAATCGCTAAACTGCTCAATAAATAACTCCAATATTCAGTAATGCAAAATGGGCTTTATTAGACTACTTTGACAGTACTTCACAATAACTCTTACCTCACAACCAATTGCGTGTTTAAATCAAACCGCTTAGTTATGCCTCATTTTGCGCTGCTTTTATACTCTCGGTTTCCTCGTTCACCCATTTCTTCTGAGGTCTAGTAACTTCGTCCGTTATTTGTTTACGTAGTGGCTGCTTAGTATTGGCTTAGTGAAGATAGTAACGCTTAGTGATGCTAATATTCGTCACAGTATCATCGGCCTGAACACCAGCACCGTAAGTTCTGCTTACTCCAGACTAGAAAAAGAGCGGAAAAGATGGGTTTGATGGAGAATGAGGACAAAACGAAGTACCTGCTATTATCGAGCAAAGAGTCAGCGAATTTGCGCCTTGGCTATCACGCCACTGTTGCCAGCCATAATTTGGAAATAGTAAAAGACTTCGTTTATTTGGGAACCAGCGTTAAAACAAACAAAACATCAGTTCTGAAATCCAGCGAAGAATCACTCTTGGTAATAAATGCTACTTCGGACTAAGTACGCAATTGAAAAGTAAAGTCCTCTCTCGGCAAACAAAAATCATGCTCTAAAAGTCACTTATCGTATCCGTCCTGCTATATGGTGCAAAAGCATGGACCATGAGCACATCAGACGAGAAGCGGATCTGGGAGTGTTCGAGAGAAAAATTCTTCGAAAAGTTTACGGACCTCTTTAATTTCCCTTGGTGTGACCAATTAGCGCCAGTTAGCAGAGCGAAGAACGGTTAAGTGCCTTCTAAGTAAGTAAATAAGTAACTAAGGAGCCTTTGTGTATTAAACTAACGATTTGTTCTCTGGTCTGCTATTTTATTGCACTTTACTGCTGAAAATATAAGCAAAGTAGAAAGTTTAGATTCATATAGATAGGATTATACAGATGTTTATGAAAGCCTGCATCCATTGTTGTAAAGTTGATTCAATAATAAAAGAAGCATACAAAACGAGCATACATATGTACATATTCTATGGGTTTTCCCCTAGGAATGAGACTTCACTCTTACAACAAGTTCCCACTCAGCCAACCAACCACTCTAACCAAAAGCCGCCGGCAGCCACCCCATCCACGCCCTTGAGGGGTCTGCATTGCTTACTTGCAGACGGTAAAAAGCAGCACACACGATACTAACAACAATAATAACAACATCCAACGTAACAACGAAAATAACAACAAACGGTAGACGAACCGTAGACGAATGGGAAGAGAGCAGATACACGTGAATGAGTCGTAGACATCAATGACAACAACAGTCTTGGATACACACAAATTGCTGGCTACCCACCGATCCACTGGCTGTGTCTCTGTTCAAGTCTCAATCGGCTGCAATGCAGAAATGTTCAGCTGAATCTACATACATATGCATATATTTCTATGCAATTTTTGGCGTCGTTGCTAGCGCAGACGCGAACTCAGTCAACCGCTTCGGTTTGCAGCCAATGAACGATGAGCAGAGGCATGCAACCTGAGTGGAGAGCAGAGGATGTTGCACGCAAAACTTTTATTCTCTATGTCTGGGCGCAACGTAATGAGGTCGTGAACCTTTTGGAGCTGCATACGTGTTTGAGGGGAGTATCTCTTATCCAAGAATGAAAATTTGCAATACGTATTTTTCGACTGAAATTTAGGGGCTGCGCACAGTGTGAAATTTGGAAATAGTTCTTGCTTAGTTACTTAAATTGGCGCTTAACTGTTTATGGTAGTCCAACAAGGCGCGCCAGTCGCTTCTTCGTTGTGTTAACTGTCGCCAAGGGAGTTTAAATGGTTTTCCACTTGGTACTTCCAGCTGAGTGGGGGCCTGCCTCTTCTTTTGCTTCCATAAGCGACTTCCAATAAAAATATTTTCTTAGCCGGAACATCATCTACATCATCTACCGTTCGCATAACATGGCCTAGCCAGCGTAGCCGCTGCGATTCAATTCGCTGGACCATGTTGATGTCTGCATAGAACTTGTGCAGCTTATCATGAAATCTTCTTGGAGACTCGCTGTCGCCAGCACGTAGAGATCCGTAAATCATTCGAAGTATTTTACTATTTCGAAATGGCTGCCAACAGTGGCGTAGTTTCCAAGTCTCAAATGCGTTGACTCTTTGTTTGATGACAGCAGATCAAATAAAGAAATCGCACGATAAGTGGTCACCCTGTTTGGAAGCTGTTTAGTTTCGAACGGATCGGAATGTTTTTCCCATGTCTGCCTGAGCTGATGGTGTTGCTCAATTTCATTCGCTCCTCTTCGTGCTGTCGAAGGCGGCTTTAAAATTGACGAAGAGGTGATGTGTGTCAATCCATTTTTCGCTGGTTTTTTCCCAAAATTTGGCTCATTTAAGAGTTCTCTGGACTTAAAACCTTCCTCTGTCGCCGAATTTTTCCGTAAAGTTCGCGGGCCTTGTTTCTGGTGGCTAGCAGCACCTGTAAGTCATCTCTCTTCCCTTTTCAACTCGGTAGCTCTTTAGGCAGCGTCTTTTATTTCGGTTGCAACACGCCATTCTTCATTGTACCAGCTGTTTTTTCGTGTTCGCCGGTAACCAACTTTTTCTTCGGCTGCGGTACGAAATGTTTTAGAGATATGCTCCTGCATTGCGTCGGACGGACTTGTGCTCTCAGAGAGCAGTTGAGAGAGTTGAGTTGCGAAATAATAGCTGTACTGAAGAGCGTAATCGGTCGAGTATACTAAATTTATCCTGTTAAAAGATTTCTAATGCTTTTTCCACAAACTTTACCACTGTGAACGATTTGCAGTTATAAGTACATAGTAAGCAGACTCTACGTCTAGGCAGCATCATAAAAGGATGCAGTAACAGCAACTGCAGCTTACTCCAGCTCGTAACTGCTGCTTCTTTTCGGCTGCTGCACACGCGTCAAATTTTCGGTAATTTTTGGGGCGCTATGTTTGTTACTTTTTCTGTACTTTTCTTTTTTTTTTGGCTGCGTGTGTGTGTGTGCTTTTTTGTTTGATTGTTTGAATATTTTTGTGTCTGGCTTCCGAATTTTCGAGTGCAATGGCATGGTTACCGAGTTGACACGGGTACGAGATTTTATTCGCCCCACTTAAAGGATGCTGACACTGTCTGCGCCGGTAGTCTGAACAAAACATGGTGGTTGCATTTTAATACAACCGCGATTTAGGGTCGTCGTGTGCTCGTCCAGGGTGTGCATACGCCCAATATATACCTACATACCTATATCGATACGTACTTATGTATTTAACAAAAGCTCTGTCGCATTTATGACTCCCTGCTCCTTATGCATTGTCGCAAGTTATACAATTACAACAAATACTATGTATATATATGCTGTGGTCAATGAACCCCGAAAATATCAAATTTTGTGTAACTGTTCAAACTGTCCTTTGTGTGTAAATGATTTATGTGGATTTATGTGTTATGTGCTAATCTTTTTATCTCAAAAGAGGGGAAGTGGTACTTGGAATAAACTCTATGCGATCATACGTCTGGAAGAATTCATGATTTTTCACAATTGTTTAGTTTTTCATCTCTTATCTGTTAATTAGATTTTGCGGTCGCAAAGAAGTGGCTGTCTTCCTATTTCCATGCTTTAGTGTGTAAATGCCTGCGTAGGTCCCCAATTTATGTACACAATGGATTCCAAAACTCCTCTTCTCTCCTTCAGGGAAATTGCAGCTTAGGTTCATTATAACTGCTAATACATTAGGCTAACATTTTTGACTATGTGTATCTTATAAACAACTATGGAATAGCGAGATACATGCCACGCCTCCAGGAGGTTTACAACCCGTTACAACTGCTAGTTTAAGGTTAAAGCTGGGGTTAAGATTTATGGTAGTTGGGTATTTGTGTTCTACGGATGAGTACTTATGTGGCTTAGGAAGTATGTAGCCCTTTAGGCTAGGCTAAATTGAGAGGGCGTAAGAATGTCCCACCGCCGTGGTGTATGATAGCGTGCTCCGCCTACCACACCGAAGATCCTGGGTTCACGCCCCGGGCAAAGCAACATCAAAATTTTAAAAACAAGCTTTTTCAATTAGAAGACAATTTTCTAAGCGGGGTCGCCCCTCGGCAGTGTTCGGCAAGCACTCCGAGTGTATTTCTGCCATGAAATGTTCTCAGTGAAAACTCATATGCCTTGCAGATGTCGTTCGGAGTCGGCATAAAACAAGTAGGTCCCGTCCCGCCAATTTGTAAGAAAAATTAAAAAGGAGCACGACGCAGAGAAGTTCGGCCTAAAATCTCTTCGAAGGCTATCACGCCTTACACACTTTCACTTGAAGATATTTTTGTGCATTGCTCTGATTGATTGCCAAGTGTGTCGAGTGGGGCAGAACGAGAGAGGAACAAAAAATACCCGGCCCAACCTCTGTAAGAATATCGAAAAAATATGGTCCCAGAAATCTGACTCGTTTTATCGGTGATCCTGAGCAAGAAATAAAAGTGATAAAATGGCTTCTTTTCCTCTTCATCCTGGCAGCCTCTGCCTATTAATCCAAAGCAATCATGAGATCGCTTTAAAAATTTTCTCTTGGCTATCTCATCTTCAATTTGGGTCGCTTCGAAGTTGCTGTGCAGAAAGACGTTGTCCTCCGAGCGCCAGCGACGCTAGACACTTCTGTATAATGTACCATTTAATCAGATTAGATTACAATGCATTTAAGCCAGCATGGCTTTCAACAAATGTCGGTGTACTGGTCACATTAAATCGTTCCCGAGATGGTAGGGATTGTACCTTAATGGTGCTTGTTACCGGAACGTACCGAAACTAAATCAGGCACAGGTCCATCAACATTGATACCACTCCCCAAAACCTTCGGGGAGTGTCTATCGCTATATATATGGGGTATTCCATCCCATTTCGACCAATTTTGAACCCGACCCCGTTTAGAATTGGCTGAAAGTTTTTCTTCTTTTTCTAGCTAACGAAAGACGTTTTCAGAAGTTTTTAAAATTTTTTCATCCAACTCCAAAAAAGTTATGAAATTTTAAAAAAAATTTTTAAAGTTTTTTTTTTTTGTAATTTTTCAGTTTTTCGAGATTTTTCGAATTTCGCCGTTTTTTTTTCTCATAAAAAACTTCAATCTATTCTGCAATCATCCCCACTAATCCCGGAGTGGGCCGAGAATAATAAAAAACTAATAAAATAAGTTTTAAATATTTTGAAAAAACGGCGTTTTTTTCAAAATGCTATAACTTTTTCAAAAATTGACCGTTTGGGATCATTTTTTTTTTTAATATGTTTTTAAATGTACTTTTCGGAAAAAATACAAAAAACATTTTAAAGTTTTTTTTTTCAATTAAATAAAAAAAAAACTCTCGGCCCACTCCGGGATTAGTGGGGATGATTGCAGAATTGATTGAAGTTTTTTATGAGAAAAAAAAGGGCGAAATTCGAAAAATGTCGAAAAACTGAAAAATTACAAAAAAAAAAACTTTAAAAATTTTTTTAAATTTTTTCCAAAAAGTACATTTAAAAACAAATTTTCTAAAAACAAAGATCTCAAACGGTCAATTTTTGAAAAAGTTATAGCATTTTGAAAACAAAAACGGTGTTTTTTTTTTAAATTCATAACTTTTTTTGAGTTGTATGAAAAAATTTGAAAAACTTCTGAAAAACGTCTTTCGTAAGCTAGAAAAAGAAGAAAAACTTTCAGCCAATTCTAAAGGGATCGGGTCCAAAATTGGTCGAAATGGGATGGATACACCATATACAACAACAACGATAGAAGAGGAGGATAAGAGGTAAACATTAAAAGCAAGTGTGATTGGAGAGGGGATTGAAGGGGCTGTTTGATTCAAGGGGCTGTGTAGCGCAACCTTTCAGGTTGCCAGCGCAATATATAGCTTCTCCAAACCCAATTGTCAACCTCACCTATCCGCGGCGAATCCTGTTTCACTAACAGACGAGGCTCTGGCGACCCCAAGCTCCTCATGGAACTTGGGGGTAGTGAGGGAGGGAATGGCCTGAAGGTTTAATGTGGCCACATAAATCGTTCCCGAGATGGTCGGGCTAGCACCTTAATGATGCTATGGTACCGGAGCGTACCGGATTTGTATCCGGCAAGGGACCATCACATCGATAACACTCCCCAAAGCCTTCGGGGAGCAACCTTATCGCTACAACAACAACAACAACAGGGGATTGAAGAGGATAGGTTAATTTTAGGAGAAGTGATGGAGTTGGAATGTGTAGTAGAAATAGGTAAAGAGAGAGATAGTGAGGAAAAATAAGTGGAGTCGGAGGGGGATAAAAGCTTATTATATTATACACAAACAGCACTTACAAGGATGGCTTTAATTGGCTTTTCCTACTGAGTTATTATTGTATTAGACTGAGCCGAAGCAAATCATGGCATGGTTTGCTAGCTTTTAATACATTCATAAATATTTTTATCTCTTTCTAGGAAAAAAATTCTTTTTACAACGTTTCCTGCATACTCACACTTCCACCATATCAACGAAAAGGCTATGGACGTCTACTCATTGATTTTAGTAAGTATTAATAAAAGACATAGTTTTTCAAAACAACCAATCGAGTTTTTACGCACTCACCTATTTTTTTTTTTGTAAAAGCATCTTAAGTGAACATAAAGTACTTGTGAAATTCGTTGTGTGAACGTACAGGTGTACATCGGGAAACGAATTTTTATACTCAGCGTGCTTTGCACACAGAGTATATTAACTTTGATTGGATAACGGTTGGTTGTACAGGTATAAAGGGATCGAGATAGATATAGACTTCCATATATCCAAATCATCAGTGTCGAAAAAAAATCTGATTGAGCCATGTCCGTCCGTCCGTCAGTCCGTCTGTCCGCTAACACGATAACTTGAGTTAATATTGAGATATCTTCACCAAATGTGGTACACGAGCTTATCTGGACCCAGAATAGATTTGTATTGAAAATGAGCGAAATCGGATGATAACCACGCCCACTTTTTATATATATAACATTTTGGAAAACACAAAACCTGATTATTTAGTAAATAATACACCTAGAATGTTGCAATTTGACGTGTGGACTGATATTGAGACTTGATAAACATTTGAAAACAATTTTTAAAATGGGCGTGACCCGCCCACTTGTGATAAAATCAATTTTACAAATATTATTAATCATAAATCAAAAATCGTTAAACCTATCGTAACAAAATTCGGCAGAGAGGTTGCCTTTACTATAGGGAATGCTTTGAAGAAAAATTAACGAAATCGGTTAAGGACCACGCCCACTTTTATATAAAAGATTTTTAAAAGGGTCGTGGCCGACTAAAATAAGCTATATCTTTGCAAAAAAGGGCTTTATATCAATGGTATTTAATTTCCCTAGTGAACTTATATCAATAAATAGGAAAAACTTCAAATTTTAAAAAATGGGCGTGGCACCGACCCTTTTATGACTTAACAGTTTTCTATGTTTCGGGATCCATAACTCCAAGAAAAATTAACGGATCGTAATAAAATTGGGTATTTAAATTTCTCCTATAGTAGAAAATATTTCTAGAAAAAATGGACGGGATCGGTTAAAGACCACGGCAACTTAGATATAAAACAAGTTTAAAAGGGTCGTAGATTAGAATAATAAGCTGTAACTTAGCAAAAAGTAGATTTGAATCAATGATATCTCACTTATAAAGTTTTATTGTAAGAGGAAATGGGGAGACATTTTTTTTTAAATGGGCGGTGCCACGTGTTATGTAGAAAAGTACTTTATCTGAAATGAATTGTGCAATTGAAGCTCACGCTGAGTATATAATGTTCGGTTCCACCCGAACTTAGACACCTTTACTTGTTAAACGGTTTTATTTAGGTTGACTTGACAGGCTGCACGGCCGGCCGTTGTGAACGAATTTTGTAATTAAAATTTAAGTAACCTCCCGATAAGCTACAAGCTTGAAACTTGGAATATAGTTCGGAACCCGATGACAATGCAATAATAAGAAAAAATCGCCGCTAGGTGGCGCAAGGATCGAGATATTCGCTAAACTTGTATTTGTGGTCCGATTTGGCTCATATTTGGAACACATAATACATACAAGAATAGAAAGCGACCTATGAAAAAAATCGCCGCTAGGTGGCGCAATGATCGTGATATTCACAAAAATCGTATTTGTGGTCCGATTTGGCTCATATTTGGAACACATAATACATACAAGAATAGAAGGCGACCTATGAAAAAATTGTCGCTAGGTGGCGCAAGGATCGAGATATTCACAAAAATCGTATTTGTGGTCCGATTTGGCTCATATTTGGAACACATAATACATACACCGTGGTGTGATGGTAGCGTGCTCCGCCTATCACACCGTATGCCCTGGGTTCAACTCCCGGGCAAAGCAACATCAAAATTTTTAGAAATAAGGTTTTTCAATTAGAGGAGAATTTTTCTAAGCGGGGTCGCCCCTCGGCAGTGTTTGGCAAGCGCTCCGGGTGTATTTCTGCCATGAAAAGCTCTCAGTGAAAACTCATCTGCCTTGCAGATGCCGTTCGGAGTCGGCATAAAGCATGTAGGTCCCGTCCGGCCAATTTGTAGGGAAAATCAAGAGGAGCACGACGCAAATTGGAAGAGAAGCTCGGCCTTAGATCTCTTCGGAGGTTATCGCGCCTTACATTTATTTTATTTTATTTAATACATACAAGAATAGAAAGCGACCTATGAAAAATATCGGCTTGTCATTGAATGGTTACACATTTATCGATTTTACATATAAACAAGTAAGGAAGGCTAAGTTTGGGTGTAACCGAACATTACATACTCAGTTGAGAGCTGTGGAGACAAAGTAAGGGAAAATCACCATGTTGTAAAAAGAACCTAGGGTAACCCTGGAATGTGTTTGTATGACATGTGTATCAAATGGAAGGTATTAAAGAATATTTTAAGAGGAAGTGGGCCATAGTTCTATAGATGGACGTCATTTAGGGATATCGCCATAAAGGTGGACCAGGCCTGACTCTAGAATTTGTTTGTACGATATGGGTATCAAATGAAATGTGTTAATGATAATTTTAAAAGGGAGTGGGCCTAAGTTCTTTAGGTGGACGCCTTTTCGAGATATCGCCATAAAGGTAAAATGAAAGGTATTAATGAATATTTTAAAAGGGCGTGGGCCTAAGTTCTATAGATGGACGCCTTTTCGAGATATCGCCATAAAGATGGACCAGGGGTGACTCTAGAATTTGTTCGTACGATATGAGTAAAAAAGGTGTTAATGAGTATTTTAAGAGGGCGTGGGCCTTAGTTCTATATGTGGACGCCTTTTCGAGATATCCCCATAAAGGTGGACCAGGGGTGACTCTAGAATTTGTTTGTACGATATGGGTATCAAATGAAATGTGTTAATGATAATTTTAAAAGGGAGTGGGCCTAAGTTCTTTAGGTGGACGCCTTTTCGAGATATCGCCATAAAGGTGGACCAGGGGTGATTCTAGACTTTATTTTGTACGATATGGGTATCAAATGAAAGGTATTAATGAATATTTTAAAAGGGCGTGGGCCTAAGTTCTATAGATGGACGCCTTTTCGAGATATCGCCATAAAGATGGACCAGGGGTGACTCTAGAATTTGTTCGCACGATATGAGTAAAAAAGGTGTTAATGAGTATTTTTAGAGGGCGTGGGCCTTAGTTCTATATGTGGACGCCTTTTCGAGATATCCCCATAAAGGTGGACCAGGGGTGACTCTAGAATTTGTTTGTACGATATGGGTATCAAATGAAAGGTGTTAATGAGTATTTTAAAAGGGAGTTGGCCTTAGTTCTATAGGTGGATGCATTTTCGAGATATCGCCATAAAGGTGGGCCAGGGGTGACTCTAGAATTTTTTTGTACGATATGGGTATCAAATGAAAGGTGTTAATGAGTATTTTACAAGGGAGTGGGCTTTAGTTCTATAGGTGGACGCCTTTTCGGAATATCGTTATAAAAGTGGACCAGGGTTGACTCTAGAATGCGTTTGTACAATATGGGTATCAAATGAAAGGTGTTAATGAGTATTTTAAAAGGGCGTGGGCCTTAGTTCTATAGGTGGGATATCACCATAAAGGTGGACCAGGGGTAACTCTATAATTTGTTTGTACGATATGGGTATCAAATGAAAGGTGTTAATGAGTATTTTTAAAGGGCGTGGGCCTTAGTTCTATAGGTGGACGCCTTTTCGAGATATCGCCATAAAGGTGGACCAGGGGTGACTCTAGAATTTGTTTGTACGATATGGGTATCAAATGAAAGGTGTTAATAAGTATTTTAAGAGGGAGTTGGCCTTAGTTCTATAGGTGAATGCCTTTTCGAGATATCGCCATAAAGGTGGGCCAGGGGTGACTCTAAAATTTTTTTGTACGACATGGGTATCAAATGAAAGGTGTTAATGAGTATTTTAAAAAGGAGTGGGCCTTAGTTCTATATGTGGACGCCTTTTCGAGATATCTCCATAAACGTGGACCAGAGGTGACTCTAGAATGTGTTTGTACGATATGGGTATCAAATTAAAGGTATTAATGAGGGTTTTAAAAGGGAGTGGCCCTTAGTTGTATATGTGAAGGCGTTTTCGAGATATCGACCAAAATGTGGACCAGGGTGATCCAGAACATCATCTGTCGGGTACCGCTAATTTATTTATATATGTAATACCACGAACAGTATTCCTTCCAAGATTCCAAGGACTTTTGATTTCGCCCTGCAAAACTTTTTCATTTTCTTCTACTTAATATGGTAGGTGTCACACCCATTTTACCAAGTTTTTTTCTAAAGTTACATTTTGCGTCCATAGACCAATACAATAACCATGTTTCATCCCTTTTTTTCGTATTTGGTATATAATTATGGAATTTTTTTCGTTTTTCGTAATTTTCGATATCGAAAAAGTGGACGTGGTCATAGTCGGATTTCGGCCATTTTTTACACCAATACAAAGTGAGCTCAGATAAGTACGTGAACTGAGTTTAGTAAAGATATATCGATTTTTGCTTATCGTGTTAAAGGCCGAGCGGAAGGACAGACGGCCGACTGTGTATAAACACTGGGCGTGGCTTCAACCGATTTCGCCCTTTTTCACAGAAAACAGTTATCGTACAGTTATTAATCTACGCCTCTACCAAATTTCACAAGGATTGGTAAATTTTTGTTCGACTTATGGCATTAAAAGTATCCTAGACAAATTAAATGAAAAAAGGCGGAACCACGCCCATTTTGAAATTTTCTTTTATTTTTGTATTTAGTTGCACCATATTATTACTGGAGTTGAATCTTGACATAATTTACTTATATACTGTAAAGATATTAACTTTTCTTTTAAAATTTGAATTTAAAAAAAATTTTGTTTAAAAAGTGGGTGTGGTCGTTCTCCGATTTTGCTAATTTTTATTAAGCAGACATATAGTAATAAGAGTAACGTTCCTGCCAAATTTCATCATGATATCTTCAACGACTGCCAAATTACAGCTTGCAAAACTTCTAAATTACCTTCTTTTAAAAGTGGGCGGTGCCACGCCCATTGTCCAAAATTTTACTATTTTTCTATTCTGCGTCATAAGTCCAACTCACCTGCCAAGTTTCATCGCTTAACCCGTATTTGGTAATGAATTACCGCACTTTTTCGGTTTTTCGAAATTTTCGATATCGAAAAAGTGGGCGTGGTTATTGTCCGATATCGTTCATTTTAAATAGCGATCTGAGGTGAGTGCCCAGGAACCTACATACCAAATTTCATCAAGATACCTCAAAAATTTCCTCAAGTTATCGTGTTAACGGACAGACGGACGGACGGACGGACATGGCTCAATCGAATTTTTTTTCGATACTGATGATTTTGATATATGGAAGTCTATATCTATCTCGATTCCTTTATACCTGTACAACCAACCGTTATCCAATCAAAGTTAATATACTCTGTGAGCTCTGCTCATCTGAGTATAAAAAGTGGTATAGGTATCTTTATCAACCTTCATCAAACCGATGATTCGCCGTTAACAAATCGATGACATACCGATAATAAGCTGGTAGCACTCCGATAAAAATTCGATAACTTTTCGATAGCAAGTCAATACACTTTTGATAAGGAAATTGATAACTTTCCCATAATACGCCGATACAAAATTGGTAACAGTCGGATAACAAATCTATAAGTTTCCTAAATCAAATTGGTATCCTTTCTATAATAAAGCGGTAACTTTGCGGTAAGTAACCGATAACTTTTTGATAACAAAGCGATAATTTTTCCATAACACTCCGATAAGAAACTGGTAAGAAATTGATAACATATCGATAATTTAAATTAAATTAATTTTATTTTTTACTTTATTTTAGTTTGTCTTATTTAAGTTTATTTTTTTTGTTGTTTTTGTAACAATAAGGACACTCCCCGAAGGCCTTGGGCAGTGTTATAGATGTTGATGCTCCTTTGCCGGATGCAGATCCGGTACGTTCCGGTAACACAGCACCATAAAGCTACTAGCGGACCATCTCGGGAACGATTTGGTATGACCACATGCAGCCCTATAGGCCATCCCGCTCTCTCACCTCCTAGATCCACAGGAGTTCGCGGTCGCCAGAACCTCGGCTGTTAATGAAACAAGATTCGCCACGGGTGGGTGACGTTAACAATTGGGTTGGAGAAGCTATATATTGCGTTGGCAACCCCTTGAGAGGGTTGCGCTACACAGCCCCTTGAATCAATTTGGTATTTTAGTCGCCTCTTACGTCAGGAATACCTACCGCATGTATATTCTAAGCTCTAACCCGCTGGGGTTATGGGTTTGACCTTGTTAGCGATGGTATATGTATGCTACGTAAAGTATAATCAGGTCTATGTTTCACATGGTATGTACTGCTTTGTCATTCACTGCACTGTAAGTATAATTAGACCTTACGCCTGTACTTATACATTCTGTAGTATTCCATACAGTACATACATTAGAGCGGGTCAAATTGTACGGATGGATTTTTTTTCATCAGGAGTATAGCAAAAACGTCATCTACAGATGATTCTAAGAAAAATTGCTGAAGGCACCATAGCTCTAAGTCCGATTTCGGGTCCCCGCCTTTTGCAAAATGGACATTTTGCCATATGAATGTAGGGTTTGGCAAAAAAATTTTCATAACTTCTAATAGAATTATAGGAAAAATATCATAATGGGCTTACTCTAAAGGTATTTTACGTACATTTCAGAATCTGTATTAATATCCATTGTGTTTTTGAATTTTAGTAGAGATATCAGGCTTAAATTATGAGAAATGAGCCTAAAATGAATTTTTAACTTCTCCTATATTATCATTTTTAACAAATTTCTTATGAACATTTTTTTTCTTTTCAGCTAAAATAAGTACAGAACATTTCCAACAGTTTTTCTTTTTTCGAATTCGTTTTAGTAGAAAAAAGTTAAAAAAAAAACTATATTTTCAAGTAATAACCAAAAAAAAAAACACAATTTTTATAATTTTAATGTAATTTATTTAAAAAAATATTTTTTTACTTAGAATTGACCATTTTAACGTATTTTTCAAAATAAAAGTAATGTTATGTTATCCGTTTTTAGAAACTTTTTTGCTCTCCATTCGTGGTTGTTTTTCACAACTTTCTGCTGTAACAGCCATAACACCTTCACGTGTTTTTTCTATAACACGTTTGGAAACATATGTTAACAACTGTACATATCTTTCTCTTCCTTGTACTCGTATATGCATTGGAATATTAGGATCATCTAGTGTTGGCTCATCATAACCTAAGAATTGTACCAAGTGATCGTATGGAATATTTCTTGTGAATGCCGGTTCAGATAGCAAATTATCGTCATTCAGATCAATCATATCAGTATAATCTGAAGCATTAAAATTGATATTATATTTTTTGTAAACTCTGAGTTTAGTTGGATCAAGTATTTTTTCTCGATAGTATACATTTTTTTTTTTTTTTGATAGTTCTATCACGTATGGCTTTTCTATCATCAAATGACATTGTTAATAAAATGTTTTCTGGATGAGCGTAATATGAATTATTTTGGATTACACCATCTACAATATTAAGTAAATTACGTTGTAGGTATCGTGTCCAACGAATAAACTGTGATAAAAGTACACTGCCGTATACAACAGAATTATAGTATTTCATATTGAAATACATTGGCACACAAATTCTAATAATATAAAATGCTATAGTTTTCAAATTTTCCGATGGTGTATTATTTGTTGTATATAGACGTAATACCCTGCTTGCTTTGGTTAGCCATCGAGAATGTACAACTGGTCCTGGTTTTATGTTAGGTAAATCAATTGAACAGCACCATTTGAAATTGCTTTGGCCATTTGATATAAATATTTAACATCTGTAAATAATTCTCGTTATTGTTCATCATTGATCATACAAATGGAGAGCAAATAAGATTTTAAAAAATAATAACATAACATTACTTTTATTTTGAAAAATACGTTAAAATGGTCAATTCCAAGAAAAAATAATAATTTTTTAAATAACTTAAATTAAAGTTATACACTGAAAGAAAAAGACTGGTAAAATCAACCGGAATACGGGTCAATTCAACCGAAATTTCTGTCAATTTTTATCCATCGCAACAAGATGTTGAATCAACTGCGCACAAATCGTTGATTCGTAATTGACCGTCTTAGTAGTCAAATGAACAAAAACAGTTGTTGCGACAGCTTTGTATGAAAGTACCTATGTTGCCATATAAATATGTAAATAAATGTAAGGCGCGATAACCTCCGAAGAGATTTTAGGCCGAACTTCTCTTCCAATTTGCGTCGTTCTCCTTTTTAATTTTTCTTAAAAATTGGCGGGACGGGACCTACTTGTGTTATGCCGACTCCGAATGACATCTGCAAGGCATATGAGTTTTCACTGAGAGCATTTCATTGCAAAAATACACTCGGAGTGCTTGCCGAATACTGCCGAGGGGCGACCCCGCTTAGAAAATTTTCTTCTAATTGAAAAAGCTTGTTTCTAAAATTTTGATGTTGCTTTGTCCGGGGTGTGAACCCAGGGTATTCGGTATGGTAGGCGGAGCACGCTACCATCACACCACGGCGGCCACCATATAAATACGTAAATATGTGGATACATAAATACGCATGCTTGCTACATATCCATACATATGAATATAGAAATGAAAATAGTAGTCACAAAACCGATTCTCAATTCTTTCAGCTCATTCTCAATTTCTTCTCTCGCATGTAGTTGCCACACTTGATTGTTTCGAACAAAACTTGTAGTATAAATGTTTGACGTAACATTTTAAAAAGAGAACTTGTAAGTTATAGAAAAGTAAATAATCAAATCGCAGGAAGGTAATTCACCACTGGAGTAACTTTACATGTAATTCGGCAAGTTCAATTTTCATAACACTTTAAGTTGAAACGATTCCAAAGCAACTCAAACTTTTATTTTGTCGGAAACATCAACATTAAAAAAGCATGTTTTTTTTATTATCTTATTAGATTCGTTTGCGTGAGTGGAAATTCATAAAAACTTGAACAAAATGTTACTAACTTTGGAAAAATCCTGTTCGTTCAAGCAAAACCTTTGCAACAAGAGGGCGCAATTTTGCGTTTCGCTTGGACGAGAAGTTGCAAAATTGTACCCGATAAATAGGTGTCCCGGTATCTCATAATTTTTTGCACAGTAAATACAGAAAAGGGTTTTTTTCGTTTTGTATTGATAACTGAAAAACTAGTTTTTTGTTGTTTTCCCATTTTGTGTGTTTTTTCGATTTGATGGTTTTCTTATTTTGGTGTTTTTTTTTTTTAGCAAGTGGCACCATCATCATAAGTACAATGTAGAGAGCGCAGTGAGCGTAAAATTCTATTTGAGATTTGCTCATGTATTGACAGTTGATCGCCGTTGAAATGACCTGTAAGATCAGTTGTGTTAACAGAAAAATCAGTTAGATTGATTAGGAATCTGTCATTTTACAAAATTTTATTAACTTAAGAGCGACAATTTCTCTTCTGTTGAAATTACTAAATTAACTAACCATAATTTAATCAATCCCACCGAATCTCCGTTAGGTCAAGAACAACAGAAACGATATGTCGATTTTACGAGCACCATTCCTTTCAGTGTAAAAATTGTATTTTTTTGCTTATTACTTGAAAATATTGGTTTTTTTTTTGAAACATTTTTTCCACTAAAACGAATTCGAAAAAAGAAAACCTGTCTGA
This sequence comes from Eurosta solidaginis, assembly GCF_040869045.1. Lineage (NCBI taxonomy): Eukaryota > Metazoa > Arthropoda > Insecta > Diptera > Tephritidae > Eurosta > Eurosta solidaginis. The sequence goes on along the minus strand of NC_090320.1, from coordinate 260,761,150 downwards.
ATGAAAGTTGTTGGAAATGTTCCGAACTTATTTTAGCTGTAAAGAAAATGTAAAAAAAAAAATGTAATATGTAAAGAAAAAAAAAATTTTTCTATAAGAAATGTGTTAAAAATGATAATATAGTAGTTAAAAGTTCATTTTAGGCCAATTTCTCATAATTTAAGCCTGATATAACTACTAAAATTCAAAAACACTACAGATATTAATACAGATTCTGAAATGTACGTAAAATGCCTTTAAAGTAAGCCCAATATGATATTTTTCCTATAATTCTATCAGAAGCTATGAAAATTTTTTAGCCAAACCCAACATACATACGGCAAAATGTCTATTTTGCAAAAGGCGGGGACTCGAAATCGGGCTTAGAGCTAAGGTGTCTTCAGCAATTTTTCTTAGAATCATCTGTAGATTACTCATTACATTTTTGCTATACTCCTGATGGAAATGCGAATCTGAATTTGACCCGCTCTAAGGTACATATACCAATATTACAAACTACGCCTGGATTTACATTCTACATGTATTCTCCATATAGTATAGCTCATCTTACGCCTACAATTACACTTACACGTAATCAGGACTCTTCAATACCGTGGGCAAAGATGTTTATACAGCAAAAATTGTCTCCACTATTTTTCTTCGAAGTTCTCTCTTCCTGTGTATCTTATTATTTAAATTTTGGGTGTCCCCAACACTGCACTACCTACATTCATCTTTCATATCTTTGGAAAAAAGTAGCTGGATCTAAATAATATAAAATAAAAAACTCATTCATATTTTTTATAATGAGAGATGTATCTTATTTACTGCACGCTTTGATTACTCATTTCAATTTCAATACATTACAAAGCCAATACTTGTATGAGTCATTACCCCCACTCTTGTATGTATGTATGTACATAATAAGTGGAATAAAAAAAGCTATCGACCTCGATTATTACTCTACAAATTAGTATGGGTGTCAAAAAATGTGATTTGTTAATATTAAAAGAACTTTAATTTTACGAATATTTTTCTCTTTCAAACAATGTGTAATAATAAAATATGTATTATTTTACGCTCTCAAAGTTTAGCGTTTCGAAAGCGCATTGTTAAGCCACACCTCTTGTCATTACAATTACACCGCTTTTGATCTTCTGCTTTCAAAAGAGATGGTGTTTCAACTATTCATATAAAGTGTTCGGAACAACACCGTCAAAGGTGAAATTGCATTGTGCATGCCTACATACAAATAAGTGGCCGGTACATTGGTGTATGTTTGAATAACTTTATATTATATGTAGCACATATTAGGGTTGTTAATCTTTCCGAATTTTGCAAGCAAATATTTTTTAAATTTTGGTAAATTAAAGTGCGGCCGGATCAAAGGTAATTCTATACGACAGCATCTCACAGCTAATACGCGTCCAAAAATATCGGGAGAGGTGTGAAACGACGCTCATTGACATCAGTATTAATAATCCGAAGGCGGAAAAGAAAAACTGTATCTCTGTCCGGTGACATTTGCAGTTGAAGTTAGAGATTTTCATGTGGTTGTTGTAATGTTGTGGTACCTACAAAAAAATTGTGAACATATGGGTTTTGCGCGGATATAGGTTTGGTCTCCAAACCGGTGTTGGACCCACCCACGGTCATTTTTATAAGCGCGGCCGAAGGCCGCCAATGCAGAAGTGTGTTCTGCGCAAAAATACTATGGATCCCACCCTAGGTTTCGGAGGACCCGCTGGTATTTTTTCGGTTTTTCGTTAATATCTTTTGGACGACTTAAAATTTTCATTTTCCGCCTTCGGATTATTATAACCGATGTCAAGACGCGTCGTTTGACACCTCTCTCGATATTTTTCGACGCGTATTAGTAGTGTCATGCTGTCGTATAGAATTACCGGATAAAGTTCTTGTTGATGTGTATACATATCGGGGTATGCATATGAGGCCGGTATTTTTTATTAAAAAAAAAAAAAAAACACATTTATTTCAAGAGAATGGTAACGAATATTTGATTCAAAGTAAGCGCTCTCGCTAGCTACACATTTTGACCACCTCTCACTTTTGACCACCTCGAGCCATTTTCTAACATTTTCGTAAGAAGTGAAGCGCTGTTAGCTAAGTGCGTGCCCCATCGATGCAAATAAGTGAAAGTCGGATGGAGCCAAGTCTGGTGAATAAGCGGGGTGGGGTAGCGGTTGCCAGCTGTACGACTCAACCAATTCCCGAGTCTGTTTTGTTCGGTGTTATGGTGCATTGTCATCGATAAAAATCACTTTGTCATGCCTAATTTCATATTCTGGGCATTTTTGGCACAGAGCACGGTTCAAATTGGCCAATTGTTGTTGGTAGCGTTAACCATTAACAGTTTCGCCTGGTTTTAGAAGCTCATACCAGATTACACCACGCTGATCCCAGAAAAAGCAAAACATTGTCTTTTTTCCGAAGCGATTTGGTCTTGGGGACGATTGTGCTGGTTGGCCAGGGTCCATATACGATATTTTGCGTTTGGGATTCACGACATAAATCCACTTTTCATCGCCAGTAATGATCCGATAGAAAAACGACTTTGTTTTTTGTCTGGCGAGCAGCATTTCACATGTTGTTTTCCGGTTTTCCTGGTGTCTGTCGTTCAGCTCATGTGGCACCCATCATCCGGTTTTCATGATCTTTCCCATGGATTGCAAACGTCTGGAAATGGTTTTCTGGGACACATTTAGTTGTTCTGCGAGCTGTTTTTGCTTCTTCATCCAACAAAGCCTGCAATTCGACGTCCTCGAACAATTTCGGTGGTTTGCCGCGGTCAGCGTTTCTCACATCAAAATGACCACTTTTAAACTTGTTGAACCACTCATTATAGTGCGTACGACTAAGAGCGTGCTCTCCGTAAGCTTCGACAAGCATTCGATGAGATTCTATCGCCGATTTACCCAAATGGAAGCAGAAAATTAATGCTCCCCGTAAAGGCACGTTTTTCAACATTTTCAAGAGCGAAAAAAACACGATGTTGTATGAAACTTGAAATGTTTGGTATTGGATATTGTTGACAGATCATAAGACGCCAACTAGCGCCAATGGTAAGTTTTGCCTCTTCATATAATTGTGCCTACTGACTGCTAGATGCCAATACCGGTTTCATATGCATACTGTATGGGGGAATCCTTAATGTAAACGTAAGCGTAAAGATAAACATAGTATTTATAATATGTATGCCATATGGAGAATACATGTAGAATTTAAATGCAGGCCTAGTGTGTAATATTGATGTATGTATGTATGTACTGTATTGAGTACTGGAGAGTGGTTAAGTGGAAACGTAGTGTGTGGTAGTGGCAAACATGTACATACTTCATATAAACTGAAATCTCTGAGCATATAGGTACACAATTTTTCTGCATGCTAGTTCTCGAACAGATGTATACACTCCTGTTTTGTTGGAAATAAAAGGCCAGAGCAAAACATGAGCAAATGCGGGATCTTTTTACTGATGCAAGAAAATGTTTACAAAACCAAAGGACGTAGCCACGTATTCAGGTTTAAGTTGAAATTAGTTCCTTTCTAGTGGTTTGTTTGTTGTAACATCTTTTTACATTATTTGATAAGATTACATGAAGAAATAAAGAGCAAACAAAGAAAAAACTTTATATGTGACCCGTCCTATGAAAAGGTGGCTTATGACTCAAATTTTAACTTCATCATTACCGAGTGAAGAAATGCATTGTTTATCTTTAATAGCTGTTTTCTCGCAATTTCGTGTCATAAGCCACCTTTTCATAGGCCGGGTCACATATATTTAAAATAAAATAAAATCATAAAGTTAAAAAAAATAAAATAAAAAAAAATTAAATCAAATAACCAAAATAAAATAAAATACAGTAAAATAAAATAAAATAAATTTATATTTAATCAAATTAAATTAAATTGAAGTCAAATTAAATTAAATAAAATAAAAGAAAAATACTACAATAAAAAAAAAATTAAGTAGAAAATAAATTAAATAAAATTAAATTAAAATAAATTTTTTAATAATTTGGAAAAAGTTTAAAGAACGTGACATCAACACTGACAATTATTAAATAAATTAAAAATTGCTTCAAATAAATGTCTTCATACATTTAAAAGCAATGAGGTCAATCACCGTCTAATTATATAAATTAAATTTAATTTAATCGATTTTTAATCCTTGAGTTATCCGCTTGTTATCGAAAAGTTATCGATTTGCAGTCGGATTGTTAAAAATTTATTATCGGAGTTATCGATCTATTATAAAATTATTATCGGCATGTTATCGATTTGTTAACGACTATTTATCGGCTTGTTATGATACAGATACCTTTAAAACGTTTATGTAAATCGATGACAAATGTGTAGCCCTTCTATGACAAGCCGATAAAAAAACCAGTAGAAAGCCGATAACTCGCCAATAACAAGCCGATTACAAACCGATAAGTCGACGATAATTATTTGTTATCGATAGTTAGCCGATTATGAAACCTTATGGTTTGTTACCAATGAGAAGTCAACGGAGCTCTTCTCAAAAAGCCCGGAACTGTTTGTTTTTGGTAAAGTTACCTCTGCTGTGGGTTAAAATCAACCCCTCCAGTGAGCTGTAGCTTACTTAAAAAAATTAGTTTCCAGACGTACCTCTGTAAGTTGAAACATCGAATGTCACGAGTACATGGTACTCACATCTTTCTTAATTACAGAAAATAAAAAAGAAGACTTTAATTGACAAAGTTTTTTATAAAAATTGCTACTGTGATTTCATGTTCTGCTGCATGTCTATCTGCAGTGATTGGTTTTATGTGAAACAGTTTTTAGGATATAGGAAGATGGGAGTTATGGCCACATGACCACAAGTACGTTAGTTCCCCTCCAATAACCTTGTTTATAGGTGCAGCTGGATATCGAAATTCATCAGGTCATTTAAATAACCTTTCAGTGCTTGACTTGAGCTATTATAAAATTGCCCTTAGCAACGAATTCGCAGTGAAGATGAGATTTTATTCATCTTCGTTCTATATTGACCAAAACACCGTAATCGAAGACGCTACAGTAATAAAGTATCCACACAAGATATTCAAGTATAGATGAATTTCTTTGGACGGATCATTATCAGATGGTGGTGTTTGTTGGGTCCAATCTAGTAATTAAGAGTGAAGGCTTTGGAATTTTCAGAGTCAAGTTGTGTGTGGAGACTGGTTAGTTGGGTGATCAAGTATTTAATATTGTGACGAATATTCACATCACTAAGTGATACTAGCATCCCTAATCCGATACTAAGCAGCCACTTGTATGTACATAAACAAATCAAACATCATTTACACATGTACATAAAAAGCAACAGAGAGATACTCACATACGAAAATTTAATTTCAAAGAAACTTGCTAGTTCCCTTTGTACCCAAAGAGGAGCGTATATAAATCCCCTGTTGTTGCTGTTTTTGTTGTAGAAATGTTTCTCCCTACCTAATAGCTGCGACCGATCACAAATTTTCATCAATATCCTCTAACGGGAGTCCAAGGAAACTTGCTGTTTCAACAGGGGTGGACCATAATGAGAAGGGTGTTAGAGGTGTTGGTTCCACATTACAATTAAAGAGATGGTTGGTGTCAGGTGGGGACACATTGCAAGCGGGGCATACATTTTGTATGTCGGGGTTGATTCTGGATAGGTAAGAGTTTAACCTGTTACAGTATCCAGAACGAAGTTGAGTCAGAGTGACTCGCGTTTCCCTGGGGAGTATGCGTTCCTCTTCCGCAAGTTTTGGGTACTGTTCCCTGAGTACTGGGTTCACCGGGCAATTCCCGGCATAAAGGTCCGACGCCTGTTTGTGGAGTTCACCAAGGACCTGCTTGTGTTTTTTTTTTTTGCTTCATACGGCTGAGTTCTCAGGTGCGGTATTTCCTCAAAATGCTTACGGAGATGACTCCTTAAGTCCCTAGACGGTGTTGGCTTATCAATCAGATGTCTGTTGGGATGCCCAGCTTTCTGGGTATTCAACAGGAACTGTTTGGTTAGCATTTCATTTCTCTCCCTGATGGGGAGTATTCGCGCCTCATTATGTAGATGGTGTTCTGGGGACATAAGAAGACAGCCCGTGGCAGTTCTGAGCGCAGTATTTTGGCAGGCCTGTAGCTTCTTCCAGTGGGTAGTTTTTAGGCTTGGCGACCATATAGGGGACGCGTAACACGCAAACGGCTGACCAATTGCTTTGTATGTGGTAATGAGCGTTTGTTTGTCTTTTCCCCAAGTACTGCCAGCAAGGGATTTGAGGATTTTATTACGGCTCTGGATTTTCGGAACAATTGCGGCTGCGTGCTCACCAAAATGTAGATCCTGATCAAACGTCACACCCAAGATTTTGGGGTGTAGGACAGTCGGTAGCGTAGTGCCATCGATGTGGATGTTCAAAATGGTCGACATTTGGGACGTCCAAGTTGTAAATAAGGTCGCGGATGATTTAGTCGTTCGCGAGGCGAAAAAACTGAAGAGATCAGGGAGGTAGCCGTTTATTCTGTTGCAAAGCTCATCGATCTGTGGGCCCGGGCCTGTGGCCATTATTGTGCAGTCATCGGCGTAAGAAACGATAGTAACTCCTTTCGGTGGCGAAGGTAGTTTTGATATGTAGTTAAACAAAAGTGGGGATGTGACACCACCCTGTGGCACCCCTTGTTTAATTCTTCTTGCCTTTGATGTTTCGTTTCTGAATTGCACCGATGCCTGCCGACCACCCAGATAATTTGCGGTCCACCTTTTAAGACATGGAGGAAGGGTAGAACCTTCCAAGTCTTGCAGTAACGTGCCATGGTTGACCGTATCAAAAGCTTTTGATAGGTCTAGCGCTACGAGTACTGTTCTATGGTGGGGCTTCTGATTTAAACCACAATTTATCTGGGTGCTAATGGCATTTAGCGCGGTGGTGGTGCTATGGAGTTTTCTAAAGCCATGCTGATGACAGGCTAGCTGCAAATTTGCTTTGAAGTAGCGGAGCAAAATGGCTTCAAGCGTCTTGGCTGCTGGCGATAGGAGAGATATCGGGCGATATGACTGTTAGCTGGTTTCCCAGGCGTTAGTAGCGGGACCACTTTGGCCATTTTCCATTTTTCGGGTATGGCAAAGGTGGAAAGAGACAGGTTGAAGACATGTGCTAAATATTTAGCACATATAAATCCCCTCATTTTCATATACGTACATATGTATGTATATGGTATCGGGCACCCAAGAGCGATGTAACAAACACTTATTCTTTCTCTAACATGCATGTGAATTATTGTGCAATGAGACGTTGCAACGCCTGATTATCACAGTAGTCACAGAGTAATAACAATAACAAAAGCAATAAGCGCCTGCGTACCTTGCCGGCTGGCCAATTTGCCGACTTGTCGCCTCGTCTCGTTTGCTTGTTAGAGAGCGCTGCTCAATGGGTGTAATGTGCCCGGTTATATGTAGGTATGTATCTACATTTGCAATCGGTATGTGGTTGCTAGCTGCACAACTTTTGTTGTTACCGTCGCCATACAATTGACTTGGTTAACGTCTGCGACGGGGACGTCCAGAGAGTTTCGTTTCGTTTCAAGCGACATTGACCTTACACCACTCATATGCATATGTATGTATGTATATAAATTTATTCTTATGCTCATTCCCCAACTCATATGTTTGGGCTGAGTCGGCATTACAGACCACTCATGCAATGTATATCGCCCGTATATATGCATATTTTGTATATTTGTGCTATTATACATATCTCTGCCTATACCCATGAACAATAGGATGTCTGTCAAAATTGTTATGTAAATTCCGTAATTTCTCGGAGCTTTGTTGATGTTAAGATGAGCTCTGTGTATTCACTGTCATTGATTACGATATCAGGATCATGAGCCTGGCTGTTAGAAGGGACTTTGGAATCCTGTTGTTGTCCGCTTGCTGCTGAGCAAGAGCGCCACGAGGATGCGATCAGCGCTGAAATAACAGCATCTCATGCCAAGCGTTGAGATCTTTCTATCCTTAATTCATCTGTTCATGCTAAGCGGGGTGCCCAATAAGGGTCCATGCGGTAGATGCTAACATCTGGGGCAGGCGTAGCTTTGTTTTATATATGGGGAATGAAAGAGTGAAATTATTCAGTCAGTTTATTTCGTTTCGGTTGTTTAGCTTTTGATAGGAAAAGCTGTAAATATATCGGTAGGGACGTGTTTTACTCTCCGAAGGAAAATTTTAAGACGATGTCTTCCCTATTCTTAAATTTATCGTTTGCCAGTTAATTGGAAGTCAATATCACCGATAGATAACGTGGTTGCTTTGTAACCAAACCTTTATACTGTCTGGACAGCGCCCATCCAAGTTAATATACCTGTTGTTGTTGCTGTTGTAGCGATAAGGCCACTCCCCGAAGGCTTTGGGGAGTGTTATCGATGTGATGGTCCTTTACCGGATACAGATCCGGAACGCTCCGGTAACACAGCACCATTAAGGTTATGGCCCGACCACCTCGGGAACGATTCATATGGCCACATTAAACCTTTAGGCCACCCCTCCCTCCCCACTGCCAAGTTCCATGAGGAGCTTGGGGTCGCCAGAACCTCGTCTTCTCATCCTATGAGTTCTTCAGTAGTCGCTGAAGGCTAAGGTTATGTCAATCTGTGTAAATCTACCGTAACTAACTTGCTTGCGTGGTTCCTGGGGGGGCGGCTTTTTTTGTATTGACTGTAATGAAGTATATAATACTAATCTACATAATAGTTTCTTATCACACAATGCATTTTTACTAATTTTAAATTTTTCTTGCTTTTTTACGTTCTAGGGGGGGCGGGGGGACATTTTTTTTAAATATATATAATAATAACGTAAAAAAGCAAGAAAAATTAAAAATTAGTAAAAATCCGTTGTGTGATAAAAAACTACTATGTAGATTAGTATTATATACTTCATTACAGTCAATACAAAAAAAAATTCCCTCCCCTGGAATCGCGCATGGATTTAGCAACTCCTGCACCGAACGAACTTAAGGCTAACACCGAAATTAATGTCGTTTATACCGATTTTAGAAAAGCTTTCGATAAAGTTTCCCATTCACTTCTTCTGCTCAGTTTTATTAGGCTTACCGTCTTTGTTTTTCTCCTGGGTAACTTCATACTTCAAGGTAAGAAAGCTTGCGGTATATTTAATAATAGTCGGCTAGAATCTATTGATGTTACTTCAGGTGTTCCTCAGGGCAGCCACTTTGGTCCAGTGTTGTTCTGATATTCATTTATGACCTTCAAATATTTTGAAGTACTGCAAGCCGCTGCTAATGGTAATGTTAATGTCACTAAACCTGCCGAAGGGCAAGTTCATGTGCTTCACAAGGAAATCCCACCAATCCCATGATTTACGATTATATCATTAAACTCGATTTTAAATTACAAATTAAATGTTACGTGAAGAGAGCGAAAGGAACTTTCACATTCGTCAAACGTTGGTTAAGGTATTCATTGATCCATATATTACCAAAACTTTCTATATATCTTTGATGAGAACAATATTGAAATATGCTCCGATAATCTGGAAGCCACGTTATCAGACCCACCGCCACAAAGTAGAATTGGTTCAAATGCAATATCTGCTTTTTGCGTTAAGGGACCTACCGTGGGATGCCTCAAAGATTTTTCCTCCCTACTCCAGTTTTAGAAAACATTTTCAAACATTTCATACGCTTTCTACATATCTGTGTACTGATATCAAAAAGGACTGCCAAAATATTAGCACGTCCGACTCACTCCTACTAACAACATTATATACACAATGACTTGGGTGAATAGCTTGGAATGACGTTCTTTCCAACCTCCGACACTTATCACAATCTCTAATAATTTGCGTGGGTGGCTCAGAATGACGTTCTCTCCAACCTCCCAGAAAACGCAGCCCTAATTACTGTGTGATAAATATACATTAGCTGCTCGAAAACCTGTCCATTTCGACTGCATAAGTCATAAATTCCGGTTGTTCCGCATCACAGTCCATCCCGAGAACTTATTTAATAACATATGTGACCTGGAATCATCAAACGACCCTATTGTGCGAAAATACCGTTTTTCTGTTTTTGAGTGGTTCTCATAGGAAATTTTCTATCTTTCTTAGTTTTTTCACAAATCTCATTTAAAGTACAAGTGAAAAGTTAAGTTGAGAACAAGTCAAAATCTTTAAACGCGTTTTTCTCGAAAACTTGTTTTCGCACAATAGGGTCGTTTGATGATTACAGGCAGGGCCGGATTAATCCTCAACGGTGCCCTAGGCAACCATAAATTTGCCCTTTTTTTCACGTCCGTTCCCTTATTTTTTCGATTAAAAACTACAAACTTTTATCTTTCATAAAAATTTTATTGTCACAATGTAATAATATCAAAAAAATTACTATCTACATTTTAAACATGTCGTGTAGAAATTAGTTTTCGGCAAATTCATCAATTATATCATCAATATCGATTTTGTTCAATAAATTGACTCAACGCAAAGTATACATAACATCTCGAGTCGCTTTTGTCGCGTTGTAGCTCTTTTAGCAGCTTTGGTTCTTTTTAATTGCGAGAAGGATCGTTTCGCGGAACAATTTGTGATCAAAAATGTAAAAAAATCCGGAGAGCTAGTTTTGTGTTAGGAAATACATTGGCTAATTGATCTTCCATTAGAATCTTATACAAATGACTATGAGTTTCTTGTGCATCAGTGTATCTGGAGTTCACGTAACTTTGGAATTGTTTCATTTCAATGAAAAATTCTTCCAAATCTCTAGAATAAAAACGAACTAAGTTATTTATAGCTTCGTGGAGGTCTCCATCACTTAGAGAAAAGTTGATGGGAAATGCAAATATCTCTGAAACTTCCATATGCACTTTCGCACGCCGCTTGATTTCACTGTGAAGATTGTCGATGATTTCGAGGAAACCTTTTGTCCTAAAATCATAGAGAGGCGAAAATTCTACTTCTGGACTTCTGGAGTATTTTGTGATTCATCATCAGCAATGACTTCTAGAGCCTTTAATATGATATCAAATGAATCGTAAACTGCATCCGTCGCATTCGAATGTGCTTCCCAGCGTGTAGTTGACAATGTCTTCAAAGTTTTCTCATTGTTTATTTTATTTTTTAATACGCACCAACGATAGCTGGAATTATATAATGTCTGCGTATTGGCGAAAAAATCTACTGCATAAAAACAGCACTTCACTGCATGCTCCCAATTGAATTTTATTTAAAAAAATAAAATTTATTTTCAGTTCTAATTATATTTTTCTTTCACCCTTTAGAATTTTATGTGTGTAAGAAAATTTTAGAAGTCTTTTTCATTTTTCGGTTGCCGCCTAAAATCGGGGGCCCCAGGCAACGGCCTATTCTGCCCACTTATTAATCCGGCCCTGATTCCAGGTCACATATATTCTATAGTATGAATTTCGTTTCTATACTTCTGTAAATTTAATTCTTAATTATATTCAGTCTGATTAATTGTTTTTTAATTTGTAGACAAATAAATAAAATAATAAATTATAACTTTAACAAACTTTTTGAGATTAGGTTAGGTAAGTCGGTAGCAGCTCTTATAGAGGACAACATGAAGGTCCGTTGTTATACCACATACAATAAAATGACGGTGACGTAGCAATAACTATTTAGAGAATCGTTGCGTAGCAACGATAAAGTTGCGAATGATACCGATTTCAACCTTGGATAAATCCTCCGGAGATCCAAGTGAGTCGCGACCGAAGTACTTTCGCCTAGTTCTGCCAAAAGCTGGGCAATCAAGCATAAAGTGATTTGATGATCCCACCTCATCATCCTCCATAAAGCTACATTGGGGTGCGGTTTCCAGTATATTGAGACGTACAGCATGGATTCCCATGGGGCAGTGCCCTGTCAAACCCACAATGACCATTGATAGGTCAGCCTTAGTGAACCCAATTATTTCGGCAGACCTCCTGCCATCCACTTCCGGCCAGAAAGATCTTGCAATAGGTGGTGTCCGCGCAACGTTTGCTCAGCTGATTCGAGGCCCAACTATAAAGGAGCAAACCACAGGTGGCCAGCGGAATCCCGAAATTCATCCGGGCTAAGAGATGCGCCTGACAGTTGCCCGGGATATCACTATCGCCCGGAACCCAAACAATCTTAATTATCAAATAGTTCGATGCAATCGCAAGCGAGGTCAGGTACTCCTAGACCACCCTCGATCGCACTGTAGTTGAACTCAAGGTCTTTAAAGCCGCTTGGCTATCAGAGTAGATGTTAAATTCTCTAACCGTATTAGCACTGGATAGCGTTTCATCCACCGCATCCTTAATCGCAGCAGCAGCAGTTAGCTTGTTTAAGTTCAAACAGGGCCGGATTAACAAGTAGGCAGAATAGGCAGTTACCTGGATTCCGATTTTAGGGGGCCCCCAAAAAATTAAAAAGACTTCTAAAATTTTCTGACAAACATAAAATTCTAGAGAGTGAAAGAAAAATATAATCACAACTGAAAATAATTTTTACTCAAATAAATAAAATTCAATTAACCGCATTCAAAAGGCGACGTCCGACGAACTAGAGAAGGTTCCTAAAAAGGATATTTCCGACTCATTTGACAAATTGTATTAGCGTGCAAAGAAGTGTATCGAAGTGAAAGGAGTGTGTATTGAATAATATAAAAGGTTTATAATTTTTCTTCAGTTGGAAGGTCATACTGGTGAAAGTCTAGTGAATCAAACTTTAAAGTTTCTTACTGAAGACTGTGGTTTAGATATTCAAAACTGTAGAGGACAATAATATGACAACGCATTAAACATGTCCGGAGAGTATAAAGGTGTGCAAGCAAGAATATTGAGTTTGAATGAGAATGCGATCTATGTTCCCTGTTCCGCGCATTCCCTTAATATGTTTGGAGAGCAGGAGTTTTTTTCGCCATTATGCATACATTATATAATTTTTTTCCGTTTCCACCTATCGTGGGGCGTATTAAAAAATAAAATAAACAATGAGAAAACTTTGAAGACATTATCAACTACACGCTGGGAAGCACATTCGAATGCGACGGATGCAGTTTGCGATTCATTTGATATCATATTAAAGGCTCTAGAAATCATTGCTGATAATGCATCACCAAATACTGATACTCGATATGAGGCGACGTGTATCGCGAATAAAATGCAAAAATTCGAATTTGGTTTCATGTTGATTTTATGGAACTCTATTTTGACTGCTGTGCGTTCAGTGAGTAAGTCATTGCAAAGCGAAAGAGCAGATTTGCAAACGTGTGGTTTTTTGTACGGATTGTTAGAAGAGAGTTTAGTTTCATTCCGTGAAAAGTTCAACGATTTTGAGGAAAAATAAAACAATTATTACCTGGTGTAGGTTATACAGAAATCGTAAAACGTACTCGTCGTAGAAAAAACCAACCTAATGACGGAAATGCTCCAGAAGTCCAGAAATATAATTTTGGTCTCGCTATGATTTAAGATAAAAGGTTTCCTCGAAATCATCGACAATCTTCACAGTGAAATCAAACGACATGCGAAAGTGTATATGTAAGTTTCAGAGATATTTGCATTTCTCATCAACTTTTCTCTAAATGATGGAGACCTCCACGAAGCTATAAATAACTTAGTACGTTTTTATTCTAGAGATTTGGAAGAATTTTTCATTGAAATGAAACAATTCCAAAGTTACGTGAACTCCAGATACACTGATGCACAAGAAACTCATAGGGTAAGTCATATTTTTAAAATTTTCTGTTTTACCACCAATGCTTTTAGCTAAGTCACAAATTAGCCTACCTGTCAGCTGGCTTATTCTCGACTTTCAACAGTGTTGCTGTAGTACAAATTTTGAGTCGAATTAAAGCAATATTTATACTTATTTCATTATGCAATTATAGCAACCCCGATATTATAAGCAACTGACAACTGTAACTGACAATATTTCAAATTCACTGGGTGGCGTGTAATTAAACCGTAGTCAATAATACTACTATGTATAAAACAGCTGATAGGGTTTTTGTATGTCAAATGAGTTTAGTAGCTAAGTTGGTGAAACCGAAAAAAAAAACTTAGCCTCAAATCTGGGCTAATTTAAGTTGCAACTAAGTTTTAGCTAAGTCGAGTTGGTGAAATCGGCCCATAGTCATTTGTATAAGATTCTGTTAGCCGATGTATTTCCTAACAGAAAACTAGCTCTTCAGTTTTTTTTAACTTTAATGATCACAATTTGTTCTGCCGAACGATGCTTCTCGCAATTAAAAAGAATCAAAGCTGCTGAAAGAGCTAAAACGCGACAAGAGCGACTCGAGATGTTATGTATACTTTGCATTGAGTCAGATTTATTGAACAAAATCGATATTGATGATATAAATGATGAATTTGCCGAAAACAAATGTAGAAAACCACATGTTTAAAATGTAGATAGTAATTTTGTTGATATTATTACATTGTGACAATAAAATTTTTATGAAAGATATAAGTTTGTATTTTTTAATCTAAAAAAAAAACGGAACGGACGTGAAAACAGGGCCCCAAATTGATGGTTGCCTAGGGCCCTGTTGAGGGTTAATTCGGCAATGAGTTCAAATAACTATAAACTTCAATTTAAATTTTCAAGTTTGTCAAATTTATAAAAAAGTCGATGGGTTGCATTCTTTTTTTTTTTCAACGAAACAATTTAAAATTGTAGAAAAAACGTACATCCTAATGTAGAAACTCGTTCTGCAGTCTGGCATGCTTTTGTTGGGCTTTTGTTGCTAGCGCAGCCAGTTGATACATACTCAATAACTTCCCGGGCCAAAGGGAGTGTGTGCACATCAACTTTCATATACGGAAGGAGAATCCCAGGAAAATAAGGCTTAACAAATTCATATTAAATCATTTCATTTTGTTTAACGTGTAGATACAAAGTGAAAAATACATTTTTTTAATGCCATTGAGATATTATCTGCATATTTTAAGCCATTGCTGCTTATTTAAATGTATGTACATAGGTTTACCTGTATGCATGTATATTTGTTCGAGTGACGAGACCTGGTCATATTTTGGAATGGAAGGATTTTCTTTTTCATATGCCTCCCGCAGTTGGGATATATTTTTGATTATACACCAATCTAAAATTAGTCACTGAATGTATATCATAAAATATGAAATTGTGTGAACAAAATAACAAAAGCTGATGAGTAAGTTCTTTTAATCCTTTCGCGATATTGTTGCCATATGGCAACAGTAAATTTTGAAAGGCCGTCAACACTCTCTTGTAAAAATTATCAACTTTTTTCGTACACATTTTCAAAAATTGAAATTTAGTGATTCAATTGAAATAAAATAAATTATAATCGCCCATTAAATATCGGTAATATAACATTTTTAAAGAAAGGCTTCTGGCATATAGCACTTTTCGCTGAAATTTGTGTTTTGCATTTTTAAATTTTTGAGGTATTTTTGGCAAATGTTTTCAACAATTTTTGAATAAAGTACATATGTTGAAAAATGTCCACTCTGTCGTTTGGCATATAAATAAATAAAGACGTGCTCTTGTTTGCGGAAAAATATTTTCAAATATGGCAAGAAAAATAAGTGGCAGAGTTATAGAAAAGATTTTGGAGAATTTCGAGGACTCAGATTTGTCAGATTTTGAGGATTCCGAATCGGAACTAATATTAGAGTTTTTATTTGGGGCGTTTGACAATAATGAAACTTTCATGATGGAGAAGCTTTCTCGTCAAGGTCCGTATGATATAAGTATTACAAATATCAAAGAAGAATGTAATGACGAACTAGCTCAGAAGCTTGTGCTTCGGACTATCAACCAAAATAAGTTAATAACTTTCGATGGAAAAAGACTTCGCGCGCTCCTCCTCAAGCTGTGTTCCCTGAGTCTTGTTCAAGTAACGATTTAAAACTTCCAGTACAGTACATTTTGGGGTACTGCACTGTAGATTTTTTTGAAGAGGTATTGCAGGCGACAAACCAATCCTCTCTTTTAAAAGACGGTCGATCATTTAACTTAACGAAGGAAGAATTTTTTAAGTTTCTTGGTTTGGAGGTTATGATTGGTACAATTGGTTATCCCAAATTGGATACGTACTGGACAGCAACTACAGATAATCCAACATTTCGTCAAAATATGTCAGAGGAAATAGGTGTAGTAAAGTGCTTTTGAAGTCTGAAAAGGAACTAAAAAGGAAGGTAGAGGTAGATTTGATTACCGCATGGAAAGGGAGGACAATCTTTATGTCATAAGATGGCTTGATGGACGTATTGTCCGATTGATTTCAGCAATATATGGCGTAGAGCCGCTTAAAAATGTGAAATGATTTTTCTTTGAAATGAAAAGACGAAAGTTGAAATAGCTCAGCCAAACATTGTGGTTGTGTACAACAAGAACATGGTAGGAGTTGATAAAGTAGACTTTCTTCTTTCATTGCTTTGGATATCGATACCGGTCAAGGAAATGGACACTTAAATTATTTGACCACTTTATTGACCTGGTCATATGCAACTCATGGCTGGAATACAGGAAGCATCATGAGGGTAATAATAAAAGCCAAAGGCAGAAACACATGGGTCTGCTTCAGTTCCGCAACGATATTGCTGATGGACTGCTAGCGCATGCAAATAAGGACGTATGTTCTCTCAAACGTGGACAGCCAAAAGTCTCTTTGAATGAAAACTTCGACAGTCCATCAACTTCTCGTATGATATATATGAAACAGCACCATCAATTTCTATCCGATATGATGGATGCGTTAGGTGAAGAACACTGAGAAAAAAACAGATGCAAATTAAAAGGATGTTCAGGATTTTCCATATACAAATGTTCAAAGTGTTCGGTTCACCTATGTCTACCCAACGGCGATAGGGATTGATTTAAGGACTATCACTGCAGCGCCTAAGCGCTTGGTAAGATACTTCTTTGCTTTGTATTATTTTAAGTAATTTATATAGCTCTAGTTTTCTGTATTACTTTTTATGCTAAGCTTTTTAGAACTCTTGATTTATAAAGAAATTAAAATTTTGATGTCAAACCAAATTTTAATAAACGTACGAACCTTTATTCAAAAACCAAAAAAATACTGATTTTCTTTATCATACAAAACATTTGTTGCCATATGGCAACATAAAAAAATAGCATTTAACAAAAAAAAATTTCCAAAAAAATTGATTTGTATTGTTATTGGTGCTAAAACAAATACTCAGACAAAAATTTGGATTTTTTGAATGGCGCAATAAAAAGATGTAGCGAAAGGGTTAATGAATAATTCCTATCGTTATCATGGTAATTCGATCTATATTATATAAAACTATGATCGGGACACCTACACACGCATTTTCCTGCAAAAAATCGTGCGATTAAACCCTAAAGAGAGTGGTACGCGTTTGATAAATTTTGTGTACAGTGGGGTATAGTTGTTGTTCTTGTTGTAGCAGTGGTTCGCCGGAGAGAAAGGGGTGTTAGAGGCGCTGGTTCCACATTGCCGTTGAAAAAAATGGTTGGTGTCGTTACAAGCAGGACATACAATATGTATGTCGGTATTGATTCTGGATAGGTAAGAGTTTAACCTAAGTATTAAAGTATCCAGATCAAAGGTGAGCCAGAGTGTTGTGCGTCTCCCTGGGAAAATTGCTTTCCTCTACTGTTAGTACAGGGTATTTGACTTTAAGAACGGCGTTCACCGGACAATTCCTGGCATAGAGGTCTGACGTATTTTTGTGGATATCACGGAGGACCTTATTATGCCCTACTTCTTCATACGGCTGAATTCTCAGTATGTCCTCAAAATCCTTAGTGAGATGACAGCTTTAGTCCCTGGGAGGCGATTTGTGGGTATTCCACAGAAACTGTTGGATGAGCATTTCATTTCTCTAGCATGTGGCGAGTACTCTCGCTCACTGTGTAGATGGTATTCTGGGGACATCAGAAGACAACCCGTAGCAGTTCTGAGAGCCGGTTTTGACCGGCCTGTAGCTGCTTCCAATGTGTATCCGTCATGCTCGGTGACCATATTGAGAACGCGTGACGTGTAAGCGGCCGGCTTATTGCTTTGTAATGAGCGTTTCTTTTTCTTTACCCTGAGTGCTGCCGGCAAGAAATTTGAAGATTTTTCTGCGGCACATTGTCGTATAATTGATCCCCTCTAGTCGCTTTTCGGTAGAGTTTGGGTTTACAATTTTGAAATTTATGTAGCCAGTTTTAAGAAACAATGAAAAATGAAATGAGTTAAATAAAAAATATTGAATGTGATTGAATCGAATTATTTCAGAAAAATTAGAAGCCTTATTTGTTTTATTTTTCTTTTTCTACAACACCAACAAGGAAGAAATTTAAAATATTGTATTAGAGTTTAAAAAATTATAAAATTCATAAGAACTCCCGTAAGGATAGAAAGAAGACTTGTCTAGCATTACCCAGAGGCCAACAAAAGAGACTTGCCCGATAGTGCCCGTAAGGGTACGAAGAGAGTCTTTCGAACAGTACCAGTAGCAATACAAAAAAGGACCTAGGAGAAAGGGGTATAAAGAGGACGCGTCCAACAGTACCGGTAAGGGTATTAAGGGTACTGTCCGACAGAACCCGTAGGGGTACTACTCGTCCGAAACTACTCGTAGAGGTCTCTGCATAGGACATGCTTAAACAAAAGGGATCACTTCAACACATATAAAGAGATCAAAACGGTTCCATTCCAGACTAATCTTTCTTTTTCGTCTCCTTCCTACTATCACAACCCGTTCTCCTGCTTGTTCATTCTTTTCCCCTTTCCTCCCTTTTCTTTTGCCATTATCATTCTCTTTCCCTCTCTTTTCTTCACTTCCTTTTTCCCTACTCCTCTTTCCTTTCGTTCCCTTTCGCATTCGGCTTCCGCTCCTTCATATGTCTGGATATCTACTTAAAATAAATGTTAAGATGAACCGAATCCAGATTTTTGCTACTTTTTCAAAATTTGATAGTTTTTTTTTACAAGAAACATCGGCCGTCTTCAAATTTGCGAATTACGTAGCCCTAAATAAACCTGTAGATTGACTTGCCACCCTTCAAGCACTCTTCTACGCAATCGAATTAGTGTAGCCAGATGCTGACAGCTTCGAATAGGCCGCAGTCGTCCTTCCCAATCCTTACAGAGCTGGTGGTGTTTCTCAAGGTCATTTGACAGAGCCTTAACAACTCTGCAAGGAACTTCAATTCAGACATATATCTGGTCGATAGCAGATTTACCAGGTCTGAAGCCGCACTAAGAAGTATTTCGCACAGTACGCCAGATAACCCCTGTACGCGATATCAATCTGGCTGATTTCGCGGTAATTTTGGCGGCTTGCGGGTTTGCTTTTCTTGTGGATTGGGCGGATTACACTTTAATCTTGAATTCTTTAGTGAACCGCCGGATTTTTAGGTAGAATTTAAGGGCATTGTTCCTATCAGCCAGCATCTGGAGCTCCTCGCACTAACGGTATTCTGCCTGACGTTTTTTTCCTTTTAAATAGGTGTCTCTCTTCCTTTCTAGCATCACGATAACGCTCCAATATACGAATGAAGATTCTGTGCTGGCCTGCTTGTCATAGGAGTCAATGTGGAATATTACTATTAGTGGATCGTCTAAAGTAATGTGACGAATATTAGCATCACTAAGCTGCTACTAAATAAATGCACAACAACAATAAAGCAGCCACTCTTATGTAGAAGGCGACGAAGAGTTATCTCACACACACAAATATGTAGTCATCAGCCGAAGTAGTTACTCATACATACACACTAGAGTGGAGTGAATTTATTTTTTTTCGAAATCGCTTTTGGCTGACCTCAAGAAAGTTGCCTTTCTAAACCAGAAATAAGGTAGAAAATTTTTATTTCACTCATCGTATGTTTAGAGGTGCCCCAACGCAACTAAACTTTGAAAAAGACGGTAGGTACAACATTTTTTTTTTGTTTTTTTTTTTTTTGTTATTGATTTGCTTTCGATTATTGTTATTGTGCTCATTGATTTCAAAGCCTACTGATTTTCATGGCCTAGTATGTGCCAGTAAAACTTTTACTTATACACTTGATTAGAAACATACTATTATCAACAAAAAACTGTAAAACACCATTTAAAATTTGTCGTTTTTAGTTATGATATGTAATTTTACTAAAGTTATGTATATTAAAAAAGAAAGAAAATAAATATGTAAATAATGAGCTTTGTAAAATCGCGATTATTTTGCTCAACTTCTTGGGGCTGGGGGGCACCTCAAAACGCCATCCTACGAAAATAATATTTGGTGGTCTTGGTTAATTCTTATAAAGACAACTTTTCATTGCTAGGCCATTATAAAAAAAAACAAAACAAAAAAAAAAAAAAATCCATAGGGTATCACTCCACCCTAATACACACGCATATGGTTATGGGAGAGGCGTGGATTACATGTATATATCTGGTAACTAACCAAGCATGAGCCACAACTGTTCGCGAAATTACTAGACCTTAGGAGAAATGGGTGAAAGAGAAAACCGAGAGTATAAAAGCAGCGCCATCTGATTAATAACTAATCAGTTTTGATTTAAACACGCTATTGGTTGTGGGGTACTTCTCCCAAAGTAACCTAAATACAGACCAGTTTGCAATACTGAATATGGGAGTGATTTATTCAACAGTTTAGCGATTCGAACGTTAGCAGAAGTAATTTAATCTCTAGTTTTATATGTCATAGCAATCGAACTCAATCACTTCGATACGTATGGAAAACACATCACGCTTTATATGACGGCAGTACATAATACAATATCATAACTCATTCTTCTCAAGGGCAATTTTTCCATGTAATTCTAAATTTGGAAAATTTGGCGTTTATTAATAAATCCTTTATTATGCGTTCTTGCGTTTCTATTTTCGCCTTTTATTGATTTGCGTAATTGTCATTGTTGTTTGTGTTGGCGGCGGCGATGACGACCAAATACATAACGCCGAGCAGACAACAAAGGTCAGGACAGGTCACAATGAAAGGGCGTCGTCCTTGTTGTGTTGCATAGCTTTAACGGTTTTACTGTGTACCGATTCAATTCATTCATTCATTAACACCAATTTCACAAAGATAGCTAATGAAGTAATTAATCAAGTTTGCTACATTCAAGCGCTTATTCAGTTCATTTCCTCATACAATATATAATTTTTTTATTGCGAGTACATTACTGTCAATATTTTATAAGAACTTAGCACACCCAGCATATGTGGCTCTGCCCGAATATAAGCTTGCCTATCTATAATTGAAACATGGTTCCATTCTCACCATCTCCCACTATCGCTCCCACTCCGACTCCCTCTCGCACCCCCACTCACAAACTCATTCGTACTCTCACTGCTACACCCGCGGCATTGTTACATTCCTTATTTTGTTGTTGTTGTAGCGATAAAGACACTCCCCGAAGGTTTTGGGGAGTGTTATCGATGTTGGTGGTCCTTTGCCGGATATATGTGGATCCGGTAAGTTCTGGTAACAAGCACCATTAAGGTACAAGCCCTACAATCTCGAGAACGATTTATTGTGACCATATTAAACCTTCTAGACCATTCCGCCCCACCCCCTGCTTCCATGAACAACTTTAGTTCGCCAGAGCCTCGCCTGCTATGAAAAAAGGTACGTGGTGAGGTTGACAATTGGGTTAAAGTTATACACTGCGCTGGTACCCCGTTGAAAGGTTTGCGATACACAAGTCCTTGAATCCTGACATTCCTAAATATAACAGCTTGCTTCCACGAAAGGTATTATAGTCCAGTCATCTTGACCTCGGAATTTGAGATAAGAAGCTAGGAACTTACATATGCCTTTACAGCGCGGAAAGCGCGAGCAGTCGGTGAAAGTTTGCGAATATGTTCAAATTTTGCATGAGGCTCCGCCCCTTTGTAGACTAATTTTCCAGCTGCTTATCTCAAATTACGAAATTTTTCCTTTTTCTAACCTAAAATGATAGGTGTTGAGTCTTCCGACTGTTGAACCAAAGGAGGAGCCTTGTTATTTCTGGCGTATGACTTATCGCGGATGTATTTTAAGCCCCTATACCTTAACTTGGCATTAACAGCATTATCTGCAAAAACAATTTCAGCTTAGAAATAACTCTTACCAACAAGCTACTTTGGACTGAGTAAACAATTGAAAAGTATGACAAACAAAAATCTTGCTTAACAAGTCGCGCATCCTACCTGTCCTGATGTATGGCTCGGAATCATGACCGGTGTCGAGAGAAGATGGGATGGCTCTTGGAGTGTTCGTGAGAAAAGTTTTGTGGAAGTTTATTGGTCCTGTCAATAACAACGGCGACTACCACAGAAAGTATAATGATGAGATAGTCCAGCGAATAGAAACCCAAAGGCTTCACTGTGTAGGTTATGTTATGCGCATAAACGACGACGCTCCGGCCAAGAAAGTATTGCAGTCGACTACGTAGTTTGGAAGCATAGGAAGAAGGAGACCACCACTGAGTTGAGAGAGGCAGGTGGAAGAAGACTTGACCTCTCTTGATGCATACAATTGGCGTCAGTTATCGCGAAACAGGGAGAGTTGGTGTGACTTGTTACGTAACGGCCAAAATCGATTAGGCGGTTAAGCGCCAATTAATGATGATGACGATAACCATCGATCTTAACGGATTCAGCACGTCGAACTACATGACAGTAGCTGAGTATGTTCAAATACCACTGCTTACAGCTAAAAAACTCAACAAAAAACTCTACTAAAACTTTTGTCCAAATCGAGTAATCGGTTCGGTACGTAACACTCACGACTGACTACGCCTGCAAATGGATCGATAAAGTCGTCTCGTCATTTCCCATGCTCTGTCGCATATATAAATCGGTAAATATGTATTTATGTAAAAAAATGTCTGTTTGTGTTGAAAAGAAAAATCAAAGCAGACTTGGATTCCCAGCTTTACCTATACGCTCGCGCTTGGGGTGTCTCAAGCGGGTGAGCTAAATTGACTCTTTGTTGGGGTATGTGGAAGATTGTTAGTTACTCTGCTGCAGCGTTTGTGTACGAAATGCAGGACAGGGTGTGGCAGAGAACTTAGCATAACAGCGTAATAGCAGCGCCACCACACACACATGCACACCCACATGGAGTGCGAATGTTTGTTGTACTTTGCTTGCAATAACGCACAGATAATATTCAACCCTGTTCTCTAGTCGTCGTATGAGACTGCCACAGTAAGTTTTTTGTTAAGGTGAGTTTGGGGTATCGGAGAACTTCAGACGCCAACAGCTAAATGCCGACAATACAAAGTCATACATTTAACAAATGTAGTATGTATGTATGTATGTGTGTGCGTGTATGTAAGTAAGCTTATAAGGTGCGTGGGTTGAATGTACGCTTGTCGGCGTTGCTGCAGCAAAAACGTTGGTAAAACTTGAATGACGAAATTGAATTGGACTTACTTATTCCTGAAACGGTTGTTGGGGACGCACTCGTCCAGGGTTTTGCCCGTTAAAGCGCCGTAAATACACATGCACTTATAGGTATATGTATTTGTTTGTATATTGACATTTGAAGTACTCATCCTTAAGTTTTTGGTCTGTCTAGACGCATGTAGATGGCATTTATAACAGGGAAATGACAAAGTTGGCCATAACTGTAGGATTGTTGTGGAGTTTATTTGCAGACAGGCAAAAAACGCGTGCTCCATACAGAGTTTGTACATAAGTATGTATGTAGTGTTAGGTCTGAGTGTAGACACGTGATGCCAAAGAACTTGAAGGCGTTCACACGATGACCCTGCACTCTCACTAGTTATATTTATAGAAAATTTTGTGATAAATATAAAAAAATATTTTGTACACCAGCTTTTTTTATTAACTCTTAATCTCTAGTTTTGGTTTTTTTTTTGCTCGTTTAGGTTACCTGCTGACTAGAGTGGAGGGCAAGATTGGCTCGCCGGAAAAACCACTTTCGGACTTGGGCTTGATTTCATATCGCTCTTATTGGAAAGATGTACTATTGGACTACCTCTGCAATCGAACCGGAAGTACGTTGAGCATCAAGGAAGTATCACAGGTAAAATTGTGTGAGAGAGAGAGCTAAAGTAATATTGTAAGGATTGCTAAGACACAGTTAATTGAGTTTTGAAGTCAATTATATCACTAAGCTTTTGATAGCTTAAAAATACAGGCACAAGTACGGATGATACTGAACATTATATACCCAGCTGTGTCTTTCCATACATATTGTAACGATTTTGAGGAAACTCGGCTTATTTTACACCTTCTGCAAACGTTCTTAAATTGTTGAATAAATAACTCCAATATTCAGTAATGCAAAATGGTTTTTATTAGATTACTTTGGGAGTAGTACAATTATAATTCACTTCGCAACTGATAGCGCGTTTAAATCAAAATGATTTCTGACTACTCAGCTTGTGCTGCTTTTATACTCTCTGTTGCCTTGTCCGCATATTTCTCCAAATGTCTAGACGTTTCTCCTTCTAGAATCTACTACTTGGTTACCAGCCATAGCATGTGTATTTGAGCTTATAGCCTCTCGCATAGCCAAATGCGTGTGTATATGTGAGTACTACTTCGGCTGATGATTACATGTGTTTGCGAGAATCTCTTCGTTGCCTTGTATGTACATGCATATGTGTGTAAATGATGATTGATTTGTTTACGTACCAAGAGTGTTTATTTAATAACCGCTTAGTGATATGAGTATCACTTAGTGATACTAATATTCGTCACAATATTATCTTTCAGGGCTTTATCCATGTTTATAACCACCCTACTTGTGTAGTGCTGGATCTACCGACTTGCCTCTGGTGTACGCATGTTGTGTTGTGTAGAACAGTTTTTCATCCATGTTGTAGCTTTATCTATCAGCCTCTCAAAAGTTTAAAGCAGTAATTATGGTAATTTGATGGGGCTGTAGTCTTTGAGATACATATGACCGATGTTCCCCGGAAAACTACACGAGCAGTTCGCCAAAAGTATGATACATGATTCATTCTTATGCACGCATCAATATTAGTTTAAGCCATTCACGATCGCTGTAGAATGGGAGAGAATATACCGCCTGGGCCCTGCGATTTAAACTTAGCGAAAGTCTTCATCGCAAATTTGATCTTGGCATCGGTCACCAAGCGCAGCACTACTCGCTCCTTAATCGAAGTGTAAGTGATTTCTGCTTGCTCTTCTGAATCATCTCCCGAAGGGAAATGTGTGTCGAAAAGCGCCTCAAGGAACTCTTCACAAATACGTGACCATTCCCCGTTCTCTTTTTTTGTTAGTGAACTATGAGGTGAACTATGTTCTCTTTGCTAGGACTTTTCTCAGCCGCGCCGTTTTCGCTGGAGCACTCGATATCCGCAAAGAAATTTTTCCATGACACTCTCTTACTCTTGGAAATTTCACGCTTGTAGATCCTTAACAGATCCCTATACTCGTCCTTGTACGTTTCACTTTTCGCTACCTTTGCCAGCTTAAACATTTCTCTTACCTATCTTTTAAGAAGTCTCAGCTCCATGCTTGGCTGCTTTAATTTCCCGCCGAGAGGGCAAGCTACTCGTACGTCTGCCTCTGCTTATTCGCAGTCAGAAGCGACTTTGATAGGAAGTCACTGCTACAACAATATAGGAAGTCATTGGATTCTTCCAGTTCCTCCACATTGGCTATCTTTTGGGTTGTCCCAGATTTGTTTTTGCATCTTTCTGGAATTAAGTCTAGATTTTTGACATACTAAAGGTTCCACCCTTCTGTACCTATTTAAAGGGATGCTGAGGCAGATAGGCACATGGTCGGAGAAGGATGGAGTATCAATAACTGTCCAATTGAGGGTCTATCAATGACCGTCCAATCATATATATGTTCAGAGCTCAATGTAATATCAAGAGCATTGCTGGATGTTGGATCAGCATATGTAGGGATTTACCCCTGTCGGCCATCTGCAAATTGGTTTGCAATATTTAACAAAATAGAGACTCGCCTCTATCATATGTATCTCCTCCTCCCCCCGCATTAATGTGTGCATTTGCATCCCTGCCTATAACCAACCGCCCTTTGCGCTCTCCCATCTAGATGGCATAAATATTAATCCCCTCGTAATATTGTTATGACTTCAGATAAGCTCGTGTACTAATTTTGATGAAGTGTTCACTATTTTTTCACCAGTTATCGTGTTATTAGATGGTCGGTTTATGGTCCTCTGTTACCTGAACGTACCGGATCTGTGTCCGGAAAAGGACCATCGACATCGATAACACTCCCCAAAACCTTCGTTAATAGATTTTCTTGTTTTTATTCTCAGGAAACTGCTATATATTCATATGATATCGTTAGTACTCTGCAAGCATTGGGTATGATGAAATATTGGAAAGGCAAACATATTGTGCTTAAAAAACAAGTAAGTAATATTTTTCTCTATGCCTATTTATTTGTAACTATATTTCTACCTCCCTTTCGCTCGCGCTGCTTTTCATTTATTTTTGCTTTCTCCTTTACGCTCTTCCTTTTTCTTTTACTCCATCTTTACCATTACCTCTGCTTCTGCTTCTACATATCCCTATCCCTTTCCTTCTTCCTACCGACACTATAGCATCTATTCCGAGAACCCTCATTAATGCGAAAATGCACTTGGAGTTTTTTCCAAACCACTGTCGAGCGACGACCCCTTTTAGAAAGTTTTTTTTTTAAGGTATATCGTCCTTTAACCTAAACCTACAACTTGAGTGCATTTTCTGTGTCGAGCGACGACCCCTTTTAGAAAGTTTTTTTTTTAAGGTATATCGTCCTTTAACCTAAACCTACAACTTGAGTGCATTTTCTGTGTCGCACAGTGCAATAAAGTAAAAAATATGTAAAAGTTTAAAAGTTATCTCAAAACTATAAGCTATAAAAAACCGTTAGTACCAAGTACTCCTGAAGTTTGATATGTAGATATACAGATATGCGTCCGGAAACTAATTTTTTTAAGCTAACTAGAGCTCCCCCAGGGTTTGAAGTCAACCCGCAACACAGATAACTTTACCAGAAACAGTTTCGAGCTTTCTGAGAAGAGCTTCGTCGGCTTTTTATTGGTAAGAACCTCTTGGTTTAATAATCACCTTACTATCGATAAACATCGATTTTACATTAAATTTTTATGTGTAGGTGTTACAAAGCGATGAGTCGTCGTTAACTATCGATAACATACCGATAAAAAGTTGGTAACACGCCGATAAGAAATCGATACATTTTCGATTACAAAATCGATAAATTTTCTATCACAAGCCGATAGCAGATTGGTAGCACTCCGATAGCAAGTATATAAGTTTCTTAAAACAAATTTATACTCATTTTATAATATATCGATAACTTTTTGGTAAGTAACTTTTTTGATAAACCGTCAATAACAGTTCGATTGGAAATTTGTAAAAATTCGATAACAAGTCGATAACATATCGATAATTTTTTCGATGATAAATCCAAAACTATTCGATAACAAACGGATAACTCATCGATTAAAAATCGATTTAATTTAATAATTTAGATTGTTATACTCAGTTGAGCAGAGCTCACAGAGTATATTAAGTTTGATTGGATAACGGTTGGTTGTACATATATAAAGGAATCGAGATAGATATAGACTTCCATATATCAAAATAATCAGGATCGAAAAAAAATTTGATTGAGCCATGTCCGTCCGTCCGTCCGTCCGTCCGTCCGTCCGTCCGTCCGTTAACACGATAACTTGAGTAAATTTTGAGGTATCTTGATGAAATTTGGTATGTAGGTTCCTGAGCACTCATCTCAGATCGCTATTTAAAATGAACGATATCGGACTATAACCACGCCCACTTTTTCGATATCGAAAATTTCGAAAAACCGAAAAAGTGCGATAATTCATTACAAAAGACCGATAAAGCGACGAAACTTGGTAGATGAGTTGAACTTATGACGCAGAATAGAAAATTAGTAAAATTTTGGACAATGGGCGTGGCACCGCCCACTTTTAAAAGAAGGTAATTTAAAACCTTTGCAAGGTGTAATTTGGCAGTCGTTGAAGATATCATGATGAAATTTGTCAGGAACGTTACTACTATTACTATATGTACGCTTAATAAAAATTAGCAAAATCGGGGAAGGACCACGCCCACTTTTAAAAAAATTTTTTTTTTAAAGTAAAATTTTTACAAAAAATTTAATATCTTTACAGTATATAAGTAAATTCTGTCAACATTCAACTCCAGTAATGATATGGTGCAACAAAATACAAAAATAAAAGAAAATTTCAAAATGGGCGTGGCTCCGCCCTTTTTCATTTAATTTGTCTAGGATACTTTTAACGCCATAAGTCGAACAAAAATTAACCAATCCTTTTGAAATTTGGTAGGGGAGTAGATTTTACGACGCTAACTGTTTTCTGTGAAAAAGTGCGAAATCGGTTGAAGCCACGCCCAGTTTTTATACACAGTCCACCGTCTGTCCTTCCGCTCGGCCGTTAACACAATAACTTGAGCAAAAATCGATATATCTTTAATAAACTTAGCACACGTACTTATCTGAACTCACTTTATCACGATATAAAAAATGGCCGAAATCCGACCATAACCACGCCCACTTTATCGATATCGAAAATTACGAAAAATAAAAAAATGCCATAATTCTATACCAAATACGAAAAAAGGGATGAAACATTGTAACTGGATTGGTTTATTGACGCAAAATATAACTTTGGAAAAAACTTTGTAAAATGGGTGTGACGCCTACCATATTAAGTAGAAGAAAATGAAAAAGTTCTACAAGGCGAAATCAACAGCCCTTGGAATCTTGGCAGGAATACTGTTAGTGGTATTCCATATATAAATAAATTAGCAGTACCCGACAGATGATTTTCTGGATCACCTGGTCCACATTTTGGTCGATATCCCGAAAACGCCTTCACATATACATCTAAGGGCCACTCGCTTTTAAAACCCTCATTAATACCTTTAATTTGATATCCATATCGTACAAACACATTCTAGAGTCACCCCTGGCCCACCCTAATGGCGATATCTCGAAAAGGCGTCCACCTATAGACCTAATGCCCACTCCCTATTAAAATGCTCAGTAACACCTTTCGTTTGATACCCATATCGTACAAACATTCTAGAGTCACCCCTGGCCCACCCTAATAGCGATATCTCGAAAAGGCGTCCACCTATAGACCTAATGCCCACTCCCTATTAAAATGCTCAGTAACACCTTTCGTTTGATACCCATATCGTACAAACATTCTAGAGTCACCCCTGGCCCACCCTAATGGCGGTATCTCGAAAAGCCGTCCACCTATAGACCTAATGTCCACTCCCTCTTAAAATGCTCAGTAACACCTTTCGTTTGATACCCATATCGTACAAACATTCTAGAGTCACCCCTGGCCCACCCTAATGGCGATATCTCGAAAAGGCGTCCACCTATAGACCTAATGTCCACTCCCTCTTAAAATGCTCAGTAACACCTTTCGTTTCATACCCATATCGTACAAACATTCTAGAGTCACCCCTGGCCCACCTTAATGGCGATATCTCGAAAAGGCGTCCACCTATATACCTAATGCCCACTCTCTCTTGAAATGCTCAGTAACACCTTTCGTTTGATACCCATATCGTACAAACATTCTAGAGTCACCCTTGGTCCACCTTTATGGCGATATCTCGAAAAGGCGACGACCTATTGAACTAAGGATTACTCCCTTTTAAAATATTCATTACCACCTTTCATTTGATACCCATATCGTACAAACACATTCTAGAGTCACCTCTGGCCCACCCCAATGGCGATATCTCGAAAAGGCGTCCACCTATAGACCTAATGCCCACTCCCTCTTAAAATGCTCAGTAACACCTTTCGTTTGATACCCATATCGTACAAACATTCTAGAGTCACCCCTGGCCCACCCTAATGGCGATTTCTCGAAAAGGCGTCCACCTATAGACCTAATGCCCACTCCCTCTTAAAATGCTCAGTAACACCTTTCGTTTGATACCCATATCGTACAAACACATTCTAGAGTCACCCCTGCCCACCCTAATGACGATATCTCGAAAAGGCGTCCACCTATAGACCTCATGCCCACTCCCTCTTAAAATGCTCAGTAACACCTTTCGTTTGATATGGCGATATCTCGAAACGGCGTCGACCTATGGAACTAAGGATCACTCCTTTTCAAAATACTCATTAACAGCTTTCATTCGATACCCATATCGTACAAACATATTCTAGAGTCACCCCTGGTCCACCTTTATGGCGATTTCTCGAAAAGGCGTTCACCTATAGAACTAAAGCCCATTCCCTTTTAAAATACTCATTACCACCTTTCATTTGATACCCATATCGTACAAACACATTCTAGAGTCACCCCTAGTCCACCTTAATGGCGATATCTCGAAAAGGCGTCCACCGATAGACCTAAGGCCCACTCCCTCTTAAAATGCTCAGTAACACCTTTCATTTGATACCCATATCGTACAAACAAATTCTAGATTCAGCCCTGGTCCACCTTTATGGCGATATCCCTAAATGGCGTCCATCAATAGAACTATGGCCTACTCTCTCTTAAAATACTCTTTAATACCTTCCATTTGATACACATGTCATACAACCACATTCCAGGGTTACCCTAGGTCCATTTTCCTACATGGTGATTTCCCTTATTTTGTCTCCATAGCTCTCAACTGAGTATGTAATGTTCGGTTGCACCCGAACTTAGCCTTCCTTACTTGTTTTTATTTTGATTTAATTCAATTAAATTTAAGTTATTACATTTTGTTTTTTTTTATTAAATTTTTTCATTTTTTTTTTCTTGTTTCGGCTTATTTTATTTCATTTTATTTTTTCTTAATTTGTTTTTTTTTATTTCAATTTATTTAATTTTATTGGCTTATATTTTGTTTCTATCTAATTTTTCTCTCTTTATGTTTATTTAATTTAATTTTGATTTACTTTATTCTATTTTATGTTATTTATTTTTTTTTTTTTTGTTAATTTTATACTATTTTATTTTCTTTTCTGTTCTTTTATTTTGCTTTATTTTATGTTTTTTTTTTAAATTTAATTTTATTTTTTATTTATTTTATTTTGTGTGTTTAATTTTCATTTTATTTTAAGTATTTTTTTCTTAATTTCTCTTATTTTTTGTTATTTTATTTGATTTTTCAAATCTAATTTAATTTTATTTTATTTGAATTTTTTTTCTTTGTTTGCACTTTATTACTTCATATGAAGCCAATCAAATAATGTAAAAAGATTTTACGACCAACAAAATCCTAAAAAAAACAATTTCAACTAAACCAGAATACCTGACCACGTACATTATTTTTGTAAACACATTTTGTGTCACTAATAAAAAGCACGCATTTACTCATGTTTGCTCTGGCTCTTTATTTCCAACAAAGCAGCTGTGTATACATCCGTTCGAGCACTTGCATGCGCAAATATTGTGTGTATGCTCGGAAACTTTAAATTATATGAAAATGATAATATGTTTGCCTTGAAATGCTGTGAAATTTCGCTCATATGAACTCTATAATGTAACTTGCTCCCACATTACGCTACAGTGTAGTGACTTTACTTACGCTCTAATTCTTTATTGCTCCATAGAGCATAGAATAACCACGCTCACTCCTACACTTATACATTCTGTAGTACTTCAAAGAGTACATATATACCAATACTACACACTACGCCGGCATTTACATTCTAAATGTACACCGCTATATAGCGTACGTCTTATAAAGACTACGTTAATCCTTACACTTACACTTCTTACGCTTACATTCAGGATTCCTCAAAACTATAAAATTAAACTCAAAATTTAAAAACTTACTAAATAAGTAATAAAAATATTATTAATAAAATTAACATTTCTTACAATATTTTCAGGAAGTGCTCGATGAATATGAGAAACGTGTTAAACAACGAGGCAACTTCCCGAAAATTGACGATAGCTGTTTACGCTGGAGTCCATTCGTTCCCACACAAACTAACAATTCTCCATAATAGTAGGCTTTAGGCTCTCGTACGGAGACAATCGCTATTATCTACGTACACTGAATAATGAAGTTTTATTTAACAATTAATTATAGTTAACAGTGTATATACTTAAATTATATATTTTAAACATTTTAGCATACACTTTTAAGAATAATTAAGTTTTCAAAAAATATTTATCGAAACAATTCGTTTTGTATACAGATTTTGTATATAAAAGAATTTTGCTATGCTCGTTTGAAGCTTTTGTTCTGCTATTTGCTCCGCTCTAAAACATGACGTAGTTCGTAGCAGAGCATAAGAAATGATATCACTTTTTATGCTACGGCTCTGCTCTATGCTCTGTTTATGTTCACAGCCGGAACAGTAACAGCGCATATTTTTCGTTGCTACTGGAGTAGCAATTACATGCACATGTAATACATTTAAATTACAGACTTTGTAAAATAAATACTGCAAAGGAAGGGCTTTTTTCTTCTTAAACTAAAGAATCTCGTAAGAGCATTTCTTCGCAAAAAAATCTCATAAAATATATTCTCTTAGTGTAGTAATTCGTTCACGAAATACGCCCTTAATCTGCAACTGTATATATACTTAAGTACATACTAAATATAAAAACTAATTGATAGAACATTTTTATAAAAATAAATTTTAGCATAAAGTTATAGAAATTTAGTCTAAGATCAATGTATTGAAAGTCCTTTAATAAATTGTAGTTATGTATGTTTTTATAAAAAACACAAACTATTTTTAGCTCCTGGTTATCATTCACAAATCGCTTAAAATTTGTTACTCGACTTGAAAAGTTGCCTTACGGTCTACAAAGGTAATTTTTAAACGATTGGTGAATATTAATAGCGAGCCACATTTTTATTTCAATATGGAGTCGAATTTAGTACGTAATGGGTAATCTATTGGAGTATATAAATTTTGTCCGCATAACGGTGGCTTGTAACGGCATAAATAAAATATAGACTTTCATATGAACGGCTGGATATAAAACAAGTAAGTTCGGGTGTAAACGAACATTACATACTCAGCTGAGAGCTTTGGAGACAAAATAAGGGAAAATCACCATGTAGGAAAATGAACCTAGGGTAACCCTGGAATGTGTTTATCGTACAAATGAAAGGGGTTAATGAGTGTTTTAAAAGGGCGTGGGCCATAGTTCTATAGGTGGACGCCTTTTCGAGATATCGCCATAAAGGTGGACTAGGGGTGACTCTATAATGTGTTTGTACGATATGGGTATCAAATTAAGGGTATTAATGAGGGTTTTAAAAGGGAGTGGCCCTTAGTTGTATATGTGAAGGAATTTTCCAGATATCGACCAAAATGTGGATAAAGGTGACCCAGAACATCATCTGTCGGGTACTGCTAATTTAATTATATATGTAATACCGCCAACAGTATTCCTGCCATGATTCCAAGGGCTTTTGATTTCGCTCTTCAGAACTCTTTCATCTTCTTTTACTTAATATGGTAGGTGTCGCACACATTTTACAAAGTTTTTTCCAAAGTTATATTTTGCGTAAAAAAACCCATCCAATCACCATGTTTCATCCCTTTTTTCATATTTGGTATAGAATTATGGCATTTTTTTCATTTTTCGTAATTTTCGATATCGGAAAAGTGGGCGTGGTCATAGTCGGATTTCGGCCATATATTATACCAAGATAAAGTGACTTCAGATAAGTACGTGAACTAAGTTTAGTTAAGATATACCGTTTTTTGCGGAAGTTATCGTGTTAACGGCCGAGCGGAAGGACAGACGGTCGACTGTGTATAAAAACTGGGCGTGGCTTCAACCGCCCATTTTCACAGAAAACAGTTATCGTTATAGAATCTATGTCCCTACCAAATTTCACAAGGATTGGTAAATTTTTGTTCGACTTATGGCATTAAGAGTATTCTAGACGAATTAAATGAAAAAGGCGCCCATTTTGAAATTGTATTTTGTTGCACCATATCATTACTGGAGTCGAATGTTGACATAACTTACTTTTATACTGTAAGGATATTAAATTTTTTGTTAAAATTTGACTTTAAAAAAATTTTTTTTTTAAAAGTGGGCATGTTCGTCTTCCGGTTTCGCTAATTTTTATTTAGCACACATATAGTAATAGAAGTAACGTGCCTACCAAATTTCATCATGATATCTTCAACGACTGCCAAATTGCAGCTTGCAAAACTTTTAAATTACCTTCTTTTAAAAGTGGGCGGCGCCACGCTCATTGTCCAAAATTTTTATAATTTTCTATTTTCCGTCATAAGGTCAACACACCTACCAAGTTTCATCGCTTCATCCGTCTTTGGTAATGAATTATCGCACTTTTTCGGTTTTTCGAAATTTTCGATATCGAAAAAGTGGGCGTGGTTGTAGTCCGATTTCGTTCATTTTAAAAAGCGATCTGAGATGAGCGCCAAGGAACTTACATACCAAATTTCATCAAGATACCTCAAAATTTACTCAAGTTATCGTGTTTACAGACGGACGGACAGACGGACGGACGGACGGACATGGCTAAATGAATTTCTTTTTTCACCCAGATCATTTTGATATATGGAAGTCTATATATATCTCAATAAGTTTATGCCGATACGGATTACCGTTATGCGAACAAATTTAATATACTCTGTGAGCTCTGCTCAGCTGAGTATAATAAGAGGGAGCAAGAACCTCATTTTTTCAATTATCAATTGTTAGCCATAAACGATAGGCATCCATTCAATACCTCAATGTGTCTTGTTCAAGTCAGCCCCTTGACAAAGCGATAAGATACAAGATACAATAACGTTCCGTTTTCACTCTAAAATTCACACAGCACAGATTAGGGATATGCATATCAACCATTTCTTTGACCTTCCGCGGAAGAACCTTTGAAATAATTTGGCTTATAATACGTAAAGAGGCTGCTTTACCATTGTGGGCGAATCAAGGGAAAACTTGATTGCCAATTTTTCAACGAAGAAGGCCGCATTACTCCGAAGAGAACGTTTTATTGCCAACTTCAGCGGAGAAGAGGCTGCATAGCTTCATTAAGTATGCTTTATTGCCAAGTTCCACAAAAGTGAACTCCCTCGCATGTAAGGGAATAGCCAACGTGCGAGATGAAACCACAGCGTACCGTAAATCTCCCACGAGGGAGTCGATTCCAAGGACAGGAGATGAGACCTGTATACACGCATTATGCGATACATCATATTAGGTCACATACTCACTATTCCTGCTCTCCCCGATACTGTTTTTTTCAATCGTGACAGAGCCGCGCAAGCGATCCACGTGCCCGCATTTCTCCCCTTCGAGTTATTAACACTCAGAAATGGGAAATCTTTTACGTATAGTATACCTACTGCTTGCATATTCTACGATTAAACGACAGTGCACGGTTTGCATTTGACCTAGCTATGTTTCACAGTTTCAAATTTATTGGGTGCAAACTCGCCGCTTTCTAATGGGAGTGGCAACCACCACATATTCCTAAAGATTTATATTTTCTCAAAACCATGCTCAGTAAGAAATGAAATAAATGCACACAAACAAGAATGCTGCTCTTCTAGTCGTGTTGCAGACGATCAGCTGGTATGCTTGCAAAAGGGTATGTATGTGTGAAGGCCGAAGTTGTTCTCCGAAAAATAATCAAACTAACCTACTCAAATGTTTCACAAAAAACTTATGTTAGGGAAATGCTGGGAAAACATATAGTCTCAAATGGCAATTATCAGTTTGAGTATTCACATTTCGGAACATTTGAGAATTTTCTTTCCTTTGTTTATTAGGTAATTTTTTAAATTGCGTTATAAAACTAAAAGCAAATTTTTTTTTCAAATTGGTAAATCTCTAATTTTTAAATTCATTGGAACGGTTAGGAATCAGCATTTCTTTCTCAACTTGTACTGAAGTTGAAAATTAAAGCTTGAGACAAGTTTGAGAAAATATTTCAAAATACAAACAAAAATGTTGATCAAATTCGCACCAAGGCGATAACCTCCGGAGAGTTTTTAGACCGAGTTTCTCTTCCCATTTGTGTCATGCTCCTTTTAATTTTTCCGAACCCGCTTAGAAAAACTTTCTTTTAATTGAAAAAACTTTTTTTTTAAACACGCTTTTATTAGCTTGGCCTGTATGTAGCGGAACCTTTGAGCTTAATTTTCACCGGTTTCTAGAAATCTGATTAATTTGAAACTTTGCATACGTATCAAGGACCGATGAAAATGCATTAATGTGATGGTGTGGTGGCTAAGGTCAACGGCCATAAGGTCAATTGGCCTTATTACCACTTTGAATGGGCATAAGTTTGATTGAAACTTTGCACACGTATCAAGGCTCGATGACAATGCAATAATGTGATGGTGGGTTCACATAAGGTTAACGGACATAAGGTCAATTGAACTTATGACCACCCCAAATGGCCATAGATTTGAAACCTTGCACATAATGCGAAAAACGCATTCCTTTATTAATGATAGAAGTGGATGCATGGCACATCTACGAAAGAGCATACTGGAGCCCTTTTTAACACGCTTTTATTAGCTTGGCCTGTATGTAGCGGAATCTTTGAGTTTAATTTTCACCGGTTGCTAGAAGTCTGATTAATTTGAAACTTTGCATACGTATCAAGGACCGATGAAAATGCATGAATGTGATGGTGTGGTGGCATAAGGTCAACGGCCATAAGGTCAATTTGCCTTATTACCACTTTGAATGGCCATAAGTTTGATTGAAACTTTGCACACATATCAAGGCTCGATGACAATGCATTAATATGATGGTGTGTTGACATAAGGTCAACGGTCATAAGGTCAATTGGCCTTATTACCACTTTGAATGGCCATAAGTTTGATTGAAACTTTGCACACGTATCAAGGGTCGATGACAATGCATTAATGTGATGGTGGGGTGACATAAGGTTAATAACGGACATAAGGTCAATTGAACTTATGACCACCCCAAATGGCCATAGATTTGAAACCTTGCACATAATGCGAAAAACGCATTCCTTTATTAATGATAGAAGTGGATGCATGGCACATCTACGAAAGAGCATACTGGAGCCCTTTGTTAACACGCTTTTATTAGCTTGAACTGTATGTAGCGGAATCTTTGAGCTTAATTTTCACCGGTTTCTAGAAGTCTGATTAATTTGAAACTTTGCATACGTATCAAGGACCGATGACAATGCATTAATATGATGGTGTGTTGACATAAAGTTAACGGCCATAAGGTTAATTGGCCTTATTACCGCTTTGAATGGCCATAGGTTTGATCTGCCGACCCTTGGCAATTTCGGCGAAAGACCGTGTCCAGCCTCCCTGCGTCTTGGCCCTTTTCGGTGCCGTGGGGTTGGATTCATCTATGGACCGTGGCGTTTCGAGGTTTCATCACTCTCGACTAAAACTTTTAAAATTATTTGATATAAAAAATTAAAAATAAATAATAGTTAAAAAAAACTAAAAAAAAAAACACGCTTTTATAGCAAACCGAACTAAAATATAGAAAATAAATTTCAATTAAAAAGAGTTTATATAACAGTAGTAGTACGTTAAACAATCGTTTATAGTTAATCACCTCAAAATAAAATTATAATAAAATTTAAGTTATTAACAGAATAATTTAATTCAGAGTAAAAAGCGTGGGGTGCATTTGACTACATTTCATATCTTTCCTCTCAGATAGTTGCCAATAGAATGATTGTAACATTCAATATCAAGCACCCCACGCTTTTTACTGTGAATTAAATTATTCTGTTAATAACTTAAATTTTATTATAATTTTATTTTGAGGTGATTAACTATAAACGATTGTTTAACCTTCTACTACTGTTATATAAACTCCTTTTAATTGAAATTTATTTTCTATTTTTTAGTTCGGTTTGCTATAAAAGCGTGTTTTTTTAGTTTTTTTAAACTATTATTTTTTTCAATTTTGATGTTGCTTTGCCCGTGGCGTGAACTCAGGGTCTGCGGTGTGGTAGGCGGAGCACGGTACCACCACACCACGGCGGCCGCCAAAGTAAGTAAAATTTAATTTTGCAACATTTGGAAGTTGTCCTTTTATGGGAAGTTTGCTCATATGTTTGGCATAGCTGCCCAAGCAATTGCTTAGCAACACAACCCTTTTAAAATCCACATGTGCCAATGCACCAATTCATATTGCAGTATTGGCCAGTAGTTATGTATAAGCAAAGATAGTGGTGGCAACAATAAAAAATCTAGCACCAGCTTTGGCAAAGGTCGCTCAGCTCACGCCGACTATTGATGGTCAGCTTCAAACCAAGTTAATAAATGTACGGCCCGGTTTTCAGTACAAGTTCAACTCGGTTTGTCAGTTAAACTACGCTTAAATTTATTATGCAGTTTTTCAGTCTACTTTAACTGAAGTTTAAGCTGAGCTTAAGCGGCCGAACTGGCAGGGTTAAACTCTAGTTAACCTATGAGTTATTTGCGTTCGAAATGGCGTCGAATATACCCAACAAGCATTTGGGGTTGAATACCATTAGATCTCATGATATGTAGCTAGGCATACTTCTAAAATCTAACCAGTTGGTTCGAAACAGTGACTCAACTCGAGAATATAGCGCACTCAGCAAAAAAGGGAATTTTTATAGCAAAAAATGCTATTACTTAAGTTAAAAAAAAAAATAATTCCTAACTTGTGGTTTTCTCACTGTACTCAGATGTAAGATTCGATACTACAGTATTTTCACAAAAATAAAATATATATAACTTATTTTTGATAAATTACGCTTCATTACTGCTATCCACCAGATGTTTATTTCTCACAATAAACAGCTGCTGGTTTTGCTGATACCACCTTGGCATTTTTTTTTTTCAACTCCACCTCAACTCGATATCCAATGTAGGATATGAACTGGAGAAATGTGTTGGATATTCGTTTGAGAACTGTAAATTTCCCAACATCTCCCAAAGGTTGGATAAAAATTTGATAATGATAATAGCGTTGGAAATCAACTCGAGAACTCTAAATGTTACAAAATGTCTCAAAGGTTGGATAGTGATTGGAGAATGAAGTTGGATATCAAGTCGAGAACTATCTGGTTTAAGAATAATTAAATAATTATGTTGGATATCACCTCCGGAACTAGATATATATTTCGCTGGAGAGTTTTTTCCATGTTTGTTGGGTAAGCAACATCGAGCTGTTACCGTACCTACAAATTATCTAGTTAATAAAAAACCAATGTTGTCGTACAAAAAAACCTCCCCAAAGGCGGCCTTAAACGGTGACTGTAAAACTGCTCAGTAGTTTAACTGGAGTTTAAATATGACTAGAGTGTAAGCAATCTTAGTTTAAGCTTAGCTTAACCAACTACTGAAAAACCGGGCTTAAGAAGTATCTATAAATGTCTAGTTGAAAAGCACTTAATGTTGCCTATATTTATCATACAACTGCAAAAACAAAAACAAAAAAATTATTTAGTATAAAAATGATAATTAGTCACTTACGGTTTATAAAGTGTGCTTGTGGTCTTGTAATAATAAAAGTATTAGCATGTAAAAAAAATTTAGTCGAAAATTGCAATCGAAATGACACATCTTTCTTCGCGGTATGTGGGAATCCAGATTATAAACATGAGGTTTGTGTAAGCGTAAGGTTGCCTTTGCAACGGGTATGCTGCATGGGGGATACAGAATGCAAGCGTAGCGTAGGTATAAGCGTTGGGCGTGGAATTCGTATGCTACACTGAGGAAATGTAAGCGCTTAATGTGTTAACAATGTATTATCGAGGAGTTATCGGTTTGTTATCGGCGGTTTATAGGCGTGTTATACATTTCTTATCGACGAGTTATCGGTGGGTTATAGATGCAGTATCGACGAGGTATAGACGAGTAATCGATTTTCTATCTTGATATAAGTGATATAAATTTGCTATCGATAACAAAGACTATCGATATATTATCAAACATTTACTGATTTCATATTGTAATCCATAACTTATTTTTATCCTAGTGTTACCAATTTGTTATCGGCGTGTTGTCAATTAGGCATGGATATGTTATCCGAAAGAGATGGATTTGACGTTATCGAAAATTTATCGATTATAATTCGAAAAATTATCGATACGACGCAAATATATCAATTATGAATCGAAAAGTTATAGATTTGTTATCGGAGTGTTACCATATTAATATCATTGTGTTATCGATTCGTTATTGAAAATTAATTGATTTGTGCTTAGAAAGATATCGATTCTATATCTAAAAGTTATAGATTTCATTTTGGTGTGTTACTTAATTTCGGATTCTTATCGATTTGTTATCAACGACTCTTCGGTTTGTTATGAAACATATTCCGATAACAAGCAGATAAGAAACCAATAAAAAGCCGAAGCCTCGGCGATAACAAGCCGTTAACAAACGGCGATAATAATTCGCTATTGATAATAAGCCGATAATAAAACCAAAACTTGTCGGTATCGGTTAAAGCCGACGAAGCTCTTCTGAAAAAGGCCAAAATCATTTGTTTCTGACAACTTTACGCCGGTTGTGGCTTAATTTCAACTCCTGTGCGATCCGTTTCTTTTTAAAAATTTTTGAGTCATTATACTCAGTTGAGCCGAGCTTACAGAGTATATTAACTTTGATTGGATAACGGTTGGTTGTACAGGTATAAAGGAATCGAGATAGATATAGACTTCCATATATCAAAATAATCAGGATCGAAAAAAAATTTGATTGAGCCATGTCCGTCCGTCCGTTCGTTAAAACGATAACTTGAGTAAATTTTGAGGTATCTTGATGAAATTTGGTACGTATGTTCCTGAGCACTCATCTCAGATCGCTATTTAAAATGAACGATATCGGACTATAACCACGCCCACTTTTTCGATATCGAAAATTTCGAAAAACCGAAAAAGTGCGATAGATCATTACCAAAGAGAGATAAAGCGATGAAACTTGGTAGGTGAGTTGAACTTATGATGCAGAATAGAAAATTAGTAAAATTTTGGACAATGGGCGTGTCACCGCCCACTTTAAAAAAAAGGTAATTTAAAAATTTTGCAAGCTGTAATTTGGCAGTCGTTGAAGATATCATGATGAAATTTGGCAGGAACGTTACTCCTATCACTATATGTACGCTTAATAAAATTAGCAAAAACGGAGAAGGAACACGCTCACTTTAAAAAAAAATTTTTTTTAAGTAAAATTTTAACAAAAAATTTAATATCTTTACAGTATATAAGTAAATTATGTCAACATTCAATTCCAGTAATGCTATGGTGCAACAAAATAAAAAAATAAAAGAAAATTTCAAAATGGGCGTGGCTCCGCCCTTTTTCATTTAATTTGTCTAGGATACTTTTAATGCCATAAGTCGAACAAACATTTACCCATCCTTGTGAAATTTGGTAGGGGCTTAGATCTAGGACGATAACTGTTTTCTGTGAAAAAGGGCGGAATCGGTTGAAGCCACGCCCAATTTTTATACACAGTCGTCCGTCTGTCCTCCCGCATAGCCGTTAACACGATAACTTGAGCAAAAATCGACATATCCTTACTGAATTCAGTTCACGTACTTATCTGAACTCACTTTATCTTGGTAAAAAAATTTACGAAATCCGCCTGACCACGCCCACTTTTTCGATATCAAAAATTACGAAAAATGAAAAAAATGCCATAATTCTATACCAAATACGAAAAAAGGGATGAAACATGGTGATTGGATTAGTTTTTTGACGCAAAATATAACTTTTGAAAAAACTTCGTAACATGGGTGTGACACTTACCATATTAAGTAGAAGAAAATGAAAAAGTTCTGCAGGGCGAAATAAAAAACCCTTGAAATCTTTGGCAGGTATTACATATATAAATAAATTAGCGGTATCCAACAGATGATGTTCTGGGTCACCCTGGTCCACATTTTGGTCGATATCTGGAAAACGCCTTCACATATACAACTACCACCACTCCCTTTTAAAACTCTCATTAATACCTTTAATTTGATACCAATATCATACAAACACATTCTAGAGTCACCCCTGGTCCACCTTTATTGCGATATCTCGAAAAAGCGACCACCTGTAGAACGAAGACCCACTCCCTTTTATAAATACTCATTAACACCTTTCATTTGATACCCATATCGTACAAACAAATTCTAGGGTCACCCCTGGTCCACCTTTATGGCGATATCTCGAAACGGCGTACACCTATGGAACTGAGGATCACTCCCTTTAAAAATACTCATTAAAACCTTTCTTTTGATACCCATATTGTACAAACAAATTCTAGGGTCACCCCTGGTCCACCTTTATGGCGATATCTCGAAACGACGTCCACCTATGGAACTGAGGATTACTCCCTTTAAAAATACTCATTAAAACCTTTCTTTTGATACCCATATTGTACAAACAAATTCTAGAGTCAACCCTGATCCACCTTTATGGCGATATCCCTAATAGAACTATGGCCCACTCCCTCATAAAATACTCTTTAATGCCTTTCATTTGATACACATGTCATACAAACACATTCCAGGGTTTCCCTCGGTTCATTTTCCTACATGGTTATTTTCCCTTATGTTGCCACCATAGCTCTCAACTGAGTATGTAATGTTCGGTTACACCCGAACTTAACCTTCCTTACTTGTTTTAAATTTAAAATTAAGTGAATCAGTACATCTACTAGTGCTTGAACTAAAAAAGAGGTGATAAAAAAATGTTTTCTTTATACATACCTGTTTCACTAATAGACGAGGCTCTGGCGACCCCAAGCTCCTCATGGAACTTGGATGTGGGGAGGGAGGGATGGCATGGCCTGAAGTTTAATGTGGCCATATAAATCGTTCCCGAGATGGTCGGGCCAGCATCTTAATGGTGCTGTGTTACAGGAGCGTACCGGATCTGTATCCGGCAAAGGACCATCACCTCGATAATACTCCCCAAAGCCTTTGGGGAGCAACCTTATCGCTACAACAACAACAACAAAAACAACAACATTACCTCAAGCGCATACTTTTATTATTTTATTGTTAACTTTTTGTTAATTTTCAATGAAAATATAGTGTTTTCTCTATTTAATTTGCTAAGAATTCAAGTTCAGTACTTAATTTTGAGGGTTGTTTTTTTTTGTCGAGGGTTTTGCAAGTT
The DNA here is from genome assembly GCF_040869045.1 of Eurosta solidaginis. Classification (NCBI taxonomy): domain Eukaryota; kingdom Metazoa; phylum Arthropoda; class Insecta; order Diptera; family Tephritidae; genus Eurosta; species Eurosta solidaginis. Next base: position 260,718,099 of record NC_090320.1, on the reverse strand, counting down.
TGCTCCCGTATAAAACCCACCAAGTTTTGAAATTAAATAGGCTACAAAACAGCCTACTCGAAAATATTATAAAAAGCGGATTCATGAGGACGGCTATCTTCGCCGATTGAAAGAAAAAGGAGGCGGAAAGTAAGGCTGAAGATGGAGAGGCGGTAGAAACATAGGGTAGTTTAGAGGGAAAGTAAGTAGGAAATATAGGTAGCTGAAGAGACCATGTATGGGAAAAGGAAGGGGTATATACAGCGATAGAAAAATCTTAAAAAATTTGAAGCTGATGTTCGCGCAGGACAACCCCTGACAGACCTGCTGTTTTTTATTTCAAAGCAATATCTGCTTATCTTTACCCAAAAGAGAACAGCCGAAACTCAGTTGCTCCCCACTGCATGCATTTTATCGGGAAATAATACAACAAATATACTTTCGCATACGTTGTTATATTTGCAGCCATTGCAACCAACATTCGTGCATAATCGGTTTTATGGCGCTTGCTCACTGCCATAACGTAAGGCTCGTATGCACTCATCCATACGGTCATACATGTATATACCAACCGAACCGTAAAGAGCCCCAAAAATATAGATATGATCATAACAGCAGTCAAAATAGTAATGGTCATGGTGACGATATGACTGAATACTGGAACTGAGATAAAATTGGAGATGATAACAGAGGCATTGTTGTTGGCAACATTGTAGACAGAAGCGTAGTCATCAGCAGCGACGTTAACAGTGGCAGTGGCAATGCCGATGGCATTTATTGTTTCATCAAGGAGTATGTAGTAGATGTAGGTAAGTTGGTGCCGGCGGAAGAGAGGCGTGCGACGTGGGGTCGTTGCCATCAACTACAACGACTACTACATACGACGACACGGCGACAAAGAAATATATTCATTCATACATACTCGTATATAAATATATTTTGCAAAAGTTAAATAAAAAACAGAGTAACAAAACATAAAGTGCTTCGTACACGATTACCGGCATTGGCGTACACGACAGTTGGAGCAGTCTATAGATGTGTGTAAGAGCACTAACACGACTGTCGACCGTGGTCTCCAGTCTATGCTGACTAACACAGACAAGACATATGTATGTATGTACAGTAGCGGTCAAATAAATGTTAGAATAATTAAAGTTCAGTGTGCTTGGAACACACAACTTCTTGAAAGCTTGAATCCTTTGACTCACTTTTGGTTTCTTCTTGGAGATTGGGCTTGATTTGCAGAATGGCTGCTGAGATTTTCTATGAAGGCTCTGGCCATACAATTTCACTAAAAATGCTCTTGGACAAAATTATATAAAAACGGCATGGAGACAACATAGAATAAAAATTCGGTTCCTTAGAATATGCAACATTTCTTAAGGTTTTTCTTAATGAGTAATGATTGTTAATAAACGTTGATAGCAGAGAAAATTTAAGTTAAAAAGAATCTCTAACCACAAATAGTAATGGAAGGTGTCAAAATGGTCATAAGCAATCCACCACATTACCTACCGGAAGATTATCAAAAACGTTTATTTTAATGATCACCGTTTGTGAAAAAATAACCTCACACCGATAGGAGGTTGAAATTTGCATGAGAACTTTTGAGCGCTTTTTGCTGATTTGGGCCGATGACCGCATTCCATTTTTAAATAACAATAGCTCTTAAAAGGTAAATGGATTATTTATCTACATATGAGCAGGGCAGTCCAAGGTATGCAAATATTTAATATGACTCGTAACCATTAAACCAATTAAATATGCATACATTTCACAAAAGAAAAAAAAAATGAAGTTTCAGCTTTGTATACTATTTTCGCATATTTTATAAGAAATGCATATTTCTGGCGGTCGCCGTGGTGTGGTGGTAGCATGTTTCGTCTACTACACTGAAGATACTGGGCTCGACTCCCGGTCAAAGTAATATCAAAAATTTAGCAGCAAGTTTTTGCAAGAAGAAAAAAAGGTTTTCTGAGCGGGGTCGCCCTTCGGCAGGGATTTGGCAAACAACTCGAGTGTATTTTTGCCATGAAAAGATTCTCAGTGAAAACACATCTACCTTGTAGATGCAGTTCGGAGTCAGTGTAAAAAATGTAGGTCCCATCCCTCCAATTAGTAAGATAAATTGAAAGCAGCACGACGCGAATTGGAAGAGAAGAGAAGCTCGACCTAAAATCTCTTCGGAGGTTATCGAGCGTTGTATTCATTTATTTATTTCTGCATACTTTGCAATTAATTCTTATTTCTAAGCACATTTGCTGCTTATTTATAGCAGTTAGAGCTAAAATATAAGTTTTAGTAAAGCATCAATATGACCTTCGCGCATCAAGGTAAAGATATGGGTAAAATCAAGGTAAGGTGTAGAAAATGTTTGTTTATATTTATTTATTTATTTATTTATTTATTATTTAAAGTCGACGACAAACTATGTTCGACTGCATAATATAAAAGATATATAAATATACAACTCAAAAGATAAAATTTAAGATATATCGAGATTTCAACAATGTTATATTACAAACAAAGAAATATTAATGAACATTACTTTTTAATTTCAGAATATAATAATAATAAGAAATATGAGCAGAAATAAGATCTTATGCCGAAATTTTATACTGGCGGAATGCATCAGATTCCGCTCAGCATGATTTCGGAATGCAGTGGATTCCAATCTTCCTGTTGGAATGCAACAAGATTCAAATCAGCATGTCATGGGAATCCGGCAGTGCTAAGAGTAGTGTAATGAGGATACACCATCACAAGGCATCAAAAAGTAGCATGACCTGTGTTGTTGGAATGAACCGGATTCCAATCAGCTCGATGCCTGAACCATAAGATTATACTGCCGGAATGCATACGATTCCGGTCAGTGACTCATGAAAAAGCATGTTTTTTACGTTGTTGGAATGCACCAGATTCCAATCAACACAGTACTGTCTTGTTCCTTCTTAATGATACATGTTGATAAATGTTCCTCCATCCTTAAGCGAGATAGTTCCTGTTTTTTATGGAAGGAATAAAATGCTGGAAAATTAAATTAGCTTGTATCTCTTAAATTAGATAGGCAAGTATTGCATTACGTATAGTGGCAAAAGTACATTCAAGATTGATACAGCTATACAAGTCATTGTAGTGCGCGCACCAGATAAGAAGAGAATTATTTTTAGCAAAGTTTCGTCGACAAAGGGGTAAATAGAAAGGAACGTAGTGTCTGGATACTCTAGGGGGAACCGCAAAAAACAAGCGGCTGAGGAGGTCCGCAGAATCAATTTCTCCAATAATGAGCTTATGGATGAACAATACCCCCAGTAATATTCTCCGATTTTCCAGAGTGGGTAGGTTAATAAGAAGAAGTCTACTTCTGTATGGAGGAAGGTGGAGACTTGAGTCCCAATTAAGGCCGCGCAATTCAAATATCAAAAATTGCTTTTGAACTGACTCAAGACGCTTTATATGCTTTTGAGAAAGAGGGGACCAAACGCATGGGCAATACTCGAGTACTGGACGAACCAGCGATGTGTAAAGAACCTTAGTGAGATACGGATCATCGAACTCTTTAGCCCATCTTTTAACAAATCCAAGTAAACCCAACGCTTTGTTGGCTATAGATGAAATATGCATGTTAAAATTCAATTTCGGATCAAAAAGGACACCTAGATCATTTGCAATAGATATACGCTCCAAAGGCGTACCATCTATTACATAAGATTTCAATGCTGGCTTCACTCGGTGAAATGTCATATGCTTACATTTAGAGCAATTTAAAGCTAGTAAATTTGTTGTGCACCAACATTGGAACGAGTCCAAGTCGGCCTGAAGAAGATCCAAGGAACTCAAATCGGTAGGACAGTAAGTGTAGCAAATTTTTACATCATCCGCATACATTATAGTATGGGAATATAATATTGTCTGTGGCAAGTCATTAATGAAAAGGGCAAAGAGCAAAGGGCCTAGATGACTTCCCTGGGGTACGCCGGAGGAAACTCCGAACGATTCCGACAGATTGCACTTGAACAGGACTTTTTGGGTCCGGTTAGAAAGATAGCTTTTCAGCCACATTAATAGGTGAAATGGAAAGCCCAGTAAATCAAGCTTATGAATAAGCAACTCATGGTTGACGGTATCAAATGCTTTGCTGAAGTCCGTGTAGATGACATCCGTTTGCTTGTTCGCTAAAAATCCTTCATGTAGGTGATATGCTTGCATTGAGTTTTTGTGTTATTTCGCTCATATCGACTCCACCACGTACCTTGCTTCCACATTATTCTATAGTGTAGTGACTATACTTACGCTCTCATTCATTATTACTTTATACAGCATACCAATACTACACACTACGTCTACACTTATACACATTCTAGGACTCCATACACTACATATACCATTATTAAACATTTCGTATATGCTAACACATTCCCTAGTACTTCACATAGTATATACATATATGTGTATATCGGTATTACAACCTACGCCTGCTTTACTTTCTACATACATACATATATCCACAATATATCACATATAAATACTAATCTTACGCTTACGTTTACGCTTACAGCTACACCTTACGCTTACTCTCAGGATTCCTCTATACCGTGAGCAAGGATGCTCACACATGATTACAATTGCGGTAATTATTTCATTTTTTTTTTCGGCTGTGCCGAAGACTTCATACCTTTCATGAGTGGGGCTGAACAATAATCTTATCCCATTCGTAATCTCCCAATAATCGGATGTATAAGATAAGAAATATATAGTGAACAGATCTACATACCTAAACGATTTTTAACATAAATATAAAATAAAAAATAGGTAGGTACTTTGTGTGAGGATGCAAAGCTTCACGTTTTTTGTAGTCTGCATGTAAAAACTTTGACTACGAATCACGTATTTCAAAAATATATGACGTAAACGTAACTATTTGATGAAATTTGATGAATTTTGAAGCTTCTATCCGTAAAAAAGGGGCAAAAATGAGAGTTTATATGAATTATATAATATATACACCACCGATCTCTATGATTTTTTCAGACAACAATATATGCTATATACGTAAGCATTCGGTGAAATTTGAAGCTTGTAGCTGTTAAAATTGGGCTAAAATTGCGAAAATATATATTATTGAAATGTTATCGTAAACCTAAGTTCAGCAGCTCTGTTATTAACATTGATAAAGAATGTTACGCATACGCCATGTTGCATAAATATTCTATTTCAAATTTTCAGCAAATTCAGGCTAAGTTCAGGTGTAACCGAACATTACATACTCAGCTGAGAGCTTTGGAGGCAAAATAAGGGAAAATCACCAAGTAGGAAAATGAACCTAGGGTAACCCTTGAATGTGTTCGTATGACATGGGTATCAAATGGAGGGTATTAAAGAGTATTTTAAAAGGGAGTGGGCCTTAGTTCTATAGATGAACGCTTTTTCGAGATATCGCCATAAAGGCGGACCAGGGGTGACTCTAGAGTGTGTTTGTACGATACGGGTATCAACTTAAAGGTATTAATGAGGGTTTTTAAAAGGAGTGGCCCTTAGTTGTAAAATGTGGACCAGGGTGACACAGATCATCGTATGTCGGGTACCGCTAATTTATTTATATATGTAATACCACGAACAGTTTTCCTGCCATGATTCCAAGGGCTTTTGATTTTGCCCTGCAGAACTTTTTTATTTTCTTTAAATTTCTTTTCATTAATATGGTAGGTGTCACACCCATTTTACAAAGTTTTTTCTAAAGTTATATTTTCGTCAAAAAACCAATCCAGTCACCATGTTTCATCCCTTTTTTCGTATTTTGTACAGAATTATGGCATCTTTTCATTTTTCGAAATTTTCGATATCGAAAAAGTGGGCGTGGTTATAGTCCGATTTCGTTCATTTTAACTAGCGATATAAGATGAGTGAACTTACGTACCAAATTGCATTAAGATACCTCAAAATTTACTCGAGTTAACGTGTTTACGAACATACGGACGGACGGACATGGCTAAATTTATTTCTTTTTTCGCCCAGATCATTTTGATATATAGTCTATATCTATCTCGATTAGTTTATGCCGTTACGGGGTACCGTTATGCGAACAAAATTATTATTCTCTGTGAGCTCTGCTCACCTGAGTATAAAAATGTGTGTTTAAAATTGATGTAATCAAACCTAAGTTCAGCAGCTCTGTTATTAACATTGATAAAGAATGTTACGCATACGCCATGTTGTACAAATATCCTATTTAAAATTTTCAGCATATTCAAAACTTTTATTCATTGTGGACAAAACAAGTGTGATATATTATCCGTCAACTGCCTGACAAGATGTTCAAGATGGCTAATTTTTCGCGTTTTGACATCGTTTTGACAGGATGTTCAATATGGCGGCGCAAACGGCCGGCTATCTTCAGCGGTAGAGCTGGATTCGATTGGATTTTTTGGAGAATCGATTTTTTCGATTCGATTCTCAAAAAAAATCGATTTACTGGATTAAATCGAGCTGAAAATAGTTGATTGTTGCTCAATTGTTTACCAAGGTTGTACCGCTAAAAAAGCTCGGCAGTTTCTTTTTCGCTTCGTTGACTGGGGCTCTTTGGCAATATCAAGGAGTACCACAGCGTAATTCACTGGTTCCTCCCATCGAAATGAGATTGATAGTGTATTCCATACCTAAATATGTTTCTGTGTTTTTTCCATATATTCCAATTTTGTGCGCAGACATTTCTTTAGTTAGTTCTGCCTTCTCTAGAATTTTAGCTTAGAAATCACAAGGAAAACAACTTTTGACTAAAATTCTCTATTAATCACTCATCATAGCTGCGGTATCGAGAGTCGATTGCATGACCCATGGAAGACCTCCGCCAAGAAGACTTGACCTCCCTTGGTACGCGCAATTGGTGTCAGTTATGTTGAAGCCGGGATAGCTAGGCTGACTTGCGCAACTGCAATGCCAAAATCTCCTAGGCGGAAAAGCGCCAATTGTTGGTGATGATAAAATTTCTTCATATTTCTTCTTTTACTCAAAGCCACCAACATAATGGCGTATAGTCATAGTTCATGGTTTTTAAAAAACTCCAGCTTTTTGAAAATTTAAACACTATTTTATTTGGTCTGTGAATACGCGCCAATAAAGTTGAATTTATATAAAAAATTACAACAAATATATTTTCTGCACCTTATTGTCAATAAATATGAAATAGGTATAGTTGCTGAAAGATGATCAAAACTCCGAAGGTTAAAAAATCGAACGATTCTAAAAAGAAAATCGATTCGTCATTTCTTAAAAAAAGATCGATTGAATCGATTATAAATCGAATCGAATCCAACTCTATTCAGCGGGTGATTGATTGAGATGCAGGATGAGGGCACGATAGTCACTTTAAAAATCAGGTTATCAGTTCTATTTGCAATTTTGACGTCTATGCCCAAGATATTACACTTGTCTTAACCACAATGCTTTTATTCTACTAAATTCTCCGAAATATGGTGCTTGTAACAACTATTTGCCCACTAGTGTAAGGATGTATGAATACGCCGCATGAATTAGAAAAAAAAACTTTGGGTAGCTTTTTAGCTCTCCGAATGCGAAAAAATATAGTAGATATATGTATGTTCGTATGCATATAGTGTGTACTTTGACTATATATGTATGTGTATGTATGTATATAAAAAAGTCGAGCCACAGCACGATTGTGCATAGTGTGTGTAGGTTTGTAAGTATGTGCATGTGTACAAATCAGTCTGCAAGTGGAGAAACCACGCGAAGCTTATTACTTCTAGCTATATATATATGAATGTATATTATGTATACATGTATATGTATATGCATGTAATAGCGGATGATATAAAAAATATTTTAATGGCAAATAAGCTAACGGCTGCCGGTTTGCTTTTCATTGAACAACGACACCGAGCAACACTCATTTGATCAGACACAGCCGGTCTGGACGGTTCGTCTTAAAAATTGTCGCACAACAATATCAATATACATAGTATAAAAGGGAGGACAGCTACTATATAGCCAAAAATATATTTATAAAATAAAAGAGAGGAGTTTACAGCTGATTTTTTGAGACTGTGTAGAGCACATACGACATGTAGTGGAATAAAAGTCAAGTTATAATAAATAAAATAAAATAATAATAAGGCAGATAGGAGCATGAGCTAAACAGATGGTCGGTCAGCAAGCCTAGTATCTAAGTACTTATTCATTTTCAACTACAACGCAAAGCGACAAAGACCATAGTGTACAAGTACAAGTGTGTTGACTTATCTGTCAAGCATTCTGACAGGCACTCGCTGGATTCGGAATGACAGCGAATTCAAAATGGATACCATTACCGAGTGCGCCGAATGATTGAAAAATTGAAAAAGTCGATACGATTGGTAGTCAAAAATGTTGTCGTTGAGACCAAAAATGCGACTCTAGACCTGAGATTTCCATCAGGTGAGCGAGGCTGTTTGTATTTTTGACGTTTATCGCTTAGTGAACACACTTGGTATAGGTACACTATGACAAAGACGTACGCGGCATGACAACCAGCTGATTTGGCGAACCGGCAAATATTTATAGAGCGAATTTTCAACGAAGCAGACGAAGTTATAAAGATTTGAACAAAGAAACATGAAACGAAACTAATATAAAGGAAGCATGGAATTAAATATTCATTTTATATGGCGTGGCAATTGTCTGAAAAGCCATGCTGCAGACAGAAGGACGGGCATCTGAAGGTATGAAGATGGTGGCGTAATAATTTGTGAAAAATATACCGACTACTTCAGCGCAATAGCAAGTTATTTAAAATTTTCAACAAAAACAAGCAAATCGCACCATTTTTCAACAAAACCAAGATAACAATATTGGAAAATTTTTAGATAATTTTTGTTGCTATGTGCATATGTACATGAGTGCGTGCGTGTATAATTTTATTTGTACTAATTGTTATCGTCAACGTCGTCATATGACGGATGACGGCAGCAGCAATGCGGCAAAATGACATAAGACAAATGGCAAAAAGCTATTGTGCACTATGTTAAATTATTCTCTAATGTACATATATTTAAGCATACATGCATAAATATAAGTGTGAACTCAAATGATATATGTATGTATATGGACAGCGACGTCAGTTTTCTTTGTAGATACGTGACTGTGAGTTTAGCTCATACAAATAACAATAAAAAAGTACATATAAAATTAAAGACAAAAACTTGTGCATGTGCGTGAGTGTGTGTTGGTGCGCGTGTAAGTAAAGTAATGAAGAAAAAGCCACAAGGTAGATGAGTAGTAAAGCAATTCAAAGACAATTCGATCGGAAATGCACTTCGACGGACCGGAAGTAGCAGCTAAACTATTGGAATTGTGATATTCAACGAGGCTGAGCTTCAGCTAAAAGACTGTAGTGTAATATACAGTGAATGAACCAGAAGACATTTACAAAAAAAAAAAAATAAGTAAAAACAATTTATAATAACTAAAAGTGTTAGATTTACATATCTGAATTGAAGCAAGCGACAAAGTCAAAGAATTTTTAACGGAAACGGACAATTTGCGTGAGCATAAACCTAGTGGATAAAAAAAAATAAACACACAGCCGCAGTGAGTCTTTACATTATTCACAATATTAATAATTTTGTTGTTTTATAGGCGTATTGATTTGTAAGATCGAGGGTTCGGCCTTACAAAAAAAAAAAAAAACATGACAAAAACTTGTGTTAAGGCCTTGAGCTCAATTCGACCCCGCGATTTACACAATTTATTTCAGTTAGTTTCAGCCGCTACGTGACATTAATACACACAGAATATGACAACAAAATTATTAAATTGGCAAATATTTTTTTCCAAAAATTTAATTTTTATGAAAAATATTCAAAACTTTTCATATTTTTGAAGCAAATATTTGTGTATTTTTTTTTACTAAAAAGTGCACTTAATTTTTCAAAGATGAATATTAAAAAAAAATTATAAAATATTATTTCGAAAATATTAAAATTTCTGCATTTTTTCCACAAAATCACATTTTTTTAAACATTGCCAAATCTCAATGTGTTTTCGTTTATTTTATTTTTAGAGGTTTAAGAACGATATTCCAAAAAATTAAAATTGTCTTTAATTAAAAACTCAAATTTTTTTGCGATTTTTATTTATTTTTCTTTAATGGAAACTTTTCATATTTTTGCAGCAATTTTTTGTGTTTTGTTTGTTATATTTTTTACTAAAAAGCGCACGTAATTTTTCAAAGATGAATATTAAAAAAAAATCGTAAAATAGGTATTATTTCGAAAATATTAAAATTTCTGCATTTATTATACAAAAACAAACTTTTCATATTTTTGCAACAAATTTTTGTTTTTAAAAGTTGCATTACATCATAAAATATTATTTCGAAAATATTAAAATTTCTGCACTTTTTCCACAAAATCACATTTTTTTAAAAATTGCCAAAACTTAATATGTTATCGTTTTTTTTATTTTTAGAGATGTTTAAGAAAGATGTGCCAAAAAATAAAAATTTTCCTTAATTAAAATCTTAGATTTTTTTGCAATTTTTTTAAATTTTTTTTTTTAATTTTATTTTTTCAGACATTTTTTGTGTTTAAAAGTTGCATTAAATTAAGTGTAGTTTTTACTAAAAAAATTACTTAATTTTTCAAAGATGAATATAAAAAAAAACATAAAATATTACTTGGAAAATATTAAAATTTCTGCACTTTTTCCATAAGATCACATTTTTTTAAACATTGTCAAAACTTAACGTGTTTTCGTTTTTTTTGAGAGTGGCTTAAGTACGATATGCCAAAAAATAAAAATTTTCTTTAATTAAAAACTGAGATTTTTTGCAACTTTTCTTTATTCTTTTTTTCTTTATTATTAGGTTTTGTGATATTTTGTTTTAAAGAATTTTATTACATTGACTTTGTTTTTTTTAAATTGTATTTCACTTAAAAGGGCACTAAATATTGAATAAACTTTTAAAAATTGATAAATTGATTGTTGTAACAGTTTTTTTTTAATTGAATGCGATACCTTTTGTTCTTATTTCATTTAATATTCATAAGACTATAAAAATGTATCAAAATGTCGAAACTAACTAAAAATACATAAAAAGAAATATTGAAAATTCTAGAATGAAGTAGATACTCGTTCACACTTTTTATTTTTGTTCACATTGAAGCTCAACGAAGAAAAACGGAAATTTTTATTGCATGTTCTGAACGAATGGGAACAACCATTATAGGAAACGCAAAATAAATAAAAAAAAAACAAATGTCGAGGCAAAGCGAATTAAATATAATAATGATTCTGATTCTGATTTAAAAATGATTCTGAACTTATCCCAAAATGGTCCCGTGATACTCACAAAACTAACCAGTAATGCCCCAGAAGAGATACCGATATGTTTCCGAAATAGGTCTGAAGTTATCCCAAAACCGTACAGAAAACAGTTCAGTATTCCTGAAATGTTCTCAAATATGGTTGCTGTATGATCCTAAAAATATACCCTTAGGAAACGAATTATAACTTGATGTTATCCCAAAAAACTAAAAATAGGTCCGGATCATAACCTATATAATTCAGCAAGGGTTCTGAAATAAATCTACCAAGCCAAGCAGGGTGCTTTAGCAGCATTTTATGGCCCAGAGCCCTTCTGTGAATTCACAAGGACACAAACTGTGGAAATCATAAGTAACTGGAGAACAAAGCAGTTCAGACGACGCTAGATTGGATGCTCATGGCAAAGGAAGGACAAATGTTGTATACTTCCTGCAACGAGAGTATCAGCCAAATTCATTAAACTAAGCAGAGAAGACCCAAGACACTCAGTTGGTAATAAACGGGACACTGTAGTTGACGATGTCATCTAAGTAAGTTAAATCCATCGGATACCCAGTAGCTTTTGTAAGCTGGAGAAACGTCAGCTTACATTCTTCACGAATGCGTCGCTCTGGCAAGATAGATATTCTCTCATCTAGGTGGCGTGACTCTTAATACCTTCGTGAAATGGATTAAAAAGCTTGAAGAGGTACTTAAATACATTATACTCATTCACATACACTAATGGGCTGAAAGGTCAAGCAGATGGATGTAGTATCAGAAACCGCAACCACGTTGGCCCGAAATAAAAGCTCACTTTTTCCCAGAGCAGAAGAAATGATCCCGAAAACTGCTCCGAGCTGCCCCATAGTTTAATAATTAAATAGTTCTTCAGCGATTAAAAATTGTATTACAGATCCAGCACGAGCTGAACCCAAATATAAATATAGTTTCAAAATTATCCCAAAAACAGTACTGCAGTGGTCTTGAAATTATCCCAAAATAGTTCCTTTATTGTTCCAAAAATATTCGATCTATTCCCAAACAAAACCGTCATTATTATAAAAAGCCCAGAAATCATTTTGAAAGAACTGCTGTTTTTATAAAATATAAAACAATTACTATCTGAGCCAAAAAAAAAAAAAATGGTAAAAACTATTATTTGCTCAGAAAGTAAAAAAAGGCCGAAAAAAAATAAATATAAAAATATGTAGAGAAAGTTCGCTTTTTCGTTATTTTTAATATAACTTGCTTCTTAGGGATGAATTTCACACTATTTTGGTTTTGACGCCACACCTTTTTGGTGTGTAGATAAGAAAGCTAGATCTTCCGAATTGCTCATTGCGAAACCATACAGGCGACGGTCGGAAATCAGCTGATTAGAACTTTTTTAATATGATTTGACACTGCAACTTCATGCGCAGTACCATTTTGACATTAGTCCATTGAATTACAAAAACAAAGTACTTGGAATTTTTATTTATGTTTGTATGCTGGCACACCTTGCTGCCACTTCGTATAGTTCCCCAAAGATAGAATTTTCAAAACTAAATCCACTTCAAAAGCTCTTATGATGACTTAGTTATACTAGGTTGAATTGGTGGGATAGTAAGGGTCCAAACCTCCCTTTTTCAATTCCGTATTTAGTCTGTATTTCGTAAATGACAACTGCTACGTAAGGGGAGCTGTATAACACAAAAACTCTCTCTTAAACAGGTCGGTTTCTTATAGGCTTTTATGATGGACGGCGATTGAGCAAACACTTTTTTAACATTTTGTTATATTTGCAAAATTTAAAAATTATTACTAAATTTTATAATCAATTTCAGTTGTCCTACAAACATTTATTCCAACAACCTTATTCACCTGCTTACATACATCGATCGATTTTGAAACAAAATCCTAAAATTTTGTTGATTTAAAAGTTCACTGCCTACCACCATTGTGCATACAATTATCGCACACCAGCTTACACCATTCAGTTTTCGGAAATTGATTGGAAAATCGATAAATGTAAAGATCAATAAACTTTCGAAATTTGTTTGCTAAGAAGCATAGTTGTAATGATCCCCTGGCTCAATTTGACCTTTCAATCTCTTAGCATGGGGCTTACAAGTAAAGTCTAGATATGTATGTCATTACCAGTATGTTAATATTTTCTGAGGCGAGGTCTGGTTTTCCGTATGCAAGCCCAATTTAAAAGATAAGTTAAATGTATTTATTGTTAGACCGGCAAGTTTCGAGCTGGCAGCATTCGGATCACAATCGAGGGCCCTACTCACAGAATGCTTCAAATGGATTAACAAAGTAAAAAGAGCCGATGGCGCAGCCTTCAAACCGTTATAAAAAATAAAAAAACTATCATTGCCAAACTGAACCATTCAGATCATTACTTAAGTACTTTTTAATAAAGTGTGTACGATTAAGAAACAAAAATTGTGTTTTGTAGAGCTCAGTTTAAATTAACTGGAATGAGTAAAAATGTTATAAAATTTGATGATTTTATGTAGCACTCTGGTAAGAGCCCATACAGACTCCTATTGAAACAAAAACGCAATTAACAGAAGTCCACAAAAAATTTTCAAACATTTTGACAGGCACCCATGTGTGCAATTTGACAGTGTTCGCAGGCACTACATCTATCTTCATAGAGTGACAAAAAGAGGCGCTGAATTGGAACAGCTGACTAAGGCTGATTGACGTTTTAGCATATACATACATATGTCTTAGATTTCACGCTTTCCGTTATGACCTTTGGCTAAAAATTCCATAATAAAGCTAAAAAGAATAAATTACCAAAATTACGCTCCAATCTAATAACACTGCGTTACAAACACGAGCTTAAGTGCTGTCCTATGAACCAAATATACTTTTTCGGAAAGGGGAAAAAAATAAAAATACACGTGTATCGGCGATTTTCATGTACACGTCAGATTTTTTTTTATGTATAAAGTATAAAGCAGGCATGCTTAACCAACGAAACGATATCATTTCGTTACGATAATCAACGTTAATAAACGAAACGAAGTCATTTCGTTTCGTTTATTAACGTTAAGATCGTCAAATTAACGAAATGATTTCGTTTCGTTTTCTGCCATATCAAAACGAAATCAAATCGTTTATGTTGATTATTAATTTCAAACTATGCTGGCAAAGCTGATTGATGGCGGAGTCATTAAAGGTGAAAGCATTAGCCAAGCTGATTGCAACTTTTCTCATGAATTTTGACAGTACAAACATTTCTCAGAGTATTTTTGACATTACCACCAACGAATTACACAAACAAATTACATAGAGTTTGTGTGTGTATGTGCGCTCGTTGTTGCCACCTTACGGCTTCACCATGGCTATAGCATTGCCAGCACAATTCAAACATAAAGTATCACGTTTTTGTTAACGTTTTTAACGTTAACGAAAGCTTTTCGTTTCGGTTAAAAACGAGATACAATTTATCTTGATAATTTCCTTATCGATAATATTTCGAAGTGTTTCAACGGAAACGGTGGAAATTTTTTGATAAACGATTAGCTTAACGTTAAGGTGCATCCCTGGTATAAAGCTCGTAGTGTCCCTCTGTCCGCCCAAGTGAAAGACTTTGGGTCGATTTTTAACCCTTTTTTCGTGTTCCAATCGAGCTGAGTTTTTGCAGGCAGATTCGTAGAAATGTCTGTATAACGTCAAATTAAAAAAAAAAAATTGATTTTTATCAATTCTCAGATTTTCCTGTATTTTTTTTTTTTTTGAAATGGTTATCGGTTTTTTTGTAACGGTTTCAGCTCATTAAAAATACGAATTTTTTTTTTTTAATTTATTAAATTAAAATTTAAAATTGTTACATTAAAAATTTCAATACCTTTTATTTTTGCATTTGTAAGCATTTGTGTCAGTATCGCGACAAATAGACCAACAGTATTCGCCAAGCATATGCGTAATGTCTTGTCCTTTAAAGTGCTTTTCAATAGCCGCAATGTCCTGATGGAACCTTTCGCCATGCTCATCGCTACAAGCTCATCAGGGAAATAATCTAAATGATTGTGAAGGAAATGGATCTTTAGTGACATTAATATGCCCATTTCGCCATATGCCGAAATCATTTCAGCAACAATATTTTTAGTTTAATGACCCTAAAGATATAAAAAACTTACATTTTTTTTTTTGTTTTTTTAATCTTTTATTTGATATATTCACTTTTTTCAAATGTTTTGTAAAGAAAAATATTGTTTTTTTAATATATTAAAAATTAAGTTTGACTTGCCTTGGACTTGTCCATACAAAAATCAGTCTTTTTCGAAGGACCCCAGTTAATGGCAAAAACATTAAAATAAAATACATTTTTTTGTACTTCAATTGAATAAATTAACTGTTTTAAACTATTAAAAAAAAAATAATAGCTAAAATTACCATTTTAGGCAAAAATTACATATAAAAGATAACGATACGTCTCTTAGACGTATTTTTAAAAATCAATCGTATATATTTCAGCAAACAAAAAAGTTACTACTGAAAAACACCCCCCACTGACAAGCTAGCTGAGAAAACTGGGAATGAGAATGTTCTCTCTTTACGATTGTGGAAGACTGAGAGCAAAAATAAAACGACGTACGTCTTACAGACGTACGTTATCTCACTAGGGTTAAAAAAATTCCGTCTCGTACAAAGTCATTGAAGTCGGCTTGCGTTACTAAATGCGGCACTGCAGTCCCAAGTTCACTGGGCGTTGGTACAAATTCCGATACTTCTGGATACTACTGTTGGTTCTCCATCGCTTAATTCGGGAACATCATCAAAACTCTCCATTGAAGCCGCTACACGTTCTTCTGGTGCGTACAGAACCGCTGGAATAACCGATTCTACATTAGCGTAGCGAATTTTGTTGCAGCGAAAGTATTGGTACCCTTTAGTTTGAGTAAAAGTTACGCAAAAGTAGCACAATTCATTGTAGTGCTCCGTACGTGGTAGCCAAATTGTTCGTACAGCGTACTTTACTGTTGACCTTCCATCAGTAAACTTGCATAAATTTCTATAGCAATAGTCGCACACGACTTCCGGAGTATACCACAAGAAAGGAACATAAGCAGTCTTGAATATTTTCTGAAACGAATTAACCACTGTTTTCGTAATATTTTTAAAATTTTTGCTTGGTGTGAATAAGCCGTAAGAAAAGTTATTTCGAGTCGGGCACTGCATTTTTTATCAGATGAAATATATAGAAATACGTTTTCGCACAACAGAACTTAAAACAATTGTCAAAGTATACGTCTTCTAGTAGCGCAACTGTCAGCTGATCGGAACAAACACGCAAACGGCACAGAGTGTGTTGTATCAAACAATAAATTAAATATATATAGGATGGGTCGAAAAAAAATTATTTTTTTTTCGAAACGCTTTAGTAGATTAAAAATTTGGAGTCCCTTCAAGTTATGCAGAAAAAAGTGAAAAAAATTTTTTTTTTTTAAATCTGAGAATTAATAAAAATCTTTTCTTGTTTTTTTAATTTGACGTGAGTCTGCCTGCAAAAATTCAGCTCGATTGGATCACGGAAAAAGGGTTAAAAATCGATCCAAAGTTTTTCACGCAGACGGACAGACGGACACTACGAGCTTTATACTTTATACATAAAAAAAAAATTCTGACGTGTAAATGAAAATCGCCGATACACGTGTATTTTTTTTTCTCCCCTTTCCGAAAAAGTATATTTGGTTCATAGGACAGAATGTGTGTAGCGCGGTGTAAGCAATGAGTCCATTTCGAGACATAAGCGAAAAAAAAATTTAAATAAAATGAACGCCAAGGCGCCGGCAAAAAATGAACAATAAAAGTAAATTATAAGAGCAGAACGCAAAACATAAAAGCAACAAAGTATTAGCAACTTTTAACATACCCACCAAAAACAATGATGTCCTTATATAAGACTCATTCTATATGACCAAAATTCTTATAGCATCAGACCTTAACTCTATAAGGAATACTAGTTATATGGTACATTCCTTCAAATAAAAAAAAAAAATAAATGTAAGGCGCGATAACCTCCGAAGAGATCTAAGGCCGAGCTTCTCTTCCAATTTGCGTCGTGCTCCTCTTGATTTTCCCTACAAATTGGCCGGACGGGACCTACATGTTTTATGCCGACTCCGAACGGCTTCTGCAAGGCAGATGAGTTTTCACTGAGAGCTTTTCATGGCAGAAAATACACCCGGAGCGCTTGCCAAACACTGCCGAGGGGCGACCCCGCTCAGAAAAATTTTCTTCTAATTGAAAAACCTTATTTCTAAAATTTTGATGTTGCTTTGCCCGGGAGTTGAACCCAGGGCATACGGTGTGATAGGCGGAGCACGCTACCATCACACCACGGTGGCCGCCTTCCTTCAAATACTCCTTATAATTCTGCACTTACATATGTCATCAGGCATAATGTTTATCTAAAACATAACGTCATGTATAGAGCTTATGACATATATAAAAGAGGACTTACATAAGGATATATTATAAGACATTGTGTAGAATATTACAAGCTTATTTTATGTATAATAAAACTGTTGAAATAAGGCCTTTTATTAGTAGCTACATGACTCTGATTATGAGGTGTATGGAGAATGTAAAATAAGGAAGAGCATGCCATATTTAGCCTTATTATAACAAATAAAACCAGGCTAGCTTAGGCCTTATAACAAAACACCGTCTGGATATAAATTTCCTTATTAATCTTTATAATCACCTATTTAATAACTTTATTTAAGTATAGATTGCTATATTTAAAATTTTGAAAGATTTTTAACGGGGAGGAGTAACCCCAGTGTAGTGCAGCTCCAAGATTTTATACCTACCATGAACTGGAATAAAATCTCCTCAAACAGCGATAAATGTAGAATTTCCTTCTTTTATGGGCTTTTTGAAATGGCAGAAAGTAGATTTATTTTACGAAACTCGTTTTATAGCCTTCCTTTTTTTCTAAATAAAAAGAAAACTCACCTTCCGGATTTCTTAAAAAACTGAATAGCCGATGGTTCCCTCATAATATTACGAAAATTTGTCGGCTACAGTTGGGTTCTATTTTTTATGTATTCTACTTGAGTTTAGGCAACATTTAGTATTTGTCTCATACGAGCTATAAAATAGGTAAATTTTGAAGTGCATCGTGATAAATTTGAACATAAAAATGTCAGACCTATGTACTTATTTTTATTCTTCTTATGAATAATGCTTATTTGTAGCTAATCATGTAAGGTGGCGGCAGAGCGACATACATACAATCTTAAATAAAAATTCCATGTTCATAGTTTTTGTAATTCGATGGACTATTGTCAAAATCGTACTGCGCAGGAAGTTGAAGTGTCAAATCATATTTAAAAATTACCAATCAACTGATTTCCGGACATCACATGTTTGGTGCCGCTATGCCTTCACACAAGCAGAATCGGAGTTTAACAATCGTTTAACAGATTGTTAACAGCAAGAGTAGAGAAGCAATAAATTATACTTAGTTTCATGTGAGCATAACGAAGCCAGTTGACAAAGATGGCTTGATACGAATCATTTGCTTACTCCCTCATTCTCTCTCATCGGTTGCTTACTCCCTCATTTTCTCAAATTTGTGCTGGCAACAATCGCAGATATGTAGGTCCCTCGCATCAGCCGAAGCGGGTGCCAGAACAAAGAATGTACCAACCAAAACGAAAAACGGGCCAAAAATTCCGCTAAACTTTAGTTTGATTCACAACTGTCAAAATGCGTTGAAAAAGATGGGAAAAAGATAAAAATACGTTTAAGAGTGTAAATTTAATTAATTCAAAGCGGAGGGTAAATATTATTTCCCATTCAAAAGTAATCTCTAAAAAAAGATTTTATTAATATTGAGTTTCGATTACAGAACCCGAATCGTCCGTCATGTACGACAAGCCTTATCCGCTATATGATGCTAACGTGCATATCCTAGGTCCGATTTACTAAAATTTCAAAAGAAACTGCGGTTTTCACTGTGTGTTAAATGAGTTACAATATTTGACTTATTAATTTAATTAAAATGTAAATTTTTTTTCTTCTTGTTTATCTTTAACTTGAACGTGTCGTATTATTGAAAAATAAGCTTTAGGAAATCTATTAGGCAATTCACAAGAGTATCGTATTGATGTAAAATTTTAAGATTTGAGTTGTTTCCATGGTTTCCAAAATAAAAAATTGATTGGAGCATATATATTTTCAACAGTTATCTTATTAAATGATTGAAACTATAAAATCTCCGAAATGTATGTCGATAGTCCCTATATTCAGTTGAATGAATGTACTTGGAGTGGCATCATTGACAAATGTTTTAAAAAATGTACATTTTAACAGCGCTCTCTCGAAACAAAGAGTCGCAAATCGATTCATCTATGCCGGTTAAAGCCGCATCATAATCACTAATACGTTTTTTGTTGGTTATTTGTTTGACATACGCAGCATTGGAATGTGTTAAATTAAACATGTGTGCAAAAATATTTATTCATCCTCATTATTATCATCATCACTGCTAAAAAATCACTGTTGGGAAGTAAACTAGGTGCGAGACTGCGGAGCATTAGAAAATGAATAAATGTTAGGTATATAGACAATTTTAATGAAAGGCTGACAACGATGCATACGAGACCCGTATAATCAGAACAACATACATATGTTGCTACCACCAACTAAAAAAATTAATTTTAGATTGCTTAAAAAGCGACAATAAACAAAAGCAAGAAATTCGCAAATATAATGAAAGAAAAGGATAAAATGTTTGACAAGATTCAGGCATACTCGAAGATCATGTGTTATTGAATGCTAGAAAAGTTGCTGTGTGGCATATCGTACAAAAAAATTGGAATGAGGTCGAGGAAAAACAGAACCCAGCAGAACTAGAAATATATGAAAACATACATGCCAAAAAAGCATGTATTAGAAAGTCACGGAAAGCTTAACACGAAAATCTTAGCTAATGGAGCAAGCAAATATGAATGTGACTAAAAAATTAAATTATGCATACGCACATATATGTACATACATATATAAAAGAAAAACATTAACGTAAAAATTATTATTTAATAAATGAAATTAAGAAAAAAATGTTATTTCTTTCTTTCAAATGTTATATTCAGCATATATGTTATAATGTTGCCGTAAGCTGAATTAAGTTTTCCTTAATTTAGAATTTATTTTTTTGTTACTTTCTTACGGGTTTTTAAAATATTTTTTTTTCAATTGTTTTATTTTTTTATTTTGGTACAGTTCTTGAATTTTTTTAATTAACATTCAAAATCTTTTATATTTGACAATATTTGTACAAACATTTTTTTATTATTTAAGTTATCTATTATCCATTTTTTTTTTTTTATCGGCCTATTGATAAAGGATTCAAGGTTCGATTCGAGCTCAAGGCCAGAACAATAATTTTTTTTAATGATAATTACTGTTTTTTTTCATTTTTCTATAATTGAAAAATTGTATTTTGTTTTCGTAAGTTTTTTCTACTTACTATTCCAAAAACAAAATACAATTTTTCATTTATAGAAAAATTAAAAAAACAATAATTATCATTAAAAAAAATTGTTCTGGCCTTGAGCTCGAATCGAACGTTGACTCCGTTATCTATTATATTTTTAATATTTTTCTTTTTGAATTTCCTAAGCTCATATTTAGGGCTTAAAATTTTAACAAAATATGTACTTTTTTTTATTCCCAGCGTGTACTTGTACACAAGGGTATTAGAACTTTGATTGGATAACGGTAGTACGCAATGGCATTAAGGAATCGTGATACATATAGACTACCTGAAAATTATCAGCGTCGAAAAGATTTTGATTGAGCCATGTGCGTCCGCCCGTAAAAGGAAACTTAAGTAAAAATTGAGATACGTATATTTACGAAATTTGGTATATTGCTTATCTGAACCCGGAGTAGATTGGTATTGAAAACTGGCGAAATCAAACGATAACCACGCCTATTTTTTCGATATTGAAAATTTTGAAAACTGAAGATAATTCTTTGCCAAAGGTGGATAATTAACCAAAATATCTATGTGAGTTCATTTTTTGAAGACAAACAAATTTGGAAAAATGTTAGAAAATTGCTCACATTTAGAAGAAAAAATTTGAATGTTTTTCGAGCCAAAAATTAACAAAATCGGTTAGCGACCATGCTCACTAAAAAAAAATCGATTTCAAAATTTCGAAAAATAGAAAAAATGCGTTAACAAATTATCAAAGGTCGACGAAGTGATGAAATTTGATAAGTAGGTTGACTTTATGACGAAAAATAGAAGTTTGATAAAATTTTGGAGAATGGGAGTGGGTGGCACCGTCCACATTTGAAAGAAGAAAATTCTAAAGTTTTCAAGCCGTAAATAAAAAGTCGGTGAAGATATCATATCGAAATATGTCATACACGTGGTAATAAAAACCTATGTATATCGAAATTTCGAGAAATATGGAAAAATGCGACAATTCATCAAATATTGGCATTTGCAAAGAAGCGATGAAAGACAACCAGACTTCGTAATAATAATATTTGGTAAAATTTTGTAAAATGGGCGCCTTTGAAGATAAACCATTAAATAAATAAATGCAAGGCGCAATTACCTCCGACGATATTTTAGGCCGAGCTTCTCATCCAATTTGCGTCGTGCTCCTTTTAACTTTTTGTACAAATTTGCGGGACGACTTAGAATGGCATCTGCAGGACAGACGAATTTTCACTGAGAATCTTTTCGTGGCAGAAATACACTTGAATTGCTTGCCAAGTCACTGCCGAGGTGCGACTCTGCTAAGAAAGTTGTTTTCTAATGAAAAAAACTTCTTTCTAAATTTTTGATGTTGCTTTGTCCGGGGCTTGGACCAACGTTCTTCGGTGTGGTAGGCGAACTACGCTACCATCGCACCACAGCTTCCGCCTTTGAAGATATCATGTTGAAATTTGGCATAGAGGTTGCCCTTATTATATACATGCACTTTATGAAAATTACCAAAATTGCTTTGCAACCACGCCCACTTTTCAAAAATTTTTATTCAAAATCTACTGGTAACAACAAATTTGACACCATTACGGTGTAAAACTAAATTTTTTCCTGATACTTCACGGCAGAAAATATAGGGAAGCAAAGTTTGAAAATAAATAAATTTTTCGAAATGGGCCTTTTGCAATTGACTCAATGTATTGTCTTCTTATAACGCCTTAGGTTGTACTGGCCCATCAATAAAGACTTCACATAGACTGAATGTGTCCATAGTAATAATACAACAAGTCTTATATTCTATAGGGCCTTATGTAAGTCTTATTTTAAATGGTCTATAAGCCTTATATTTTGTTTAATGTCGTGCAAGAATTCTTTATGGCAGCCTTATCTTATATGGCTTTGTAACCTTATACATAACTTTATCTTTCTCAGATGTCCGATGACATATGTAAGTACAGAAAAATAAGACGCATTATAAGGAATACATCATACAACTAATATTCCTTATAGAATTAAGGTCTGATGCCATATATGTATGAAATAATCCGTATGAGAGGTTAAATTTTTTTGATGGGTAACTTTGCGACACATTTTTATCGACATACATTAATTAGAAATTACATACATTAGAAATTCACTGCAGCACATTCGTATCCCGATGCACTAACGTCAATAAGAGCAACAACAACATCATAATTATCACAAAGAGCAACTATAAGGAAGATGCCGGCATAGAGTAATTCTCAATGAAGCATTAGGTTAAGCCAAAAAATATAATATTTTTACCTTTTGACTTATCAGAACAGTTTCGTTTGCTTGTAAAAAAAA
Source organism: Eurosta solidaginis (assembly GCF_040869045.1). Classification (NCBI taxonomy): domain Eukaryota; kingdom Metazoa; phylum Arthropoda; class Insecta; order Diptera; family Tephritidae; genus Eurosta; species Eurosta solidaginis. The sequence goes on along the minus strand of NC_090320.1, from coordinate 260,695,028 downwards.
AAAATTATTACCCAAGAACATCTGCACGGCGCTTTTCAATGTTCATAGGAATTGTAAGGGAAATCTAACTTTTATTTCTACGTGATGGTATAACTTATAATCAAACCATCAAAGGAAATATTAATACCTACTCCTATTTTTACAGACAATTGGATATTTAACAAAAATGTGCATAGCACTGCTCGTTCATTGTTATTATATTCCAAAGCTGAGGCTTAATCCGAGGTAGTGTAATCGCCAACCACACGGAAAGTGCTTGGTTTTAGTCCCGAGAAAAAAGATAGCGAAATATTTAAGACTCGTTTTTCTAAGCGGGGTCGTCCCTCGCCACTACTTAACCCTAGTTCGGCCGATGTGTTTACACCTTTTTTCTGCCGACGTTACCACCCCGGTGACTGCCAGAAAAAAAAGCTTTCAACCCGTTACAGTTGTCTATGACCAAAATTATAAAACCTTATGTTGTATTTTTTCTACTTAAAATTCCTTAAGTTACGATGTTACGGAAAATGAGTTAAAAAAATTTGTTAAAAATATGTTTTTTTATTAAATAATTAAATAGTCCCCGGTGACTCGTCGGCCAAATACATACGTTGTAAAACAGTGTAAATGACTAAAATTATAAAACCTTTTTATACCTTTCATGAACATGAAATGGTATATTAACTTTGGTCCGATGTTTGTAACGTTGAGAAATATAGAAGATAGACTCACCATTAAGTATACCGAATTAATCAAGGCGACGAACTGAGTTGATATAGCCATGTCCGTCTGTCCGTCCGTCCGTCTGTCTGTTTGAACGCAAACTACTCCCTCGAATTTTGAGATATCTCAATGAAATTTGGTACAAGGGTGTATTTTTGTATTATATTAGACATTTGTCGGATCCGGTAGGATCGGACCACTATAACATATATCTCCCTTACAACCGATCGTTTAGATAAGACGATTTTGGTCATTCCTGCCGCAATTTAGAAAGTATAAACGTGAAACTCGGTGATATATATTCTAATATATCATAGAAGATATCCTGAAAAAATCACTTTCATCGGAGCTATATATAGTTATATCCCATACAACCGATCGTTCAGATAGCAAGATTTTTGGCCATTATAACGTGAAACTCGGTGATATATATTTAAATATATTGTAACGAATTTACTGCAATTCTTCTTATTTGCAACCTTCTGCTAACGTTCGAATCACTAAACTGTTAAATAAATAACTCCACTATTCAAAGATGCAAAATGGCCTTTATTAAAGTAATTCACAATAACATTTCTATAGCTCGCCAGATAGCATCTTAAATCAAACTGATTGTCGTGTCTCTACTGTTGCGGCCTTTTATACTGTATGGTTTCCTCGTTGCATACTTCCAGGCTTTTCTATTCTAGAATTTACTAGTTAGTTATCAGCTACAAAATCACCAGCCACAACTACGTTTATAGCTTCTCATATGCGCGTGTTTAAGTGAGTAATACTTGCACAAATTATTTCCTTCTTTTGTGAGCATCTCAGATAAGATACATGCATGTGTTTGTGCGTCTCTTCTCCGCTGCTGGTATGGACATATGGGTAGACATAATGATAATGATAATGTGCACACAAGTCACTGCTTAGCATCGGCTTAGAGACTTAGTGTTGATAATATTCGTCACAATATCATAGAACATTTTCTGAAAAAATCACTTTGATCGGAGGTATATATAGTATATATCCCATACAACCGATCGTTCAGATAGAAAGATTTTTGGCAATATCTCCCTTAATTTCCGAAATAAAAACGTTAAACTTTGTATTATATATGCTCATATATCATAGAAAATTTCCTGTAAAATTTTTTTCGATCGGAGCTATATATAATATATATCCCATACAACCGATCGTTCAGATAAGGAGGTTTTTTGCCATTTTTTATTTTATATTTATCTTAAAAATCGTTTAGGTATGTACATCTGTTCACTATATATTTCTTATCTTATACATCGGATTATTTGGAGATTACGAACGGGATAAGATTATTGTTCAGCCCCATTCATGAAAGGTATGAAGTCTTCGGCACAGCCGAAGGCAGTCCCGTCCTTACTTCTTTTTTTTTTTTTGTATTTTATCGGCTTAAAATTCATAAAGTTAAGATGTTACGGAAAATGAGTTTAAAAAAATTATTAAAATATGTTTTTTTGAGGGGAGAATGTAAAAAAGTCATCGCGGTGACTCGTCGGCCGAACTAGGGTAAAATTCACCAATTATTGTGTGTATTTCTGACAAAAAAAGTTTCGCAGCAGAACCTTATCTTGCAGCTGCCATTTATATTCGATATAAAACATCAAGGCCCCGCAAATTTTCAGTAAAAATTTTAAAAGGTATCTTCTAACTAAACTATGATTAGTATTCAGGCAAAATTTAAAAAAAAAATTGGAAAACTTGAAATGTACAACTGTCTAATATACATGCAAGTATGTACTGCAGAAATTGCTACGCCCTTCTGGCGATAAACGTTTCCAGACTTTATTATTACAAAAGGAAAAAATATGGCTTAAAGCATTTGTGCCCCACCCAAGTAAATCAAATATCTGGACAGTCGATAAGTAATGAGAAAGGAACTATACAAATCAAAATGCCATAAGTATGACTCCATGCATATGTTTTTGCATACATATTAGTGGATTCAATACCGAAACATTTTTTAAAATCTCAGTATTCTAAACATTGTATTTATTACTTCCTTTAGGTCGGTTGAATGTTTGTCCGCTTTTCATACAAATCTTGCAATCGATTTTTAAGTAACTTCTCATTGAGCTACAAACGTGAAACTTTACACATAGGTTAGAACACCGTGACAATGCAACAAAAGGAAAAAAGAATTCGTTAGGTGGCGCACCGATCGATATAATTAGATAAGAATTTGAAAATTTTCAAACCAGCTTTTAAGTAACTTCTCGATGAGCTAGAGACTTGAAATTTCAAACTTAATTCAGAGGTCGATGGCAGCCGATGACACGATACAAAAAGATTCGCTAAGGGGCACACAGGAAGAGATATTTAGAAAAATCGTATGAAACGGAGGGAATTTGGGATTGATTTGTATGTAAGTTCTCATTGAGCTACAACTGTAAAACTTCAGAGATGGGATAAGACGCCAAAAGAATTTAAGAAAAGGAGAAAAAAATTCCGTCAGGTGGCACACGGATCGAAATATTAAGATAAGAATTTGGAAATTTAGTGTTTTGAGATCGATTTTAAAGTAACTTCTGATTGAGCTACAAACATGAAACCTTAGAGGCAGGTTAAGACACCGTGACAAATGAACAAAAGGAGAAAAAAATTCCGTAAGGTGGCGCACTGATCGAAAAAATTAGATAATAATTTGGAAGATAGAGGCTAAAAATGTAGAGCTTAATTCAGAGGTCGATGACAGCCGATGACACAATACAAAAAGTTTCGCTAGGGGGCGCACGGACTGAGTTATTTAGAAAAATCAAATGGAACAGAGGGAATTTTGGGATTGATTTTTATGTAAGTTCTCATTGAGCCACGAGCGTAAAACTTAACAAATAGGTTAAGACACCGAGAAAATGTAAGAAAAGGAGAAAATAAATATAAAATAAAAAAATTTTAAGCACTTCGTTTATATAAATGGACAAAAATCAGCGAAAAATGTCTCCTTATATAAAGAAATATTCTCGCTAAAATTTGATTTTTAAATTTTGACATAGAAATTGCAAAAATATTTATGAGAAGTAAAAATATAAAGGTGGAGCGCAATTGATTGACTAATAATATCTCCTTTCCTACCAACGTTCCAATCCAAGTAATGTACGCTCCACTTTTATATTTTTACTTCACATAAATGTTTTTGCAATTTCTATGTCAAAATTTAAAAATCAAAGTTTAGCGAGAATATTTCTTTATATAAGGAGACATTTTTTTCTGATTTGTGTCCATTTATATAAAGGAAGTGCTTAAATTTTTTTAATTTTATTTTTATTTTTTAAAAATATTCTATTGTAAATTGAAGGTTTAAAATGTGATTTTTTAAATTTATATGTACAGGTGTCACTGTGATGGGCTTAAAAAATTCCTTCAATTGCTTTTTTACGACCGCAGTCGTTTTCATAGTTTGATGAAACAAGAGGCATACTTTCAGGCACCATTCCTCGCTAAAGGGCCAATTAATGGTGACTTATCCATAACCAGATAAAACAGCTGATCGAACCAACTTTACATTGATAATCCATTAATGGTGCCATACCATAACGCTAAAGCTATAACCGTATCAGAGCCAACCAATTGATTTTTCGTTTTTCGCCATATCCATAACCTAAAAATATTTGAGTTGGAGAATTTATTAACTTTTTGTACATTTTATTTATTGTTTTGGATACGTTTTGACTAAGAGACTTATTTTTTGTGGTATATGTTTGTAATTTTTTGCGTATTTTTAATTTTTATGAAATTTTCACGATTTTTAGGTTAAGTCACGAATAACTAATGCCAATTTGATATGGATAAATAAAAATATGGTTATGACTATGGCGTTAGGGTTAAAGAAGTTTAATTGGCCCTCTAAAACTAGACGAGGTGATAGTTTTCCCCTTAAAGTATGCTTTTGGTTTCACTAAAGGGTGAAAGCTGAAATAAATATAGAAATTTTCAAAAGAAGTTTTCTAAAAATTTAAGTCAAACAACCAATTTACCATAAAAACTAGAATGACCGCTAGAATACATGAACAAAAGCTTTGCTTTTTTTTGACTTAGACTAATTTTCACAAACATGAAAGTTCTCTGTAAATGCGTAACTTTTGTAAGCTGAATGTATGTATATATGGCTTAGATAATGTCATTTATTTTTTATGCATACATATGTATTTTATTATTAAAACTAGCTTATATTGTATAAAAAATGGGCAATAATTCAAGTTACACCTAAACGAAAATGTAAGCCGTAGGCGTCGATGTTGCCGTTGTCCATTGCAGCAGTCATCGCTTGGACACGCAATTTAAGTCTGAGCTAAATATTTCGATATTTAACACAAAGCGTCAACTTCAAGTTCAATGTCTGCCGGCAATAATCTATTAATAGCCTTATACCACCATTATAACTTTACCGCTTATGTACTTATTTTCCCCTTCACTACATTTTCCACTGCCTTTTTCACGCGAAAAAAAAAGAAAACAATCACAACGAAACAATCAATTAATTTGCAACAACGACAACTTCAAAGTCACTACCATCGAAAAATGGCCGCACGATTCGTTAACGAAATTTACCAAAATTCAAGGCTTCAAAAAGCATTTCTTTTATTTTGCGCTCATTCGTATTTTGACGAGCTTCAAATTCTTACAAACTCGTACACTTGACTGCGTGTTCGGTTTCTTCTTATTTTCCGGTTTCTTTTTACTAATTCTTTTTTGCAAACCATGCGGTCTTGGGGCGAAGAGACTTCGAGTTTTTGTCAGTCGGGAACTACCAATACATAAGACGTGACGATCGCTTTGCCGCATGTATTGCTCAAACAGCTGTAAAGGCACAGTGAACTGACAGGCGCAAAATAAAGTATTTGCAAAAATTAAATGAACTAAAAAATAATTGAAAATTCGCGATAATGTGAAATACATATGTAGACATATAGATTTATATATGTATTTGTATTAATTATGTACTCTCCGTGAACGCAATGCGGTCTCAGTGGGTTGATTCGAAAAATTCGCAAATCATAAACCACGCGGATCACACAAAACTCACGTAGCGTGATCTGACAAACAACTTTTGCGAAATATTTGCGGTAAAAGTATTATAACAATCGTTTAAGTTGGCACAGTGCAAAAATATCTGTCCGCGATTGATGAGGTGTACCTATAAGGCGCGGATATCTTGATAGAGGCGGAAAAAACTGAAGGCAAGCAAGCATACAAGTATATACATATCGCTCATTTACTTCAATAGTGTCATAACTCAAAAAACACACATTTCCAGGAAAGTCATTCAAAGACTTTAATTGCCATATGTTGCGCATATAAAAGCATATTTTCATTTGTATAGCACGTGGTAAATTTTTGACGGATCACAAAGGTTTTTTTATACAACATATATCATGTTAGTGGGTACGTTTATATGTTATTAACTCAAAAGTCATGTTTTTTGAGTTACGACACTATTGAAGTGAATGAACGATTTATATTTATATACATCGGCACATATATATAAAGAAATTTAAAAACAAAATGAGGAGTGAAAACGCGAGATAAAAAAGCACACAAAAAAAGAAAGAATAAGGAGAACAAAAGTAGTAGAAGGATCAGGATAAGAAAAAAGCACGGAAGGGTAAAGAGAACGGCGCCGGATAAGGGAGAAAAGGCAATAATGAATTTCAAAAATATGAAAAAAGCAAGTTGAAAAAATCTTAAAGAAAGCTAAATAGGTATGTGATACAAAATAAAGAGCAGCTGACTTTGAAGTCGCTTGACTTAAACTTAAGATTTTAGAATTTTTTACCTGCAAAAAAGTTTTTTTTTTAACCATAGCGAATTATATAGTAGGCATACATGCGTACACATATACATCCATGCATATGCATCAATATATATACATACATACTCATATGCGTACATACATACATATTTTTAAATTCTTATTTAAACTCCTAGCTCTACATGTAGTGGGGCACGTGGCGCTCAACGCTGCTCTATTTTTTTTTCTTGGTCATGAAATTTTGCTTTTCTGCTCTCTGGAGAAAAAACATGTAGATAATAGTGAGCCTTATTTAACAAATTTATTCTACATAGCAAAAACTCTCACCTCCTACTGGAAGTAGGTTTATTTTTTTTTTAATCAAATCCGCATACCTGTAACTTTAAACATGAAAAAATCCATGGTAATAGTCGGAGTTGAGGAGTCGACCGCTAACACGCGCGGTTTGACACCAGTATTAATAATCCGAAGGCGGAAAATAAAAATTTTAACTCGTTCAAAAAATATTAACGAAAAACCGAAAATGACCCGCGGGTCCCTCCGAAACCGGGGGTGGGATCCATAGTATTTTTGCGCAAAACACCTTTGTGCATTGGCGGCCTTCGGCCTATATCCGCGCAAAACACTTACGTTCACAATTTTTTTTGTGGGTACGACAACATTACAACAACCACATGAAAATCGCCAACTTCAACTGCAGATATATCCGGAGTCCGGGACAGAGATAAAATATTTCTTTTCCGCCTTCGGGTTATTTTTGTCGAGGTCAATACACGTCTTTTGACACCTCTCTCGTTATTTTTGGTAGCGTATTAGCAGTCGACCCCTCAACTAGACTTTTACCAAATCCATAATAATTTTTAAGTGGTCTAGCATTTGGCATTGATGTTAAATAAGAGTAAAACTGAGCTATTTCTTAAAGCGTTTTATTGTCTATATGTCAAAACGCTTTTTTTTTTCTAAAATACCTATGTCGTAAAATAGTTTTACGGGTAATTCTATACGACAGCATGACACTTCTAATACGCGTCCAAAAATATCGAGAGAGGTGTCAAAAGACGTAATACCAATATGACACTGCTTTACTTTCGTGTTTTTTTTCTCGCCTCTCCTAATACGGCTTCAGTGCTGGTGTAAGTGTTTAAGCTATATTCCAAAAAAACAAAGAAAATACAACAAAAATACAATCTAGCATTGTGGATAAGACAAGTGTGATAACTTCTGCATATACGTCAAAATTACTAATAGAATGGATCACCTGATTTTCATGATCTCTCTATCACCCGCTGAAGATAGGCGACCGTATGCGCCGCCATATTGATCATCCTGTCAAAACGCTAAAAAGTAGCCACCTTGAACATCATGTCATTCAGTTGACGGATAATATAACATTTGTTTTAAATGCAATCTACTTTGCATTTCGTTAGGTTTTTTTGACATTCGGTTGTTTTTTCTTAATTTTTTCTGACAAATCAAAATTTTGTTTTCAGTTTAAAAATTTTGTGCATAAATAGACATCTAAAATGAAATTTCGCGTGAAATAATTGACTCACCAGAGGCTGAAATAATTTTGTTATTTTGCTTTTGTTGTGAAAAATGTCAATAAAAAATAAAATTTAAAACAAAAACATGCCAAATTATTTTATTTTGTGGAAAATATTGGTCTCTCTTTCTGTTGTTGGAAATTCTTTTTGTATTTTGACTTTACGATAAAGTTTCGTCAGTTTCTTGAGCTTGGAATCCAAGCAAAAATAAAGTAGTGTTATATAAGCCAACTTGAATATTTTTTTTTACAAAATATGTATTTTTTTATATTATTTATTTTCTTTATAGAATTTCTTCCGAGAGGCATGCTGTTATATTCAAGCCTGCAAGTATTGCTTGAGCACATCTTGTGCTCTTGAATAAATGCCCAATTAATCTTCGAATGTTTCAATTAATACAAGCAGAACGCATTTCGAATAAAAATTCTGGAAAAAATTTTCTTGAATTTTTTGTTATGATCTGGATACAGCGCTTAATACTAATATAGGGGTTTATCATTTTTGCAAGAAAACTCGGATATCTTCCGAAAAAAATAACACCCTAGTCTTTACTCCGAAGCCATCTCATTGTTTGGTTTTGCAAGTTTTCCGCAAAATACGCTGTTATGGCCTTGCTAACAACTTACTCTGTAGCTTTACAAAAAAAAAAAATACAAAAAAATTATTTGTTACAAATAAGGCAAACCCTAATGTTCATGCATACATACGTACATAGATAACCGGCTCCAAAGTTGATACGAACCTTGAATATATAATTCAAGTATATAGATATGCATGCCTGTGTGCTTGTGTGCAAACTCACGTACTTACTATTGAGATTCCCATCATATGTTTTTTATTAGCAGAGAGCCAAAAGACAAAACAGCAGCGAGAGATAAGGTAGCAGCGAAATCACGACAGTAGCTGCGCTAACAGAAGCAGCCACAGGGTCGGGACAGCAGTAAACCTGCGTTGCTGTGATCGATCACCATTCATTGTAAGTAAAACTTTACATGTTTCTACCCCTTTCATTGAGCTCTTTCAGTGAAAACAAATGTGTATATTTAATCCACTTAACGGTTGGGATTTTGCATCAAATTACTGTGCATATATTTTTTTCGCTTCATTCGCTTAACGTGTTAATTCGGCTATCTGCCGGTTCTTTGATATTTTAAGTATTTCCTCGTGTTCCAATGACACATGAACCATATTGATCACATTGTTGTTGCATTTGCATGTTAAATCTCTATCCGTATCTGGCTAATGTGTCATTGGAACACGAGTCTTTAAAACTTAAGGGTAATTATTTCATTTGGCAACTCACCTTTCAGAGAACTAATTTTCTAAAACTCAACTGACGGAAACATGTTTGCAACATATCAACAAAAAAGTGTTTGCTGAAAGCTTTTTTCATTTTTCATGTTTTTTTTGTGTCTTTTTTTGTTTTTTTTAAATAACCTTTGAAAACTTACTGATTCGTAGAGAAAATCATGCCTGCAGCCACGGAGAGCAACTTCCAAACCATATTTTTTTAATCAAGATATCAGGGCCTGTATTACGAACGATTTCCTCAAGGGCCCAAGAAGTGCTTGCAGGCTTAAATTTAAGATTACAGGACGTAACGCGGAAGAAATTTTGTACAGAAAATTAATAATAAAAAATATATAATTTATATTATGATGGGCTTCCTGAAAAGTAGTCAGCAAAAACAGAAGTCTACACTTGTCGTTATTAAAGAAAAGAAAAATCTTGTAAGCGGTGGCCTGGTATCGAACCCATGCACAGTAGGGACAAATTTTAATTTGTTTCATCACTCTTTGCAGATCACAATTTTTAAGCGATTTTGAAATTTTTTGTTTTTATAAAAAAATTTTGATTGGCTTATATACATTTTGAGTGCAAAATGTTTGGAAAATCAATCCTTCTGCTCCTGTTATCAAATATTTTATAACGAAAACCAAGTAAAATGATTGTGAGAATATACCAAAATTAAAAAAGAGTTAAAAAATTTGAATGGCATTCTAAAAAAAAAACAGTTAAAAAATAAAAAAAAAAACTGATAAAACTTGCGTTTTATTTATACATTTTTTGAATCATTCATAGGTTTAAGCAACTTTTTTTACCTAATTAAAATTCCATCACTTTACTATTACGTTATTCGGCTTAAAATGCAAACTGGGGAGTAAGTTAAAATTGCTTTAAAATAAAAGCCAAACAAGTTTTAAAAACCTAAGTTTTTAGCTGGCTTGAGGTTCAGAAAATGTATAAATAAAACGCAAGTTCTACCAAAAAAAAAAAAAACGGATAAAACCTGAACCTAAAATATGTGACAAGTCCATAAGAAAGAAGATAATGTAAAAAATTGCGAACAAATTCCACAAATAATAAGTCTTTTAGTTAAAACGTATCCAAAACAACAAATTAAATATCCAAAAAGTTAATGAATTCACCAAATTAAATACATACTTATAGGTTATGGATATGGCGAAAAACCAAAACCCAATTGGTTAGTATGGTATGGTTATGGCTAAAGCGTTATGGTATGGCACCATTGATTAACAACATTGAAATCCATAAGGTTTATTGTATCAGCTGTTTTTACGGATATGGATATGTCAACTTTGACAGGGCTTTAATGCGGTCGTTAGCATAGTAACAGAACTCACAAAATAAAGGAAAAGCGCGAACAGCGAATGTTTCAGGTAACATAAATTTTGCATACTATTTAACATTCTCTGCCGTCGCAATAGCCGGAACATATGATGAGAGCAAATCAAATTTAGAATATCAGGGCTGTCGACGCAGCTACTATATCGTCAGAAAAAAAGACTACGTAGGAACACATGTACTTGTGCGAAAATGAATAAAACAAAAGAAAAACGTGGATAAAACAAGAGAAAAGAAACTAAAAATACAAAAAAAAAAAAAAAACCTGTGAAAGTTGAAAATAGATCAATCTTGAATAACCCCGCTGGATATATCTATGTACCTCGTTTAATAGCAGGCGGAAATTATGTTCAACTCTCCAAAAGCGAGTAGCGTGTTAACGGAAATACCAACTAGATGATGTCATAAGACAAGCAGATACTTAAATCTCTGTGAGTTTTAGCCGTTTTTTTTAGTTTGCTATAAGCAAATGATAATGATTGCGTATGAACAAAAATAAATTATGTGTTTACATACATATGTATATAAATGTATGTAAACGTTTTTTGCGCGTGCAAGTGTAGGCCATCTTAAAAAACAAACGATAAAAATGCTTTAAGTAATTTATCGTGGTGCCAGCTAACCAAGAAAAAATAATTTGGCCAAATTCGCGTTTGAAAACAAAAAATCAGAGACCGCAATCTGTACTATATTCTGACTATATCTACTGACATCGGTTTTATTGGTGCCAAGGCGGCCGCCGTGGTGGGATGGTGGCGTGCTCCATCTACCACGCCGAAGATCCCGGGTCCACGCCACGGGTAACACATTTTTTCAATTAGAAGATAATTTTTTTAAGCGGAGTCGCCCCTCGGCAGTGTTTGGCAAGCACTCCGAATGAATTTCTTCTATGAAAAGCTCTCAGTGAAAATTCAGATGCCGTTCGGAGTCAGCATAAAACAAGTAGGTCCCGTCCCGCCAATTTGTTGCCAACACCAAGCAACACCAACAGAGGAACATAAGAAGAAGGCTGCACGATAACACAAATCCGCTGGAGTTACCTGCCATCATTCAGCAAAATAATATTCTAGTGGGCAAACCGAGTTGAATTCCTCTTTCGTATATGCCAAAAACCAATGGAAGCCTTCTTAAAAAATCCTTGCGCAATTTCTGGATGGCTGCTAAAAACTCCTCCGTTGCGTATTTATTTACACTTTTGGACTGTAACAAATAGTTTTGTGGTAGAATGTTAATGTATTTTAGCACAAATTTGTGTTTTTTGTATAAGAAACAGTACACTTAAACAATTTTGATGCACTCCCTTTAATGCAAGTTGAATGTGAAAAAACTCGTAAAAAATGGCAGGGAAATCTCCCCTTCAATCACATTCATAATACCTACTCTTCTCCATTAAACGGTTTTCGCTTTTTCGAACATTGTTCAGAAAAGAGAGAGAGAGAAGTGAAAAAGCTCACAAGGATTTTTTATTTACAATACGATAAATGGGAGAAGGGAAAATGCTAGCAAGGAATTTTTGTTTAAACTTGGGCTGACTATATTTCGCTTGAGTTCAACTTTAACCATAAGAGTTGCCAATTTTTTGTTTCCTGTGTTGTTTTTATATTACCAAAAATGTAAATGTCTTACATATAAACATTATACTTCATACTTATTTTCGAAGCTCTTTTCTGGGTTAAACTTTGTCTCATTTAAACAAGCATAATGGCTCAGACGATGACATGCTGCAAATATATCGGAAGAGGACTTTGAAAGTGATACCGATTTGTAAACACTCATTGATTTTCTGATAGTTTTACAGTTATTAACAAATGGTACTCACAGATATTCATCCCAGAGAAATTACTTCTTATAAGTATATAATTAGGGTGGGTCGATTTGTATGGACGAAAGTTAACCGATATCGCGCCATCGATAGGATTTGGGCTCAGGAAAAAAAGTTCCACTACGCATACCAAAAAAAATTATTTTCGAGCCTGCGAAATTTAATTTTTGCCTTTTGTTCGACTTTGATTTTTAAGGATTTTTTCATGACCTACTAAACAAATTTTCATATTTTTTTTTTCCAAAAAACTGTTATCGCCAACGTTTTTAGCGGATATTTTTGGGTCGGAAAGGGTATACATGAACATTTTACAATCAAATGAAAATTTTTTTAGTAGGTCATGAACAAAACCTTAAAAATCAAAGTCGAACAAAAGTCAAAAATTAAATTTCGCAGGCTCGAAAACTATTTTGTTTTTTTTTTGTATACGTGGTGGAACTTTTTTTTCCTGAGCCCAAATCCTATCGAAAAAACGATGGCGCGATATCAGTTAATAAATCGACCCAGTCTAATATACATGCATCTATGCTACTGCCAGCGGGAACGCTCGAAGGACTTTTATAATGGCCATAATCTGTTGATTACTTTTCAAATAGTTTTGATAAGTTTTCTGAAATTTGTTCCAAAAGATTTTTATAAATTTTATAACAAATATAACTGCAAATCACATTTAAAATAGTTACTTGCTTCTGATGGGCTTATCTGGGTTTAAAAGCCATATCTGCTATTAGTGTATGTCAAAATTAAATGTTTTTTGCTTCTCTAAAATTTAAAACTAGTTGGTAAGGGGTTTTGTGAGTTAACCCAACGATAACTATTTTTATTTTTTTGTTTCAGCCAGACGAAAAAAATATATTTTAATAAATATCCTGAACTTATGCTATTTCCTTGTCCAAATATGTATGTAAAAGCCCGAACACATAAGAATAACCTATTTGACGATCCCCATACAAACACATGCAGTCAATTCATCTGTCAGCACACGATGATGCAGTTGACTGCATATGTTTGTATGGGGATCGTCAAATAAGTTCTTCTTATGTGTTCGGACCTTAAGGCCATTGGTGAAAATCTTGATATGACTAATTTAGAATTCCAAAAGTCGGCCTGCGATCAAATATTCTTTATTTATTAATAACCTTTCGTCATTTCGAAATATTCAATCGATTCGCTCTGAGACACGAAACATTGCCACACAAAAAACAAGTCTGCTGGTACACAAATTTATCTATCTATCTACATACATATACCTATGTGACGCATAAATATTTCAACTTCAAATTTCGTTTGTTTAGCTAAAACGGTTGTAAAAATGTGCAAATAAAATTTGCAGAAAATTTGCTAACTTTGTGGCGTTTAAACAGTAATGTACAAAGATGGTGATAATGGCAAATTCTGACTCACAATGTCCAGTCAGACAGAAGAGGCTACTAATACAAACATATTTAAACGTTGTAAACTCTTTCAGTGCATTAGTGTGAGTTGCGACAACCTTTCCAGCCGGTCGTATGAGTGATTATTGCTCTCCAAACAAGGTGGGGCATAATAAAACAAAAAAAGCATATAAGGCGAGTGTGTGAGTTGGCATTCATGCCCGCGTGTTCACTAACACATACATACATACATACGTATGTACATGCTACACACTTCATACCAAACCAGTTTGACTAGCCGGCTTGCTAGCAAACCCAACAGTCGACCAGCACAGTAACTAACTCGACAACCAGCTGTTAATTTTGCCGAATGTGTGAAGCTCGCCGCTCAGTTAGTGTACGTCGTTTACATAAATTGCTAGCTAGTGCTAACCAGAGCAATCGAGTGCACTATGGTAAAATTTTAAGATGTGAGTTGTTTTTGTGGTTTCCAATGTAGAATTTGATTAAAGCATTCCACATACAGCGAACACGAGACCTTATGAATTACTTAACTGCTATGATTAACAAATTATCATCATATGTGACCCGGCTTATGACTAAAAAAAAACAGCTGTTAACAGCTGTCAACAGCTGTTTCTCGCAATTTCTTTTTTGAGTCATAGGCCATCTTTTCATAGACCGGGTCACATATATATTATTTCTAATTGCTGTTTTTATGTACGCGTCCCTTTTTCGCTCTTATTTGTAATCCAAATCTATAAATAAAGTTTTGGTTGTAAAGATGGAGATTCGGGCTATTAGCGAGCTTTGGGCAATTTTGGCCGTAGTGCTTTTGTTTAGCTATATTTTATTAAAATAATTTGTTAAAAATAAACGATTGTGAGCACACAAAGAAATCTATTTGTACTATAGCTTTGTTGTGAATATTTGCACTGAATTACCGTCAGTTACTACCATACGCCAGATGGCAGCGCAAGAAGTTTTAATTGATTGATAGAACAGCTGATTTCTGTTGATATTTGATAAGATACTTTTATATACGAATCTGTCAAACTATTCGTAAAAATAATTACAAGCTATGGATCTTATGAGTACTCGTAGCTACTATTTCACATTGTATTTCCTTTATCCGATTCACTGGTTCAGAGCAAGCTATGCAAACCTCGTTAACTACTACTAACAAAAAGTTATCCCATTTGCAATACTTCCACGAGGCGAATATGAGCTTAAATGTTTTATTTACTTCGGACAAATAATGACAATAATGAAAAGTTGACTAGAGTTTAACCTAGCCACGTTCTTCGATAACATACAATTTTGCAGCTCATCTCAGCTTAAGCGACCGAAGTTGCAGGGCCAAACCATAGAGGTTAGAAATATTAAGAGGCGTCAGTTCGTACTTTTTGCGATATTTATTTGTCATGTGCCAACTTGGCGGGTATTAGAAAATAGCCTTCTACACATTTTTAAGAAGTTTATATTAGTATATTATATTGTGATTGTTGGAACGGGGATGAATTGTTAAATTAATACAACCCCTTGAAACAAACAAAAATACCTCATGAAAATGTGTAGAAGCAATTTAAAATTATCACGCAAGTGGAACATTACAAATAAATAATGCAAAAAATACGAACTTACGTCTCTTATTATTTCTATCCTCTTAGGTTAAACTCGAATCAACTTTGACTGTAGTTCAAAGTCGTACTGAAAAACCGCGCCTGAGTCATTCTTAAAAAAATTTATTTTGAAACTTTTTCATAAGTCGAAGCGTAGTGCGAGCTGTTGTCCTATTTTTTGGAAGCCAAGCGCTCTACCACTCGACTAACGTATACAATAAAATTTTCAATCATGACCATTTTTTTTAGTGGAATGCCACCCTTTTTCTGCCGCAGTTTCCAAAACACGTTATTTCAGAAAACTTTTGAAAAATGCGCTATTTCAGAATATGTTTCAAAAATGCCCTATTCTAGAATACGGCTAAAGAATGGCCTATCTAATGGTTTGTTTCAGAAACACCTTATCTTACATAAAAATGTATTCAATTTGTGCTCGAATAGGGAGTTTTTGAAACAACAGCCGAATTAGGGTGATATTCTTTGCAGCAGACGATACACAGGGCTTGCACAGAGTTGCTCAACCCCTATACACTTTAGCGCTTTTGTTTTTGTTTTGCCCTAAAGAATAGGCACAAATACAAATTCACACTTTGTATATAAAAAAATTTTCATAGCACTCCCATATGCCCTCACACATTCGATTCATATGAAAGTGCCTGAATTTCATATGAAAGTGCAAAGAAAAAGCAGTTCCATATGGAGCCAAGGCACTTCAATATGATATTCAAAGTTATACTAACAAATTGAAAACAAAAAATTTTTCAAAAATATTGTAGCACTGAGAAAAATTTTAATTTACAATTTTTTCCTTAAGGGGACATCAAAATTCTTTAAACATTTGAAATAAATATTTTTTTTTGTTGTTTCTTGTTTTTCAATTTAAAAATTTTTCCGTGTACATATAATTTTGTATATGTATTATGATTTGCCTTGGGGGCGATTCTTGTTCTGTGAAACGGTGTTATGAAAAAAAATTTCAAACAAAATTTTATTGAAATGTATGGAATTTTTTTTCACTTCATCGTTTCATAGAACCATAATTCCCCCCCCCCCCCCTGGGCTTCAATAAAATTATTTGATATTAATATACTGCTATGCAATTTTTACATTTATACCAAAAAGGTGCAATTCGAACTACTGTGCAGCAGATGAAATGTGGCGGCAAAAGAGCACACACTGCTCGGAGATACACACAAATTGTTTTTGCATGTGTTAATGTGGTATGTATGCATATTTTATGAGTCTATGAAGTCATCTAACAACCCAGCATTCCAAAAACCAAGCATACATATACATATGTACATATGTGTCCATGTGTGTATGGAAGTACATATATATGAATCCAGCTAAGCCAACAGATCGTTAACCTCAAACTTTTCTGACAGAGAGACCACAAGGTCGTTTCCTTTTGGCTGATCAAGCGGCGGTCAACCTACCACCAACAAAATACATGCATATAATATGTAATTTTGTAATATGTGCATGTAATATTGTTGTTGCTGCACAAATACCAAGGTGAGTAAGCGAGTGTGTGTGTATATGAGTTTGCCGTGTGACTATAGGCTGCAACAGTAGGCGCATGAACAGCTGAGATGAGTAATCATGCGGCCAAGTGCAAGTGCTGCTGTTGCTAAGTGCAATTTCATATGCTGTCTTTATGCAGCGTTGTGGCATGCCGCATGAGGCGGATTTCATGTGCTTATGTAAAAAAGAAAATGCATAAAAGTTAAATAAAACAGAGTTAAAAGAAAATAATTAGTATTTTTAATGAAGTCAATTATATTTTTGGTGATACACGCTTTCAACTAATTATACAGTCAAGTACTTCGCGCGCTAATCAGTGACCGGGGCTGGATTTTTATATACAAACAAGTCAGGTACCTGAAGTAGCGCGCGAAGTGTCTGGCAAAATCAACGATCAAGTCAAGCCGCGAGTGTTTTAAAGAGCATAAGTTATGCATAAATTTGTTGTAATTAAAAGTGTAATTCTTTTTTTTTTTTGTGTGTCTTTATTGCGCTTCGATATCCAACGCATGTCCCATGTCTATTGTACTTCATCAGGTGCTCTGGTGTTCGTGTTACCCGGCACATGTTGAAGTACATTCAATATGAGACTCAGTTCTACGATGGAATTAATTATGAAATAAGTACCATTTTATATAATTAAAATTTGATTAAAATGTATGTATGTACATTAGACTGGGTCGGTTTATTAACCGATATCGCGTTACATACGCATACCCAAAAAAAATAATAATTTTCGAGCCTGCGAAATTTCATTTTTTTAACTTTTTTTCGACTTTGATTTTTAAGGTTTTTTTCGTGACCTACTAAACAAATTTTCATTTGATTGTAAAATTTTCACGTATACCATATCCGACCCAAAAATGTCCGCTAAAAACGTTGGCGAAAACAGTTTAAAAAAAAAAATAATAATAATATTTTCAAAAAACTGTTATCGCCAACGTTTTTAGCGGACATTTTTGGGTCGGACAGGGTATACATATGAAAAATTTTTTAGTAAGTCATGAAAAAAACCTTAAAAATCAAAGTGGAAAAAAGTCAAAAAAAATGAAATTTCGCAGGCTCGAAAATTATTTTTTTGGGTATCGTAGTGGAACTTTTTTTTCCTGAGCCCAAATCCTATCGAAAAATCGAAAGCGCGATATCGGTTAACTTTCGTCGATACAAATCAACCCAACCTAATGTACATATGTATGTAAAAGCATATGTATATATTGAGTTATGGGGAAAGCACTGCTTCTCTTTTCTTTGAATCAGGAGAAGAAGCTTATAGATCGAACACCTTAAGCGCACAGGATGAATTTGCATAAATCTACCGGATGCAACAGAATAAACCATTTTTAATATGTGCATGGTGTCACCACAATTTGTTCGACGACCAAACGCAAAACCCAAACCAAGCATGAGGCTAGGGTAGGTTGAACTGGCCGTCAATAAAGACCTCACATAGACTGAATGTGTCCATAGTGCTACCCGAACAAACGGCAAACCCCCAATTAGGCACCACGACTTATGTTAATATAACTCTACCCTCTTGGCAAATACTTGCGGTTTTGTAGGACCTGGCTTCATTGCTGACTCGAGATCTGGAACTCTGCCGCCCCTAGTAGCTGGAGCCTTGATCTTGCGAGCGCAGGACACGAGCACAGCACGTGCTCAACCGTTTTTTCCTGTAGCTTGCACCTCCTACATCTAGTATTATTGACGAGGCCTTACTTACAAGCATGACACGCCAGGCTGCAGTGTCCAGTTAATATGGCCACCGTGAGCGTTATGTCTTGTCACTTTAGAGAGAGGAGCAACTTTGTGAGTCTAACGTCGTAAGATTTGCACATAATCTTAGAAATTTTTCAGCACCACGCTTCTGTCCACGCCTTTCCTGCTTGATGTATCATATGCAACTTCTTTCTCCTTTTGATTACTCCCTCCGGAATTTGGCGCTGTTTTCTTCATGGCAAAAATTTCCGCCCGAAAGACAGTGATCTGGCAGTCTGTATGATCTACTTATTTCTCAATCGACACAGTAAACAGCAAACCCGAGCCTTCCATTTATTTGGAACCATAGGTATATACGAATATAGTATGTACTACCATTTCTGCATCGTTGCGCCAACCCTCCGGCTCTATTGTGGCCCCGACATATCCTGTTATGCTAATCATTGATAATCTGCATACCCTCTCAAGTTTTTTGGTAAACGTAGATGTTTTGTGCTGTATTTTTTTGTAGGGTTACCCCTCCCCCCCCCCCCCCCCCCCCCCAACCTTGGGCTTAGTTCAATTAAGGATCTTATATATATATAGATAAATTTTTTTCCGACTTAGCGCCTAATCAAATGGTTGACTACCAGCATCCCTAGCATTATTGATAATGGTGATAATACCCCCACCCCCCTCCCCGACGTTCCTCTGTTCACAGATTTTGCGGCCTCGAAAAGATCCCATTGCGACGTGATCTGCAGCTTAACATGGAGCCGATGCAATTTGTTAATACGTAAGTAAATACGAGGACTTATATTATAAAATAACTGCGCCCTTTTGGCTGGAAAATGGTACAACGTTTTTTAAGGCACTGCTTAATTTCTGCCTCGAGATCTGATAACTATGCGAGCCGGTGCCTTGGACTTAGCCTCATCCACATACGGGCGGTGAATTCTTTGGCCGAGTCATTCGCGGTGAGTACCGTTCTTAGAGTTCAAGATGAGTCGCACTTTACTCTAGTCAATGGATTTATTGTTTCATCAATCGTACCGACTTTCTAACTCATGCCGTAAAGAGAGCATCCAGACTGCTCCAGGACAGTGCCGTCCCAGGCACCAATGTGACGATCTTTGCCGACAGCCATGACTCCTTAATGGCTTTAGAGCTTAGCGTGATAAGTCGGATATATGTAGTGCGAAGGTGTCGAAATTTACTCGCGTCCATAAGGCATCTGGATGCCTCCCTTTAATTGAGTAATATTAGTTGCTGATACCCTCATAACCGAGGGCCCAGTATGGATGTATGTACCTCTGATGACAAGTTGCTCCCCGTGAACCTTCTGGATGAGGTTCTATGTGAGATTGTAGCCTTTATGATCGCCTGGCTGGTGATCAATGTATAGACTGCAACTTATGTACGCTTCCTCTAGTGTTTCTGTAGCATTCGTCACGGCTACAATTTCCGTCTGAAATTTACAGCAGTGATCTGTTAATTTTTGGGTTCCCCTTTCCTTTCGTGGCTTTTCCTGGTGGCTTTTTATGCAGTTGTTTACCAAACAAAGACTGCTTAGTATAGGATAGGCTTCATAGTCGCTGTACACAATAAAAGAGTGAGGACGATTAGCTCCACATATACCCCAGGATCATTTTACATGCATACAATACATATATGCTTTCAGCCCCTTTCCTCCACTCTGAGCTTCAACGACAATTTATTAGTATGGTACAAAGTTACCTTCAGCTGTGTTTCTCTTGTAGGGTTACCCCTTCCAGCTTAGGTTTATATTACCCAACAATATTTATAAGCGCCCACATCTATAGTGATACTTATTAACCAACTAGACTAAACCCGCGGCTTCACCCACAAAAAAATGCTTTTTCGAGTTCCATTACAAAAACATGCTTTTTTTACTTCCAGGAATACCTAGAATCACTATACAAAATTTCATACCATTCCATGTTGTGGTTCAAAAGTTGTAAGTGCCCAAACGAACAGACATTGTCACTAGATATACCGAGATAGATAGATTGAATCGGCTGAATGCTAACTTACTTACTTAATTGGCGCTTAACTGTCTAAACGGTTATGGTCGTCCAACAAAGAGCAACTGGCGCCTCCTTCGCTCCACCAACCGGCGCCAATTGGTCACACCAAGGGAGTTTAAATCGTTTTCCACCTGGTCCTTCCAACGGAGTGGGGGCCACCATCTACCTCTGCTTCCATAGGCGGGTTTCGATAGAAACACTTTCTTGGCCGGAGTATCATCTTTCATTCGCATAACATGGCCTAGCCAGCGCAGCTGCTGCGTTTTAATTCGCTGGACTATGTGGATCTCTGCGTATAGCTCGTACAGCTCATCATTAAATCTTCTTCGGTACTCGCCATCGCCAACGCGTAGAGGTCCATAAATCTTTCGAAGAACTTTTCTCTCGAACACTCCAAAAGCCGCTTCATCTGCTGTTGTCATGGTCCATGCTTCTGCTCCATATAGCAGGACGGGTACGATAAGTCACTTATAGAGTATGATTTTCGTTCGCCAAGAGAGGACTTTACTTTTCAGTTGCCTACCTAGTCCAAATTAGCATTTATTGGCAAGATGGGTTCTTCGCTGGATTTCAGTGCTGATGTTGTTGCTAGTGTTGATGCTGGTTCCCAAATAAACGAAGTCTTTTACTATTTCGAAATTATGGCTGCCAACAGTAGCGTGGTTGTCAAGGCGCATATGCGCTGACTCTTTGCTCGATGAGAGCAGGTACTACGTTTTGTCCTCATTCACCATCAAACCCATCTTTACCGCTTCTTTTTCCAGTTTGAAGTAAGCAGAACTAACAGCGCGGGTGTTTAGGCCGATGATATCAATGTCATCAGCATATGCCAGTAATTGCACGCTTTTATAGTATATTGTTCCAGTGCGGTTAAGTTCTGCAGCTAGTATAATTTTCTCCAGCATCAAATTAAAGAAATCGCACCATAGGGAGTCAGCCTGTCTGAAACCTCGTTTAGTTTCGAACGGCTCGGAGAGGTCCTTCCCAATTCTGACAGAGCTGATGATGTTGCTCAACGTCATTTTACACAGCTGTATAAGTTTTGCGGGGAAAACAAATTCAGACATAGCGGCATATAGGCAGCTCCTTTTCGTGCTGTCGAAGGCGGCTTTAAAATCGACGAAGAGGTGATGTGTGTCGATTCTCTTTTCATGGGTTTTTTCCAAGATTTGACGCATTGTGAAACTCTGATCGATGGTACATTTACCAGGTCTGAAGCCGCACTGATAAGGTCCAATCAGCCGGTTCACGGTGGGATTCAATCTTTCGCACAAGACACTTGAAAGGACCTTATATGCGATATTAAGAAGGCTGTTTCCACGATAGTTTGTGCATTTTGCAGTATCCCCCTTCTTGTGGACTGGGCAAAGAACACTTAGATTCCAATCGTCGAGCATGCACTCGTCCTCCCATATTTTGCGAAGAAGCTGCTGCATGCGCCTTACCAACTCCTCGCCCCCGTACTTGAATAGCTCCGCAGGCAATCAATCAGCGCCCACGGCCTTGTTGTTTTTCAATCTGGTTATTACTATTCTAACTTCGTCATAATCGGGCGGGGGACATATATTCCATCATCATCGATTGCGGGATCGGGTTCTTCATCTCTGCTCGGTGAATTGCTGCCTCCATTTAGGAGAGCGGAGAAGTGTTCCCTCCATAACCTAAGCACTCTCTGGACATCAGTTACAAGGTCGCCGTTTTCGTTCCTACAGGAGTTTGCCCCGGTCTTAAAACCTTTTTCCTGGTGGCTAGCAGCTCAAGCTCCTCGCACTCACGCCTTTCTGCTTCTGCTTTTTTTCTTCCTGAAAAGGCGTCTCGCTTCCCTTTTCAACTCACGATAGCGTTAACACACTCCTCTTGTTGCGCTCGCTTTTAACGTTTCCCTGTAGGCAGCGTCTTTCCTTTCGGTTGCAACGCGGCATTCTTCATCGTACCAGTTGTTTTTTCGTGGCCGCCGGTAACTAATTTTTTCCTCGGCGGCAGTACGAAGTGCTTTGGAGATATGCTCCCACTGCTCCTGCATTCCTTCAGGATGAGTTGTGCTCTCAGAGAGCAGGTGTGAGAGTCGAATTGCGAATTCATTGGCAGTCTGTTGTGATTGAAGCTTTTCGACGTCTAGCTTTCCTTGTGTTTTTTTTTCCTTGGCTTTAGCCGCGCTGAGGCGGATGCGTTTTTTAGCTGCAACGAGACAATGGTCCGATTCGATGTTAGGTCCTCGGACCGTGCGCACATCTAAAACACTGGAAGCATGCCGTCCGTCCATCACAACGTGATCGATCTGATTGCGAGTATTTCGATCAGGAGACAACCATGTAGCTTGATGTATCTTTTTATGCATGAACCTCGTGCTGGATATGACCATGTTTCGAGCACCGGCAAAGTCAATCAGCCTCAGTCCTGAATGCTAAGCTGCAGGAAAATAATGCTGTCCTCAATAAACTCAAAAACTGACTATCCGATTTGCTTTGAAGTCGGAGCGTAGAAGGTTCGTTTCCTTTTTCACAGGATAATATGCTATTTTACGAGCCAAGGATCGACCGATTGAAAAATTTTGTTTATTGTGCGATTCGCTTGAAATGTGTAACAAGTCACTGATGCCAATTGGGAGCAGTTTGGGAGATTAACTCTTCCTCCAGCTGCCTCTCCCAACTCAGTGAAGGCCTCCCAATTATTCCGCATCCAAATTCCGGTATCGATAAAAATACTTTCTTGGCCAGAGCGTATTCATCCATCCGCATAGCATGACCTATGAAGTGAAGCTTTTGGGTTTTTATTCGCAGCACTATCTTCATATTTGCGTAGAGCGATATACGCGCCGTCGGCATCACAGACAGGTTTGTAAATCTTCTGGAGAACTGTTCTCTCGAACATTCGAAGCGCCATCTCATCTTCTTTCGACAGATACTGCCAGAAAGAAATTTGAGGATTTTATTACGGCTCTGGATTTTCGGTACAATTGCGGCTGCATGCTCACCAAAATGTAGATCGTGAGCGAACGTCACACCCAAGGTTTTGGGGTGTAAGATAGTCGTCATTTGGGACAACCATGTTGTAAATAAGGTCGCCGATGATTTAGTCGGTGATGTCAGGTTTCGCGAGGTGAAAAAACTGGAGAGATCATGGAGGTAGCCGTTCATTTTGTTGCAAAGCTCATCGATCTGTGGGCCTGGGCCTATAGCCATTATTGTGCAGTCATCGGCGTAGGAAACGACAGTAACTCCTTCTGGTGGCGAGGGTAGCTTTGATATGTACAAGTTAAACAAAAGTGGGGATAGGACACCACCCTGCGGCACCCCTTGTTTAATTCTTATTGGTTTCGATGTTGCGTTTCTAAATTGCACCGATGCCTGCCGGCCACCCAGATAATTTGCGGTCCACCTTTTAAGACTTGGGGGAAAGGTAGACCATTCCAGGTCTTGCAGTAACGTGCCATGGTTGGCCGTATCAAAAGCTTTTGATAGGGCTAGCGCATTGTAGCGAATTGGATTCATCTCACTTTCCTTTTTTAAAGTTTACGAAAGTGTGTTTTTTGGTGACGATGAAGTCGGTGGTATGCTCGAGAGAAAAAAGTATTGGCAGGTGGTCGGATGCCATGTGTTCCCATCGGCTGCCAGTTGATGCAGTCTACGAGTCCTGCTCTCGCGATCTTTTCTGTGGACATTATACCCAGAACAGGTCTGCAGAGCAGATCTTGCTGTGAGTTTAGTCTTTTGAATCGCAGCAATGCGGATGTTGTGCCGCTTCATCTAATCGACTATCTCCGTGATCTTGCCAGTTAATCCATTACAGTTTAACTGCAGAATTCTGAAGTGCAGAGGGGGAGACGTCGTCACTGTAGGAGTAAGTAACAGGTGACTACGCCTGGATTGTGAAAGGCTAGGACGCAATTGCTGTTGTGGCCCTGGGACTAGACGTCCCTGGGTCAGCATTGGGGTACCCGGTGCATTTTGGTTTGCGGCCTGGCAACATGGCGCAATGAAGCTCTTCGGTGGGATTTCGGTCGCGGAGACCAGAACATCTAGGAAAGTGGCACCGTCCAGGGCAGGAGCTGCATTGGGCGAATGTCGCAAACATATATATTCTGTGCTGGCAAAAGGTGGTAGGGACTAAGAGTATGTTTCCCTGACCTACACGATTGCTGCCCGAAAAGAGGGGGGAAGAAGACGGGGGCGGGGGCTGATGTTGTTTTTGTAGTGAAAAGGTTGCTCCCCGAAGGCTTTGGGGAGTGTTATCTATGTGATGGTTGTTTGCCGGATACAGATCCAGTACGCCTCGGTAACACAGCACCATTAAGGTGCTAGCCCGACCATCTCGGAAACGATTTATGTGGCCACATTAAACCTTCAGGCCATCCCTCCCTCCCCACCCCCAAATTCCATTGGGAGCTTGGGGTCGCCAGAGCCTCGTCTGTTAGTAAAACAGGATTCGCTAAGGCGTAGACTACGCCCGTAGACGCCCTTGGGCGTGAACAGCAAGGAGCCGCAAAAGATTTATAAAAGTTACGAGGACGTCTAGGTTTGGCATCTAACCCAGAACAACCTGTCCGATGCAACCATGCCTTGCACGAGACACACTGACAATTGTATGACCGTCCTAAAAACATTCTTTTCCGGCAAACGCAGCAAAACCATTTCTCAGAACCGGGGTCAGGAGACGGACCCGGATTGGGTTCGATACCTTCCAGGCGCAGGAGAGTATGGCGCAGTCCCGCTGCAAGGAGCTGCTGAGAGGATGACAATTTGTGGGAGGGACACAACAAATTAAATGGGGTTACACTGAAATGGCAGTCCTTGGTATGGAAAAATCCCGAGTCGCTCCGGTACATAGAAGCGACTCCCTTACACGCTGTCATAAGGGCTGTCATCAGTAGTAGCGTTCCAGTATATTACCATTCGACCCATGTTCATACATTTCAATCCAAAATTTGTGCCTAACAATTCACTCACTACAAAAGAGGTAAGAACTAAGCACTATGCATTATGTGAAAGCTATTACGAACCAACAAGCTTCATCTAAACGCTCCCTCAGTAAAAGAAGGCATCGGTGGTTCTCAGCTATCAACCGTCTACTGTACTGTTCCGACAGTGTAAGGTCAGGAAGAAACATTGTATACGAAGACATTTTTTTACAGCTGAAGAGATGCATTGAATCTTCGGATTTGACCTGGACAAAGGTGAATGTTTAAATGTGCTCATATCTTAGGATTAGTAAAGGTTGTTAATAAAGTTGTATATGTATGTGTGTATATACGAGTTGGATTTAAAAATAAAAGTTTTTCATCGGATCTACCGTAATGTAAATGGTTTTGGTGACCTTTATTGCAGCTCTAAGGACATACAACTTTAAGAAGATTCAAATTAAGATGTGAGCATTCTATGGATTTTTGATGTTTCTGTAACCCCAATTAACTAATGTAGTTCAACGAAAAAGGTAAGGATTAAGTAAAGTTTAACCTTGCCACGTTACTGCGTGCAAGTAACTGCCTCCTACAACCCCTCATACTCTCCATTTAGCTGATGATTTCTCCAATTGGACCACACATCTGATCCCTGCTAGCAAACTTCTACCTAGCAATGTAACCGGTCAAAAAGAGCAAATCACGCCGCTGCGTATTTTTTAGGGTTCCCGTAAGTCTCAGGGAACAGTTGATGACGAAGTAACTACAAAAACTTGATGGTGAGCTCTACTCAGATGTGAACATTGTAACGAAGCTTTCCCTATGCCCCGATATTTCTTTTTGCTGGGGTATACTTGCCGTGTTCAGGGTTCTGTACAATAGATTTATACTTTGGGGCCCTTTTCCAAGTCGTACACTTTAACTATTTAACTTATTTATCTAATTAGCACAAAATTATGCCTAAAATTCCATTTAAGTTCAATTATTCATCTTATTGGTATTCAGTGTCGGCATGGCCTGGTTGGTAACGGTCCACCCGAGTCCCGTTGGCGTGCCGGCTGGCGTGTTCGCTTACGTTGATATTATTATGTTTTTGTATTGGCTAACGGTCCACCCGGTCGCGTTAGCGCGTGGTTATGGGACGCCTTAGTGGCGTGCCTACGCTGGCGTTCGTCGCTGCCGTGGTTATGTATTCGGTCGCTGAGGACGCGCGATTGTCGCTAACGCTGATACTGCGTGACGGTCGTGATAAGTATGTTGTCGTTGATCAACGCTTAGTCAGAATGGGTATGCGGCCACTGAGGACGCTCACTGATGTCGCTCGGTTGCCGTTGGCGTTGCGCTGGCGGTCGCGATTAGTATTTCGTCTCTGAGGACGCTAGATGATAACGGATATGCGGCCACTGGGGACGCTCGTTGACGACGCGTTGACGCTGGCATCGCGGTTACTATTTAGTCACTGAGGACGCTTGAAATAAAAGATATGCAGTCACTGAGGACGCTCGTTGATGATAAGTATGCGGCTACTGGGACGCTTGTGGCGACGCTTTGACGCTGGCGTCGCGGTTAGTATGTGGTCTTTTCTTTTGGATGTGGACTATATTTCGGCAAATAGTTACCTTGTCTCCTTGCGTGTTGAACCTCCGTCGGTGCTTGCCTGCGCCTTAGCCATTTTTTGAAGCACTCTCGGACTGCGCCTGCCACTTCCGGAAACTGGTCCAATGCCCCTGCGTCTTCGGCCGAAATAGTCAACACCTCTGGTCGCGATTCGTCGTGTGGATGGTCTGGTGACTGTGGTTGCCATGTTTCGGAACACTCGAAAGTGGCGAAATTATTTCCATTATTGGAAACAGTTCGGGTGGTTTTTATTAACCGACCTAGGTGGTTGTTGTGCATGCCCGACGGTTGGAATCTAAGTGTTCTTTGCCCAGTCCACAAGAAGGGAGATACTGCAAAATGCACCAACTATCGTGGAATCAGCCTTCTTAATATCGCATATAAGGTCCTTTCAAGTGTATTGTGCGAAAGATTGAAGCCCACCGAGAACCGGCTGATTGGACCTTATCAGTGCGGCTTCAGACCTGGTAAATCTACCACCGACCAGATTTTCACAATGCGCCAAATCTTGGAAAAAACCCGTGCAAAGAGAATCGACACACATCACCTCTTCGTCGACTTTAAAGCCGCCTTCGACAGCACGAAAAGGAGCTGCCTTTATGCCGCTATGTCTGGATTTGGTTTCCCCGCAAAACTTATACGGCTGTGCAAAATGACGTTGAGCAACACCATCAGCTCAGTCAGAATTGGGAAGGACCTCTCCGAGCCGTTCGAAACTAAAGGAGGTTTCAGACAGGGTGACCCCCTATCGTGCGATTTCTTTAATTTGATGCTGGAGAAAATTATACTAGCTGCAGAACTTAACCGCACTGGAACAATATACTATAAAAGCGTGCAATTACTGGTGTTACGAAAGATACGGCAGCACCATAGTCTACACACACATATGTACGCGTAGCTGTCAACGTTCACTTTCGACGTTTTTCTTTCTTCTTCGTTTGTTATCATCCTTAACTAAAACTTCCTTTTTACATTGGCTGCCATCGAGACAACGTGTTCTGGAAACTTAATCCTAGGAAATCACCAAGAATACCAAAGTAAGAACCATTGGTACATTTATAATGAATTCTTTGTAACTATTGTTGTTTGAATAAATAGATATTTTAAACGCCGCATAATAAATTGCATGTTGTAGAAAATTTGGGCCTGGTGGTTGCTAGGATTCGCAGCACCTTTAAAATATTTTGATTCAATCGCTCATTTCTAAGAATGCCGAAATCAGGAACAAACGTAGCACCTAGCTGCCGAATCTGCAATAAACCGGACGATTCGGAAATGGTATGCTGCGACATATGCGATCAATGGTACCACTTTGTATGCATAAACGTGACTGCTGAAATTGAGCACGAGGACTGGCGTTGCTTATACTGCTCAGTCGTCCCCAATACGTCCCTGTTGAATATAAGCACTAACGAGGCTAGTGGCGGCCCCCCGCCTTCTGGAAAGGCCAACGAAGGGCAGATAACTCATGATCAACATTGCCGCACCTCAAAGACCTCTAAGCGTGGTCATACAGGGGGTAAAGCACGTCGTCTCCAGGCTGAGGCCAAATTACTAGAAGAAGAACAAGAACTGCTGCAGCAAAAGGAAGCACTACTCGACAAACGTAGAAATCTCCTGCAACAAACAGAAGCAGAAGAAGATTCCGACCCGGATGAGGAGCTAAATGTGACCGCTGTACAAAAGTGGCTAAATGCAACTGTGATCACTCTACCCAATTCTGCGCCTTTCAAAACTCCGATGTCAAACCAGCAGCTCCCCAGCGGGCTACAAGTGAGCTCCCCCACAAAGTGTCAAAGAAGGGACAATTCGTACAGCGACGATATTCAGCGTAATATGGAGTTTCTGATGCAAAAGCTCTCTACTCTTGAGCAACAATTGAAAACTCGAGCCGCGCCCGTAGGCAGCCCCACCTGGTTCCCTAACCTGACGCCGGATGGTGCTTCATTACCTAAACAATCTTCGACAGCAAGGCCTGTTGTACAATCACAACAACATCCCTGCCTTACAAATAACCAGCTGGCTGCACGCAAGGGTCTATGTAAGGAGCTTCCCAAATTCGACGGTAAGCCGGAGGAATGGTCTCTATTTGTAGCTACCTACCAGCAAACGACTGAACTGTGTGGGTTTTCAGAAGGGGAGAATTTAATTCGCTTACGCCAAGCGTTAGAGGGGCCGGCACGCAATGCGTTCGTACGTAACCTTCTCCTTCACGCCTCTTGTGTTCCTCAAATAATAGAAAGACTTCAAATGAAGTTCGGTCGACCCGGACTTATTATTAACGTTCTCCTAGGTCGAATCAGGGATATACCAGCAGTCAAGGAAAACCGCCTTGAGACTCTTGTAGATTTGGCACTGGAAGTGCAAAATGTTTGCGCTACGATGAAAGCCTCAAACATGTTGTGCCACCTAAACAATCCCGAACTGGAACAGGAGTTGGTAGGCAAACTACCAGGCTTGCTCGCTGCATTCTGGGGCATGCACAAGTTGCAGCTACCTACGTGCAACCTCGAAAGCTTTGGAAACTGGCTCTTTCAGCTCGCGCAGGGAGCGAACTGCGTAATAGTGCCATTTAACATAACCAAGGGCCACACCAAGCGTGGATATCTCAACGCGCACACGAATGACCCCAAACCAAAGGCTAAAGCGTGCTTAATATGCCTCGGAAATTGTACCTCTGCCGACAGATGCGTTGAGTTTCGGGAAATGAGCAGGGCGGAACGCTGGAGTTTAGTTCGGAGGCAAAAACTTTGTCGACGCTGCTTGAAAAGGCATAATAAATACCCATGTTCATCTACTACTGCCTGCAATGTAGATGGTTGCAACCTCACCCATCACCCACTTCTGCATAAATAATCTACTATAGCCCTGGACAAAAACCTGCGTAACCCTTCAGTTAATGCACATAGCAGCGATGCTGATTCAATCCTCTTTCGTGTCTTACTGGTTACACTTTATGGTAACAATACGAAACTGGAAACATACGCCTTTTTCGATGACGGTTCCTCGCTAACGCTAATTGATGCCGAGCTGCAAAAGAGTTTGCATGTAGACGGGACCTCACACCCACTTTGCCTTAAATGGACGGCTGATGCACGCCGATACGAAGATGAGTCTCGTGTGTTTGATTTAGAAATTTCGGCTGTTAGTTCCAACAAGCGTTTTGTTCTAAAAGATGTGCGAACAGTTCGCAGCCTTGAACTGCCGATGCAGACTGTTGATGTCAATAAGCTCCAAGACAAGTATGCATATCTAAAAGGCATCCCGTTGTCATCGTACGCTAATGCCGTACCAAGGCTCTTAATAGGACTGAATAATAGTCGGCTTAGCCAAGGTCTAAAAATAAGGGAAGGGTCAACAGATGAACCAATAGCCGAAAAAACTCGACTAGGGTGGACATTGAAAGGAGCCATAGCAACAAATGAAACACAATGCCAATTTGGCTACCACACATTCCATGCCTGCGACTGTGAAAACGCTGACAACGCTGAGTTATTGCAAATCGTTAAAAATCATATCTGCCTCGAAAACGTGGACGTCTCTAATAAATCAGAAGCTTTATCATCTGCCGAGGACAAATACGCGCTCGAACAGCTCAAAACCAACACGAAACGCGTAGATGGTCGCTACGAAACTGGTCTGCTCTGGAAGTGCGGTACTACTTCGTATCCTGACAGCCTACCGATGGCACTTCGACGAGCCAAATGCCTGCAAGCAAAACTGCAAAGGAATCCTGTACTGGCCGAAACACTCTCAGCTAAAGTAACTACATACGTAGATAAAGGGTACGCGAAGCAGCTTCCGATTGCATCATTGTCGAAAGGTAAGGCTTGGTATCTACCAATATTTCCTGTATATAACGCAAACAAATCGGGGAAGGTGCGAATAGTCTGGGATGCAGCTGCCAAAGCGAATACCATATCTCTTAACTCTATGTTGCTCAAGGGACCCGATCAACTAACATGTCTGGTGTCGGTCCTTCGAAGATTTCGGCAACGCGCAGTGGCGGTGAGCGGTGATATCGAAGAAATGTTTCACCAGATTCAAATACGTTCTCAAGACCAAGACTACCAACGCTTTCTTTGGCTCGACCCTGGCGCTGCCGAACCATCGGTGTTCGTTATGACGGTAATGACCTTTGGCGCCACCTGTTCGCCCAGTAGTGCGCAGTATGTTAAAAATTTAAACGCAGACGAGTATCGCAACCTCTACCCTCGGGCCGTCGATTGCATTGTCAACAACCATTATGTCGATGATATGCTGGACAGCGTGGATTCAGAATCAGAGGCAATTCAGTTGGCTAAGGAAGTAAGTCTTATTCATGCACAAGGCGGGTTTAATATTAGGAGTTGGCGGTCAAACTCCGAAGAGGTTCTAAAAGCGTTGAAAACCGCTGCCACCGACTCTGAGATCAATTTCAATACCAGTGCTGAAATACCTGCAGAAAAAATCCTAGGTCTTTGGTGGAACGCTGGGGATGATTGTTTTACTTTCCGGGTGGCTCACCGCCATCAGAGTTCGGGACTACTAAAGGCAGATCATCACCCTACCAAAAGGGAGGTGCTGAGAGTAGTTATGAGTGTGTTTGATCCCCTAGGAATGCTGGGTTTTTTTTGTAATATACGCTAAGGTTGTTTTGCAGGATATATGGCGCTCTGGGTGTCAATGGGATGACAAAATTCGAGACGACCAGCGCTGCAGCTGGTTAAAATGGATTGAACAAATTAGTAAAATTGAAAAATTACAGATCCCACGCTGTTACTTCAAGAATCTTAGCCCTGAATCCGAGTTGGAGCTACACGTGTTTGTTGACGCCAGTGAGAATGCATTCGCAGCGGTGTGCTATCTGCGCCACACTTTATACGGTGAAGTCCAGTGTATATTAATAGGTAGCAAAGCGAAGGTGGCGCCGTTAAAAATGCTCTCTATCCCTCGACTTGAGCTGCAGGCAGCAGTTATAGGAGCAAGGCTGGCCGCTAGTGTAATTAGGTCACATACATTGCATATCAAAAGAAGTACCTTCTGGACAGACTCTCACACATTACTTTCGTGGATCCGTTCCGATCACAGGCGCTACTCACAGTTCGTGGCCTTCCGGGTAAGTGAGATACTGTAGCTAACCGAAACAGACAGCTGGCGATGGGTTCCTTCAGCGGAGAACGTGGCCGATGATGCGACTAAGTGGCAGACAGCTCCCGTTATTTCAAACGAAACTCGCTGGTTTAACGGTCCGGAATTCTTAAAATGTAACCCGCAACACTGGCCAAGCAACATCCCAATCGCAGATACAACTCAAGAAGAGCTCAGAGCGAAATATGTCGGTTTTCACGACCGAGCACAACTGGACGACAGACCATTGGTGATACATGTACGTTTTTCAAGATGGACGCGCTTATTACGCACAACCGCAACCGTTCTATTAGTAGCCCGTACGTGGAAATCATATCGACGAGGGGATCCAGCAGTAAACCTATTAGAAAGAACGATTTAAAGCACGCCGAAACCCTTCTGTGGAAGGAGGCCCAACACGACGCATATTCCGACGAAATCTCTCTACTTGCTAATGGAAAGCCAATCGACCGGACAAGCACTATCTATAAGCTGTCACCGTATATCGACGATAAATCGTTGCTTAGACTAGAAGGAAGAGTAAAGATAGCTGGGCGGCAAGACCCCATCATTCTACCGAGGAATCATAACATCACTAAACTAATAGTCTCCGATTATCACATCAGATACCGACATGCCAACTCTGAGACAGTCGTTAATGAAGTACGCCAAGTATTTTGGATCCCCAGACTTCGCGTTTTAGTTAACATAATACGCAGAGAATGCCAAATTTGTCTTAACAACAGGGCCACACCACAGCCACCGAAAATGAGCCCTCTTCCCATGGCTAGAGTGACACCCTTCAATCGCCTATTCTCTTATGTAGGCGTCGATTACTTCGGTCCAATATCAGTGGCGGTACGACGGAGCACAGAGAAGAGGTATGGCGTGCTTCTAACGTGTTTAACGACTAGAGCCGTGCACATAGAGATAGCACATTTACTTACGTCAGATTCATGCATCATAGCTATCCGGAGCTTCATGGCAAGGCGTGGTACCCCCTCGAGTTCTGGAGTGACAACGCCACTAACTTCAAGGCGGCGCAGAATGAACTGTCAACCGCTTTCAGTGCCATGGACAGACATAAAATGGTGAGCAACTTTACGAGTTCTGTCACAACTTGGAGGTTTATACCGCCAGCATCGCCGCATATGGGTGGAGCCTGGGAACGCCTAGTAAGATCCGTAAAAAACACTCTTTCTAAGATACTGCCATCTTTACGTCCTTCTGATGAACAACTCCGTGGGGCGCTGATGGAAGTCGAAACAATTGTCAATTCGCGCCCTCTAACATACATACCTCTGGGTCATGAAGACGACGAAGCTCTCACTCCCAACCATTTTTTGTTAGGCAGCTCAAGTGGAATGAAGCCCTTAGTAGAATTTTCGAACGACCCCGCACATATGCGCAGAGGCTGGAGGTATGCACAACAAGTGGCAGACATGTTCTGGGGCCGTTGGTTACGTGAGTATTTGCCGATGATCACGCGGCGCACAAAGTGGTTCGAGAGAGTTAAACCTATCGAGGAGGGAGATGTCGTGTACATAGTCGGTCCAAATGGACCCAGAAATTGCTGGCCAAAGGGAAGAGTGCTCTCAGTCAAGAAAAGCCCTGATGGACAGGTAAGAAGTGCGAGAGTTAAAACATGCGCCGGTATCTACGAGCGGCCGGCGACGAAACTCGCCGTACTTTCTATAAATGTATCAGGAGGAGAGGTAGATCTTGAAGATATACCGGGGGGGAGTGTTACGAAAGATACGGCAGCACCATAGTCTACACACACATATGTACGCGTAGCTGTCAACGTTCACTTTCGACGTTTTTCTTTCTTCTTCGTTTGTTATCATCCTTAACTAAAACTTCCTTTTTACATTGGCTGCCATCGAGACAACGTGTTCTGGAAACTTAATCCTAGGAAATCACCAAGAATACCAAAGTAAGAACCATTGGTACATTTATATTGAATTCTTTGTAACTATTGTTGTTTGAATAAATAGATATTTTAAACGCCGCATAATAAATTGCATGTTGTAGAAAATTTGGGCCAGGTGGTTGCTAGGATTCGCAACAACTGGCATATGCTGATGACATTGATATCATCGGCCTAAACACCCGCGCTGTTAGTTCTGCTTACTTCAAACTGGAAAAAGAAGCGGTAAAGATGGGTTTGATGGTGAATGAGGACAAAACGAAGTACCTGCTGTCATCCAGCAAAGAGTCAGCGCATACGCGCCTTGGCAACCACGCTACTGTTGGCAGCCATAATTTCGAAATAGTAAAAGACTAGCAACAACATCAGCACTGAAATCCAGCGAAGAATCAATCTTGCCAATAAATGCTACTTTGGACTAGGTAGGCAATTGAAAAGTAAAGTCCTCTCTCGGCGAACGAAAATCATACTCTACAAGTCACTTATCGTACCCGTCCTGCTATATGGGGCAGAAGCATGGACCATGACAACAGCAGATGAAGCGGCTTTGGGAGTGTTCGAGAGAAAAGTTCTTCGAAAGATTTATGGACCTCTACGCGTTGGCGACGACGAGTACCGAAGAAGATTTAATGATGAGCTGTACGAAGACATCAACATAGTCTAGCGAATTAAAACACAGCGGCTGCGCTGGCTAGGCCATGTTATGCGAATGAATGATGATGCTCCGGCCAAGAAAGTGTTTCTATCGGAACCCGCCTATGGAAGCAGAGGTAGAGGGCCCCACTCCGTTGGAAGGACCAGGTGGAAAGCGATTTAAACTCCCTTGGTGTGACCAATTGGCGCCGGTTGGCGGAACGAAGGAGCGACTGGCGCGTCTTGTTGGACGGCCATAACCGTTTGGACGGTTAAGCGCCAATTAAGTAAGTAAGGTGGTTGTTGTAAGGACAGTTCTCTCTCTTACTAGAGTAAGCCACATTCGCGGGGAATTATGTAATGGAACTGCCATGATTTGTCCTGTCGGGTTTCTCGTCCCTGGTTTTCCTTCGCCTTGGGTGTCTTCTTTTGGACTTCTTGAGGGGAGCATCGTTCGTATCAACCGGTTCTCTCCTATCGCTAGCCACTTGTGGTGTGATAACACATAGTGTGGGTGCGTTTTGCCTAAACGGGTCGGTCAAAACGATGTGACTCCCTCCGCAGGATACTGTAGCTTCCATGCCCCTAGCGTGTCCAGGCTGATGATGTTGTCATCAATGGCTCCAGGCAAGGCGTACTTCCGTCCGTATGACGTTGAAGGTTTGACTGCTAGTACCGTCGGCCATGGTTATTTCGAGAGCTGTGGCTATCCTTTCTCCGCCTCCTGAGTTCAACATGCGTTCTGCTACGACAGTTGATACGAAACTTCGCGAGGCCCCGGTATCGATGATGGCTTCAGCTGGTTGTCCGCCAATTTGGATTAGGGCGTAGAGACGAACATGCTACTGACGCATGGTTAATGTTAATTCAGCGCTGGTTTCTGTGGGTTCACCGCGCCTTGTCCTTGTTGAACCCCTTTCTCGTTTCCAGCCCGTCGACGGCAGCATTCTATTGTCCCGTTGGCGTGCCTGCTGGAGTGCTCGCTTACGTTGATGTTATTATGCTTTTGTATTGGCTAACGGTCCACCCGGTACCGTTAACGCGTGGTTATGGGACGGGTTAGTGGCGCGCCTATGCTGGCGTTCGTCGCTGCCGTGGTTAGGTATTCGGCCGCTGAGAACGCGCAATTATTGGTAACGCTGCTCCTGTGTGACGGTCGTGATTAGTATGTTGTCGTTGATGGACGCTTGGTCAGAATAGGTATGCGGCCACTGAGGACGCTCGCTGATGGCGCTCGGTTGCCGTAGGCAATAGCGTTACGCTGGCTGTCGCGATTAGTATTTCGTCACTGAGGACGCTCGATGATGATGGGTATGCGGCCACTGGGGCGCTAGTTGGCGACGCGTTGACTCTGGCGTTGCGGTTAATATGTGGTCACTGAGGACGCTTGGACTAAAAAGAAATGCAGTCACTGACTACTGGGGCGCTTTTTGACAACGCATTGACGCTGGCGTCGCAGTTAGTGTGTGGTCACTGAGGACGCTTGAAATAAATAGATATGCAGTCACCGAGGACGCGCGTTGATGATGAGTATGCGGCTACTGGGGCGCTTTTTATCGACGCGTTGACGCCGGCGTCGCGGTTAGTATGTGGTCACTGAGGTCGTCAATATTTGGTCCTCACAACATAGTGCAGGCAATGAAAACCCAAAGAAAGTATTCTTGTCGACACCTGAATTTGGAAGCAGAAGATGGAAGACACTTCCACTGATTTGAGAAAAATAGTTATCGCTGTGCTAGAGGAACAGGCTGACTTTTCTATAGAATGGCCAAGATTAAACAACCGATCCAACACTTATTATTGATGTTGATGGATGTCCTTTGGCATAATATTTTAATCCTAGTTGTAGTTGTAGTCTGGAGGTTTTCCACAGTTCATTGTTATTATAAAGATCTTTAGGAGTACTAGAGGAACTAAAGGCGTTACTCCTGAAAGCTAACAGAGTAAAGTCCTACCTTCTTATATCAATAATTTCGCCAGAAGCGAAGACATTCGAAACTGTTTTCCGTAAGTCCATCATGCTCTCCGTAAAGTGCGCAGCTCTACCACGCGATAAACGTCATTAACACGACGTTGAATTGCGTACAGAACTTGACCTGCAAAAGGCTGTTGACAAAGTCCACCACGGCACACTAATCAATAACACACCCCCAGATCCGACACGCTTCGGTACTGGCAACTTCAGGAGCTACCCCGACATCCGCGGGAACAATTTTTTTTAGCCCTAACAAACTTCGGGCTTGTGGATCTTAGTCGTCTCCAGTGACCGACATGCCTTGGTGTGGGTATATTATAAGCTTATGGCGGGAAAGCAGCTGGAGAAAGCTACCCTCGGGCTAGGTGCTTTACAAGTCGGCTTTTTGGATTAGCAAACCTGAAAGGAGGATAACCAAGTCGCAAGGTTCGGCAAAATTCTCACAAAGGACCCTTCACTTTTGAGGTGCTTGAGTGTGTGAATGTTGTTTGAAGATGAGTAGCGCATAATCCCTTCTGCTGAAAAAGTAATGCGTTAAAAATCCTACAATCCTACGGGACTGTTGACGTTGTACTTTCAAAGATCTTTTTATATTTCCTGTCGCTGGTTACCCTTCTTTTCAAATAATGTGCTCGAACTACGCCACATACCAAAGACCTGAAACAAGGTTGTTGCTGTTGTTGGAGCGATAAAGACACTCCCCGAAGTTTATCGACGTTGATGGTCCTTTGCCGGATATAGATCCGGTACGTTCTTTTCATTCCCTCATAGTTTCCCCTAAAAACAACAACACCGATGTGGGACAGGATTCCTCGATGGCTACTTTCATTGCAGCATTCGTATGGTAAGGAAAAGTCAAAACAGTCATAGGGACAAACTTTACTTCAACAGAGGCATTATAGATTATTGTGTGCCGAGACTGCCCTTTGCAAGCATAAGCACAGTAATTTCCTCGATAGTGGACGCGTGAGAGTACCTGCCAGATCACTGGAGAGTCTACTAAGAGAGACTTGCCGCAATTAAGCATGAAGTGGAAATTATGCTATCCCGTGCTACTACTGTTAGAGAACTAAACATAAGCTGGGATACCCTAGCGGCTATTAAAGCACTGTAAAGCGATCGAGAAAGATTTGGAAATGCTTAGCTTCACTTGTTTTTGCATCAACCTATTTTAGTACTATGTATAATAATTTATGGATGTGAAGGGCTGTAGGCAGCGCGGAATTCGGTCTCTAGAGAGTTATCGTCACCGTGATCGTATGTAGAATGTGACCAGACCTTCATGCTACTCAAGTGAGCTTCCCCCACCGGAGTATCTCAGCCTAACCCTCTCAGAGTCCAGGGGAGTGTAATCCAGATATATATCATGTACGCACCGAATCACTTAATATAAATTAGTAGTTAGGTTTTTATATCAAAAGCGGTTTTGTTGTGTTTACAACTTGGTGATCCTTTTGTGAAAACATCCCGGCTGTTTAGTTAAACCAGACAAGCATGTCTGGTTTACATACAATATACTTTGAGTTTTCGCCCAACGGCATTTCATTTCATTCATTGCCGTCATTAAATTTTGAACTGTACTAGTCATTCTTAAAGAACTTGAAATATTAATTTAAAATTCGCACTGCAATACAGCTTTGGTATTTTCGCATGCGTTGGTATTTTCAAATGCTCTAGTACCTAAAACTAAACATGGATAATAAAATATTTTGCTGTTTTTTTTTTTTGTCTTATTCAAGTATTTCTGGCTAATAAAGTACAAATTTTACTTATAATTTAGCAATTAAAAATAGTAACTTAGTACTAAGTATCATTAAAATATGGCGTCGAATTCGGCAAACCGGTCAATTCGCGATTTGTTTCTTGTGCCTGACGTCCATCAGTTTCTCCTTTTGCTAGTTAAAGGGAGAACCGTTTGGCGAATGGTTAGCCAAATGTATGCCCAAC
The DNA here is from genome assembly GCF_040869045.1 of Eurosta solidaginis. NCBI lineage: Eukaryota > Metazoa > Arthropoda > Insecta > Diptera > Tephritidae > Eurosta > Eurosta solidaginis. The sequence continues at coordinate 260,656,177 of NC_090320.1, read as the reverse complement.
AAAGACTTCAAGGTGAGACATCTACTTGGTGACTATTTGCTGGGTATGCATCATTCATTTAAATGTAAAATTTTTATATTACGCTTTCACTCCATAGGCTTCCGGCATACGCTCAATAGCATATTTATGAGCTGCTACATACATAATTGGTACGCCCGGTATTTTGCGTACGCGATTCTTTAAATCCTTATCATTGGTTGCCACAATATAGCATTTGTGCTGACGTACTCGTTCCACCACACAATCATCAGCATAAGTACCTTTATGCAAGCATGGTAAACGCTCGAAACGTGGATCAGAAATAATACGCAGCGCCATTTTATAACGATTACCTAGTTTTTCCAATTCAGCACGTACACAATCCGAAATATATGGTATACATTTGGCATATAAACAATCCATCATCCCTTGTATGATATCCACTTTGTTTTTGATGCTAAAATTGATAAAATTCGTATCGAGTATAATGTGATATGGTGGTCCAAGTTGGGTGTTGTATTGAAAGAATAATGCTGAACTCTGTTGTTGGACGTTATGCACCTTCAGTGCATATGGATCTTCAGGTTTTTTACGTTTTTTCCGTTCTTCCTCTTTGATGCGTCCATCGGTGGGTTTCATTAAACGTTTAAGGCTTGCCAAGCGTTGTTTTTGTATTTTGGCTGTTTTCTTTTGTTTGCCCTGAAAATGGTAAGATTTTGAATTTAATAACCATTTGAAACTACTTGAATTAGATTTGTTTTACCATTTTTTATTATTATTGCACTAAATAGAGCGCACGTGTGGTGGAAATAAAACTAACATCAAAAATCATATGTGTTTTGTTTACATTTCACTATGCTGCCAGCATGCTCAAAAGCACGAAATTTTAGTAAAATGTCAATAATGGTCGTGTCATGCCCCTTCATTTGCGTTTATCAGAATCTGATCATTATGAGCAGAACGCATATATTTTTATGGAGTTCAGCATATTGACCGACACTAGCGCCATCTGACATACAAAAGTAGCCATGTTTTTGTTGTTGTTGTAGCGATAAGGTTGCTCCCCGAAGGCTTTGGGGAGTGTTATCGATGTGATGGTCCTTTGCCGGATACATATCCGGTATGCTCCGGTAAATTAACCTTTTGCTACTGGCGGCCACCGTGGTGTGATGGTAGCGTGCTCCGCCTATCACACCGTATGCCCTGGGTTCAACTCCCGGGCAAAGCAACATCAGAATTTTAGAAATAAGATTTTTCAATTAGAAGAAAATTTTTCTAAGCGGGGTCGCCCCTCGGCAGTGTCTGGCAAGCGCTCCGATTGTATTTCTGCCATGAAAAGCTTTCAGTGAAAACTCATCTGCCTTGCAGATGCCGTTCGGAGTCGGCATAAAACATGTAGGTCCCGTCCGGCCAATTTGTAGGGAAAAATCAAGAGGAGCACGACGCAAATTGGAAGAGAAGCTCGGCCTTAGATCTCTTCGGAGGTTATCGCGCCTTACATTTATTTTTTTACTTGTAAAGTGTAATGCCCCTATTACCGTTTATAACTCAACTATTTTTGAGTTGAAATTTGGAATTTGGTATTACGGCTTACAACTCAACACGTCAAAAAAAAAATGTGGGTTAAAGTTGTCTAGTCTTACAACTATTTGCGGCATTACTGTTTACAACATTGTGTTGGTGTAGTTGTTAAAGACATCAAAATTTGACAACTGGTTACCAGCAGTTGTCTCACACAATTTTTCAGTTGTTTGGAGAAAAGATAATGTTTTACAAGACGGTTCACCACCTAATTTTTAACAAAAATTTTCAAAGTTGGTATGAAAAGACACGTTTCAACGTCCGTTTTTAGAATCCGAAAGCAAAAATTAAAAATTTCATTTCTGCCATATCATTTTGTTTCAAATTCTCATGTGGTTGTTGGATTTTGCCAGATTTTTTGTACACAACAATGCAAAAGGGTGTTGGACCCAATCAGGGAGGCCGCTAACGCAGAAAAGTGGAACGAGCCTCATATTTCGGACCCTCTCGGGGCCATTTTATGGGTTTTTGTAAATATCTTTCGATAGAAATAAAGGCGCATAATCATAGTCAAAATAAAATACGTTTTAAATTTAGTTTCAGCTTTTCTGAAAGCTTTGTTTATTTTTTTGACAGCTGGCTCATAGAAAATTATATCAAAAAGCTGCATCTAAATTTAAAATCTATTTTATTTTGACTATGATTATGCGCAAAATATTTAATTTCCGCTTTCGGATTCTTAAAACGGGTGTCGAAACCTGTCTTTTGATACACCCTTTGATACTTAAAAAAAAAAAACTACATGACGTACCTCCTTGTAAAACGTTGCCGGAAAAAAATTACAAAAAAAAAAAATGGAAAGCGAATAATTTAACCTTTTTTTAAATTAATTTAAACAATCTTTATAATCAGCAATTTTGTACACATTTATAGAAAAAACAAGTTTTCAACAAAAGATTACATTGAACATCTTTTTGGCTTTCTGGAGCGACATCTCGAAGTTGGGCGAGGCAAGGCGCAGTTCGGATACAGCCAAAGTAGGAGAAATTATGCGAACGTGAGTGCCATCGATACTATCCACTACTCCTGGGAATCCTACTTTAGAGTAAAATAGAATTTTTGCTGTTTGGGTTTTAATCCACTTCGCACAAATATGCTCCTCAATATTATTCTATACCAGCCCAACCACAAAATCATTTCCACAGCATTTTTGATAGCTGCCGTCAGCAAGGAATCGGAGTGTGGCCATTAATTTTAAAATTGGGGTAAAGCCTTCCCTCGAACGTGTTTGCGGAAATGGTCGTTAATTGTGTTTAGTAACGAGCAAAATGCTTCCTTTGAAATCTGCAAAATAACTTCATTTGAAGCTCATCATTTGTCACTTAAACATTTTCTTATTTGGTGCTCGGTAGTTCCAAGGGATTGGAATGGTCACGCGAATGTTTTCCGTATTCGCTACATGCCAATCACTAAAAATAAAAAAATACAAATTTCATATAATATCCGTTTTGCTTTTAAAAACAAAGTCACTTTTGCAAATGCTTAAATTTCCGCCACAAATTGATCAGCTGTTATTTAACCCAACTAAGTTGAGTTGTAAACCGTAATAGGGGCATGAAAGTAATTCGACATATGATTTGGCTATGAGTGCTTTCACACTTTGCAAGTGAACTTATTTTTCCCACTCGTTGGTAACGTTTTCACAATTAAAAAGTGCACAAGTTTTAAAGCCCTAGCAAAGTTGACGTATTCATATCCATATAAAACAACTTATCCAACCAACCTTATGGAAATCAATGTAATTGGTCAATAGCGCCATACCACAACGCCCTAGCCATAAACATACCATAGCCAACCAGTTAGTTTTTGGTTTTACGCCGTATCCATAACCTAAAAATATTTGAGTTGGTGAATTAATTACCTCTTTGAATACTTTATTTATTCTTTGGGATATGTTTTGAGTGAGATACCTATTGTTTGTGGAATATATTTGTAATACTTTGTGTTTTCTTCATTTGAAAATTTTACGATTTTTAGGTTGAGGCACCAATAACTGATGCCAATTGATATGAATATGTAAAAATATGGTTATGACTATGCCAACTTTGATAAGCCCTTTAAATATGTCGCCGTCAGTTGTGCGATGGAAATTTTGTTATAGGACCTTTTCAGCGAACAAAATTTTCCGCCAATTGAGTTATAGAAATTTTGTTTCATGAACGGTGAGTTGAGTCAGCTGTCAAATAAAACAATAGTCCTCAAATTTTAAGGAAAACGACTTCTTAAATTTTTTTTCATACCTCAACGTATCCAAATTTCGCAAAGATATCTATTTACGCAAGTAATCTTGTTAGCGTACGGACGGACATGGCTCAATCAAAACTTTTTCGATGCTAATAATTTTGATGTAATTACGTTTATATCCATCTCCGCTTTAACCTTGAAAATCTGTTTAATATTTTTTGAAATATAATTTTTTTGAAAAATCTATATAATTCAACTGTACCCCCTCTGTCACAAATCACACAAGAAGATTAGGCAATGCGCATGTAAATATTATATCAGCTGCTTTTTATGACGTATGTAAAGACCCTTTTCCTTTAAGCTTTTTTTCTCGCTCTTTTTCTCATTCGCTCAAGGGTTAACTGTGACGTAGATGCGCAGAACGAAGCAATTTTGAACTCGTGAATGCGCAATCTTGGTTAGTGATTTGTGCCCTCTGTCATCCCCGATATTCATTTCCAAAATTCAATAGGGGGACTCATGAAAGCATATAAACTTATAAGGTGTAAAATTATATCCATTTACACACGCTGTTATATGAACGCACCTAGTAATACTCTTGATAAACTTGATTGTTTATCAGCTGTATTATTGCCAAAAAAATTTTTTTTTGATTGTTATACAAATTAAAAAAATTACAAGATTAAGTGAAAAATAAAAACTAAAACGTCTTTACTTGCTGATGTTGGAGATTTCTGATCAAAATGCCTGCTGTAATGTCTGCAAGGTTGCATTCCTTTGAGTTTACCGCGTTTACACAATGAAATGTGCACGTAAATTTATACAAATTGTGTAAATGATTTTTCATACAAAATTTGACAGCTCGTTTACGCACTAGATAAATGTATACGTTTACACACTTTATAAAGCATTTATACGGTGACATGAGTCCCCCTAATGTTTACTCACTTTTTAATACCGATACTTTCCGATAGTATCAATACTTTTCTTTTTTAGTTTTTTCACGAATGTTATATCAATTTATTGTGAATGAGCTTTAATTTTTAATATCAGTCCCATGGTTCAAGTAATCTTGTTAGCTGACGGACGGACATGGCTCAATCAAAACTTTTTTCGATGCCAATAATTTTGATATAAGGAAGTCTATATCTGTTCAATATTTTTTGAAATATAATTTTTTAGAAAAATCTATGAAAAATCTATATATTTCACCTCTGTCATCATCGATATTCATATTCAAAATTCAATGTTTATTCACTTTGGGTAAAAGTTATGAAGTACTCATTAACGTCGACTACACTTCATACATTTACTGAGAATGAGGCGGTCTCGCGTTTATCATACACCACTCTGTGCAATATTGTATATTTGATCCTGGCATCGACCGCAGGGACAATGTCTTAGAACGTCAAGGCCTATCTGTCCGGTTAGGCGATGCAAACCTAGAAATCATCAACATCTACATCCCTCCTGCCACCTGTTGCCCCAGTGTATACCGCCCTAATATCAGGGCCTTACTCACTGGCAACAATCGCATTATCTTAGGCGATTACAATGCCCATCATGATCTACGGCATTCAAACTTGCGGGCGGACAGTAGGGGTGAGATGTTGGCGGATCAAATAGAAGAAACGACGTTCTGCACAATAAACGGAGACGCCCCCACACGTATGGTAGGAAGCTGTCACAGCTCGCCAGATATCTCAATCGTGAGTGCAGAAATCGTAAACTGCGTCAACTGGCAGCCGATGGTAACATTGGCATCCGACCACCTGCCCATACTTATTTCGCTTGAGCGTAACGCCTACTTCATCGTCACTGAAAAACGCACTTTCATAAACTTAAAAAAAGGAAAGTGGGAAGAATATAAATCCTTTACAGACAGCCGCCTAGCTGCCTCCCTATCCCGACTGATGCCCGCCAAGGGGAGCGTGCCTTCCGTAAGGTCATTAAATCCGCCTCGGCACATTTCTTTCCCGCCGGGAGAATTCCCGAAATCCGGCCCCACTTCCCGGCGGAGGCCGCAAACTTAGTGAGAGAACGTGACCTTATAAGACAGCTTGACCCAGGCGACCCCCAAATAAGGGATATAAACCAACGCATCAAATTGCTTGTAGATGAACACAAGCGGGCGAAATGGGAGGAGCACCTAAGAGGTTGTAACCTCTCTACCGGTGTGGGTAAACTTTGGTCCACCGTAAAGTCCTTATCGAATCCGACTAAGCACAAAGACAAAGTTTCCATCGCTTTTGGCGACAAAGTGCTGTCGGACGCGAAAAAATGCGCGAGCGCTTTCTGCCGACAATATATAATGCATCCTACGGTCGACAAAGATAGACGGAGAGCCAATAGACGCGCACATAAACACAAATTCAGCGCGTCACCAATCACCATCACCGCTAAAGAGGTTAAGGACGCCATTGGTCGTGCTAAACCATCCAAAGCAGTGGGCCCAGACGGCATAGCCATGCCGATGCTTAAAAACCTAGGGAAAGAGGGGTTCAAATATTTAGCACATGTCTTCAATCTGTCTCTTTCCACCTTTGTCATACCTGAGAAATGGAAAATGGCCAAGGTGGTCCCGCTACTAAAGCCTGGGAAACCAGCTAACATAGGTGAGTCGTATCGTCCGATATCTCTCCTATCGCCAGTGGCAAAGACGCTTAAAGCCATTCTGCTCCCTTATTTCCAAGTAAATTTGCAGCTAGCCCCTCATCAGCATGGCTTCAGAAAACTCCATAGCACTACCACCGCGCTGAATGCCATTAGCACCCAGATAAATTGCGGTTTAAATCAATACCCCCACCATAGAACAATACTCGTAGCGCTATACCTATCAAAAGCTTTTGATACGGTCAACCATGGCTCGTTACTGCAGGACCTGGAAGGGTCTACCCTTCCCCATGTCTTAAAAGGTGGACCGCAAATTATCTGGGTGGTCGGCAGGTATCGGTGCAATATAGAAACGAAACATCAAAACCAAGGAGAATTAAACAAGGGGTGCCACAGGGTGATGTCCTATCCCCACTTTTGTTTAACTACATATCAAAACTACCTTCGCCACCAGAAGAAGTTACTATCGTTTCTTACGCCGATGACTGCACAATAATGACCACAGGCCCGGGCCCACAGATCGATGAGCTTTGCAACAGAATTAACGGCTGCCTCCCTGATCTATCCAGTTTTTTCGCCTCGCGAAACCTGGCATTATCACAGACCGACTCCTCCGCGAGCTTATTTACAACATGGACGTCCCAAATGTCGACCATTTTGAACATCCACGTCGATGGCACTACGCTACCGACTGTACTACACCCCAAAATCCTGGATGTGACGTTTGATCAGGATCTACATTTTGGTGAGCACGCAGCCGCAATTGTTCCGAGAATTCAAAGCCGTAACAAAATCCTCAAATCCCTCGCTGGCAGTACTTGGGGAAAAGATAAAGAAACGCTCATGACTACATACAAAGCAATTAGCCAGCCGATTACGTGCTACGCGTTACCCATATGGTCGCCAAGCCTAAAGATCACCCACTGGAAGAAACGACAGGCCTGCCAAAATACTGCTCTCAGAATCGCCACGGGCTGTCTTCTTATGTCCCCAGAACACCATCTGCATAATGAGGCGAGAATACTCCCCATCAGGGAGAGAAATGAGATGCTGACCAAACAGTTCCTGTTGAATACCCAGAAAACTGGGCATCCCAACAGACATCTGATTGATGAACCAGCACCGCCTAGGGGCTTAAGGAGTCATCTCCGTAAGCATTTTGAGGAAATACGGCACTTAACGAAAATTATCCAAAACTTGCGGAAGAGGAACGCATACTCCCCAGGGAAACGCGTGTCACTCTTGCTCAACTTCGTTCTGGATACTGTAACAGGTTAAACTCTTACCTATCCAGAATCAACCCTGACATACAAAATGTATGCCCCGCTTGCAATGTGTCCCCACATGACACCAACCATCTCTTCAATTGTAATGTGGAACCAACGCCTCTAATACCCCTTTCCTTATGGTCCACCCCTGTTTAAACGGCAAGTTTCCTTGGACTCTCGTTAGAGGATATTGATGACAATTTGTGATCGGTCGCGGCTATTAGGTGAGGCGAGCATTGCTACAACAACAACAACATGAGTATTATCATCGCTTCTTTGATAGAGTGTTTTTTATTATTAATATCGATACTTTCCCTTTTTAGTTTTATGTTTTATCCATGGTTCAACTATATAGTTGACTCATCTGTAAAGCAACAAATTATGTCTGTTCAAATTGTCAAAATCTGTTTATTAGTATTAGGCGAATGGAATGAAATGAAAATATAAAGCATAGCATTTTTTGTGTGTGGTAAGAATATGTTGTCAATGTGTTAGTTTCATTTTGAGTTTGCCATCTCCTTTTGACAATTCCATCGACCATGCAATGATAAAAATAAAATCAGCTGATGAGATGAGCCAAGCATATAATTGAGCCATGGTTCATGAGCGATTGTCAAAAGGAGATGGCAAACTCAAAATGAAACCAACACATTGGCAACATTTTACTTACACATACAAAAACTGCTAAGTTTTATGTTTCCCTTCCATACCATTCGCACCAACACCAATACACAGATTTTGACAATTTGAACAGATATATTTTGTTGCTTTACAGATGAGCCAACGATGTATAGTTGAACCATGTTATTGAGCCATGGTTTTATCACAAACTGTCTATCAATCTATTGTGAATGAGCTTTGATTTTTATTACCAGTCCGGTAGCTCAGTGCAGTATCTTTTTTTGAGTGCACTCCGTAAAATTTAGATTTTTTCAGTTCACTAGCCCCTTTTAAACTCTATATAATTTATTCACAGGCTATGTTGCTTAATAATTGAATTAATTTTATAAGTAATTTAGTGGAGGACGTAACTAATTTTTAGTGATGGAGCTAAGAAAGGTCGCTGCTCTATTGGCACTTGGCTGCTTAGTCTTAAGTGGCATGACATCGGTGCTGGCTCATGAGGACGATAGTGACTTCGCCGAATTCGATGATTTTGACACAGATGATTTTATTGAGTTGCCAGGTAGTACACCTTCACCACAAGCTGGTGATACAAAAGCATCCGCACAGCAGACGCATTTAAATGAGAAATTACAAAGCAACATACCAGTTGCTAGCAAAACGGATGACTTCAAAATCGATGATGAGGACGACGGTATCGTAGAAGATGATGATAATGAATTTGAACATTTTCAAGATGAAGAAGAATTTGAAGGATTTGATGCTGGAGAAAGTAAGGAATTGCCATTAGACCAAAAAACGGCCGAGCCAAAACTCACTGTGGCCAAAATTCCAATGCATTTCCGGTGAGTGTGTAGTGCTTTTGTAGATATACATACATCCAATTTTTTTTTTTTCTTGACAAAATCTATTTATATCTTATAGCACACACTGGGATTCTTATTGGATGGAAATGCTTATGCTTGCCGGTTTGCTGGCTTATTTTGCAAATTTCTTTGCGGGTAAAACAAAGAATGCACGACTGGCGCAACTCTGGTATAGTACGCACAAAGGGCTTCTGGATGATAACTTTGTGTTAGTTGGTTAGTTTATGCAATTTGCAACTATATCTAATTTAAAAAATTGCATATTTATTAGTCGGAACAGACTTCTTTATGACGATAGATAACTTAGTATACAAATGGATATGATCTAATGCACTGAAGTGCGCGTGTGAAGAGGTTCACCCTGCTGGACAATATAGCTAATAACCATGGATTGATGAACATTCATTCATGATCACAATCACAGATATGGAAAAGCGCATGTTCGTTCAATAAGTTTGTTGACAGTCTCTTGCTCATCGCATATTGTTGTTGTTGTAGCGATAAGGTTACTCCCTGAAGGCTTTGGGGAGTGCTATGTTGTTGTTATCAATGATGGTTCTTTGCCGGATACAGATCCGGTACGCTCCGGTAACACAGCACCATTAAGGTGCTAGCCTGACCATCTCCGGAACGATTTATATGGCCACATTAGACCTTCAGGCCATCCCCACTCTCCACCCCCATCGAACAAGCCTATAATTGTTGTTTCTGAATGATAATAAGCGTAACAGATCTGCAATTATGAGACCTTTCTCTGTCTATTACCAATCTTCGGGAGTGCTTTGCGGTTAAAACAACAACAATAAGCCAGTTGGAGTAACATAGCCCATAGCCCCAGCGGGTTAGGGGTCAGAATATTCCCGCGGTAGGTATGCCTGTCGTAATTTTTTTTAAATTTATTTATTATTACGGCTGTTTAGGCCTAAAACTTAAACTACTAAGTACAATTCATTATTATATCATTTATTTCTATTGAATATGCTGTTGGAATGCCATGTGATTCCGATCAGCATATTTACTGGCGTGACAAACGGACGAGTCTGGGAGCCAGTCATTTAAGGAAGGTAGGAAAGGACGCGTTTCCAATCCTCCAGGGCTCCCAGCTTAAGGCAACAAAATTTAGAACTTATATTTTTCAATTATATTTGTATTTTAAGCTGTCGGAATGTATTGGTCTCCGATCAACACAGCTAAACATGTCTTTGGATGTTGGAAATTGAAGTGTACCCAATCACCCCTCAACTTTGTTTAGTAAAGACGCTGTCGGAACCATGAAGATTCCGATCAGCACAGCTCAAAAATATATTGGGAGGTTGAAAAGGACGTGTTTCCAATCCCCCCTACTCCAACCTCTGTTTGACCTTATTTTGGTTACACATCATATAATTTTATTGTTATATTAATGCTGTCGGAATGCGAGTGATTCCGATCAGCAACAGTAAATATAGGCTGAAAATACCGAATTCCAGCGAAATTTGTTGTTGGAATTGTCTGGAGTTACAGGTGGCGACTGATTTTCTTTTCCTTAGGGCCGGGTGCATTGTATTTTGCTGCTACCAGTATTACCATTCCCTTTTCGCGCTCCAGTATCGGTATGTCATGTAAAAAAAAAAAAAAAAAAAAAAAAAAATTTATCTTATTGGAAGGGTTTTACAATGCTCCAATAAACTTTTTTTAAAAGTATTGAAGTTATTACTACTTTTTATGTGATTAGGAAGTTCATTGAAATATTTCAGGCCCTTATAAAATATATTTTGCTTGTCCACTTCTGTTTTGAAAAGAGGTAATCTAAAATTATTGTTTTCTCTGATTACGTATGAATGTGCATCATTTACATATCTAAGCTTTTCTAAGAGGCGACTAAAATACCAGATTCAAGGGGCTGTGTAGCGAAACCCTTCAGGTTGCTAGCGCAATATATAGCTTCTCCAAACCCAATTGTCAACCTCACCTATTCGCGGCGAATCCTGTTTCACTAACAGACGAGGCTCTGACGACCCCAAGCTCGTCATGCAACTTGGGGGTGGGGAGGGAGGGGATGGCCTGAAGGTTTAATGTGGCCACATAAATCGTTCCCGAGATGGTCGGGCTAGCACCTTAATGGTGCTGTGGTACCGGACCGTACCGGATCTGTAACCGGCAAAGGACCATTACATCGATAACACCATCCAAAGCCTTCGGGAAGCAACCTTATCGCTACAACAACAACAACAACAACAGTAACATAGCCTTCAATGTCATCAGAGCAGCATTAAGGTATGTTGCTCGCTTGGGCTACCTTTGGTTATCGGTTTTCCTTGGCTTTAGCAGTGCACAACATTAGTCTGTGCCCAAATTTTTCATGTTGGAAAGCTTAAGCTCGCCGTTGTAGCGAATTAAGACGTTGTAAAATCTTGTATCGTCAGAATGGCAATACATTTCCTGAATTTTATTTCGTAATGAAGCTGAAGCTCCTATTACGTCATTCAATGACAATGTTAATAAAGACCAAGGGCCAGGCCTATCCATGCTCGCAACCCGATCCCAAGCAAGGTGTGGCTAACCAGCTCGTGCATCGCTTCCTTTCCGATGCAAAACACGTTTCAAACACCTTAGGGTTGGAGAGATTTTGCATCTGAATATTTCTTTCCATTTCCAGTTGTAGGGTTGTTGTTGTAGCGATAAGGACACTCCCCGAAGATCTTGGGGAGTTTATCGATGTTGATGGTCCTTTGCCGGATGCAAATCCGGCACGTTGTGGTAACGAGCACAATAAAGGACACACTCCGAAGCCTTGGGGGTCTTAGGTGATGATAATGTTACAACAATATTAAAATCTGGGCTGGTTATCTCTCAATATGATAAACTTAATGTTTCAATTTACTAAACACGCTGGACCCGTTTCGTGTAGTGACGGGTCCGTTCATCCTTTCTATTTACTAAGTATTTATTTATCTACTTTTAACATGTACTTTCTACTCCAACAAGGTGACGATGGCAAACAAGAAAATGAGAACCCAGGTTTGATGAAAGAAAGCGAAAGTCTATATACATTATGGTGCTCCGGCCGTACATGTTGTGAAGGTATGCTTGTTGAACTCAAAATGATTAAACGACACGATTTGGTAGCTTTGGTTTCGGGACTGATACGACCACAACAAGATCAAGTGCATATAAAAGTGGAAATGACACCAGGCGTAATGGATTCCTTTGTATTTTGTGTTGGCTCAAGAAAAACTATAACAAAAGTTTTCAAAGAATATGCAGATTTGGTGAGTGAATTTTCTTTTTTGTTAGTAAAAAATTTATTATAATTCCTTTAATATACTCAACAATATTTGTATAAAAAAATTAAATTTACTACACCTCATACATTACATCTGCATATAAAGAACAAGTACTGCAGTCTAGTCAGTAAGCCAGAGGATCGATACAAAGTACCTGTCGGTTTTGGTGTGCTTTCGGAAATACCTGAAGCTACATCAGCTATTTTAGAGGCGCGCATAATAACTGCGCTCAATAAATATCAACGTTACATCGATTATATTCATATTTCCGATCAATTTAGTGGTCCCATACAACAAGAAGATGCTAACAATTTAAAACAACCAGAAACAAAATGTATGTTAATGGCCGGATTTAATATGCCAAAAAGTATAGATATGGAAGCAATTAAGCCATTGCTTGTGCTTATATTCTATTTGATGGAGCGTTTGAAAACGTATCGCATGTCGAAAGAGGTATGTAGATAAAAGTTAACAAGTTCTTGAAGAGAAAACTTAATAAAAACTATTTAATTTCATTGGCAGGGAAAAAATAAGGCTGAAAAGAATCGTTTGCGTGTGGAAGAAGAATTTCTGAAGAGTACTCATGCAGCTCGTGTAGAGGCTGCTGCTCAGCGCCGTGAAGACAAGCGCAAGCAAGAAAAAGAACGTGTGCTTGCTGATGACGATCCCGAGAAGCAGCGCCGCTGGGAGCTTAAAGAACAGAAACGCCAGGCCAAGAAAAAGGGGCCTAAAATGAAGCGTTTAGCAGTTAAATCTTTATAAAAAAACAATTTAGTAATATTTTAGCACATTAAGGTCGTTGGTCTCTTAAATTGACTATGCTGCAAAAATGTTGATTTGTTTTGCGGCTTAAATATGCACGAATACACGGTGGAAATGTGCCGCCATGTATATTTTTAAAATAGATACATCTTCTATTAAGCAATAAAGAAAAACAGGCACACACAAGCATGTGCAACAAGCCATAATTATGTATCACAACCAAACAATTGATGTTTCATTTAGTCAAATCGTCGATACGTATAAGAACTCAATGAGCCTAATTAGCATTTAACAGGGAAACAATTTTCATTGGAAACATAAGCAATATGGTTGCGTAGTGTTTTAATTTGTTTTTGCGCTGCATCAAAGCTATATGACAACGTATTAAGTTGACCTTGCATTTCCCGTATAACTGCTTCACGATCACTAACTGAAAGACATGCTGTAGCACGACATTGCGCCAATTCCTTTTCCAATCTATCGATTTGTTCCTGCATTTGCGCTCTTGTTTGTTCGGCACGTTCTTTCGTGCGCGCTATTATCTTAGCTGATTCGGAACGTAGGGTATCCAGATCATCTTGCGTGGTCTTTAATTGTTCGCAGAATAGATCACGTTGGCGTTCCGCTTCATCCAAACGAGTTTTACATTTATCTAGTTCTAACTGACACTTGGCTAATTGTGGACGGCAATCAGTATCATCTTTTGGCGCTTCCGTTTGCATTTTTAAGGCTTTCAATTCTTTGCACACCAATACTAACTTGCCTTGTAGATCCTCTTTCTCTTTACAAGCTTGTGCTAATTTTAATTGTTCATTTTCAAGCAATTTTGGAAAGTGTAGTAGCTCGTTAAGTTTTTCTTGGAATTTTGCGCGTATCTCTTTAACTTCAGTATTAATTTGTTTCTCAATTCGTTTATTATTCATATTCAATTTCTCGAGTGTAACACTTTGTTCTTCGACTTTTTGCTGTGCTACTAAATATTTATTACGATAATCTTCCAATTGTTGTGATTGTTCCCTCATAAGACATTTAAACTCAATTTGCTCTTCTTTCATATCAGCAATTCGCTGACGTAGTAAAATTAGTTCAGACTGTTCGATATTACGTCCTTCGCCTCCCATAACGCCGTTATTGTTGCAGCTGCCGCAAAAGCCTTTAAGTCTGATTTCAAAGAAAAAGAAGATACAAAATTGAATCAATAGAGTTTGGTTAAGAGGCTTGTTTGATGGGTTAACAAAAATTTTCTGGGACAGAGTAATTATATATCAGCAGTGGAATACTATATAAAAATAGTTTCGTGTAGCTAGCAAGCCAAATTGACAATTTTTATGTTTATGTTTAATTTATTAAGTCTATGATTAGAAATAATCTTACAGACTAGAATACAAAAGTAATTAAAAACTGAAAACAAATAATCAACCTAAAGCTACAACGAAAAGCGTAAGTAACATGACTAGCGTAAACAAAAAACAGAAAAAGATATTGCAAGTTAAAATTATGTACTCTTCCAGAGTTGACTTGAAGATATTACTCGACAAAGAAAAATCAACAAAAAACCTCCTTGAGAGTCTATTCAATTCAGAAAGCGCCCGAAAAATTGGGTCAAAACTACAATAATTAGCCCTGTAAGCACGTGTGCAAAATGGAAAAAATGTTCGAAGACTCCGATTAGGTACATTAAATGACACCTTCGCTAAGATAGCTGGTCAATCAAGAGAGCCAGCTATTAGATCATAGACGAACATTAGCAGATGTACTACCCTTCTGGATTCGAGAGGTTGCAGATTTATAAGCATGCAGCGCGAGTAATAGGATGGAATTGGGTCGTCAAAGTTGAGTGAAAATAAATAAAAACGAATAAATTTTCCTTGAACCTTTTCAATTCTGGCAGCATAGCTGCTATAGATAGGATTCCAAACAATTGAGGCGTATTCTAGTTTTGAACGAACGAGAGAGGTATATAGAGCCTTCCTTGTATAAGCATCCTTAAAGTCTTTTGCTTATCTACGAAGAAAGTAAAGGCTTCTGTAAGCCTTGGGAAGCATATGAGAGATATGATTGACAAAAGAGAAAGAGGTATCAAAAAAAACACCAAGTCAATAAATTCATTAACCGAAACCAGTCGAGCACCTGAGATATCATAGAAGGTGGAATGTAAGTTAAATGACACTGTGACATGTGAAAACATTTATTCACATTGATGAAGAGATTATTGGCTTTAGACCATTCGATAAGATTATTTAGGTCATTTTGTAGGAGCAGGGAATCCGACTGGCCATTAATTCTATGAAATAGCTTTAAATCATCTGCATATAGAAGGAAAAAGGACGAAAAAAAACAACCAATATCATTTATAAATAATACAAACAACAGAGGCCCGAGTACCCTCAGGAACTCCGGACGTTGCATAAAAAGGGTGGGACTTGTAGCCCTCGATTTCAACACATAGAGACCGGTTCGACAGATACGATTTTAACCAAGATAAGAATACAGAATGAAGTCCAATATACTCAAATTTCGATAATAATATTATGAATATTAGCAACAATAAGGGGTACTGTCATCTCTAAGCCGATGCTAAGAGTGACTTGTATGCACATCCATAAATCAATCATTATGTATCTAAATAAACGAATCAATCTTTACGTCTACACATATGTACGTACATGCAGCGGAAAACCAACGCACAAACACATGCAGATATTTTATCTGAGATGCTCCCAAAAGTATGCTATTGTAATTGTGGAAGTGTGAGTAGCTATACACGTGCATCTGTAGTTATAATT
Source organism: Eurosta solidaginis (assembly GCF_040869045.1). Lineage (NCBI taxonomy): Eukaryota > Metazoa > Arthropoda > Insecta > Diptera > Tephritidae > Eurosta > Eurosta solidaginis. The sequence continues at coordinate 260,640,248 of NC_090320.1, read as the reverse complement.
ATATGGCAGTAACTTAAGTAAATTCTGGAAGCACCTAGAATATTGGAGTTATTTATTCAACAGTTTAGTGATTCGAACTTAGCAGAAGGTTGCAGATAAGAGGATTTGCAGTAAATTCGTTACAATTGGTGTCAGAAGAGGAATTGTTGAATAAATTCCGAAGATTGGGAATACAACTTGTACATGGCAAAGTTGAGTGAATTGAAGATCCAGCAGCTGAAGGAGTTGGAGAGCCGTGGATTGAATACAAGCGGCATTAAAATCGAACTTCAAGCACTACTACGAGAGGCAATGGAAGCAGAAGGAATTAATGTTGAAGAGTATGTCTTTCATCTTGATGTCGACGAGACAACAACAAAAATTGAAAAGAAAAACGAAACATCGCAGACAGTTACGAGCACAGACTTGAACACGATTTTTGCTGCAATATCTGCTCAAACATCAACAGTGTCATCCCAACTGGAATCGCAAAAGACAAATATAACATCTCAACTGGCCGAACAGAAGACATATATGGAATCACAGGAGACACTTGAACACGATTTTTGCTGCAATATCTGCTCAAACATCAACAGTGTCATCCCAACTGGAATCGCAAAAGACAAATATAACATCTCAACTGGCCGAACAGAAGACATATAAGGAATCACAGGAGACACGTATAACATCCAAGATGGAAACTCAACTGGAAGAACAGAAAACATATATGGCTTCTCAACTGGAATCGCAGGAGACACGCATAACATTGAAGATTGAGCACAAGAAACGCGTATTTCAGAAATGTCGACACAGAATACATCAAAGATGGAAGCACAACTGAAAGAACAAGAGACGCGCATAACAGTACAACTCGAAGCGCAAGAGGCGCGTATATCATCAAAACTCGAAGCGCGTATGGACGAGAAAATAACGCAGTTTGAGAAAAAATCAAGGCCGAAGTGCATGCTTTGAGAGGTCGTATACAGGAGTTGCAACTAAATCGCCCAGCGGTTTCAACGAGTAATCCATGGTAAAAACACCATCCTTTGATGGTTCTGTTCCTTTCCAGGTCTTTAAGCTACAATTTGAGAACACCGCAACAGTGAACAACTGGAATGCTGGAGATAAAGTCGCAGCTCTATTCGTAGCATTGAATTCGAGGATGATTACTTAAACTCATAGCCTTTTAATTTGTTCAAGACATTTTCGATAAAGGAGATTTATACTTACTTGTCTGAAGAAGCTCGTTTGGGGTAGCCTATCATGAAAGAGTGGTATTGGAAATGTTGATCAGAGCGCTATTCTGTAACTCGATTCGAATAGAAATGTGATGCGAAAGCTGTCCAATCACATAGAATTTTTTTAGAATAGAGTTACATAATAAGCCCCCAGTACCACTATGATGCCACTGAATAGATGCCTTAAACACCCGGAGTTTTGTACTTCTTAAAGGAATCCACCGCCCATTTGACTGCCTCCTCCGAAAATATTTTAAGGGCTACAAGCCAGCCTAATCGTGCTTTTATTAAATCGTTCCGGAGATAGTCGGTCTAGTATCCAAACCGGAGCCTACCATTTCTATATCGGGCATCAGACATCCATAACTCTCCCCAAAACATTTGCGGAGTGTCCTTATAGCTTATGCAACCCCAACAGTAGAGTCGGCTATTGTGCTGTAGTAGCTTCCTAATAACAATGCCACTATTTCCAACCTATTGCCCTGATATGGAAACAGTGCGAAAAAATCTGAACACTTACCGCTTTTCCATTTCCTTCAGTTGGCAGTCCTTCTTCGAGAATTCAGCTAGCAAATGTAAATAATTTTCTCTTAACTTTGCCATTTCATCTGCTTTTGCTGAGCGTTTACTTAAACAATATTGTATGGGATCCGGTTCTTCGGAAGGACATTCTGGTTTCTCCTCCTCGCATACATTATTGCTTTGTTGTTGCTTTTGGCGTTCACGTCGATAAATTTCCTGTTTCAATTGACCCACAGATGATTGCATGCAAGTAATTTTTTGTTTGAGACGTTCCAAAGAATCATTTGGTGTTTGCATTGAGTCGGATGAGCAAGGTGGAGCGCTGGCGCGTTTGCGTTTTTTGGTGGATTTTGCAAATTGTGGACATGGATCCTGACATGGTGGCAGCGAAGGTGGACAAGGTGGTGGGCAAGGCGATTCACAAGGATGTGCACTTTTACGTTTTTTCTGTCCCAATAATGCACCGGCTATTTCTTGTATGAGTTTCTTATCCTCTGGACAACAGATTTTCATTTTACCCAATGCCTTACATAAACAGCGTAAAGCTTTCTCCTCTTTCGAATCTTTGGATTCCTTCGACTCAGCAAAGCAACCTTTTTCCGTTTCACTGCTATCGCCACCCCTCCAGTTGGAAATTTGGGGTTGGGTAGTACAACCCGTATATGGTGACATATTATCCTCATCAATTGTTGTTGCAATTGGTATTTCATGATAACGTCGCTTCGAACCAAAATTCTGCAATTCCATGGCTTTATTCATTAGACAACGTAATTTTATTATCTCTTGTTCCATACAAACTCGTAGCCGTTTGATATCTTGCAATTCACAACGGGTTTTACACGGCTTGGCACATAGCGCCATAATTTGTGCTTTGATATCCTCAACCATTTGATTTTGACATTCGATTTCCTTGATCAAACTTAAGTATTCCATGTAACGACGTTTTTGCTCAGGATCGTCCGATGATTCACCAAGCAGAGAGAACACATCCTCGGTTTGCTCTTCCTCCTCTTCACCCACTCGTGTTGTATCGCTTTGTGCATACGTGCCATCTTCGTAAATATATTCATATTCTCCCTCATCTAAATTTTCTGATGGACCATTTTTATCTGGGTCTTGTTCACTGGTCATGATTTGTTACTTAAAATTTAAATAATACTTAGAAATTACTTAGAATTTAGAATGAATTATGCTAATTGTATTATATGGATTTTCTTTGTGTTATTTTTTTATAAATTTTTTTTCTAATGACTACCAATGAAGTTTCTTACTGTGCACACTTTGGAATTTTTTTTCGAAAATGACCGCATTTGGTATAAATTTATTTGGCAAGTGAGCGGCAGAGTTAAGTCTAAAATCTGAGATAAATTTAAAAGCCGAACTTCAGTAATATTTGTTCCTTAAATCCAGGCATGCTTAACCAACGAAACGATATCATTTCGTTACGATAATCAACGTTAATAAACGAAACGAAGTCATTTCGTTTCGTTTATTAACGTTAAGTCGTCAAATTAACGAAATGATTTCGTTTCGTTTTCTGCCATATTAAAACGAAATCAAATCGTTTATGTTGATTATTAATTTCAAACTATGCTGGCAAAGCTGATTGATGGCGGAGTCATTAAAGGTGGAAGCATTATCCAAGCTGATTGCAACTTTTCTCATGAATTTTGACAGTACGAACATTTCTCAGAGTATTTTTGACATTACCACCAACGAATTACACAAACAAATTACATAGAGTTTGTGTGTGTATGTGCGCTCGTTGTTGCCACCTTACGGCTTCACCATGGCTATAGCATTGCCAGCACAATTCAAACATAAAGTATCACGTTTTCGTTAACGTTTTTAACATTAACGAAAGCTTTTCGTTTCGGTTAAAAACGAGATACAATTTATCTTGATAATTTCTTTATCGATAATATTTCGAAGTGTTTCAACGGAAACGGTGGAAATTTTTTGATAAACGATTAGCTTAACGTTAAGGTGCATCCCTGCTTAAATCCATCACCTAAAATGCTTGAGAAATATCCAGCGCCAATGGGTGTGCAATACTCACTTATAGCTAATGGATAATGCGCTCATTCAAATGTTGCAGACTTTTAGGCGCTTCTTATAATGACCGTGTTTTTGTTTACTTGCATATACATCTGCGTTTGCGACTAAAAAGAAAACGCTCGTCGGCAATTACATTTAGTAATAGTGTAAGGAGAAAGAGTGGAGACACGTACACGTACAAAATCGAAAGGAGAGAATTGCGCAAAAATTTCATAAGTGCAGATAAAGTTATACACTTAGTAGCCCATATAAAGTTTAGGTGAATATGAATATATGCGTAAAAAAGACGAAGCAAATATATGTATGGTAACAATTGTAGTAAAATGCTAAGGAAGCGCTAAGCGACACTACACTACGCGGTAAAATATTGTATTGTTTAGAGAAATTCCGCTTATTTGAAACCTTCTGCTAACGTTCGAATCGCTAAACTGTTTAATAAATCATTACACTATTTAGTATTGCAAACTGGTCTTTATTTAGATTAATTCAAGAGTAGTACTTCACAATTATACTTCAAAACCAATAGCGTGTTTAAATCAAACTGATTACTGATTCCTCAGCTTGCGCTGCTTTTATACTCTCAGTTTTCTCATTCATCCATTTCTCCTAAGATCTAGTCATTTCGCGAAACTGTATTCCAGAACAATTGTATCCCTTGCTTGGTTATTAGCTATATACATGTATATTTGTAGTTTATGTTTATCTTATAGCCGCATACACCCGGCGTGAGTACTACTTCAGCTGATGATTACATGTGTTTGTGAGTATCTCTTCGTTGCCTTGTATGTATGTGTGTAAATTATGAATGATTTATTTACGTACATACGAGTGGCTGTTTAGCATCAACTTAGTGATGCTAGTATCTGCTTAGTGATGCTAATATTCGTCACAATATTATTTGTCTGTTTCCTTTGGAGCAATTCACACCAAGCGGCAGCAGCACTACGTGACGAGTCGTTTTGTGTGCACTATGAAACTTAAATATTTAGGTGAGGTATAAACACTTTGTTTTCTTACTTTCACTTAAAAAAATATAGCCAAGGCCGCGAAAATTTCGAAGAGATATGGATTCACACGAACACTTATTTTATCAATCTTCCAACTCTGGCTAGTCGAAGGGAAATGCTTGGTGTTATATTTTTGACAAAACTTTTAAATGGATCAATTTCGAGCCCATTCCTTCTGAATGAAGTGAACTTTTGCGTTCCCTCTCGGACATCGGGACATTTCAAACCTCTTCTGCTGAAACAATGTAGAACGAATTTCGAACAAAATGAACCTTCTCGGCGTTTATGCCAAGATTATAACTCTCACTCAAACACATTTGATAGCTCAGACTCCCTTTTTTTCTATAAAAAATATTGTTGTCACCTCTCTTAATAATTAATGTATAATACGTTTTCCAAGACTCGGCAAAAAAAAAAAAAAAAAACAAAGAAAAGACTGGAAAGAACGTAGTATGATTTGTACCAGAGTCTGTCCTGTTGGATCAGGTCAACTTCACTAAGCTACCTGGCTACCCCGAATTCCCGCTTTCGCTACGCTAAAACTTCAAGTGCGCAGAAAAGTATGCAACATTTAGTTTAGGTCACAAGCATTAACATCCTTACTCCTATACACACATAAGACTCACATAAGACTTTTGCACGGTTTTTCAGTGCGAGTTTAAACCCCAGTTTAACCCTGCCACTTCGGCCGCTTCAGCAAAGTGGTAAGATTAAACTCTAGTCAACTTAAACTGGATTTTAAACTCGTACTAAAAAACTGGGCATTAGGCGGGTTTTGATTATGACCATGTGGTACTAATGTTGCTTACTTTTCTGCGCACTTGATATTGTTCCAGGAGTTTTAGCAATGGGGATGAGTTCACCTTACAAGTTCTGAATAGTGATTCGGACCATGTTGTTGTTGTTGTTGTTGTTGTTGTAGCGATTAGGTTACTCCCCGAAGGCTTTGGGGAGTGTTATCGATGTGATGGTCCTTTGTCGGGTACAGATCCGATACGCTCCGGTAACACAGCACCATTAAGGTGCTGGCCCGACCATCTCGGGAACGATTTATATGGCCACATTGAACCTTCAGGCCATCCCTCCCTCCCCACCCCCAAGTTCCATGAGGAGCTTGGGGTCGCCAGAGCCTCATCTGTTAGTGAAACGGGATTCGCCGCTCGAAGGTGAGGTTGACAATTGGGTTGGAGAAGCTATATATTGCGCTACACAACCCCTTGAATCCCCGATTCGGACCATCGTCTTGGGTACTCTACGAATCCACTCACCTTCTAGCAGCATGCACGAAAAGTTTCCTGTCGAAAAACTTTTCACGAAATAGACAGCTGATGATTTCTACAACGCCAATTTCTACCTGAAAATGACGAATGTAATATACGATGGAATTCCATTCTATATCCAACTATACGGAGGTGAGAACAACTGAAACCGCAGGAAAATTCCCGACAAAGACATTTTGGGAATCAGCGCTAACAGCGAAAATCGGATCAGTCTAGAGATTCAACAAGTGCTTCTTGGAACTAATCATTCTTTCGATAAACAAAGATCGCACTCTAAGTTTATCTAATGTAGCCCGAACATCACTGTGTAGATAGGCGGGAATACTCCAAATAAAAACAAGAAATTAAATGCTGAACAGTTTCTGTTAAATACTCAGAAACCTTGTCAACATAACAGACACCAATTGAAGAGTTCCCACATCTTAAGGGCATAGGGAGTTATCTCCGCAAGCACTATGAAGAAATCCGGCACATAGGAACTCAGCAGTTTGATCCTGATGAGCATAAACATGCCTTCAGTCTCATCCACGACGAGTCGGCAAAGTCCTATGCCGATAAATACATGGCGGAAGAGGTAGATGTAGAGGTAGGTGAAGTGGTAAAGGTTGCGGGTTGAGAGGAAAAAGGAGATGTAAAGTGATCAGAAAGACAGTATATGACGAGAGACGGAGAGGCAGAGAGGGAGATGTTTAGGCGAAAGATTGAAGGGGTAAAAAAAAAGTTTTAGTACCGGATCATAGCGGATTAAATTGCGGCAAAAGACTGCCTTCAGTTGTGTCATTCCCGTAAACCTTTGGGAGAGTGTTTGTAGTTAAGAAAAAAAAATAAAAATACAATCAAAAATAGGGAGTAGAAGAGGAAATGAAATAAAGAAAAATATTTAATTGTGCAGATAAGAAAATAGGGGCAGAACAATATCTTTTTAACTGAAGGTGAGTTAAAACAACTACTCACAATACGTAGTTGTCATTCGGTCTCTCTCTATCAACCGAAGGCTTATTTGCTTTCGAGATTTGTAATTATACATATATTAACAACCAACCCTATCTATCACGATGATCTAGCCATTTGAGCAACCATTAGACATATCCATATCTTCAGGGAGTATTTTTGCTGATACCACACTAAGATAGCTCTTTCTTCGCACAATCTACCCCTTGTACTGGCTCATAGCTGTATATAGATAACATTGAATCTAGTGTAACATGGGATCGCCTAGAGCTTACGATTTCTTTTCGAATGCAAGCGACAGTTTTGTGATTCGGGCAAGCGAGAGCTCGGCTTATCGCTACAAAGCTCGCGAGCTTCTTCCAGCCAATATAGACGTTGCATTGGCAGTATTAAATATAAAGCTTACGATTTCTTCTCAAAATTCTCGCTTGTGTTCGGGAAGCTCGCGAGCCTAACAAGCAGTTCAAGATTCGAGCATATTGCGAAAGGCCAGCACTCGCGGCAAATTTCTTCTCGAACAACTTTGAGAAATCATGCGCTTTAGTAGCTTTTTTTTTGTTTTGATAGGTCATCTAAACGCGGAATACACTTCCCAGCTTGGGGATCTCAAGCTGTCGTTGTTTTCAGCTTATTCAGCTTAATATTGTTGAGTGTCCGCGATGGCGATTACAGTCCTTACACTTGTAAGCAGTTTGTGACTTTCATCAGCCACAATAATAATGGATTTTAAATTAATATCAAATTTGATAAATAACTTCAATCATCTCAAAGAAGCATCCAAACGGGCTGTAAGGACATTGCGCAAAACAATTTCCTTCTGCGCCTTTCACATCTTAGGTCAAACAAGGGAATACGACTTTGAGCTCTAATGCCTTTTATCTTTAAAGATATCTTAAATTGAAGTAGCAGCAACAACAACAGTTGATAGGAGCTTGTGTGAGCTTGTGAGCAATCCTTGAGGAACTCGTTTACTTTACATAAAAATGTATTTCGAATGCCGTGTATTATTTTGTATTGAAATATATGTATTTTCTAAAATTAGTTTTTTAAATTAAAATTTCAAAGGACTAAAAGACGCAAGCGACACAAGAAATTATGCTTAGTATGTTAATTAAATTTTTGTATATGAATTAAATTTTTATTTGTTTTGAAGTACTATTTCAGCGACTATTTTACAACGCCAGTAAATATGCAAATTATTTGCCATGCATTTTACGTGATTACGTTTAACACATTAAGCGCCTTTTTTTTGCAAATGCGTAATGTAATGTTAAAATTAAATTTTTTGAAGGATATTAACCCTCGTCGTGTTTTGTTTATATAATTTTTAAATATTTTGTGTATATGATGTAAATGGTTTTTCTTCATTTCGCCAAATAAAAATAATTGGCTCCTCTGGAGTAAAAATACTTGAACGCAAAAGATAAGCAGCAATCGATTTATATTCTACACATGCTTCAAGTTTTGTTTTGCGTTTTGAAATTATTTTTTGGTTTTTGAATGAAAAGAGTTTCGAAAAATTTTCTGTTGGTAAATAGAGTCTGAATTTTAAAATAAAACTTGAAATTTTTGCACACACACAAAACGTAAACGTTAATAAAAAAAAAACAACCACACATCTTATGCACTTCTTTATAGAAAGCACGCAACACTTTCAGAAAGGACGCAAATGGATAGAAAAAGTCAAAATTTGGAGTTTACACAAAAGATAAGTATGAAATCCGAAGAATGTCTAGAGCGGCGTTCCCATCCATATTTTACACATTTAACACGCCCAACATGCGCTTCAGGCGGTGATATGGCTGTAGCCAGCGCATCCGATGGTTTACATTGTAATTCCAAAAATTCGAGTTATCAAAATTTAAGCTACAAAAGCGATGATGCACCGTCTGAAGAGCAATTTGAAGATGCCGTACAAACTGAGCAGGATGCACAAGCATTAAAAGCAACAACAAGCGATATGAGTAGTAATACATTGGATATGCGTCCATCATATCATGCGACTACAAAACGAAAATCGAAACATTGTGAAGTTGGTGCAAAGATTAAAGCAGAACTCTCCAAATATAAGAAAGAGCTTAATGAATATAATAATACCACAAAAGATTTGGAGGAGCAATATATGAAAATTAATTTTGAATTAAATGAAATGCAACAAAAACATGATCGTTTTGTTGCCAGCCGTAAGTGTAGCAAAGAAACGGATGCCTATACGGATAGCAGCAGTAGCAGTACCGGTTCAGAATACGCGCTCAAACGCAAATATACGCAAATATTTCATAGGGGTAGTAGTTATATGACAATGCTACCGCCTGTTTGTACTACGTCCAATGAAAATATTTCATACAAAACGACGCCCAAAGAAGATGTGAACGTAAGTCGGCGTAAACGTAAACTATCATCAGCATCTGAATATTCAACGCTACGTCAACCCAGTGTACAGCTAACGACGAAACGTCATAGCAAACGTAAATCAGCGAATAAAGAAAATGAAGCACCACATCATGCACAACTTGATGAGAATAGTTTTAGCAAACGCAGTCATAGCGCTGGTCTCAAAGATATTTATAAAGTTTTGAAAAATGTGTTGGATACAAATCAGAAGACGCATAGCACTTTCGGCGGTAAAACTGTCGATCTCAAAGACTTGCATACGACTATTGCGAACTTACAAAACGAACAAACGCAATTTCGTAATATAATACAACAACAACAAAACTGTTTACAAGACTATCACACGCGTTGCATTAAGGCGCAACATATAATGCAAACGCAACAAATTGAAATCGAAAAACTCAATTCGAATAATCATCAACTTGAAAATGAAATAAGCACCGGTTTCGATCAGTTGCGTCAAAAAATCGATACGAAATTACGCGATGTATCACATTTACCACAAATAGTACGCGAAGAGCAATCAAAATACGAGAAACTACATAAAGAGAACAATATGTTAACGGAACGCGTACGCACCTTACAAAATGAAGCAAATCAATTGAAAATGAAAATGGACGAGTTGAGTAGACGCAAAGTGATGACGATTACTCGTTTGAAAGCAGCAGAACGTGATTTGAAAATATTCAAAAATTATAATACCGCTCTGAAACATGAAAAACGCAAATTAGCTGAAGATATGCAAAAATTAAAGGAACAATTGGATAACGTACAGAATGTGAGTAAACGTACGCTAGCGCGTCAACGTGAACAAACCGAAAAGCAGCGACGCGACTTGCAAAAGCGTGTCTTCGAACTTGAATTAAAGTTGAATCGTAGTCAAAATTCGACGACAAGTTTAATTCAAGAGCGCGACAGCTTAATTGCAGAGTTGCAGACACAACTGAATACGTTGGTGCATAATTTCGAAGTATCACAGAAGCATATACGCGTACTCCGGCGTCATATCTATTCGATGTCAGGTGGTAATGTGCGTTGTCCGAATTTGTTGAATGAGGCGTTGTGAAATGCAGGCAGTTGATGATGTAACGTTTAAGTGAAATAGCAAGAGTGTGCGAGAGAGAGAGATGCTTTTGTATGTTATATTCTTCAAGTATTTGTTTTGCGTCCACCGTTGCCGAAGGAAGCGTCCATTCATATTACATCTCTGCAGCAATTTTTACAATGCGCCTTCTTATGTATACTCAGCAAGTTTCGTAAAGCTTTTAGTTGTGTACGCTTTAAACGCTTTTGGTTCACATAGTGTTAATTTGCTGTACGTGTTAAATATAGCGCTACTTTTTTTCACTATGTAATCCAATCTGTTGTTGGCGCTCATCTTTGCTTGGTATGAAATATATATATGTATATACATATACAACAAAGCTAATACTTATAACTAGTGGCTTCGTTTGATAGTATAGGTGTACTGTATAAATTTATAGTAAGTTCTACAAAATGGCAAAAATGGTTTTTTGTATAAAAATAATTTAATAAATGTTTGAAAATTTTCTAAATTTTGTATATATAAAGTGTAGAGTTCTTTGCAACTGAGATGATAGGGCTGCCAATTAATTGTTCATTTACGGATACATTTCTTGTTAACATTTTGGAAGTGGCTAGGTATTCGTCAGGATTGTTTTCGTGCAGAATGAAGTAAAATGAAGAAAAACAGCAAACAAAAATTAGTCTAGAGTTTTGTACCGAATTTTGTGGATGAGTAGGAACAGCCTAAAGTTTTACCCGTTCTTGACATTTGATTCGAAGACAATTGTTATTATCATATTGTGACGAATTTAGAAAAATTCCGCTTATTTGAAACCTGCTGCTAACGTTCGAATCGCTAAACTGTTGAATAAATCACTTCAATATTCAATATTGCAAACTGGTCTTTATTTAGATTACTTTGGGAGTAGTACTTCACAATTATACTTCAAAACCAATAGCGTGTTTAAATCAAACCTGATTACATATTACTCAGCTTGCGCTGCTTTTATACTCTCGGTTTCTTCGTTCACCCATTTCTCCTAAGGTCTAGTAATTTCGCGAAATTCATGCTTGGTTACCTGCCATATACATGTATATTTGTAGTTTGCAGCCATATGCGTGTGTATGTGTGAGTAACTACTTCGGCTGATGACTACATATTCGTATGTGTGAGATGAGATATCTCTTCGTCGCCTTCTACATAAGATTGGCTGCTTTATTGTTGTTATGCATTTATTTACCAGCAGCTTAGTGATGCTAATATTCGTCACAATGTGTTTGTAAGTCTAATGGTGTGTTAAATTTTTGTTAAGATTTTTTAAGACCTAATGAGCTTAACACCGGTAAATAATAATTGTTATTCAATTATTATATTGGTTTTATTGGGAAAGTAATCTTCTGCAGTGAATAGGAGTGGTACAATAACAATAACAAACAAGTGAGGAAGGCTAAGTTCGGGTGTAACCGAACATTACATACTCAGCTGAGAGATTCGGGAATTGACAAGAGAAAATCATCATGTAGGAAAATGAACCTAGGGTAACCCTGGAATGTGTTTGTATGGAAGGTATTAAAGAGTATTTTAAAAGGGAGTGGGCCATAGTTCTATAGGTGGACGCCATTTAGGGATATCGCCATAAAGGTGGATCAGAGGTGACTCTATAACGTGTTTGTATGATATCAGTCTCAAATGAAAGGTATTAAAGAGTATTTTAAAAGGGAGTGGGCCTTAGTTCTATAAGTGGACGCCTTTTCGAGATATCGCCATAAAGTTGGGCCAGGGGTGACTCTGTAATGTGTTCGTATGATATGGGTATAAAATTAAGGTATTAATGACGGTTTTAAAAGGGAGTGGCCCTTAGTTGTATATGTGAAGGCGTTTTCGATATATCGACCAAAATGTGGACCAGGGTGACCAAGAACATCATCTGTCGGGTACCGCTAATTTATTTATATATGTAATACCACGAACATTATTCCAGCCATAATTCCAAGGGCTTTTGATTTCGCCCTGCACACCTTTTTCTTTTTTTTTCTACTTAATATGGTAGGTGTAACACTCATTTTACAAAGTTTTTTCTAAAGTTATATTTTGCGTCAAGAAACCAATCCAATCACCATGTTTCATCCCTTTTTTTCGTATTTGGTATAGAATTATTAAATTTTTTTTTAATTTTTCGATATCGAAAAAGTGGGTGTGGTCATAGTAGGATTTCGCCCATTTTTAATACCAATATAAAGTGGGTGGAGATAAGTACGTGAACGAAGTTTAGTAAAGAGATATCGATTTTTGCTCAAGTTATCGTGTTAGAGGGCCGAGAGGAAAGATAGACGGTCGACTGTGTATAAAAACTGGGCGTGGCTTCAACCGATTTCGCCTATTTACACAGAAAACAGTTATCGTCCTAGAAGCTATGCCCTTACACAAATTTTAAAAGGATTGGTAAATTTTTGTTCGACTTATGGCATTGAAAGTATTCTAGAAAAATAAAATTAAAAGGGGCGGATCCATGCCCATTTTGAAATTTTCTTTTTTTTTGTATTTTGTTACACCATATCATTACTGAAGTTGAATGTTGACATAATTTACTTATATAATGTAAAGATATTCAATTTTTTGTTAAAATTTGACTTAAATATTTGTAATTATTTGGAGCTTTCCGGCCAATAAAATAAAGACAAAACACATGGTTTGTGTTTTCCTCCTACGCGTTTCGATGAAATTTTTTTATCTTCGTCAGGGAGAATTCAATTTATAACATTGAAACTACCAACATCTAACACATAAATAAACAAAACTTTACATTTAATTTACTGCCTCCATTCATGTTTCCTGCTTCGTTCATTGACTGATAATTATCAGTAAGATGTTGAAAGTTTCAATGTTATAAATTGAATTCTCCCTGATAAAGATGAAAAAATTTCATCGAAACGCGTAGGAGGAACAGACAAGCCTTGCGTTTTGTCTTTATTTTATCGGCCGAAAAGCTCCAAATAATTACAATTGTAACAAAAAATTGGCCCAAAATAAATATATTGATTTAAACATTTTTTTTTTTAAAGTGGGCGTGTTCGTCATCCGATTTTGCAAAATTTTATTTAGCATACATATAATAAGAGGAGTAACGTTCCTGCAAGATTTTATCATGATATCCTCAACGAATGACAAATTACGGCTTACAAAACTTTTAAATTACGTTCTTTTTAAAGTGGGCGGTGCCACGCCCATTGCCCAAAATTTTAATAATTTTCTATTCTGCGCCATAAGGTCAACCCACCTACCAAGTTTAATCGCTTTATCCGTATTTGGTAATGAATTATCGCACTTTTTCGGTTTTTCGAAATTTTTGATATCGAAAAAGTGGGCGTGATTATAGTCCGATTTCGTTCATTTTAAATAGCGATCTGAGATGAGTGCCCAGGAACATGCATACCAAATTTCATTAAGATACCTTAAAATTTACTCAAGTTATCGTGTTTACGGACAGACGGACGGGCGGACGGACGGACATGGCTAAATGAATTTCTTTTTTCGCCCAGATCATTTTGATATATAGAAGTCTATATCTATCTCGATTAGTTTATGCCGTTACGGGGTACCGTTATGCGAATAAAGTTAATATACACTGCGGGCTCTGCTCAGCTGAGTATAAAAAGCACGCCTTGTACAAATACAACACAATAGCCCAATGGTTAGGCGATTGTGATTTAAGCAGTTTGACCGTGTTCGATCCCCGGTGAAACCTGTTGAAATAAATAAAAAACATTGTGAAATTGCCTGACGATGATGACGTGGCGGTTTTCGAAATGGTACCATCGCAATATGCCTATAAATGAGCCCTTTATTTTGAAAGTGGCATAAGTCATTTCCAACTCATGGTCTTAAATGCATTGTTATTTTTGAACGAATGCATATATAGATGGTTCTACAATTATAAAATAATAATAAGAAGTGCATCTTTTGGATATTGGACTCTAAAAAACTGGAGGCGAGGAGAGATACAAACAAATTACCACTGAACATAAACGACATGAAATGACTTATGCCACTTTCAAAATAAACGGCTCAAATGTTTCCTCCTTTTCAGTTTTTCCCAATAAAATCAAAATAATAATTTAATAGCAATCTGAATAACAATTATTATTTACCTGTATTAAGCTCATTAATTCTTAAAAAATCTTAAGAAAAATTGTTATTAGCTTTAACAATTTCTTTTACCCATAATCAATACCCTGTATTTGCGAAACCACCCCTACATCGTAGAATCCACTAATGTTACTCATACGCCACGTACTGCAAAGTTGAAAAAACAATTTTTAATGTCGACAGAATATTTTGCTGATTGGATCAAACATCAATATATCCACGCTCATAAATGGGTACTATTCAATAAATAATTCTCTATCATTTTGGCTAAACATCAAAGAACTCGATAAGAAAATCGGCTCCTTTTAAAGATGCTTAAGTATATGCGCTATTCATTGCGATCAAAAAGTAGCGGAGGCTTGCAGGCGGATTTACATAAACGCTATGGATGCGTGACTTTGATTTGACGCTTTGATAGCGCCATAAGATAACACTGAAACGCCTTGCCGGTTTCGCTTTGAAACGTTAAGGGAAATGCTCTTTAGGATCCAGCTTATTGATGGACCAAAATACTGTTATTTATAATTTCTTTATTATAGCCGAGTTGTTGATGGGCAGCGGTTCGTCAAGTGTCGAGATCTAAAACTACTTAGTTGCAGAAATGATATCATCAGCTGAGCGTAGTACTTAAATTAATATAAAAGGAGCAAACGTATTATACATTAACTGTTAAGAGAGTAAAAACAGTCCTTTTTCAGAAGGAATGGGCTTGAAACTATATCATCCCGAAGCATTTGAAGGTTTAATATGAAAGGGTCTTAGAACTAAACGCTTTTACTGGTCCCAAACATGTTCCCTTAAAGCTTCATTCCAAAATATAAGTTTTAAGCAGGGCAAGTCGCCTTTCCCTGCAAGGCTGTAATTTATTTCGGAATTTGACACATTTCTGCAGAATTTATGGTCTGAGTTTACTTAAATATATGGATCAAAGGAATTTTTATAATTCTTCCAGTATATTTGGTCGAATATCTAGTACACAGAGGACTAAAATAAGTGGTCTAGCATGTTTTCAGAAGTATTTCTTCTTGAGATATTGTCACAAATACTGAGTGAGTATATTACACGGGTTACTCGGTTGATCTGCTGTCTAGTGTTTTCGAGGTCCAATGTTGCTATCCATCTTTTTAATGTATTCTTTTTATTGAGTTTTTCTCCAGGGTAAAAGCTGCTAACTCCATCCAGAAAAATTGTATAGTGGAACGAATGAAAGAATGAAAACCTCGAAATTTCAAAATGTATTGAAAATATATGGAGTTAGCAGGTTTTATTTTTTTTTAGTAATTTTTAGCGATTATCTGTATTAAGCATCATTTAAAACTATGTGCAGAATTATAACCGATTCCTCAGAATTTGCTTCCAGCACGCTCCACCTTTGCATAAACTCAACACATTTTTAGTTAATATGGAGTATTTTTGAAACAAATTCTTGCCAATTTACTTTAATATATTGGGTGGGTGTGATCCACATTTCTATAAAAATATGTAAAATAAATATAACAAATTCTAAGCTTCTTTTAAGTTTGTGTAATTGCGAATTTAGATATTGCTAAAAATCATAGGATATACGATATTTTTCGCAATATTATTCGAAGTATAAATAAAAGATTTTTCGATTATATCAAGCCTTAATTAAAATAACCTTCGTTTGTACGGCAGCCATAGCTCTGAAAAATACCATTTGTAGGGAAGTTGCCACGTCTCCTTTTCCCTAATTCCACATTTTACTGGAAGTTTTAGGACTTAACGTCATATACCTCCTTACCAATTTTTATTATTCTACCATTACCACGTCCAGAGATATGTAGTATGAAATATTCTATTTGTATGCGAGGTGCCACGCCCCTTTTTTATATCGAAATTATTTTTAGCCTATGACCATTCTTGGGAGGTTTCTAGTAGGTGTTTCAAATTTGGTTGGGGTCGCTCAATCCATACATACATATGTACATACAAACAGAATTTGAATAGTCTCCCCTGACATAAGTGAGGGGATGTCATGTCGTATGAGTAACATATTGTGGCGAATTTTAACACCCCTAAATAAATGCACAACAAAAAAACATTAAAGCAAGCTACATAAACACATTAATCATCATTTACACACACATATATAGGTTAGGTAGGTGGCCCGGTATCGGGAAGGCTCCGTTCGAATACAGCCGAATTTATCCCCTTGCTGCAAATCGTTCAATAGGCACGGTCCGTAGATGTCAGTCCTAAACAGCTTCGCCTCATAGTCGGGCGCTATGGAGTTCGGCTAAGCCCTCACACCAACGAATAGGTGCCTACCCTAGTGAGGGACACACATATTTAAGGCGACGAAGAGATTACTCACGCACACACATGTAGCCATCAGCGGAAGTAGTTACACACCCATACACACGCATATGGCTATAAGAGAAACATAAGCTACAAATAGGTATACATATATGTAGCTCAATTACCAAGCAGGAGATACAACAGTTCTAGAAAGCGAAAGGTCTAGACTTTAGTAGAAATATGCGAATGAAGCAATGGAGAGTATAAAAACAGCGCAAGATGAATCAGTAAACAGTTTGACTTAAAAGCGCGATTAGTTGTGAAGTATAAGTGTTATTGTGAAGTACTCTCAAAGTAAGCTAATAAAGACCATTTTGCATTACTAAATATTGGAGTTATTTATTCAACCGTTTAGCGATTCGAGCGTTAGCAGAAGGTTTCAAATAAGCGGAATTTCCCCAAACTTCGTTACAATATTTACTTCGAGAATTTATTAAAATTTTTTTAAAACAAACTTTCTTTGAATTTGTAGTTAAATATGTTCTTCTTACACTCAAAAAAAAATCCTAAAAATTCCTGAAAACGAAGAAAAAATGGTTTAATTTTAGGCCATAGCAACATTTTTAAGGAAATGTTTTTCCTCATTTTAGGTAAGTATTTTTTGTGAGTGTATTTCAAAGAAATCCTCGACGGACCAGTTTTTATTCCAATTTTTCACTGAAATGAAACTCGTATATAAGAAATAAGCGCCATAGGTGAAAATTTGGAGTAAATCATCATGCCATGTTTTATTCCAAATTCTCATTTCAAAGAAATCCGCGCCACATAACAGATCACGCGATTTTTTATTCCAAATTTTTATTAAGGCCCAAAGCCTGATTCCAGAGAAGTCCTCTTCAGACAAGTTTTATATCCGATTTTTTACTACAATGTGGCTATTTGATGTGTTCATAAGGTCAGTTGACATTATATCACCCCTCTACAACTGTAACATCATTTAAGTAACAAATATTACCACCGTTGTAGTAGTAGAATTCCATCTGTTGAAACTTTTCTCTTTATATACAGTGATACGGCTTAATGTACATTTTATGACCGCCAATATAAAATCTTAATATTGTTTGTCAACACATGTCATAATTAATATTACAAAGTCTCACGTATTCCCTTCACATAAATAGACGCTTAATAATTGAAGTATGCCATATAGTGTAAATATCTAATTTGTATTCGACAAACTTAACAGCAAACCGATTAAATTTTGACAAAGATGTTCATATATCATTTTTTTGTACATAGATACGTGCGCCCACAACATCCATGTATTTATGGCCGAGCCACAATGAAGCTTTTCATATACATAGATGCGTTCAACGTAATCTTTTGCATGCCAGCAACATCGCTACAATTACGTAAGCTGTTGCGTTTATAAATACGAGCCGGACCCGTCCGCATCTTGCGCAACCAATATAAAAGTCTCTTATCAAATATCAACAAAAATCAGCTGTTCTATCAATGAATTAAAACTTACAGCTTGCGCTGCCATCTAGCGTATGATAGCAACTGCCAGTAGTGCAGTGCACAATCGTTTACTTTTAAAAAATTATTTTAATAAAATATAGCTAACCAAAAGCTCTACGGCCAATATTGCTCAAAGCTCGCTAATAGCCCGAATCTCCATCTTTACAACCAAAACTTTATTTATAGATTTGGATTCCAAATAAGAGCGAAAAAGGGACCCGTACATAAAAACAACAATTAGAAATAATATACATGATAAAGGAACTTCAGACTAGTCAATTGAGTTTATTTCGCTTTGCCCATTTACATACAAAATTTCTCGTAGCACTGTTATAAATAGACTGCAGATGTTTATGCAATATAATATGTAAAGTATATGCAAATTAAAAAAAAAACAAGTAAGGAAGGCTAAGTTCGGGTGTAACCGAACATTACATACTCAGTTGAGAGCTGTGGAGACAAAGTAAAGGAAATCACCATGTTGTAAAAGGAACCTAGGGTAGCCCTGGAATGTGTTTGTATGACATGTGTATCAAATGGAAGGTATTAAAGAGTATTTTAAGAGGAAGTGGGCCATAGATCTATAGATGGACGCCATTTAGGGATATCGCCATAAAGGTGGACCAGGCCTGACTCGAGAATTTGTTTGTACGATATGGGTATCAAATAAAAGGTGTTAATGAGTATTTTAAGAGGGCGTGGAGCTTAGTTCTATAGGTGGACGCCTTTTCGTGACATCGCCACAAAGATGGACCAGGAGTGACTCTAGAATTTGTTTGTACGATATGGGTATCAAATGAAAGGTGTTAATGAGTATTTTAAGAGGGCGTGGGCCTAATTTCTATAGATGGACGCCTTTTCGAGATATCGCCACAAAGATGGACCAGGAGTGACTCTAGAATTTGTTTGTACGATATGAGTATCAAATGAAAGGTGTTAATGAGTATTTTAAGAGGGCGTGGGCCTTAGTTCTATAGATGGACGCCTTTTCGAGATATCGCCATAAACGTGGGCCAGGGTTGACTCTAGAATTTGTTTGTACGATATGAGTATCAAATGAAAGGTGTTAATGAGTATTTTAAGAGGGCGTGGGCCTTAGTTCTATATGTGGACGCCTTTTCGGGATATCGCCATAAACGTGGACCAGGAGTGACTCTAGAATTTGTTTGTACGATATGGGTATCAAATGAAAGGTGTTAATGAGTATTTTAAGAGGGCGTGGGCCTAATTTCTATAGATGGACGCCTTTTCGAGATATCGCCACAAAGATGGACCAGGAGTGACTCTAGAATTTGTTTGTACGATATGAGTATCAAATGAAAGGTGTTAATGAGTATTTTAAGAGGGCGTGGGCATAATTTCTATAGATGGACGCCTTTTCGAGATATCGCCACAAAGATGGACCAGGAGTGACTCTAGAATTTGTTTGTACGATATGAGTAACAAATGAAAGGTGTTAATGAGTATTTTAAAAGAGCGTGGGCCATAGTTCTATAGGTGGATGCCTTTTCGAGATATCGACATAAAGGTGGATCAGGGGTGACTCTAGAATTTGTTTATATGATATGGGTATCAAATGAAAGGTGTTAATGAGTATTTTAAAAGGGAGTGGGCCTTTGTTCTATGGGTGGACGCCTTTTCGGGATATCGCCATAAACGTGGACCAGGGGTGACTCTAGAATTTGTTTGTACGATATGGGTATCAAATGAAAGGTGTTAATAAGTATTTTAAAAGGGCGTGGGCCATAGTTCTATAGGTGGATGCCTTTTCGAGATATCGACATAAAGGTGGATCAGGGGTGACTCTAGAATTTGTTTATATGATATGGGTATCAGATGAAAGGTGTTAATGAGTATTTTAAAAGGGAGTGGGCCTTTGTTCTATGGGTGGACACCTTTTCGGGATATCGCCATAAACGTGGACCAGGGGTGACTCTAGAATTTGTTTGTACGATATGGGTATCAAATGAAAGGTGTTAATGAGTATTTTAAAAGGGCGTGGGCCATAGTTCTATAGGTGGATGCCTTTTCGAGATATCGACATAAAGGTGGATCATGGGTGACTCTAGAATTTGTTTATATGATATGGGTATCAAATGAAAGGTGTTAATGAGTATTTTAAAAGGGAGTGGGCCTTAGTTCTATAGGTGGATGCCTTTTCGAGATATCGCCATAAAGGTGGGCCAGGGGTGATTCTAGAATTTTTTTGTACGATATGGGTATCAAATAAAAGGTGTTAATGAGTATTTTAAAAAGGAGTGGGCCTTAGTTCTATATGTGAACGCCTTTTCGAGATATCGCCATAAACGTGGACCAGGGGTGACTCTAGAATGTGTTTGTACGATATGGGTATCAAATTAAAGGTATTAATGAGGGTTTTAAAATGGAGGTGCCCTTAGTTGTATATGTGAAGGTGTTTTCGAGATATCTACCAAAATGTGGACCAGGGTGATCCAGAACATCATCTGTCGGGTACCGCTAGTTTATTTATATATGTAATACCACGTGCAGTATTCCTTCCAAAATTCCAAGGGCTTTTGATTTCGCCCTGCAAAACTTTTTCATTTTCTTCTACTTAATATGGTAGGTGTCACACCAATTTTACCAAGTTTTTTTCTAAAGTTATATTTTGCGTCAATAGACCAATACAATTACCATGTTTCATCCATTTATTCGTATTTGGTATATAATTATGGCATTTTTTTCATTTTTCATAATTTTCGATATCGAAAAAGTGAGCGTGGTCATAGTCGGATTTCGGCCATTTTTTATACCAATACAAAGTGAGTTCAGATAAGTACGTGAACTGAGTTTAGTAAAGATATATCGATTTGTGCTCAAGTTATCGTGTTAACGGCCGAGCGGAAGGACAGACGGTCGACTGTGTATAAAAACTGGGCGTGGCTTCAACCGATTTCGCCCTTTTTCACAGAAAACAGTTACCGTCCTAGAAGCTAAGCCTCTACCAAATTTCACAAGGATTGGTTAATTTTTGTTCGACTTATGGCATTACAAGCATCCTAGACAAATTAAATGAAAAAGGGCGGAGCCACGCCCATTTTGAAATTTTCTCTTATTTTTGTATTTTGTTGCACCATATCATTACTGGAGTTGAATGTTGGCATAATTTACTTATATGCTGTAAAGATATTAACTTTTCTTTTAAAATTTGAATTAAAAAAAAATTTTTTTTAAAAGTGGGCGTGGTCGTTCTCCGATTTTGCTAATTTTTATTAAGCAGACATAAAGTAATAAGAGTAACGCTCCTGCCAAATTTCATCATGATATCTTCAACGACTGCCAAATTACAGCTTGCAAAACTTCTAAATTACCTTAATTTAAAAGTGGGCGGTGCCACGCCCATTGTCCAAAATTTTACTAGTTTTCTATTCTGCGTCATAAGCTCAACTCACCTACCGTTTAATCGCTTAATGCGTATTTGGTAATGAATTATCGCACTTTTTCGATTTTTCGAAATTTTCGATATCGAAAAAGTGAGCTCTGCTCAACTGAGTATAAAAACATTATTCACATCTTATTAATATTGTCACGGATATTAGCATCACTAAGCTATACCATCACTAAGGCCATGCTAAGCAGTATTTACGTCAATAATCAAATCAAGTATACACATATATAAGGCAGTCCAGAGAGATGTCACACACAGATGCATTTACTTTTATGCCTATGTGTGTGCGAGAGACTGTAAACTACAAACTCACATACATCTGAGAGACGCTGAAAAGTAGAAAATTGTAAACAAATAGAAACTATATGAGAACTATAAACACTCGAAATAGTTGGTAAGTTCTGGAAATAGAAGAGCCTAGATATATGCAGCGTAAACTATAAAAGCGGCACAAGCGAGTAAAAAGTAATTCAGTTTGAGTTGAGCTATCAATCAGTTTGATTAAGCACGCGATCTGGCGGCCAATAGTTTGAGTTTGATTTGAGTTGTCAAGCCGTTACGACTAAGACGATATCTAGCGAGCAATAGCAGTATTATTTTAAATAGTGGAGTTTCATTTGAGCTATCAGTTTGGTTATTAAGCTATTCGTTACACAGTTTTAGTGTTATTGTGAAGTATTTTAATAAAGGCCATTTTTCCATTATTCAATATTGGAGTTATTTATTCAACAGTTTAGCGATACGAACCTAGCAAAAGCGCAAATAAGAGGAATTTGCAGCAAATTCGTTATAATATTATAAATGTGAAAGTTTGGATGTTTGGAAGTCCAGACGTTTGGATGTGCAGACGTTTGTCTTTGTGACTCAATAACGTAAGAACGGCTAGACGGTTTGGATGAAATTTGGCACACATATAATCCCGTCGGCGTCATTTCGGGTCTGTTTCGGGGTCATTTGGGGCCCTTCCGGTATCATTTTTGGATGATTTTCAGGATCCGTTCGGGATACCTACGGAATCATTTCGGAATCATTTGGGGACCTTTCCGATATAATTTTCGGATGGTTCTCAGAATCCCGTCAGAGTCATTTCGGGTATTTTCCGGGATTATTAGGGGACCCTTCCGGGACCATTTGTGGATGGTTTTCATCATGATATCTTCCTTCGGGATCATTTGGGAACCTTCCCGGGATAATGTCTGGATGGTTTTCGGGACATTTTCGGGACTATTTCTCCTTGCGGATTGGGGCACGGGTAAAGGCTAGTTAAGAAAAAGCTGCGAAAAAATGCATTTAATCAGTCCATGAAATTTAAGATTTTATTATATAAAGTAAGTTGTAGTTAAGACCACAATAACCTACAAATCTGTTTTCCAAATTTGCGAAATTATGACGCTTATCTGTTATGCTGAAAAATAATGCCCAACATCACAAGTAGCCGGAGCATATTTGAATTTGGTCCAAAAGTGGCCGGGAATTTGAATATCCGTTTCCAATATGTTTTTGCCACTAGAAACTATTTCTGCTAAATTTGATAGGTCTCCGAAAGCTGGGCTCCTTTTTGAAACAGCATTAATTTTGAACGACACACAAGGTCGAGGCGTTGCGTGAAGTCCTTCAAAAGTTGTTTTTATAATAGCCATTGAATCTGTCAGAGGGACTCCACGAGACTCTAACTTGTTTATGACATTTAGTAAACTTCCAAAATTTGTTTTAATATAAACTAAATTACCCATCATCGTTAAACTTTGCAATATCTCCTGCGGTGAAGCAATACAAGTACTCATCCCTGCGTTTAACTGCATAACAACCAAAATATAAAATTTCAATAAGAAACAAGTAAGGAAGCTAAGGTTCGGGTAAACCGGACATAAGATACCTAGCATTATGTATTAACTAACATTTTATATTATGTAATATTACTTTTTTACAAGTTTGGTAAAAATTAGTGCAGTTTTGAATCACCTTTTTTTGGCTATAATACAAAATTATAATACTGTGTAAGCTTTATACAGCTAGGTATAAAATTTCAAAGTTTAATTCTCCAGAACAAACCTCCTTAACTTTTTCCAAGTTGTTGGCATAAAAAAAGGCTGCCTCCAATCATGTACCCCATCGCGTTATTACTGGTTGTGGTGGTAGTAGAGTATTGGAAAGTATTTCCTTATACTTTTCAATACGAAGCGGGGCTTTTATAAATATTTTTTTTAACCAAAGAAATCAATTTGTTCATATTTGGAAAATATTGCCGAATTTCCTCGGCAAATATGCAAGTAATATGCAATATGAAAGATATGCAGAAATAAATGTGCGGATTTGGAAATCTTTATTAACAACATACATTTTCCCCCTTGGAATCATACCTCTATCTTTTTTCCTTAAAAATATGCAATTGCATAAACATCCGCAGTCTAGTAATAAATACTCTCACTATACAAGAAAAATACTGGCTAACATATTTTGTGTCCTATTCATTTTTTAAATTGCAGATTTTAACTGTGAATAATGTATAAAAGGTACCAACATGTGTGAACTATAATTACAATGGAAAGTATGAGAGCACGCTCAGCCAAATTCTTGTTATGCTTTGCTTGCAACAAAAATTGGAAGTACTTTTTCATGTCAAATGGTGCCTGCGTCACTCGCTCGATCTGCCGTTCTCCATAAAAATGCATGCAATCTACTCATCGTGCATAAGATTGCGTTCAACGCTTCTATATGAAAAGCTGCTTATGTGACGGTGCTTTTAGACTCCAAATAAGCTCTCACACCAATTGATAGAACAGGGCACTGCTGTACATTCTGTTAGTGATTTTAAAATGCAAATATATATAAATATTGGGCTATTAATTAGTACGTGCCCATGATTTCAAATTATTTATAGTAGATTTTGATTTCTGGCATTTCGACTTGTTGATTTCTATCAGCGAAATGTTTGCCTTCTCCAAATATTTTGTCTAAATTCTCAAAGTGATTGAAGCAGAACAGAGAGCGTTCAGTTGGATGAGTATGCATATGCTAGAGGAATTGCTAAAATTAGACAATCCACAAATGTAGCAGTGTTTCACGCAGAAAACAAATTTATTTTATTTTATTATTAATGAACTGCGAATATTTATGTTGTTACAGTTAACTATGCCTGCCGATTTCGGTGTTTTTGTTCTAGAAGTGGTCCCGAAATATAACAAATTTCAGGCCAAGCTTGCTGCGTTTAGAGCTGCTTCCATATCAATACATTGTCCTCTTCTAAATAGATATCTGTAAAAGCACAAATACTGGGCGTGATTTACCTCCGAGGAGATTTAGGCCGAGCTTCTTAAAGATTGTAAGGTAAGTAGATTGAGAGCTAAGTTTAAGGCCACAACATCTTGGCTGTTATTTTGAATCCATCGTATCTCAATCAACTTTTAAAGAAAACCTTATAGAAAACAAATTTTTTTCAAAGATCCTATATAAAGTGTTTTCGAAGATGGGCCGCATCTTAAGGGTTTCTCTTATACAAGTCGATTTTCTGGCAACCAAAATATATTGTAATTGATGATTGAACGCTAAATGTCATTTAAAGAAAGCCTTGTCTCGGAACTAGTTTCAGAAATTTAAATTTAATGCATACTCACCGGAGCTAAGACCTTTTTCAAAAAATTCGTAGATAAGGACCTCTCGAACCGGCAGTGGAGATAAGGCGATCCCTCGTTGGCAATATACACTGGCAGATTCTAATAACGCTTTCCCAAATGACATTGACCAACACTACAAGCTCCATAAAGATTGGGAAGGACATCTCCGAGCCATTCGAAAACAAACGAGGCTTAAATTAAAGGCATCTTTCCTGCGATTTTTTTAGCTTATCTTTTGAAACCATATTTCTGGAAACAAGCAATAACTTTGAAAAAATTTCAGCTTAGAAATGAAACAAAAATTACTTTAGACTTTAGAAAGCAATCGAAAAGTAAAGCCCTATGTCGACGAACAAAAATCACGCTCTACAAGTGGTTCATCATACTTGTCCTGATGTGTGACTCGGAGTCACGGACGGTTTCGAGAGAAGATTAAATGGCTCTTGGAGTGTCCGAGAGCAAATTTCTCCGAAAGATGTATGGTCCTATCCGTGATACCAACGATAAGTATCGAAAGAGGAAAGCTGTATGAACTTTACGCAGATATGACGATACTGCAGCGAACAAATCCCCAAAGGCATCGCTGGCTAAGCTATGTTATGCGAATGAATGTATTTCAATCGACACCGCAGTTGGGAGAAAAGGAATGGTGAGACCTCCACTGAGCTGAGAGGGGCAGTTGGAAAAACTTGAGCTCCTACGATGCTCCGAAATAGCGTCCGCAAAAAACGGCCGAAATTGCTTAGGCGTCAGTTAATCATGATAATGAAATTAAAAATCAACCACGAACACTATAAATTGTGGAGAATTGTACTAAAACTTGCGAGTAAAATTTGAGGTACATAACTTCATTATGGGCTATAATCTTAAAATTTTAAACTTGGTTCAGAATCCCGTCACAATGCAATACAAACTGATGACCATCCCTCTAGATAGCGCTCTGATCTGCATATATATTAAGAAAGTCCATGTGAAAGTGTAGAATAAAGTTGAACAAAAATGATTTAAGAGCCGAACGCTGATGACTAGCGTTGGATTGCAATTGTTGCAATTGTTCTTAATTGACGAAATTCTTTACTATTTATACAGAAGTTCTTATGCATTAGGTGACTTAGTGAAAGCGAACGAACTTATGGTAGTTAACTGGGTCAATGAACGAGCGTTTTAAGCGTGTTTGAAATAGGGTGAATTCCACGCGATACTACACCATCGGCCTTTTAAGTGAGCGTATATAATTTTATGCTTAATTATAGACGTTCACTCCAAAGTCACTGTGATGAGTATGCCATTGTTTTTTCATTTTTCGTTGAATGACCCAGTCAACTTGCTTGGTGTTACCAAATAAAATTGTTTTTTTTTTTTGAATTTAGTTGTAATTTATATATATATATATATGTCATAATGGTAACTTTATACTATAAGCAGTGAACATTTTTGAAGAAAAATTCATAACTTTTTTTGATTTGGATGAAAAAATTTGAAAAAATTCTGAAAAACGCCTTTCGTAAGCTAGAAAAAGAAGATAAACTTTCAGCCAATTCTAAAGGGGTCGTGTTCAAAATTGGTCGAAATGGGATGGAATACCCCATATATATATGTTCTCTTTGTGACTTTTTCTTCATGCTTGTTGTTATGGGCTGGTTTATTATACTCAGTTGAGCAGAGCAGTTTAAATTCAAATTTTAACAAAAAATTTAATATCTTTACTGTATATAAGTAAATTAAGTCAAATTTCAACTCCAGTAATGATATGATGCAACAAAATACAAAAATAAAAGAAAATTTCAAAATGGGCGTGGCTCCGCCCATTTTCATTTAGTTTGTCTAGAATACTTTTAATGCCATAAGTCGAACAAAAATTTACCAATCCTTCTCAAATTTGCTAGGGGCATAGATTCTATGACGGTATTTGTTCTATGTGAAAATGGGCGAAATCGGTGGAAGCCACGCCCAGTTTTTATACACAGTCCACCGTCTGTTCTTCCGCTCGGCCGTTAACACAATAACTTGAGCAAAAACCGATATATCTTTACTAAACTTAGCCCACGTACTTATCTGAACTCACTTTATCTTGGTATAAAAAATGGCCGAAATCCGACCATAACCACGCCCACTTTATCGATATCGAAAATTAGGAAAATTGAAAAAAATGCCATAATTCTATACCAAATACGAAAAAAGGGATGAAACATGGTAACTGGATTGGTTTATTGCCGCAAAATATAACTTTGGAAAAAACTTTGTAAAATGGGTGTGTTTG
This sequence comes from Eurosta solidaginis, assembly GCF_040869045.1. Lineage (NCBI taxonomy): Eukaryota > Metazoa > Arthropoda > Insecta > Diptera > Tephritidae > Eurosta > Eurosta solidaginis. The sequence continues at coordinate 260,612,583 of NC_090320.1, read as the reverse complement.
CGGGGGGAATGTGGCACCCGTGTCGTAGGGCGCGATCGCACGCAAATATAAGAAATAAAAAGAGAAGAATTAATACCGAGTAGTTACAATTTATTTATAAAAGATAAATATTTCACAATATTTGTTCATGCAGGTGAAGCACTCACAGACTTCCTGTTCGTCAGGAAAGCTAATTATTTCACAGTATACTCGCAATTCAAAGCGTACAATTCTAATGTTATTAATCCAAATGCGCATGGATGAGCGCGATAAAGCTTCAGAAAAAGTTATATTGATTAAAGAGCAAAATTAATGAAATCGACAACTCACTCCTGGTAAATTCACATTTATGGAAACTATTAATTTGCGAATATTAATTACAATGACAAAATCGCAACTTAGTAAAAATGAAAAATGTCGAAAATGGTTGGTTTATACTACTCACCTGGGGCTATCTGCTGGCTCGTGAACGTTCCAAAATAGAAAGAAAGACCAAGACCGCGAACAAGTCCGCGGCACCCGCCAATAGCTAACTTTCGTTGAGTTTTTCCCCTTCAAAGTTAGCTTTCGGCTGGTGTTAGCCGTTACCGGTAATAATAATAAAAACTAATGTGCGTGTTAGGGTGGTCCGAAATATTTAGGCTGGTGGCCTAAACAGGGTGTGACACCTACCATATTAAGTAGAAGAAAATGAAAAAGTTGTACAAGGCGAAATCAACAGCCCTTGGAATCTTGGTAGGAATACTGTTAGTGGTATTGCATATATAAATAAATTAGTAGTACCCGACAGATGATTTTCTGGATCACCTGGTCCACATTTTGGTCGAAATCGCGAGAACGCCTTCACATATACATCTAAGGGCCACTCGCTTTTAAAACCCTCATTAATACCTTTAATTTGATATCCATATCGTACAAACACATTCTAGAGTCACCCCTTGCCCACCCTAATGGCGATATCTCGAAAAGGCGTCCACCTATAGACCTAATGCCCACTCCCTCTTAAAATGCTCAGTAACACCTTTCGTTTGATACCCATATCGTACAAACATTCTAGAGTCACCCCTGGCCCACCCTAATGGCGATATCTCGAAAAGGCGTCCACCTATAGACCTAATGTCCACTCCCTCTTAAAATGCTCAGTAACACCTTTCGTTTGATACCCATATCGTACAAACACATTCTAGAGTCACCCCTGGCCCACCCTAATGGCGATATCTCGAAAAGGCGTCCACCTATAGACCTAATGCCCACTCCCTCTTAAAATGCTCAGTAACACCTTTCGTTTGATACCCATATCGTACAAACAAATTCTAGAGTCAGCCCTGGTCCACCTTTATGGCGATATCCCTAAATGGCGTTCATCTATAGAACTATGGCCTACTCTCTCTTAAAATACTCTTTAATACCTTCCATTTGATACACATGTCATACAACCACATTCCAGGGTTACCCTAGGTTAATTTTCCTACATGGTGATTTTCCTTATTTTGTCTCCATAGCTCTCAACTGAGTATGTAATGTTCGGTTACACCCGAACTTAGCCTTCCTTACTTGTTTTTTTGTTCTTAGTTTTTGCCTATTTCCACTGTCCTAGAATTTTCTATTGCTTCATGACCATTTTTGTCAGGAGCATTCAGAGGGGTTATGCAAATTTTTGATTTGCTGTTCACTTTAGGCAGGTGTGCCTTTACTCTCAATTGTGACATTTTGAGATTTACTATTTGAGGTATACTTGGATTGTTTATTGCTCTTCCTTAGCTTTGAGATTTGTTTTAAAATAGTAGGGTGTCATGGACTTTTTCTTTTCTTTTCACGTCACTTTCTTTCTGAACGTCTGCAAGTGAGCTCCAGCAACCAAACCGAAGGTAAGCGTTCCGTATTATTTCAAGTGTAAATTCCATACCATTAAGTTAAAGTTGATTTCCGAAATACTTTGCGATTTACTTTATTGAATAAAGCCACTTGTTGTTAATTAGATTAGTGAAAGTGTTGTTTTCCATAAGCCACTAACTAGTTGCTTTTCGTTTACATTTCTTTTTTGGTGTTACGTGCGAGCGAATCCCCATCGTCCCGAATTACACGTAATCATTAACAATAGAATTCCTTAGATACGAGCTTGAACGGATTTTAATCGCCTATATTTAAATTTCATATAACTTTTGAGTACCATGGCTATCGCAATGATCAATAGCCCGATTACGCAGATTAAAACTGCTAACCAAACATCTGGAACGTTTGGCGAATTTTTCGTATCTATTTTGGTTGGTGGTTCATATTTTGCTACTCTATTTTCCGTTGATTCCGAGTTTTCCTTCCCTAATTCATAACCGGCTATCGCTATCATGATGCCTTGAGCTATCTTAGTCCACCAAGCCATTTTGAACCGTCTGTGGTTACTTTCATGTTCCAGTGAAAATAAGGGGTAAATTGCAATTTTAATAAAATTTCTTTGATTTTATTCTTTATTTTAAATATTCCAGTTTATTTTTAAGCTTCGTATTATAGAATTGTAAGTCTAAAATTTTTAAATTAAAAATATTTTTATTTAGGTTAAAAGGATTTTAACATTTCAAAAAAATTTTATAATCTACAGGCTTAGTATAGTTTATTTTCTTTCATAGTCAAAAAAGTTTCAACGCTATTACAATTTAATTTTAAGCTCTCTCGGGGAATACCATTCGAATCATTCTCACGGTTTCTTCTTCCCTGGTTGTGGGGTTTTTTACATCCTCAATTGTGGGTTCCCTATTCATGCCTATCTTTTTCCAAAATGGTTTTAACCATTTTAATTCCTTTTCGTAATCTACTGTTCCTGCGTCTAAAATTACTTTGTCTTCCCACTCAATGGGGTGTTTAAAATATTTTTCCGACATTCCAATTTACTCGGTATATGAAATTTTTTTTTTCAACAACTTATTTGAGAATTTGTATTTATGTTGTTTTTTTTCAAGATTTTTGTATTAAGCTAGTCCTATTGTGACAAAATTTATGCTAATTTAAAATGCAGGTAAAAAAAATTTCCTAAGCAAAAACGAAGTTTTTGCTCATAGTTTAGCGTCCCTGAGGCCGCTCAATTGATTCTAAAATTTTTTATTATACTTAAACATTTATAACTCCTTGTCAGTCTAGATGTTGTTTGCTGCTGATTTTTGCTGTTGCTGAAAATTTCTTTATTCCACCTCGTTTGCTTTTATTGGGTCCTTCATTCTTATTCCACCTCGCTTTATGTTGTTTATTCCACTTCACTTATGCTTTTATTTGGCCAGTCATCCTTATTGCCGATCAGTATGTTGTTTAACTTCGATTTTGATTGGCTCAGCTCCTCTTAACTGATGATGTTAGCAATTGTCTTGGAATCCTCTTTGTAGCGCAAAATATCTCCTTCCTTTGTATCCGGTTTCTTTCAGGACTACTTAATTTTTATCTTTAGTTTGGCAGGATCTTTAATCCTGTCTTTAAAATTCTTGGCAGTTAGCGAACTGTTTGTGAGATGGTAGGATCTCTGTTCAGCAAGATCTAGCGAATTTTGCTTATGAGCAAATTTTCAGCTAATTGAAGATTGGGCTGGCTGGATCGCCATGTAGAATAAAGTTGAACAAAAATGATTTAAGAGCCGAACGCTGATGAGTAGCGTTGGATCGCAATTGTTGCAATTGTTCTTTATTGACGAAATTCATTAGTATTTATACAGACGTTTTTAACCTTTGCATATATACATACTTACAGTAATATTTACATACTAAAGGTGCATGACTCAATAGTGAGGAATGCTTGTCAGCAAATTATTGACCTACATATTGTCAATGGTCCCGCCTGAGCAGTTTGGTATGACGCATTAATGCATTAGGTGACTTAGTGAAAGTGAACGAACTTATGTTAGTTACCTGGGTCAATGAACGAGCGTTTTAAGCGTGTTTGAAATGGATTGAATTCCACGCGATACTACAAAAGTATCGTGCACCGTGCACTAGTGCTGAAGTAGCGCAAATCTATCGCATTAAGAGGTAGTACTAGTTCATTCATTCACACTTAACATTGTGATGCTTTACGAAGTGGCAATTGACCACCTTTACAGACCTTTTTCTTAATTGATTCAGGCGTAAGTTGTTCTGAAATTGTCGTAGCATCTGATGAATCAAATACTTTAGCGCTCTTGGCACAAGAGTAATTTTCAAATGTCCCACTCTGCATCCGATTGGCATCAGTCCCAAGATAGCCATCAAATCTGTAGTGTGAAACAGTAGATTTGCTTGACTTTCTACCACTTTCTTCGTAAAGTAAGAACTAAATGCCCTTCTGAAACTTTGAGCAAAGTACAGAAGCATGTGATAGTGTATCATAAAGGGATACCCCCGGTAGGTGGCGCATGAATGGAGATGTTCAAACAATGTAGAGGATACTCTTTGGAATGCGATGTATGACGGCGTGCTACAAATCGACCTTCCCGGAGGCACGGAGATTGCCGGCTATGCAGATGATATTGTCGTAGTAGCAGTGGCCAAGGAACCGGATCTGCTTCAAGCATTTGTAATGACGCCGTCGGAATAATAAAGGAATGGTTGACGAACATGGGGCTGGAGATGGCTAGCAATAAGACAGAAATGGTTTTGGTGAGCTCAAAGCGGACTGTGGATGAGTTAGTCCTAACCATAGCAGATTATCAAATAAAATCTGAGCCTTCCTAGGAGTAATCATTGACTCAAAACTAACTTTTAAGCAGCACTTCAGGGCGGTGGGGGAGAAAGTTTCTAGAGTTAGTGGAGCCCTAACGCGAACAATGCCCAATATCGGCGGCCCAGGCGAAGCTACCCGTCAGCTATTATCCAAAGTAACCAGCTCTATAATATTATATACAGCACCAGTATGGCACGGATCCAAAAAGGTCCACCAAAAAGATATACAAGGAGCCTACCGCATTACGAATAGCATGTGCTTATCGGACGGTGTTCGACGACCCGATCCATGTTTTATCCAGGAAAATCCCTGTAGATCTACTCTCAGGTGAAATGGCCGATCTGTATGGCATTGGATTCAGCCGACCATCTGAAGATGCTAAGAAAAGCGCAAGGTCACGAACAATAGTTAGGTGGCAAGAACGGTGGGAAGAATCAAGAATAGGGCGCTGGACTCTCAGGCTAATTCGGAATATAGCGGAATGGTACCAGCGAAAACACAGCCAACTAAATTACCACCTCACATCGATATTGAGCGAGCACGGCTGCTTCAAGGAATATCTACATAAGCGAGGGATAGAGGAGGATCCTTTCTTTCCACACTGTCCCTCCGAATTGGAAAGCGCAGAACATGTAATTTTTCACTGTCCTCGTTTTTACGGCGAAAGACTCACTGTACACAGAGTTTTTGGAGAGGAGCCTTCCATTACGAATTTAGTTCCACGAATGTGCGGACAAATAGATTGTTGGACTGCTGTGATGCATGCTGAAAGGGAGCGCAGAGAAATGCGCATACGAAGTAGTGGCGACTAAATCGCCTTCCCCCTACCCCCCGTAGGGGTCGTTCAGTCGAATGAAAAGAGAAGACACTCTTTTTATTTCAAATTTTCGGACACGTCCTACTTTTCTTCTATTTTGGTCCCATTGTAGTAAAAAATCGGATAAAAAACTGGCCATATGAAATCCCCTTTAAGATAAGAAAAAAATATTTAACTTAAAGTCTAACTAATCTTACGGAAGTTTTTGGCTTTGTGCTGATCTTAAATTGCTGTATATTAGGGCGGGTCAAATTGTATGGGAAAAAAACTTCAGGTGCACATCCAGTTTCTGAATCTATGGGTCATACTGAGTAATATTGCCCATGGAACCATAGGTCTGAAATGAATTTCGAGCCTCCCTAATCATGTGAGAAAATTTTGATATACAATTTTCTAACAAAATTAGCGAGGCTCGAAATTCAGTTCATACCTATGGTCCCATGGGCAATATTACTCGGTATGACCCATAGGTTCAGAAACTGGATGTGCCTTTTCAACAATAAATTTGACCCGCTCTACTGTATATGGTTATGGCCTTTTTCCCGATATGGTTACAAGGTCAAAGAGAAATTTTCTAAATGGCCCTAAAGTCAAATTAAGAAATGGTCATAAAGTCAATTGACCTTATGATCATGTGATGTGATCAGAAAGCCAATTGATACTATGGCCATTTCAAATGGGCACAACATCAATTGACTTTTCAGCCGTTGACCCTGTGTCACCCCACCGTCGGAGAGCACATAAACTCTGCTCTAAATCTTTGGCAGGGTGAAAAGTTAAGAAAATGAAATTGCGAACAAAAACATATATAATAGGGAAACTTTATTAGATCGCAATTTCCATGCCAGCTACTTCCTGAAGAATAATTTTCCTAAGTCCGGGAAGTTCGGGACTATTAGCGCTTTCACTTAAATACATACAATGGAAATGTGCACGTATCAAATCATATAGAAAATCACTTTTAATGTGGAAGTTTACGTTTGGCATGTTTGTACATACATATATACAAATGTATGTATGTAAGTATGTTGAAAAGTCTGTGAGGAATTTGCCAGGCAGTCTCTGGCAGCGAAGCACATGGTGAGCGATTGCTCATTCAATAGTGGGTTGTATGCGGCGGCATTGATGGTATCTCAGACGTTTGGGGGGGCAACGTGATGAGGCGACGTCTTTTAGTTAAATGTTTTGTTTTAAAATTCAAATTAAAATCAGCAGCAGCCACAGCAGTGGGCAGCCGAAAGGAATATAAAATTTTGCTATTTTGGTGGACTGCCATGGCACGCGCTCTTCCTCAGTTAGTTCGATATTGAAATTTGTATTTGACGTACCGTAAAGCGGATGAATAAAAGCGCGATTTTTTGCATAAAATTATTTTATTTTAAATACGGATGTGCTGTGATATTACACCCGCGCTGCTGCTGCTGACTTTGGTGCAGTTGCTTGTGGGGGTAGTACATATAAAACCCACTAACGGCATAGTGGACGCCGAAAACTGTTGGAATGAGAGTGAAGAGTGCCTTATACATGCAATGCTACATCGTTTCGATGAGCCACCACACTCAGCTGGATTGACAGTGGAAATTGATTGTCAAGCGAAAGCTGCGTTACCAGCTATGAATGAGAATAATCATGCGCCTGCATTTCTTTTACGTCGCTTAGAACATGCCGCAAGCTTGCTGCTCGATGGTTGTCATACACCATTGGATGTGCAAACATACGGCATGGAATATCTGTCCAACTGTGATACAGTACCAAAAGTATTTATGGAGCGTTTTCATACTGACACGCTGCTGCCTTTCAATTGTCCAAGCGGTAATAATAGCGCTATGCAAGTAGAGATGCTGGGTTATAGTAATAACGAGCTGGCCACCATTGCTACGGATACGTTTGCAAATCTACCACAATTACGTGAATTGTATTTTGCGCGCAACTCACTACGTCACATTGCGCGTTCCGCGTTCGATACGCTACGCGTCGTTGAGCGTATGCAAATTGTGCATGAGCCCTTATTGGCGCTTAAGGATGCTGATTTATTTGAACGCACCGGCGTTGCCGACTTACAGCTAATGCATTTAAAATATATTAACTCCAAATTATTTGAGCATTTACCTGAAACGTTGCGACAAATTGTAGTCGCACACACAACCTTCGATAGTGACGCTGTGATAGTGCGTAATCCACAGCTGCTGCGTAATATATCAATCAACGACTGCACCTTGAAATCGTTTGTGTTGCTCGAGTCTACGCAGACTATGAGCGTGCAATATATAAATTTGAGTAATAACGCTTTGACTGATTTACGCGTTGACTTTCTCTCGAACAGTGTCGGCAACAATGCGAGCATAGCAGCTGTGGAAACGCTTGATTTGAGCGCGAATGAATTGACGCAATTGCCGTTAGCATGGTTGAATGGTTTGCGAAAGCTGCGTTGCTTACACTTGCGTGACAATCGTCTCGTTAAACTCTCTTTACCAACGCTCATTGACGCTATACCGTTAGTGGCCCTATTAGATTTGCGCGGTAATCAATTGTCAACGCTAGCAGATGCAGCATTAGTAGCCACCGCTTTGAGCTGGGCGCAAGTGCATATAAAAATTGATCGTAATCCATGGAGCTGCTTATGGTTGTTGGAGTTCGCGCATACACATCCGGAAAAGTTTCGCGTTTTCCAATATGAAAAATTCATATCGCAAATAAATGTGAATGGTTTAAAGTGTGTACCAGTAGAAGTGTCTGCGTCACTAGAAAACGTCACCACCGCAAGTGCGGCACACACAAGTGTGACTACAACAGCGCCATACATTGAAATAAAACCGCCACGCAACGCAATCAATGCCTCTACATACAAACTCATTTATGGTGGCCCATGGGATTATAAGCGTAGTCAACGCGCTGAGGCTTTAGTAATCGTATTTTTGCTACCTGTAGGTGTGGCCTTATTATTCACTTTACTATACATGTGGATTAAATGCCAAAAAGTCTTCCACTTATCATTTTATCGTTCATTTACATGGTCACAAAGCAATATTGGCAGGCGTTTTGCCAGCGCTGAACGTTTCGATATTGTACGTCAATTGCCACCCTTGCCAAGCGCTCTCAATGTCAACAACAACCATAATAATAATGATGACTATGAAACGCCACTGAGCGGTGGTATTGGTTCTGTTTGTAATTGTCATAATAATATTGGCACACCAACATATGCTAATGAGAAATGTCGTAAATTACATCATGTTACCTATGAAGAGCTGCCATCGGAGCGTCCATTTAAAATCTATGAAGATATAATTGGTGATGATGATGCTACAGACACCGAGACGTATGCGCAACCTTTTTACGATCACTTGTCATTCACACAGCCGGCAAAAAGTGATTCAGACTGAGTCTATGTAGCAGAGAGAGAGTATTATATGTATATATATATGGAGTGTATGTGTTGGTGTACAATATTTATTTGTTAACGTAAACGTAAGTAAAATTATGTGATATATAGAATCTGTTGAAGGTAAATGCGATAATATAAATGAATTTATTGATTCTAAATATACATATGTATGTGTAATCAATATTAAATAGTACTGGTGCGGGTGATAAGCAATCCTTTACTATCTACCAGTGTGATCATCATCATTAATTGGCGCTTAGTCACCTAAGCCAATTGGACCGTAGTTTAGAAACCGTGCAGCGCATCGCGCTAGTTCTGAGCTAGTGCAGAGCTATCGCTTTAAAAGATGGTACTAGTTTTAATTCTGTCCCTTCCCAGTGTTTTCAACTAACACTTTGAATATTAGCTGTGTTTTTTTACATGCATATACATGTGCGCTTAAACTTTATATGCAGGGCCGCATTAACAAGTAGGCAGTTGCCTGGGCCCCGATTTTAGATGAAAGACTTCTAAAATTTTCTGACAAACATAAAATTCGAGAGAGTGAAAGCAAAATATAATCAGAACTGAAAATAAATTTTACTCAAATAAATAAAACTCAATTGACCACATTCAAAAGGCGACGACCGACAAACTAGACAAGGTTCCTAAAAAGGACATTTCCGACTCTTTTGACAAATTGTATGAGCATGCAAAGAAGTGTATCGAAGTGAAGGGAGAGTATATTGAATAATAAAAAAGGTTTATAACTTTTCTTCAGTTGGAAGATCATACTGGTGAAAGTCTAGAAAATCAAACTTTAAACTTCTTACTGAAGACTGTGGTTTAGATATTCAAAATTGTAGAGGACAATAATATGACAACGCATTAAACATGTCCGGAGAGTATAAAGGTGTGCAAGCAAGAATATTGAGTTTGAATGAGAATGCGATCTATGTTCCCTGTTCCGCGCATTCCCTTAATTTGGTTGGAGAGCAGGAGGTGAAGTGCTGTTTTTATGCAGTAGATTTTTTCGCCATTATGCAGACATTATATAATTTGTTTCCGTTTCCACCTATCGTTGGGGCGTATTAAAAAATACAATAAACAATGAGAAAACTTTGAAGACATTGTCAACTACACGCTGGGAAGCACATTCGAATGCGACGACTGCAGTTTACGATTCATTTGCTATCATATTAGAGGCTCTAGAAATCATTGCTGATGATGAATTACAAAATACTGATACTCGTTATGAGGCGACGTGTATCGCGAATAAAATGCAAAAATTCGAATTTGGTTTCATGTTGATTTTATGGAACTCTATTTTGACTGCTGTGCGTTCAGTGAGTTAGTCATTGCAAAGTGAAAAGGCAGATTTGTAAACGTGTGGTTTTTTGTACGGATTGTTAGAAGAGAGTTTAGTTTCATTACGTGAAAAGTTCAATGATTTCGAGGAAAAAACAAAACAATTATTACCTGGTGTAAGTTATACAGAGATCGTAAAACGTACTCGTCGTAGGAAAAACCAACCTAATGATGGAAATGCCCCAGAAGTCCAGAAGTACAATTTTTGCCTCGCGATGATTTTAGGACAAAAGGTTTCCTCGAAATCATCGACAATCTGCACAGTGAAATCAAATGACGTGCGAGAGTGTATATGGAAGTTTCAGAGATATTTGCATTTCTCATTAACTTTTCTCTAAGTGATGGAGATCTCCACGAAGCTATAAATAACTTAGTTCGTTTTTATTCTAGAGATTTGGAAGACTAATTAATTGAAATGAAACAAAATTACGTGAACTCCAGATACACTGGTGCACAAGAAACTCATAGTCATTTGTATAATAATCTAATGCAAGATCAATTAGACGATGTATTTCTTAACACAGAAATAGCTCTTCGGACTTTTTTTACATTTTTGATCACAAATTGTTCCGCCGAACGATCCTTCTCGCAATTAAAAAGAATTAAAGCTGCTGAAAGAGCTACAACGCGACAAGAGCGACTTGAGATGTTAGGTATACTTTGCATTGAGTCAGATTTGTTGATTAAAATCGATATTGATGATATAATTGATGAATTTGCCGAAAACAAATGTAGAAAATGACATGTTTAAAATGTAGATAGTAATTTTATTGATATTAAAACATTGTGACAACACAATTTTTATGAAAGATATAAGTTTGTACTTTTTAATCTAAAAAAAAGGGGAACGGACGTGAAAAAAGGCCACCAAATTGATGATTGCCTCGGACCCCGTTGAGGGTTAATTCGGCCCTGTTTATATGGAGTGTGAAAAAATTATTCTCACTCAATTCACACGTATTCTTATTCTCTTTGTAAACAATAATATGTATTAGGGGGTGTATATTCTGCAAAAAAATGTATCTTAGGATAAACCATTATTTTACTGAGTAGAATTGACAAAATTGAAAAAAAATAAACGTGTTATCTTGTTGCTTGCTAAAAAGCGAATGAACAACGCAAAACGATGCATCAAATGATGTGCGCGATCATCGCACTGTCACTAACACATCTGCATTTTCATTTTGCCGACATCTGATCCACACTTATGAAATTGTTGCGCAAAAACTTAGTACTGCTAAATTTCGGTTTGCATTATACTCAGGTGCAACTGAAATGTGTTTCTCCTATTTATCTCTACATTATTCACGATTCAGCTATAGGTTATACTATACTATGACCAAGATAGGTGCTCATCTCCGATATTAAGCACAACTCGTTTTTTAGCGAGTTATTTAACCCCTGCTGCGAGTCTTCAATAATTGCCGTTACATGGATCTCCTAAGCATTACCTAAGTGATGATAAGAGTTTTGTTTACTCGCAAATGTAGATATATATACATGTAAAAAAAACACGACTATTGTGATGTGCACGAAATGAATTTTACCTTCCTGTGCAGATCACTAGCACCAGTTCTTAGTCAGTTCAGTCGTAGGTGGTTTTGTGATATTTGCTTGCTTTGATTGATAAATTTAAATACATAAAGCTCAAATTATGTATTATTATTGCGGCCGCCGTAGTATGGTGGTAACGTGCTCCGCCTACCACACCAAAAGCCCTGGGTTCAAGTACCGGCCAAAGCAGCATTAAAATAAAAAAGTTATGTAAATTAGAATCAAGTTGCTCCCCTAGTGTAGCGATTAGCAGCAGTTCGGTGGTAGCCATTAAACATGCAGTGCGAAACTGTCACTTTGGGCGACTGTCAAAGTCGCTGTTTTTTTTTCTGCAATTGTAATCATGGAATTCTGCTTTATGTGAAGGCACACAGTGTGGGGAGATGGCTATACAAATGACGTAATGGAGTGCTTTTTCGTTGTCGTTGTAGCGATAAGGATATTCCCCGAAGGCCTTGGGGAGTGTTATCGATGTTGATGGTCCTTTGCCGGGTGCAGATTCGGTACGTTCCGGTAACAAGCACCATTAAGGAACAATTTGGTATAACCACATGAAATCTTCTAGGCTATACCGCCCTCCCAACCCCTAGATCCATAAGAAACTTGGGGTCGCCAGAGCCTCGGAAAGCTTCAATAAGATATTTCACTTATTAGTAATCTTTATTTGGATATAAGCGGCTGTCCCTTACAAACAATTGGGTTCCTTTACTTCATTTCCTGCTATTCAAACTGTCCGGATATTAGCGTGTTTACTAGGGCGGGTCGATTTAAAAATCGCTTATTGCTCTATGAAAATCGTATTCTAGGAGTCAAAATAAGAAACTTTGCCGAAGGAACCATACCTCTAAAACGAATTCTGTTGTCCCCCAATTTGGGTCGAACTTTTGGGTAGGGGCAAATTTTGAAAAATCCCACTTTGACCCATTTAGAGTGCTCCAATCGAGTCCAAATGTACGACCGACCCACACTAAATTTGGAGGCCCGACCCCCTGGAAACCCCCTGGGGGTTCACCATACAAAAATTTCAAAAAATGGCCGGTTTTGCACTTTACATGAAAAAATCAGCTAAATGGCTATGTTTTTTCTTTATTTTTATTTATTTATTTATAATAATATTTATTATTTATTTATAATAATATCTATTTTTCTCTTAAGAAATTTATTTATGTAAATGAAAAATCGGTGGAAAATTCAATTTTTTCTGGAGCAGGGGGCATATTTTGCAACTCAATTTTCTGGAAGCCGTCCACCACCTGAAAATATATAATAATAAAATAATTAAAAATGGTTGACAATTATAATAAATGAGTTATAGCAATAACTTACCGGAAGAGTTTCACAAGTAAAAAATTGTTTCCAGAGATTTTACATACTCTGTAAATTGTTGGGTGTTGTTTCTTCTCTTGATTTGCTCTTGATACTTGTCAAGCAATTTATTCATTTTTTTAAATACACTTTTTTTCAGCATTATTTCCATACCAAGTTTTTCCCAAATTCCAATCAACTTGTACTTGAATAGTGAATGATTTATGGGAAAACTTTTTTTGTTCTGTTTTAGCACGTTCGCTTAAGTAAAAATAATATCTCAAGATATCCAGATGAACGACTTAATGCAATTACAAAAACTGTTGCGTTATATATGGTCTACGAGACGAGGTAATAAGAATGAAATGGTAATTTCAATTCTACCTGCTGTGTCTTGTGGTGGCTTAAAAAAAACAACACAAGCAATTTTACGATCTGCAATTGTGTCACAGTGATACTTTCATTTTTTAAAACGGTTGAATAAAAAACCCACACAACTGTGTTTACGACATGCAAATGCATCACAGTGATGCCTTGGTTTTAAAAGGGTTGTAAAAACGCTAATTTCTAATAATTTTTTTTTAATTTCTTTTCTATTACTAAGTTAAATTCATTTTTTCATTTACATATGTTCTGACTAAATAAATTTCTAAAGAGAAAAATAAACTCCAAAAAGAAAAAACTTAGGCATTTCGCTGATTTTTTCATGTAAAGTGCAAAACCGGCGATTTTTTGAAATGTTTGTATGGTGAACCCGCAGGGGGGTTCCAGGGGGTGTGCCACTGGCATCGGCGGGTCGGGCCTCCAAAGTTAGTGGGGGTCGGTCATACATTTGGACTCGATTGGAGCACTCTAAATGGGTCAAAGTGGGATTTTTCAAAATTTGCCCCTAACCAAAAGTTCGACCCAAATTGGGGGACACCAGAATTCGTTTTAGAGGTATGGTTCCTTCGGCAAAGTTTCTTATTTTGATCCCTAGGATATGATTTTCACAGAGCAATGGGCGATTTGTTTGCCTCCCCACAAATCGACCCGGCCTAGTGTTTACCCCACCATTGGGCGCATAAAGTGCTGTGTGCTATGCACAGCTGTATACAAATGCCGAATATAAAATACATCGGGATTGTATGTATCGATGTGTATATTATTATCCAATCAGTATGCGCGACATCTAGTTTTCAGCTTTAAGCATGTTTTGCCCTTAGGGTGCCCTCTATTTTTAAAATAGCATAGCACAGTTTCTTTTCGTGTATTCCATGAGGGCGCCACATAGTTGTCGATGTGCTGTGTTTCCTCACTTTGCCTAAGCGTGTAAACTGCATTATGTTCAAATTTAAAATTTTTTAATTAAAATAAATAAATAATTTCATGGAGATTTTTAAGTTTTCTGTGTTTTGCAATAATTGAAAAGGCAAACGTTTTTAAAATCCTTTTATTCCTACCTATGTATACACGTTTTAGGCTTACCAGCTGATTTGTTTGTTATTACCGTTACCACAGAAACTCGCATGGGGTTTTCTTCTTCTTGCTTTTTTCTTTATTATAACCACTTTGCTACCGTAAGGTGTTTTTAGTCGCTGCAACATAATTGAAATTAAGTTAAATAAAATGCAAAAGGATAATACAAATCCAGAGGAAGTAAATACTTTGCCAGTGACGACATTTCAATCAGATGATTTACTTGAAAAGTTAAAAATGCTAAATTACGAAAAACAGCTGCTGGCCGAGTTTAAGATGAAGCCGCTGTCGCGTTTCTATTTTGTTAAATCCTTCAATCCTGGTGAACAATTTTTCATGTTTACATTGATTTGTTGGTGGCTATGTCGCAAATTGGGTAAAGAGATGGACAGGCCACAGGAGTTTGATGATCCAAATACAGTGATTGCTAAAATTGTGCAAATTTTGAATGAAATGGTAAATCTGCCTTGGACAAAGTAAGCTTTATATACATCTACATACATATTTACATGCTCCACACATTTTCTCCGCAGGACGTGCCCATTGACTTCCCCCCAAATAAATTAATTCGCGGGGCTGGTCCCATTTGTTTGATGGTTTTAGATCTTTTAGCAGCGCAAGCAACTAAAGTGGCACAAGTAAATACTGAACTCGAGCTACAACAACAAAAATCACATACCATTTACTTTCAGATAACCTACAAACGTCCACATATAGCACAGGAGGATGAGGTAGCCACCGACTATTTAGAGGATAATGCTGAGATTATTTTGGAAAAACTTGAAGATGAACAAAATGCTGCGCTGAGTGATGATAGTGATATGGAAGTAAATAGCGGAGGCGGTTTCAAGAACCTGAACTGGATTAATCGTACGAAAAGAGCGGATCGCAAGCAAAATATCGACTTACCCGATGCGGATGCGGCGGCAGCTGACCGTTTCACCGATCAACAACAATGGCGACAGGAATTTGAACGCGTACTGCCACATTTGAAAGTTTTCGTGAAAGCCGATGTACGCGATTGGCGAACACATTTGAGTCAAATTGAGACATTGAAAGGAAATATTGAAGAGGTGAGTCAAGTGCAAGCTGCAGGAGGAAACGGTTGAGCAGATACTATTTTTGTGTGCAGTGAGAAAGTGTGAGGTCAAGGCCTCGGCTACAAGGGATGGCAGAGCTGTCAAATCTCGAATCAGCATTTAAGCGGGCTCCTAGAAAACTTTTTGGGTTTGCTAAGAGAGGGAAGTTAATTTGTAACAGACGTACTGATCCATAATTTATTTTTGCATTTGGTCGTCAAACAAATTCTGTTCATGATCATGGACTCATTCAATCCGTGAAGTTGTTTGTAAGCGAACAGTTTAACCTAACCTAAAATATTGAGTGATGGTGAGTTATAAGGCAGGTGAGATGGACAACATGGATAAGCTGCTCGGGAGCGATAAGGAGACTCCCCGAAGGTTTTGGCGGGTTTTATGGATGATGTTGGTCTTTTCCAGGTTATTGACCAGGTATGCTTCGAACCATTAATGTACTAGCCCAATGATCGTGTTGACAATTGGGTTGGAGAAGCTATAGGTGGCGCTGGTAACCCTTTGAAATAGCTGCGCTGCACAACCCATTGAGCCCCTGCGGAACTATCACACGAGCGATTACATTTTTATTATGAGAGCCGTTGGACGTGATTAGAATTGCGTCTCCGATGCATGTTTTTTTTTTTCAAGGAAACGGGATTGCAGCATACCCTTCTGCTTCCTAAATCTCAACAGAAGCTTACTACATTCGTCCTATGACAGTATTCCATACAAACTACAGAATCCTCATTTTCACACTAAAGAAAAGAAAAAAAAAAACGTGAATTTCAACCCGTCATTCGGTATCTCAGGTTTGACGAGCGAATCCAAAATGGTGTGTGGGGTGAAAGAAGAAATCCGACAACACTTCCGCAATCCCCCGACGGGTTTCATTGCGCCATGTTGCCAGGTCGCAAACCCAAATACACCGGGTACCCAAATGCTTATCCAAGGACGTCCAGTGCCAGGGCCACAACAGCAGTTGCGTCCTAGCCTGTCACAACCCAGGATTAGTCACCCATCACTTACTCCTAGAGTGACGCCGTCTCCCCCCTTTCACTTCAGAATTCTACAGTTAAACTGTAATGGATTAAGTGAGATGATCACGGAGATAGTCGATTTCACGAAGCGGCACAACATCCGCATTGCTGTGATTCAAGAGATTAAACACACAGCAAGATCTGCTCTGCAGACCTGTTCTGGGTATAATGTCCACAGAAAAGATCGCGAGAGTGGAAATGGAGGCGGCCTCACGTTTATCTTATACCACTCAGTGCAATATCATATATTTGATCCCGACATCGGCCGCAGGGACAATGTCTTAGAACGTCAAGGCTTATCTGTCCGGCCAGACGATGCAAACCTTGAAATCATCAACATATACATCCCTCCTGCCACCTGTTGCCCCAGTGGATATCGCCCTAATATCAGTACATTACTCACTGGCAATAATCGCATTATTTTAGGCGATTTCAGTGCCCTACACGATCTATCGCATTCAAACTTTCAGACAGACAGTAAGGGTGAGATGTTGGGGGATCAAATAGAAGAAATCACGTTCTGCGCAATAAACGGAGGCGCTCCAACACGTATGGTAGGAAGCTGTCACAGTTCGCCAGATATTTCAATCGTGAGCGCAGGACTCGTAAACTGCGTCAACTGGCAACTGATGGTAACATTGGCATCCGACCATCTGCCTATACTTATTTTGCTCGAGCGTACCGCCGAGTTCATCATCACAGAAAAACGCACTTTCATAAACTTTAAAATAGGAAAGTGGGAAGAATACAAATCCTTTACAGACATCCGCTTTGCTGCCCTCCCTATCCCGAGTCATCGAATCCGCCTCGGCTCGCTTCATTCCCGCCGGTAGAATTCCCGAAATTCGGCCTCACTTTCCGGCGGAGGCCGCACATTTAGCGAGAGAACGTGACCTTATAAGACAGCTCGATCCCGGCGACCCCCAAATAAGGGATATAAACCAACACATCAGATTGCTTGTGGATGAACACAAGCGGGCGAAATGGGAGGAGCACGGTGGAGGTAAGCTGTCGTTCACCGTAAAGTCCCTATCGAATCCGTCTAAGCACAAGGACAAAATTTCCATCGCCTTTGGCGATAAAGTGCTGTCGGTTGCGAAAAAATGCGCGAGCGCTTTCTGCCGACAATATATAAAGCATTATGCGGTAGAAAAAGATAGACGGAGGGCCAAAAGACACGCACATAAACACAAATTCAGCGCGTCACCAATTACCATCACCGCCAAAGAGGTTGAGGATGCCATCGGTCATGCTAAACCAATCAAAGCAGTGGGCGCAGACGGCATAGCCATGTCGATGCTTAAAAGCCTAGGGAAAGAAGGTTTTAAATATTTAGCACATGTCTTCAACCTGTCTCTTTCCACCTTTGTCATTCCCGAAAAATGGCCAAGGTGGTCCCGCTACTAAAACCTGGTAAGCCAGCTAACATAGGAGTGTTATATCGCGCGATATCTCTCCTATCGCCAGTAGCCAAGACGCTTGAAGCCATTTTGCTCCCCTATTTCAAAGCAAATTTGCAGCTAGCCTGTATCAGCATGGCGTTAGAAAATTCCATAGCACCACCACCGCGCTAAATGCCATTAGCACCCAGATAAATTGCGGTTTAAATCAAAACCTCCACTCGTTGAGCTAGACCTATCAAAAGCTTTTGATACGGTCAACCATGGCACGTTACTGCAAGACCTGGAAGGGTCTACCCTTCCCCATGTCTTAAAAGGTGGACCGCAAATTATATGGGTGGTCGGCAGGCATCGGTGCAATTCAGAAACGAAGCATCAAAACCAAGAAGAAGTAAACAAGGGGTGGTGTCACATCCCCACTTTTGTTTAACTACATATCAAAACTACCTTCGCCACCTGAAGGAGTTACTATCGTTTCTTACGCCGATGACTGCACAATAATGGCCACAGGCCCGGGCCCACAGATCGATGGGCTTTGCAACAGAATAAACGGCTACCTCCCTGATCTATCCAGTTTTTTCGCCTCGGGAAACCTGGCATTATCACCGACTAAATCCTCCGCGAGCTTATTTACAACATGGACGTCCCAAATGTCGACCATTTTGAACATCCACGTCGATGGCACTACGCTACCGACTGTCCTACACCCCAAAATCTTGGGTGTGACGTTTGATCAGGATCTATATTTTGGCGAGCATGCAGCCGCAATTGTATCGAAAATCCAGCGCCGTAATAAAATTCTCAAATCTCTTGCTGGCAGTACTTGGAGAAAAGCCAAAGAAACGCTTATTACTACTTACAAAGCAATTGGGCAGCCGATTACATGCTACGCGTCCCCTAAATAGTCGCCAAGCTTAAAAACTACTCGCTGGAAGAAGCTGCAGGCCTGCCAAAATACTGCTCTCAGAATCGCCACGGGTGTCTTCTAATGTCCCAAGAACACCATCTACATAATGAGGCGAGAATACTCGCCATCAGGGAGAGAAATGAGATGCTTACCAAACAGTTCCTGTTGAATACCCAGAAACCTGTGCAACCCAACAGGCACCTGATTGATGAGCCAACACCGCCCAGGGGCTTAAGGAGTGATCTACGTAAGCATTATGAGGAAATACGGCACCTAAGAACTCCTCAGTGAACTCGACAAACAGGTGTCGGACCTTTATGCCAGGAACTCCGCGATGAATTCAGTACTCAAAGAATAGTACCCAAAACTAGCGGAAGAGGAACGCATACCCATTGGGAAACGCGAGTCACTCTAGCACAACTTCGATCTGGATACTGTAACAGGTTAAACTCTTACCTATCCAGAATCAACCCGACATACAATGCTTGTAATATGTCCTCACATGATACCAACCATCTCTTTAATTGTAATGTGGAACCAACGACTCTAACACCCCTCTCATTATGGTCCACCCCTGTTGAAACAGCATATTTCCTTGGACTCCCGTTAGAGGATATTGATTACAATTTGTGATCGGTCGCACCTATTGGATGGGGCGAAGCACTGCTACAACAACAACAACAACAACACTTCCGCCTTGTCCTTATTAAAACGATACCCTTACATACTTGGGACCCATCCAGCATTTATCTCAAATTTGGTGATGGTGCATTGCATAATATAGCGAAACATAGGTGACCTATGAACTAGCGCGGCGTGGGTCGGTTCATGATATCACAGGATATCCTTGTACACCGAGGGTCGTATTTCAGTGCATGAACTCAGTTTGATGTGGTCGTTCCTTGACGACCTTACAAAGATTGAGACCGTAGGCTTCTAGAGCACTGAATTAACAAGCTTAGCAAAGATCGAAGGAATCTTCAGCCTGGGACCTTATTATGTAACTCAATTCGATAGAAATTTCATTCACATTTGAAAAAAAAAAACATGTACGTGAAATGAATGCTTTCGAATCGCATTTCCTCTCGAATCGAGTTACAGAGTAAGGCCCAGTACGTACCAATCACTGTACCCCTGGGCTATCCAACTCACACGGCGTCTTAGAATCTTTACAATAGTATAATTTCAACAACTGCCTTATGGCTAATAACAATAAAGTTGCGGATTAGAGGTAGCATCGGTGCCATAGCGCAATGAGCTGTGATGATACCTTAAGTATTCTCACTGAAGATTTCATAAGCTTGAAATTGAAGCAAGTTCTTTTCCTATGCCAACATGGCCATAAGGGCCATGAGACCTCGCAATAATCTGGTTTGTTTACAGCCAGTCCGTTGATTTGATCTCATTATCTTCGAATTTTCTCAGGAGATAATCCAGCAGTGGTCATATCTATGTATTTCGAAACCTATCTTAGCCATCTACAAATTCTTTTCCTTGAATATCGCTTGTGCGTCGGGACCCACAAAAGGGAGACACTCTGGTTGCGCTCGCAGTGGCATAGACACTGCCTAAGTCAGGAAGTCGGTGCGATTGATGCTTTGCAGATGCCTTGAGTACATTCCAGCTCCAGTTTACTCAAATAAATTAATATGAAAATTAAATATTTGTAACCTCGATCTCTTTTATTATTATCTTCCAAGTACTACGAGGACACTCAAACTCAATTGAAGAAACTCCATAACGAATTCACTTTCAGTCTTGAGAAGATTGAGAGTCGTGAAAAACATTTGAATAATGAGCTTGAGTCGTATGTGCGACAGTTTAAGGAAATTTCAATGGAGCTATCGAACATGCAGCAAGCACAGACGCAGGTACAAGCAGATACAGAAGATTTGGTGACACAATTGAACGCAGTGATACAAGAAAATGACATCAAGAAAACTGAAATGGAACGACGCGGTCAATCAATGTCCGATGGCAGTGAGTTTTTGATTATTTAATGCACTCTCATTACATATTTTTAATCCCAATAAATCCTATTCCTAGGCTCTGTGGTGAATATCAAAAAAGCGATAGCTAAATTGAAAGAAGACATTTCTCATTTACATTTGGAAGTGGCTCTATTGGTACATGGTATTGATCAGGATTATTTGCGTCAGGCAGGCCTTCTGCCCGAAGCACAACCAGCATTTGGCTCCGCGATAGCAGTAGCAGTCCACTAATTTAGTATGTGCGAATTTTGAAATTTGGCGAATTTTAGATTTTAACAATTAGCTAAGCTTGATTCTTAATACATTTATAAGAAACAAATTAATGCGTTGGCAACCCTGTTCAAACGACTTGTGTGTTGATAATCGCTGAGGGACCTTTTCGCCAGCTATACTTAAGTTAGTATTTAACTGGATCATAGCAATCGTTCAGATAGCTTCATTTGAAATTTTCATTTTCACCAACTCAGGTTGACCAAACCCCAGTTAAATCTATATTTGATGAATTTCATATCAAAACCTATAAAAAAAGCACATTTTGAATCCGACCCCCTCAGATTTTGATGAAATTTACCTATACAAACACCACCTCGTTTTTCGAAATTGCGTTTTTGAAAAATTGTGGGTGTGACAAGGTGTCAAAGTTGTGAAAAATTACGGTAATAGGTACTTTTGACCTGTGATAATTACGGATGACTCAACCGATTTCAAAGATCTTGGTACCATTGGAAAGGTATTGAGATCGGCTTTCGAAAACATACACTGTAAAAAATTATTAATACACCGAAAAAAATTTTTTTCTAAAGTAAAATTTTAAACTTAAAAAAAACTTCAAAGGCCAAGCGTTTAAAATAAAATATATTTTTTTTTAGTAAGGTCTATTTCATATATATAACATATCAAAAACTAAAATGACGCATTTTTTATTTTTTTTTAATTTTAAGTAAATGCATCCATTTATATTTGATATTATGGTACTTTCGAGCTACGGAACGGCTCAACCCATTTCAAAGATCTTGATACCATTCGAATATGCTCTCGAAAATATACACTGTAAAAAAATTTTATTACACTGAAAAACCTTTTGTTTCAAAAATAAAATTTTAAACTTGGAAAAAATTACAAAGATTAAGCATTTAAAAACAAAAGCAAATGCTTTGCAGTGTAATAAAAATATTCTCAGCATACGATTTAAAAAATTCTTATAGTATACGTTTTCGAAAGCCTATTTGATTTAAAAAAATTTTCTCAGTGTACGATTTCGATAGCCGATTAGAATACCTTTCCAATGGTACCTAGATCTTGGAAATCGGTTGAAACAAAAAATTTTTCAGTGTAATAAAATTTTTGAAGTGTACATTTCGAATTACGATTCGAATACCATTCCAATGGTATCAAGATCTTTGAAATCGGTTTAGCCGTTCCGTAGTTATCACAGCTCAAAAGTGCCATAATATCAACAAGTAAAGGTCTCTTTATTATTCTGGTCTACGACCCGTCTAAACCTTTTAAATTTGTTGTATATCTAAGTTGCCGTGGTCTTTAACCGATCTAGTCCATTTTTTTCTACAAATATTTCTGATATAAGGAAAATATGTGTACCCAATTTTATTACGATCCGTTAATTTTTCATCGAGTTATGGCTCCCGAAACATAAAAAATTGCTAAGTCATAAAAGGGACGGTGCCACTCCCATTTTTTTAAATTTGAAGTTTTTCCAATTTAGAGTTATAAATCCACTTGGGAAATGAAATACCATTGATATAAAGCTCTTTTTTGCAAAGATATAGCTTATTTTATTCGTCCACGACCCTTTTAAATATCTTTTATATAAAAGTGGGCGTGGTCCTTAACCGATTTCGTTAATTTTTCTTCAAAGCATTCCTTATAGTATATGCAACCTCTCTGCCGAAGTTTGTCACAATAAGTTTAACGATTTTTGATTTATGATTAATAATATTTGTAAAATTGATTTTATCACAAGTGGGCGGTGCCACACCCATTTTTAATTTTTTTTTTTCAAATTTGTATCAAGAGTCTCAATGTCAGTCCTAACGCAAATTTCAACATTCTAGGTGTATTATTTACTAAACAATCAGGTTTTTGGTGTTTTCCAAAACGTTATATATACAAAAAGTGGGCGTGGTTATCATCCGATTTTGCTCATTTTCAATACCAATCTATTCTGGCTCCAGATAAACTCGTGTACCAATTTTGGTGAAGATATCTCAATATTTTTTTTTTCTCGGACGTTGTGACAGCGCACTGCCCGCAAGTGGCCCGATGAAAGCAGGCTAATCCTGTTTTTTTTTTTTAATTTAATTTTTTAGTTCATACATACTTTGTTTTTTTTTTTATTTATGTGTTATTTCTAGTTTTTTTGTTACCGGGTCTTTGAGAGGCAGCGGCTTCTTAAGCGCCGAGATCTAAAACCGTTCAGCTACAGAGAAACTCATCAGCTGAGAAATAAAGATTCACTAAATACAATAGATTAAAAGTATAAATATAATTTTTTAATTATTAAGAGAAGATAGAAACGTCTTTTTTATGGCAAAGAGTGAGTCTGAAACAACAATTATTCTCGAGTGAGAGTTATAATCTTCACACAAATATAGAAAAGGTTCGTGTAGTTGGAAATTGCTTCTGCATTGTTTAAGAATTATAGGTTTATAATGCCTTGAAACGCGGCATGGAACATTCAAGTTTACTTCGTTCAAAAGAAATGGGCTTGAAATCGATCCATTTAAAAGTCTAACCATAAATAGTACACCTAGCATTCCTCTACGACTTGCAAGGGTAGGAAGATTTATTAGTTTTAATCGATTAGTGTAAGGAGGAAGATTATACGGAGAATCCCATTGAAGATTTCTGAAGGCGAAAAGTAAAAACTATTTTTGAATTGATTCTAGTCTATCCACATGAACTTGATAACGCGGATTCCAAATTATTGATCCATATTCTAATATCGGCCTCACCAATGATGTAAAACGGGTGTTTGTAACGTAAGGATCACTAAACTCCTTTGCCCATCTTTTCACAAATGCTAAAACTCCTCTCACTTTATTGACTGTGGCATTAATATGAGGGTTGAAACTAAGTCTGCAATTCATTGTAACTCCCAAGTCGACAAAAACATCAACGCTTTCCAGAGTTTGGCCATTAATTGTGTCGGAAGCTGGCTGTTTGTTCCCACGTGAAAAACACATGGATTTACATTTTTCTATGTTGAGAGGCATACAATTCGCATTACACCAAATAACTAAACGATTTAAATCCGCCTGGAGTACAGAACGTTCTTCAACCGACGAGTATGACTTAAAAAGTTTTACGTCGTCGGCATACATTAAAATTTTGGAATACTTTATAGTTGTGGAAACATCGTTTATAAAGATCAAAAACAGAATAGGACCGAGATGGCTGCCCTGAGGCACACCGGAGGGAACATCGATGACATTCGAACAAATGTTTTTAAAAATGACTCTTTGAGTTCTACCGCAAAGATAGGAGGAGATCCAGCGAGTTAGGCCGAGTTGAAAACCAAGCAATTCGAGTTTAATAACAAGTAATGAGTGGCGTGCTTTGTCGAATGCTTTGCTGAAATCAGTGTATATAACGTCGGTATGATGATTGTTTCTAAACCCATTAAAGACGTGAGTTGTAAATTCAAGCAAATTGGTTGTGGTTGATTTGGCTCTACAAAAGCCATGCTGAGAACTAGCTATCAATTCAGAAATCGAAAATGTAAGGTGATTAGTAAAGATTGCTTCGAAAAGCTTAGGAATAGCGGAGAGCTTTGCTATTCCACGATAGTTTTCAATAGACGACTTGCTTCCTTTTTTATGGAGTGGGATAAGAAAAGATTCCTTCCAAGCCTTCCGGAAAATTCCATTTTTTAAAGAGAGGTTAAACAGATCAGTAAGGGGCTGGTAAATGTATTCCGCACATTTTTTAAGAAAACATGTTGGGATCAAATCGGGACCGTATTTGAAGGATTCTTTTAGGGTCTTTAGATGTAGTAGAGCATCTTCAGGCAACAAATGTGGGGCATATATTGAGTTACTAGAATGGAGCTCATACGGATAATTTGTAGGTGATGAATCAACCACAGCAGAGTAATTAGAGTGAAAGAATTGAGCGAAGAAGTTTGCAATCTCTTGATCGTCGCTGGAAATACTATTTCTACATTTCATGGCAGAAGGAAACCCGTTAGTTCTGCGTTTAGAATTTACGAAATCATAAAAAGATTTCGGGTGGCAAATAATTTTTCTTTTAATTTTACATACATATGTAAGCTTTATAACAATTTTTATTAAGTTCAAAGTACTTATGACGGAAAATAGCGTATTGTGCATAATGAGAATGTAAACCGGTTCTCTGATATAATTTGAATAAACGTGATTTCTTATTTCTTAAAGCTTTTAAATCTTTAGTTAACCAGGCTTGCACTGGTTCAGTGTACGAGCATGTGCGTTTGGGCACATGTTTTTCAAATAAGGTATAAATGGTTTTATTTTAAATGTAAAACGTTTTCCTCTACATTCTCTTTATATCGAGGCCACGTTATCTCAGAAAGCTCTTTATTTAAATTGTTGAAATTAGTTTTGGAAAAATCAAAGCATCTGGTAGAGACACGTGTTTTGTTAGTGCAGCCGACTTCGTTGCTTACGATTTCGTAAGTTATCTCAAGAGAAGGATGGTAAACACCTTCTGGCAAAACAAGAGGTTCACACCGTTTTATAGAGAATTTAGATATGTTGTCAACAAATGCTAAGTCTAAGAATTTTCCATACTTATTCGGAAAGAAGTTGGTCTGATTAAGGCAAAGATCAGTAATTCCATCCAAAAAGTCATCGTTATGCATCTTGGATGATGCGGCGACAATATTGTGATCAACGGTATTCCAAGATATATGTGGCAGGTTAAAGTCGCCTAAAACAATCATTGAGTCCGTGGGCTTTATCATCGAATTGACTGATTGTAACAGTGAAATATGGTGCATATACACTGATAGATCAGAAGACGGTGGAATATAGCAAACGGCTAAGTAAATATGACCCCGGCCTAGTAAGATTCGGATGCATTTAAACTCGATGGAATCAACTTCGGCTAAATTAACATCTTCATCTTTACTCAAGTTATCGTGTTAACTGACAGACGGACGGACGGACGGACATGGCTATATCAAATTTTTTTTCGACACTGATGATTTTGATATATGGAAGTCTATATCTATCTCGATTCCTTTATACCTGTACAAACAACCGTTATCCAATCAAAGTTAATATACTCTTTGCGCAAAGCACGCTGATATAAAAATAAAGAGATGCATTTACTTAAAATTAAAAAAAAGAAAAAATACGCCATTTTATTTTGGATATGATATATATATTAAATTGACCTTACTAAAAAGAATATATTTTATTTTAAAACGCTTGGCTTTTGAAGTTGTTTTCAAGTTTAAAATTTTATTTTAGAAAAAAAATTGTTTGCGGTGTATTAAATTTTTTTTACAGTGTATGTTTTCAAAAGCCGATCTGAATACCTTTCCAAAGGTATGAAGGTCTTTGAAATCGGTTGAGTCATCCGTAATTATCACAGCTCAGAAGTACCTATTACCGTCATTTTTCACAATTTTGACACTTTGCCACGCCCTCAATTTTTCAAAAATGCAATTTCTAAATATGAGGTTGTGTTTGTGTATGAGGTATGTAGTGTATGAAGTAGGTCCTCTGCAGCAAATTTGTAGGAAAAACTAAAAAAGAAGCACGACGCAAATTATTAGAGAAGTTCGGCCCAAAATCTCTTGGGTGGTTATCGCGCCGTTCTTTTATTTATTTAATTAATCGCACAAATCTATCGTGAATACATGAAAACACCGACTTTTGTTAACACTTTTATCTACTTCTATCCGTCTTACTGAATCGGCTAGTGTCTTCCAAGTGAAAGTACTCGGTATAGAGAGAACCTGCATACTCCTGCCGGAAACTTAGTTAGGGAGCGCAAGGGATGCCATGTTTTAACAGCACTCATGTCGCTTAATTCCCCTATCATATCTTCATCTCCTTGTATTGATAAGGAAACTCGCGGAAGATTTTGGGGAGTTTTATCGATGGCGCTGCTCTTTTGCCGGATATTAATCCAGAATGTTCAGCCTCGCCTACTAAATAGGATTCCTACAATAAATGCAATGAATGTCAAAGCATGAGGACATGGACTGCGATGTCAATATTAAAACAGATGATGTTGACTCTATGTTTGAAAAAAGATTGCGCCGAAATATACTGCACTTCAAGTACTTAGTTGGGCGTCCCACCACGATTCGCATCAAAGCAAGGTGATTTCATGTCATTTGCGCTCAGGCGCCGCTGAACGCGGAAAAACACGAGGACTCCTTCTATGGGAGCTTAGATTAAGTATACGAGCATTGCCTTTTACGCAGGCCAAAATATGTGCATGTAGAGTACTAGATTCCAGCACAAAAAAGTTTCCCCATGTTATCTGGTGGATTTTTGACCAACAAAACGCTAATCGAAATCATCAGGTCTCAGTTATCGCTAAGAAGTGTGACTGGTGTGCTTTGTTACCAGCAGATCAATATCAGTCCTAATCGGTAACTTTCGATTAGAGCTTGCGATTTTATCTCGAAAACAAGCAAAATAAGCTCGAAAGATCGGCTTCCCGCAAGAATCTCGAATCTCGAAATACCCGTAAAGCTCACAAGCTTCTTGACATTCAATTTGGTCGCTGCATTTCGCAGTATTATATGTAAAGCTTGGGGATTTCTTCTCGACATTCACGCTTGTATTTGCTAAGCTCACGAGCCTTTCGAGTATTTCGAGATTCGAGAACCTCACGAGAAGCCCCGATTTTCGCAAAATGTTTCCTCTCGAACAAAATCGAAAAATCTCAAGCTCTACTTTTACGTTTTCATTTACTCCTTCAACTCTTGAACCATTAGAATTTAGGTTAGGAAGGGTCAGGTATGTGAGATTCTCAAATAGAATGAATATTTAAACTGGCTAGATGTTTACTCCTACATATGCTATCACTGATGTAATCTAATTTCAGTCAGCATATACATCATGACCCTAAACTCCCCTTTGTTTATTTGAGGTCGTAAGACTTGCACTTGATCTTCGACATTTTGTTGCGAAGCGCTTGGTACCACACCTTTCCTGCTTAGTCGATCATATGCAATCTTTGCCTTAATTTTATCTCGCCCAATCTGATTGGGAAGTCTGCCGTACGTGCTTCGTAGGATGCGCACTTTTTAGCTAGCTCATTTTGCTTTTCATTACTATAAGCTCCCATATGTCCAAGGACACCATATACATATAGTTTCTCCCTATCCTTATTCTTTCTAGGGGCTGCTTAGACTCTAATACGCTTTAGGATTTTGTACTATGCGAGATTATTGTCCTAATTGCTGCTTGGCTGTCAATATAAAAGTTGATGCGTGTGCAGTTTAAACTGCTTTTCTCCAGTATATCTACTGCTTTGCTCATGGCTACTAATATCACCCAAAAAACATTACAGCGGTCTTGACAGGATCATCACAGTAACCCTCAAATCATACCCCCTTTTAAGCGTCCTAGCGCCAACTTTCGACCTGATTGAGGGCTAAGGACTTGCTACTGTCAAGAAACTAAAAGTCTCCGAAAGCCATGGCATGCCCTTTCAGTAACACTTTATCTTTATTTGTATACCTTTCATGAACGTGAAATGGTGTATTAACTTTGGTCCGATGTTTGTAACGTTGAAAAATATAGAAGATAGACTCACCATTAAGTATACCGAATTGATCAGGGCGACGAACTGAGTTGATATAGCCATGTCCGTCTGTCCGTCCGTCCGTCCGTCCGTCCGTCTGTCCGTCTGTCTGTTTGAACGCAAACTAGTCCCTCAAATTTTGAGA
The DNA here is from genome assembly GCF_040869045.1 of Eurosta solidaginis. Lineage (NCBI taxonomy): Eukaryota > Metazoa > Arthropoda > Insecta > Diptera > Tephritidae > Eurosta > Eurosta solidaginis. Next base: position 260,583,738 of record NC_090320.1, on the reverse strand, counting down.
TATCTCAATGAAATTTGGCACAAGGATGTATTTTTGTATTATATTAGACATTTGTCGGATCCGGTAGGATCGGACCACTATAACATATATCTCCCATACAACCGATCGTTCAGATAAGACGATTTTGGTCATTCCTGCCGCAATTTAGAAAGTATAAACGTAAAAGTCGGTGATATATATTTTAATATATCATAGCCGATTTTTTGAGAAAATCACTTTGATTGGAGCTATATATAGTATATATCCCATACAACGGATCGTTCAGATAAGGGGTTTTTTGCCATTTTTTATTTTATATTTATCTTAAAAAGCGTTTAGGTATGTACATCTGTTCACTATATATTTCTTATCTTATACATCCATTTATTTGGAGATTACGAACGGGATAAGATTATTGTTCAGTCCCTTTCATGAAAGGTATGAAGTCTGCGGCATAGCCGAAGACAGTCCCGTCCTTACTTGTTATTTTTGTAGATCTTACCCATCCAGTGCACCAAACTGTATATCGTTATTCCTTGAATAAGAGCGTAAAGTAGTGTGTGCCTGCCATTCTAATGCAGTCCTTTTAGCACATTTCACTTTTGTGTGGTTTTTACCAAAACGCTAAAGTAAATTTGAATAAAAATATATCCTACCGCTTAACCAAAAGCAAATAAATGCCCAACGCAAACGTGCATATCCTGCCACCGCCACAAGACAAATAAACTGAAACGAAATTTTTACTTCATATTTACTTGCCAAATTCACTACATTTTCCTGCATGTCACGTAGCGGCGCGTGGCGGCAATGGAAGTATGCAAAACAAAGGATATGCGCAGGATATTTTCTTTAAAGCTCCTAAGCATACATACGTCCCTACATGTGCCTATGCACATGTGAAACCTACATATGTACCTAAAATTCTTGTTGGCCATCATTCAGCTAAACAAACAGACATACATACATTCATATTAACATTTTACATTTGGTTGTAACAGCTCAGACTTGACCACCGACATGCTTAACCATTTTGCGGTGATAAGCATCAACGCCTCTGCGCTTATCGCCAATCGCATATCTACGTAGGCACGCATGCGCAAACGTCGCTGCTGTTGGGTAAAGAGACTTCTCTGCAAGGCAATGCTGGTTTTTGGCGATGGCGATGATGGTAATGGTTAATGCCGCTGCAACAGACAGTAGATTGCGTTAATTTGTTTATTCAAAGCAATAACAAATAAGAATTATAACAACAACAAGCAATAATAATAACAAAATCAACAAGTTAGCATTCACATGATTTTACAAGTAACAAGTACACATGAGTATTACACTGATGGCTGAAATAATAGACAGCTGACATGATAAGTAAAATTTTTAAATTTTTATACTCAGATGAGCAGAGCTCACAGATTATATTAATTTTGTTCCCATAACGGTAATCCGTAACGGCATAAATTAATCGATATAGATATAGACTTCTTTATATCAAAATGATCTGAGCGAAAAAAGAAATTAATTTAGCCAAGTCCGTCCGTCCGTCTGCCCGTTAACACGATAACTTGAGTAAATTTTGAGGTACTTGATGAAATTTGGTATGTAGCTTCCTGGGCACTCATCTCAGATCGCTATTCAAAATGAATGATATCGGACTTTAACCACGCCCACTTTTTCGATATCGAAAATTTCGAAAACCCGAAAAGTGGAAAATAGAAAATTAGTAAAATTTTTAACAATGGGCGTGGCACCACTTTTTAAAAAAAAATTTTTTAAAGTCAAATTTTAACAAAAAATTGAATATCTTTACAGTATATAAGGAATTTATGTCAACATTCAACTCCAGTAATGATATGCAACAGAATACGAAAATAAAAGGAAACTTCAAAATGGGCGTGGCTCTGCCCTTTTTCATTTAATTTGTTTAGAATACTTTTACTGCTATAAGTCGAACAAAAATTTACCAATCCTTGTTAAATTTGGTGAACTTCTATGACGATAACTGTTTTCTGTGAAAATGGGCGAAGTCGGCCCACGGCCAGTTTTATACACAGACGGCCGTCTGTCCTTCCGCCCGGCCGATAACGCGAATTTTTCCTCATTTTGGAGAAATTTAGCCATGCGAATAAGGAAAAAATTTCTTAAGTGCCATTTCATTCCCATTTTTCTTCAATCAGGAGAAATTTTTTTCTGGGTGTTGATACCCATATCGTACAAACACATTCTAGAGTCACCCCTGGTCCACCTTTATGGCGATATCCCGAAATGGCGTCCACCTATAGAACTATGGCTCACTCCCTTTTAACATACTCTTTAATACCTTCCATTTGATACCCATGTCATACAAACACATTCCAGGGTTACCCTAGGTTCATTCTCCTACATGGTGATTTACCCTTATTTTGTCTTCAAAGCTGTCAGCTGAGTATATAATGTTCGGTTACACCCGAACTTAGCCTTCCTTACTTGTTATTTAATAAAAATAGCCTTCTATAGAAAAATATATATACATTCTAGCATACCCTGTATAGTGTTAACTACTTTGTACTCTTTACTTTAATTTTTAAAATAATTTTAATTTTCCTGTTAACTTAAAATTTTGAATAACTTCAAAAAAATAAAATTCTAATTAGTTTAAAAATATCTAAACTCAAAAATAAACAAAAATAAATTTTTATATTTAAAATCAAAATAAAAGATTTTTTAAATATCAACTTGAATGTTGATATACCCTGTAGACATTGTTTTGCCTTAACGTTGTTCTGCATAACTTTTAATAATTTTTTACTTCTTATTCGCCCTCCCCGTCTCTTCCACTTTCCTTATCCTTTTATTCACTCCTCTCTCTGCGTATCTTTCGCCATCACTGTCTTTTCCATCCCTACTTTTCTTTCTAGCTCCCTATCTTCCTTCGCCTTCCGCTTCATCAATCCCATTCTCTCTATACTCGTCTAACTCTGTCACTTCCCAGTCTTTTTTTCCTTCCCTCGATTTCTCTCTATCAAACAATACTTACTTAAATATTAGCCGAACTACTCGGGGCTTCATAAAAATTAAAAATTCTATCGGCACATATAAGGAAGTAAATTAGTAATTTGCCTTTCCTTAACATTGTGATTTTTGATTTGATCTAAGTGTGCGATATATGCATGTATATATAGGTTGGCTTGTGGTTCACTCTCTGAATAGAAGTTTCTAGGTAAAGAGGTATGTATCCCTGTACGCAATGTCAAGCAAATCGCACCATAATGAAAAGTTTCGCAAATATTTACTTGGCCAAAGAGATTCTCCTGTACTAAATTTCGATTTTTGGGTATAGGTCAGTCCTTGGTTTACTTCACGGGGAAAAAGTCTATCAAACAGAACGCTAGACATGAAGGTCCCCTTGAATCAAATTTCAAGCAATCGTACAGGTCAGCTCCTGCTCTACTACCCGCGAAGGAAAGTGAGGGTCTAAACCATTTTCAAATCCCCTTCAACACACAAAAAATTGTATCTAAATCGGTCCAGTCATTAAGGAGGAGTTCAGTGACAAGAAATATATATATCTAACGCAATACAATCCCAAGTGAAATTCTGCAAAGTTTATATCCCCTAGGTCGGAAGGAGTCGCCATGTCATTACAAGATGTAGTATAAGCTGCAAGACTTCTGGGCGATGGTAATAAATCCGACAGAGTAAACCTTAATATAGAAGCTTCTTTGTATATCCATGGTTTGGACTTATACTAGATACCTAAATAAGGGTCGTCACGCTAACACGTCTTGTTTGTGATTTCCGACAAGAATCTAACTAAACTTTGCTGAGTCCTTCGTTGCCTTATTGGACTCGCAATGTTATGGCCAGTATTATGTCTTTCTTCGTGATGCGTATGGCATTTTTATATTCGCTCAGAAAGGTGCTACTTATACTCCTAAAAGTCACTCTCCGAGTGGTATTCGTTAGAGGCCTTACTGGGCATTTAAATCTTAGGCCGTTACTGCTTTTATCCGAGCAGTGAAGGAAATTCGTAATGCCCTTGGGGATTGAACAGCTAGCTTTTCACGCTACCTTGAAACATTTTTTTAACGTAACAATACGATCCTCCAGATTACCTGTAGATTGGATGGAAGCCAACAGGTTTGAGGGTATAAATTAATATCGCGGTGGGCATGCATAACTTCTTGGTGTAGCGATAAGGAGACTACCCGAACTTTTTGTGGCGTTTTAACGATTTTGATGGTTTTAGAAAATAGCACCATTAAGGTACTTATTTGATCATGTCGGCAACGATTTGAATACTGGGTCACTGGGTTACTAGGTCATCCCACCACCTCCTTGCGTAAGGAAATTGGAGTCACTAGAGCGTCGCCTGCTAAATTATAGCATTCGCCATTAGACAAAGTTAACAATTAGGTTGGAGAAGCTATAAATTGCCTAGGCAGTCTGGCTAGTATCAGAAGGTTCTACTACCGGCGCCTGCAGGAGTCATACCCGGAAAAGTATTGTCCACATCTCAAACACTCACCATAAGATTTGTGAAGTTGGGAGATTTTTGTTTGTTTTACTGTAAGATACTATGACTCGATTGCTATTGAAATATGAAGGACCACCTTCCAGCTTGAGAGGCTCTCTGAATTCTGGAAATCTAATGTGGAGTGTTATCTACTGAATTAAATCACGCATGCTTGTAAGTAAGAAACCTTCAATTGTTATAAGCCGTTGGGAGCATAACAAAACCAGCAGAGTCAGGGCCGCATTAACAAGTATGCAGAATAGGCAGTTGCCTGGGACCCCCGATTTTAGGGGGCGCCGAAAAAATAAAAATACTTCTAAAATTTTCTTACAAACATAAAATTCTACAGAGTGAAAGAAAATATAATCAGAACTCAACTAAAATATATAAACTGATTTGACCGCATTCAAAAGGCGACGACCGACGAACTAGACAAATTTCCTAAAAAGAACATTACCGAGTCATTTGACAAATTGTATTAGCGTGCAAGAAGTGTATCGAAGTGAAATGAGAGTATATTAAATAATAAAAAATAATTATCTCAAAATGTAATGTGGAGTAGGTTATACAGAAATCTTAAAACGTACTCGTCGTAGAAAAAAAAAACAACCTAATGACGGAAATGCTCCTGAAGTAGAATTTTCGCCTCGCGATGATTTTAAGACAAAAGATTTTCTCGAAATGATCGACACTCTGCACAGTGAAAGTATATGGAAGTTTCAGAGAAATTTGCATTTATCATCAACTCTTCTCTAAGTGATGGAGACCTCGCTATAGATAACGAGCGCTTCGTGCGCTAGTTATTTTTTATTCTAGAGATTTGGAAGAATTTTTCATTGAAATAAAACAATTCCGAAGTTACATGAACTCCAGATACACTGTTGCACAAAAAACTCATAGTCATTTGTATAAGATTCTAATGGAAGATCAATTAGTCGATGTATTTTCTAACACAAAAATAGCTCTTCGGATTATTTTAACATTAATGATCACAAATTTTATTCATTTATTTATTTATTTAGTCTATGATATACAGAGAATCCTACAGACAAGATTATATAAGAATTCGTATACTTATATATAATAAAGAACCACTTAACTTAAAGCAGGAAAGAGCATATTTTTAAAGCATTGCCGCGATAAAGAAAAATCAATACAATGTTTATGATTAATTGAGTTGATTACAATTAGAGCGCGTGTGATTGGTCCATTCAGCTCATAATTAGACTTGAAATTCTCAAGAGCAAACATATAATGTTAACGCAAATTACGCTGTGGAACATGGAAGTTCGAAGATTCAAGAATTATTGGACAATCGATTATGCCATTAACAATATCATAAAGGAACATAATTGTGGATGTTACCCTTCTACTTTCCAGGGAATGAAGGTTAATTAACTTACACCTTGAAGAAAAATGAGGAAGGGGCTGATCGAATTTTAAATAAGATAAATAGTACTTCATAAAAGTTTTCTGAACACGTTCAATCATCATATTATGAACCTCATAGTGAGTACTCCATATGATGGAAGCATATTCAAGCCTAGATCTAACGAACGCATTATACAACAGCTTCTTAGTATGGGTCCTTAAATTCGGAGTAATTTCTTTTAATAAATGCCAATAAGGCATAAGCTTTGGAAATTATGAAATTTAGATGTTCAGTAAATGTGAATGATGAATCAAACACAACACCTAAATCCCTTATTTTACTTACCCCAACTAGAGCTGTATCAGAAACAAGATAAGTCACTCTATTTCTTAATTTAGAATACGTAACATTTATGTTCTGTCGAAGGATCCTTCTCGCAATTAAAAAGAATCAAAGCTGAAAGAGCTGCAACAGATTTATTGAACAAAATCGATATTGATGATATAATTGATGAATTTGCCGAAAATAAATGTAGAAAACGACATGTGTAAAATGTAGATAGTAATTTTATTGATATTATTACATTGTGACAATAAAATTTTTATGAAATATATAAGTTTGTGTTTTTTAATTGAAAAAAGGAGAGAACGGTCGTGAAAAAGGGCCCCAAAGTGATGGTTGCCTAGAGCCCCTTTGAGGGTTAATCCGGCCCTGAGCAGAGTACATCTATAGTTTTCCATAAAGACCTATGTCGTTGAGAGGGGATCCAGTTAGATTCATTGCATAATGTGGCCAGTATCTGTAATAGTTCCTACGTATCAGTTCATATTGGGCATATAAATATTGCCACCAGTGTATCTACATATTAGGATATATGAATGTGCATTAGGGCGGGTCGATTTAAAAATCGCTCATTGCTCTGTGAAAATCGTATAATGTCTGTATGGTGAACCCCCAGAGGGGTTCCAGGGGGTGTGCCCTTGGCATCGGTGGGTCGAGCCTCCAAAGTTAGTGGGGGTCGGTCATACATTTGGACTCGATTGGAGCACTCTAAATGGGTCAAAGTGGGATTTTCCAAAATTTGCCCCTACCCAAAAGTTCGACCCAAATTGGGGGACACCAAAATTCGTTTTAGAGGTGTAGTCCCTTCGGCAAAGTTTCTTATTTTGATCCTTAGAATATGATTTTCACAGAGCAATGGGCGATTTTTTTGCCTCCCCACAAATCGACCTGGCCTAATGTGCATGCTATATACGACACCAACGCCAACACACAGACTGCCAACCAACCGCATTGAAGACCACAAAAATCAGCGAGTGCTATAAATAAACAAACAAATAATGCAAACAGACAGACAAAATGACGAACAGACAGACGGACAAACAAATAAACACCTTGTCTTTGATGTTGGCTCATATGAAGAGAAAAAGCAAAATAAAGGCGATGAGGACGACAAACGATTATGCGGTGAACGATCACAACGATGTGTGGGAGATAGATAACAAAGAGGTGATAATTGCACTTAAATGCAATATATAAACATACGCACATACATACATATTAACAATCATATACTTAACCTTGCATTGACAAACGCACAATCGTCACGAGATTCTCTACCATAAGCGTGCATTTGTTTATCCTCCTACATATAAACAAAATTACCACAATATCTGTTAAAATATAAACAGACAAAATCATGCGAACCCATTGCGACTTAATAGCCTCCGCTTCGTCTTATCGCAATTACGTTGGTGGTCTCCAACGGTATTGGTATTTACTTAATTTACTTGCAATCGCCAGGGGCCATTCATTGTGTTGTTAAAACGCATGGGAAAAATCAAACCTCAATAATGCGACAACCATTTTTATTTGTAAGTATGTATGTATGAGGTAATTTGTTGTTAGTATCGCCTTTTTTGTTGTACAAGTCTGAGTACCAGTGTTTAATAATGGTATTTTGCTCAACAGGACATCATCATTGTCGCTTATCAATGATTACCAACACACCAATTCCAGTAAACAAACAAATAGCCTATTGACTTTGTCCGATGCAAGATGCAAAAGAAATACCGACATTGCCAACCGATGTTGTTGTTGTTGTTAGGTGTAATTGAGGCAAAATATGGGATAGTTGAGCAAAACGAAACACAAATACTTTTTATTCATTTCCGTTGTTACACATTTCTAAAGAATTAGGTATTAAAGTGTAGATAAAATTCGAAAACATCGATAATTCTAGAAATAGGATATACACTTTTTAAATTGAAAACGAATTTATTAATGAACTTCTATGAATGACAACACATGCAATCGAACCCTTCAAGATCGTTCTTTGAATCAAACTTGCAGTAAAAAGCAATCGCAGTGAAAGAAGTTGTTTATGAAGAGCGTCTCATGAGATAAAACAAGCGAGGACGGAACTGTCTTCAGTTGTGCCGAAGATTTCATACCATTCATGAATGGAGCTGAGCAATAATCTTAGCCTATTCGTAATATTCGAATAGTCAATTGTATAAAATATGTAATATATAGTGAAAATTTGTACAAAATAGAAAATAGATCGTGCGAGGATAAAAAGTTTTGCGTTCCTTGTAGTCTGCATGAGATACACGAATCACCTCTCTGAACAATATATGACGTACACGTAAGTATTTGATGAAATGTGAAGCTTCTATACTCAGAGAAAAACGCCGTTCTAAAATCCAGCACCACCGGACTCAATTCAAGCTTTTCATGTTCTTACTTTTTTGTTCTTAAAAAACGAACCACCTGTTCTTAAAACAACAACCTTGTTCTTGAACTGACACCATTTTCTTGAAAACAGAACGGCTGGTCTTAAAATATGGACAAATGTTCTATTAATGAGAACGATGTTCTTAAATTAAGCCCAAGAAAAAAAAAACGGTACAATTCGTGTGCACTACAATGTTAAATACAACATTTGGCACGTGCTATCAAGCAGTTGTAGTGGCTCAGCGGCAATGATGTTCATCTTGCGATCGTGTGGCGCGAGTTCGATCCCCGTCAAACCCCAAATTTTTTTAAAACAATTTTTTTATGTTCTATTTTTTTTAACTCTTAATTTCGTTCAGTTCCATTCAAATATGCACAGGTAATTCTCAAACTTGTTATGAAATGTTTTAAGTATATATGCAGATTACGTCTTCAAATAAGAATAATTTCTTAGTAAGAGAAATGTATGAGAAAATGTTTATTATGCATTTTTTCTTAAACTTTTGAATTTAAATAACATTTTTTTTTTGCTATAAATATTTTTTATTTATGACAAAAAAATTATTATTAATAAAAAATAAATAAATATATTTAAAAAAATATTTTCCCCTCCCACGAAAGATCAAGCACGAACCGTTCGTAAATTGAGACCGAAAATGTTAAATCGAACCCAAATCGTTCTCGAAGCGTGAGAACGAAAAATCCTAAATCAAGCCCAAGTAGTGCTTGAAATGAGCACATAAGTTTCACGCATCAATACCAAACTGGTCAGAAAATACGAACGGTGTGCTTGGAAAAACTGTTCTTAAAATAAGCTCATCGGTCACGAGTTAAGAAAAAACGTACTTAACAGACTTTTGTCAACGAATGTTCTTAATTTTGAACTTGTTTCGTTCGTTTTAGAACGATTTTTTCTCTGAGTGTAGCCAATAAAATGGGGTAGAAATGACGGTTTATATGTGGTATAAACTATATATACGACCGATCTCTATGATTTTTCCAACAATAATATATGCTACATATGTACGTAAACATTTGGGGAAATTTCAAGTTTATAGCTGTTAAACTTGTGTAGAAATTGCCAAAATTTTCTTATTCGCACACTCTGTTGTTTGGGATCAGACCTGTTAAATAATGATTAAAAATTTTAATGATTATTAATTATAATGAGTTTTCCTCAGCCAATTGTTTAATGATTAAGTGTCAGTATGTATGCCCTTTTAATGATTATTAATTAATTATTTTCATTAAAATTTTGTATTAATTAATTAATTATTTTTAATTGCATAATTAATGCAAACAATTTTGATTATTTTTAATTATTTTTTCGTTTGTCTTATGGAATGATAAATATAATTATTTGATTATTTTAATTAATTTTGATTATTTTTAATTAAATAATTAATATAATTATTTGATTAATGTCAATTAATTTTGATTATATAAATTACATAATTAATGCAATTAAATGATTATTTTTAATTAATTTTAATTATTTCTGTGTTTTTCCAGCATCATAATATAAATATATATATATATATATATATATACAGATATATACTTACGTCTGTGGTGTAATAAGCCAAAATTTGCGCTCTCCAATTTGGTTTTTAAAAGTGTTTACAAAAAGCAGCGACAATTGACAATATCAGTAATAATAAATATGTATCTTATATTTCTTGAGTTAGCACAAGTATGTACATACAATAGTACAATTGGTTTCAGATACTTATTTCTTACTTCAAACATTTTCTCTTTCATGTTACTAATTCAAAATAATCATATAATTGGAAATAATTAGATAATTAAAAATAATTAAGTAATTGAAATTAATCAAATAATTAAATTTAATTATTAATTGTTTGATTAATTTTAATTTTTTGATTAATTTTAAGTGTTTAATTATTTCTAATTACTTAATTGTTCTTAATCATATGATTGTCTTTAATTTAAATCAATGGGTACATTTTTTAATTATTTTTGATTATTTTTTTAATGGCCAATATTCATGATTATTTATAATTATTTTTTTAATTAATTAATTATTAATTGCTAGGTGCTGTGCAAAAAATTAATTAATCATTAAAATTAAAAAGGGAAACGAAATTAATTATTATTAATGTTAATGGAAATTTAACAGGTCTGTTTGGGATATATACTATTATACAACCGATCTCTATGATTTCTTTCAGACAACAATATATGCTATATACGTAAGCTTTTGTGAAATTTGAAGCCTCTATCTGTTAAAATGGGGCAGAAATTATGAAAAGTTTCTTATCTGAACAATCATTTGCATGGGATATATACTATAGTACCTGGGCGTTTAGTTGTGCTGGCAACGTTTCTTTTTCTTTAATTTCGAATAGGTGGCAACCCTAAGTGGCAACCCTGCTCAAAAATGTCCCTATTGTAATGCGGAGTGAAACAACTTTCGTTTGATACCCATATAGGCATATCTCATGCAATTTTTTTTTCATTTCGAATAGGTGGCAACCCTAAACGGCAGTCCTACTCAAAAATTTCCCTATGGTAATGCGGAGTGAAATACTCTCGTTTGATACCCATATCGACATATCTCATGCAATTTTATTTAATTTCGAATAGGTGGCAACCTTGTGAAACATTCTGAGTGGCAACACCTAGGTAGAAAGTCTTAGAAGGTGAAATTTTATCTCTGTGCCAAATTTCATTTAAATCGGTTGAGCCGTTCCCGAGATCGTTCGGCTATACAAACAAGAGTTGCCTGTTTAAAGTTATAAGATAAGATATACGACTGATCTCTATTATTTTTTCAGACTTCAGTATATGCTAATATAACGTAAGCACTTGGTGAAATTTGAAGCTTCAATCTGATAAGTTAAGAAAGATATGTATGACGAAATCCTCTTTTCTGAAAAATCGGTTGTATGGGGGATATATGATATAGTGGTCCGATCCGACCAGTTCCGCCAAATGTTTAATTGGACACTTAAATATACCCACTTAACAAATTTTATCCAAATATCTTAAAAGTTTAGGGACTAGATTGCCTTTAAGCATACAGACGGACGGACATGGCTAAATCAAATCAGCTCGTCAACCTGACCATTCAGTATACTGATTTAATAACTTACGATTTTGAGATTCGTGACAAACTTAATATACCATTTCATTTTCATGATAGGTATAAAACTGTTGAAGTGAAAAGGGGAGAAGTTTTAATTAAGTCCCACTTGCAAAACGGCAATTTAACTTTTAACTCAAAATTAACCTAACATGAGGGGATAAACTCGAACTTCATTGCAGCATTATTCCTTTTATGGGAGCAGTGAAAAACTGTAGATAAACAAGTAAGGACGGGACTGTCTTCGGCTGTGCCGAAGACTTCATACCTTTCATGAATGGGGCTGAACAATAATCTTATGCGGTTCGTAATCTCCGAATAATCGGATGTATAAGATAAGAAATATATAATGAACAGATCTACATACCTAAACGATTTTTAAGATAAATATAAAATAAACAAGTAAGGAAGGTTAAGTTCGGGTGTAACCGAACATTACATACTCAGTTGAGAGCTATGGTGACAACATAAGGGAAAATCACCATGTAGGAAAATGAACCGAGGGAAAACCTGGAATATGTTTGTATGACATGTGTATCAAATGAAAGGCATTAAAGAGTATTTTATGAGGGAGTGGGCCATAGTTCTATAGGTGGACGCCATTTAGGGATATAGCCATAAAGGTGGATCAGGGTTGACTCTAGAATGCGTTTGTACGATATGGGTATCAAATGAAAGGTGTTAATGAGTATTTTAAAAGGGAGTAATCCTTAGTTCCATAGGTGGACGCCGTTTCGAGATATCGCCACAAAGGTGGACCAGGGGTGACTCTAGAATGTGTTTGTACGATATGGGTATCAAATTATAGGTATTAATGAGGGTTTTAAAAGGGAGTGGTGGTTGTTGTAAAGGTGTTCGCCTTTTCGAGATATCGCCATAAAGGTGGACCAGGGGTGACTCTAGAATGCTTTTGTACGATATGGGTATCAAGTGAAAGGTGTTAATGAGTATTTTAAAAGGGAGTAATCCTTAGTTCCATAGGTGGACGCCGTTTCGAGATATCGCTATAAAGGTGGACCAGGGGTGACTCTAGAATGTGTTTGTACGATATGGGTATCAAATTAAAGGTATTAATGAGGGTTTTAAAAGGGTGTGGTGGTTGTTGTATAGGTGGTCGCCTTTTCGAGATATCGCCATAAAGGTGGACCAGGGGTGACTCTAGAATGCGTTTGTACGATATGGGTATCAAATGAAAGGTGTTTATGAGTATTTGAAAAGGGAGTAATCCTTAGTTCCATAGGTGGACGCCGTTTCGAGATATCGCCATAAAGGTGGACCAGGGGTGACCCTAGTTTTTGTTTGTACAATATGGGTATTAAAAAAAAGGTGTTAATGAGTATTTCAAAAGGGAGTGGGCCTTAGTTCTATAGGTGTACGCCTTTTCGAGGTATCGCAATAAAGGTGGACCAGGGGTGACTCTAGACTTTGTTTGTACGATATGGGTATCAAATGAAAGGTGTTAATGAGTATTTTTAAAAGGGAGTGGCCTTCGTTCTATAGGTGTTCGCCTTTTCGAGATATCGCCATAAAGGTGGACCAGGGGTGACTTTAGAATATGTTTGTCCGATATGGGTATCAAATGAAAGGTTTTAATGAGTATTTTAAAAGGGCGTGGGACTTAGTTCTATAGGTGGACGCCTTTTCGAGATATCGCCATAAAGGTGGACCAGGGGTGACTCTAGAATAAGTTTGTACGATATGGGTATCAAGTGAAAGGTGTTAATGAGTATTTTTAAAAGGGAGTGGCCTTCGTTCTATAGGTGTTCGCCTTTTCGAGATATCGCCATAAAGGTGGACCAGGGGTGACTTTAGAATATGTTTGTCCGATATGGGTATCAAATGAAAGGTGTTAATGAGTATTTTTAAAAGGGAGTGGCCTTCGTTCTATAGGTGTTCGCCTTTTCGAGATATCGCCATAAAGGTGGACCAGGGGTGACTTTAGAATATGTTTGTCCGATATGGGTATCAAATGAAAGGTTTTAATGAGTATTTTAAAAGGGCGTGGGACTTAGTTCTATAGGTGGACGCCTTTTCGAGATATCGCCACAAAGGTGGACCAGGGGTGACTCTAGAATGTGTTTGTACGATATGGGTATCAAATTATAGGTATTAATGAGGGTTTTAAAAGGGAGTGGTGGTTGTTGTAAAGGTGTTCGCCTTTTCGAGATATCGCCATAAAGGTGGACCAGGGGTGACTCTAGAATAAATTTGTACGATATGGGTATCAAATTAAAGGTATTATTGAGAGTTTTAAAAGTGAGTGGTGGTAGTTGTATATGTGAAGGCATTTTCCAGATATCGACCAAAATGTGGACCAGGGTGACCCAGAACATCAACTGTTGGATACCGCTAATTTATTTATATATGTAGTACCTGCCAAGATTTTAAGGGTTTTTTATTTCGCCCTGCAGAACTTTTTTAATTTCCTTCTACCTAATATGGTAGGTGTCACAACAATTTTATAAAGTTTTTTCTAAAGTTATATTTCGCGTCAATAAAACAATCCAATTACCTTACCATGTTTCATCCCTTTTTTCGTATTTGGTATAAAATTATGGCATTTTTTTCATTTTTCGTAATTTTCGATATCGAAAAAGTGGGCGTGGTCATAGTCGGATTTCGTTCATTTTTCATACCAAGATAAAGTGAGTTCAAGTAAGCACGTGAACTAAGTTCATTAAAGATATGCCGATGTTTGCTCAAGTTATCGTGTTAACGGCCATGCGGAAGGACAGACGGACGACTGTTTATAAAAACTGGGCGTGGCATCAACCGATTTCGCCCATTTTCACAGAAAACAGTTAACGTTCTATGCCCATACCAAATTTCAAAAGGATTGGCTAGTTTTTGTTCGAATTATGGCGTTAAAAGTATTCTAGACAAATTAAATGAAAAAGGGCGGAGCCACGCCCATTTTGAAATTTTCTTTTATTTTTGTATTTTGTTGCACCATATCATTACTGGAGTTGAATGTTGACATAATTTACTTATATACTGTAAAGATATTAAATTTTTTGTTAAAATTTTACTTAAAAAAAATTTTTTTTTAAAAGTGGGCGTGGTCCTTCTCCGATTTTGCTAATTTTTATTGAGCGCACATATAGTAATAGCAGTAACGTTCCTGCCAAAGTTCATCATGATATCTTCAACGACTGCCAAATTACAGCTTGCAAAACTTCTAAATTACCTTCTTTTAAAAGTGGGCGGTGCCACGCCCATTGTCAAAAATTTTACTATTTTTCTATTCTGCGTCATATGTTCAACTCATCGACCAAGTTTCATCGCTTTATCTGCCTTTGTAATGAATTATCGCACTTTTTCGGTTTTTCGAAATTTTCGATATCGAAAAAGTGGGCATAGTTATAGTCCGATATCGTTCATTTTAAATAGCGATCTGAGATGAGTGCTCAGTAACCTACATACCAAATTTCATCAAGATACCTCAAAATTTACTCAAGTTGTCGTGTTAACGGAGGGACGAACGGACGGACGGACGGACGGACATGGCTCAATCAAATTTTTTTTCGATCCTGATTATTTTGATATATGGAAGTCTATATCTATCTCGATTCCTTTATATATGTACAACCAACCGTTATCCAATCAAACTTAATATACTCTGTAAGCTCTGCTCAACTGAGTATAAAAATAGGTAGGTACTTTGTGTGAGGATGCAAAGTTTCAGGTTTTTTGTGGTCTGCGTGTAAAAACTATGACTACGAATCACGTATTTCAAAAATGTATGACCTAAACGTAACTATTTGATGAAATTTGATGAATTTTGAAGCTTCTATCCGTAAAAAAGGGGCAAAAATGAAAGTTTATATGAAGTATATAATATACATACCACCGATCTCTATGATTTTTCAGACAACAATATATGCTATATACGTAAGCATTTTGTGAAATTTGAAGCTTATAACTGTTAAAATGGGGCCGAAATCGCAAAAAAAATATATATATACTATATATACCAACATATATTTATTATATATATCACCGATCTCTATGATTTTTTGACACAACAATATATGCTATATACGTAAGCAATGGGTGAAATTGGAAGCTTATAACTGTTAAAATGGGGTAGAAATTGCGAAAAGTTTCTTATCTGAACAATCGGTTGAATGAAATATATACTATATATACAACCGATCTCTATGATTTTTTCAGACAACAATATATGCTATATACGTAAGCAATCGGTGAAATTTGAAGCTTATAACTGTTAAAATGGGGTAGAAATTGCGAAAAGTTTCTTATCTGAACAATCGGTTGAATGAAATATATACTATATATACAACCGATCTCTATGATTTTTTCAGACAACAATATATGCTATATACGTAAGCAATCGGTGAAATTTGAAGCTTATAACTGTTAAAATGGGGTAGAAATTGCGAAAAGTTTCTTATCTGAACAATCGGTTGAATGAAATATATACTATATATACAACCGATCTCTATGATTTTTTCAGACAACAATATATGCTATATACGTAAGCAATCGGTGAAATTTGAAGCTTATAACTGTTAAAATGGGGTAGAAATTGCGAAAAGTTTCTTATCTGAACAATCCGTTGAATGAAATATATACTATATATACAACCGATCTCTATGATTTTTTCAGACAACAATATATGCCATATACGTAAGCATTCGTTGAAATTTGAAGCCTCTAGCTCTTAAAATAGGGCAGTAATTACGAAAAGTTTCTTATCTGAACAATCGGTTGTGGGGGATATATACTATATATACGACCGATCTCATCAATTTTTTCAGGCAACAATATGTGCAATATGCGCAGTTATATGGTGAAGTTTGAAGCTTAAATCTGATAAATTGAGTAAGATATGTCAAAAATCCTCTTTTTCTGAAAAATCGGTTGTATGGAGGATATATGCTATAGTGGTCCGATCCGGCCGGTTCCGACAAATGTCTAATCGGACACCCAAATACACCCGCTCACCAAATTTTATCAAGATATCTCAAAAATTGAGGGACTAGTTTGAATACAAACAGACAGACGGACAGACGGACATGGCTAAATCAACTCAGCTCTTCAACCTGATTATTTCGGTATACTTAATGTTGGGTCTATCTATTTTCCTTTAAGGAGTTACAATTTTGGGTTTCGTGACGAAATTAATATACCATTTCATTTTCATGAAAGATATAAAAAGCAAGACAATGCACCCTGCGGTGTGACCAAAAGTCTGCCGCCCCTAATAGCTGGAGCCTTGACCTGATGAGTGCAGGACACGAGCGCAGAACATGCGCAACCGTTTCTTCCTGCAACTCAGATTTCCTGCACTTGCTGTTACTGACGAGACCTAACTCATAAGCATGTGATGCCAGAAGGCAGTGTCTAGTCGTTACTTTGGTCAACATCTTCAGGCCGAAGGGCAAGCCGATACAGGAAAGAACATAAACAGAGTTTGTCCGTAACGACAAAAGTTTTTCTCTGGGGGAACACTTACTATGAATATATCGATTTCCGTTGGGTTAATGCTTCAGTTATTTACAGAATTTATTTCAGAAATGGGTTTTCCGGTTCAGAACCGGTTCCGTCCGAAACCGGTTCGGCTCCCTAAGATTTGGAGGGCTCCTACACCGATTTCGTCTAGGCCCATTCCTTATGTTTTGTGATGACAATTTAAGCGGTTTTTGGTTTATGAATAACAATTTTTGGAAACTTGATTTTGTCAGAATTAAGCGTTGCCACTTTCCTTTTTGAAATTTTTCAAAAATTTAAATTCGGGATCGATATTTTTACGCACGCATACTATTTGGTCATTTTATCTTTATTATTTGCTAAATAATAGCGGACGCCGTGGTGTGATGGTAGCGTGCTCCGATTACCACACCGAAGATCCTGGGTTCACGCCCCGGGCAAAGTAATATCAACTTGTTTCTAGTTTTTCAATTAGAAGAACATTTTTCCAAGCGGGGTCGCCCCTCGGCAGTGTTTGGCAAGCACTCCGAGCTTCTCAGTGAAAACTCAACTGCCTTGCAGAAGCCGTTCGGAGTCGGCATAAAACAGGTAGGTTCCGTCCCGCCAATTTGTAGGAAAAACAAAAAAGAGCACGACGCAAATTGGAAGAGAAGGTCGCGCCATACATTTATGTATTTACTTTTATTTACTAAATAATCACGTGTTTTGTCTTATATATACATATATAAAGTGGGCGTGGTTATCACCTAATTTCATTCTAAATATCGATGGAAAATGAGTGCAAGGAACTATCAACATATACTCATATCGACTGCGATACGAACGCCAACGAAAGCGAGGCTGTCAAAATGACATTTGAAGGAAATGTTGATTGTTTTTTTCTTTCGATATCCACGTCATCATTCATCATCATATTCATCGTGAATATGTTACCGCTGGTCAGACAGAGGCTGGAAAATTCTATGTTGACGTTTTGGAGAGGCTGCGGGCACATGTTTTTCGTTTGCGACCCGAACTCGCAAACCATGGATCCTGCATCACGACAATGCACCGGCACATCCCTCGTCCATTGTGTAAAAGTTTTTGGCAAAAAAAAAAAGGCATTCCAACGTTGCCTCACCCATATTGCTCCCTGCGACTGTTTTCTTGTCCCCAAGATGAACCGCGAAGGAACACATCATAGCGGCGTACAGCAGTTCCAAGAAGCTGTAACCATCGTGCTAAGCGGGCTAACTTCGTAGGATTATCAAGGATGCCTCCAATTATGGCAGAAACGTTGGAATCATTGTGTAGAGTTGGAGGGAGGCTATTGTGAAGGGCGATAAGCAACATTTTTCTTAAAATTTCATTTTCTCGTTTTTTATTGACAAATTCCCGGAACTTAATTGCCACACCTCATACTGTCCCCGACATAGAAGGCACATCTTTTATATAGACTCCAATGACTTCTCAGCTGCCAAGCACTCGTTTCAATTAAATATCGGCAAACTAGTATGTATACGTCAAGTAAATACTAAGCAGAGTATACATATGTATATTTTATAGTATATATATATGCACATTAGGGCGGGTCGATTTGAGGGGAGGCAAAAAATCGCCCATTGCTCTGTGAAAATCATATTCTAGGGATCAAAATAAGAAACTTTGCCGAAGGAACCATACCTCTAAAACGAAATCTGATGCCCCCCCAGGTAGGGGTAAATTTGGAGAAATCCCACTTTGACCCATTTAGAGTGCTCCAATCGAGTCCAAATGTATGACCGACCCCCACTAACTTTGGAGGCCCGACCCACCGATGCCAGTGGCACACCCCCTGGAACCCCCATGGGGGTTCGCCATACAAACATTTCAAAAAATCGCCGGTTTTGCACTTTACATGCACTTTATCCATCAGAATTCGTTTTAGAGGTATGGTTCCTTCGGCAAAGTTTCTTATTTTGATCCCTAGAATACGATTTTCATAGAGCAATGAGCGATTTTTAAATCGACCCGCCCTAATGCACATATTTGTACATAACCATGAATGTATGTGAAGCAGCAATGTGCAAAACCAACCGCCTCATAAAAAACTTCTAAAACTAAAATCGACTTTCAAAAGTCTTGGGAGTGATAAAGCAGTAACGCCATCCACTATGTTAATACTGCACTCGTACTTTTGTAAAACCAGGCGTATTCTACATGCGCCACCGTCACACAAAACAACTAACCAGGAATTTAGTGAGTTGGAGTAGAGGAACGGCACGATCGTCATCATCATCATCATCAAGCTATTCATGCCATCCATTCATTCATTCAACCAGATGGTAAGGCAGCACAAACCACTCAACTACTCAGCAACTTAGTCAAGCATTCAGATAGCTATTGTTTGTAAGTACACAAATTCGTATACATATGTATATGAATAAAATATGTGTGTGTATGTGTTGCATATTTGAAAATGAGAATGTTACTTTGGGACGTACATATGTATGTTTGGAAATGGTGTATGCGTTGCTATACAATCATATACATGAGCACTACTGTGCATTTCCCACGGTACCGGAATGCTCTGATCGTACTCTGACTACTACTCTTCTGATATTGTTGTTGTTGGTGTTATTGTTAGTGCAGCAGTGTCTTGTGTGGCTTGCGTATTCAGTCTCAGAAGACAGGAGCAAAAGTAATGCAGAGTTGCGCATTCTCTGTGCTGTGATATAGTCAACAAAAACGTGCAGCGCTTTGTTGTTGTACTATTGTAAATACATACTTGCCTGTGTTTGAGTGAATTGTTCAATGCGTTTGAGTTGGGGCCCTGCAGGGAAGTAGTTAAAGCTGCAAAGTGTTTGGTATTCACTGATGTTAAGCTTTGAGTAATTTTAAACAAAATTGCGAGGTTATAATTGTTTGTCAGCCCTAAATGAGATTTAGGTACAATATTCTGTATTATAATAAAAATAATAACCTGGCGCGATATACATACTTTCGAGGATATTTAGGTCAAGCCTCTCTTCCAACATGTGATGGGTGCGTTCTTGTTTCTCCAACATATTGGCGGACCGACATGTTTTATGCCAACTTCAAAGGGCATATGCTAATGTAGTGGAATTTGTTATAAAGCTTTTCATGACAGAAATAAACTCGGAGAGCTTGCCAAACCACAGACGAGGGGCAATGCCATTTTAAAAAAATTGTCTAAAGTATTCTGATGTTAGTTGTCCCGTCACTTGAGTAGAGGCCATTAACTAGTTAATCGAACACACTACCCCTACACCACGGCGGCCGACATTGTAGTATGGTTGCGAAAAGATTATAAAAACGTTCTGCTTAGATCTTTATAAAGCTGCCTACCTTTCCTTCCGACTTCTGCAAAACTGCTAGCCAATTACATAAGTAGGCCACTGACCCACTTAAGCTTTTCCCGCATACCATTACCGAGAGAAAAATGATGTTGAAGTTCGCACATAGGAAAGTTGAAGGCATACAATAGACTGTCTGCCTAGTATTAAGTCAAAAAGGCAGATAAGAATGCTGGAGCGCCCCAAGACAGAGAGCTCATACCATATACCATTTCACGATGCCTGGCTAGTGCCAGAGAAAGTTATTCTATGAGCGTCGTTGATAAAGCTAGGGCTATACATATCCATCATTTTGGTAATGCTCGCTATGCCTAGTGAGTTCCGCCATTACCTCATAGACAAACCTCGATACCACTACCATCTAAACAATATCAGGACAAGGCATTCGATATATTCCTAGGTCTAAATTGCATATTGAGTCTACAGGATAGCTTCCTAACCCGCATATTTCCATAAATAACCATATCAGGAAGTACCTGCGGTGCTTATACAAGCGAGCGAATGAAGCCCTAAAGCAGAAATCTCGAAATTTCCTCGTAAAATCTCGAGTATAATATTACGACATATATCTCTTATCAGGATTGCAATGTAGTTCGGCAGATATTGGTTTCGAAGTCCCTGAGAAGCTCTTTTACTACCACTACGCAGATTAGGAAAGCGTCTTGGGGCGTACTTCAGAATACTCTTCTCTTGATTGTGGACCTATGCTTTTCGCTGCCGGAATTCTGTTGCACAAAGATCCCACCGAGTTATTATCCAAACGGAATTATAGCCCGAGAGACTTGTGACTTGCACTTTTATAGACTCAGATAGATTTGTATTGAAAATAACCGAAATCAAACGATAACCACGCCCACTTTTTATATATGTAACATTTTGGAAAACACAAAAAAACCTGATTATTTAGTAAATAATTCACCTCTAGATGCGTGGACTGATATTGAGACTCTTGATTACAATTTTAAAATTTTTTTAAAAATAGGCGTGGCATCGCCCACTTGTGATAAAATCAATTTTACAAATATTATTAATCATAAACCAAAACCGTTAAAACTATCATAACAAAATTCAGCAGAGAGTTTGCCTTTACTATAAAGAATGCTTTGAAGAAAAATTTACGAAATCGGTTAAGGGACACCCACACTTTTATATTACAGATTTTGAAAGAGGTCGTGGCCGAATAAAATAAGCTATATCTTTGCAAAAACGAGCTTTATATCAATTATAATTCTTTTACCAAGTGAATTTATAACAATAAATAGCAAATTTTTGAAAATGGGCGTGGCTCTTCTATAACTTTATAACTAAGCACTTTTCTACATATGTTTAGGTAGTCATAGCTCGAAGAAAACTTAACGTGATAAAATTGCGTAAAAATATTTTCCTAATAGCAGGAAATGTTTCTAGTAAAAATGGACGAGATCGGTTAAAGACCACGGCAACTTAGATATAAAACAAATTTAAAAGGGTGGTAAACTAGAATAATCAACTTTATCATAGCGAAAAATAGTTTTGTATCAATGATATTTCAGTCAGCAAGTTTTATTGTAAGAGGAAATTGGGAGACATTTTTTTTTTAAACGGACGGCGCCACGTGTTATGTAGAAATGTAAATTATCTGAAATTAACTGTATAATTGAAGCACACACTGAGTATATAATGTTCGGTTACACTCTTATTTGTTTATAATTAGTTCGAGGTTCAAACCTTCCTGGGCGCTCATCTCAGATCGCTATTTAAAATGAACGAAATCGGACTACAACCACGCCCAATTTTTCGATATCGAAAATTTCGAAAAACCTAAAAAGTGCGATAATTCATTATGAAACTGGGTAGGTGCGTTGACCTTGTGACACAAAATAGAAAATTAGTAAAATTTTGGACAATGGGCGTGGCCACGCCCACTTTTAAAAGAAGGTAATTTAAAAGTTTTGCAAGCTGTAATTTCGCAGTCGTTGAAGATATCATGGTGAAATTTGGCAGGCACGTTACTCCTATTACTATATGTGTGCTAAATAAAAATTAGCAAAATCGGAGAACGAACTTTAAAAAAAAATTTTTTTTAAGTCAAATTTTAACAAAGAATTTAATATCTTTACAGTATATAAGTAAATTATGTCAACATTCAACTCCAGTAATGATATGGTGCAACAAAATACAAAAATGAAAGAAAATTTCAAAATGGGCGTGGCTCCGCCCTTTTTCATTTAATTCGTCTAAAATCCTTTTAAGGCCATAAGTCGAACAAAAATTTACCAATCCTTGTGAAATTTCGTAGGAGCTTAGATTCTAGAACAATAACTGTTTTCTGTGAAAATGGGCGAAATCGGTTGAAGCCACACCCAGTTATACATAGTCTACCGTCTGTCCTTCCGCTCGGCCATTAACATGAGAACTTGAGCAAAAATCGATATATCTTTACTAAACTCAGTTCACGTACTTACCTGAACTCACTTTATCTTGGCATACAAAATGGCAGAAATCCGACTATGACTACGCCCACTTTGTCGAATACGAAAAAAGGGATGAAATATGGTAAGGTAATTGGATTGGTTTATTGACACAAAATATAACTTTAGAAAAAACATTCCAAAATGGGTGTGACACCTACCATATTAAGTAGAAGTAAATGAAAAAGTTCTGCACTTATGGCCTTAAAAGGATTTTAGACGAATTAAATGAAAAAGGGCGGAGCCACGCCCATTTTGAAATTTTCTTTCATTTTTGTATTTTGTTGCACCATATCATTACTGGAGTTGAATGTTGACATAATTTACTTATATACTGTAAAGATATTAAATTTTTTGTTAAAATTTGACTTGAAAAAAAAATTTTTTTAAAAGTGGGCTTGGTCCTTCTCCGATTTTGTTAATTTTTTTTAAGCGTACATATAGTAATATGAGTAACGTTCCTGCCAAATTTCATTATGATATCTTCAACGTCTGCCAAATCACAGCTTGCAAAATTTTAAATTACCATCTTTTAAAAGTGGGCGGTGCCACGCCCGTTGTCCAAAATTTTACTAATTTTCTATTCTGCATCATAAGTTCAAATCACCTACGAAGTTTCATCACTTTATCCGTCTTTGGTAATGAATTATCGCACTTTTTCGATTTTTCGAAATTTTCGATATCGAAAAAGTGGGCGTGGTTATAATCCGATATCGTTCATTTTAAATAGCCATCTGAGATGAGCGCTCAGGAACCTACATACCAAATTTCATCAATATACCTCAAAATTTACTCAAGTTATCGTGTTAACGGACGGACGGACGGATCAATTTTTTTTTTCGATCTTGATGATTTTGATATATGGAAGTCTATATCTATCTCGATTCCTTTATACCTGTACAACCAACCGTTATCCAATCAAAGTTAATATACTCTGTGAGCTCTGCTCAACTGAATATAAAAAAAAAGACGATGAAACGAGCCGCGTTTATGCAATCGTCAAAAGAACTGCTCAAGTAATTCATGATTATTATAGAATAACATTTTATGTGCGATTTCTCGACACTTACATTTGTCACCTTCGAAGTCGCTAGTAAAAGCACAAATCCTTATAGGAAATGTACAGAACTCTACAACTATTATCAGCCCCAGCGGATTAGAGGGCTTAGAATATACCCGCGGTAGGTATGCCTGTCGTAAGAGGCGACTAAAATACCAAATTGATTCAAGGGATTGGCAGCGCAATATATAGCTTATCCACCTCAATTGTCAACATTACCTGCCCGTGGCGAATCCTGTTTCATTAACAGCCGAGGTTCTGGTGGCCCCTAACTCCTGAGGGATCTAGGGGGTGGGAGGGCGGTATGGCCTAGTAGGTTAAATGTGGTCACACCAAATCGTTCCCGAGATGGTAGGGCTAGTACCTTTATGGTGCTTGTTACCGAAACGTACAGAATCTGCATCGGCAAAAGACCATCGATAACACTCCCCAAGGCCTACGGGGAGTGTCCTTATCACTACAACAACAACAACAACAACTACGGTAAATTTTCTTGAAATCAATATTTTCAGAACCCTGTATTTTTCGCTTTTTTTAGGTAATAAATGAGAACACATTTTAAAATAAAAATACTTTTTCGCAAGTTTGGGCAGTATTGCCAGTTATTACAGCAATTCCAGCACGTTGATTTTCAACCATGACAAGAATCAAGAACTATTTGAGTAATACGATGGGACAAGAGTGTCTCGTTTTGATATCTTTGAATATCCAGAACTGGATTGATTTGACTGAAGACGAAATCCTGACAAAATTTTTTCAAAAGCCACGAAAATTAAAAACGAGTGAGTATGTGATAAATGGACGCCCCCCATGGATCCACTACTGATTTCGAGTGTGCTATGAAAAGCTTCTCAATGAAAACGCATCTGCTTTGCAGATGTCGTTCGGAGTCGGTCCCGCCAAATATTCAAATAAGAGCATGATGCAAATTGGAAGAAAGCTGGACCTAAAATCCCTTCAGAGGTGTTTGCCACCCGACTTTAAGTGTAATCGAACAAAATATATCAAGCCAATTTTTTTAAATGTCAAAGCAAATAAATTTTTTTTTTTTTGATATATCGCTCATTTACTTCAATAGTGTCATAATTCAAAAAACATGACTTTTGAGTTAATAACATATAAGCGTACTCAATATCATGATCTATGTTGAATAAAAAAATCTTTGTGATCAGTTAAAAATTTACCACGTGCTATAAAAATTTAAATATGCCTATATATGCGCAACATATGGCAGTTAAAATCTTTGGATGGCCCTCCTGGAAAATTGTGTTTTTTGAGTTATGACACTATTGAAGTAAATGAGCGATATGTGTATATGAATAAAGTAGACGCATAATTTATCGTATAATTAATAGAGGCTACATTTTATCCGCACGACAGAGGACAACAGTAGCTAAAATGATTGCAAAGCACATTTCATCGAATCAGCGATAATTACGGGATCATACCCGCCACGCATGTGGGGAATCAGAGCTCTGAACGAATATCTTCACTTTGACTAAGTTGAATCATAATTCAATAAGCTTATGACAGTTAAGAACTTATACCCATAGAGAAACTATATCTGGCACTATAAATGTATGTATGTATGTGCGTGCAAACCAAAAACCATTGATGCGTGTGTATGTATATATTTATATATACATACGCCTAGCTATTTATGTGGTCAGTAATCATAAAAATCATAATAAATGAAGTTGAATTTATACAAAATTTAAATGATTCACAATGGTTAGCGTGTAGCGTGCGCAGCGGGTGTTCAGGCATTCCGGCGTACGGGCGTCAATTCTGTGAGGTAGGGCCATAGAATGTTGTTGCCTTTCTGCTTGCCAAGATCTGATGCGCACCTTGATGACTTTTGCTAAGCAGCCGCCCAGAGCTTCCTTCTCAAATCCATTTCACGAACAAGTAGATCGCTTCCACTCAGCACAGTTTGATATGGTGGATATGTTTGAGTTGTTGTTGCATTTTTTGTTTTGTATCAACTTTCAAATAAATATATCGAATGACTGAATACAATTTTTAAATATGGAATAAGTTGCAAGTTATTTAATTTTTTTTTTTTTGCTCCACATGCACCCAATGAAAAAAACATATGAATTAAAAAAAAAAAAGTGTGAAAAATATTCAATTGCGGGAAACAAAAGCGATAAATAAAATGCGTAAAAAATCACATAACAAAAAAATATTATTATGGAAAAAATTGTTTGTTTTGTCATATAAAATTCTCCAAAAAATAATGGCTTCATATAATTTATGGTTTAATTTATACAGGCAACTAAGGTTAAGGTTGAATTTGGTTTGGGTTCGTTAGTGTGGGAGCGCTTGAGGATGCCCACAATTATGGATAGTTAGCATGCATGTTAGCAACACTGAAAACGGCAGCAGAAGCTGTAGGAGAAATACAAGATTTTTTTTGGAACCCCCAATGTGCGGGTATCAGCGCCACCGTTACACAGTGGTACATTTGTAGTCGATAGGGGGGGAAATTAAATTAAAATTTTAA
This sequence comes from Eurosta solidaginis, assembly GCF_040869045.1. Lineage (NCBI taxonomy): Eukaryota > Metazoa > Arthropoda > Insecta > Diptera > Tephritidae > Eurosta > Eurosta solidaginis. Next base: position 260,557,251 of record NC_090320.1, on the reverse strand, counting down.
TTTTAAATATCAATAATGGCCATTTTATACAACGGAAGCACACTGGTCAGGAAACAATATACCGTACAGGCACAAAAATTATAACTGCCTTAATTTCAAATGAAACTGTACACACATCTGCCGAAACAGGAACCCTCCGTGCGTGGAACGTGGGAGTGATGGAATTTCTGCATTCGTTCACAATTAAGATGTCTCAACGTTTCTTGACACGCTTCAGTGCGCTTTGCTAAGTTTTGTGAAAAACTAAGCGATCTCGCAATGATCTCAAAACCAACCTTGAAATAAAATAAATAAATGTAAGGTGCGATAACCTCCGAAGAAATCTAATCCAAATTGCGTCGTGCTCCTCTTGATTTTCCCTACAAATTGGCCGGACGGGACCTACATGATTTTATGCCGACTTCGAACGGCATCTGAGTTTTCACTGAGAGCTTTTCATGGAGCGCTTGCCAAACACTGCCGAGGGCCGACCCCGCTTAGAAAAATTTTCTTCTAAATGCAAAAAATTGTTGCTAAAATTTTTGATGTTGCTTTGCCCGGGGTTTGAACCCAGGGCATACGGTGTGGTAGGCGGAGCACGCTACCATCACACCACGGTGGCCGCCAAGTTTATAAAAAAATCGAATCAATTCCAGAAATGATCTAAACATAGCATCAAAACAGTCCCGAAATAGTTAAACATGTTCTCTAAGTGAATAGCGAAATGGTTTTTACCTTAGCTTTACCTTAAAGCTTAAAATATACTAAACTCAATTACGAAATCGTCCAAATAAACTCAACGTTATATCAAAAAGTTCACAGTACACTCCCGATATAATCCCGAACTAATTTTGAAGTGACCCGAATCCCCGAAGTGATCCTCAAAATAACTTCGAAATTAAATAAAACAACCCTGCAATGTTCTACAACAAGTTCTATCATGATATAACAATTTAGAAGTAATCTTGGACACAATCCAAAATTTGAAATGCTCCCGAAACTATTCACTATATAATCCAACGCTAGTCCCGAACTGATAACTGTTAGCTTAAACAGTGCCGAAATCATCAAAACTTATACCCATAGATTATCCTAAATTAAACTAGAAACTATCCAGAGATAGTCCAGCAGTAATCCCCCGTTAACCTCGAAAAAATTCCAAAATAGACCTCAAATTATGAGAAAATAGTAGTCCCGGAAAAACTTCGAAATTTTACAGTTATAGTTCCGAAATAGTCCAAATTGACTCCCGAAACAATTACTAAATTATACGATATTAAACGGAGATGATTCCGGAATGATCCGAATTGAATTCAAAAACAATCCCGAAGTAATCCCAATGTGTTGACTATATGAATCCGTAATAACCCGTAGAAAGTCTCAAAATGAGTCCTGCATGGTTCAAAACGAACTGACTCCAAGTAAAATAGGAGCTGGTGGATACTGCTCACTTTCCGAAAATTTCTTAAAGTTTCAACAATATGCTGTATGCTTATACGAAACATCCTTTATGCAAACGGTTATGGTACGAGGTAAGAGGAAGAAGGTGTGGAGAGAGAGGGTAGGGTTTGGCGGCTAAACGTCTTAGCAACCTCGGTATATATGAGCTTGATATCAAATATCATTGGTGTTTGGTAAATATACTGGGACGACTGCTTTTGGTGGGGAGGAGGAGGAATGTCGTCGGTAGTCACTTTTGATCTAAGTGAACAGGTCTCAGATTTATAGCGAATTCAAAGAAAATTGTGTATGGCGCTGCCCTCTATTCAATTTTTATGTTCCGAAGCTGCTTTGACCAAGACCCGTATGACCCGCAACTCTCAATCTTATCGATCTTCGTCAAAATTGCCATTTTTCTGAAAGCGAATGAGACCCCTTCCCCTTTTCTAAAATCGTAAGAAAAAAATTGTTCAGACTAAACAAAAATGCAAGGCGCGATACCTCCGTAGAAATTTTAGGACAAGCTTCTCTTCCAATTTACGTCGCGTTCCTTTTTAATTTTTCCTGCAAATTCGCGGGATGGGGCCTACATGATTTTCGCCGACTCCGTACGGCATCTGGGAGTCAGGTGAATATTCATTGAGATGCTTTTCATTGCGGAAATACAATCGGAGTGCTTGCCAAATTACTGCCGAGGGGCGATCCCTCTTAGAAAAACCTTCTTCTCATTGAAAAAACTTGTTTCTAAAATTTTGATGTTGCTTTATCCGGGGCATGAATCCAGGATCTTCGGTGTGGTATGAGGAGCACGCTATCAACTTACCACGTGGTTGGATTTTCCAAACTATATGGTAAATATACAACGTTTAAAATGTTACTGTTCTCGGGGGCACCTCCTCCTTTCTTAGCCGGCAGATCTTTCCCGACTATTGCTGTTATGCGTGCCAAATTTCAACCAAACTTGTTTAAACGTACTCGTGTGGTCGAGCTACAAAAACGAACATCTGCTCATCCCCACATCCGAATATTTAGATTTATAGTAGCGGTAGGCTCGTTAGGTCGTTAGTCGGTAATTAGTAGTTTTTTACGTAACCATTTTTTTTAACTATTTTTAATTCTTGATTTTAACCAAATTTCGAAAAGAGTTGGGGATATCTAATTTACTTTAGGAATTATTCATTTTCCGACGCAAGCGCGGTGATTTCATCCACTGTGCATTACCGCCACCAATGCTAACGAAATGACTAGCGGTATATACATACATATACATATATGCATAAAGATGTTTGTGTGTTAATATAAAAAAATTGCCACCAGCAGGGTAGCAAACGGAAAAAGCATCTGAACGGCTCAGCTCCATTTAAATGCAAATAAATATAGCAGCAATAAACCACATTTACTTCAGACAATATCAATATACCACACAAATAACCATACCTCCATACCTACAACAACAACAAAAAAATCGAGATGAACAATGGTCAAACCACTGTAAAAATGCTCGTTAATTCGCTACCCGTCAGCATCAGTGTCCATATTCACCTTGTTTTGCATATAAATAAATAAAGTATTAAATTTCATTAATTGCCAAATAACATTTCAAATCCATAAACATACATACATACATACTTACTTATGTATGTATATGTATATATACACACATTTGTGTGGGTTGTATTTTAATGTTGTCTCAAAAATATGCATAACAACAAATCAAATCCAAAAACATCAGTAATATAACCATTAAAATTAACAACAACTACTCAAACGCTCGAGTTGCTTGGTGTGGAAACACGGATTGGAAGCCGTAATGGAAGCTGAAATCATACTGATTTTTTCATTAACATACATACATACATACTAATATAGCTAATTTCATAAATTTAAATATTTAACTTAAACGTGTGAGACCGATTTTGTGAGATGTAGATGAAAAAGCTACTTTATAAGTTTGGTGTATTTCTTGAATCAATCGAACCAAAACGCATTTGCATACGCGCTTTATGCTAATGCCAGTGAAATGGCAATATTTTATAGCGACACGAATTTTGTTAGTAATCGTTACGCTTTTCAGCTTGCTTGACTTGTTTCTTTTCATTCATGAATTGGTATGTTTGATAATGGAGCGGTAAGACGCTATCGTGTTATAGATGATAAAAAGAAACATCGTGATTAGTATCATATTTCATCAAGTAGAAACATTTGAATTACCGATCTTCCCATCATGCAGGAAATGGGCGAATTTCCTAAAGTGTGAATTAAACTTCCTTAACTCTAACGCCATAGTCGTAACCATCTCCAATGTGATCGATTAACGGTGCCTTAACCTAAGAGTCGTGAAAATTTCTTAAAAATGACGAAAACGCAAAAAATTAAAAACTTATTCCACAAAAAATAATACTGTTTTCACACAGACGGCTTATTGAATAATAAAGGCAGTTTTCTACATTAAGACGCTTATTGAGCTCAATCGGCCCTACAAAATTCGAATCTATAATTATTTCATTAGTAGCTAATCGAATGCCTAATGAAGTCAAAAGCACAATGCAACTCTGTTGGCAGCGTTCCGCTTCTTAGTTTTTGGTGTGTTCAGTGCTTAAAAATGTCATTTGTCAAAGTAAATGTCGTTGTCTGCATGGCGGAACGATACAAGGGGGCGCATCGAACAGCTGATTATAACCTTTTTTTATTTGATTTGATACATCAACTTGCGGCGCAGTACGATTTTGACATTTGTCCATCGAATTTACAAAAAAAAAGTACATGGAGTTCTTACTTATGTATGTAGGTATGTCACCATGCTGCCACCTTGTATCGTTCCGCCATGATTGTCTGTCATCTAGCATTGTCATTTTATTCGCTTGATATTTCATCCGTCACACTAATCGAGCAGTTACTTCTGTGTGAAAGCAAAAAATTTACGATTTCATTAGAAGGTGAAATGAGATCATTAAGTTTCTGTGTGAAAACAGTATAAGTCTCTTAGTCATAACGTATCCAAAACAATAAATAAAATCTACAAAAAGTTATTAAATTCACCAACTCAAATATTTTTAGGTTATGGATATGGCGAGAAACCAAAAACCAATTGGTTGACTATGGTATGGTTATGGCGTTAGCGTTATGGTATGGCACCATTAATCGATTACATTCAATTCCCTAAGGTAGGTTCGATCAGCTGTTTCATCTGGTTATGGCTTTATGGTTATAAGTCACCATTAATTTGCCCTTAAAGCTGCAGACATTGGTGCGATATCGGTAACCGTATCGGTAACCTTATAACAGCTGATTCGACTAACCTTATGGGAATCAATGTTATCGATTATTGGTGCCATATCGTAACGCTAAGGTCGTAACCGTATCGTAGCCAACCAATTGATTTCTGGTTTCTCGCCATATCCATAACCTAAAAATATTTGAGTTGGTGAATTTAATAACTTTTTGTAGATTTTATTCATTGTTTTGGATACGTTATGACTAAGAGACTTATTTCTTGTGGAATATTAACGTTGTGTTCCCTTAGGTGTGAGAAAATTTTCTACCGAATTGTTTTCATGCAGTCAGGTGTTAGGGGCGATGCCAATTGCATTGGCTTTCGATTTCATCTTTTGATGTATACACGGTGAAAAGTTTGGGTCCAAATATTAAACTATTCATTAGTTTAAGCCATTTTTCAAACTTGTTTGACCTAAATTGGTAACCTCTCAATTTACTCCTAAATTTTTTTAAATTTCAATCGCTTTAAAATATGAACTTCACTCAGCAGCGGCGGTTTCAGGCCGAACCCCCATTGCAAACCATTGTAATACCTAAACAAAGTACACGCATATGCACCTGTCAAGCATTACGAAATTGGCATTGGAAATGCATTGAGCAAAGCAGCGTTTCGAACAGCTGATATTCCCTGCAAGAACGCTTTCGTCAGATCACCAGTTATCTCAATGAAAGTTTTTTAAGCGTGAAATGATGCGCTTGATCATATTTTAATGTTATTTATTATATTATATTTTTGATGTTAGTGGAACCGAGCAATTCACAATTGGAGTTCGATACGTCCAATCCACCATGAAAAAACACATCCTTCGCGAAGGCTTCTTATGTTTTGTCCCTGTTGTTGACGTAACCGGTGCGGGTCTCGCATATACTTTGCTGATAACATTAAGGATTATTATTAGTATCTTTCCATATTTGTTGTGAATGTTCCCCCCCCCCCCCCCCCCCAAAAAAAAAAAAAACAAAAAAAAAAAAAAACAAAAGATGAAAAGAAAATCCGAAAGTTTAAACCATTGCGAGTTCATAACAAGGTGTTTTTACGTATTTATAGGGAGTTTAAAAATTCATATTGCCTAAAAATGGAATTAACCCGTGAACATTTTCGTGCGAAGATTTACTACGATTTTTGACGTGGATTATCGAGACAGGAGTGCATCAATCAACATATTTCTACTTTTGGTGTTGAATCACCACACTTAGCCACTGTGAAACGATGGTGCAACGAGTTCCTAAGTGGCCGCCAATCTTTGCAGGACGAATTTCGTGAAGGTCGTCCAAAAATGGTGGTTGTGCCAGAAACAGTCAAAGCTGTGCGTCAATTGATAATACAAAATCGTCATGTGACATATCGCGAGATAGAAGTATTCTTAGCCATTAGTGGGACTAGCATACATTCAATAGTTGATCAACATTTGGTCGTAAAAAAGATTTGTTCTCGTTGGATACCGCATAATTTGACAATTGCCCAAAAAAGGACTCGTGTCGATTGGGGTAAAGAAATGTTGAAGAAATTTAGCCGTGGTGGATCAAAGCACGTCTATGACATCGTAACAGGTGACGCATGTCGCAACTGTTCCACTAGACGAACTTAAAACGGTCAATTCTGAGTGGTATAAAACCATTTGTTTGCCAAAAGTTTTTGTAGAATTAAGGAAAACCAACCGCCGAAGAAAAATCATTCTTCAGCAAGACAATGCGAGCTCTCACGTATCAATTCACACAAGAGAGTTTTTGAAGACTCAAAAGGTCGAATTGATAGGTCATCCGCCTGATTTGGCACCTAATGATTTCTTTTTATTCCCGAACATTAAAAAAAAAAAAAAATGCAAGGTCGAAGTTTTTCAACGCCTGAAGAAGCTGTAGAAGCCTTCAAACAGCTCGTTTTAGAGGTGGCCTCTTCTGAGTGGCAAAAGTGCTTTGAAAATTGGTTCGAGCGAATGCAGAAGTGTATTGTCTTGGATGGAGAATATTTTGAAAAACAATAAAAGTATTTTCCTTAATATTTGACTGTGTTTTCATTATTAGGCGCAAAATATAAAAGGCAACCTCCCATCATCAGATTGCTTCTTCTTGATAATTTCCAAGCAACGCCTTTCTAGAGCTATATGTCAGTTAATCCAAATCAATGCTTATTTTCTTTTGACTTGAAATTCTTCAGCATTGACTTCGCTTTGCCATTAACTTGCATAGATTCACCTTGGTTCAAGCTTTAATACCGCTGAAAATCTATGTTGTGACGCAGATGTTATAGTTTTTTGGCCACCGCTCTCTGGATTTTTTTTTTTTTTGTAATTGCAAGTGTAGACTTATCAGTATTGAAAGTATACCCATTTCGTTGCGCTCATTTTCACGAAGGCCGGTATAATCTAGATCGTAAACCAAATACTGGCCCAGAGCTTTTAAAATAAAATATGTATGTAAATGCCTTTAAAAAAGGAGTGAACACCAAGCTCGTGAAGTTTGATGTGGAAACATTCCACTGTATGTATAATGCCTGTTTTTTCAGTGAGAGTTTAAACTCTAGTAAAAGTTAACTAGAGGCTTAAGTCTCAAATTATTTGCGAGACTATTTATGGTATATGAAAAGACTATTACTTCACGAGTTTGCGGCTATTTTCAAAATGATTTCTTCATTCGGCTTTTTCAGTTTAGGTGTGAAAAAGATTTTGTTAAGCGTTTGTTCTCCGATTTTAAAACATTTTATTCAACGTAAGCTTAATCTACAAATGTATATCATATTTGACTTAACTTGTTTTGTTGATTTTCCGACAGGGTGGATAAATGATGTATATTGGAACGATTTTCCGTCATCCCTTGTCAAATTTGGTTTTGAGACAAACCGGTTTCGGCGTTGTGCCTATTTAGTTATATGTATGTGCTTTGTGTTAATTCAGAACCGAGGGTGGTTTTTACTGATCGATTTGTGTGGCTGACTGGTGTAGGTAAAAATCCGTGATTTTAGTCGTTTGACCTTCTTTGTGGGTTTGTTGTTTTGGTGCGTTAATTGTTTTGTGTTTATTTGTTGTTATATGTTTGTCTATTGTACCTGTGTGATTATTTTGTTTCTGGTAAACAGGTTTTAAAGGCTCGAATATTGTGTCAGAAATTATGTTTATCTGTTCGTTTATTATTCTACCGTCGAATGTTTTATGTTTGTAGATTTCCATGTTTTCGAGTACGTTAAGACGTCGGCCTTTTGCTTGTATGTGAAGGACCCTAACTGTTTTATTGATGTTTGCTGGGGAACATTCATTCTCGACCATGTGATTCGCGAAGTCAGACTCGGGTATAATGTTTGGATTCCGTACTTTTTTGTTGTAATCTCTAATATGTTCTCTGAACCTCGTTCTTATTTGCCGTCCTGTTTGTCCTATGTAACTATGCTGGCATCCGCAAGTAAGCTTGTATACGCCGTGTCTGCTAAACGGATCCTCTGAGTTAGTGTTAGTTCTTAGTTTTCACCCTAGATTGTTCGATGTTTTGAATGCTGTGTTAATGTTGTATTTTTTAAGGAAGTTGACAAGCGATGACGGAAAATCGTTCCAATATACATCATATATCATATTTCTTCGCAGCATTCATAAATACTAATGAATCTGTTGAAAAGAATTGCTTAAATTGAACGCTGTGGTATGCTAATTAATGGCCCAACCCAAAAGTAGCACCGCTCGCTCTGCTTAAAAAAATTATGTTTCCTTAAAGTTTTGTATTTTTTGTATCAAAAGTTAATTAATGCTATTTGCGGTTGCTGTTGCTCTTAATGCTTCTTAGTGATACCGCTGCCATTATGGATGCAGTTGTGTCACTGAAATTATGCTTGGCGAATTAATATTCAGTAGTCTATTGTTGTCATCTTACGAAAATTATATCTATTTACAGTTTCCTTACATATTTACTTTGAAATCAATTTAAACAAAAATCTATAATGTAGGTACATATATCTGAATAAACTTATGTACTACCTAAACACAAATGTCTGATTTAGAAATTATTTATGTGTATATTTTATATTTATGGGCATACAAATAAAATACAAATCAACTTCGGTCCTAAATAATAAAAAAAAAAATAAAAAAACGTAAATCGCACGGCTTTTAAATTGTCGCCGTTTCATCCAATTTGGTAGAAAATAAATGTCTCAAGCTGTATTGCCATGAATGGGCTGTAATTTATGACACGCTACAAAAACAAAGAAAATAATCTCTTGATTTTTCAGCGGTTTTTCAAGTGTTGCCACGTTCCTTGTTGCTAGCGCTGTCTCTGCGTACATTGTTGTTGTTGCTGATGCTGTTTTTTACTGCTGCCATTTAGGCCATTGAAAGTGTTGGTGGTCATTTACGTCCAAAAGCAATGTTTTTGTATGCATTAACTATTGTCTCAGCCGGCGTTACGATTGCTCGTGTGAGGTTTGTTGTGGTGGGGTGGAGGGCACATGCCTCAGGTTTATAGTTATTGTTAATATTTATGTTTATATTTGTTACTCAAACCTGTTGTTTTTGTATTTTTTTTTATTTTTATTTTATATGGCGGGTGTCCATTAAGTGTACCTCTAAATTAATTCATTCTCTTTAATCTGTTGATGGCACATTTTCATTAAGAAAATTAACAATACTGAATGGGTAAATTTACTGAATGAAACTCCAACGCCATTTAAATATGCGTAGACGGATGCAACAACTTACATGTGAATCAGTGTGTTCTTGTATTAGAGGTTTACGCCGATCAATTTATCGCGGTGGCGTAGGCTCCATTGTATATCGGCGTACATACTTTAAAATACTTGATTTTTCTATTTAAACAAAAATATTTAGGTTAGGTTTTGCTTACACTTATCGGGGTTTTTTCCTCAAAATCTCGCGGATCCAAGTCTTAGTAATGGCACTGCTGCGTCTGCGAAAAAAATAGAAATATTTAATATGGGCACACTTTTGTCTGTATGTTCCGTGTAAAGCGTTGTTTCACCAAGGGAGATGTTCTGGGCTGACTCTTTTACTACTCGTTGTCGGAACGATTTCTTTAAATCATTTGTGGCTCTTTGCTGGTCACGCACAAAGGCGTCTTACGGCCGCTATTAATGGGTTATTAAGTGTGTGTATTATGTGGCGAATTTTAGCATCACTAAGCTGTTAGTAAATAAAGGCACAACTACAATAAAGCAAGCTGCTACTCTCATATACATGAATACATGAATTTAATCCATTTACACACGTACATTAAAAGGTGACGAAGAATAACTCACGCACACACATGTTGTCATAAGCCGAAGTTAGTTTCTCACATATACACACGCATATATATAGCTCAACTACCAAACAGGAGATACAGCAGTTCTAGAAGGTGAAACGTCGAAACGCAAGCTGAGTAGTCAGTACTCAATTTTGATTTAAACACGCTATTGGTTGTGAAGTATAATTGTGAAGTACTACTCTTAAAGTATTTTAATAAAGTTCACTTTGCACTGCTAGATATTGGAGCGATTTATTCAACTGTTTAGCGATTCGAACGTTAGCAGAAGGTTTCCCTAAATTCTTTACAATAGTCATGATTATCGTGGCACAGTTTTAAAGATCAGGATCAATGCTGGCCTTTGATTTGGTCGCGCCAAAGAGCGCCTCCAGTTTTTTCGGCGTTTTTAAAGAGATACAGTAGCAATCCCGACCGCCAGTCGCTACCACGCCTCCTGACCCTCACACCATATGCCAGCACAGAAGCTATAGGACTGCGACTTCGAACTCATATGTACCTTCGTCGACGTCACTTTCCTAAAAGCTCTAGGTGTAGCTCCGTAGACTTTCCGACGCATATTTTCGTCGCGCTATGCTGCCGAGCTTCGCCAGAAAAACATCTTGAAACGTTAGGGATTAACTATTCGTCAAAAGATGCCGCCCTAGAAATCATAAGCTGTCTAAGTGGATATATTGCGTAACTCATGCGGAGAAATCGTACAATCCTCTGCGCATCTACATAATTTTAATTTTGTAAGGACTTTAGATACAATTTTTAAATGTAGGCCAAAATTTGCAGGCGTTTGTTTTCGAAACATTGATTTCGATAGGCTTCGTTAAACCAAAACTATAATTTAGAATGAAAGTCCACCGATTTGGAGTTCAAAGCTGTTAAGGTAGATGTTATATGCTTAGTCCACACTGTTGTTTTCCGGCATTATGATATAAAGGTATATGGATGGCCGCGTAGCTTCAGTTTTTCGATTAGTTCGACTTTTCACTACGTTAGGGTAGAAGCACATCCGGTAATTTGTTAGACCATCTTGGAAAAGCTTTTGCTTTACCACTTTGAGTCTCCTTAGTAAAGACAAAACCTCACCTGGTAAATAAATGTGCCCGGTTTTTCCGTACAAGTTCAACTCAGTTTGTCAGTTAAACTACGCATAAACTTATTCTGAAGTTTTTCAGTCTACTTTAACAGAAGTTTTAGCTGAGCGTAACCGGCCGATTTGGTTGGGTTAAACTCTACACCTTTTCAACCCAATAATGAGAAAACGTAAGTTTGTAATGAGAAAAGGTAAATTAAAATGAGAAAAGGTAAACTGATAATGAGAAATTGTAAATTTTTAATGAGAAAATATAAATTCATATTGAGAATGTGTAAATTTGTAATGAGAAAACGTATGTTTGTAATGAGAACTCTACACCTTTTCAAATCAATAATGAGAAAACGTAAATTATATTGAGAAAATGTAATTTTATATTGAGAAAATATAATGTTGTAAAACTAATACGTAAATTGTAATGAGAAAGCGTAAATTAGTAATAAGAAAATGTAAATTAGTAATAAGAAAACATAAATTCAAAATGAGAATATGTAAATTAATAATGAGAAATCTAATAATTTTTCAAAATCTGCCTTTTTCGTTTATTGACCCACCCCACTGTCATGTCTTGTAGTACGAGTGCATCTACATGAAATGTTGTTGTATGCTGTGCAGCTCTTGCACAATCCCCTCCCTCTAACTTCTTTTTAGTGTCATCAATGGCGTTTTCTAAATAATGGAGCCGCTGTTCGTCTACTCCTGCTCCAGTCACAACAGGTACGCGGAGAGTCGTCTTTACTTCTGCTTTCAGTTTGGACCATATTATTTCTATGGGGTTCGACATAGGTGAGTATGGACCCAATCGAAGCACTTGTGACATATTGTTGCAGTGCTGTGCTACCGCTGACTCGATGCCTGAGTGGCAAGGCGCGTTATCACACACAATTACCAGGTTTTCCAAGGTGTTGCCCAATCGCGCAGTCATCTCGAAACTCCATGGTACCGACTATGTAACTTTCTACATTTTTTATTTTATTTTAAAGATAGAATACAAAAAGGGCAGTATGATGTTCTGTTTTCTGAAGGCCTGCCTACTATTTACATGCATAAAGTTATTTACTAAAGTTATAAAATCCATCTCATTACAAGCTTTCGTTTTCTCATTACAAATTTATATATTCTCAATATAAATTTATATTTTCTCATTACTAATTTACAGTTTCTTATTATCAGTTTACTTTTATTATTATAAATTTACATTTTCCCATTATAAATTTACGGTTTCTCGTTATCAGTTTACCTTTTCTCATTTTAGTTTACTTATTCTCATTACAAATTTACGCTTTCTATTTATTGCTTTGAAAATGTGTAGAGTTCTCATTACAAATTTACATATTCTCAATAAAAATTTATATTTTCTCATTACATATTTACCGTTTCTCATTATCAGTTTACCTTTTCTCATTTTAATTTACGTATTCTCATTACAAACTTACGTTTTCTCATTATTGGGTTGAAAAGGTGTAGTTAACCTATCGGTCTTTTCCGTTCGTTCGAAATGGCGTCGAATATACCCAACAAGCATTTCTGCTTGAGTACCATTAGAGCTCATGTTGATAAGTAGGCATACTTCTAAAATCTCAAGAGTTGTTTCGAAACAGTGGCTCAAAGATAGAATTTTTTATAAAGCAAAAAATGCCATTACTTAAGTTGAACAAATTTAATTAACAACTTGTGATTCTTTAACTGGGCTCAAATGTATGATTCCATACTACAGTTTTTTCACGAAAATAAAATGAAATATATATAATTTAAAAATAAATAAATGTGACACGCTATCTTCCGAAGAGATTTTAGGCAGAGCTTCTCTTCCAATTTACGTCGTGCTCCTTTTAAATTTTCCTACAAATTAGCCGGACGGGACCAACTCGTTGTATGCCGACTCCGAACGGCATCTGCAAGGCAGATGAGTTTTCACTGAGAGCTTCTCATGGCAGAAATATAAACGGAGTGCTTGCTAAACACTGCCGAGGGGCAACCCCGCTTAGAAAAACTTTCTACTAATTGAAAAATCTTGTTTCTAAAATTTTGATGTCGCTTTGCCAGTGAACCCAGGATTTTCGTTGTGGTAGGCGGGGCACGCTACCATCATACCACGGTGGCCGCCTATATAATTTCTTTTTGATTACTTACGCTTCATTACTGCTATCAACCAGGTATTTATTTCTCACAATAAACAGCTGTTGGTTTTGGTGGTACCACCTTGGAGATTTTTTTCAACTCCACCTCAACTCGATATCCAATGTAGGATATCAAGTGGAGAAATGTGTTGAATGTTCACTTGAGAACTGTACATTTCTAAAAATCTCTCTAAATTAGGATATTAATTGCAATATATTAATGACGTTGGAGATCAACTCGAAAACTTTTAATTTTACAAAATTTCTCAAAGTTTGGATATTGATTGGAGAATGAAGTTGGATATCAACTCGAGAACTATATTGTTTGAGAATAATTAAATAATGATGTTGGATATCACTTCCGGAACTATATATATAATTTCGCAGGAGAATTTTTTTCCATGTTTGTTGGGTAAACAAAATCTAGCTGTTGCTAATAAAAAACTAATGTTGCCGCACAAAAAAGCATACCCCAAAGGTGGCTTTAAACCGTGACTGAAAAACTGCTCAGTAATTTAACTGGAGCTTAAATTTGACTAGAGATTAAGCAATCTTAGTTTAAGCTAAGCTTAACCAACTATTGAAAAACCGGGCCTTAGACGCGAAAAACTAATAACTCGCTGAAAAATGAATATTGTCACGGATATTAGCATCACTAAACTATACCATCACTAAGGCGATGCTAAGGCCATGCCAAGCATTATTTACGTCAATAATCAAATCATGTATACACATATATAAGGCAGCCGAAAGATGTCACACACAGATGCATTTACTTATACGCCTATGTATGCGCGAGAGACTGTAAACTACAAACATTCACATAAATAATTCAATCTTTATGTATCTACATAAATGAATAAATAATTGCGTCTACACATATGTACGTATACGAGCAGCGGAGCGGCAATGCACAAACACATGCATATATCTTATCTGAGTTGTCACAAGAGAGAGCAATAATTTGTGCACGTAGTTGTGGCTGGCTATTTTGTAGCCGAAACTAACTAGTAAGTTCTGGAAATCGAAGAGCCTAGAAGTATGCAGCGTAAACTATAAAAGCGGGGCAGGCGAGTAAGAAGTAATTCAGTTTGAGTTGTGCTATCAATCAGTTATTGATTAAGCACGCGATCTGGCGGCCAATAGTAGAGTTTCATTTGAGTTATCAATCAGTTTGGTTATTAAGCCAGCGAGTAGCAAAGTATAAGTGTTATTGTGAAGTACTTTAATAAAGGCCATTTTTCCATTATTCAATTTTGGAGTTATTTATTCAACAGTTTAGTGATTCAAACTCAGCACAAGGTTGCAAATAAGGGATTTGCAAGTAAATTCGTTACAATGTATTTTATTCAAACCAAGTGTATATGTTTGTATGCCTTACGCCCTTTCAGTGAGGATAGGCGTAGGGGGGAGGATTTGTGGAGCTGGACCCCCACTCCAAAAATTTTGAATTTACCCCAAATAAAAACTTTCTTATATCCTTATCTTGTTCTTTTGTTCACAATTGAACATACCTATATTTAAATTTCTTATCTTCTTCAAACCATGAAGCAAACTTTCCAAGAAAATTAACTTTGGTGTAATCCACTTGAATCCATCTCATATAAAGTTTGATAAAAAAAATTCGAACTTTACTGCAGCATTCATCATACAATCCCTCGTCTCTATTTACTCCCTCCCTAAAACAGTGCACACGTGGTATAAAACGGCTTTATCCTTTTTCTTTTGGCCACGTTCTGCAATCCACACCTCCTACAACTCCTTCTTTGTGATCGTCAATATCAAAAGGGGACCTATGGGGATGAAGAATCGTTTGAGTTATATGCAATAATATTGAATTATTGTAGAAATTCAAAAATTATTTTGAATTATTTTTATATATTTTCAGCACAAAAATAATACACATTAAAAAACTCATAATTTCGTAAAAAATACTCAACCAAAAAACTTGTCAACACTTGCAAAATAATATAAATACTTGTAGATTTTATATGACCAAAAATATTTTAGCTTTTGTTTAACGACAAAGTTTTATTTAGTTTTAAACCACGCTTTTTTTTTTTTTAAATTGCACTGCTCAGCGCGTCACCAACAACTCACAGTTTGACAGCAAATTATTCATTGAAGAACAATAATTATAAGAAATGATAATTACCGTTATATACTGTCGACATTTTAAAAACAAACTGCATTCAAATTAAAAAAAAAATTACTTGAAAATTTTTACTTTTTCGCGTCTAAACCAAGCAAAAATGCCACTGTGCGCCGGCGTGCGAAAAACGACGACGGGGCGGCGTTTATCGGTGGCGTATATCTCTAGCTTGTGTGCATGAATTATTTTGTATTGAATTACTATGCTAGTCGCTTTTTCTTGGCGGGTACCGATGCGTATACACGTAATATTTTTATACTCAGCTGAGCAGAGCTCACAGAGTATATTAATTTTGTTCGCATAACGGTAATCCGTAACGGCATAAACTAATCGAGATAGATATAGACTTCTATATATCAACATGATCTGGGTGAAAAAAGAAATTCATTTAGCCGTGTCCGTCCGTCCGTACGTAAACACGATAACTTGAGTAAATTTTGAGGTATCGTGATGAAATTTGGTATGTAGGTTCCTGGGCACTCATCTCAGATCGCTGTTTCAATTTACGAAATCGGACTATAACCACGCCCACATTTTCGATATCGAAAATTTCGAAAAGCGGAAAAAGTGCGATAATTCATTACCAAAGACGCATAAAGCGATGAAACTTGGTAGGTGGGTTGACCTTATGACGCAGAATTGAAAATTAGTAAAATTTTGGACAATGGGCGTGGCACTGCCCACTTTTAAAAAGAAGGTAATTTCGCAGTCGTTGAAGATATCATGATGAAATTTGGCAGGAACGTTACTCCTATTACTATGTGTGCGCTTAATAAAAATTAGCAAAATCGGATGACGAACACGCCCACTTAAAAAAAAATTTGTTTAAGTCAAATTTTAACAAAAAATTGACTCTCTTTACAGTATATAAGTAAATTATGTCAAGATTCAACTCCAGTGCAACAAAATACAAAAATAAAACAAAATTTAAAAATTGGCGTGGCTCCGCCCTTTTTCATTTAATTTGTCTAGGATACTTTTAATGCCATAAGTCGAACAAAAATTTACCAATCCTTGTGAAATTTGGTAGGAGCATAGATTCTATGACGATAACAGTTTTCTTTGAAATTGGGCGAAATCGGTTGAAGCCACGCCCAGTTTTTATACACAGTCGGCCATCTGTCCTTCCGCTCGGCCTTTAACACGATAACTTGACCACAAATGGATATATCTTTACTAAACTTAGTTCACGTACTTGCTTGAACTCACTTTATCTTGGTATAAAAAAATGGCCGAAATCCGTTCATAACCACGCCCACTTTTTCGATATCGAAAATTATGAAAAATGCCATAATTCTATACCAAATACGAAAAAGGGGTTAAATATGGCAATTGCATTCGTTTATTGACGCAAAATATCTTTAGAAAGAAACCTTGTAAATTGGGTGTGGCACCTACCATATTTATGTAGAAGAAAATGAAAAAATTCTGCAGGGCGAAATCGAAAGCCCTTGGAATCTTGGCAGGAATACTGTTCGTGGTATTACATATATAAATAAATTAGCGGTACCCGACAGATGATGTTCTGGGTCACCCTGGTCTACATTTGGTCGATATCTCGAAAACACCTTCACATATACAACTAAGGGTCACTCCCTTTTAAACCCCTCATTAATACCTTTCATTTGATACCTATATCGTACAATGCATTCTAGAGTCAGCCCTGGTTTACCTTTATGGCGATATCCTGAAATGGTGTCCACCTATAGAACTATGGCCCACTTCCTTTTAAAATACTCTCTAATACCTTCCATTTGATACCCATGTCATCAGGGCATTTTTTAAGTAATACGAACGTGGCCAAATGGCCACGTAGTAGTCCGCCGTGGCCACGTAGTAATCATAATCTGGCCACAACTAAATTTCGAAAATACGTGAACAACACCTAACTGAAATAATGTTAGAAATTTTCTGAACATACATGATTTCCCCAAAATGTCAAAAAATATATAACTTGCTAATTCTAATGAAGTTTTTGGTACTAATCGAAGAAATGTATCAACGAATGAATGATAGTTAGAGATGGGAAAGGGGTAAATACCCAAATGGTAAATACACGGTAAATTGGTTATACATGGTAAAAATGGGTAAGTCCCAAATATTTACCCAAAATAAATACCCACGACGGCCACCGTGGTGTGATGGTAGCGTGCTCCGCCTACCACACCGGATGCCCTGGGTTCAAACCCCGGGCAAAGCAACATCAAACATTTTAGAAATAAGGTTTTTCAATTAGAAGAAAATTTCTCTAAGCGGGGTCGCCCCTCGGCAGTGTTTGGCAAGCGCTCCGGGTGTATTTCTGCCATGAAAAGCTCTCAGTGAAAACTCATCTGCCTTGCAGATGCCGTTCGGAGTCGGCATAAAATCATGTAGGTCCCGTCCGGCCAATTTGTAGGGAAAATCAAGAGGAGCACGACGCAAATTGGAAGAGAAGCTCGGCCTTAGATCTCTTCGGAGGTTATCGCGCCTTACATTTATTTATTTATTTTTAAGGGTAAAAATAATCTTGGAAAATATGGCAAACCAACACACAAATTCATTCCAAAATGTATCCAATTTGTCCTATATTGGTGGGTAGTTATCCATTATGCTATCGGTTGAATTAGTTTTAATCTGTAATCCAGCGTTTTTCAAAAATATTTAGCCAATAATGCATGCCGTTGCAAATATTTAAGTTTACCCAGTAAACATTTTGAGTCGAAAAAGAGTCGGAAAAATATCTAAATTGAAGCCTTTACAGCCGGTATGTGCTCATTTGGGAGGCTGAAACCAATGTATTTCCTTCTTGCAATGATCGTCCTATATGAGCCTATTAACGTAAATCATTTGAGCCTAAAAAAGATGCTTATACAATAGGGCGGGTCGATTTAAAAATCGCTCATTGCTCTGTGAAAATCGTATTCTAGGGAACAAAATAAGGAACTTTGACGAAGGAACCATACCTCTAAAACGAATTCTGATGTCCCCCCCCTTTGGGTCGAACTTTTGGGTAGGGGCAATTTTAATTCTACCTGCTGTGTCTTGTAGTGGCTTAAAAACAACAACACAAGTAATTTTACGATCTGCAATTGTATCACAGTGATACCTTCATTTTTTAAAATGGTTGAATAAAAAACCCACACAACTGTGTTTACGACATGCAAATGCATCACATTGATGCCTTTCTTTTAAAAGGGGGTTGTAAAAACGCTAATTTCTAATAATTTTTTAATTTCTTTTCTATTACTAAGTTAAATTCATTTTTTCATTTACATATGTTCTGACTAAATAAATTTCTAAAGAGAAAAATAAACTCCAAAAAGAAAAAAAAACATAGGCATTTCAAAGTGGGATTTTTCAAAATTTGCAAGTTCGACCCAAAGGGGGGGGGGGGCATCAGAATTCGTTTTAGAGGTATGGTTCCTTCGGCAAAGTTTCTTATTTTGATCCCTAGAATATGATTTTTACAGATCAATGGGCGATTTTTTTGCCTCCCCATAAATCGACCCGGCCTATTATACAATAAAAGAATAGGAAGGGTAAAAATAATGTACAAATGTAATTCATTTTGTATTAAAGTGAACAGTGATCGTAACAAAGTTTCAAAATTTGTTCCAAACTCGCTGTGACGAACATAAATAGTTGATAAATGATAATTTTTGCATGCAAGATTAGGAGCTTTTAGGCCGTAAAATAAAAGGCAAAAATTAAATTTTCTTTTACCCTCCTACGCGTTTCGACGCTTTTCTGATTCCTATATTGCCCACTTATTTTGGATTCGTTTCGGATTCTTAAATTATGAGCGCCGTGAGCCTGTTTGTTTGGGTAAATATGTGTCCCTTATAAATATTCTCTTACAGTTCTGGAGTTTAATATGGTTCAAAAGCTTCAAAAATGCTATCACCTTAGAGTCTTTTATGACTCCGATTTGATGAAATTATAAACAAACGAAAAATATTAGAATTAGTAAACTAGGCAGCTCCGGAAAAAAACTCTGAAATTTTTCTGCGACAATTTATTCTAAATAAATAATTAACTCAACTAATACTTATTTCATTTCTATCTTATCCTCATGTGAGTTTTATCACATTCTCCCCTATGTTTTCCGCTTCGGATATATGTCAAAAATTCTTCTAAAAGCCCTGAAGTAGTGTCATTAAAAGGCTCAAAATTAGCAGTATATGACGCCAATAAGGCTCATATATGATATCGGAAGAAGGTCTGTATAAGACTTATGTTAGAGGCAAAATATAAGCATATAGCATTCGCTTCAGGTTCCTAAATGAGTTCATAACGAGTGCAAACGATCCAAAGTTTGGGACTCCTTTCAGACTAATTGTTGACTCCGAGTGTTTGCTGGGTTGTTTGTTTAAAATAAAAACGAAATTTTTTTAATTTCAAATGGCGTATAAATTTAATTGCTGAATTGTAATTCCAAGCAGCCTCGATTCAAACGATTTTTAAATACGCAAAAAAAGATACAAAAAAGGAATATTCCGGGTATTTTCCCGGTATTTACCCATAAAAATGGTAATCCTGGGATTACTTGTTTTATTGCAAATGTTTTGGTATGAGTGAGTCACAACCACGGTTGCCACAGCATGTTTTTTTTTTTTTGACCAAAAATGGCAATATTCAAAAGCTGACCGGTATGGTCAGTCATGTCGAGGAGATATTTTTCTTTTGGCCACCTAGTGAAAAATCCTTAAAAAATGCCCTGCATGTCATGCAAACACATTCCAGGGTTACCCTAGGTTTATTTTCCTACTTGGTGATTTTCCTTTATTTTACCTCCAAAGCTCTCAACTGAGTATGTAATGTTCGGTTACACCCGAATTTAGCCTTCATTACTTGTTTATACTACTTTTAAACCCACTTAATAGTTATAAGTTATTTTTAAGATATCTTGGTTTAAATTTTAGTCCAGACAGTAGAAAAATATTACTTTCGATGAAAAGTTTAAAAGTAAAATCAAAAATTTTTACCCGTACGGCGTTTTTAAACTTTTTTGTTCTGTATTATAAACTTTCAGAGGATAAACCCAATTTTTAATATATTTGGGATAAAATTTGGGATGAAATAAAAACCCAAAGGTTTAAAAACAAACATAAATGTTGTAGTTCTAGTATTCTTTGGGTTCACACTGAAACGGATGCGTATCACTGCCAGTTATAAGAATCCAATTGCGAAATTTAACTCTTTCTAACCGTTCAAAAGTTAATTAAAAAAAGAGCTTTCAATGCCAGCTTAACACGGATTTTGCATCACCAAATTCCCAAAGTTATTAAAACAAAACACTAAAAGAAAAGTTATATAAAAAATTTAAATCCTCACTTTGCGTTATTTTTTCAAAATATTAATAAGGAACAATGAATTCAAAAAAATGACCCAAGTTGAACCTGTTTTCAAATTGTCCTCACGTTGTTAAAAAAGCAAGTTACCCGAAAAAAGTGCCGAAATTCTATATTTCGATGGGTTAAAATAATAAGCGAAATTAGTGATGCAAAATCCTTTAGGAGGTTCCAGGGGTTTGACATGCGCGGTTCCAGGGGGGGGGGGGCTTTTTTTGTATTGACTGTAATGAAGTATATAATACTAATCTACATAGTATTTTCTTATCACAAAACAGATTTTTTACTAATTTTTAATTTTTCTTGCTTTTTTACGTTCTAGGGGGGGGGGGTGGGGGGGGGGCTTTTCTTTAAAAATATATAATAACTAAAAGACCCGGCAGGACGTCGTCCTACCCTAAATTTGGCCTATCTGCATACATTTTAATAAGCTTTTTCCGTCTGACTCTGCCCTCCCCGCCCTCTTCACTTTTTCCTAATCTTTTTATTCAATCCCTCCCTCCGTCTTTTTTCGCTTCATCTATCTCCATCTTCGTCTCATTCTCTCTTTTTCTCAATCTCCTTCTCCTTCCCCTTCTCTCTTTTCTGTTCTCTCAATTCCTTCTCATTCTTCTGCATCCCTTATTGCCTGTCCCAGAGGGTGGTATGTATTTTATTCTAGTCCCCAGTCCCCAGTCCCACTCCGGGTCTCAGTTCAGTCCTAATCCGAGTCTCAGTCTCAGTCCTAGTCCTAATCGCAGTCCCAGTCCGTCTCTGGATAATATACATATTAGTACGTACCAAAGCACTCATCAACAGCTTTCATTTGATATCCATATTGTATAAACACTGTCTAAGCATTCACTGGCCCACGTTTTTGGCCTATATCTCGAGAGCCTGTACATGTAGTAACCACCGCGTGAGGTTTACGAAACTTGTGTGAAAGTTTGAACAAAATCGGCAGACGCATCTCTTCAAACACCGTCGACCAACTAACACACATTTTTATTGATAAGCAGGTTGTTTAATTAAACATCAAGCAATTACACGGAAGTATATCCGCACCACCTGAAAATATGAGTGCCACTGCGTATACGTAACATTTTAATATTACGTATAAACAAATAAAAAAAATTGCAATAAAATAATATTGCGACCATAAACTGAGATATAACCTATCCTATATTTCAAACTAGGTCAAACTACACACGGGGTGCAAAACAAATTCAAACTCGGTTCAGTAGTTTAGGAGTCCATTGGCCTCAAACTTGTGACACGTGTTTTTTATATATTAGGATAACGTAAAAAAGCAAGAAAAAATAAAAATTAGTAAAAATCCGTTGCGTGATAAGATTAGTATAATATACTTCATTACAGTCAATACAAAAACAAGTTCTCCCCCCCCCCCCCCCCTGGAGCCGCGCATGGGTTTAAACACTCCTGGTTCTCACTTCATACTTCAGTTAAGTTGAAGATATATGTACGTATGAGAAGGGTTTGAAAAATCACTTGGCCGTATATTCAAATCTTTATCCCGCCTAGTCCCTTGGAGTGAATCATTGATTATAGCCTACCAACCAAGTTTAAATATAACCTACACGTTACGGCTCCTGTTACATATGTGAATACGTAGGTACATATATTTACCAGATGGGCCTTTGTCCTTCAAAGTGGTGAAGCAAAAGCTTTCCCAAGACAGTCGAACAAATGACCTGGTATGCTACTGCCCTAACGTAGTGTTACGCAATGATAACCATTTGGACTGCTTATGATTTCGAGAGCGGCATCTTTGTCTGAACAGTTACTCCCTAACGTTTCAAGATGTTTTTCTGATGAAGCTCGGCAGCACAGCGTGGCAAAAATATCCATCGGAAAGTTTTCGGAGCTACACCTAGAGCTTATAGGAAAGTGACGTCGACGAAGCTATGAGTTCGAAATCGCATTCCTATAGCTTCTGTGCTGGCATGTGGTGTGAGAGCCAAGAGGCGTGGTAGCAACTGGTTGTCAGGACTGCTACTGTTCGCACATCGGGAATTATAGCTCTTAAAATAGCCGAAAAAACTAGAGGAGCCCTTTGTCGTGATCACCAATAGGCTAGCGTAGGATCGAATCGTTAAAACTGTGCCACCAGAGTCATGAGTATTAAAATACCATTAATAGTAACCGTAAGTCGCCTTTGTTCGTGACCAGCAAGGAGCCAAAAAAGATTTAAAGAAATCGTGTCGACAACGAGTTTTAAGAGTCAGCCCAGAAAATCTGCTTCGGTGAAACTACGCTACTACGGCGGAACATACACCTACAGCCAAAAGTGTGTCCATTATAAGTACTTAAACTTTTTTTCTGCAGACGCAGCAGTACCAGTCCCTTAGACCCTCCGCAATGAGCTACTTTTGATTTTTTTTGAACGATCCTCGAGACTTTGAGACAAAAACCCTGTTTCTTTCCGAAATTACGAAAACGTTGATTTCCTTAAATATATATATAAAAAAACCTTTCCTAAATATTATTTTTGGTGATAGAAAAATCAAGCTTTTTAAAGTAAGAACGCCGTCCATGCCGGCGCTGTCGGTATATAATAGTTCCTACCAGGAGCGTGCGCAGGAATTTTCTATGGTGGGGGGTTTGAACATATGGAAGCTCATAGTAAGCATCCATTATTCTCAGCACTAGTTTTGCGATAAAAATTAATAGAAACGGGAGTAAAGAGAAACATTTATCATATTTATTGGATATCAGTCAACAATTGCACTCTTTCTTGTAGCACTTTTTATGAAAAAAATTCAGTCGTTGTAAGCCCATGGGAGGGGTTCGTATTCTAGGGATCAAAATAGAAACTTTGCCGAAGGAATCATACCTCTAAAACGAATTCTGATTTCCCCCCTTTGGGTCGAACTTTTGGGTAGGGGCAATTTCAATTCTACCTGCAGTGTCTTGTGGTGACTTAAAAAAAACAACACAAGCAATTTTACTATCTGCAATTGTGTCACAGTGATACCTTCATTTTTTAAAACGGTTAAATAAAAAACCCACACAACTATGTTTACAACATGAAAATGCATCACAGTGATGCCTTGGTTTTAAAAGGGGGTTGAAAAACGCTAATTTCTAATAAGTTTTTTTAATTTCTTTTCTATTACTAAGTTAAATTAATTTTTTCATTTACATATGTTCTGACTAAATAATTTTCTAAAGAGAAAAATTAACTCCAAAAAGAAAAAACATAGGCATTTCAAAGTGGGATTTTTCAAGATTTGCCCCTACGACCCAAAGGGGGGACATCAGAATTCGTTTTAGAGGTATGGTTCCTTCGGCAAAGTTTCTTAATTTGATCCCTAGAATATGATTTTCACAGAGCAATGGGCAATTTGTTTGCCTCCCCGCAAATCGACCCGGCTCAATATATATATATATCCTATGTACATAGTTACCTAATTTAGTGCGGTCCAAATGTTTGGTATCTGAAAAATTTGGAAAAATTAGCAACCATGGCGAAACGCGGAAGCATAAAATACTTATCAATGACCAAGTGATACCGATGGATTTTGCATAAGTAATTTTGTAGCATGAGCTGGCATGGAACGCCCCATGTACAATGTTTGTACTTCAAGTTAGCGATAAAAATGCAAAACCTTATATCGAACTTCAACAAAACCGCGTTACCTACACCTTATGGTCGATATACAATAAAAGCTTTTCATATAGATGTGTCAGTTAAGGCCGCAGCTTTTCGTATAGATGCGTTTATCACAAGCTTATGCATTCCAGTAATATCACCACAATCGATCAAGATGTTGCGTTTATTAATATGAAGGAAATTCAGACTTGGCAATTGAAGTTTATTACGCCTTGTTCATTCACATACAAAATTTCGCCAAGCACTGTTATAAACATTCTCCCTATACAACACAAATACTTGCTTACATATTATGTGTCGTATTCATTTGTTATATTGCAGTTTTTAATTGCGAAAAATGTTAGAAAAGTTACAAATGAGTGGGAAATATAATTTCACTTCCAAAGTGTGCTAGCGCCCTTAGCCAAAGCAAATGTCAAATTCTTCTTCTTATGCTATTCTTGCAACAAAAGTTCGACGACGGCAACTTTTTCATGTCAGATGGCGCCAGTGACGCTCAATCTACCGTTCTCCATTAAAATGCGTGCAATCTACTCATAATGCATAAGATTGAGTTAAACGCTTATGTGAGGGGGCTTATAGGCTATTATGATAGAATCTTGATACAAAAAATTAAAAATACCGAAAATCACTTGCAACTGCTTTACGTGCGATTTTTCAATTTCATTGATAACACGCACGTGTAGAAGATTTTCTGCTTATGCTAGGTATACAACAATGTGCTCACCTTTGGGTTTATTTTGTTTTATTGCTTCGTTTCTTTTTAATTTTGCAACGCGTTCTCCTCTTTTGCTCCAAATTTAGGATAACAGCAGTGATGGTGATTGCTGATTGCTGATTGGTTGAAAGAAATATGCAGAGCCGCCTTCTCGAAAATGTAGAGCAACAACTGTCTTCATGAGATTGGCTATAAATGTGGTTATATACATACATACATACATAGATTCACTTGGGTGTCGGCGAATTGGTAGCCAACAAATATGCTTGCGTAGGTGGAGATGGTGGTAAAAAAGCTAGATCGTATATACATGCATAGGTAAGATAAAAAAACTGAAGGTATCTGAAACTACTAATATGTATGTATGTATGAGTAGGAGTGGAGCTTTGAATATGCATGTATGTAAATACCAGATAGACACTTGTTTTGATACAACAAATCCTGGCAGTAAAAGCAGTAGCATTAAACTTTACTTACGGCTCAAAGATCATCATAGCACTCAACACTAAAAAGTGCTCAGCACATGAAAGAGACGGAGAAAGTACTATGAAACGCCATTGCTACTGGTCACCGCCAGCAGTTGGAGCAGTCAAAAACATACAACTGTTAAGTGTCCATGCAAACAAACGCTCACCTATATCCATACATCCGCACATCCATACGAGCAGCAGCGATATGGGCTGCCATTTGCTGAAAAGTTTACCAAAATTGATAAATTGGGGGGGTAATGAAAGTTTTGAGCTAATGCGACTTATTTTAGAATGACACTAAGAGCGTAGACTGTGCTTCATTTCTAAGTATTCCGTAGTCAGTTTTACACTTTTTTAAGTCCCGACTATTTCGTCCTCTGTATCTTTTACATGCTTAAGGCTTGGTTTCCTCAAAAGCGGTGCCGCTATTTAGCGGCCGTTACATAGCGGTAGAGTATGTTGTCAAAATTGTTGCAGTGTAAAAGTAATTATGTGTTAACTAAGAAGACGGTGAATTTCACCGTAACGTAATATAGCGGCAGGGCATAAAATATTACGGCCGTCATGACGGTAGAAACTCGTTCATTGCCGTTTTTTGCCACCGCTATTGTCAAAGCGGTGAACATTTTGTCAAATATTTATAAAATAAACAACATTTTTAAATTTAAATTTTTTTTAACATGTTTTATTTTTGTATGTGCAGTTAAAAAAATAAGAGGAAAAACTAAAAAGAAAAGAAAAATGTAAATAAAATTGTGTGGTTCGTCTGCCGTAAGTGTTTGTTGTTTCCAACAAAGCGGTGCCGCTGAAAACGGTGAGTATACCGGGCGTTCTTTAGCGGTCGTAATAAAGCAGCACCGCTTTCCGAGGAAACCAAGCCTTTACAGCTGGAAAATTTAACATGATATCGCTAGGCGGTGGAAGTTGTTACCGCTGCATTAGCTTTTCTGTAGTTCCGAACTAAATAGAAATTTCCAATTCAGAACTAGTTGGTTTATTGGTACCTTTTTGATAGTTTCCAACTAGTGAAAAAATCTGGGCTGAGATATTTTTCTTTTGTTGGTGCTATTTCGTTGGTTCCGAATCACACCGAAATTCTACACGTTGGTCCTTACACGATTTTAATCCTTTTTTCGATAATTGCAAACCACCCATATATATGCACATTGTAAATATAAGCTTTTTTTTAAGATAGTACGTGTCCAGGCGAAAATTCCAAACGTTTTAGCTTGTACCTTTCTGCATTGCCTGCCTTCGGCTGCTCTTTAACAGAATATCCCTGGAACGGTCTAACACCGGCCACGCGATAAAAAGAATTTCCTTATAAAAGCATTTTCATAAGTGCATGTGTGTACAAGCAATACATATTTCGGATTCCCCAAAATTGCCCTCTTTAGGACTTAGGCTTGTTTTATACGAATTTACTCCAATATTAGTTGATTGCCATTGTCTAAATGTGTTCTGTTGAATCTATGGTGATACAATTCCCTTTGTGGAACCCCTTTCCTGCAAATTTGCTTACCTGGAAAGAAGGTAAACTCATATTCAAAGCTCCTAAATAGAATATTTAACAAGTATATCTTAAATATAAAATATTTAAGAGTTCATGTGCTTAAAAACGGCTTATAATAATTGAATTTCAATTATTATGTTTTCTAAGAGAAACTGATGATGATTACGTTGGCGGTTTTCGAAATGGTTCCATCGCAATATGCCAGTAAATGTTTCTTTCTTTTCAGTTTCTCTTAGAAAACATAATAATTGAAATTTAATTATTATAAGCCGTTGTTAAGCTCATGAAATCTTAAATATAAGTATAAACTGAACACACCATTAAACAAACATACTTAAATATAAAATATCAATACCGCCACTGTCGATTTTTGGACTAGAGAAAATCAGGTTACAATCGAAATAGTACTTATTTAGTTTTTTAGGTCTAGTTCTGAACCAGAAATTTACAACACTAATTACTGGCTTCCCTACAGGATACGTAATGCGAGGGTAACTAATGCGAGCCATACAAATGTTTTGCCAAAATAGATCCAGTTTTGAGGTATATTTTAAAAATTCGAATAACTGCGCAGTTTTGAAAAGCTCGGCTTAAAATTGTTTCTACAAACTTTGGTTTAAGATTATCTACAAACAATATTATTTAAAATAAGTGAATAAGGCTTCCAATGATATATAGACCTCAAAAAACTGATCATTTCTGTGCCACGATTTTTGGGTACTGTTAATACTATGTACAAAATAAATAGCATGTCAAAATCTTCATGCGTGAGATCATACATGCCCATTATTTTTGCTTATTATGTATTATTAATGTAGCATACTTTGAATATTTCACTTCTACAAAGTTCCAAAATAAAATGGAATGAGAGTTATACTAATCTGAAAGTTATACTACAGAAAGTCGAATCTGTAAATTCCCAAAATTTCAACATAGGAACAATAAAATAATAAAAAAAAAATTTTAGTTAAATGGTTTTATTGAAAACAATATTTACATGAAGTAATAATAATACTAAAAGCTAGAAAATAATTAGGTAGGTCATAGGTACTAGTCATCACACTCCTCATCAATTTAGTGCATTGATTATACAATTAAATAAAAGCGTTGGGCGCGTAAAATTTCTAAAAATGTGAGGCGTAGTATGCTGATTAAGGTTCAGTTGGTCTTACTTATGACTATCAATAGAAATTTGACGCGTGCAACGCTTTTATTTAATTGTCTGATCAACGCACTAGATTGATGAGGAGTGTGATGACTAGTACCTAGGACCTACCTAATTACTTTCTAGCTTTAATTATTATTATTACTTCATGTAGGTATTGTTTTCAATAAAAACATTTAATAAATTTTTTTTTTTAATTATTTTATTTTCAAGTTTTTAGTCTTTATTTAATTGCCTATTATTTCTCATTCTATTTAGTTCATTTAGTGTCTCATTATTACAAGGACTCTTTCCAGACAATTTGTAACAATTTAAGCCCTCAATATATAATCTTCCCAAAGACTTTACTCGACTCTGCGTCACGTATGCTTGTCCCTCCTCGAACTCCAAAATATTTCGATGTCACTGCTGCCGGAATGTATGTAATATTCGTTCCAAATATGAGCCAAATCGGACATCATAGGTCGCTTTCAATTCAGGTATGTATTATGTGTTCCAGATATGGACCAAATCGGACCAAAAATACGATTTTTTTAATATCTCGATCCTTGCGCCACCTAGCGGTGATTTTTTTACAGACCGCTTCTTTCATGTATGTAGGTATTAGTTATGTGTTCCAAATATGAACCAAATCGGGCCACAAATACGATTTTTTTAATGTCTCGATGCTTGCGCTACCTAGTGGCGATTTTTTGCATAGGTCGCTTTCTATTCTTGTATGTATTATATGTTCCAAATATGATCCAAATCGGACCACAAATACGATTTTTTTAATATTTCGATCCATGCGCCACCTATCGGAGTTTTTTCTTATTATTGTATTGTTATCGGTTTCTGAACTATATTTCAAGTTTCACGCTTGTAGCTTATCGGGAAGTTACTTAAATTTTAATTACAAAATTCGTTCATTGTATTAAATGATATGCGTAGTATTATGTTATAGCATCAAACCTGTAGAAACTAGGTTTGAGCTGATTTATGTTTGTGAAATATCCAAAATGTAAAGTTTGTTTGAGATTTTCTTGCATGGGAAATCTAAATATCGCCAAAACGTATTTTCAGCCGTTAAGGGTTGATGTTGCACAGTTTTAAGGTAAATTATTGTGGAAGGTTAAATGATAAAAAAAATTTATTTTGAAAGCTTATTTCATTGCACAGTTTAACTTTTGATAGACAATTAAAGAATGTTGCACCTGGTAACCCTGTCAATACCACAACTCCATCTTTTACCATTCGCAAAGGTTCGTTCATTCATCATAGGTACATAAAATGTATGTACTCACATACATACAACCAAATTATATACACATGCTTGTCGCCACTTGCAGATACATAGGTACATATATAAGCCTTCGTCAGCGTGATGGCCACACATTTTGCCAAACTTTCACTTGCTTTATGTATTGCTAGCAATAACAGCTGCTTAATTAAAAAGTCCATCGCAAATATACACACAGTACATCCCTCTTTTCCTTAATTGCGAACTTAGCCACAACCAAAACAATTCACTCATTGCTAACTTTGCTGGTTGCTGCTGCCACTACTGCCGCTGTTGCTGTTTGCGTCACTAATGGCGTCGACAGTCATATATATTACTGGCTTCTGCGATTGGAGGTTTTCGAAAAATTTCTTGTTCGTACTTTGTATCCCCTTGCCGCACAGTATTCACGGTAGCGCGCTATTTGGCCGTAATTACCACAACTCGGACGGCGCTTAGCCACTGTAATACGAGTGCAAGGTAAAAAGGGAAACGCCCCTTTGCTCATAACGATGAAGTCCCCAAAAAAACCTGGAACTACATTAAAAGAAAAAGAAAACGCAAAAAAGACGCATACAAGGTGTGGTTGTATGTATGTATTTGTATTTGTGTTGCAGGTCCTAACAAATCAACTACCGGTATTAATAGTTAAATATGTCTGGCTGCATTGTGAGTAAAAAACTCAGAACTGATTTTGATTTGAGCATTTTTCAGTTACATACTCAGTTTTTTCAGTTCTAACTCGCGGATCAACTGTGGTGGGTCGCGCTCAGCAAACTGCTGCGCTTGCGCATTTGCAAATAATGCATACTCCAATTTTTGGCATGCTTTCCATCAATGAGTGTTGTTGGTGTGTATATGCGAATGATTTTATGCATTTTTAGAGCGCTCTTTGAGTGATTCAAGTATTTGAGTCATTGAGCTAGAAACAGAGTCATTTTTTTTTTTGTCTGAATCAGCTAATAGTTCCTGCTGGTGTGGTAGCCGTTGTGTCTACCTGCCCTACACAACCCGCAAGCTATTCATGTAATTAAGCGTTGGTGCAAGCGGCAAACAACACCAAAGTAACTGTGCATCTCGTTCACTCACTTGCGTTGTGAGTCGGCCAAGTGCTAAGAGTAATATTTGGTAATTACTTTTGACTGTTGTAGGTATTGTTGCTGCTGGTGTTGGTTTCCCTTTTAGTTTATATTTTTTGCTTTGTAAAATTTGATATTTTCTATGCCACGGTTGTCTTTTCAGTATTTTTACATTGTTTTCTGTATTTGTATGTATAAGGCTTTTGTTGTCGCCTGTGTCGGTTGTTCTTTTTTGTTTTATTTCCTTTAAAGCGGTGCTGACTTTACCACAACGAAGCAAAGATTGAAACAGCAAGTACAACAATAACAACTAAAATAATGGTAGCTAACCAATGAACCACGTACAACAACAAAAGAGGCGAAGAAAAAATGCTTACGCCGTAGGAAAGGCGTAAGACGGGCGCATGTAGTTGAAGCAGCAGCCAGTAGGCAATGCCAACAGCACCACAACCGAAATACCAAACGCCAATATCAACATCGTCACCACCACCATAATCATCGCCATGATGATGATCAGTAATAGCACGATCAATGTTACATACTTACATATTTATGTTTCTAAGCACTGCTGGGCAACACGATCGTCCCGATCAGCGTTGTGCGAACAAAAGCAACAATCAAGAGCAAGTGGTTTAAGGAGGGGGGAGGTAATAATAGATATGTTTGTAATAAAAAACCAAAGCAATGGCAAGGCAGAAGCAGAAAGCAGAAGCAGAAGCTGCTTCGCGTTCAATACAAGCAGCTGTTAGCTATCAAGCTGAAGTTGCGATCGTAACTTTGCAGTTCACTGTAGCGCACGGAAGCGTTCGGAAGTGAAATATATTTTATTAAATAATATTAAAGCATTCGTTTACCTGAATACGCTTAAACGTGATCGCGACGCTTAACACGCACGCAATAACACCATCATAAAGTTGAAATACTTAAGTAACTTGACAAAAGCGCGACGCCGTTTTTTATTCAAATCGGTTGAAACTACATTTTTATTTCCGTTTACGGTAATAAAAACGAAACGGTTTGATTATAAGTGACTGCGTCGTTTAAATAACTATAGATCGAGAATTTTTATGTACAAACATAAATATTTTAAATTTATCGAAACAAAGAATTAAACAGCAGGAAGTTATTGGAAGAACATTTTTTAATAAAAAAATAAGAGTACGTTATCGACTAGTTTAAATCGAAAAAAATATACATATAAAAAAAACTCACAACCGACGGCAATTTTGCGGTCCATACAAGATTGTAGATATTTTGATGTACATACCTGCTGACATCATCAATTGGCATCAAAAATCAATTCATAAATTTGTGGTAAGTTTTTCATACAAACTCTATTACATATTTTCCTTTTTATTTAACTCCATACGTTAACTCAGCACAGTAGCGATTAATGGTTAGTTGGGATATGCTCCTACGCGTACTTGCGCCCACTTCCGATTGGTACGCCGAATGCAATGCGTAACGACTAACCAATGGTAGCTGCTGTCGTTACTAATACATTTTACTGCTACTGTTTTGTTGTGCATGCTATTGAGGTGCTTTGATAAAGAGAGCTAATTCATATATATGTGTGAGTTGCTGTGTTGTACGTGCTCGTGTAGTAGCCGACTAGAGTTGTTAGTGGCTACCACGTATAGCAAACCAATTGTTCACAGCTAACTGTGGTGATGTAATAAAGTCGAAAGCAAAGTTTTCGGACAGTGGTTTTGTGTAAAAAATATTGTGGTCAAAAAAGCCACCGCCGCACTATGGGAAACTGGAAAAAGTTGCCTCAAAATCAAATTTCTCCGCAACGATCAAGGCTAGATTTATCAAAGAAATAATACTTGAAAGGCCAATTCTTTAGGGATGTAAGAAAAACAGTACCTATATAGAAAAAATGTCAAATGAAAATATTGAAAAATGTTTCTGCAAAAAATGATTTTGCATTTTTTAAAGTTTTTTTTTTTCTTATAAAAGCAAAACTAGACGTTTATTTTTTCTTAAAAATCAAACCATTTATATATTTTGAATTGCTGAGCTCGAATTTGTAAAAAATGGGGTATCTATCGCTTCTCAGCAAAATTTTCACATAAAGTAAGTTTAAGATATTGGTAGGTATATGGTACAATTTATATGACCGAATTTTTATATCGTTTCAAATTACTTATTAAATATGAAGAATTTTCACATACTGCTTATCGACAGTTTCCAATATGAAAAAAGGCAAAAGGCAATTAAATGTTTCAAAAATCACTATTGAAAAACTTGTTTGAAAACAAGGTATTATGTATATCGTATTCACACAGAAACTTAAACGAATCACTATTTTATTTAATGAAATAATTTAGTTTGCCTTTTCATGTAGGACCTTTTGCTTCATTAAGCGAACATCTGTCAGCAGCCCCAAAAAAATATTTCGTTTTAAAAAAAATAGTTAAAATGGAAAGCAGCCGTTTTCTTCTTAACTATAAATACAATCAAAATAAAATTCATATTTTATCTTTTGCAGCAAATACAGCGAAAATTAAATTTTGAATTTTTTCGTGTTTTTCTATTTTTCGTAAATTATTGAATATAATTTATTTTTGATTGTCATTTGTTACATTGACAATAAAATTCGAAACACCAAGCAAAACAGACAGGCATTTAATAAAGCAATAATGAGATAAATTAGAATTTGTATTTTGTATGGAAGATTGAGTTCGATTATGGCTTTAATGTAGAAAACTTGACTAACTATTTCATTAAGCCTCTGAGTTAAATTGGCATAATTTATAGAATAAAAACAAAAGAACATTTTTAAATTTCAAATCACATTTTTAATAAGTTGTGAGATGCTGAACTCGAATACAATTTTTGTTGTTAGATCGGCCTACTCATTTGTAAGATCGCGGGTTTAAATCGAGCTCAAGGCTTAACAATAATTATTTTATCATTATTATTGTTATGATAAATTTTTTCTTAATTGAAAAAATTATTAAATTAGAATAGAAGAAAGAAAAAAATTTAGACAACTGCCAAAGCTCGTTGTATAGATCCATTCCGCGAACTGCTAAATTCCTTCATCGGCAACGTTTAGGCGCCGCTGCTATAACCATTTGTTTGTCTTCATTAATCCTACTTCTATTCTGGTTCTTGCCAATTGATATTCATAACACTGCGACATCTGTTGCAGAATGAATGTGAAAATTGAACTTCTTTGATGGTAATGCTGCCATAGTGTCATATTTTATTGAATATGTGAAAAAATATAATATATGTTCAAACAATAATTTTCGTGAAAAGTGCCAACAAAGTATAGATATATGTACCAACGTTTTAGGCGCATTTTTATGTGCGAAGATGACGTAGATTTTCTGGTTAATTTGTAACGAGTTTAATGTTAGCTCATATAAAATACAATGAAAACCTATCAATCGCATACATTTTGGCGAACTTTAAAGTGAAAATTTCTGTTGTAACCTATACTTTGTTTTTTACAAAATCTAGTTCAGTACTCCAAAATCTATTGTGTAATTGATTTTAAAGGAAAATAAGCTTCTGGTCTATCTTCAATATTTAAAAAACGGCAAAAAGCAGAATAATTTCTTGAGAACGTTTATCAATATCCTGTTTTGAAATTTTTTATCAATATCCGATTTTTCTCATATCGACAAAAAATTAACACATCAAGGTCTTCTTTCGTTTGAGAACACTAGCCTAAACCGTTACAGAGAAATTGGATTTTGAGACAAGTTTTACGATTTACCATTGGGAATTTCGTTTTTTATTCCCAATCTGCATGACCGGCATGGAATACCTTCATATGAATATAAAATAGCAGCGACAATCTATTAATACATTTAACATCTTTTTTTGTTCTTTTAGTTATTTTAATTTCTATAATTTTGTTAGATAAACAAAATTATTTTATGAAAATTGTCACAACTTCGAATCATATAAAAGTCAACACAAAATAGAATTAGAGGAAATAGTGATGCCGTTGCATAATTTTCCAGGAAAATTTATTTGTGTGGATTTTACTACGATTTTTCCTCTGAATG
Source organism: Eurosta solidaginis (assembly GCF_040869045.1). Lineage (NCBI taxonomy): Eukaryota > Metazoa > Arthropoda > Insecta > Diptera > Tephritidae > Eurosta > Eurosta solidaginis. Next base: position 260,522,782 of record NC_090320.1, on the reverse strand, counting down.
AAAAGGTGGTTTCGCAAAGAGTCAAATTGAATTTTAGAGTGGGAGTTCAAGATGGCGTATTAGAAAGAGAAGCTGCCAACGTCAGCCACCTTGTAATTGCATCATGTACCTACAAAACTGCATACCTAAATTTTGAACACTTCATGTACAAGTTTTGAAATTTTCATGAAGATTTTTTATAATTATAAAATCTTAAAAAAGTTTTTTTGTTACACGGTTTTTCACAATTCATTATTAATTCACAATTAATGGAAATAATTAAAAGAGGAAAACCACTAAAAAAATGTTTAATAGTGTTGGGTGCAAGTATTTAATTCACAATACTTTAAAAGTTTTTAAAAATTTCACTTTTACCACTTTTTATTTACTTTATACTACTTCCAACTCATTGTATGCTCTTTCAAAAACGTTTTCTGTTTTTCCGGATTCAGGTCCAATTTTTATAATAAAAACGCAAGGTTTTGTTTTCAACCAAAATATTTCGGTTATTCAACAGTAACCGTCTTCAGGGCAAAATTTAATTTCACGTCTGTACAGTGCAGCTGCAGTATGCACACCGAGTAATCGAAATACTTACCTATATTGACTAAAGCAATAAAGTAAAAATCGGACCGAAAGCCGGAAACAGACAAAGTTAAAGCGAGAAAAGGCGCCAAAATTATAATTGTGAAAAGGGACTTAATAAATATGAAAATTAGATTACCCCTTTTTGATAACCCATAATATAACTGTGCAAAGCGCCTCATGAATTTTAAAACGGTATATTTGAGTATGAAAGAAAGAAGCATATTATGAGGTTCAAAAAGGTTGAGGAAAAAGCGTTTAGGTCCATATATCGATGTTTAATTATTCAAAACATGCAATATTTTGCGTGATTCTTTTTTAAACTTCATTTAGCATATATGAATGGCCGGCAATAAAACCTGGATCTATTTCAAGAGTGAATAAATGAAAAACTTATGAACATATCCCTAAAAACGTCGCACAAAAAATAAAAGGTCCGTAAAAATGGAACCCCTATTTAAACCTTATATATGTGAAATATATGGAAGGTCCCTTGTTAGAGAAGCTCTACCTCAAATCTCTTCGGGGGTTATCGCGCTTTACATTTATTTATTTACTTAATCTTATCTAACCAAAATTGAAAGGGTGTTTAAAAATGGAATTCTGTAAAATTTCCATAAACTTATTCATTCGAAAGTTATTTGCTTAAGTAAACTTTAAGGTTTATCTACCCGACAAAGACATTTTTTATGAGCAAAATTAGTATTCATAGGGCATACAAATTTTAAAGTTTACATAAGAAAAATACTGCTATTAGTCTCACGACTACATTATATCCGACGTTTTAGTCTTTAACCTGGAACATTTTTAAATATAAATTATTTTAGATCATACTTGTAGCACGCTCAATTTTTAATAATCTTTAACTTATAAACTATGTAACTTACTAAAACGACAGTCTTGTTAACATTGACTTGAATCTTCCACCAAAATTTGTGTAAAGTTACTAGGTACATGGTATACGTTTAAGTCTAAAGGGCCCATTACTGATACTTAGCACAGGCTTGACTTGACTTGGGGTAAACTTGGCAACTTAGCCACGATTATACTCCACATAGCGCATACAATCTGGCATCATAATCAGCTTTGAAATTTATTTTTAAATAAATGTCAAAATGTATGACAAAATGTCAAAATGAAATAGAAACAAACAAATGGCATATCAAAATGTAAACGTCACTTAGAACTTACATAGAAAATCAAAATTCAACAGACTTCTAAATCAAGTTAAGTGTTGCCAAGTTTTGAGTAATCAGTGAGATGCAATGTTCATGTAACAGAACTGTAAGTGACAGTTCTCAAGTCAAGTCTATGCTAAGTATGAGTAATGGGCCCTTAATACGCGTTTTGTACTATTAACGACGACATAATATTTCGTCACAACTTAAGACACTGTGCTCCACATTCGTTATTGCTGCAATACGTAAGCCAGTAGCATGCTTACCTCTTTCGGCTACCGGTCTTAAGCACCTCCTTTCAAACCGAACGTACACGCACGAAGTAGCCACTTTTACCAATTTTAAACTGGACTTTTGTGATTCGGGGCTTAGTTAGTCATCGGTGACTTGTTATAGTAGGTACTTGATTGGTGATTCAGTGTTCGGACTGCCAGTAGCGATTTAGTAGACATACATACATACACTCGCACACAGTTAGGAATGCAGTCGTTTTATTAGGCTAAATTATACTCCAATGAAAAAGTTTTTAATAGTATGTGCGTACATATGAAACTTGCTGAAAAGGTTTCACTAGAACAATCTTCAAGCTTGGCTTCTGTTTGTAGCTAGGAAGTTGATTGGTCTACTTGTCGATTATGTAAATTTGCACTCGCAGTTACGCTCAAGTAGATCGCTCAATTTGTTACGCTCGCAAGATACGCAAAGCGTACACACCTACATATGCACACATTCACACACATTTTTAACCGACTCTCACTCAATTCGGTAGTTTGTGGCGCATTTTAAGCAGCGACGCATCAGAGTAATATAACGCAGCACAACAGAACACAACATACAGCGCGCAGCGCATCTCATTGTATTCTGTTTCATACCCAAGTAATGTAAGACACTCTGTATATACATATATTTACATACATAGAGCGTAGTGTCAGTAAAAGCAGCAACGTTAATTCTGCATCAAATTGTATGCAAGCAGGTATGTGTAGTAGTTATGTACATTTGTATTTATATTTGTATGTATCTCATTGAAACAGTCATCTTCGTGCCTTACCGATGTGCCTACTCTACAGACCATAAACTGTAGCAGAGTAGTAAGCAACCGTTTATTTTTCATCTGGCAGTTAGTTAAATTGCATCGTTGCTCACGTACATATAATAAAAATTTACGCATACTAAGCGTAATTATATATATTTGATGTAAAAAACGTACTATCCTAAACATATTCTGTGTATACATATCTACCAAAGTGTTAACTAGTTTACAGCTTTAAGTTGAATCAGTTTTGTTTTAAGAAAGAAAGAAGAAAAAAAAATCATATTTTAGACACGTGTTTTTTGTTGCTGTGCCTTACGTAACGAAAATTGAATTAACAAACTTGGCGTTGGCTTTACATATGGATATATAGCGAGGTAAGTGATTGCGCGTTTACATACATAAAAATGTTAATATGTGCAAGTTGAGTTGTGCTCGAAACTTAGTGCAAATTATGTTGGTACAATAAAAATTTCATTGTGAAAAGTTCTCAACGTTATCACCACCATTTTTCTAGCATCCATTACATCGCCTCTCTTTGCACATGCGCTACACTAAAGTGCTACTGTTTCAAACGCACAATGCAGTACAATCGGGTGGTGAGACAAATGTACGCCCGTCAACAGCAACACGACTTCTGTGTTACGCCTCCATTGTTGTTTATTTTACCATTTTTGTTTTTGTTGTACTCAATTGTGTAAAGGCGTATGTGCGACGCTTTTTTGTGCTTGGGTTAGTGTAGCCACTTTACGGCAATTGTGGTAGTTCTGACACATTTTTGGTTAAATTTGTTTTCTACCTAATCTAAAAATCTACCACAATTTTATTTGTCAATATATTGAATAGTTCCTTCATTTAAGGCCCTGTTTTTCAGTGCCAGTTTAAAATCTAGTTAAAGTTTACTAGAGTTGAACCCTGCCACTTCGACGGCATAAGCAAAGATGAGCAGCAAAATTGTATGTTATCGACCAAAGTGGGAAGGTTAAACTTCAGTCAATTTTAACTGTAGTTTAAAATTAACTATAGTAAAAGCCGGGCCTAAGTCACCCGAAATTATCTTCAAGTTAAGCTTTTTATGTTTTAAATTAAGTGCCATAACATAGCCCGCAGGTTTATATTTGGGGTACACTACTGTCTAATTTTTTTACTTGGGACTACGTCGCTGCATATGAGGTAAAATAATCGCAACTACGATAATGTCAATCTGCAGCCTAAGAAGATTTTAAAGGCTTGATACCCATTAGGATCCTTTAATTTCGGGACACCAACCATAATTAATGTCATTTTTTAAGGGGAACACACTTTTTCGTAGCAAATTTTTTATTATAAATTTTAGCCTTTGGAGCTTTTTTCACAAAACCCAAAATTTTGAAATTTTAATTATGAACACAATCTAACGGTCTCTTATTTTAATGTCATAGATAGTTTTTAAAAAATTAAAAGTTGTCAATATGTCAAAGATAATTGTTTAAATAAATTCATAAAAAGTACGTAAACACGTAATTTAAAATTTTTTTAATTATAGCATTTTTTCTGAAAAAAATGTAACCTTAATAAATGGTAAAACCTTAATAAAGTTACAGCACCAGCTGATTCTTACAAGCGCGCTTGTCAGTAATAACGAAAATTCATTAGCAATTATTGTTGCCATTTCAATTTTCTTCGCTTAAAATTTGTAAATTTACGAGTATAAAGTTACACTTCATTTTATGCAGCGCATAACAGTTTTCATAAAAAAACGAAATACCACGTAAAGGCGTTACCTGCTTTTTAGAATAGAGCAAAATATATTTACAACCCTTGCGCAGCGTCCAAAAAGCGTGATACTTTTTCCATAAAGAAAAAAATAAATCAAAAAAAAAAATTATCTGAGTATTACTGACTGCTACGCTCAAATTTTGTTAAAAAAAAGTTTGGGAAAACGCATTTAAATTTTTGTAATTTCGCTTAATTTTTTCTGTGAATTTTTAGGGCAATGAGAATATCCCTAAAATATAAGATTGTAGGGCAAACTTCAATTATTTAGTGTATTGTTAAAAAATATATTGATATTTAGCCTAAGGCCCTTGCTGCTATGGCTTTATAGCTATATTATAATTTCATATTATAATTTTAGTTTTTGAATAAATAAATAAATATTGATATTATTTTGTAGAATTTGCTTTATTTTTGAATTTAATTTTTCCATAAAAAAAAGAAATGTTTCAGCCAAATACAACTTTCATAGTTAAATCATACACAGTATTTCTAAATACATACATTATTGTAGTACAAAAAATTCAAAAATAAGCTTTTTTATAGTGGAATACATAAATTTATTAAACAAAGATGCACTGAACATGATGTCGCCAGTCAGTTATGAAAATATATCATAATATCCAGAAAAATAAAAATTAAATAAAGAACTTGTGGCTATTCCACTTGGAACTATGTGATGTCACCTTAAAATCATACAGAATACAATGAAAATCATCCGACTTGATTGGGAACAAATCTTTTAAAATTCTACCAATAATTTTTAGTAATCTTTATTACAAATTTACCACCAAATAGGTATTCGAAGTGGCAACACTGGTTTCTCCTCATTTTATTCGCATAACTGTATTTCACCATTTATGTTAAGTAAGCTTCATTGCATGCTTCTTCTACCGTTCTGTTATGTGTAAACAGTAGCCAGTTATGTAGCCATGTTGTTGTTGACGTTGACAACCGAAGATGTTGTTCTAACTGCGTTACTCTTCCAGCAACTGTTGGCTGTGTAGTGCATATGTATGTTGGTGTTGGTTAGATGTTGATTTTTTGTTCTGTTGTCGGTATGTTGTTGTTTATGTTGCTGCTACCAGTTTTACGCATTGTTATTGGTGAAAAAGTTTGTTGTTTTTATGTTGGAAGCAATGTTCCTTTAGATAGCGGATATATTTAGAGCTTACTCATTCGCACCAATGTGTATTTGCGCGTCAAGATGGCGGCTACTGGTATTACTCGTTCTTAGTAAAGAGTAATGTAGATAGCAACATGTATAGGGATGTTCCGTTACATTTGTTAGATGGCGGATTAGATATGTAAGTATCTGCTGTGTGCTACTCAGAAATGAATCTTGTAGTTATTCTCGTGTACTAGCATCTATGGAAATTATAAGTGATCTTAGATGGTTCTCCACTTGGTCCTTAAAATGGAGTGTTGGCTTTATTCTTCCTCACGTTCCATAACTGGGTTACGATAATGATATTCTCTGACCCGGAGCGTTTTCATACGTTTGCATAAAATGGCCCAGGTACGTCGCCGATGGGGTTTGAATCATTCAACTAAGTATGTGAATGAATAAATCAAAGCATTCTTCGGTACTCAATGTCATTGTTATTGCTATCTCGAAAAATAAATGAAGCGCTTGTTGTTGTAACCGCAAAATGCTTTATAGAGCTTTAGTGGAGTGTTTCGATTAAGGGCATACCTTAATTAGTCCGGCAAGCTTCGGTACTAGCACCTTCGGGCACTCGACTGCCCGTGGAACCTGCAAACCTTCGGTTTAGGCATGCCTTACTAGGGATATATTCTGAGCTTCGAACTGGTTTCGGTTGGGGTTCACCTGATTCTTTATTATATCCAAGTTCTGGCTGAAAACAGTGACGCATCTATTTCAATTTCGAGTCGATAAGCAGACCTTATAGTTTTATTTCACTTCAGTGTAGCCGGCGGATTTCAGTGTTGCGCAAAATATGTGTAATACTTGCCTCGATATATGTACCTCGGAGAATATTTCTTTCACTTGCGCCGTGCTAGTTCTAATATACTGACCTCTAACGGCATCTGCAAGGCAGATAGATACATTTGCGCTGAAAAGATTTTTATGGCAGAAATATACCCGGAATATTTACCAAACATCTGCTGAGAAGCGACTCCATTTAGAAAAAGCTTTGCTAAATTACTTTTTGTTGATTTGCCCGTGACCGTATAGCCGATATAGATAAGGCGGATCTGTAGATTCTTGCCGTAGTTTGCAGGATTTCCTTTCTGGTGGATCAGTCAAAATATTGATCACAATCGTTAGGCATGCACCCGTCCTATCCTATGCCACATCGACGTTGATTCATGGCGATTTTCCAACTTCTCGGTATTTGAATAGCGCGTGGCCTGTGGCTTTGTTCTTTTGTGATTGTGCATTTCTATTCGCATCTCGTCATAGCCGGCCGGGAGAATGTCTACTATAATATCTTCGGCGCTCGAGCCTAGCGTAACGTTTGGAAGCTTCATAGCTGTATTCGGTCTAAAGGGCAGAAAAGTTTTCCCTCAGTAAATATATCAATCTCTGGATACTAGATCGCCGTTTTCATTCTCAAGCAAATTGACCCGTTATTCTTGCTGGTTACGTCAGTTTTTTTTTTTGTTTTTTAATAAATATCATTATTTATAATTCAGTAGATAACCTAAAATACAAAAAATATTCGTTTTAGGAAATATGAATAAAAATATCTAAAAATTGTCCAATTTCGCGTGATAAAGTACCGACGGCACACAGGGTAACGTGCTCATAGACCGTGTGGTAGAAATTAAAAGACATTTTTACAGATTATTGTAATATTGCACAGCAAATATAACTGGAAAGCAAAATCATTGAAAAAGAAAGCGCTTATTTCGTGGTGTTTACGGCATGCTGAAAAAATATTTATTTCAAATTTTTGAAATCTCCACACGTTTGAAATTTTAGCTTAAATCTTAAACTTTTGGGTCTGCATATATGACCAAACTGTTTTTGGTTTTAAATGCAGACCTTGTAAGGTTTAAAACGAAACCAGCTCATATGACTGGTTTTGAATTGGAACATTTTGGTTTAAATTTTAGTCCCGAAAATTTCCATTTTTAAAACTTCTGGACTAAATTTAAACCGAATTATATTAAAATTTTGGTTTATTCTCTCATAGTTTATCATATAGACTAAAAAAGTTTAAAAACACAGTTACCCATACATTTTGGTTTTAATTTTAAGCTTTTTATCGAAAATTTTATTTTTCAAGTGCTTGGACTAAAAAAAAACAACGATATCCTAGAAATGCCTTAAAACTATTCAGTGGTTTTAAAAGCAATATTAAATAGTTTAAAATCAGCGGTAAACATTGCTAGGTTAAAAAACTAAACTAAAATTGTTGACCGTGCACGAAGTAAGTGTTCGAACACGGGCCGCATGACCGTTGTGAACGAATTTTGTAATTAACATTAATTCCCCGATAAACTGCAAGCTTGAAACTTGGAATATAGTTCAGAACCCGATGACAGTACAATAATAAGAAGAAAAAAAAAAACTCCGATAGGTGGCGCATGGATCGAAATATTTCAAAAAATCGTATTTGTGGTCCAATTTGGCTCATATTTGAAACACATAATACATACAAGAATAGAAAGAGACATATGTAGAAAAATTGCCACTAGGTGGCGCAAGGATCGAGATATTAAAAAAATCGTATTTATGTTCCGATTTTGCTCATAAGTATTTGGAACTATTATTACATATAGTCCGGTAGAAGTGACATCAAAATATTTTGGAGTTCGAGGAGGGACAAGCACACGTGGCGTAAAGTCTTTGGAAGGATTATGTATTGAGGACTTAGATTGTAAAAAATTGACAGGAAAGAGTCCTTGTAATAATGAGTCACTAAATGAACTAAATAGAATGAGAAATAATAGGCAATTAAATAAAGACTAAAAACTTCAAAAAAAAAAAAAAAAAATAAAATTAAAAAAAAATTTTAAGTTAAACGGTTTTATTGAAAAGAATACTTACATGAAGTAATAATAATACTAAAAGCTAGAAAATAATTAGGTAGGTCGTAGGAACTAGTCATCACACTCCTCATCAATCTAGGGCGTTGATCAGACAATTAAATAAAAGCGTTGCACGCGTCAAATTTCTATTGGTAGTCATAAGTAAGACCAACTGAACCTTAATCAGGTTATGCTATGCCTCACATTTTTAGAAATTTCACTTAAGTTTGATTAAAAAATTTTTTTTTTTGTTTATTACATATTTTATTTATAGTAATACGCTGTTGTTGTTGTAGCAGTGCTACGCCCCATTCAATAGGTGCGACATCAACGTCCTCTAACGGGAGTCCACGGAAACTTTCTGTTTAAACAGGGGTGGACCATAATGAGAGGGGTGTTAGATTACTATAACCCCATAGTAATACGCTCTTTTATTGCAATGCAATTATTCTGAGAAATTTCCAGGGCTCTCTTATGATATGGCTATGTTAGATTGAACTGGCCGGTCCGTGAGGACCTCTCATCGACTGAATAAGTCCACAGTGTTGGCAGAAGTGTGTTTAAAGACAAAAATGAAATATGAAATTTTGAAATATCAAAACTAGGAGCTATGTCATGATTGAATCACAAGAGGTTTGCTCGACAGACAAATTTTTTGACAATTACAGCCATTTTGCTCCCAAATCGAATTGACATCCGTTAACTGTGTTGTTTCTTTGCGATTTTTCGAAAAATATTAGTAGTAGAAATAGGAAGCAATCAGTTTTGAAATACCCGATAAGTACTGAACTGCATAATTCCTTAGAACGTTTATTTTAATTTTATGAAGAATTTCTTAACTATGCCATGATCTGTTAGTGTAGCTGAACATAGGTTTTATGAAAAGTACGGACACCAAGGAATCGTGTACTTTCGTAAACCTATGAACATACGAAACCTAAACCACTTCAAAATTCATCGTTCAACGTCAAAAACTCGACTAGTAAATCGATTCACTTAAAAATGAAAAAAAAAAAAAAAAAAAATGACATTAGTAAATAATGAAGATGCCATAACGAAATATACTCATTGAGCATGTTAACTTATTCATTCCGTATGTTCGGAACATTCGTCTCCATTTAAGAATATGGGAAATCGGTTTATATTTTGAATATTATGTATATTCGGACCTCGTGAGGTAGTATCAAACGGTCGTGTTCCGAACATTCTAAATTAACGGTTTATCCGGAACACTTCCATGGATACTTAACGTAAAGGAGCTTTCCGAAATTTCAGAATAAAAAGGTGAATACTCCCTTTGTAGCAGGACCTCATAAAAGCTGAACTCTTCTGTCAAAATTAAGACCGGAATATAAAGTTCTAAGACAATAAGCCATTTTCTCTTATTTTTTTTTTTGTCAGACCATGTCGGCTGCCTTTTCAATATCGTCCTATCTCAAAATATTTTTCAAAAACTTCACATTTCATGATTTGTCACAAAAACGCCCTATATTAGAATTATATTGACGAACGCCTCATAATGTTTTTCATTAACTCCCTCTTATGTCAAAATGCATTGAACTTATGTTCATATAGGGAGTTTTTGAAACAAATTTTGATATAGTGTATTTTTAAATAAAATTCTAAACCAACATAGCTCTTTATTAAGTCTTAAAATACTTAGTAGAAAATGAATTATTTCCTCCAAAACCTTTTGGCATTTACAAATTTATTATCACTACTAATATACTACTAAAGGTATTTTTCTAATACAATTTTCGCTAAAGGGGATTGAATTATTACCCGTTTTTCTTACTTCGTAAAAGCAACCCGTCCAGATTTTTCAATTTGGGAGTGTCAAAGCTCTGCCGTCATTGAAGAACAAACCTCTAGTAATTGAATCATGGAGCTATGTTATAAAACAACTCCGTCATCTTGGCAAATATTAAACGCTTTCTATTACCTATGCCACTTGCTATATCATTCCTCATGGCTGAAGTATTAGTCTGGCAAGCGCGGGGCATGAGCACAAAACGTGCTCGATCGTTTCCTCCTCCAGCCCGCATTTCCTACATCTGTTATCACTAACCAAGGCTAAATTAAAGGCATGTGCCACCAGAAGGCAGTGTCAAGTCCGAATACCCGTCTACGATCCTCTCTTTTTCATGATAGGAGTAACTTTCTCAGTCTGAGGTTGCAAACCCTACACATAATCTTCGACGCTTTACAGCCTGCGTTTGGGTCCACGCCTTTCCCGCTTGGCCGATTATATGCAACTCTCGTCTCCTCTTAATCTTGGCCAATCTAATTGGGATGCCTGCGAAACAAACTACGAGGGATGCGCCTTTTTTAGCTAGCTCATCCGCCTTTTCATTCTCATCTATTCCCATATGCTTGAAGACGCAGTATAGATGTATGCTTCTCCCTATCCCAATTCTTCCCAGAGATTGTTTACGCTCTAACACACTTTTAGATGCAATGCTATGCGAGATTTTTGCTCTAATTGCTGCTTGCCTGTTAATATAAAAGTGGACGCGGCTGCAGCTTAAGCTATTTTCTTCCAGTGTTTCTACTGCTTTGGTTACAGCTACTTCTTACTTCCACCTGAAAAACGCTACAGTGATCTGGCAGCTGGTAGGATCTGTATTTATCCGGATCAGCACAGTATACCGCACACCCTACTCCTTCCACTACTTTGGAACTATCGGTGTGCACGTGTGTGGCCTCGTCCGTCATTTGGGCATACTTGCGCCAACCATTCATCTCTATTGTGTAGCTAAGATCTCCATCGAAGCTTAGATACCGAATCAGGTAGTCTGTTCGTGCTGTAGTTGAGACGCTATACGACTTCGACTCATACCATATGCTTCAAATTTAATGCATTCTAATGTACTCTCTCGGATAATATGATTATTATACCCAGCTCTATTTGTACACAGGGTATTATAAATTTGATTGGATAACGGTTGGTAGTACAGGTATAAAGGAATCGAGATATGTAGATATAGACTTCCATATATCAAAATCATCAGTATAGAAAAAAAATTCGATTGAGCCATGCCCGTCCGTCCGTCCGTCTGTCGGTTAACACCATAACTTGAGTAAATATTGAGATATCTTCACCAAATTTGGTACACAAGCTTATCTGGGCCCAGAATAGTTTGGTAATGAAAATGATGACAACCACGCCCACTTTTTATATATATAACATTTTGGAAAACACTAAAAACCTGATTGTTTAGTAAATAATACACCTAGAATGTTGAAATATGACGTGTGGACTGATATTGAGACTCTTGATAAAAATTTGAAAAAATTTTTTAAAATAGGAGTGGCACCCACTTGTGATAAAATCAGATTTACAAATATTATTAATCATAAATCAAAAATCATTAAATCTATCGTAACAAAATTCGGTAGAGAGGTTGCTCTTACTATAAGGAATGCTTTGAAGAAAAAATAACGAAATTGGTTAAGGACCACGCCCACTTTTATATAAAAGATTTTTAAAGGGTCATGGACGAATAAAATAAGCTATATCTTTGCAAAAAAGAGCTTTATATCAATGGTATTTCATTTCCCAAGTGGATTTCTAACAATAAATAGGAAATATTGCAAATTTTAAAAAATGCCCGTGGCACCGCAATTTTCTATGTTTCGGGAGTCATAACTTGAAGAAAAATTAGTTCAGAATAGAACCATAAATATATGTATTATTGCGCAGCCTTGTAACACTATTAAGCACACAAAGCAAACAACAACAGCATTTCAAATGTACAGCTGGGTATGTAATGTTCGGTTTCACCCGAACTTAGACTTCCTTACTTGTTCATATTTCTAATTTCGACTAGCTATACGTTTCGAATACCAGATATACATATTTTCAGATAAGGAGCTAAGCAAATTATTGGGTTTTAAGCGCTAATCATTCTGTCAAATCTAGTTATAGTTAAGTTATATGCATTACATTCAGCAAAAAACAAGAAAAAAGTGTCAAAGCAAGCTGCAAATATTCATTTGATCATAACTTAAAGTGCTCACGTGACAAAAAGATTATTGGTCTACACGCTACAATCTATCCATGTACTTACAATATACTCAACGCTGATTATGATCTGGTGATAACTCCAGACATGAGTATATGCCGATAAAACTGCACTGCTTCACACATTCTTACGAAAATACAATTATTGTTGCTCCTTTAAAACCTATTGTATTTTCAATTTAGCCTCTTTCTTTCCTTCTTCTTGACTATTTCTTTCAAATTTCGAACGCTGTATTGTACGCCAAGGATTTGTGTTTGTAACACATCATTTTTTTTTTTTTTTCAAACCAATTATTTTCGGTTTTTAATCCTGCAATTCTAATTGTTAACCGCATAAATATATAAATATGTAACTACCTTAAGCATTATACGCAGGCCCAGACATGCAGCAACGAAAAAAAAAAAACAATTGTGCTTAGGTGTTTTCATCGGAATTTTGAGCCATTAGCACAATTAGATTCGATTCAGATTTGGTACGTAACGAAATAGCCAACGCAGAAGGCCGATAAGTGCATGTCGTACGTTTGTCGGTTAGCTCTTTGTTTTAATCCTTGTTTCGTTTTTTGTCATTTTTTACATTTAATAGCAGCAATGCCACTGCTGTCCGCCCTCATTTCATTCAATATCCAACACTATTGTCCATCATATGTGATTGCATTCAACTGCATATCTGTTCTTTTCAGGGATCGTAACAGTTAGAGGTTAGGTTGAACTGGCCGGTCAATAAAAACCCTACATAGACTAAATGTGTGCATAGTGTTACCAGAATTAGTTTGACGACCAAACGGAAGAGTCCCATTCAGTTAGCACGATTTATGTTACAGCATAACTACGGCCCTTTGGCAAAGACCTACACTGAAAGTCAAATACTAGTAAAATCAACCGAAATACGGGTCAATTCAACTGAAATTTCTGTAAATTTTTATCCATCGCAACAAGATGCTGAATTAACGGCGCACAAATCGTTGATTCTTAATTAACCGTTTTAGTAGTCAAATGAACAAAAAAAAGTTGTTGCGACAAAAAAAAAAAAAAAAAAAAAATTAATGCAAGGCGCGACAACCTCCGAAGAGATCTAAGGCCGAGCTTCTTTGCCAATTTGCGTCGTACTCCTTTTTAATTTTTCCTACAAATTGGCGGGACGGGACCTACATGTTTTATGCCGACTCCGAACGGCATCTGCGAGGCAGATGATTTTTCACTGAGAGCTTTTCACGGCAGAAATACACTCGGAGTGCTCGCCAAACACTGCCGAGGGGCGACTCCGCTTAGAAAAATTGTCTTCTAATTAAAAAACCTTATTTCTAAAATTTTGTTGTTGCTTTGCACGGGGTGTGAAACCAGGGCATTCGGTGTGATAGGCGGAGCATGCTACCATCACACCACGGTGGCACTTACTAACCGAACTTCAATTGGGTGCACATTAAACATTATACACTTTATTATTTTGTTTTATTAAACACACTTTCACCAAATTTTATATTTTATAATTTATTTAATTTATAGTTTTGAGCTTCGCTTTGCAAATAGAAATGAAAATATTAGTCACAAAACTGATTCTCAATTCTTTCAGTTGCAGCTCAGCTCATTCTCAATCTCTTCTCTCGCATGTAGTTGCCACACTTGATTGTTTCGAACAAAACTTTAAGTATAAATGTTTGACATGACATTTTAAATAGAGAACTTGTAAGTTATGGAAAAGTAAAGAATCAAATCACAGGAAGGTAATTCACCACTGGAGTAACTTTACATGTAATTAGCCAAATTTAATTTTCGTAACACTTTAAGTTGAAACGATTCCAAAACAACTCAAACTTTTATGTTGTCAGAAACATCAACATTAAAAAAGGATGTTTTTTATTATCTTATTAGATACGTTCGCTTGAGTGAAAATTCGTAAAAACTTGAACAAAATGTTACTAACTTTGGAAAAATCCTGTTCGTTCAAACAAAATTTTTGCAACAAGAGGGCGCAATTTTGCATTTCGCTTGGAGAAAATTGTACCCGATAAATAGGTGTCCAGGTATCTCATAATTTTTTGCACAATAAATTCAAAAGATGTTTTTTCGTTTTGTATTGATAACTGAAAAACTAGTTTTTTGTTGTTTTCCCATTTTGTGTGTTTTTTCGATTTGGTGATTTTCTTATTTGGTGTTTTTTTTTTTTAACAAGTGGCACCATCATCATAAGTACAAAGTCGAGAGCATAGTGAGCGTAAAATTCTCTTTGAAATTTGCACATGTATTGTTTTTTTGATGGCTGTTGAAATGACCAATGAGATCAGTTGTCTTAACAAAAAAATCAGTTAGATTGATTAGGAATCTGTCAATTTTACAGAATTCTGTTAACTTAAGAGCGACAACTGCTCTTCTGTTGAAATGACATAACTAATTTGTTCGCTTGACAAAGAACTCGGTCGAATTAACCGTAATTCGATCAATTTCACCGAAACTCCGTTAAGTCAAAACCAACAGAACAGATTTGTTGATTTTACTAGCACC
Organism: Eurosta solidaginis; assembly: GCF_040869045.1. Classification (NCBI taxonomy): domain Eukaryota; kingdom Metazoa; phylum Arthropoda; class Insecta; order Diptera; family Tephritidae; genus Eurosta; species Eurosta solidaginis. The sequence continues at coordinate 260,507,724 of NC_090320.1, read as the reverse complement.
ATTTCTTTCAGTGTAGCTTAATTGCTGTCTCGGGATCTGGCAACCCTGCCACCCCTAACAACTGGAGCCTTGCTATGGTGAGCACAAGACACGAACTCAGTACGTGCTCAACCGTTTCTTCCTGCAGCTTGCACTTCATACATCTGCTGTTACTGACGAGGCCTAACTTACAAGCATGTGATGCCAGAAGGCAGTGTCCAGTTAGTATGCCCATCGTGAAGCCTTCTCTCATCAGAGATATGAGCCACTTTGTGCGTCTAATATCATAGGCTTTGCTCATGATCATAGACATTTTTCATCACCGCGCTTATGTCCACGCCTTTCCTGCTTGATAGATCATATACCACTCCTGTCTCCTTTTAATTTCTCCCAAACGGATTGGGATGTGCATCGTGGTCTCAGCTAAGTTAACAGTTATAAATCCTATATATTAAATTCTCGTTTCGCAGTGTATGTGGTTGATTTCCTTCGAAATTGCTCGAGCGATTCCTATGAGTAAGTAAGGGTATAGAGTAAGTAAGGGTGGTCCGCTCCTTTTTTCGACACAATTTTTAGTGTTTAGTTTTTTGTGAAACTGGGACTGGGGCTAGGAATAAGGGAAGTAGAAGAAAAAGTACGTAAAATAAAACAAAAAGTTCTATAGATAAGAACAACGAGGGAAGGGAAAGAAACTGCGGCGGAGATCGAGTTAGGCGAAGATAGAGAGAGAAGAAAAACGAAGGAAGGGAAAGAGGTTGAGTTTGACGAGGAAAGAGAGTTGAGGAAAGATGGAGCGAGGAAGATAAAAGGAAAGACAGAGAAAATAAGAGATGAAAAAGACGGAGAGGCTGAAAGAGACGCAGAGAGAGGGAAAGGCAAAGGAAGGTGTGAATAAAATGATAAATAAAAGGAGAACAGAGGGGGAGGGAGAGTAAGAGGTAAAATCGTCTTAACAGTAATGCATCTAGACAAAAGTTAGGGCTAGTTTTATTATAAAATTTTTTATTTCGCTCGAAAATTTTGGGAGTTTTCTACATTGTTCCAAAGAAATTAGTTATTTTTTAAATTTTATTTTTGCTCAATAACTATTATTTTCATATGTAAACTAGCAGACCCGGCAGACGTTTTTCTGCCCTAAATTTGGCCTATCTATATAAATTTTAATAAGCTTTTTCCGTCTAACTCTGGCCTACCCCTCTACACTTTTTCCTAATCTTTTTATTCACTCCTCCCTCTGTCTTTTTCGCTTCATCTCCATCTTCGTCTCATTCTATCTCTTTCTCAGCCTCCTTCTCTCTTTTCTCTTCTCTCAAGTTTTCCTCCTTCTTCTTCATCTCTTATTGCCAGTCCAATTTGATACCCATAATGTAAAAACACATTCTAGGTGGATCCGGGTCCATGTTTTGGCCTATATCTCGAGACCCTAGCCTCCCAGTGGTATGAAAATTATCCTGTTCTATAGCACTCATCAACAGCTTTTCCAGAAATCCATATTGTATAAACACATTCTAGGGGTACCCGGGTCCACGTTTTGGCCTATATCTCGAGACCCTAGTTACCCAGGGGTATGGAGATTATCCTGTACTATAGCACTCATCAACAGCTTTCATTTGATATCCATATTGTTTAAAAACACATTCTAGTGGTACCCGGGTCCACGTTTTGGGCTATATCTCGAGACCCTAGCATCCCAGTTGCATAGAAATTATCCTGTACTATAGCACTCATCAACAGCTTTCATTTGATATCCATATTGTATAAACACATTCTACGGGTACCCGGGTCCACGTTTTGATCTCAAGACCCTAGGCACGTAGCGAAAAAAGTGGTAGACGATGGCCGATTCTCAGACCTACCCAATATGCTCACAAAATTTTATGAGAATCGATTCTGCCGTTTCGGAGGAGTTAAGCCTCTAAATCCGTGACAGAAGAATTTTATATATTAGATAACAATTACTTTCAAAGCGAAATAAAAAACTCAAAAAATAATTATTGTTTTAAAATTTTATTATAAAACTAAAGAAATTAAAAATTTATCCATTCTGTCTCTGCAAAAGAGCACATACGGGCGCACGTCCTGTATGTGAAACTACCCCTTCAGTATTTAATTTTTTGTTTTTAATCAGCAACAATTATTTGCGATCCCTGTTTCTTTGTGTTTTACTGTTTGCCGTGCTTAGGTTAGGTTTTTAGGCGCAAGTGACACAAACAAGCTGCAACAAAAATCTCTTACCACCAACAAACAGTTGTCATTGTACCGCCTCAATTTGTATCGGCTACAGGGTGTTAAAGTGTAACTTTTTCTTTCGAATTCTTGGAAAACGTAAACAAACTCAACGCATTAGTTTTAAGTTGCTGCATCAAAGAAGTACGAAAAGAAGGCGAAACGACCAGCACAAATCCGAAATGTCTTAAATACTCACAGTCAGCCCAATTCACAGTCGTTTCGAATGTGTGCTGGCCGTGGAGCTGTGCATTTCGGCGCTTGCAGCAACACCTCAAGGATGAGTATGAAAATTGAGGATGAGACGATCCAAGCGATTTGCTGCGATTTCAGTGTAAATCTAATTTCACGCGACATTAACGCTTACCAATCTTAAGCAACTTTTTGTTGTAGATAATAATTTTTATGCATTTGCTTCTCTCTTGCGTTTTCAGACAACTGCAATTACACTTTTTTTCCCCCCCGCAAAATGCACGCGAAAGTGCGAATATGCCAACGCTTGTTTTGTCGCCCGCTCACTCGCACACTCATCCTGTAAAGTGTGACGCAGCGTGAGCGCGCCATTCTTTAATGGATTTTCCAGCCTTCAAATAAAAGGCAAAGCAGGGCCAACACTGAGAGTCAAGGTAAAGCGTATTAGGTTAAGGCTGTTGATGAAGTACAAGAAACCATCAAATCAATGACAACTAAACATGAAAATATTTTGGTGTACGAGTGCTGCTCACACTCTGCTCTTCATATGACTTTCGCATGTGGTGAAATGCCAATTTCTTTTAGCTCCTCTGCAGATACCCAACAGTGCAATGTGTACAAAATACTAATTATTTGCACTGGGATTAATGCGATTAACGCAGCACATTGAGCGTTTTGTATTATTTTACCTACAAACATACAAATGCAATTGAATCCTGTCCAAGATGTCAAGCTGTGACGCTTACGTCAAGTAGTGGGCTACCACATGTGGTCGATTGGCAACTTGTGTGGCATGCAACAACATACCTACATATAAATTAAAATTTATACGTACGTAAATATGAAATGTTGCACTGTGCGGCAGCAATAACAGCAACAACCTTTACTAAAATGCGCATTTACTAATCGGATTTTGCCAAAATATGCATAAATATTTAATACAAAACAAGTCATCTGCTTTCGCATTCTTTTTCTCAAATTTTCACTTGTTTTTGATCTTTCAACCCAAGTGAGGATTTTATATTTATAATCGCTCGCATATGTTTAACTTTTTTTTGTTGCAGTTTAAAATCCAAAACTTGACTTGTAAAAAAAATTTGTATAGGAAAATCCGTTTTTAGAAAATCTTAATCCATTTTTGTTTTGTAAATATTTGTGGGTTAAACCGCAACGTCTATTTTAATTATGGGAATTCACAATTTCGCTTGTTATTGTGATGACATGTAAAGTTTTAAAGTCGGTGCGTGAAAAGAGGATTAGCTGAAAACAGAGAAAATCGGCTCAAAAATCGACTTATTTTGTAATCGCGAAAGTCAACTAGTATTTGAATATTGTTTTCTGTTTCTGCTACTTCAACCTAGAATTATAATACGAATTTATGATTTATAAGAAAATAATATATGGCTGTTGTTGTTGTTGTAGCGATAAGGATACTCCACGAAGGCGTTGGGGAGTGTTATCCTTGTTGATGGTCCTTCGCCGTATGCAGATCAGGTACGTTTCGTTACCAAGCCCGACCATCTCGAGAACGATTTGTTATGCCTACATGCGACCTACTAGGCCATCCCATCAGGAGTTAGGGGTCGCTAGAACCTCGGCTGTTAATGAAACAGGATGCGCCACGGATAGGTGAGATTGACAATTGGCTATATATTGCGCTGGCAACCCCTTGAAAGGGTTGCGCTAAACCCCTTGCATCTATTTGGTGTTTTAGTCGCCTCTTACGACAGGCATACCTACCGCCGGTATATTCTAACCCCCTAACCCGCTGTTGTTATCAAATGTTTTAGTGCTAGAATGAACGCCGTGGTGATATATGTACCTCCGAAGAGTATTTAGAACGAGCTTTTCTTCCAATTTATGTTGTTGTTGTTGTAGCGCTAAATACCGAAGATTTATAGGAGTTGTTATCGATGTTGATGGTAATTTGCCGTACATAGATCCGGTACGTACATTAAAGTATTAACCCGATCATATCGGGTACGATTTAATATTACCACATTGAACCTTCTAGGCCAGGCTTACGACAGGCATATTTGCTAAGCCCACTAACCCGCGTCGTTCTCCTTTTTAATTTTTCCTACGGGACGGGATCTAAAATGTTTTTACGCCGACTCCGAATGGCATCTGCAAAGGCAGATGAGTTTTCACAGAGAAACTTTTAACGGCAGATATACACTCGGAGTGTTTGCCAATTTCACTGCCGAGGGGCGGTTCAACTTGGAATCGATGCCCATATCAAGATATCGACTGGTGAGTGTTGTATTACCCTTATTCAAGATTTTCTTTACGAAAGCACTACTACGAGATAGGCTGATATTCTACTCAGTAGTCGATGTACATATAATATAATTTACTACACCGAAAGAAATGAAGCTAGTAAAATCAATAAATCATTTGTTGCTCTTAAATTGACAGTGTTTATTCAGTAAAATTGAAGACATTATGGTACTGCTTATAAAAGCACTGCTAAAAATTCAATGTTAGTAAGTCCTTGAGAGCGCGCCTATAAGTATTCCACACACTTAGGATTGGTATGTACCTAATATTGGACAAAGGAATAGCAACCAAAAAGCAATACTAAGATAGCAATTCCAAAGCGAGCAGCGGGGCATTCTATGGCTTATGTATAAAGTCATCTGCCTTTACAGTAGTATAAAGTATTATGTTAGAGATGTCGAGTTCAAAACTCAGCTCCCGAGAAGCTAGCTGATGAAGAAGTGAAATTCAGGAATATCTCCTAGTAACCATCGTCGTTTGTAAACTTTGTAATTTTTCTCTTATATCAGTTAGACTTACGATTTCTCGACATTGATCGAGAAGAGATTTCTCGCGTAAGGGGTAATATCAATAACAAAAACAATTGTATAAAGCAATATGAAAATGCCTCGCTAATTAAATAGAGATAACGTTACAGTTAATTCAACGAAGTTTTTTTTTTGTCAAGAGCACAAACTATAATGGTAATTTCAACAGAAGAAAAACTGTTTGTTTCAAGTTATTAATATTCTGTCAAAATTACAGGTTTTCAAACAAACTAACTGATTTGTCTGTTAAAAGCGAAATCTCTATTATATTAACAGCCACTGTTATATTTTAACAATTTCCATTGGCGTTTTTAGGGTGACATTAATAACTGTAAATTAGCACATCAGAGCTAGGCGGCCACTGCGGTGCGATGGTACGCCTATCACACGGAGAATACTGCGATCAAGGCCTGCCACATCAAAATCTCATGAATTTTTTTGTTGTCGATTTGACTGTTAAAACCGTCAATTCAGAATCAGTGATTTCTGCGAAGTTGAAATGGATAAGAATTGAAGTTTGCAATGGATAAGAATTGACAAAAATATCCGTTAAATTGATCCGTAATTCGGTTAATTTTACCAATTTTTTCCTTTCATCATCATCATCACCGTTTCGTAACAAGTCACGCCAGAAATCCTTGTTTCGCGATAACCCACGTCAATTGGGGGCACCAGGTGAGGTCAAGTCTTCCTCTTCTCTCTACATCTGCTTCCAAGCTGCGGTGTCGACTGAAATATTTTTTTGGCCTGATCGTCTTCGTCCATTCGCATAAAATGAGCTAGCTAACGAAGACTTTAGGTTGTTATTCGTTGCACTATGGTCATATCTGCGCAAAGCTCATACAGCACATCATTATAGCTCCTTTCATACTCGCCGTCATCATGACGGACAGGACCATAAATCTTTTGGAGAACTTTTCTCTCGAACACCCCAAGAGCCATCTCATGATACCGTTTTTTTTTTCTTTCAGTGTAAGAAAATTATCTAGAGGCTTTAATAAATTAGAAAAAATTGTAGATACTAAAAAAAAAGAATTTTGGCTGTATTTTCACGGAATCACGCATCATAGACCTCAAATTTAGTAGCCTTTACCAATTTAATTGTTTCCTACTTCGAGTTTTCTAGTCTATGGTCTAGTGAATTCTAAGAATGCAGTTTTGTGTGCTTTATACGCGCCTTCGGCATTACGGACACGACCAAAAATCCAATATCCATCTCATCTCCTCTCCGTCCATGTTATCGTTTTTTTTTCTTTCAGTGTAAGAAAATCACCCAGAGACTTTAAGGACATTAGAAAGAGTTGTAGAAAAAAAAGAAAAGAAGTTTTCGTTGCATTTTCAAGAAAATTTTGTTCTGGGACTTTCGCAACATAGGCCCCGAACTTGTAGCTTTTTTCCCAATTTTTTTCTTTCCTATTTCGTCCTTTTCGTATTCTAACTGGTCCATGGTGTAGTAAATTCTAAGTATGCAGTTTTTTTGTGCTTGATAATGTCTCGAAGCAAGTATATTTTCAATGTCATGTGTATTTATTAAAAAAAATGTTAATTATAAAAATTTATCGTTTCGAAATTTATGGTAACAGCCTTTCACAGTGGCAATAGTTAAGTCGAAGACCCACCCTCTTAATGAACATTTAGGTCTTGTATACAATTGAATAGATTAAAGTAATTTAATTTACATAGTAAAGATTCTTTTTGTAATAACTAATTATATATAATAAATAATATGCTCTAATGATACCCAATTTGGGCTACCTAATTGGTGTACTTGGACGCTCTAACTCTTACTCTGCACTTGTATGCTTTGTCTAGCATACACCTGTAATATCCGTATATTATATTTTATGTGGACCCTAAATATTAATTAAAAATCAAAACCCAAAAAAATTAAAAACAAAGCTATAAGAAACCCTTCTGTGCAGCCACTTAAGTTTAATTTGTAAAAATAGCCACTAAATTGCTTGGGTGCTGCTGTCATAAAATCAAAAGAAATTATAATAAACAAGTAAGGACGGGACTGTCTTCGGCTGTGCTGGGGCTGAACAATAATCTTATCCCATTCGTAATCTCCGAATAATCGGATGTATAAAATAAGAAATATGTATATAGTGATAAGATCTACATACCTAAACGATTTCTAAGATAAATATAAAATAAAAAACAGGTAGGTACCTTGTGTGAGGATGCAAAGTTTCAGGTTTTTTGTGGTCTGTGTGTAAAAACTATGACTAAGAATCACGTATTTCAACAATATATGACGTAAGCGTAACCATTTGATGAAATTTTATGAATTTTGAAGCTTCTAGCCGTAAAAAAAGGGGCACAAAAATAGAGTTTATATGTGGTATATAATATATGTACCACCGATCTCAATGATTTTTTCAGACATCAATATATGCTATACACGTAAGCATTTGGTGAAAATTGAAGCTTCTAACTGTTAAAATGGGGCCGAAATCGCAAAACAAAAATATATATACTATATATATATACTATATATACCATCATATATATATTATATATATCACCGATCTCTATGATTTTTTGACACAACAATATATACTATATACGTAAGCAATCGGTGAAATTTGAAGTTTCTAGCTGTTAAAATGGGGCAGAAATTTCGTAAAGTTTCTTATCTGAAAAATCGGTTGTATGAGATATATACTATATATACCACCGATCTCATTGATTTTTTCAGACATCAATATATGCTATACACGTAAGCATTTGGTAAAATTTGAAGCTTCTAGCTATTAAAATGGGGCCGAAATCGCAAAAAAAAATATATATATACTATATATATACTATATATACCATCATATATATATTATATATACCACCGATCTCTATGATTTTTTGACACAACAATATATACTATATACGTAAGCAATCGGTGAAATTTGAAGCTTCTAGCTGTTAAAATGGGGTCGAAATTGCGAAAAGTTTCTTATCTGAACAATCGGTTGTATGAGATATATACTATATATACAACCGATCTCTATGACAACAATATATGCCATATACGTAAGCATTCGGTGAAATTTGAAGCTTCTAGCTGTTAAAATGGGGCTAAAATTGCGAATATATATACTATATATATATATATACTATATATACCACCATATATATACTATATATACCACCGATCTGTATGATTTTTCCAGACAACAATATATGCTATATACGTGAGCATTTGTTGAAATTTGAAGCCTCTAGCTCTTAAAATAGGGCAGAAATTACGAAAAGTTTCTTATCTGAACAATCGGTTGTGGGGGATATATACTATATATAGGACCGATCTCATCAATTTTTTCAGGCAACAATATGTGCAATATACGAAATTATATGGTGAAGTTTGAAGCTTCAGTCTGTTAAATTGAGTAAGATATTACAAAAATCCTCTTTTTCTGAAAAATCGGTTGTATGGAGGATATATGCTATAGTGGTCCGATCCGGCCGGTTCCGACAAACGTCTAATCGGACATCCAAATGCACCCGCTCACCAAATTTTATCAAGATATCTCAAAAATTGTGGGACTAGTTTGCATACAAACAGACAGACGGACAGACGGACAGACGGACATGGCTAAATCAACTCAGCTCTTCATCCTGATTATTTCGGTATATTTAATGGTGGGTCTATCTATTTTCCTTTAAGGACTTACAATTTTCGGTTTCGTGACGAAATTAATATACCATTTCATTTTCATGAAAGGTATAAAAATATATATAAAGTAGTCAAATAACCCAAGTAGAGGGAGTAACCATAAACAATAAAAATTTTAAAGAAATGAAATGAAAAGAAGCATAAAATTATATGAGCATACTTGTATAAGTGGATGGGCATTGTAAATGAGTGCTCCACATATCTACACATATGTACATATGTTTGTATGTTAGTAAATATGTTACATAAAAGAATGGCTTATGAATATGTAACTATAAAAACAAGAAGTGGACTTTAATAGGAGGGCGCCCGTTCGGTAATAAGTTGCATGATTAACGGCGACAAAATGCCAATGTGACGCCACATTGTGTACACAAAATAATGAATGGCATGGTTGGAGGCACTTAAGCTGTGACCATCACACCAACACATGCATACATACATATGTACAAATAAAAAGTTTCAATACATGCGAATGAAGGAGTCTTTCACGGTTGCCACTTTTGGTCCATTTGGACCAAACCACATATAATTTTCAATTTACTTCTATAGAACTCTTACCAAAAAAATTGCAAAGCCAATAAAATACAGCAGAACACCTCGGAGATAATTTAGTTGAGGCATTAAAAAGAAAAGTACTGGATCTTAGGGCAAACACATACGGACATATCAGAGTTTTGTTGAAGTGGCTAGATATATCGATCTGTTATCAAACACTTTTCTTTTTTTTCACTTGTCGTACTAAAAAAAAATTTTCCAACGCCCGTGTGCCGCTAAGAAACTTGGCAGGGTTTGCCACTGATGTAGCTATAACAATGGCCGTCGAGTTAAATAAACACCCTTCAAAAATTTTTACAAACAAATTCTATGTAAAAATTGCACGTCGATATTTAAATCATTCTCACACAGCTTCCAGTAGCTTAGTGAGTTCAAAGAATTTCAGGACTATTGAGAATTAAGTGGCCTAAAATATTTTAACTGGATGTGGGGCAGAAATACTTCTCGAGAGTGATAACTTTATGAATGTACAACTAATTGCGATTAAAACCGATTCATTTTTAACACGCTTTTATTAGCTTGGCCTGTATCTATGTAACGGAAATTTTGAGCTTAATTTTCACCGGTTTCTAGAAGTCTGATTAATTTGAAACTTTGCACACATATCAAGGACAGATGACAATGCATTAATGTGATGGTGTGGTGACATAAGGTCAAAGGCTATAAGGTCAATTGGCCTTATTACCACTTTGAATGGCCATAATTTTGATTGAAACTTTGCATACGTATCAAGGCTCGTTGGCAATGCATTAATGTGATGGTGTGGTGACATAAGGTCAACGGCCATATGGTCAATTGGCCCTATTACCACTTTGAATGGCCATAAGTTTGAGTGAAACTTTGCACACGTATCAAGGCTCGATGACAATGCATTAATGTGATGGTGTGGTGACATAAGGTCAACGGCCGTAAGGTCAATTGGCCTTATAACCACTTTGAATGGCCATAAGTTTGATTGAAACTTTGCATACGTATCAAGGCTCGATAACTATGCAATAATGTAATGGTGGGGTGACATAAAGTTAACGGACATAAGGTCAGTTGAACTAATGACCACCCCATATGGCCATAGATTTGAAACCTTGCACATAATGCGAAAAACGCATTACTTTATTAATGATAGAAGTGGATGCATGGCACATCTACGAAAGAGCATACTGGAGGCCTTTTAATACGCTTTTATTAGCTTGGCCTGTATCTATCTATGTATCTATGTACACATGTATGTATGTAACGAAATCTGGAGTAGAGCCGAGAGCCCCGGTAATGCAGAGCTCCGAACTCCGTTGCACCTTTGGAAGCATTTTAAGATAGGTACTTTTAGCTAGTGCAGGCCACCAGACCAAGGCATCATAAAGAAGAATCGGGGGCACAGTAGGTCAACTTAGGGGAGAATCCCCAGTAGGTGCCAATTGCCCTCTTGCAGGTGAACAGCTCTGCTGCTGCCTTCTTGGATCGCTCCACTATATGGCCACTCCATAATAGCTTCCTATCCAGAATGACTCCCAAATACTTGACTTGATCGCTAAATGCTAAGAACGTACCGCCAATTCTTGGCGGTGTAAGATTTCGTACTTTGTACTTCCTCGTGAAGAGGACAAGCTCAGTTTTATCCGGGTTGACTTCCAAACTTCTGGCTGTGGCCCAGTGCGAAATTTTGGATAGTGCCCCTTCCATTAGGTTTCAAAGGGTGTGCGGAAATTTCCCCCGCATGCTGACGCAGATGTCATCTGCATACGCAATCACTTGGTGACCTTCTGCCTCCATGAGGCGTAGTAGTTGGTTGACGGTAACCACCCAAAGTAGCGGAGAGAGGACGCCGGTCTGCGGATCACGCATCCACCTAGTTCAGTTTTAATCTGCCTACGCGTAAGCAGATTGTATATAAACTCCACCAGGCATGCAACAATCCCCAGATCGGCCAGCGCCGAGCTGATGGCCTCAGGGAGAACGTAGTTGAAGGCACCCGCTATATCTAGAAATGTCACCAGAGTGTATTCCTTGAGGTCAAGTGAATTTTCGATAACGGATACCAGTGAGTGCAAGGCCGTGTCAGTTGACCTACCCTTAGTATAGGCATATTGAGCTTGCGAAAGAAGCGATGGCTCAATCCTCCTCCTGATGTAGTCCTCTAGGATTCTTTCGAGTGCTTTTAGCAGAATAGAAGATAAGCGTATAGGCCTATAATCAGTTGGTTTAGAGTGGGAGTAGCTTCAGGATGTCAGCTGGGTCCGTTGGCGTCACTGGAACCCAGGTTCTAGACCTTGGTCGTGAGGGGATATCACGCGCCTCCACTACCTTGAGGCGCGCGTCCAGATATACCACCCCTATCAGCGCGACGGCAGCCCTATTGAGGTTTACCGACCTGGCGTCGTCACAGGCAATTAGCTTGACATTGCCCTGGAAGCACCCTGCAGCGGTGTAAGATGGCGGACCAGGTTATTTTTCTGAACCTTAACGACCACCGTGGCGAGCGCGGCCTCGATCCACTTCCACTGCTTTTTCGGGATCCTGCCATCTTCGCTGCTCTCGTCTATAATGCCAAAGATCTGCCGACCCTTGGCAATTTCGGCGAAAGACCGCGTCCAGCCTCCCTGCGCCTTGGCCCTTTTCGGTGCCGTGGGGTTGGATTCATCCATGGACCGCTGGCGTTTCGAGGTTTCATCACTCTCGAATAAAACTTTTGATATTACTGGAAATAAAAAATAAAAAATAATTTTTCGAACCGTTTCTTACTAAAACCTAACTGCGCTATACAGTTTTTTTTTTTTCATTTAAGAGCTTTGTCAACAAAACTATATTCAAAACGTTTGGTTGGTAAAATACATAGATTTATCCTAGAAATGTGAAAATCTAATATATTAAAGTATACTTTATTTTTGTTTGTGCAGTTTGGATTAAAGCAAAGTCTTCGTTTCGTTATTTTTAGTAAAATTTTGTATAGGAAACCATGGAATCATCCTAAAATTTTATATTTTACAACGAATTCGTCACTCTTGTGAATTGCGGAACTGATTGTGTCTCAATAAAATAAAACACAAAATTTGGTCCTTTTTCTTGAGATTTGGTCCTTTTTTCGATGAATTTTGGTCCTTTTTTCGATGAATTTTGGTCCCAAATGAAAACATGGTGTGGCAACTGTGGAGTCTTTAAGCATCACTATATTACCTAGTTAGCGCGGGTGCTGCGTGCCGACAATTGTGTGTGTGCATGTATGTATGTGTTTAAGCTCAGACCTTGATCAGCAGCCCAAAGCATTGAAAAGAAGCAGAAAAGTCAAAGTCAATTTTATTTTGTGGATATTAATATTAAAATACATAACAATAAACGAAATAGCGCCAGAGGTCATATTTGTTTTGAAAAAGGTTTCTTCGCTTGTACAGCCCTGGGGCATGCCGGACACACACATACACACACACACACACACACACTAAAACGCACAACAATAAAAGCGTAAAAATCAAACGTCCCAACATATTCAAATCACAATTTTAATGCTTGGGCTATTGTGTTGACACTGGCGTCTGTTGCTGGCGCTCGACTGTGACATGAATTTGGAGCTGGTGGTTTGTGGTGTTTCTGCTGGTGTTTTCGTGCATAATGTGGGAGCGTTGTGATTTTCGTGCTTTAGATTCTTTTATTTACTCATAATTTTATTATAAGTAAGTTTTTTTTTTGTTTTTGGGTATGTTTTTTTTGTTTTTTGTCAGGTATTATATGCGCCATTTTCATTTGCTGGTTTCTTTTGTGGCTGCTGATTTTTTTTTTTCAGAAAGTACTCCCCGCTGTGGTCTAAAAACATAGTCACTTTTTTCGATTCAATATGTATCAGGGAGGAAAAAAAATGCGGCGCAATGATAGATATGTATGTATGTATGTTTGTTGTGGGTAGCGTGGCAGCAACAGCAGCAACTATTTAAGCGCAATGTTAGCGGCTACAACAGCTAGAGGCAGTCAACGCGATTTACGCCCAGCTGTGCGAAGCTTATAAATTCGTTGAAGTCACATTGGACGCGCTCCTTCAGCACCAAGTGTCACTGTCTTGCACCTTTGGGTATATTGTGTGAATTTTATTTTGTACCACTTTGGCTTCTTACAGTGGTAAAAATGAGTTAAAAAGCTGAAAGATATATCCTTAAACTAAAACTTCATAAACTTTACAAAAATATAGGGAAGCACTGATAACTGCGCTGAGGGAATGGCGATTGATTGGTATGCCGTTTGCTTTAAGTGTGCGGCATGGCGTAGTCCATGCAAGTCAAAGCATGTTGTGATATTTTCCGGAAACGAAAGGGGAGAAAGTGGTGTTTTTGTGGGCCATAGCCATAATGCGTCGAAAAAAAGTTTTGCAAAAGTCCGCCCCTTTTTTGGAAGTTATGTTGAGTGGGTCCCGGAAAATTGGTAGCCCTTTAAAGTATGATTTTCTTTCTACCAAACTACTACACTAGGAATTGTTTTCTGATTTTGTTGTAGTTCATCATATCCTCTCTTTCAATATCTTCATGATAGTTTGTGAAATATATAAGTATAATCAGTCCAGCTTACTTAATGTTCCCAAAAATTTGGGTTTGTACGAAGACTTAACATTTTTCGATAAAATTTTCTCAATTTTCTTGAAATTCTTCTTTTGTAATTATTGCGGTTTGGTTTGAAACTCCTCAAATATTCTACAAATGTTCTACAATAAAAATTTGGGCTTGGGTCATATTACAGCTAATGTTCTAACATACTTCTAAAATCTCAATAGTTCGCCAACTTTAGAATAGGGAGTTCTCTACAATATTTACCCAATGGTTGGAGAATAATTGAAATTTTTCAACAGTGATATTAAATAGCTATAGATTTCTCAAAGGTTGGAAAGTAATTTAATAATGACGTTGGCGGCCGCCGTGGTGTGATGGTAGCGTGCTCCGCCTACCACACCGAGGATCCTGGGTTCACGCCCCGGGCTAAGCAACATCAAAAATTTTAGAAAGTAGATTTTTCAATTAGAAGAAAATTTTTCTAAGTGGGGTTGCCCCTCGCCAATGTATGGCAAGTACTCCGAGTGTATTTCTGCCATGAAAAGCTCTCAGTGAAAACTCATCTGCCTTGCAGATGCCGTACGGAATCGCCATAAAAGAAGTAGGTCTCGTCCCGCCAATTTGTAGGATAAATTAAATGGAGCATGACGTAAATTGGAAGAGAAGCTCGGCCTAAAATCTCTTCGGAAGTTATCGCGCCTTACATTTATTTATTTTATTTTTAATGACGTTGGATAACAATTTTTTCGTCAAAGGTTGGAGAAAAACTTTTTCCATGCTTTTTGAGAATAAAAAGCCAGTTTTATGATCATTACTGAAATGTTTTCTAAAATTTCATAACTCTTGCTCACTCAATTAGTTTCATGTGTGGTATATACATACTTAAGTTTTCCGATACTATCAGTTACAGAATATACACAATTATGTGCACCGAAACTTTCTCGAGATATCTCAGAACTTGTAAAACTAATTTGCATTGCTTTTTCATTTACATAAGACAGTGTCGAAAAAAGTTGCAAAGCACCGCGCCTGAATTTGAAACTTATGTTGCGAAAGTCTTGCAACATAAGTTTTTTCCGTCTTCTAAATTAGAGATGATCAAACCATTACACGCATGTGAGCGCTTTATTGAGCTTTCTTATATAAAGCCTCATACAGACAATACAAAAAGCTGTTTGATGAAATATATCACAATATTTT
Organism: Eurosta solidaginis; assembly: GCF_040869045.1. Taxonomy (NCBI): domain Eukaryota; kingdom Metazoa; phylum Arthropoda; class Insecta; order Diptera; family Tephritidae; genus Eurosta; species Eurosta solidaginis. The sequence goes on along the minus strand of NC_090320.1, from coordinate 260,492,569 downwards.
GCGCATGCTTTTTGTTTTGCTTATCACAAGCTATGATAAGTATATTGGGAGAAATTTGATATTGAATTTATATTTGAGCACTAAAATAGGGAAACAATAACAGTTAGCTGAAATTGGAGCTTGTAACGTAGTTTGCGATTACTCTACAGTTGTATATTTGTGTGTGTTCTTTTTAAGCTATTGCATAGATTTTATCGCGGGCTTGGCGACTAAATCAAAAAAAAAACCGTAACGGATATTTGTCAAAAAAGATCCGAAAAGGCTCGAAAAGGTTCGAAAAGCTTCGTAAAGGTTCGGTGTTAGCAACAGGCCAAATACATAAAATTGGACCTCTATCATTTACACGGTTACCAAATTGAGAATGTGTTAGTAAACACGAATGCGTAGCGAGCACAAAAGCAAAATCAATTATTTATTTAGTTTGATTTCAATGCTTGAACGGTGAACGCGTGTCACACGCACTCTTTGGTACTCTGTTTTAAGCGCGCGTGCAACACTTCCTTACCGTACGAGCATCAAAATCAAACTAAAAGAGCTGTCGTTGATTTTCACGAAGTAGCCATTGTGCTATCGCTTATCGTATACATATATGGTCGCTTACAATCCAACCTAATAAAACCGCACTGCGTTTTTTTAGCGCACGCAAACAACCGGCCTTTTTTGCCCTAACCCAAATAAGCATGCATTGCGGCAATGTAAAGCATGTGTGCAAACGTCAAATCTAAATGTCATGCAGAACAAAAATTGGAAATCGAGTTAGGTTTTCACGCAGCAAATTCAATTTGAGTTGCTCTCATACAAGTTGTATGTGCATGAGACATTTTTGACAGAAAATGACTTGCGTGCGTTTATATTAGGTGGGCTTGTTAGCAGGTGCTAAGCTCACGCCCACCCCGGATCATAAAATTAAAGTTAAAGTTTAAGTGAATGTTAAAGTTAAAGCGAAAGTTAAAGTTAAAAATAAAGTTAAAGTTAAAGTGAAAGTTAAAGTTAAAGTTTAGGTTAAAGTTAAAGTTAAAGTTAAAGTTAAGGTTAAAGTTGAAGTTAAAGTTAAAGTTAAAGTTAAAATTAAAGTTAAAGTTAAAGTGAATGTTAAAGTTGAAGTTAAAGTTAAAGTTAAGGTAAAGTTAAAGTTAAAGTTGAAGTTAAAGTTAAAGTTAAAATTAAAGTTAAAGTTAAAGATAAAGTTAAAGTTGAAGTTAAAGTTAAAGTGAAAGTTAAATATTAACTTCTCATTTATTCAATAAAAGTAAAAAATTTGTTTTCTTATCGGTCACCACGCTTAAAAAGGTTAACTTGAATGAATATCAAAGAAAACAAAATGTTGCATAAATATTATAATTGCGTAAGTTGATAATATGCAATAGCTTTACCGCGGCAGTCCCCGAGTGCCACACGTCCTTTTTGTTTCTGCTTTATTCATTTAGTCTGAAACGGTAAGCGGTTTCATTGCAAATTTGATTGTGTTTCTCTACAGATAAAATCGTTATGTTAAAACCCAAAACTTTTTGCTTCAAAGATTTATAAAGTTTTTCGGGTGTAGCTTTAACCACATTTGCTTTTTTCAAATTTATATAAACATGTGCTTGAAAATGTACTAAAAACAGCCGAAATAGTTCAGTTCTGTCCTGTCCTACATTAAGATTTCATGTTGCGACCGATACAGTCCAATGTACATGCAAGGTAGAAAACGTGACCCCGAAAATATATATTTTATTTTGCCACTGATCTTTCCTTTTCTAAACCACTGTGCGACACATTTTTGTTTTTAAAATTTCATACCTTTTACTTCTTATACTGGCGCTCAACTGCTAAAATCTTAAAATCCACACACATTTCGCTTTGTGGCATATGGATTTTTTTTTTACGCCAAATGCGTTTATTTCCATAATTTTATTATATGACATGTCTTATACCTTTATAAGTGGATATTTTTATATTAGTATTTCATTTCATATCATATCATTTTTAAAAACAATGCCATCGAATGCCGCATCGAGTGGATATCCAACAGCGTGGCGACTAAATAAAATCAACTAAAGACAAAGAATGTCTGACTACTGCTGGCTCGATTGCAATTTATGAGCGAAAGAAGCGCTGTGAGACTGTGGAGCGCGGTGTTGATGCTATTTCTGGTAGCAGCGGCAGTGGCAATGGCGGTGACTGCTGCTGTTGGTTAGGGTTACCGTTAATATTAATATTACTGCCACCACATCACAGACAGCATTTACCCAATATAAGCTTAACTTAAACTTCAATAAAGGCGATGTGTGGTAGAGGGGGGGGGGGGGGCGGGGGGGGAGTTAGCATCATTTAGTTGCGCATATATACAGCGTTGAAAACGAATCTCTCTACACCGTCGACAATAGTGGAATGGAATGGAATGCAGGAGCCACAACAACTCTTTTATGTTGAAGGACATTTAAAAAATTAAATTTAACGCCCTCACGTCTAAAAATGAAAAATATATTTCCACATACATAACCATGTTTGTTGTATATATTGTTGTATGTGTGCACTTGTGCATAAACAAATGCACAAAATCTGCATACACTCTTAAGCTAAGCAACTTTTTATGCATAAATGCAGACAATTAATAATTATATGGTAGTTCCATTAAACGGTTAAAACAAAAATGTTATAAACTTAACGAATCAGCGCTTTTAAGTGTGGTTTTATGCACAGCAGGTGTGAACTCATGTGACTTTCAAAAAAACAAAAAAAAAAAAAACAAAATAAAAAGCGGCAGGTCAGCATGGAAGCTTTACATTCTCATTAAATTGAAATATTTATGTACAAGTGTAGATTTTCATCTTAGTGCTTATATTATGTAGATGTTATTTCTTTTCAATTTTGTGTTCTTTCTTATAGTAAAACAAGTAAGGGTGTCTTATTTCGGATGTAACCGAACATTATATACTCAGCGTGTGCTTCAATTCTACAGTTAATTTCAGATAATTTACTTTTCTACATAACACGTGGCACCGCCCATTTAAAAAAACAAATGGCTCCTAATTAGCCCTTACAATAAACCTTGGTAAGTGAAATATCATTGATACAAAACTATTTTTCGCTAAAATATAGCTTATTATTCGGCGGTGTGATGGTAGCGTGCTCCGCCTATCACACCGTATGCCTTGGGTTCAACTCCCGGGCAAAGCAACATCAAAATTTTAGAAATAAGGTTTTTCAATTAGAAGAAAATTTTTCTAAGCGAGGTCGCCCCTCGGCAGTGCCTGGCAAGCGCTCCGAGTGTATTTCTGCCATGAAAAGCTCTCAGTGAAAGCTCATCTGCCTTGCAGATGCCGTTCGGAGTCGGCATAAAACATGTAGGTCCCGTCCGGCCAATTTGTAGGGAAAATCAAGAGGAGCACGACGCAAATTGGAAGAGAAGCTCGGCCTTAGACCTCTTCGGAGGTTATCGCGCCTTACATTTATTTTGTATAGCTTATTATTCTAGTTTACGATCCTTTTAAACTTATTTTATATAAAAGTGGCCGTGGTCTTTAATCGATACCGCCCATTTTTGTTAGAAATATTTCCTGCTGTAAGGAAAATGTGTGTACCTAATTTTAATACGATATGTTAATTTCAGTTATGGCTCCCGAAACATAGCAAATTGCTTAGCCTGGCGGTGCCATGCCCGTTTTCAAAAATTTAAGTTTTTTCTATTTCTTGTTATAGTTCCATTTGGTAAAATAAATATAATTGATAAAAATCTCTTTTTTGCAAAGATAAAGCTTATTTTAATCGTCCGGATGGGCGGACGGACAGACGAACATGGCTTAATCAAATTATATGGATTTTGATATATGGAAGTCTATATCCATCTCGATTCCTTGTACCTGTACAACCAAACGTTATGTTATCTAAGCTTATATAATTTGTGTGCAAAGCACGCTGAGTGTAAAAATGATTCAATGATTTACTTAGTATGTATGTATATACATATGTATGCACATGTTGTATACAAGAAAATTAGTCACTTATGTACTATATAATGCTAGATTTAGATATTATATATTTGATTACTTTTGGTATGTTAAATACTTTTGTGCTACTGAAATAAATATTTGCTGACTGTTGACAAAATTTTGGTGTCAAAATCATTGAATATTTAATTGACGTATGTTTAATAGATTAATTTTACAGTGATAGTTCTACTCACTGTTTTTACTTTTTGCCTTAAGGGAATCCTTGTGTAATCATAGCTGGGGAATAATGATTAGTAATCCTAATGATTTGTAATCGGATTAGAAACTTTTATTTTGCAGAATAATTGATTAATTAGGATTAGTTGGCTATACTTATCGATTAGTTATTGATTACATTTGAAATAATCAAAAATCAAATCGCGATTAGTGACGATTAGCATATCTATTCAAAACTAATCAAAAAAAAATTCGATTAGATTTCTCGATTAGTTTTGATTAGAATTGATTAGATCATTTGCTGGAATAGTCAATACCCTAAAACGGAATTAATTGTCTGAATTTTCTTTTGAAAAGTTGGTAGTAATGAAGTCGAATATAAACTTTTTGTGATACATATGTAATATAAATCAGCATACATTTAAAGCGCGGAGAATCTCATTTTTTTTTTCAGAACGTGCCTTTATTTTTTATACTACAACTAGTATGAGAAAAAGTGGAGATAGACCCACCAATAAATGTACCGAAATGACCAGGCATATGAGCCGAAGACAACCCCGTCCTTACTTGTTAATAAGATATATGTTTACAGTGAAATTTTGAATAAAAGTTCTTTTAAGTTTGTTACTTTATGAATTAAATGAAAAAAAACAACAAAAATATTTCAAAATAGTGGATCTAATCAAATTTAATCAAATCTAATCGAGAAATCCAATCGAATTCTTTTTTGATTAGTTTTGATTAGATATGCTAATCGTCGCTAATCGCCATTAACTTTTTGATTAGTTATAATCTAATCAATTAGTAATCTAAAATATTAAAGAATCAAAAAAAAATTATTAATGATTAGATTATTCTATTTTTCTAATCGTAATGATTTCTAATTCTAATCGAAGTTCCCCAGTTCTGGTGTAATCTACCACCTTATACCAATCAACTAAAACTTGTTAATCGTCCTACGCTTGCAAATCGCAGAGAGATACTTGGAGTAATTTTTATGATCAAATTAGTGAACGGCTTGGTTTCTAGTTCTTTTAAACTAAGCGAAGTTAACTTTTATGTTCCTTCTCGACCAACTAGACATTTTAGTGCCCTTCTCCTGAAACAATGTAGAACCAATTTTGAACTAAATGAGCCCTTCGGTAGTCTGTGTTAATATTATACAGTCACTCAAGCATAATTGATAGTTCGGAATCACTTTTTGGCATTAAATAATCTATTCTTTCCTCTCTTAATAATTAGCAATTCACTTATCCTACTCAACTGATTATTATTCCTTTCTAAGTATTTATATGTCATTAGTACTTAACCTACATAATTAGTGTTTTACTTAGCTGATGAGTTTAAGCAGTTTTAGATCTCGATGCTTAACAAATCCCTGCTTTTCAACGGCTCGGCAAACAAAGTTTACAAATCAGTGCGGATGCGTCCCTCATGTAGGTTTTGTTTGATTGATTTATTAATTTAGTAATAATAGGATTACTAGTAATTACATTGATATTATTTACAAAATTGGATATGCTATTTTCTTACAAAATCTATACATTTTCTCTTGAATGATTTAATATTTTGATCTTGTTTGATATCTTCACTTAATGTATTGAATATTTTAAACCCCTTATAAAATATATTATTTTGCGATGATGTTTTGCTATACTTCTATAATCTTATGTCTTTAACGTTTCTCAGCACATATGGTTGCAATTCTCCAACATAGAGGACCTTCTCTGCTATGTAGTCTGGCATTTTTCCGATAGTAGTCTGGTATACAAACATAATTGTATTCAGCTCTAGTCTCTGCCGCACATTCAACCATTTCAGTGTATCAAGCATCAGCTGTACGGATGTATATCTACGACATTTTAAGATTATTCGCATAGCTCTATTCTGTAGCTTTAGCATTCTATTAATTTGCGAGTTATTACAACACGAATGCAGTATAGTTGAACAATACTCAAAATGTGGTTTAAGTATTGTGTTATAAATTTTTATTGTATTTAGCACAGATAAGTTCTTTCTAATTCTTCTCAGGAAACCAAGTTTTTTTCCTATTTTTTTGCACGCGTTTTCCATGTGAGGAGAAAACACCGAGGTAGTTAATGTTATCTACTTTCTCAATCATTTGCCCGTTTATTTCGATACTCTCTTCACTGCTCATATTAATTTCCATTAGTTTCGTTTTTTGCTCATTTAATTAAGTTTATTCATTTTTAGCCATGTACTTATTTCGGTAATGTCTTGTGCTAATTTATTTTTACATTTTCTCGGAGTTTCACCTACGCTGTATATTAATGTGTCATCGGCATATAACATGACTCCGCTGCATTTTACCACATTGCCTATATCGTTTATATATATTGTGAATAATAATGCACCAAGAATTGAGCCTTGCAGGACTCCTGTGTTCACATTTAGGTAGTCGGATTCATACCCTTTCACTACTGTGCGCTGCGTTCAATTTGTTAGGTAGGACCTAAACCAGTTTAGTTCACTATTTTGAACTCCGTACATATATAACTTTTTCAATAGTATATCTCTGTCTATTGTTTCAAAAGCTCTCTTAAAGTCTAGAAAAAGGGCCATACTTTTTTTATTTTCATATCGTTTCCACTCACTTACTACATGGTTTACAGCTGTTTCACACGAGTATTTCTTTCTGAACCCCGATTGGTATTTCATAAACAATTTATTGGATTCAAAATAGGTTTCTAACTGTATTTTGACAGTTTTTTCAAGAACTTTCTCTAACGACTTTAATGAGTTTATGGGTCCGAACTTATCACAGTTTACTGCCTTATTAATTTTTTCAAGTGGACTAATCATAGTTTCTTTCCATATATCAGGAAACACTCCTTGCATGAGGGACTCATTTACTATTTTCAATAGGGAATCACCAACTTTATTCCAGTTGTCTAATATCATTTTGGGTTTAACTCTTACATAATCTCTATTATTTTTTAAGGATTTGCTTATATTTTTCAATTCTTCTAAACTTATTTTCCTAAATTTGAATATGGCCGGAGCTTTTGTGGTTTTATCTACATATTGCACATGGTCAATCGAATCTCTTATGTTCTGTACACTTTCAACAAATAATTTATTGAACTCATTAGACAAGGTCGTTTCATCACATTAGTTTTTATCGTTAAATATCACATAGTCAATTTGCTTTTTGTTCTGTTTTAATACTAATTTTTTGATATCATTCCACATTAGTTTTTGATCTTTCGCTTCTACAATTCTTTTGTTTACGTAGTTCTTTTTTGCTTTAATAACTTCCTTATTGTAATTGTTTCTTGCACTTTTGTAATTTATCCAGCTCTGGATTGTACCTGTTCTTTTAGTTTCTTGATACAGATCATAGTTCATCTTCCTTAGACTCCGGAGATGGTTGTTGTACCAATCATTTATTTTTTTCCCGCATGGAATAACTTTCTTCTTCATAAACATCTTTATTGTATTTTCGAAGCTTTTGTCGAATAATTTAGCACCACTGTGCACATCATCACTTGACAAGGTTAGGTTTTGCCTGCCTAACTCGTAAGCAAATTTGTCTTTGTCATATTTAAAATATATTATTTCTTAAAATTTTGTGCTACGCTCAGTTTTCTTAAAGTTTATATTGAACTCAATGAGCTCGTGATCTGATATTTTTAGGTGACTATTTACCCTCATGTCTATTGCTTGAATGTTACCAATTATATAGTCTATTAGAGTATTCGAGTAACTGGTTACGCGGGTATGTTCTTTCACATGTTGCTTTAGACCATTGTCATTCAAAAAACTTTCTATATTTCTTTTATACGTTCCTCGCTTATTCCAGTCAATGTTAAAATCTCCTGCTATCATTATATTGCCTGATCACTCCATTATTTCTTCAATTTTTTCATGAAAAATTTCACAGAATTCCTTTTCGGCGCTCCTGGGTGATCTATACACAGCCACAATAATCAAGTCAATATTTCCACGCTTGCATCTACATGCTAACAGCCACATCTTTGATTGGATCGGGTGTTATAGTACCCTTGTAACTTTCCAATTGCTTTTATAATATAATGTCACTCCTCCGGTATGCATGGAGTTAGATACACAACTTTCGCTTTTGTACCTCGGTAAATTTATTTCGTTTTCTTCGACACAAGACGTCATATGTGTTTCAGTTAGAATAAGAAAATCCATTTCACTGCTGCCAATTAGAATTTCTATATGCTCGAGTTTGTTCATAAGCCCTTGTATGTTTGTGCAAATTCCACTAACATTTGCTAATTGCTAATAACCTATTCTTTTCTTTTTTGCATCGAGCTTATTCAAATAAACTGGACACAACTTACTGGTAGTTACATGACTTTCGTCGAGTCCAAGCTTCAGCTTCTCATTTGCCCTTACACAGTTGATACATTTATTAACTTTTTCTTTTATGTAGGTTGGCGAGCTTTGGAGAGTAAAAACGTTGGGTATTGTTATTATTAAACTTAATACCTATACTTAAACTATTTGAGATAAATTTTTCCCTATTTTTTATTTACAAACATATTTAGGAGGTAATAGAAAAGGAACTTTTTCCGCAAAACTTCGTAATATGAAAATAATATCAGAAATTGAAATGTTTGAATGTACAAATAAATATTTGCTATTTTACTCAATCAAGTGAGAACTGATTGACTCGAAGAGTTGTTGGTCATATAGAGCAAGGTGTAAGAAATTTTGAAATAAGTGAGCCGGTCACCCTCTCTTGAGTACGATTTTCTCTAAATCTTTAAAACACCAATGGAATTTGGTGTATGCGTTTTTCAATCTTTATAACTCTCGCTCTATTTAACCGATACCTATATAGCATGGTCATAGAGTTTTAGAGCTAGGAATAAGTGTCTAATGCCTTTGGAAATAGTTTTTAAATCACTAAAATCTTGAATTTATGCTAGATAACTAACATTTGTTTTATTGATATCACAAATCGAGGTCTAAACATGTCGAATACGTCACTTTTAATGGGAATAGTCTTTTTAAACTGCTACACCTGAGAGTCGATTACCACTGATATTTGGTATTTGGGTCTTGAAAATAATAGTCTAGGCAAATTTTGGAAAAGGATCAGTGCCTGTTGATAACCTGCGTCAAGAACCAAAGCACCAAAGCTGTATTAGCGTTTATTCGAAACAACAAAAAACGTGAAAGTCTATGATTGAGCAGCTTCCAGACCTGCTAAAAATTTGTGTCATAATAAGCAAGAAAAGCAAAATGCGAACAAAACATCAGACATCAAGGCCAGTTATTAGGATCTACAGACTACAATCCCAACAATTTTCTTGGAAGTTTAATCAAAATATCACTAGAGTTTTGGTAGGAATATTTGATCTCAACAATAAAATGGACATTGCATGAAATTTGCCGCCATTTCACTCAGTATATATATGGGGTATTCCATCCCATTTCGACCAATTTTGAACCCGACCCCTTTCGAATTGGCTGAAAGTTTTTCTTCTTTTTCTAGCTTACGAAAGAGGTTTTTCAGAAGTTTTTCAAATTTTTTCATCCAACTCAAAAAAAGTTATGAATTTTTAAAAAGACACCGTTTTTGTTTTCAAAATGCTATAACTTTTTCAAAAATTAACCGTTTGGGATCAGTTTTTTTTTTTTAAATATGTTTTTAAATGTACTTTTCGGAAAAAATACAAAAAAAATTTTAAAGTTTTTTTTTTCAATTAAAAAAAAAAAAAATTCTCGGCCCAATACGGGATTAGTGGGGATGATTGCAGAATTGATTGAAGTTTTTTATGAGAAAAAAAGGGCGAAATTCGAAAAATCTCGAAAAACTGAAAAATTACAAAAAAAAAAATTTAAAATTGTTTGCATTTTTTTCGAAAAGTACATTTAAAAACAAATTTAGAAAAAAAAAGATCCCAAACGGTAAATTTTTGGAAAAGTTATAGCATTTTGAAAACAAAAACGGTGTTTTTTTAAAAATTCATAACTTTTTTTCATTTGGATGAAAAAAATTGAAAAACTTCTGAAAAACGTCTTTCGTAAGCTAGAAAAAGAAGAAAAACTTTCAGCCAATTCTAAAGGGGTCGGGTTCAAAATTGGTCGACATGGGATGGAATACCCCATATATATAAAAAAATTTCCTTTTAGTCATAATGATACAGTGATTTTCGAGAATTAATAGCATTGATTCTTCAAAGAGAATTCGAGAACGTACTTTAATAAATCAAAAAATTTCAAATGCATTCAATTCGCATCTTGCCAATTTCACACAGCAAGCGGATTAAGCAATTAAACATAAGAATCTTAGTTTTTGAAGTAAATGCCTTACTCATTTCTGCGTGGCATTGACATCTTTCCAAGTGACCAGACAAGTTACTTACATACCTACATACAATGACAATGAGTGATATAATTTTTTTCGTTTACAAAATTAGTTGTGGTTATTTCTATGGAAGTGTCGAAACGTTTTACAAAACGTAATATCCCTATGTGACGCATTAAGAGTTCAGCATTGAGTATCTACTCCAAATATTTTTCTTGTTAACTTCGTTAATTGTTAATTTACTATGATAGTATCTGCAATGTTGAATCATCGCTACCAAAAACCAGCATGCAAAAGCAACATCTCATGTGTTGAGCTTTTGGAAATAGTTTTTGCCGTAGCTTAATTTTCATATCAGAGACATAAATCTAAATTTGATCTAATGCTTGCGGTTTATTGATTTTAAGTAGCACAACTTGAAATTGAATTGTATATTATTTATTCAGGTTTTTTTTTTTTGCGTAAGTTAAATTTTATTCATATTAAGATTTATAATTTGGCTGACTGAGTAACGGTGGCAGCTGTTGTATGAAATCCGCCAACTGCTTAGTGGAAGCTGCGCCTGCATTGGAAGCAAATGGTATAACTGTAGATATTACTAAAACTCAACAGTTTAGCTTATATGTTTCAATATAATAATTCACGATTCGAATCTCGGTGAAATCTCTGATAACATTACGAAATTGCTTCAATGATTACGTAGCGGTTTTCGAAATGGTACCATCGCAATATGCCAATAAATGTTTCCTTCTTTCTTTTCAGTTTCTCTTAGAAAAACATAATAATTGAATATTCAATTATTATAAGCCGGTGTTAAGCTCATGAATTCTTAAATAATACCTAAGAATAAAAGGAGAGTTTCCTACGTTCAAACATTTCACTGTTTGTTTATTTTTTTAAATTTAAATATTTTATATTTTTTTTTTGTAATGGTTGTTAATTGGTCGTAGTTTTATAAGAAGGCTTTGCCGACTACTTTTAGATTTACCATAACCGAAGCCGAAACCGCGAAAGCAAATAGATTTTCTTCGGCGTCACAACCGCAACGCCTGCCAGAAAGGACCTACATATATAACGCTCAACCGATTCGGTAAGCAATTAGGTTTGTATTAGTGAGGAGAATATTTTGCTGCCATTCTCTCTGACAAAGCATAAGCTTTTCTATGTTGCTCCAGAATAAAATATAAATAAATAATAATATAAATAAATACAAATAGAAAAAATCTCGATATAACTTTTATTGGGATTCTTTTATTACTTCTCTATAAAAATTTCTCTCAAAAGGAAAGTTTTATCAAGAGAGGTCAAGGATTGGTATCCTTCAATGTAACTTTTTGTACTTGTTACTTATCAGTGAAAAAAATGCCTAGATAGATCTGCATGCTTATAAATTTGGTGAGATATACCGAGGTTCGAATTGGATTTTTTAATGTTTCGCCAAATACAGTACACTCCCTGAAGATGGAAATTTTAATTCAAAACGGTTAGTAGAACCAATTTGGTTATTTGCCTCTAACTCAAGGAGCTCTCCAAACAAAAAACATTAATTCGTGTTTAAAAGTTTTTTTAACTGCTTAAATAAATATTCATGTTCACTAAAAAAAATATTGTTAGCAAAAAATTGCTTGTAAAACTATTTTATTATAAATATAATCTTCTTTTTGTTAAAATTATCTCTTTTATAATAAATAGCATAAAATAAAAATAATCGATAAAGAATGTTTCCTAGGGTATTCTTTGACAAATTAATCGCTAGGTGAATTAATTTACAAAATCTATTTGATTTTCTCCATGAAAAAAAAGTTCTTAGTGAGAGAAAATAAAATAACAATTCTCAAAGAGAAACATTTCATTTAATTTCTCCTCCAAAATGAAAATTAATTAGTGAGACATAAAGTATGTCACTCGCTACTTATTCATAAGCCGGATATGTTGGATTTTCAAGGTCTCACGCAGTGGATATCGTCTTATCTTCCGGACAGAATTCAAAGAGTAGTCTTTGTCCAACGTTATTGATGTAACTTCTGGAGTTACTCAGGGCAGCCACCTTGACCCGATTCTGTTCGTGCTGTTTATAAACGATATTTATACAGTAATAAAAAAGTTTTCTAAGATTTTGATGTACGCTGATCATGTAAATATTTTTGTATCCCATGCGTCAAACCAGGGATGCACCTTAACGTTAAGCTAATCGTTTATCAAAAAATTTCCACCGTTTCCGTTGAAACACTTCGAAATATTATCGATAAAGAAATTATCAAGATAAATTGTATCTCGTTTTTAACCGAAACGAAAAGCTTTCGTTAACGTTAAAAACGTTAACGAGAACGTGATACTTTATGTTTGAATTGTGCTGGCAATGCTATAGCCATGGTGAAGCCGTAAGGTGGCAACAACGAGCGCACATACACACACAAACTCTATGTAATTTGTTTGTGTAATTCGTTGGTGGTAATGTCAAAAATACTCTGAGAAATGTTCGTACTGTCAAAATTCATGAGAAAAGTTGCAATCAGCTTGGATAATGCTTTCACCTTTAATGACTCCGCAATCAATCAGCTTTGCCAGCATAGTTTGAAATTAATAATCAACATAAACGATTTGATTTCGTTTTGATATGGCAGAAAACGAAACGAAATCATTTCGTTAATTTGACGATCTTAACGTTAATAAACGAAACGAAATGACTTCGTTTCGTTTATTAACGTTGATTATCGTAACGAAATGATATCGTTTCGTTGGTTAAGCATGCCTGCGTCAAACGAAGAAAGATCTTTTATACAATTAGATCTGTACCTACACATTTGTCAATTGGTGCGACATTATTTATATGCCACTTAATCTTAAAAGATGCTTTTATCAAAGATTACTACAACCAGCTTCATACACTCATAAAATTTATAATCTTGAACAAGAATACAATTTTATAGACTTTGGTATTAATATGGACAGCAAACTTAACTTCAACCTTCATATTATTGCAACTGTCACGAAGGCTAGAGGTGTTCTGGCGTTTGTAAAACGATGGTCTAAAGTATTTAGCGATCCGTACGTTACAAAAGCACTTTTTACAACATCAGTCAGGTCAATATTAGAATGTGGTGCAATAATTTGGAAATCGAGCTACCATGTTCATATTGATCATCTAGAATTAGTACAAAAATAATTCTTACTTTCCCCCCTAAGAGATTTTCATTGGGATTCTACGTAAATTCTGCCACCTTATACTAATAGCCTGAAACTAATTAATCTCCCTACACTTGCTAGTATAGGGTAATGCCTGGAATTGTATATATGATTAAATTACTAAAAGGTTCGGTCTCTAGCTCATTCCTGCTGAGCGAAGTAAACTTTAATGTCCATTCCTTGTCCTCAAGACATTTTAAACCTCTTTACCTTAAACCATGGTGGAACTGTACATCATGGCAGCACGGTGGCAGCTGATTTGTACTTTTTATACTCAGTTGAGCAGAGCTCACAGAGTATATTAAGTTTGATTGGATAACGGTTGGTTGTACATATATAAAGGAATCGAGATAGATATAGACTTCCATATATCAAAATAATCAGGATCGAAAAAAAATTTGATTGAGCCATGTCCGTCCGTCCGTCCGTTCGTCCGTCCGTTAACACGACAACTTGAGTAAATTTTGAGGTATCTTGATGAAATTTGGTATGTAGGTTTCTGAGCACTCATCTCAGATCGCTATTTAAAATGAACGATATCGGACTATAACCACGCCTACTTTTTCGATATCGAAATTTCGAAAAACCGAAAAAGTGCGATAATTCATTACAAAAGACAGATAAAGCGACGAAACTTGGTAGATGAGTTGAACTTATGACGCAGAATAGAAAATTAGTAAAATTTTGGACAATGGGCGTGGCACCGTCCACTTTTAAAAGAAGGTTATTTAAAAGTTTTGCAAGCTGTAATTTGGCAGTCGTTGAAGATATCATGATGAAATTTGGCAGGAACGTTACTCCTATTACTATATGTACGCTTAATAAAAATTTGCAAAATCGGAGAAGGACCACGCCCACTTTAAAAAAAAATTTTTTTAAAGTAAAATTTTAACAAAAAATTTAATATCTTTACAGTATATAAGTAAATTATGTCAACATTCAACTTCAGTAATGATGTGGTGCAACAAAATAGAAAAATAAAAGAAAATTTCAAAATGGGCGTGGCTCCGCCCTTTTTCATTTAATTTGTCTAGGATACTTTTAACGCCATAAGTCGAACAAAAATTAACCAATCCTTTTGATGGCGGCATAGATTTTATGACGCTAACTGTTTTCTGTGAAAATGGACGAAATCGGTTGATGCCACGCCCAGTTTTTATACACAGTCGTTCGTCTGTCCTTGCGCATGGCCGTTAACACGATAACTTGAGCAAAAATCGACATATCTTTAATGAACTTAGTTCACGTACTTACTTGAACTCACTTTATCTTGGTATGAAAAATGAACGAAATCCGACTATGACCACGCCCACTTTTTCGATATCGAAAATTACGAAAAATGAAAAAAATGCCATAATTCTATACCAAATACGAAAAAAGGGATGAAACATGGTAAGGTAATTGGATTGTTTTATTGACGTGAAATATAACTTTAGAAAAAACTTTGTAAAATGGTTGTGACACCTATCATATTATGTAGAAGAAAATGAAAAATTCTGCAGGGCGAAATAAAAAACCCTTAAAATCTTAGTAGGTATTAGATATATAAATAAATTAGCGGTATCCCACAGATAATGTTCTGGGTCACCCTGGTCCACATTTTGGTCGATATCTGGAAAACGCCTTCACATATACAACTACCACCACTCTCTTTTAAAACCGTCATTAATACCTTTAATTTGATACCCATATCGTACAAACACATTCTAGAGTCACCGCTGGTCCACTTTTATGGCGATATCTCGAAAAGGCGACCACCTATACAACAACCACCACTCCCTTTTAAAACCATCATTAATACCTTTAATTTGATACCCATATCGTACAAACACATTTTAGAGTCACCCCTGGTCCACTTTTATGACGATATTTCGAAACGGCATCCACCTATAGAACTAAGGCCCACTCCCTTTTAAAATACCCATTAACACCATTCATTTGATACCCATATTGTACAAACAAATTCTAGGGTCACCCCTGGTCCACCTTTATGGCGATATCTCGAAACGGCGCCCACCTATGGAACTAAGGATTACTCCCTTTTAAAATACTCATTAACACCTTTCTTTTGATACCCATATTGTACAAACAAATTCTAGGGTCAACCCTGATCCACCTTTATGGCTATATCCCTAAATGGCGTCCACCTATAGAACTATGGCCCACTCCCTCATAAAATACTCTTTAATGCATTTCATTTGATACCCATGCCATACAAACACATTCCAGGGTTTCCCTCGGTTCATTTTCCTACATGGTTATTTTCCCTTATGTTGTCACCATAGCCCTCAACTGAGTATGTAATTTTCGGTTACACCCGAACTTAACCTTCCTTACTTGTTTTTAATATGATTTGATACATCAACTTCCGGCGCAGTACGATTTTGACATTAGTCCGTCGAATTTACAAAAACAAAGTATATGGGACTTTTATTTATGTTTGTAGGTATGCTACAATGCTGCCACCTTGTATGGTTCCGCCATGCCTTAAACATTGCCGAACAAATTTTGAGTTAAATGAGCCCTTCCGCTGTTTTTGTCAAAACAATTTCGGACTCGCTTTTTAGCATTAAAAAAATCTGTTATTTCTTCTCTTAATAGCCACTAATTGTATTCATTATCATATTCAATTAAATTTTTACTTATTTTATCTATCTTTCTTATTACCCCTTTATTTTAATGTATACTATAATATAACACTTATTTTCCTTAGCTAATCAGGCTTCCTCTGCGACTCGACTTGAACAGGATTAACCTGGTTTCATTGAAGCACTTGAGGGCAGTGCGCTGTCACAACGTCCTAATAAATTAAAAAAATAAATTTATAAAAATAAGTATTTTATAATACTTAAAGTGGACTCATTACGGGTATTCTGACTGGACACTAGGGTGGTAAAAGGTATATGTTGAATTTTAATTTTTTTCTCTCTATCGTGGCACCCTCCTAAAATATGCTAATATATCAGATTATGATTATTGCAAGGTTTCAGGCCAATCCGATAATGTTAAAAAGTGCCTCATTGAGGTCAAAGTTAGGGAAAACAGCGCTTTTTCATAAAAATTTTTAGTGTTTCGTCAGTAAAAGTGAAACCATTATGCCAGGAACTTGACTCGCATACCATTGAATATTGTAATGTCCATAGACGTTTGCATGGAAATTAAAAATTAGGGATATCCAGAATGAACTCATCTGATAAATGCTAAATACTGCTAAAAATAACCGTTTAATAAAAATATTATTAAGATCAAAATCAATACAAATAAAAGTAGCTATCGAATGGTGTACGAGTCAAGTTCCTGGCATAATGGCTTCACTTGTACTGACGCAACACAAAAAATTTTTTCTGAAAAATCGCTGTTTTTCCTAACTTTGACCTCAATGAGGTACGTGCTAACATTATCGGATTGGCCTGAAACTTTGTATGTATAATTTTCTAATCTATTGTCATATTTTAGGGGGGTGCCCCAGCGGAAAATCTAAAATTGATTTCTTGTGACCACCCTACTGGACACTGCCTTATGGCATCACATGTCTCTAAATTTGGCTTGATCAGTGATAGCAAGTTATAGCAGATATAGGAAGTGCGGGTTGGAGGAGAAAACGATCGAGCACGTTTTGTGCTCGTGTCCTGCGCTTGCCAGGCTGACACTCCAGCTATTAGGAGTGATACAGCTGGCAGATCTAGAAGCAGCGAGTGGCTTAAGACCTAGAAAGCTTCTAGTATTTGCCAAGAGGACGGAGTTATTTTATAACATAGGTCCTGGGTTTTGATAGGGGTTTTCAGTATGCTCGTTAAAATAAACTTCTGGTAACACTACGGACTCGCATTCAGTCTATGTGAGATCCTCATGGACCGGTCAGTTCAACTTAACCTAACCTAACCTAAAGTGGAATCTTAAGTTTTCTAAGTGAAAAATAATTATTTATTGACATATTTATTTTGGATACCAGTTCTCCAGTACTAGGAACTGCGCTAAAATATGAAATCCGTTTGTTACTACTTTCACTAAGCTTAGAATTAGTGACCTCTTCTTTGTAGCAGCTCAGTACAAATCTACTGTGAACACACCCAAATTTATTACTGTGATTGCTGGACACATTCCCCATTTTGATTTGCTCATGGCTATCAAATATCTGCTTTTCTCTTTTATAGTCGTCTAGAAGGCGTTGCTAATTTCATTGTTATTTCATTTTCATGTTATAGCACAGTTTAATATCCACCTTTTCTAAATTTAATATTACGTTCGTTTATTTTATTGTTTTTTTTTCTTCTTACTTTCTTTTTAGATTTCTGTCATAAAAAGTCAACCCACCAACAACGAGTAAAACGCCTACACACACTGTGTCGTGATAATATCAAGAAAATCGACAAATTGTTAAACAGCGATACAGAAATCATATAAAAACACACAAACATACACATGTACATAGATATGTGAGTATATGTGTAACTCAAATAACAAGGCAACAACAAATATTAACGACAGTGTTCATCATAAACAAAGTAGCAAGAAAAAATATTGTTAACATCTGCTCTAAAAGTTGATAATAATTAAGTATATAACAACAATAACAATCAAAAACTGAGTACGCATACATTGTGGCCTAATAGTAATCAAATTAAAAAAAAAAAAAAAAGTGTCAAAGCGAAACGATTTAGATATCATTTTGCTGCTACCAACACTTACAAACAAAAACACAAGTTGATTAGATATCCAACCAAAAGCTAACGCCGCCACCACCCTCAAATAGCGTATTGCGTTTGGTGGTAGTAGTAAACGCTCACCATACTGACAGAGCAATTCACTGTTATCGCAGCGCGCGTTATTGCACCAATACAACAACGCCACATAGCAAGCACTAATACACACAAAGAATTACTATCAACGCCATTGCTCCAGCTGTAAAGGAGCACATTTGGAGCTTGCTTTAGTATTGTGCACGCTACAACGCCAAGAGCAGTAAATAAGCGAGTGCGCGATAATAACTCAACAAGTTCAAATACGTGGCGAACGCTATCAGTTGATTTTTTTTTGTTGCAAAAACGAGCGTCATACATCGCGCGCATTGTTGAGTTCACCAGTGAGTTTTAAACATTTGCGAGTGAGATTGTTACATCCCCCCCGTACGCCGAAAAGTATAAAATAATTTAATTGCGACGCGGCATACAAACAAACTTTGTATAAAACGTTTAAAGCAGTGAATTGTGTGACTCGCCTTCTACAACAAATATCAATACACATATACTGACATATAAGTCATACAAACACTACTACATATATACAATTTTGAGAAAGAGCAGCAGCAGCAGCAGTAAGTCCGAAAGCAACGACAAAATGTTCGCTGTAATGAGAATCGACAACGATGACTGTCGGTCGGATTTCCGCCGCAAGATGCGTCCAAAGTGTGAGTTTATTTGCAAATATTGCCAGCGGCGTTTTACAAAACCCTACAATTTGATGATACACGAACGCACCCACAAATCACCCGAGATAACGTATTCCTGCGAGGTTTGCGGAAAATATTTCAAGCAACGCGACAATCTGCGTCAACACAGGTGAGTACATAAATAGAATACAGTGTAAAGAGTTATATGCATAACAAACACAAAAAACATCAAGTAAATGTATTTACATACATATATGTATGTATATAGGTACTAACAAAAGTGAGTCATAAGTGAGTTACTTCCGCTAATATAATATTAGAGCTTCTTTCACAACGCTGTTTAGTTCAAAGCTCACTTTAAAAATGCCATTTAAGTATAGAGCAAAAGTTACAAATTCATATTGCCATTCAGCGTGTGTTTAGTGCCTTTTCAAAACTTGTATAATTTTCGGCAAAATAGAAAAAAAAAAATACGCTTCGAAATTCGAAAAATCAATTTGTAAATAAACTGACAGATAAGTGCGAATTTTTCCAAGAAAAATCGTGTGTGTGAAGTAATTTATTTTAGCGATAACCCTGAAATAGTGAGTACTGTGTTACTTAAATATCCGCTTAAACCAAGCAATCATGCTAAAATTGCATTGAGTTAAAACGAAAAAATTATTAAAAAATCCCCATGTTCGCAGGATTATATTAGTCACTTTAAGTTAGGTGCTTAAAAACCCCATCACATAAGCAGGTATTCATACAAATGCGTTTCACGTAATCTTATGCATGAAGAGTAAATTGCACGTATTTTAATGGAAAACGATAGTTACGTTCCAATGACGCGTGAACCAGATATGGATAGAAATTTAACTTGCAAATGCAACAACAACGTTGTGCTCCTCATAATTATCTGGTTCAATATCTGATCCGTATAGCCGTTCTGTTCGTTTCGTTTTCTGTAGTAGATTTTTTGACAGCTAACCACTTTTGAGTTGGTAGCACTCATGGCTCAACTATATGGTTGGCTCATCCCTAAACCAACAACATACGTTTGTTCAGATTGTCAAAATTAGCGTGTTGGTGTTAGACGAATGGAATGGAATGAAAAAATTAAATTTAGCAGCTTTTGTGTGTAGTAAGAAAATGTTGTCAATGTGTTGTTTAAAAGGGAGTGATCCTTAGTACCATAGGTGGACGCCGTTTCGAGATATCGCCATAAAGGTGGACCAGGAGTGACCCTAGAATTTGTTTGTACGATATGGGTATCAAATTAAAGGTATTAATGAGGGTTTTAAAAGGGAGTGGTGGTAGTTATATATGTGAAGGTGTTTTCCAGATATCGACCAAAATGTGGACCAGGGCGACCCAGAACATCATCTGTTGGATACCGCTATATTATTTATATATGTAATACCTGCCAAGATTTCAAGGGTTTTTTATTTCGCCCTGCAGAAGTTTTTCATTTTCTTCTACTTAATATGGTAGGTGTCACAACCATTTTACAAAGTTTTTTCCAAAGTTATATTTCGCGTCAATAAACCAATCCAATTACCATATTTCATCCCTTTTTTCATATTTGGTATAGAATTATGGCTTTTTCTTCATTTTTCGTAATTTTCGATATCGAAAAAGTGGGCGTGGTCATAGTCGGATTTCGGTAATTTTTTATGCCAAGATAAAGGGCATTCAGATAAGTTCGTGAACTAAGTTCAGTAAAGACATGTCGATTTTTGCTCAAGTTATCATGTTAACGGCCATGCGGAAGGACAGACGGACGACTGTGTATAAATACTGGGCGTGGCTTCAACCGATTTCGCCCATTTTCACAGAAAATAGTTAACGTCATAAAATCTATGCCCCTACCAAATTTTCTTTCTAAGCTCTGTTTTATTACAAAAAAATAAGCTTTCGTTCAACAAAATCGATGGACTAATACAAAAGTTATAAGCATTCAAGTAAATATATCCATTTAATACTTAAGTACCCTACTGGTACATATGTGTTAGTATTCGCTAACTAACTGATATACAAATACTAACACATAAGTACCAGCAGGGTACTTAAGTATGAAATGGATATATTTACTTGAATGCTTATAACTATTGTATTAGTACATCGATTTTGTTGAATGAAAGCTTATTTTTTTGCAATAAAACAGAGCTTAGAGAGAAAAAAAATCTGCAAAAAAAAATAAAAAGTTTTCGGGGACCTTCCTCGCAAAGTACAAATTTTTTTATATTATTACAAAAAAAATTGAAAAAATCCGTAATGATTGTTCGTTATATTTGAATCTGCATCGTCTAGCAAAAAGCATAGTATGCACAGTTTATAGCAAATTGTATTACCTTTTAAAAGCTTCAAACCGTTTCAGAATTGCTCAATGTGTTCTTGAGATATATATGATTAAGAGGACCCAATTTTTATTTTTTTTTTGAAAACCGGTAATGCGTAAATAACTCAAAAACATTTCCATAGATTTAAAAATAACCTTGATTTTCGGAATCAGGGGGTGATTTTACATAGAAATTTCATAATGGCGTCTCTGGTGCAGCAAAAAAGTTGGAATTTGTGATCCAGTGTTATCAGAGCTCTCGATTTTGCTCGCTTAGTTTAGAGCACCCGTGCGTATGAGCAACTCTTTTTCGCACCAACTTACGTCGAAGGAAAACACCTTCCTAAATCTCTTTTGTGGTATATTATTATTATTAGATTATTCATATATTTATATGTTGTTATTAGATCTAAACATGCCTACATACATACTACAATTATATATTTTATTTATTTATTCTATTTATAGATGTAGTCAATGTGTATGGCGATAAGCAGTAAAAATGCCAGCTCAAATTTAAGCACTTCTCCTTCTCATGCACTTAATTTAAAATATTAAAAACAAAAAAATATGCCTACATATATAAATAAACGACAAGAAATATTATATACATAAATCAATCAAAAAATGAAGATATAAAAATGAAAGCACAAATTGTTGCACGCACATAATTGCACGCACTTTTAGCACCACAATATCATACATGCAAATATCTATATATACACTGCACACTTCAAAACAACAATAATTTGGCTTGATCGTACAACAAATAAAAAAGAAATTTTAAATAAAATAACAAAAGGCTAAAAGTTGCTAATGGCACGAAATTGCATTTAAGCGCCGCCGGTGCTGTTATGAACGCGCTATGCTGGTGAAAGGGGAGCGTTGGTTTTGACTGGGTGTTGTGAGAAAACTTTCGGTGTTTTGGTTTATTAAACAGAAGCAGTAAACAAGGATCATTTTTAAAAGGCAGCCTGTAAATATCGTAATGCCTGCGCATTTTAAGCAACCTCTTCTACTTCTTCTTCTTCTTTTTGTACTTCTTGCATACTTGACGCATTGGTGAGTGGTGGATCAACTGTGGTATATGGCTTGATCATGTTTTTGAATACATACAAACATATATGTATATATATGAACATAAATGCACTACACAAAATTCATATCATTTTTGCACTTAAAAACGCTTGAACGCACCTTTGTAAAAAAAAAAAGAATGCACATACCTACATACAAAGACAAATTCACTAGCACTTGTAAATAAAGCGCAAATGTTATCATCATGGATTTATATCTCTTTCATAAGTATTCTACATTCTTCATTGCATACACCACAACTATGGTGTATATAAGACGCAAGAATGCTTAGAATGTGTACAACAACATTTTTTTATAAAATGTGTAATGCACACATAGGACACAGACAAATTTCATAGTAGAAGACAAAATTGGCTAAAATAAATTTTTTACTCATATTTTTTGTTTTTTTTGTAGAAGTATGCACATGGATACTTGTGGACGCATTTACTAAAGCAAACAAAAAAATAAAACTGATATAAATGCAAGAATGAAAAAAAAGTAAATGATGCAAAATTGTTTTAACAAATTTTTGATATGAAAAAAAAAGAACTCAAAATCAACACACCAAAACATTTCATTTACCCGTTAATCACCGAGTAGCAAATTTTTCATATCTATACATTTGTATGTAAAATGCATACACCACACCTTGCAGTACTCAGCAACAACACTTGTAGCTAAATGACTCATGATTAGACGTGAGACTTACATCTTTCACATAAATTTTGGATTATACACCAAAACAGCAAAATTTTCCATCTTCACAAGCAGCTTTCATCAACAAATTTGATTATAAGAAAAAGTGTAAAACATTTTATTACTAAAGTCATCACAACACAGTCTTCATTACCACTTCATGCATTGTCAGCGTAAAAAAGTGCAAATGAGAGTTATATTTTTGAGATTTTAACATCAAACTCAGCGTTTCAATGCAGCAAGAGAGCGTATGGAAGACTTGATGATAAAACACAATCAGCGTATGTATAATATGAAATCCGTAGTACATTTACAGTAATTTTCAATAGAAGAAATCAACGAACTTACACCTAAAGGCACTCACACACACACACCACCATAGCCATAACACAATTCTCAACGTGCAAGAAAACGTCTCCTTTTGTATTGCAACTAACTACATAGATAGCAGTAACGTATCAATGGTTTACAGCAAGGATACGCAGAAAATAAAAAAAAAATCTAACTAACGAAGTCCAACACAACAACATCATACAATTTACTATATCACAACCACGAAACAATGAAAAGTATTGCGCAGTCAATGTCGATCAATTGTTATACCTTTTCCTATGAGTGCGCGCCATGGCGTGGCCAAAGCAATTCAAAGCACGATGTGCACTAATCTTCTGTATTGTCGCAACGAAATGGATTTATTTGTTGTTGGGAGCCAAACAGAGACAAATAGAGCTAAAATAATGTTGCTGTGAGCCATAGAGAGCCACTGTGTAGATATTGTTACTTCACAGCATTAGGCGAAAGTAGCAAAAAAGATAATATGCACAATTTTGTTTGCATCACTGCGAACTCAGAAAACGATTTAGTTGTTGTTGAGACAAATGGAGCAAAAATTATGTTGTTGTTAACCTTTGAGAGCCATTGTGCGCACAGCGTTAGTTTGCAGCATTAGGCGAACGCAGCAGCAGCAAAACCCAATACGAAAACTTTTCGCATCACTTCCAGCTCAGCTCTAGTTTGATATGTTGCAACAATGAATTTTTTATAAGTGCACAATTGTTCCTTTAGTTATTTTTATACAATTTATAATATTTTAACATTTTAGTGTATTAATTTTTTTCAACAAACTAAAATTTTCCAATATTAATAGCAGATATGTAAATTTATAAAATGACTTTTGTATGTTTTTGTTAAAAAGCTATGTAATGTTTATTATCTCCTTTTCCCGAAAATTACTTAAGCGCTTCTTTACTTTTATCTAATTTTCGAAAAATAAAATCTAATTTAAATTTAATAAAGTATTGTATTTTACTTTTCTTAAGGTTTTAATAAACTAAAAAAAAAAAAAAATTAAATAAAAAAATTATATATTTAACAAAAATTACAAAAACTGTGCACTATTTGATTAAAATTAATTTATATTTAATATCAACTAAATTTGTGTTGTATATCTTAGCGTTTGCATGTGCCGCCCTACTACTTGCCAACATATGCGCCGCTCCATATAATTCAACATTGAATCAAATATACTCCACGTTCGCAGACTTAGACAGCGGAATTTACGAGTATTATAGCAATGAAATAGTTTTTAAATAATACATAAAAACAAAAATAATTACCATATATACAAACAAAAAAAACATACATACACACACACAAAATATTAGTTTTATTAAAATAAAAATAAAAAATAAACACAAAAAAAAAAAAATATAAAACAAAATAAAATATTCCTTTGTTTAGAGCCGCGTTAACGCAAACATTTTCATTTAATATAAATTTAGTATTTGTTGCAATAAGATTGTGTGTATATGTTTTTGCGTTATTATTTGATTATTTTTTTTTTTTTAATATATTATATTTATAAATTATTGTATTATGATTTATGAAGGCCTTTAAACTATATGCAGTGTATGAAAAAAATGTTTATTTTAATTAATAATTTTTTCTTGTGTAAGTTGCTAACTATAAATGCGCATTTTCAGTTGAAAGAATTTCCTAATTAAATATAATTATTAAATTAAATATAAATAAAAGAAAATTTGAAAAAAAAATGTTGTTTTTATTTGTTTGGAAAAATGTATGTTTATGAAAATGAGGTAAGTATTAAATATATCATGCGTATCATACGAAAAGGCTAAAAATGTAAGGGCCGTTTTCTCAAGTGTACTTTTAAATTTAACTATCCTATAAACGTAAATTTTATTTACAAAAAATGTTTTTATCCAACAGACAAAATTTAAGGTTTACGTTATTGATATTAGAAAAAAAAAAAAAAACAAAAAGCACTGCTAAAAATCCAATATTAATAAGCTCTTGAAAGCGCGCCTATAAATATTCCATACAATTAAGGTTAAATAAAAACAAGTAAGGAAGGCTAAGTTCCGGTGTAACCGAACATTACATACTCAGCTGAGAGCTTTGGAGACAAAATAAGGGAAAATCACCATGTAGGAGAATGAACCTAGGGTAACCCTGGAATATGTTTGTATGACATGGGTATCAAATGGAAGGTATTAAAGAGTATTTTAAAAGGGAGTGGGCCATAGTTCTATAGGTGAACGCCATTTCGGGATGTCGCCATAAAAGTGGACCAGGGGTGACTCTAGAATGTGTTTGTACGATATGGGTATCAAATGAAAGGTGCTAATGAGTATTTTAAAAGGGAGTGGGCCTTAGTTCTATAGGTGGACGCCTTTTCGAGATATAGGCATAAAGGTAGACCAGGGGTGACTCTAGAATTTGTTTGTACGATATGGTTGTCAAATGAAAGGTGTTAATGAGTATTTTAAAAGGGAGTTAGCCTTAGTTCTATAGGTGGACGCCTTTTTGAGATATCGCCATAAAGGTGGAACAGGGGTGAGTGACTCTAGAATGTTAATTTATTTATATATGTAATACCACGAACAGTATTCCTGCTATGATTCCAAGGTCTTTTGACTTCGCCCTGCAGATCTTTTCCATTTTCTTCTACTTAATATGGTAGGTGTCACACCCGTTTTACAAAGTTTTTTTCTAAAGTTATATTTTGCGTCAATAAACCAAATCAATTACCATATTTCATCCCTTTTTTCGTATTTGGTATAGAATTAAGGTATTTTTTTCATTTTTCGAAATTTTCGATATCGAAAAAGTGGGCGTGGTCACAGTCGGATTTCGGCCACTTTTTATACCAATACAAAGTGAGTTCAGATAAGTACGTGAACTGAGTTTAATAAAGATATATCGATTTTTGCTCAAGTTATCGTGTTAACGGCCGAGCGGAAGGACAGACGGTCGACTGTGTATAAAAACTGGGCGTGGCTTCAACCGATTTCGCCCATTTTCACAGAAAACAGTTAATGTCATAGAATCTATGCCCCTACCAAATTTAAGAAGGATTGGCAAGTTTTTGTTCGACTTATGGCATTAAAAGTATTCTAGACAAACTAAATGAAAATGGGCGGATCCACGCCCATTTTGAAAATTTTCGTTCCGTTAACGTTCCTGCCAAATTTCATCATGATATCTTCAACGACTGCCAAATTACAGCTTGCAAATCTTTTAAATTACCTTGTTTTGAAAGTGGGCGGTGTCACACCCATTGTCCAAAATTTTACTAATTTTCTATTCTGTGTCATAAGATCAACCCACCTACCAAGTTCCATCGCTTTAAACGTCTTTGGTAATGAATTATCGCACTTTTTCGGTTTTTCGAAATTTTCGATATCGAAAAAGTGGGCGTGGTTATAGTCCGATTTCGTTCACTTTAAAAAGCGATATGAGATGAGTGCCCAGTAACTTACATACCAAATTTCATACCTCAAAATTTACTCAAGTTATCGTCTTTACGAACAGACGGCCAGACGGACATGGCTAAATGAATTTTTTTGTCGCCCAGATGATTTTGATATATAGAAGTCTATATCTATATCGATTAGTTTATGCCGTTACGGGGTACCGTTATCCGAACAAAATTAATATACTCTGTGAGCTCTGCTCAGCTGAGTATAAAAAAACATACATTAGTATGACCTAATGGTGTATAAAGGAATAGCAACAAAAAGGCAATACTTAGAGACCAATTGCAAAGCGAGCAGCGGGGCATTCATATGGCTGAGTGGATAAAGGCATCTGCGTTGTTAGTATGAAATATGAACCAGCGCTGTTTGTAAACTTTGTAATTTTTCAAACTTATAACTTTTGTTAAAATCAATTACTTTTATATAAGAAATCAATAATTTCTTGATACAAAATTTATAACTTTTCGATAACAAACCTATAAATTTTGGATAGGTTAGGTTAGGTTAATCGATAACTTTCATATATTTGTTGTTGTTGTTTTGGTTGTCGTAGCGAAATTCTCGGAAGATTTTGGGGAGTGTTATGGATAATGATGAAGGCATCAAGCACTATTATGGTACCAGACCGACCCACCATCTCGGGAACGATTTATTATGATCATTGATCATTGAACTTCTCAAGTAAAGTTCACAGCCAAACAGAAGACTCGTCTGCCGTGTTAGAACAAAAGAACGTAACTATTTATTTGAACATTATGAAAAGTTAAGGATTTGCGTAGAAGTCCATAGCTCCCTCAAACTGCAAGTCATTTTAAAGTCCTTTACACTACTTAAAATAATATTACGGCCAAGGTAAATGACACGATATTAGCAACACATATCATCCAATACTCCCCGAGCCATTTTGGCTTCATAAAAGTGGTCACTTTTTTCTTCGTTTTCCAATTTGCACTAAGCTGAGTGGCAGATTTGCCTGGCTTGAAGTCGCACTTATTAAGTCCAATCAATTGGTCCACTGCGGGATTTAATATTTCGCAACATATGTTTGACACGATGCTTACATGCAATATCAAGATGGCTGATTCCGTGGTATAGTTTGCTGAGTCTCCTATCTTATGATGATGAAGCCAGTAATTACTCAGTTGGTGTGATGGCTGGTTGGTAAGAGCAACGTTCTTAGAATTGGAAGCAGAGTTGCAATTATATCGATAGTTTTTAATATGATAAAAAAAACTGAGAGTCTTCGATAGTACCTAACTAGCAGCCATAGGACTATCGACAGCACTATAGTAATTGAAAGGGTTCTAAAAGAAAGTTGTTTACTACCAAAAAATACTAATTTATTTTTGAACGCATGCTCATCAAATTGCTTTAAACTTGAAAATCTTGCCAATACGATGCTCTAAATTGACTATCTGAAATAATTATACAAATTGATTCTGAAACGTAATGTAAATCTGTTGATGGTACACAATATCAACGATATTTTTTGATAGTTTTGACAAATTCATCTATTGTCTTCGGTAGTCTGAGAAAACAAAGAAATTGATGCCATCGATACTATAAAACTCTAATGGGAATGACTGATAGCTCTTTCGTTTTCACTAAAAATTAGTATCATTAGCCTGTAAGATTAGTATTATCAGGATATAGCAACGTTTCTTAAATACTGAGCGAGAACTTGTAAATCAGATGTGGCGGATAGGTGGGAATCTATCCCTTGCAGGGTTGCGAGATCTTGGTGGCCGGTAGGGGATGACAGGGGCCTTTGCTGAACTCATTACGTTCATAAATAATCCATGCGGTTCGTCTCAACATTCTGGAAACCCTATTCGGACGCAACTGTGTAAAGCAGAGCCGGCCAAAAGTTGCACATTGTGCAATTTGAGTTCGTATTTTCACACAGACACTAACGATGTGCGACCACGATCGTTTGCTTTCGCTTGTCACTCACTAAAATCAACAGTGAATGCAAAAGGAAAAGTCCATGGTACTTTTTGGGCACATATAAAAACAAATTGCTGCAATGTTAAAGTGACTTTCAATTCGTTTTAGTTAGTATTATTAAGTTCCCTTGAACATATATATTAACATTGACAATTTAAATATTAATAATTTATAATAATTAATTAATTATTAATAAATATTGATAATTTAATATAAGTAACTTTTTATACGTTCTACTTAGTTTTATTAATTTTTATACATTTTTTTTTATTGAATAACTTTATGTTTTGAAAATATATATTTCTGTCTTTATATTTACTTCGTTTTGTAGTTCTTTCTTAATGAAAAAGTGTTTTTTTTAAGTAAATTTTGTATTGAAGAAACACCATACCTTCTTTTATAAAAATTTTTATCTGGCTAGCTCGACCTCCACGTTCTTAGTTATATGAATATAGGTAAATATTGTTAGGATTAGCTTGAAATCAAATAACCAGAGTCGTTTTTAATTTCGAACTTCACAGTCCACATTTTCTTTTAGCACACTGTGGGGAGTTGTCACTCAATTTATACACACACTTATGCAATTGTTTTAGTATTTGTGTGGCCGGCTGTGCTTTAAAAAATGGATAAGCTCAAAATAGTTAGCTATGAGTTAACTTTTTAGAGCGATACGTGAACGCTCGAATACGGTTAATTTAGCCGAGCATTTAACTCTCTAGGGCAGAGCTGGCCGCACATATACTAAAACAATTGCATAAGTGTGTGTAACAATTGAGTGACAACTCCCCACAGTGTGCTAAAAGAAAATGTGAACTGTGAAGTTTGAAATTAAAAAGGACTTTGGTTATTTGATTTCAAGCTAATCCTGACTATATTTACTTATGTATATTCGTATAACTAAGAACGCGTAGGTCGAGCTAGTCAGATAAAACTTTTTTATAATAGAAGGTATGGTCAATGCAAAATTTACTTAAAAAAATGCACTTTTTCATTAAGAAAGAACTATAAAACAAAGTAAATGTAAAGATAGAAATATATATTTTCAAAACAAAAAGTTATTCAATAAAAAAAAATTTATGAAAATTAATAAAACTAAGTAGAACGTATAAAAATATATTTATATTAAATTGGGAATATTTATTAATAATTAATTAATAATTAATATTTAAGTTGTCAATATTAATATGTATGTTAAAAGGAACTTAATAATACTAACTAAAACGTATTAAAAGTCACTTTAACATTGCAGCAATTTGTTTTTATTAAAAAAAAAAAAATACATGGACTTTTCCTTTTGCATTCACTGTTGATTTTAGTGAGTGACAAACGAAAGCAAACGATCGTGATCACACATCGTTAGTGTCGGTGTGAAAATACGAACTCAAATTGCACAATGTGCAACTTTTGGTCGGGTTTGTTTTAAAGCTAAAAAAGGGAGCATATATTTCTTGAATTTCTAGGTATTAGGTTATAAAAAAGTATTGTTAGCGCTAAGGCTTCTACAAACTTTGTAAGTCATCAGCTTTGTTTACTTTCAATGTTAAAAAAATTGCAACAAAGCCGTTAAAATAATCGCACTCATCATGATATTTAATATCCCCAGTTGTTGTTGTTGTACTGATACTCCCAGAACAGTTTGAACGGAGTGTTATCGATATTTATAGTCCTTTGTCGGATATAGATTCGGTGTGTTCTGATAATTACTATCGCTAGGGGACTAGCCCGACCATCTGGAACGATTTTATATGACCGCATTGAACTTTCTAGGTCATCCCGTCCCCCAACCCCTAGCTTCTGATACATTCATAACTGCAACAGGATTCCCTCGGGTAGGTGAGGATGATAATTGAGTGTCGGAAGCTTTGAAGCCATAAAGCCTTGCACTGCGCTTATCAACATCGTGAATGCCTTAACTCATGTTTATTACAGCATTTTATCAAATTTGAGAACTGCCTGGAAAAGTGAGTATTTCAGAAAAGTTAAATACATTGGAAGATTTTAGTTAAATCTTCTCCCGCGCTAACTGAGACCTGGTTTTCACAATCTGGGTAGCACATGAGCACCCATACACTTGTAGCTAACTTGGATTACAGAAGAAGTCTTTCCAATTTCTTGGTCCTCGCAGTAACGTAGAGATAACAATTCTCTTATATATATCTATGGAACTTTAAAGACTAACTCGACCCAACTTTTATTTATTTATTTATTTAATGAACAAACAAGGTGGGATATCAATAAGCATTAAATTGAGAAAATGTCCTCCTAAGGGGACCATTCATTGCATAAACCGTTCTAGCAATACCCAATTAAAAGAAATCGTTACAACGATGGATACGAGAGAGTACATTAAAACGAATTTTTACGAGGTTGTAAGAACAGTCAATTGAGCCCGAAACGATATCAAAGATAACACGTAAGAACGGGACTGTCTTCGGCTGTGCCGAAGACTTCATTCCTTTCATGATTTGGGCTGAACAATAATCTTATCCCGTTCGTAATCTCCGAATAATAGGATGTATAAGATAAGAAATATATAGTGAACAGATCTACATACCTTAACGATTTTTAAGGTAAATAAAAAATAAAAAATAGGTAGGTACTTTGTGTGAGGATGCAAAGTTTTAGGTTTTTTGTGGTCTGCGTGTAAAAACTATGACTACGAATCACGTATTTCAACAATATATGACGTAAACGTAACTATTTGATGAAATTTGATGAATTTTGAAGCTTCTAGCCGTAAATAAGGGGCAAAAATTAAAGTTTATATGGGGTATATAATATATATACCAGCGATCTCTATGATTTTACCAGGCAACAATATATGCTATACACGTAAGCATTTGGTGAAGTTTGAAGCTTCAATCTGTTAAATTGAGTAAGATGTGACAAAAATCCTCTTTTTCTGAAAAATCGGTTGTATGGAGGATATATGCTATAGTGGTCCGAGCCGGCCGGTTCCGACAAATGTCTAATCGGACACCCAAATACACCCGCTCACCAAATTTTATCAAGATATCTCAAAAATTGAGGAACTAGTTTGCATAGAAACAGACAGACCGACTTGGCTAAATCAGCTCAGCTCTTCATCCTGTTTATTTCGGTATACTTAATGGTGGGTCTATCTATTTTCCTTTAAGGACTTACAATTTTGGGTTTCGTGACGAAATTAATATACCATTTCATTTTCATGAAAGGTATAATGAATGCACATTGACAATAGAGAGCATAAGTGGTAAAATGACACACAAATTGTGTGACTTTTTCACATTCCTGCACAGCACATTACATGTCCGAACTACTCAAACTGCACTGTATACTGACATTACCAAGCTTCTCAATTCTCTGTATATATGAACGTGATTAGAGCAGATAGCGAGTACGTAATAAAGCAATTTTCAAATGCGAAACGAATGAATTTAGCTACCGTTTGTGCGTAATGCGTAGTAACAGAAAACATGAACGTGTTGTTGTTGTATTTAAATTGAAATGCTTGGCTTGCTGTGCCACCCATGCGTTCCGCGTATTGTGACGACGTGTGCGCATGCTCCACAAGATAACGCTACAGCGGTAGATTGCCTCCCTCCTGCGGTTAATATGGTCAAACTATTCCAAAGCCGTGTTTATTTCGTTAAGAAAAGGCAGCAAAAGATGTAGCCTAAACTTCTAGCTATAAACATTTTCCTACTTTTTGTTGTTGTTATAATTATTTTATATGTAGCTGCATGCTGCATGTGGGCTATATTGGCACGTGTGGTTTTCCAGTGAAGCCAAGTAGGAGTAAAAGAAGATGAAGGAGAGCCAACTACAACAAAGTATAAAGACAATAAATGCAGCAGCCGCGCAAACGCCTCTTAAGAAGATGAATAGCTACGCACAAGATTTGCCAGACAAATACATATGGGGTATTCCATCCCATTTCGACCAATTTTGAACCCGACCCCTTTAGAATTGGCTGAGAGTTTTTCTTCTTTTTCTAGCTTACGAAAGACGTTTTTCAGAATTTGTTTATCCAACTCAAAAAAAGTTATGAATTTAAAAAAAACACTGTTTTTGTTTTCAAAATGCTATAACTTTTTCAAAAATTGACCATTTGGGATCTTTTTTTTTAAATTAGTTTTTAAATGTACTTTTCGGAAAAAATACAAAAAAATGTTTAAAGTTTTTTTTTTTTTGTAAGTTTTCAGTTTTTCGAGATTTTTCGAATTTCGCCATTTTTTTTCTCATAAAAAACTTCAATCAATTCTGCAATCATCCCCACTAATCCCGGAGTGGGCCGATTATTATTATTTTTTTTTTTTATTTAATTGAAAAAAAAAACTTTAAATATTTTTTTGTATTTTTTCCGAAAAGTACATTTAAAAACAAATTTTCCAAAAAAAAAAAAAAAGATCCCAAGCCGTCAATTTTTGAAAAAGTTATATCAGTTTGTAAACAAAAACGGTGTTTTTTTTAAATTCATAACTTTTTTTCAATTGGATGAAAAAATTTAAAAAAATTCTGAAAAACGTTTTTCGTAAGCTAGAAAAAGAAGAAAAACTTTCAGCCAATTCTAAAGGGGTCGGGTTCAAAATTGGTCGAAATGGGATGGAATACCCCATATACATATGCGATATATTGGCATAGAAAGGCGGGCAAAGATTTGTGGCGTTGCCGCTTGTTGCATGCGGAGAGTCAGTGGCAAAATAGCACCGTAAGTAACCGTCCAAAGGAATTAAACTAAATACACTTTTCGCGCGCAGTTGGTGTCACAGTCGTTTCGAGCAAAAAGCACCATTGCATACAGGCGTGCAGATTTATGTAGATGTGTGTGTGTGTGTGTGTGTGTATTGCGGCGCAAGGATATAGGGCGCACGATCTTCCGACTGCCATAATATGCTTGTGCTTGTGAGTGCACAGTATGAGTCCTGCGCAAAACGTATTGGCGTTTATTTTGAGAAATTGTTTGCAAACACACAACCGACAGACACAACATAGAACGCCAGTTCGACGAATATATGATATATGATTGCATTGTTGGTTGGTATTGGGGGTTGTTGCGCACATTTACTTATATCCAATGGCATCCAGTGGTGCGCCCACTGCGTTTAACCAATGCGCATATGAACTGGCCTCGCCTGCTAGCCTCTTATGGATGCTTGTGCAAATTAACTGCGTATGCACTCGCTTGTGCGCTTGCTTTCCAGCTGCGCACGCTGTTTTGTTGTGACTCACAATCAGCAGCGCATGAGTTCATGCTAGCGTTAGCGCTCCTTTTGCCGCTGGTTCGGGGCACAATCTTAAGGTTGTTTGGTTTGCGGTTAATATTAGTCTTCCACTGCCTTTTGCTTTCTATAAGCGCTTTGGTTTTTACCAAATAGTTAAGCAAGACGCCAATTCACGCTTATTAAAATGTGGCCTACTAATGCGGTTGTATGATTCAGCAAAGAACCGGTAGCGAAATGCAATGACAAACGGTTGCGCGACTGTAGTGGTGGCGGCTTTTGTGGCTATCAGTTGCGTTACTGATTGAAATTTGTCACAAACAATTCATTTGAATTTCATGTTATTAATTGGGTTAATTAACGTTTTCGCAGTGTAATCATTAGCCGCTCAGATGCATTTACGATTATTTTATGTGTTTTGTAAAATTATAAATGAAGCGCCGTTGAATAAACATTTTGAAAGCTTTTTTGTTTTTTTTTTTTGGTAAATAAGTGGTTTAACAATTTGAGGTTTATTTATATATATTTTTACAATCACACATATATACAATACATGCGCAAAGTGTTAAGTGGCTTACAATTTGCGCAATCGGCATGGCAACTTTTCCCTTTGTGTGAATCAGCTGTTGGATACTTTTTTTTACAGCAGCCAGACGCACCTCAGTGTCTTGTCATTTAAGTACGACAACAACTATAAAAATAACAACAAGCATAAACAAATTACAGGTAAAAAAAAACATTCACCTCAACGCCATCAACAAGCATCATTTACAATATCATCATTTGCATCATCATTGCCAGCTTAAAAGTTACGAAAAAAAAAGTAATCAGCATGATTGCTGCCTAAGTGGATTGGGAGATGGCAGTTCCGATAAGGCTCGTATAACTGCAATAATTTTACACCATCGTCGTCACAATGCTACTTACCTTCTTAGCATATGAAAACAAATTAACACCAAACCCAGAAAAAATTATATTGAATTCAATAATTAATGGTACACAGTGGTGTATGTGGCTAAAAGTCAGGGACTAAACTTGCTATGATTTCTATATTAAAAGCCTTGAAAACAAATTTTAAACAATTGTTTTTGTTTTTATCAGCCTATTGATAAATGATTCAAAGTTCGATTCGAGCTCAAGGCCAGAACAATAATTTTTTTCTAATGATAATTATTGTTATTTTTTAATTTTTCTAAATTTGAAAAATTGTATTTTGTTTTTGGAATAGTAAGTAGAAAATTTTTCAGACAACCTGCCATAGCTGCGCATGCCTAAAGCGTACTGATGATGAAGGCTTAGCGCCCTTCGAAATGGATCTATCTGCGCAGCTATGGCAGGTTGTATGAAAAATTTTCTACTTAATATTCCAAAAACAAAATAAAATTTTTCAAATTTAGAAAAATTAAAAAATAATAATAATTATCATTATACTAGGTACAAACACACACCAAATTTGCAATTTATACCATTTGGGCAATTTATTACGCAATTTATCATATAATAAATTGTAATAACAAATTGTCAATTTAAAAAAATTCCGTAATAAATTGTTTCAAACTGCAAATGCAACCTTGTAAAGTGTGTTTATTGAGTAGATTTAAACGTCAGTTGCGCATGGCTCAACTATATGGTTGGCTCATCTCATCAGCCGATATTATTTTTTTCATTTCACTGGAGTAGGAATTGTCAAAAAAGGATGGCATACTCAAAATGAAACCAAAGCATTGAATACATTTTCTTACAAAACACAAAAATTTCAAAATTTTATGTTTTCCATTCAATCCCATTCGCCCAATTCCAACGCGCACATTTTGACATTCTGAACAAAGGTATGTTGTTGCTGTAGAAATGAGCCCACCGGCTATCAAACTACTATTGTGTAAGCTAAATTGAGTTGTACGAACACCAATCAATTTAAATTGAAATTGCCTCAATTTATTTTCCTGTTTGAACATAGTATTAGAACAAAATTATTGTTCTGGCCTTGAGTTCGAATCGAACCTTGAATCAAATTTTAAACATTTTTTCGTTATAGAGTTATTGCAAACTGTTGACTTTTATATTTTTAATTAGATAATAGCAGTTAGGCCTCACAAAATAATTTGTTTGCCAACAATAAGAGGCTTGTTTGTTGTTTAAGGTCGGGTGTTTCCTTTTATATATGGGGTATTCCATCCCATTTCGACCAATTTTGCACCCGACCCCTTTAGAATTGGCTGAAAGTTTTTCTTCTTTTTCTAGCTTACGAAAGACCTTTTTCAGAATTTTTTAAAATTTTTTCATCCCACTCAAAAAAAGTTATTAATTTAAAAAAAAACACCGTTTTTGTTTTCAAAATGCTATAAGTTTTTCAAAAATTGACCATTTGTGATCTTTTTTTTTTTTAATTTGTTTTTAAATGTACTTTTCGGAAAAATACAAAAAATTTTTAAAGCTTTTTTTTTTGTTTTTGTTTTTATCGGCCTATTGATAAATCATTCAAGGTTCGAATCGAGCTCAAGGCCAGAACAATAATTTTTTTTTTGTAATTTTTCAGTTTTTCGAGATTTTTCGAATTTCGCCATTTTTTTTCTCATAAAAAGCTTCAATCAATTCTGCAATCATCCCACTAATCCCGGAGTGTGCCGATTTTTTGTTTTTTTTTTATTTAATTGAAAAAAAAAAACTTTAAAATTTTTTTTGTATTTTTTTCGAAAAGTACATTTAAAAACAAATTTAAAAAAAAGAGATCCCAAGCGGTCAATTTTTGAAATAGTTATAGCATTTTGAAAAAACACCGTTTTTTTTTTAAAAATTCATAACTTATTTTGAGTTGGACACCGTTTTTGTTTTCAAAATGCTATAACTTTTTTAAAAATCGACCGTTTGGGATCTTTTTGTTTTAAATTTGTTTTTAAATGTACTTTTCGAAAAAAATACAAACAAATTTTGAGTTTTTTTTCAAAAAAAAAAAAAAAAAAAAAAAAAAAACCGCCCACTCCGGGATTAGTGGGGAGGATTGCAGAATTGATTGAAGTTTTTTATGAGAAAAAAAAAAATGGCGAAATTCGAAAAACTGAAAAGTTACAAAAAAAAACTTTAAAAATTTTTTTATTTTTTCAGAAAAGTACATTTAAAAACAAATTTTAAAAAAAAAAAAGATCCCAAACGGTCAATTTTTGAAAAAGTTATAGCATTTTGAAAACAAAAACGGTGTTTCTTTAAAAATTCATAACTTTTTTTGAGTTGGATGAAAGAATTCTGAAAAACGTCTTTCGTAAGCTAGAAAAAGAAAAAAACTTTCAGCCAATTCTAAAGGGGTCGGATTCAAAATTGGTCGAAATGGGATGGAATACCCCATATATACATTAGACTGGGTTGGTCCCCATACAAAAAAAAAGTTACTAATGTCCGCCCATATATTTAAAGATTATGTTGAGAGGGTTTCGGAAAAATTTTTTAAAATTTTTTTTGATCGTTCGATCCTACTTCTTAGCTTAAAAGGACATTAAACGGAAATGTGAAGGTTCTCAAGGCCAAAATAATGACATATCAATCTTAAAAATCCGACGTCAAATAACCGAGTTACAACGAAAAAACTTTTTCGGCTGTATTTCGAAGGATCAAAAAAAATTAAAAAAAATGTTTTCGAAACCCTCTCAACATAATCTTTCAATTTAGGGGCGGACATTAGCAACTTTTTTTTCGAACCAGTATAATATACATATGTACGTACATAAATAAAAATTTAAACAGCTAAGTTCATTATTACAAAATGGTATTTCGATGGAGCTTTTTATAGTTTTGAAATGGTGAACTACTTACATTTTTGAACCGTTCACATTTTTGAAAAATTGAACTTACTTATAAAATCTGTTACTTTTTTGAACCGGTAACTTTTTTAAACTGGTTAATTTTTGAACCGGTTACATTTTTGAACTGGTCGCTTTTTAAACAGGTAACTTTTTTGAACCGGTTGCTTTTTTGAACTAGTTGCATTTTTGAACCAGCTTTTTTTTAAATTTGCAACTTTTTGGACCGTTAACTTCTTTGCTTTTTTGAACCAGTTGCATATTTTTATCGGTTAATTTTAAACTGGTTACTTTATAAACATAATACTTTTTCAACCGGTTACTCCTTGAATCAGTTGCATTTCTGAACCGTTTACTTTTTTAGCCGGTTACTTTCCTGAACGATTTGCATTTTCGAACCGATTACTTTTTGGAACCAGTTACGGTTGCATTTTTGAAGCAGTTACCTTTTTTAACCAGTTTAATATTTGAGCCGATTACAGATGCATTTTTTAAATGGTTACCTTTTAAACTGGATATTTTTTGAACCGGTTACATTTTGAACCAGTTGCGTTTTTTAAACGGGCTACTTTTTGAACCAGGTACATTTTTAAACTGGTTGCTTTTTGAACCGGTTGCTTTCTTGAACCAGTTGCATTTTTGAACCGATTACGGCTACATTTTTGAAGCAGTTATTTTTTGAACCTGTTGCATTTTTGAACCGTTTACTTTTTTAACCAGTTAATCTTTTAACCGATTAGTTTTCTAGACCGGTTATTAATTAAAACTGATTGCATTTTTGAACCGGTTGCATTTTTTAACCGGATACTTTTGTGAACCAGGCGCATTATTGAACCAGCTACTTGTTTGAAATAGCTGCATTTTTGAACCGGTTACTTTTAAAATTGGCTACTTTTTGAACCGGTTACTCATTTGAAGCAGTTGAGTTTTCGAGCCGGTTTCTTTTATAGCCGGTTACTTTTCTGAACTATTTGCATTTTCGAACTATTTACTTTTTTGAACCGGTTACGGTTGCATTTTTGAAGGGGTTGTTTTTTTAAACCTGTTGAATTTTTGAACCGGTTACTTTTTAAACTGGCTACTAATCAGGAAGTTTTTTGGAACCGCCTACTTTGCATACTTCTTTGGAACCGGTTACCTTTTCAGAACCGAATCCTTATTGTTACTTCCTTTATATTAGTTTCTTTTGATGTTTTTCCTCAAATTTCTATACAAAATTAGAGAATCATTTTTGAGTAACTTCCCGCAGAAGAAGATGCTTGAAACTTAAGACACACATTGGTACCAAATATCAATTTTACATTAAGGAAACAAGCTTTCGTGTTCCAGGAGCGTGAAAATTCTAAAAAACGTTCGAACTTAGAAATTTTGCTTTCGTGTTTTGAGGAACTTTCTCCGATAACCCAGTGACATGAAACTTTGAACATAGCTTTGAGCTTTATTACGTTGTAATATTTGTTTGTCATAAAAATTTTTACAGATTTATTATTCATTAATTACACACTGTAAGCTCTATATTTAAA
Source organism: Eurosta solidaginis (assembly GCF_040869045.1). Taxonomy (NCBI): domain Eukaryota; kingdom Metazoa; phylum Arthropoda; class Insecta; order Diptera; family Tephritidae; genus Eurosta; species Eurosta solidaginis. The sequence goes on along the minus strand of NC_090320.1, from coordinate 260,453,199 downwards.
TAGATATATAGTTATGTATCAGACGAGCCTAAAATGAGGCATAATTTTTAGCACGTCGTTGCCACTAAATAATTAAATGTGTCGCGTTACGCAGCGCATTGGAATTTTGGCACCCACAACTAAAAAAAAAAGTTTAATGAATAAAAAATTTTAAAACAAAACTCAACAACAGCAACTGCAATGGCAATAACGGATTGTGGAATTTAACAATGTTTTGCTATCAGCACACGTAGCCTCATCAGCTTCTGCGATAATAGCCAAGTTGCTGTGTTTTTTACTTTACCTGCACCCATTTCGTACGTTTTTAGTTTTCAGTTTCCATCTTCCTCATTAGATGCTATGTCGAGATAATTTTATTTAATTTAGTGGTAATTCTTGGCAATACCGGCCGCTTATCTACGCTATGGTGCGGTATATCACGCGTTTTATGATCAAGGCAGGCTTTCAACATGCGCATGCGCATGCGCAAACGCGCGCACACACCTTGAGTGGGCGCTGACAATGTCAACTCAATCCCTAGACTTACTTACTTGCCGGCATAGTCCATTTGTCACGTATGAATGTATGTACATTTGTATGTATGTTTATACGAGTATAGAGTTGATGACTGAAGCAAGGTAAAAAGTATGCATATTCTGTGTTTACTTAAAATTTTAAAATATCTTTGGTGCAGGGTGTGGAATTTAGGAATTTTAATATTTATTGCATTTATGACTGTATTGGCCTGAACAGCAGCAAAAATTAAATGAACAGAAATGGAGTCAGCTTCCTGATGGCATGCGTACAGCCACATGCCAATGCAAAAGTATTTACATACATAGTGACAAATATATGTAAATGTGTATGCATGGATGCAAGTGAATGCTTGAGCTTGCAAGTCCCTGCTTATAGTAGAAGAATGCCGTTTGACTTGCTCTATGTTGCGCTTAAACTGCAGTATTTTACTCAATCGCAAATTTGTCCAATTGCAATGACTCCACCATCAGCATCACTACCGATCCCAGTAACCGCACGCTCTACATATGCGTCTTCGTACAAGCGCCCTTATCGCTTTTAGCAATCAGAAAATGCCTAAACTTTTCACCACAACTTATATCAATTGCCCAATGTCGGACGTCAACGTAGCGCTGATATATTGGATCTAAACGCGATCGTAATCGCGAGAAGGAGCACAACGCTCTGCCGACTATGCAGTATATGTATACAAGTAGTTATGTATGCTTGTATGTACATATATGTATTAAGTAGGAACTTTCAATTATATAAGGTACACTCTGCTCCCATTGTGCCCTAGCCACAACACATAATGCGATATTCACCAAAAAAGAAGGCGCACGATGATGCCGAATGATGGACGACAAGTGGCATTTAAATCGTTGAAGTTGGCAGTGTTGCTGCCTGCAAATGTGAATGGCGTTCCTGTGCAATTCAATAAAATCTGAAATCCGGATCACTTCGCTGGATGGTTCGATGGTACTGCTGCTACGGTGCGGTGATGACGCTTTTTAGTACAACCGTTGTGTCGCGGTCAGCGGCTAAGGGACCAATTTGTCCGCACCAATGCTATCACAAATTTCTACATGCTCGCTGCTCTCGACTGCGCGACTGGAATGCTGATAAAGATGAGATATATCTAGTTTTGTACAAACATACATAGATTTAAAGGTATGTAAATGCCATTTTATTTAGAGCAACATAAAAGTCACACAGTCCGATACTCAGCAAAAAATGGCGTAAGCGATTTAGAAATATATCGTCAGTGCAGTAATTACATGGGGTATTCCATCCCATTTCGACCAATTTTGAACCCGACCCCTTAAGAATAGGCTGAAAGTTTTTCTTCTTTTTCTAGCTTACGAAAGACGTTTTTCAGAATTTTTTCAAATTTTTTCATCCAACTCAAAAAAAAGTTATGAATTTAAAAAAAAAAACACCGTTTTTTTTCAAAATGCTATAACTTTTCAAAAATTGACCGTTTTGGATCTTGTTTTTTTTTTTTAATTTGTTTTTAAATGTACTTTTGGGTAAAAATACAAAAACAATTTTTAAAGTTTTTTTTTTGTAATTTTTAGTTTTTCGAGATTTTTCGAATTTCGCCATTTTTTTTCTCATACCCACTAGTGGGCCGATAATTATTATTTTTTTTTAATTGAAAAAAAAAACTTAAAAAATTTTTTTGTATTTTTTCCGAAAAGTACATTTAAAAACAAATTAAAAAAAAAATGATCCCAAACGGTCAATATTTGAAAAAGTTATAGCATTTTGAAATTCATTTTTTTTAAAATTCATAACTTTTTTTGAGTTGGATGAAAAAATTTGAAAAAATTCTGAAAAACGTCTTTCGCAAGCTAGAAAAAGAAGACAAGCTTTCAGCCAATTCTAAAGCGGTCGGGTTCAAAATTGGTCGAAATGGGATGGAATACCCCATATATTTTGAAACTTTTTTAATGGCTCTTACGATGTACACAATTTTTTTTCACAAAAAAAGAAGCACGTTTTATATGGATCTAGATTTTTTCATTTTAAAATAATTCGTATTTAGATTTGGGTAGGTTAAATGGACTTTCCAGCCCGACATTTAGCCCGTAGCCATTGTAAGCAACCGTGTATCGAACCATTTTAAGTAGTCAATAAAATTTAGCTATCGGAGTTGATCAAGAGTACATTATTACCCTGAACACCATCCACATAGTGAGACCAACGGACTCAATATTAAAGAGCATAACGAAATGTGAGCAGACAGTTTTTGCTTAGCTGTCACAAACCTAGACACCCAAGCAAACAACTGCTTAATCTAGCACCGCCTCCAAGAGGGTTAAGGGAGCATATCGATAAGCAGTGTGATGAGATCCGACGGCTGCCTTCACAGCCGTTTAATCCAGACAATCATAATTAGGCTCAGAATCGGTAAACGCGTTTGCTAGGACGTACCCGGTGAACTTTATTATTAATATACTCTATCCTACCCTTGCAGAAGAAGAAAGCATACTACCAAAGGAGACACGAGTCACACTGTCCTAACTTGGTTCTGGATACTGTAACAAGTTAATCTATTACTTGTCAAAAATCAATCCCAACACACGTAATATATGTCTTGCACGTGATGTGTCCCCACATGACACCAACGATCTTTTCAATTGTAATGTTGAACCTACGCCTCTGACGCCAGCCTCCCAATGGTTCAACCCTGTTGAAATTTAGACTCCCGTTAGGGGACTTTGATGATAATTTGTGAGTGTTCACAACCATTGAATGGGGCGAAGCACTGTTAACACAACAACATCAACAACAACAACAAGAGTATCCCATCACCTTCTACTAAGTGCTGTTTCATCGCACTGCAGATACTACATGCCCTCTTTTGCCTCATTACATCTGCAGCGCTTCGGTTATCGTAGTTTCCGATGTAGTTGTGCGACGTTTATCATAGGAAAACCAAACCAGCTTTTCTAACGTGGGAACTGGTGACCAGATCATATTTTCCACATTTTTTGTATAATGTATAGTCGCACGAAGCTTACAAGATACCACAGTTATAAGCTTCACACATTTTCTGAAATATTGTGTGCCTGTTTACTTCTTCTGATCAGCTCACCAGTTCTAAAGTTGTCTTAAATATCCCATTAAAATCTCTTTAAGGGATCTGCGGCATTATCGATTCTGTATTGTGAGAGCGTGATCCCAAGGACTTTAGCGTGGCTGGGATCTCGAAGAAACAAACACAAGTTTCTGAGTGGTCACTTCGATATGAGTTCAGGCTTCAAATGAATATTAGAAAACGTCAATTGTAATTGAGGATGGTGAAATTTAAATGAGAATAGTCAAATGTAAATAGGAATAGTCAACTGTAAATGCGAACGCGTCCCTACAGCATCAGATTATTCAATTGTAAACGAGAAAGCTTCAAACAAAAGTAGAATAAAATAATTAAAAAAAATTTTTTAAGTTAAACGGTTTTATTGAAAACAATACTTACATGAAGTAATAATAATACGAAAAGCTAGAAAATAATTAGGTAGGTCCTAAGTACTAGTCATCACACTCCTTATCAATCTATGGCGTTGATTAGACAATTAAATAAAAGCGTTGGGCGCGTGAAATTTCTAAAAATGTGACTGATTAATGTTCAGTTAGTTTTACTTATGACTATCAGTAGAAATATGACGCGTCCAACGCTTTTATTTAATTGTCTGATCAACGCCCTAGATTGATAAGGAGTGCGATGACTAGTACCTAGGACCTACCTAATTATTTTCTAGCTTTTCGTATTATTATTACTTCATGTAAGTATTGTTTTCAATAAAACCGTTTAACTTAAAACATTTTTTTTAATTATTTTATTTTCAAGTTTTTAGTCTTTATTTAATTGCCTATTATTTCTCATTCTATTTAGTTCATTTAGTCACTCATTATAACAAGGACTCTTTCCTGACAATTTGTTACAACCTAAGTCCTCAATACGTAATCCTTCCAAAGACTTTACTCGACTCTGCGCCACGTATGCTTGTTCCTCCTCCAACTCCAAAATATCTTGATGTCACTTCTACCGGACTGTATGCAATATTTGTTCCAAATATGAGCCAAATCGAGCATCATAGGTCGCTTTCTATTCATGTATCTATGTATTATGTGTTCCAAATATGGGCAAAATCGGAACACAAATACGATTTTTGTGAACATCTCGATCCTTCCGCCACCTAACGGCGATTTTTTTTGATATGTCGCTTTCAATTCTTGTATGTATTAAGCGTTCCAAATCTGAGCCAAATCGGTCCACAAATACGATTTTTGCGAATATCTCGATCCATGAGCCACTTACCGACGATTTTTTTTCATAGGTCGCTTTCTATTCTTGTATGTATCATGTGTTCCAAATATGAGCCAAATCGGGCCACAAATACGAATTTTGTGAATATCTCGATCCATGCGCCACCTAGCGGCGATTTTTTTTCACAGATCGATTTCTATTCTTGTATGTATTAAGTGTTCCAAATATGAGCCAAATTGGTCCACAAATACGATTTTTGTGAATATCTAGATCCATGCGCCACCTAGCGGCGATTTTTCTCTTATTATTGCATTATCATCGGGTTCTGAACTATATTCCAAGTTTCATGCTTGTAGCTTATCGGGAAGTTACTTAAATTTGAATTACAAGATTCGTTCACAACGGCCGTGCAGCCGTGCATGCGGCCATGCGGCCTGTCAACTCAAGCTAAATAAAACCGTTTAAAAACGCCAATTGTTATTAACAATAATCACTTGTAAATGAGAATAGTCAATTCTAAATGCGAAAACGTCATATGGAAATGGGAACAATCAGTTTTAATTCAAAATTAGAATGCGAAAGCGTAATTTGTTATTTAGAAAAGCCAGTTGTCCATGAGAGAGCGTCATGTGGAACAGAGAACAGTTAGTTGTAAATAGAAAAGGGTCATTTGAAAATGAGAAATCATCATATCTAAACTCCAAACTCCTGCACTTCGCAACATCCAAAAAATTGTTTTGTAGAGGTGCAACAATCAGAAAATAATGCTTTTGCAACTTGAACTTTAGTGCATGCCCCCTACATCCAAATTTTCAACTTTATTATAACGGCTACTTATGGTAGATGCAGCATAGTGTTGAGTGCCTCGCTTGGAATGGAGACAAGAGTGTTGTTAATGCCGCGTTTGGAACACATTTGAATTTTTTGCCAAACTATGCGACTCGCAGACTCAAATAAAGCCCGCGAAATTTTTTGCTGGTTACATTCATATACACATACGTAGCAACATACATATAGGCTCATCGGAGGATGAACGTTTGATACGTTCTTTCTACGCTGGAGCTGGTGAATACCAAAAAGATAATTCAAACGGATTGAAACAAAAGGCGTTTGGCAACATTAATCGAAATAAAAATCAACTACAATAGCAACACGAACTAACGTATGCGCATAAGTTAAAACATAAGTCAAAATGAGGTGATGTATGCAAATACAGTAACGTAGAAAATTAAAGCAACAAACGCTACATTTTTATACTCAGCTGAGCAGAGCTCACAGAGTATATTAATTTGTTCGCATAACTGTATTCCGTAACGGCATAAACTAATCGAGATAGATATAGACTTCTATATATCAAAAGGATCTGGGCGAAAAAAGAAATTCATTTAGCCATGTCCGTCCGTCCGTTTGTCGGTGAACACGATAGGTTAGGTTAGGTTGAGGTGACTGCACGAGGGACACTTAGGCCAGTGATATTATGCCCGTTGTGATACCACGAATAAACACCTTTCATCTTCGAACCATTTTGAGGACCTGATATAAGCTACCAGGTCCTTGACGTCATACTCCACAACCTGGCTCACAAAGCATTGCCGTGCTCCGCTTAGTGCCGGTCAGTTGCAGATGAGGTAAATCACCGTTTCCTCCTCCTCATCCTCTTTACAATTCCTGCAGCGTCGACGATAAGGCGCTCCTAACCTTTCTGCATGCTTACATATAAGGCAATGACCAGTTAGTACCCCCACAAGTGTGGAAATTGTATCCCTACTTAGGTTGTACATGTGATGGGATCTTTTAGGATCCCATTTTGGCCAGGTTTCTTTCGATATTCGACACACCGGTGTTTGTAGCCATCTTTCGGCGGCTTGACGCTGGATGTGTTCTTTAGCATTAACTTGCATGTGGCCAGGGGCATACTTAAGCGTTCTTGATCAGGAAGAATCTGCCTGGTTGTACCCAGCCTAGCGAGTTCATCTGCAATGCAGTTTCCCTCGACGTCCCTATGTCCAGGGGCTCTTGTGAGGTGTACACGTTTCTGTTGGGCTATCTCTTGAAGAGATCGGCGACAGTTTAGTTCTAGTTCAGAATTGAGCGAGTAGGAGCCAAGAGACTTTATGGCAGCATGGCTGTCGCTAAAAATAAAGATTTCTTTCCTGACATTGTATGTCCACATCCTAGCTGCGGCTTCCATGATGGCTGAAACTTCTGCCTGGACTACACTGCGGGTAGTCTGAAGGAGAGCTGGAGGTGAAGATCTCTTGAGTATACTCCTCCTCCAACTCAACGGTTTAGCTTGGAGCCGTCCGTGTATATAGAAATGTTGCCGTCAATAGCAAAGCACCTATCTGACTCCGTCCAGTCATCCCTACTGGGAATGTTTTATCTCAAAGTTGGCTTCCGAAACTATTGTGGTCGCACAGCGATCCGTGCTAGGAGGGAGAAAACTGTATTTGATTATTATACTAGAATGTCCTGTGGTCTTGCTGTTCCAACACAACAACTCCCGAAGGCGCAGGGCAAAAGTTGACGCCGCGCGATAACCAGCTAGATCTAATGGAAAGATGTCAAGAATGACCTGAAGAGCTTCGCTAGGCGTTGTTCTTAGAGCACCACTTATGCTGACTATGCTGGATCTGTAGGCTGGTGAACATGATAACTGTAGTAAATTTTGAGGTATCTTAATGAAATTTGGTATGCAAGTTCCTGGGCACTCATATCGCTATTTAAAATGAACGATATCGGACTATAAACACGCCCACTTTTTCGATATCGAATAACCGAAAAAGTGCGATAATTCATTACCAAAGACGGATAAAGCGATGAAACTTCGTAGGTGAATAGAAAAAAGAAAATAAGTTAAATTTTGTACAATGGGCGTGTCACCGCCCACTTTTTAAGAATTTTTCTTTTGAATTTTAGCTTTGTATATCTCACCAAACACATTCCTTCCATAGATCCTGCATAGCACGAAGGACCTCACACATATGTACATATGTATTTTTCGGAAAACTTTTCTTTTGAATAAACCAAGATCCATCCCAGTAAAAAACACCATTTTGCACAACACTGTATTGATATATATATCTAGATATGTTTGCGGCACTCGCAGCTTGGCTAATGCTTACAAGCAATTGCAGTACCGAGAGTTGCAGCCTCAATTCTAACAGAAGACTTCGTTTTTTGTTGCTGTATATTTATTGCTTGTGTAGAATTCGCATTGGTGCTTTATTTATGTACCTTTTCATTCGATTCGTTTTTTGTTGTTGCTCAAAGATTTGAAAGTGATCTGCGATTTTGATAAAAACTGCCAATGATTCCATTCATCTTCTTTAAAGCTAGATGAAGCCGCAAGGAATTTCATCGCCTACTTTGCTTGACAAAAAACCCGAAGCATTTTCGCCTACTGCTTTCAATGTGAATGATGTATTGAGGATATTGGAAACCTTTTGTTGATGCAAATTTGTATTAAATGTTACATTTTAGAAATTCGATGAAGATTGGAAAATGCGAAGAGCCGTGTGGCTTTAGTGATTTATTGTGATTATGGAGCGCTAACAAATTTTGTTTCTTTGTTTTTGCTACAGGATCTAATCTAAAGCCTTATGATAGCTTTCGAGAATTTTACTCCTATTTACTCATGCGAGCTTTGTAGACCTTTATTTAGTTGAGGAATAACCTATAGAAGAAATTTAACAAGTAAGGAAGGCTAAGTTCGGGTGTCACCGAACATTACATACTCATGGAGACAAAATAAGGGAAAATCACGATGTAGGGAAATGAACCTAGCGTAACCCTGGAATGTGTTTGTATGACATGTGTATCAAATGAAAGGTATTAAAGAGTATTTTAAGAGGGAGTGGGCCACAGTTCTATAGGTGGACGCCTTTTCATGATACCGCCATAAAGGTTTATACATATATGTAAATAACGAACAGTATACCTGCCAAGATTCCAAGGGCTTTAGATTTCGCCCTGCAGAACTTTTTCATTTTCTTCTACTTAATATGGTAGGTGTCACACCCATTTTAAAAAAGTTTTTTCTAAAGTTATATTTTGCGTCAATAAACCAATCCAATTACCATGTTTCATCCCTTTTTTCGTATTTGGTATAGATTTATGGAATTTTTTTCATTTTTCGTAATTTTCGATATCGAAAAAGTGGGCGTGGACATAGTCGGATTTCTGTCATTTTTTATACCAAAATAAAGCGAGTTCAGGTAAGTACGTGGACTAAGCTTAGTAAAAATATATCAATTTTTGCCCAAGTTATCGTGTTAACGGCCGCGCGGAAGGACAGACGGTCGACTGTGTATAAAAACTGGGCGTGGCTTCAACCGATTTCGCCCTTTTTCACAGAAAACAGTTATCGTCCAAGAATCTAAGCACCTATCAAATTTCACAAGGATTGGTAAATTTTTGTTCGACCTATGCCAGTAAATGTATCCTAGACAAATTAAATGAAAAAGGGCGGAGCCATGCCCATTTTGACATTTTCTTTTATTTTTGTATTTTATTGCACGATATCATTACTGGAGTCGAATGTTGACATAATTTACTTATATACTGTAAAGATATTAAATTTTTTGTTAAAATTTGACTTAAAAAAAAAATTCTTTTTAAGTGGGCGTGGTCGTCCTCCGATTTTGCTAATTTTTATTAAGCATACATATAGTAATAGGAGTAAAGTTCCTGCCTAATTTCGTAATGATATCTTCAACGACTGCCAAATTGCAGCTGGCAAAACTTTTAAATTGCCTTCTTTTAAAAGTGGGCGGTGCAATGCCCACTGTCCAAAATTTTACTAATTTTCGATTCTGCGTCATAAGTTCAACTCACCTACCAAGTTTCATCGCTTTATCCGTCTTTGGTAATGAATTATCGCACTTTTTCTGTTTTTCGAAATTTTCGATATCGAAAAAGTGGGCGTGGTTATAGTCCGATATCGTTCATTTTAAATGGCGATCTGAGATGAGAGGCCAGGAACCTACATATCAAATTTCATTAAGATACCTCAAAATTTACTCAAGTTATCGTGTTAACTGACAGACGGACGGACATGGCTCAATCAAATTTTTTGTCGATACTGACGATTTTAATATATCTATCTCGATTCCTTTATACCTGCACAACCAACCGTTATACAATCAAAGTGAATATACTCTGTGAGCTCTGCTCAACTGAGTATAAAAAGTGGGAAAAGCGCCATACTGCTTCATGTTGTTGTTGTTGTTGTTTTATTAACGATAAAAGCACTCCCCGAAGGTTTTGAGTGTGTTTTCGATATTGACGGTCCTTTTTCGACGTTCCGGTAAAAGAGCACCACTATGGTATTAGCCCGATCATCTCGGGAACGATTAATATGACCACATTAAACCTTCTAGGCCATACCGCCCTCCCCACCCCCTAGTTCCAAGAGGAACTTGGGATCGCCAGAGCCTCGGCTGCTAAATATGTGTATTGTACACTCATATTTGTAACAGGATTCCCCTCGCGTGGGTGAAGTTGACAATTGGATTGCGGAAACTTTGAAGCTATAAAGTTATGTATAGCTCTTATCAATCCGTTGTATCCGTCATACTGTTTCATCAATAACATTATTGATAAACCTCCTGAATAAATATGGGCTCATGTATATGCACGCATGAGATTTCTTCAGATTTTATCTCTTCGCTTTGCTTTTCAACCGAAGATTTTAACGATTTTTATCACTTGTATGAATTAAGTTTATAATTTATTTAATAATTTGGGAAAAATTTAAACAACGTGACCTCAGGACGGAAAAGGCAACAGCTGTTTCTATTATACCTTGTAAATCTCTTCAAAGTCTTTTCTCCCGGGAGTGGGATTTGAACCCGCACTCCTACGATAGTTGAAGTGTTACAAATGCATTCAGCCACTTCATGCCTTAGTTGTTGTAAACTTTATTCCAATTGCCTTCCTGGCATATTTTATTCTTATTGCACAGTACATACTTTGTATGTAATCACGTGTTAAAGTTATGCTTGTTGGTAAGGCGGTTTCAAAGAAACTGGTATTGTTTTTGCTTTTGTTCTATTTATAGAACTACAAAGCGTTAACCAATGTTGTCAATTTGTATGAATTAGGAGTGCGAGTTCAAATTCCACTCCTGCACAATGGTCTGAAATTCAAATTTTTTGGCATAAATTAGAAGGAGTGGTACTAGGCCATTGAAATTTCGCATACAGGTTATATATGATTTAGTTAAGAAAAATTCTAAGAATGGATGAAATCGGTCATTCCCCAGGGGTACCTCCCTTGGACCTATAGTAAACATTTTTTAATTTCAGCTCCAAAAATTGCGATATCTTCACGAAAATTGGTAAATATGTTATTCTCGTAATACGCATCGACAATACCAAAAATAGTTGAAATCGGCCAGTCCCTAGGAGTACCTCCCTTGGACATATAGTAAAAATTTGCTTTCATAAAATTAAAAATTTGTATATGATAGACAAAATTGGTCAAATAATTTTATTATCCAAATATTTATACATATGTTTTTACTGAAACTATTATTTTTATAATAACATTAACTGTACATCTGAAATGAGAGAAAAGTTACAGAATTATTAAATTCACTTGAATATAATATAAAAAGTTATATGTACCAAGCAAATCATACGAAATCACAGTTTTCCGTATCTAAAACTAAAGCGTTCTCCACAACGTCTGCTTCCGATATATCGGCATCAGAATTATCCGAATCGTATTCAGATCCCCCTGGCAAGTGGTTGAAAATTTGAAGCTCACTTGAAGGTGCAAGCAATTGTATTACTTCTTCTGGTAGCTTCTCTCTTTTCCGATATTTTTCTCTAGCGGATAAAGACAAGCTGGAAAGAAGGGGGTCTGAAGAATCCATTGCTCTATTGAAAACATCAGTCATATTATTTTTTTCTTGTATTTTTTCTTGCATGTGCGTTGCGATCTCTCTTGTATAATTTATTTCGAGCTTCTGACGCATTTTCACCAAAACAACCAACAGGAATTACGCAATTTTTTATAATCTGTGAGCCGTGAACTATTATTTTATGAACTGTTGCTGACACTGGAAACCATAAATATTTTTCCATGTACAAGAAGGCAGTTCTTTTGCAAAAATCTTCAAACTTTGTGGTATCTATAGGATACTCGCAGGAAATAGCAATTAATATAACTCTAAAGTTATTCAAAATTTCTATATCAATATTTGTAATTAAAGAAAAGAGTTCCAAATTGTTAAATGCTTTCCTGGCAGTATTGCCGTCATTTGATGTTGCACTACCATTTGCTTTAGGCTTATCTACATGAAGGCCCATTTCTTTCCAAAACCTCTTTTGTACTTCCTGTTTACGAAGTTGGAATGCTTTTTTATCTGAAGCTTCCCTTATTTGCCACTTTTTTAAATCGATTCTATAAGCAATGTGTACAACGAATTCAAATACTCGATTCCATGCATGTAGTGGGCTAATACCATATGTAAGGAATGTAAGTTTGGGTTTAAAAACATCAGAATTAAAATTTTTAGTTGTTACGAATTGTTTTGGTGTAGCACCACATATTGGGCATTTTTGATTAGAATTGGTGTTTGTTATAACATTTAGTACTTTTTCATCAATCAAAGTCATATGCAAATCATAATTGACAATAATTTTTTCTCCGTTATCAAGGTAATATTCAAATGGATTTAAATAAGATATTTGCATATCTAGCTGACTATTTTCTGATAGAATTAGGGCTGTAGATTATTTTGCTAATTGCATTTTTAATGACCTACAAAACCGCACTGATTGCGTAGTGCGATTCCTCCAAATAATTTTGCCAGAACTGTCCAACATTTGTAAAGGTATAATGGTAGTTGCAAACAGTGATTGGTCAAAAAGTTGAGGTGTACTTGTCTCAAACCTTTGTTTAAACATACTTTGTCCCGTTGTACCGTCAAACCCATAGCTAGCGATTAAAACAACATTCGTAATTTCTGCCATGACGTGCAAAACATCTTTTTGGAATAAAAGAATGCGGTGTGCGGTATGGTCTAAGAGATTTTGCAGTGATACTTCTGCTGAAGACTCCGACACAGATATCTCCTTAGGCCGGCAAAGTAGCTTGCATTTAATTACTTCCTCATAACTTGGATATATATTGCAATTCCTTTCTTTATTTAACAGCCTCATGTTGATATATTGTCTATTGCTTAAATCATTTTCAAGTAAAAATGCGAGAGCTTCTTCCGCAGTTAGTGGAACTGCTTCGGGTTTTTTGGATGTAACAGCTTTTCTTATTTCGCTTTGTTCTGCTTGATGCGCAGTTTTCTTTAAAATAAATGCTAAATCACTTTGTTTTGATTTTTTTGCCGCAATAGTGGCTGCATGAATCAAAAAATCAACATCGTCATTGTTTTCACAAGAAAGATCACTTGGCTGCTTCCTCTTAAGCCGATCTTTTGCATCTGTGTAGCTAACCTTTGGTCGTCCTGCTTTACTTGAACAGGGTTTTTCAAAATCATTCTCAGAAATTTCAATAATATTTGTTGCGGAAACCCACTGGGGGTATTTCTCTTTAAATCTATTAACCATCCGATTACATTTTGATAATTTTTCGCTAACATATGCTAATAAATTTTGTATTTTTTTTTTCTTCTTATTTCATCTTTTTTCTTTAAACTTAACCCATTAGTATTAATTTTTTTAAAAACGCAATCCAAAACAACATTAGTTTTGCGATCGCCCTCTATCCAAACTCCAAGCATTTCTTCGTGTTGGAATTTAAAGGTTGCTGAAAATTACAAATATACTTAAACGGGGCAAAAACGAGAAACGTTATATACATGATTTTAAAGAACATACCCCAAACTTCCACCGAACATAAAAATCTGGAACAATACGGGACAATACACACAACTTTCACTCCACAGAACACAGGTTAATACGAAATTTTCGGTAAAAAAAGCTATTAAACAAAACTCCACACTATACAGATATGACAGAATAAACCAAATTTTTTTTCATTAAGTTAAAAAATAGATACCTTTGTTATAATCTTCCATTATAAATTTATTTCTTTTTTTTTTCCTTTTTAACTATTATCGAACAGCTGTTTTCTTACAATATTTTACTGAACTGTTTACAAGTTTGTTGTTGCTTCAGAAGCATCGTGTTTTACAGCTCATATTTAGAACAGAGTTGCCATATCCAAATAATTTTTTGTATATTTTACACATCTCAGTACCTATTTTTTTGCGTACCTATTTTTTTGAAATAAGAAAAAATAATTTTGGATTTATGCCAAAAAATTTGAATTTCAGACCATTGTGTGCTGGGAGAAAGGCTTTGAAAAGATTTACAAGGTATAATCGAAAAAGCTGTCGCCTTGTCCGTCCTGATATCACGTTGTTTAAATTTTTTTTCAAATTATTAAATAGGTTTTTATCTACGTTCATGATCCTTTGTCGGATACTGAGCCGGTACGTTCAGGAAAAAAACACCATTAATGTAATATCCCGACAATCGCAGAAACCATTGGATATGACACCGTTGAACCTTCTAGGGCATCCATAGGCATTAGTTTATAAATAAAGGCCGCAAGAGCCACGCCTGCCAAATATGAAGGATTCGCCACGTGTGGGTGGAGTTGACAATTGGTTTGGAAAAGCTATAAATTCCGCTGCACTACACAGGCTCTTGAATCCCCTTTTGCTTTTCAAATATTGTAAGGCTAGACGTATGATCTAGATTTCTGATGCATAATTTAGGTTTGTTGAGGAATATTTGGAGCCATAGTGAAAATCTCTTCTACTGATCCATGTGGTATCGTTGATATGCTCGTCAAGGTATGCAGGCTTAGTATATATGGATTGGTAAAGGCTCACTCAAACCAAATTTCCTAGGCAGGTTAAAAAAATAAAAGATAAATGTAAGGCACGATAACCTCCGAAGAGAGTTTAGGCCGAACTTCTCTTCCAATTTGCATCGTGCTCCTTTTTAATATTTACTACAAATTGGCGGGACGGAACCTCCTTGTTTTATGCCGACTCCGAACGGCATCTGCAAGGCAGATGATTTTTCTCTGAGAGCTTTTCATGGCAGAAATACGCTTCGAGTGTTTGCCAAATCACAGCCGAGAAGCGACGCCACTTAGAAAAACTTTATTCTAATTGAACAAACTTGTTTCTAAAATTTCGATGTTGCTTTGCACGGGGCGTGAACCCAGAATCTTCGGTGTGTTAAGTGGAGCACCCTACCACCACGTAATGGGGGCCGCCGCTCAGGCAGCTTGGAGCTGACAAATAGTCTATTGCATTCGAATACCCACCGCTCCCTATGCTATGACGGCGATAATTTCCTATAAACTCTGCAGGAATGCAATCGCGTGAGTAACCCCTTCACTCGCAGGAAATCAAGAGACTATCCTCAACGTGTTGAGTCATCGAATGTCTCGATACTCTTTATGTGACGATACCAAAATTAGAGAAACGCTATGTAGACTCGCCAGGTTTGAGGGCTGGGAAAATCGTACCCTAGTAGTACCAGCCAAAGATCTTAACAGTTTCAAATGCAGCAAAGTACGGTGCACATCCCTAACACAATAGCAACAACAAGATATACCAGACGTTGGCGCATTCCAGTACTGTCTGGGGGCAGAAAGAATAATGCCTTGGGTGCCTCCTGGGAAGCAACGATCTCATATCGAAAAAAGTTCGCTGAACTTGGAAGTAGCATAGATACGGACATGGTTGATACTATTCTGGTTATGTCCGTGAAAATTATCCGAGTTTTACATCCATGCCGTGAGATCTAAACAAACACCCTTTTTGTAGTATACTTTCATAAGCATTCATCGCACCGAAGAGCCCTATGATCGATCCTCTGTACTCAGCCTCTAGCTCATTTTAAATGACAAAAGACTCCCAGGTACTTTGAACAACCTTTAGATATTTTTCATATTTTTTTACCTTAAAGTTGCGACGCGTGGACAAAGAAAATCATTCAGCAAAGGACTATCAGTGAGTGTCACTATCATTACAACAACAACAAAAACATCTCTAACTGGATGCCATTAGTTTTAAGGGGACTCATTTTAAAGTTCTATTCGGTGTTGAGACACGTATCAAGACGAAGTTTGCAATTTATTTTAATATTTAGTTTAAACATTCTTTTTGTACTTTCCCTATGAACTTCCCATTATGAATCCACAGTGGATTCAGGGTTGGAGTATAGCAGTGATCAGGAATGTCTGTTGTTAAGAGGTTATTTCATTTACCCTATCCGAAGTACGGTCGAATACTTAATTGGCTGCAAGTTCACCGTTTTTGTTCCTCTTCCTGACCTCAAGAGGATGACAAGGCTATGCGCAGTTATGAGGTTTTGGACCAGTAGTGTGAGGGGTAGCGTTACTACCTTTCACTCCGGGAAGAGAGTGAAAGGCGCGAATCATTGTCTATACATTTACTTCATCTTCAATAAGATCAGATATTGGGCTTTTGGAACTGCAAACAATCTTCTGATTTTACTGCGATTCTTGGCTTAACCTCATTTATCTTGATTCTGTTGCTATTTGTGTAAAAATATATTCGCGCTCATAACAATCTCCAGTTTTTATAAGCGCTTATTATATTTGCGAATCGAAAATAGTGTTAATCCTGGCTTAGTAAGCTCTAAAAGCCCTGAATTGCGAAAATCCCATAGAAACGCAAATTCACAGAGATACATTTTAAGCTCATTTTTGTAGCTGTAAAAAAAACCGTCAGACAAATATCTTTTTATTGCAAATAGTGCAACGCTTTGAGGTGCTGTTCGTCGCCTTGTCCGCTGGACAAAGCGAACGTGAGCCGCATTAATTTATGAAGTGATGATGACAAGTGGGATAAAGAGGTCATTTCGCACTTAATGTCGCCAACGAATGCAGAACGATTGCATCGCTGAATGGACAACATACGTCTTAGTAGGACAGAAGAGGAGACAGGGGTAATGCAACGTAAGCGTAAAGTGACGGAGATCACATTGCCAGAAACGCGCGCATGTAAGGCGTGCGCCGAAAAGTTCATGGAGGACGGTGCGACAGTCAGCAATGTTGACCGACTTATCGGATACAGGAGATCAAAGCAAGACATTTTTTAAAGGATTATAATACAATGAATACAATCTGCATTTTCACACTACCAAATAAATAAAGATATTGTATGGAATTAACTGACGGCACAACAACACTAAATTGCATGCGAAAGTCGCAATGGAAGATATAAAGAATTTTGTTGGCATCTTTTAGATTTCTGTCGGCTGTCGCGCTACTGACACCTGAACAATGACAAAAGGATTATGTGCAAAAATTTAAATACATTTAAGTCTGACACTTGTCAACACGAAAAGACCACCGACGTTTTCAGAGAAACGAGCTTGTGTAGAGCGTTGTGGGGCTTTGTATGCAAATTTGCAATGTGTTTAGGATTTTGCTATTACTTAAGGATTTTGATGAATATAGCAGTTTGGAGCTACTGTTTTGCTTTTTAATCGGATGTTGTTTATAATTTTAAGCTATTGCATAGATTTTATCGCGGGCTTGGCGACTAAATCAAAAAAACCGTAACGGATATTTGTCAAAAAAGATCCGAAAAGGCTCGAAAAGGTTCGTAAAGGTTCGGTGTTAGCAACAGGCCAAATACATAAAATTGGATCTCTATCATAAACAGCGGTGGGCACCACTACATTTACACGGTTACCAAATTGAGAATGTGTTAGTAAACACGAACGCGTAGCGAGCACGAAAGCAAAATCAGTTATTTATTTAGTTTGATTTCAATGCTTGAACGGTGACTGCGTGTCACACGCACTCTTTGGTACTCTATTTTAAGCGCGCATGCGACACTTCCTCACCGTACGACCATCGAAATCAAACTAAAAGTGCTGTCGTTGATTTTCACGAAGTAGCTATTGTGCTATCGCTTATCGTATACATATATGGTCGCTTACAAGCCAACCTAATAAAACCGCACTGCGTTTTTTTAGCGCACGCAAACAACCGGCGCTTTTTGCCCTAACCCAAATAAGCATGCGTTGCGACAATGTAAAGCATGTGTGCAAACGTCAAATCTAAATGTCACGCAGAACAAAAATTGGAAATCGAGTTAGGTTTTCACGCAGAAAATTCAATTTGAGTTGTTCTCATACAAGTTGTATGTGCATGAGACATTTTTGACAGAAAATGACTTGCGTGCGTTTATATTAGGTGGGCTTGTTAGCAGGTGCTAAGCTCACGCCCACCCCGGATCATAAAGTTAAAGTTAAAGTTAAAGTTTAAGTTGAAGTTAAAGTTAAAGTTAAAGTTAAAGTTAAAAATAAAGTTAAAGTTAAAATGAAAATTAAAGTTAAAATCAAAGTAAAAAGTTAAAGTTAAAGTTAAGGTTAAAGTTAAAGTTAAAGTTAAAGTTAAAATGAAAGTTAAAGTTAAAGTTAAAGTGAAAGTTAAATATTAACTTCTCATTTATTCAATAAAAGTAAAAAATTTGTTTTCTTATCGGTAACCACGCTTAAAAAGGTTAACTTGAATTAATATCAAAGAAAACAAAATGTTGCATAAATATTATAATTGTATAAGTTGATAATATGAAATAGCTTTACCGCGGTAGTCCCCGAGTGCCACACATCCTTTTTTTTTACTTTTAAGATGCAGACGATAGGCGAAATGTGCAAACAAGATTTGTTTTGAAAACTGACCGACCCTGCGAAATCTCTGCTGAACTATTTTTGTATTTCAACTCGTGAGCTCTACTCTTACCTGCCTCAGTAAAATTTCCATCAATAAGACTATTTGGCATCATGGGAGCCGCTATACATCTCCTAGAGAACTTTTCATCTCATCTCATATCCTTTCAATAAATTCGGGGTCATACTTCAGGACAGGTATGATTAAAAACTAATATAGTGTGGTGTTTACGCTCCTTTTTATTCAATGTGTTCCAAAAACATGGTGTTTTCCCTGCCGCTTGGAAGGAATCTTTTCTTATACCCCTTCATAAAAACGACAGTAGGTCATGTGTAGAAAATTATGGAGGAATTGCAAAATTGTCAGACATCACAAACGTATTTGAAGCTATTGTTATTAATCAGCTAACCTTTTTCATTTCTACGTTGATTCCAAATTCACAGCACGGGTTTTGTAAAGGCCAATCTACCATCTCTGCTTTGGTTGATCACCATAAATGAAATCCTAAGAAAACTTAACGCAGGGGGGCTAGGATCGTGGCGTATGCCGACGACGTGGCGATCTTGGTCTCTGATCCTTTCCCCTCCGCAATGAGTAAAATCATGGAAAGAGCCTTGGCTAAACTAAGCAGGTGGGCACAGGGATGCGGCCTTAAATCCCGACAAGACGGACCTGCTTCTCATCACGAGGAAGTACAAGCCACCTGCCTTCAGACTACCATTCTTAAACGGCCAGCAACTAAACCTGTCATCGAGTACCAAGTATCTGGGACTAACAATTGACTGCAAGTTGAATTGGAAAGTATGCATCGAAGAGCGGGTATGGCAGGCCTGCATGCCTTCTGTGCCTGCAAATCAATGTTTGTTAAGAAATGGGAACTCAAACCAAGCATGTTACTTTGGATGTACGAGGCGGTGGTGCGACCGCTGCTTACCTATAGTTCCATAGTCTGGTGGGAAGCTCTAAGTAAGAGCTAAAATCTCACCAGCCTGCAAAGAGTCCAGCGCACTTCGTGCGTTGGTGCCATAGGGGCCGGACGCACTTGCCCCACAGCTGCTTTAGACCCCATTTTTCACCTGCTTCCGATCGACTTGTATATACTTTGTACATCGTCACAAACCGCACTGAGACTCAGGGAGTCTGGGTGTTGGAAGGATACTCAGCAAGGGCATAGTAGTATCCTAAAGAAACTTCCGGATGGTACATGTAGTACCGAGACAGATTACTACCCTCGCAAACTGAAGTTTGAGTACGGGTGTAATACCGCCATTCCAAGCAGAAACGAGTGGAAGAGAAATCCAGGCATTAGGCTCGACCACATCCAAATCTACACTGACGGCTCCAAGATGGAATCGGGAGTGGGGCCGGAGTCTTCTCTGAGTCCCTAGATTTGTCTGGATCATTCAGACTCCCATCGCACTGCAGCGTGTTTCAAGCAGAAATCTTCGCGATTTGGCAAGCCTGCAAATCACTGGAGGGCTTGAATGTAGCTGGTAAAGTTTGAATTCTGTCGGATAGCCAAGCAGCGCTAAAAGCGCTTTCCTCGCCACATATTAACTCAAAATTAGTGTGGGCTTGTAAGCGTCTCATATCCAAGTTATCCACCAATCTAGAACTTACGTGTTATCTGGGTCCCGGGTCATAGGAAGATAGAGGGTAACGAGAAGGCCGACGAGCTAGCACGCAGGGGCTCATCGGAGATGAACGAGAAAATAACCAGAGTCGAAGTAGGCATACCCTTAGCAGTAGCCTAGTGGAATATCCAAAGCTTCTACTTGAATAAAGCACAAACAAAGTGGAATAACATCACCACCTGTGCAATATCAAAATCCATTTGGCCAAACTATGATGGAAAGAGGACGAGAAGTCTTCTGAACAAATCCAGGGCTAACAGACGCAAACTGATAGCAGTCTGCACTGGTCATTGGGCAGTAGGTACGCATGCGGAAAAATGGGCATGCCGTATAACGAATACTGCAGAAGCTGCAAAGATCCAAATGCCAAGGAGACAGTAGAACACTTTATGTGTAAATGCCCGGATCTAGCTAGAGCCCGGCTAAGGTTCCTTGGAACCCCGTTTATAGAAGACCACAGAGGGTTATCTGTGATAGCAATCCCGAAAATTCTTAATTTTATCAACAACTCTGGCTGGTTGTAATACATTGACCGTAACATCCCGTAAGATTTTAGACGTGTTACATGGCATCAAAACGGCTTTAAATAGCTACTTGGGCGACCAGGGTCGCAGCCATTTCACCCATCTACCTACATGGGAGTTACGATGGATGCTAAACTTAGTTTCAGTGTTCATATTATGGCTACTGTCAATAAGGCTAGAGGTGTTCTATCATTCGTCTAAAGAATTTAGTAACCCTTATGTAACTAAAGCCTTTTTTACCACATTAGTTAGACCGATACTAGAATACGGATCAATAGTCTGGAATCCGCGATATCAAGTTCATATGCAGATAGACTAGAGTCAAAACAGATGCAATTTTTACCTTTTTCTTTAAGGAATTTTCATTGGGACTCTGGGTATAATCTTCCACCTTATACTAGTCGGTTAAAGCCTATTAATCTTCCAACTCTCGCAAGTCGTAGAGAAATGCTAGGCATATTATTCATGGCTAAACTACTGAATGGGCTGATTTCTAGCCCCTTTCTTTTGAACGAAGTAAACTTCAATGTCCCATCACGAGCGTCCAGACATTACAAACCACTTCTTTTCAGGCAGTGAAGAACTAATTTCGAATTAAATGAACCTTTTCGGTGTTTTGTATCATGATTTTAATTCTCATTCGAACTCGAGTGATATAACAGATTCACTTTTTACTATAAAGAAAACTGTCCTATCCTATCTTAACTCGTAGCAAAATAAAAAAAAATACAAACAAGTAAGGAAGGTTAAGTTCGGGTGTAACCGAACATTACATACTCAGTTGAGAGCTATGGTGACAACATAAGGGAAAATAACCATGTAGGAAAATGAACCGAGGGAAACCCTTGAATGTGTCATTATGACATGTGTATCAAATGAAAGACATTAAAGAGTATTTTATGAGGGAGTGGGCCATAGTTCTATAGATGGACGCCATTTAGGGATATCGCCATAAAGGTGGTTCAGGGTTGACTCTAGAAATTGTTTGTACGATTGGGTATAAAATTAAAGGTATTAATGAGGGTTTTAAAAGGGAGTGGTGGTAGTTGTATAGGTGGTCGCCTTTTCGAGATATCGCCATAAAGGTGGACCAGGGGTGACTTTAGAATATGTTTGTACGATATTGGTATCAAATTAAAGGTATTAATGAGAGTTTTAAAAGGGAGTGGTGGTAGTTGTGTATGTGAAGCCGTTTTCCAGATATCGACCAAAATGTGGACCAGGGTGACCCAGAACATCATCTGTTGGATACCGCTAATTTATTTATATATGTAATACCAGCAAAGATTTCAAGGGTTTTTTATTTCGCCCTGCAGAACATTTAAATTTTCTTCTACTTAATATGGCAGGTGTCACAACCATTTTACAAAGTGTTTCCCAAAGTTATATTTCGCGTCAATAAACCAATCCAGTTACCATGTTTCATCCCTTTTTTCGTATTTGGTATTGAATTATGGCATTTTTTTTCATTTTTCGGAATTTTCGATATCGAAAAAGTGGGCGTGGTCATAGTCGGATCACGTTCATTTTCTACACCAAGATAAAGTGCATTCAGATAAGTACGTGAACTAAGTTCAGTAAAGATATGTAGTTATCGTGTTAACGGCCATGCGGAAGGACAGACGGACGACCGTGTATAAAAACTGGGCGTGGCTTCAACCGATTTCGCCCATTTTCACAGAAAGCAGTTAGCGTCCAAATTTCAAAAGGATTGGTAAATTTTTGTTCTACTTATGGCATTAAAAGTATCCTAGACAAATTAAATGAAAAAGGGCGGAGCCACGCCCATTTTGAAATTTTCTTTTATTTTTGTATTTTGTTGCACCATATCATTACTGCAGTTGAATGTTGACATAATTTACTAATATATTGTAAAGATGTTAAATGTTTTGTTAAAATTTTACTTTAAACAAATTTTTTTTTTTAAAGTGGGCGTGGTCCTTCCGCTTATGTGGAAATTCCGCTTATTTGAAACCTTCTGCTAATGTTCGAATCGCTAAAGTCTTGAATAAATCACTCCAATATTCAATAATGCAAAGTGGTCTTTATTAGACTACTTTGAAAGTACTTCACAATTATACCTCACAACAAATAGCGTGTTTAAATCAAAACTGATTCTCAACTTGCACTGCTTTTATACTCTCCGTTGCTTCATTCGCATATTTCTCCTAAGGTCTAGACGTTCCGCCTTCTAGAACTTGTGTAGCTCATGCTTGGTTACCAGCTGTATAAGTGTATATTTGTAGTTTATAGCAATATGCGTGTGTATGTGTGAGTAACTATTTCGACTGATGACTACATGTGTGTGTATGTGATATATCTCTTCGTCGCCTTCTACATAAGTGTTGCTAGCTTTAACGTGGACATGTATATAAGAGTGGCTGCTTCATGTTTTTGTTGTTGCGTGATTATTTACCAACAGCTTAGTGATGTCAACATAATGTAAATGTGTATGTTCATATATGTGTATCGAAGTGCTGTCCCTTTATATTATTATATTTGCGATGAGCACAGCACATTCATCATGTCCAATAAATAATAATCAGCATTTTAATTAATGTAGATGCATACAATATTGGTGCGCAAAATAACCCTGACCTAACTGCAACGCAAATTTATACCACACTTTATTGACTAGACGCAGCTGCCTATACAATTTAAGTAATGCAAAGAGAAAAGAAAAGTTATCGCAGCCACATTGTAGGGCTTTAGTTGCCCACAACCAGCAATTGCCGACTGGCAACTAGATATTGACGATTGGCTGCTGCAGCTTATAATGTTGCTTCTTTATGCTATTTTTGTTGCTGCTGTGCTGACTACAGTTGTGGCAAGTTATTGCGCTGTGCCGCCGTCATGCAGATTAGTCACATGTCACATTCAATTATCGTCGCGGCATTGAAATTTTGTCTCGTTGAACCATCTGAGAGGATGAAAAATGAAACTGCGATAATAAGAAGAGGGAGATATAATGTAGAAATAAACAAAAACAATAGTAACTTCTGCTAGTTTTAAGATATACATAGGTCGCCATGATGACCTGCACACTAGGGTTGATGCTCAAGTCCCGGGAAAAACAACATAAAAATACTTCAGAACAAAACTTCTCATAAACGGGTTGTCCGATGTATTTCTGCAATAAAAAGTATTGGAGAAAACTCTATCTGCCATGAAAGTTGGAAAGAACCTGAGTTTAATTATCTTATCCTATAGTAGTTGTGACATGATCAGATTGTTCAGATTTTGATAAAGGGATGTCATTTTATTAAATTAAAATCCTTCTTTATAGTTTGAACATTGTCCACTTCTACAAAATTGCATGAACAGCGAACTTACCCTTTTGCCAAATATTAGAGGTTTAGGTCAAACGGTCTCATCGTTGTAGTTTAAAACAAACAAAAAAAAAAAAAAACAGACGGCGACACCAAAATAGTCCCCCAGTCAAAGAATGGTATCGGAAAAACTGGCAATAACCTAAAAATAGTCCCGAAAACAACCCAAAATAGTTTCTAAATGACTCTAGATACAAACGCAGAATGACATTGAGAATAATCTTGGAGTCAATCTTCAAATAGACCTACATCGATTCCTAAAACAAAATCTCAAATGATAACAAAACCAATATCTTTACCATCCCAACTTTAATCCCGAAAAATTTAGTTAGTTATGGTTTATTCATTTTTTCTTCCATCGTAACACAGTAACTTAAGTTAACATCATTTAGATTGAAATATAAGAAAAAAGGTAAAGCATTCTGCAAAATATAATATAATAGTGTTGAAAAATGAAATTATTTCATCAATGTTGCGCTTTGATTCTTTGAAGAATATCGAAATGGTGTCCAAATGATCGCAAGCTAAATCCAAACGACACAGGACACACTCACGATTATTTCCCACAATAGTCTTTAAATGATCCGAAAAGAGTAGGAAAATTATCCAAAAACAATCCCGAAATGCTATGTAAATGGTCCTGATAGAATTCGAAGATAGCCCCAACATAGTCCGGAACTAGTCCATAAATGATATCAAAAGTGCTTCGAAATGGTATCGAAGAGAATTCTGAAATGCTTCGAAGGTAGCTCAAAAGTGATCCCGGAATAGTCAGTAACTGACACCGAAAGAATATGAAAATGCTTCTCAAAATGTGACAAAATTATCCCGAACTCTTTTTGAAATAATATCGAAATCACATGGAAAACAATCCCCACAATTTTTGGAAGTTGAGAGACAGTGATATCGGATTGGTCTCAAAAGATCGCATAATTATTTGACAGTGCACCCGAAATGATCCGGATATATTTTCCAAATATTCCCGAAATGATCCCGATAATCCCAAAATGATTTCGAAAACAAGAAAAAAACTGTACAGGGACTTACCCTGTATGATCTTAAAACAATACGGTTGGAACACAAAATTAAACTTGAAGAGGAAAAAGTCTGAGCGAGTGCAAAGATTGTATTCCCTTTGAGTCCATTTGACTTTCCAGCGCCGGATGAGGTTAATCTGTGTCTGTGAAATTGCTATTAGGAGAGTATACGTAAGGGTCTTATTCACACCGGAACAGGGGAAACTCAAGCATCTGCCCGCATCCTATGAAGCGATTAGTCTATTAGAAATTGTGTCATAAAGCGTATGAAGAACATTTTGTTTTATTTGGGAACGCTGTTTAAACTAAATCTCTAAACAAAGCGATTTGCATAGGAAAATATACGAAGACGTGTCATACAAAGCCTTACAGAAAAGATTTGGCTTTTGGCAAATCCTACGATACTAGACTTACGCGTAGCGTACGATTATAAATAAGGCTTAGCCAGTAACAGCAGATTTGGGAAGTGGGGGCTGCATGCAGAAAAAGTTGAGCATGCTTTGTGTTCATATCCTGCGCTCGCGAGGTCAAAGTTTCAGCTACTAAGTGCGATATAGTTGCCAGATCTCGAAGCAGAAATTAAGATGGGCTCGAGGAATCTGAGCTATTTTATAGCAAAACTCCTTTCTAATTGGGTTTTCCGTATGGTTATGGTCGTCGGAAAATCGTGGTAACACTATGGACACATTCAGTTGATGTGAGGCCTTTATTGACCGACTAGTGAAATCTAACCTAGCCTACGAACGGATCAACTTGTGCTAATAATGACATATCAGGGGTTATAGATTCAGTGGTATCGAACCAGTTTAATTTAACTGATCTACTCTACGATCAATCGCTCGTTGCGGCCGATTCCAAAGAAAATGAAAAGCAACCCGGAGTTGGATGTCCTCAAGGATCTGTACTCTCTCCTGTCTCATGGTTAGTTAAGTTAGTTATAGAAGACCTCCTCCACCCATTGAAAAACCACGGATTTGACACACAGGGACATGCAGACAGCTTTGTTAATGGTTCCTTTCATGAAAAGGTAAGAAATATTTGAGTTGTTCAGTTATAATTCGTTTACATTAAGAGAAACCGTAGAAGGATTACACCGCGATATTGCATGGAATACGTGAACTTAGCTATCAGGCAGTTGGAACAAACGCGGAAGTAAGTTTTCTTTGAAGATTTGTGTCAATATGAGCTATGGCCATTGGCACCTTTGTTAGCTACATTTAAAAGCATATTAATTATGACATTTTTGTTTTATACAACAACGGCTGTAGAGATCATCAATGAGCCGCGCGCATCTATGAACGTTAAAAAAGCGAAATATCGACACTGATACGTGCACGCTTTGCATGTAAGTGAGAAGACTCCATTTACAACCAACGGACACATAAAAGCTCAATAAATCATACGTTGGATCTGTGTGGGAAATTCACCACCGCACAAAGTTCACTCTCACTCAACAATGGACCAGACAGCATGAATGATGTTTTGATACTTTTTAACAATAATCGACATGATGGAACAGCTCATCATGATCATTTGCGGTATTTGCAACCACAAAATATAGCATCAGCGGTGACAGCATCAGCAGCTAATATTTAAAGCTGTGACAATTCTCACCACTTCCATATGGAAGCGCATACAAGTGAGCAAGATTTGCCTGCTACAACGTCAGACGGGCACAACAATAAACCATTGAGTAATTGCCCACAAAGTGTTGCATTTAAGATAAATGGAAAATTGTCATGCGCATGCGTGCATACAAACAAACATACATATTCATATGTATGTACATGTTTTAATGTTCATAAATGCTTGTCTGCAGCTTTACATTCATCACAAGCGTCACATTGAACTAAATCACGGTCGACAACGTGAAAAATTAACCTACTTGCATCGCTCTACATACGTATAAATGTTTGTGTGTGTGTGTGTATGTGTGTGTGTGTGTGTGTGTGTAGGTGTTGACAACAACACACATTTATTACAATGTTTACACCTATGATTCTTTGAAATTGTCAACAACAACACTTCAACATTAACATCATTTACCAGATGAAGCGCCTACGCTGCACAGTGTTTCGACTGTATGGAGTTAGGTGGAAAAAAGTCAAAACCATTATAGTTGTGCTCCTATATTAACTTAACCACTGAAATTGGATTATACAGAAGCCCTATACTTCTAATACTAAAAATTTGAGTGTGTGTCTACATATACATTAGGGTGCTTACAATTTTTTTTTCCCAACTCTTACCCTTTTAAATCCTTTTTATTGTAAAGGTAATTATACTTTGTCTCAGATTTGCTCAACACTCGTTTATTTAATAAAAATACAACTACAACATACTTCGATATAAGGTTATCATTCACTTATGTATTTAATGTAAATAAATATTTCAAAACTAGTAACAATCTCTGACTTTTTTACACAGATAACACCTTTAATATTTAACACGTACAGTTGTGTTCAAAAAATAGTAGCGAAATTCTTTTTATTTTTTTTAAATTTTTTTTAATTAAATTTTTTTTATTTAAATAATTTTTGTTCGAAATATAGTGGAATCGCAAATAGACACCACGTAATAAAAACTTTTAAAATTCTAGAAACTTAATCGAGCTTCAAAAAAATGTCATCCAAAATTTCAACTTTTTTCGGAGTTTTTAGAAAATTTTCGAAAATGCAGTTTTGTACTCCATCCAATTTCAGATAGAGTAATGAAAGTTTCACATATGTAGGGTTGCATTAACTTCTACCACAAATAGTTATATTTAGCTTGAAAAACTTCCTCGAACAAAATAAGCGGTATTTGTATATATATATATTTTTTAACACACGTTTTAATCTGTAGACATATCCTGTGTTTCCGTTGAATCAGGACAATGGACATCTCCGCTACTTATCATACCTGAACGGTGATCCCCAGAAGAGAGTGATGGCGAGTTGGGTAAAACTAGTAAGTTCCTAACTTCAGGCGGAAGTGGTTTAGTTCTAGTTTCAATTTTGTTTCTGTATTGATTGATTTTTGGATCAGATCAGATCAGCAGCATTGTAAGCCAGTCTGTATTCGTGGCGTAGCGGAAACACTTACGAGTGTTAAATTCGCGAAATCTTCGACAATCTTTATTCCAGACTTCTCGCGCTTCCTCTGACAAATTCCCTATAGGTAAAGTCATATGCTTTATTATGTCAACGCTATGATATAAGATTTCGTGCACCGTGATTAGCATATAATACCACAAATAAATATTGAGATATAACGCTGCTGCGTCCTCCGCAAAGATTTTAAATTGGTCTGTTTTAATTTGATACCAAGACGCCAGCGCGGTAAGTAATATATGAAATTTGCATATTAGATTTTCATCAAGGCCAGTAATTACCGCAGTTTTTTCATAGTTGTCGGAAAACCTTCTGGCAGTATTGTCATCATTGGTTGTACTGAACCCACGTTTGACGCCATCTATGTTAAGGCCTAGTTCAGATTTAAACTTTTGCTTGATTTGGCTTTTTCTTTCATTAAAAATGCTTTGGTTCTCTCCTCGGATTTGCCAATCTATATGATATATGTAATAAAAACTCGAATGTTTTTATCAGCGCATGTAGTGTAGACAACCCATAATCATAATTTTCAGTCTGCAAAGTAAGAAGCAACTGGTATGTTCATTTGACTAGGTTTGGCATCGCAAATGTAACAATTTTGGTTACCCTTCGTCCCTGAGAGTATGTTACATATTTTTCCATCAACCATTGTTGAGAGGAGAGTATGTTTCACTAAGAAATTTTTACAATCAGTTGGCCTCAATTGATTAATCTGATCCCTTATATTATCTGCTTCGCGTTTCACTAAATCTGGTGTTTTTTTTTGAAAAATAAATTTGATTGGACGACAATATCGTGTTGATGAGGGTTTGGAATTCATCCAAATTGGAGTATCGTGGTCATCATTTAACACAAGCTGTAAAGGCACGAAACAAATGAAAAATTAGTACTCGTCAGTTGCAGCAGCATTTTCAAACTTTTGCTTGTACATGCTATGCCCTAAAGTCCCATCTAATTCCTATTTGCAAATAAGTGTTGCTGATTGGACTTTATCAGCTTCAGAAAGGGACAAAGTGTCTAAGACGCGCTTAGTGGTTATGTCTAGCAAAGACTGCAATGTAAAACTAGCAGAAATCTCATCCAAAGCATATTTTCTTAGATTTCGTTAAACTATAGAACGATGGAAAGACATCGTGATCTACACACAGAGCTGCATTTCTCAATAATTTCTAACTATTGGCAGTTAATTTAACGTCAAGGTAGAGGCCTATCACTTCATCACCAAAGAGATACCTTTGTTGTGAAGCATTTACCTGCGCATTTTTCATATCTTTAGCAATGTCTAAGTCATCGCTTAGGTCTTTAATAATGCTAGCAGCATCTTTTAACCTTGCAAGCCTAGGGCGTGCTCGTAGCGAACAAAATTTCCTCCAAAGTGTAATTGTTAAGTATAAATTCTACTCTTTTTTTATTTTAGTTTGCTACCCACAGTCTTGGAAGTCCTTTGAGGGTCGACCGAATTGTTATTCTTTTGTAAAAGTTCTTCAGCAGCATACGAAGGAGCATCTGGTTCCTCCAGTAGAAAAACTATATCCTCACCATTCAACCATTGCTCATACTTAGAAGAGACACGCTCAATCCGTTTACCAGCGAAATTCCACTTCTTATCAATTTTTAGCATCAAAAGTTTTATGTTTTCTTAGTTCACCTTTCGCATTATCGGATATACAAAGATTGATCTTTGTAAGTATGTTACAATATATTTCTTAAAGTCTTTCATTTTTAGGGTAGCTTTGCCACAATTGGAAAAATTCTTTTCTTGAAATTATATAAGATGGAACTGAAAATCGAAAAATTTTAAAAATTAAAAATTACACATTTTTGCAAATCCGTGCACAACAATCGGCTTATATGAGCAGAAACTAGATAAAATTCTCTACAATATGAATCAACTTTTATTGAGTTACTAAGGGGTACTTACTTTTTTTTGCTACTAATCTAAAAAATTTACAATTCCTTGTTGTTTTTTTAAGAAAAAAACACCAAAATCCAAAATTAATGATAAATATTTTACCTGGACTATCCATGACTCGTACTGCATAGATATCGTTTAAAAAATTACGGTTTATATTAAATTTATTACCGCTAAACGCACTTAAACCGATTAATCAATATCACCCGGATTTCACAAAGTTCCACACAAATGCACCGTTTGTCGAAGATTGGTGGCAGCTAATTACCCGAAATTTTGCGCACACGACTTTTAGTAATTGCCCTCTAACATAAACACATTTTCGCTTTTATCTGTCACTATGACTTTTTTCCACCTGCCGCCTTATAGTCGAACCACTGTGCGCGCTGTGCCCCAAATACTTAATTTTTCAAAAATGTTTTATTTATGTGACCCGGAAAGGAAATCGATCAGCTTCCATATTTAATTCATTTTACCGCTACGTGACTGAACATTTTTGGGGCATTTTCATTCATGTTTTTGTTTTTTTTTTGTGTTTCAAGGAATTTTAATTTATGTTTCATTCGTTTAAGTTTTGCGGTTTTCTTGATATATTCCAGAATTTTCGGTTAACATGATTAATTGCTCTAATAACCTAAGTGAAGTCTCGATAAATAGGGAGCAATAAATGTAAAGTTGTAATAAGAAACTATTTCTGATTTTTATTAAAACCGCCGGAAAGCGGAGGTTGGAGCCGTGTGTAGAAGTCCACGCAACTGGGGAAAGCTTCTGACCGCCATTCAGCTGGGAATGGCCAGAGCTATACTCTTGCATGCGGTTCATGCAGTTCACTATGTCCAGTTGATTGCGGCCAAGTATCTTCTGGGTAGCCACTGAACATCCGTTTAGTATTGAGCTCATGTGAGAAGCCGACAACATGGCTAGGCCACACTGGCATACTTGGTTTAAGGGCTGGGAAGTTTTTATCGGTAGCCACTATCTAACACAATGCGCGGCTGCAAGGGGCGTCTATCTTGGATTAGGCGGCTTGCCATATAAACGTGCAAATCACATTTTCATTCCGCTGAGCGGGTAGTGCGCTGGTCTTAGGACCCGCCATGTCGAACAAAAGTCCTATATAAAAACCAAAAAAGGATCGGATAAGAAGGCAACCCTTAACTGATGACGACCATGGCAAACGTTTAAAAGGCAATGATTTGAGCGCATGCCCGATTCCTAAATGGGATTGGTGTAGATGTCCGGCTGGTTGATTTGCCCATCAAAGAATCCGGCAACATCGCCATCCAAGAAATGCTGGAGTCGGCATACAATTAAGCATAGTTTCGGCGTCGAATTCGTTGTAGGAGAGATACTTTGTCGCCAAGTACTGACGTTCACGCCTGTGGACGAACGTCTCGCCGCTCTCCGAATAAAGGCAACATTTTTTAATATGTCATTCGTCTGCACCCATGCACCGACAGAGGAGAAAGACGATGAGGTGAAAAACACTTTCTATGAACGTTTGGAACGCACATTCGAGCGCTGTGTCTGCCATGATATACAAGTCATGCTTGGCGACTTCAACGCCAGGGTGGGCAAAGAAGGTATTTTTGGCCCCAAATCGGAAAGCTAAGGCTACATAATGAAACTTCTCTTAATGGACGGATGCTTGTCGACCTAGCCGGTGCTCCAAACATGGTGATATCCAGTACGAGTTTCATGCATAAAAATATACATCCAGGTACATGGCTGTCCCCCATTATGTCGTCGCAGCCCGCCCCCGCTTTGCTGAAAACCAAGGAATAAAAAATATAACGAAAGCCAGACGTCGAAAGGCCGCAATCGCAACGGACTGTCAATGATTTTGCAACTCGACTCTCATACCTGCAGGAATGCAGGAACAGTGGGGGCATATCTCTAAAGTATTTCGTACCGCCGCCGAAGAAAAAATTGCTTACTGGCGACCACGGAAAACAACTCGAATGAATGAAGAATGCCTCGTTGCAACCGAAAGAAAAGACGCTGTCTCTAGGGCTACGTTAAAAGCGAGCACAACAAAAAGAGTGTGTGAACGCTACCGCGAGTTAATAAAGAGAGCAAGATGTCTTTTCAGGAAGAAAAAAGGAGAAGCAGAAGGGCGCGAGTGCGAGGAGCTTGAGCTGCTTGGCCCCAGTAATAACGCCCGCAAATTTTACGAAAAAACTAGGTGGCAGCCGGAAGGTTTTAAGTACGGGCAAACTCCTGTAAGAACGAAAACCGCGAACTTGCAACCAATGTCCGGAGGACAAGGACTTTTTTGAAACGGAAAACAAATGAAACAAAATAGGGTGGAAGTCTGTAAAGAGTAGATTCCAGCCTTTGATTCTGAGTTTATCTTGGAGCCGTCGGTTTGTTCTGCACGCCGCACAGTGCGACGGATGAAGAGCCTAGATGCAGCTATATACGAAAAATATGGCACAAAGTGGTCCCTGCTCCACTTTCCGGAAAGAAAATTCACACGAAGACTCTCCGGGTTGGCATAATACATGCGATTTATTATAATAGATCAGACCATGGTCCACTTTGCGTAATGAAAGCAGGTATCCCTATATCAAATTTCAAGGAAATCGCACTATAAACTATTTTATGTAGAATAGGTCGGTCGTCGGTCCCTGGTTCACTTCCCGGAATGAAAATTTCTCAAATATTATCTTTGTCACAGATCGGTCCCATACAATATTTTATTTAGAAAAGGTCAGTGCCTGGTCCACTTTCCGTAATGAAAAGTTTCTAAAATATTATCTTTGTCAAAGAGGTACCTCCGCACCAGATACGTAAATCTATAGAGAATAATCAACGATAGACAGCAATATAAATTGTCAAACTGGCGGTAGGTAATTCTACACATTACCGACGATTTGATGGTTTACTGTTTCCCAATATTCGTTCTGTTGGCGGGACTCTATAGTTATATATTCTCTGCTTCGAACAGAATTTCAAGCGAATCGCGCCATAAATAAGATTTTTTGGAATAAGGCGGTCTTGGTTCACTTCCCGGACCAAATTGTGAATTTAAGCATCCACGAAACCCCCTTGAAATATGTATATAAGATATATTAAATCTCCTAAGTGCACAAACATTAGTATATATGTATGTACATTAGACTGGGTCGATTTATTAACCGATTTCGCGCTTTCGATTTTTCGATAGGATTTGGGCTCAGGAAAAAAAGTTCCACTACGCATACCCAAATTAATTTCAAACAAAATAAAAAAGATTACAGATGATTGATTTGAATTATTTAAGAAAAATGCGGAGCCCGCAGGTAGGGTAAAATTTTCGGAGAATATTTTTTATTCCTTTTGGAAAAGCTTACATCAAATATATTTGGCGGCTTGGCAAACCCTTCGATTGTGTTTCTGCCATGAAAGTTTCTCAGCAAAAAAGTCATCTGCCTTAGCAACTGCTTATTTCAATATAAACCGGAAATGAAAAAAAAAAAAAAATTTGAATTATTGTTTTATTTTAAAATGGATTACGTCGGTATTCCTACTACCATTGGGGTTAAAAATGCGACTGGTCCCTATTTGCGTCTTTATTGAAACGAAAAGGGACTAAGCTTCATATGTTCCCTTATAAATACAAGGGGAATTGATCCTATCGATCTCTTGCGGGTACAAATGAGTACCATTAGTCTCTCCATAGGTAATGCGCAAACAAAAGGGAACAGTTCAACTCATATAAAGAGATCACCTATGCCAATTTGGTCGCATACTCCTTTCGATTCATCACGGCTTCATCCTAGGCTAATCGCATTTTTTGCAGGGGCGCTATTTCTGTTTTGTTGACAGCTTTTTTCGCAAACATACATACATCCCACTCAGAGCAGCATTTTTTAACCTGTGACTTTTGTTTGTGTCACATTTTTTTTAATTTTTACTCTCATAAATTTTTCATAATATGTCTAAGAAAGTACACTGAAAGAAATGGTGCTAGTAAAATCAACGAATCGGTTCTGTTGTTCTTGACTTAACGGAGATTCGGCGAAATTGATCGAATTACGGTTAATTCGACCGAGTTCTTTGTCAAGCGAACACATTAGTTTAGTTTTTTCAACAGAAGTGAAATTGTCGCTCTTAAGTTCATAAAATTTTGTAAAATTGACAGATTCCTAATCAATCTAACTGATTTTTCTGTTAACACAACCGATCTTACAGGTCATTTCTCCGGCGACCAACTGTCAATGCATGAGCAAATTTCAAATAGAATTTTACGCTCACTGCACTCTCTACTTTGTACTTATGACGATGGTGCCACTTGTAAAAAAAACACCAAAATAAGAAAACCATCAAATCGAAAAAACACGCAAAATGGGAAGACAACAAAAAACTAGTTTTTCAGTAATCAATACAAAACGAAAAAACCCTCTTTTTGAATTTACTGTGCAAAAAATTATGATATACCGGGACACCTACATATCTATCGGATACAATTTTGCAACTTCTCGTCCAAGCGAAATGCAAAATTGCGCCCTCTTGTTGCAAAAGTTTTGCTTGAACGAACAGGATTTTTCCAAAGTTAGTAACATTTTGTAAGTTTTTATGAATTTTCATTCACGCGAACGAATCTAATAAGATAAAAAAAAAAATATACTTTTTTAATGTTGATGTTTCCGACAACATAAAAGTTTGAGTTGTTTTGGAATCATTTCAACTTAAAGTGTTACGAAAATTAAACTTGCCTAATTACATGTAAAGTTACTCCAGTGGTGAATTACCTTCCTGTGATTTGATTCTTTACTTTTCCATAACTTACAAGTTCTCTTTTTAAAATGTTATATCAAACATTTATACTAAGAGTTGTGTTCGAAACAATCAAGTGTGGCAACTACATGCGTGAGAAGAAATTGAGAATGAGCTGAACTGCAACTGAAAGAATTGAGAACCAGTTTTGTGACTACTATTTTCATTTCTATTTGCAAAGCGAAGTTCAAAACTATAAATTAAATAAATTAGAAAATAAAAAATTTAGTGAAAGTGCGTTTAATAAAACAAAATAATAAAGTGTATAATGTTCAATGTGTGCCAGCATATTTGATGTGCGCCCAATTGAAGTTCGGTTAGTAAGTGTCACCGTGGTGTGATGGTAGCGTGCTCCGTCTACCACACCGAAGACCCTGGGTTCACACTCCGGGCAAAGCAACATAAAAATTTTAGAAACAATCTTTTTCAATTAGAAGAAAATTTTCTAAGCGGAGTCGCCCCTCGGCAGTGCTCGGCAAGCACTCCGAGTGTATTTCTGCCATGAAATGCTCTCAGTGAAAACTCATATGACTTGCAGATGTCGTTCGGAGTCGTCATAAAACAAGTAGGCCCCGTTCCGCCAATTTGTAAGAAAAATCAAAAAGGAGCACGACGCCAATTGGAAGAGAAGTTCGGCCTAAAATCTCTTCGGAGGTTACTGCGCCTTGCATTTATTTACATATTTATATGGCAACATAGGTACTTTCATACAAAGCTGTCGCAACAACTTTTTTTGTTCATTTGACTACTAAAACGGTCAATTACAAATCAACGATTTGTGCGCAGTTGATTCAACATCTTGTTGCGATGGATGGATAAAAATTGACAGAAATTTCGGTTGAATTGACCCGTGTTTCAGTTGATTTTACTAGTCTTTTTCTTTCAGTGTATAACTTCAAAAAAATCGCAAGTGATATTAATCACATGCTCCCCTCGTATTATCCAGGACTAATGCATCAAGGACTAAATACATTTTTTTGGGGATTTTTAATATATGGTGTCAATACCATATGTACGTACATTCATAATCCACCTTTATTAGCTGCTGTTTTTGCACTGCACCGCTAATTTTTGTCATTGTATTGTACACTCTTTGGATTTCTAACTATATAAATCAACATTGCATATCGCGACATTTGCGTGTAAATTGCCAAAAATGTGTTAATGATATACAAGGCATGTTGTACGAATTTATCTTTATGCGATTTACAAAAGAGGAATGAGAAAACAGTAACAATAAAACTCGCAATAAAAAAACTTTTTTAGGCTACCTTTAGTTGTCCATTGTATTAGAATAATAAATTTGTTTCATATGTCGTATAATGTTTTTTTTTTATTTATTTGTTTAATTTAATATTTTTTTTGTTCAATTAGATGTGTGGGTTGGTATATCTATCTACAGATTCAATTTGTTCAACTTGGCGATGCATTCTATTTTAGTATCATATTTGATGTGTTATCTTTAGCAAGTTAATTTATGATAATAAATTATTGTTATAAATACCATGCAATATAAAATTTGTGTATATAATAAATACTTATATGTATTTTAATAATAAACGTTAAAATGCATTACAAAGTGTGAATTCAGAGCGTTGGCTGATTGCCGTCTGTATTAATTGTTATTAATTTATATTATTAGCTGCCACCGTAATAGGAAAAATGTAAATTTATTCGTGTTATGGAAATTTTATATCGATTTTGGCATTCATTGTTATTTGTGTTGTTTAAAATATGAATTGATTAATATCGAGTTCCGCTGACGTTGAATGTTTTGTACATGGTTCATTGAGCACTTTCAGCGAACAAAATATTTTTTGATACGTTGCCAACATGCTTCCGTCAGTTGAGTGATGGAAAATTTGTTCTCTGAACGGCAAGTTTCCAAATGATTTAATTATCCTTAATTTTGAAGGAAAAGTACTTCTTAAATTATTTATAGTGAAACTCATTAAAATTTACGAATGTAGTAGTGAAACAATATTAAGAGGAAATTTGTAATCTTAACCAACAATTCCAAAGAACAGTCAGAAAATCGAATAAAACACGATGAGCGAATGTAGCGCAAAAATGTATTGTGGCGAATATTAGCATCACTGTGATGTTAGTAAATAATTACAATAACAAGAAAAAAGCAAGCAGCCACACTTATCTACATGCACACAATAAATTAAGCATCCACACTTATGTACAAGGCAACGAAGAATATTCCACACACATCACCAGCAGCTCGAAGCGAAGAGATTTTTTCACATATACATCTATGTAGTCAGCAGATAAGAGCAGAAGCTGTTACTCACGCATACACACGCATATATTTAGAAGAAAAACATAAACAATAGATATACATGTATATAGCTAAATAACCAAGTATGAGATACAACTGTTCCAGAAGGCATGTTCGTGAAAAGTCTAGATTTTATGAGAAATATGTGAACGAGGATAACTGAGAGTATTAAAGCAGCGCGGTGCAAGCGATAATCAGTCAGTTTGATTTAAATACGCTAGTAGTGAAGTATACAGTGGAGTCTGGGTATAGTGGACCCCCGGTATAATGAACACCTCGATATAGTGAACGCCTAAAAATTTACATTGAGTACTTGAGTAGTGAACTATCGAAAACTAGAAATAGTGAACAAAATTTTAAACGCAACGGCAAGCATAAACTGTTTAAAAAAAAACTTAAACAGAAATAAAGTCGGGTATTCCCCAAAATTGCTCATTTTATGTTTTTTACTGGAAAAGCTGCTGCTATGTATTTGGTGCCAGTCTTTATTTGTCTCTTGTCGGGTGCAAAATGCTTCTGAGTGAATGTGTACTGTTTTATGTGTTTTTAAAAGTGTTTATGTGCTAATAAATTAAGTGTTATCATGCCTGTGAAGAAATTCCTTCCATTAAAGCAAAAACTTAAAATTGCTCACAAACTAGAGAAAGGTGCTAGTGTTTCATTCTTAGCAATGATTTATGGTGTAGCCAAATCAACAGTTTTGGGAATAAAAAAAATCATCGTAGTATTATATCCCACCAGGCAGTAGGAGCATCTAAGCGAAAGACTCTTAGAAAAGGCGAGTATCCCCGCATGGAGAAGATGTTATACAAGTGGTTTGTAGCTCAACAAAACAAAAATTGTCAAGTTACTGGGAAAGTGCTTACGAAAAAAGCAATGAAGCTGCACGCTGACTTTAAAGAAAAAAAATGTAGCTTTCATGCCAGCCCCGGTTAGTTATCTGGATTTAAAACTCGCTTTGGAATGCGACATTTAAAAGTGTGTGGCGAGAAACTTTCATCGGATATCCAGGCAACGGATCCCTTCAGCATTGCTTCGTCCCTCAGGTACATTTATAATGCAACTCCTGACATTTTTGCAGAGTATTTATTCGTTTTTAATTGATATTAGGTTCAAAGTATTTACTACAGCAATGATTACCAGCCAAAGCTATCCTTTTGCTTGATAACGCCCTTTGCCATCCACCAGAAACTGAACTTAAAACTGCTGATGCATCCATATTCGTGATTTATATGCCTCCAAATGTAACGCCTTTAATTCAGTCTATGGATCAAAATGTGATTCGCTTAACTCAGCTGTATTACAAAAAGCATATCCTGCTTTTAGCTGTAGGAAATGATGACATCACACAATTTCTAAAACATTTAACTTTAATGGATGCTGTATCATTTGGATCAGCTGGATCATTTTGGAATCAGCTGCAGCCAAATGTAATAGTAAAATGTTGGAAGCCTTTATTACTATAAATACTACAGAAGCAAATGAAAGCGAGGATGAAGACGATGATATTCTTTTGAGCTTACTTCGTCAAAAAATATTGCAGGATATATGTAAAGAAGTTCAAGTTAATTTTATTCACCCACTTGACAAGCACCTGTTAATTAAGTTTGTATGTGAACATTATTTGTTTTAGGAAACCTACACGGAACAAGATATTGAGAAGTGGAATTCAATCCAAGTTGACGAAGAAATTGATTTAGATAATTATGCCATGGATACTGAAGGATCTGGTGATGACAACCAAGGCGAAGGACAGCTCGGAAATTCAATAAAAGCTATTGAAGCCATTAAAAGCTTCGATATAGCTATCGCATGGGCTGAAGCTAACACCACTAACTATGCTGGCATACTAGTCCTGAAAAGTCTATGCGAAAAAGCGGTCCAAAAGTCAATTTCCGAACACAAAAAGCAAACATCTATTCGTAAATTCTTTCAATAATATGTATGTATTTTTCAAAATATTATTTTATACAAATAATCTGTTTTGTTTACATAAACAAACGTGAATTTAAAGCTAATAAACCAAGTTAAAAAAAAAAAATTTAACATTAATATAGTGAACAACCTGGATACTGTGAACAGGCCTTGCAGAAATTAGTTCACTATATCCAGACTCCACTGTAATTGTAAGTGTGAAGTGCTACACCCAAAGTAGTCTAAATAAAGACCATTATGCATTTCTGAATATTGGAGTCACTTATTCGACAGTTAAGCGATTCGAACGTTAGCATAAGGTGCATAATTATCAGGAACTCAGGCATTCGAATAGAGGAAAGTTCTTCCTGGCTCTGTTTTTTACAGCAAACCAATTATGCTCAATTTTGTTGGTATCTGGAGAATAAGGCGGCAGATATAAAATTTCCCAAAAATTCCTTACAGTATGGTCAGTATTTTGACCTAGAATCCCAACGGTTGAGTGTATCAAAGTCACTCATTTAAGTCGCATGTATTTCAAATTGTTTGATAGTGGAATGTTTCTTTCCAACGTCATAAATTACCACGCAAGAATACTACATATAAGAATCGAAAACTAGAATGTTTCTACAAAAACTTACAAATTATTTGAGACAACGAACTGGATTTTATTCGAAAAAATTCTAGAGAGGCTAAAAGACAGTTGCAAAGAAAGTAAACCACACCCGGAGTTGTCAGCGTGGAAAATATTTAATATTCTCGGACTCTGGTGAGACTTGTGAAAGCCTTTCTATACACAAGTTTTGGTCACTCAAAAATTATAAATCACATCTACTCAACTTTTGCCAGACGGATTATATGATACCGATCTCGTGGTCGGACGATAAATTCTCCACTACACTTCTGCATCGGAACGAATGGGAAAATAATTTTAACTTAAGCTCCATTACTATTTTCACTGAATTCTCGACGTAGAGCTACCCGACAAATATGGTATTTGCCAGGCTGAAACAACTACTTGTCTCTCATCCTGTTTCATAGCCAAGGTACGAACTCTCATGGTAAAACCACCTCCCCTCCTTTAGGGTAGTCAGTGATTGCAGGCATTTGCTGATTGAACTCAGGTTTAAAAACTGGCAAATGTAGTAGTCATTAAACAGGCAAATGCGATATGAGCACAGGAACCCACCACCAGGGAGATTAGGTATGGCTGTGAATAAATATAAAGAAATTCCATAATCTGGGTTGGACTAAAACAGGAAGATGGTTGATAAGGAGAACATAGAAAACTCAAGTGACACAAAAAAATGTCTTCTACAACAGCTGCACAGATGAAAATGAAGTCACTCCGTCAAAGTATTACGGAGGAAAACAATTTTGATGATGGTATATGTGAGAAGTTTTTGATAAAAATACAGTATTTAGAAAAGTTTCTTGGCCTGAAGCTCAATTATCAAAGAAAGGTGAGGGCAATACTGGAATACGCTTCGATAATCTGGAACCCTCGTTACCTGACCTACTG
The DNA here is from genome assembly GCF_040869045.1 of Eurosta solidaginis. Classification (NCBI taxonomy): domain Eukaryota; kingdom Metazoa; phylum Arthropoda; class Insecta; order Diptera; family Tephritidae; genus Eurosta; species Eurosta solidaginis. The sequence goes on along the minus strand of NC_090320.1, from coordinate 260,412,724 downwards.
CGACAAATCAGAGTCGGTTCAGAAGCAATTCCTGATTTTTGCGCTAAGGGACTTACCGTGGGACCACTCAAGGATTCTTCCTCCTTATTGCGGCCGTTTAACACTGATTCAGCTCCCTACGTTATTAGAGGGATGGTAAATAGCCCATTTCTGTTTGGTGAAATTTTATTTAATATTCCCTTTAGACCATCTAGACATTTTCCATCCTTTCATATAAGCACATGCAGGTCGAATTTTGAAATGCACGAACCTCTTCGTTGTCTATGTACTGATTTCAATAAGCACTGCAAAAACATTGATACGTGTGACTCACTCCACGCAAAAAAAAAAAAAAATATCGACGGTCTATCTTAAATACGCAATGATTTGGTGGGTGGCTTGGAATCACGTCCTTTCCAACCTCCCACATACCGCAGTCCTACTTATTGTGTATTAAATATACATCAGCTGCTCGAAATCACGTCCATTCCGACAGCACTAATAACCAATTCCCGTTGCTCGGCATCAGAGTCCATCCCGACAACTGATTTAATAATATAATACATATTTTCTAATATAAATTTCACTTTGTATGCTCCTGTAATTTATCTGTAATCCGAAACTATATTTAGTGTGATTGATTATTAAATTTGTAGACTAATAAATAACAAGTAAGGACGGTTAAGTTCGGGTGTTACCGAACATTACATACTCAGTTGAGAGCTATGGTGACAACTTAAGGGAAAATAACCATGTAGGAAAATGAACCGAGGGAAACCCTGGAATGTGTTTGTATGACATGTGTATCAAATGAAAGGCATTAAAGAGTATTTTATGAGGGAGTGGGCCATAGTTCTATAGGTGGGCGCCATTTAGGGATATCGCCATAAATGTGGATCAGGGTTGACTCTAGAATTTGTTTGTACGATATGGGTATCAAAAGAAAGGTGTTATGAGTATTTTAAAAGGGAGTAATCCTTAGTTCCATAGGTGGACGCCGTTTCGAGATATCGCCATAAAAGTGGACCAGGGGTGACCCTAGAATTTGTTTGTACAATATGGGTATCAAATGAAAGGTGTTAAAGAGTATTTTATGAGGGAGTGGGCCATAGTTTTATAGGTGGACGCCGTTTCGAGATATCGCCATAAAAGTGGACCAGGGGTGACCCTAGAATTTGTTTGTACTATATGGGTATCAAATGAAAGGTGTTAAAAAGTATTTTATGAGGGAGTGGGCCATAGTTCTATAGGTGGGCGCCATTTAGGGATATCGCCATAAATGTGGATCAGGGTTGACTCTAGAATTTGTTTGTACGATATGGGTATCAAAAGAAAGGTGTTATGAGTATTTTAAAAGGGAGTAATCCTTAGTTCCATAGGTAGACGCCGTTTCGAGATATCGCCATAAAAGTGGACCAGGGGTGACCCTAGAATTTGTTTGTACAATATGGGTATCAAATGAAAGGTGTTAAAGAGTATTTTATGAGGGAGTGGGCCATAGTTCTATAGGTGGACGCCGTTTCGAGATATCGCCATAAAAGTGGACCAGGGGTGACCCTAGAATTTGTTTGTACTATATGGGTATCAAATGAAAGGTGTTAAAAAGTATTTTATGAGGGAGTGGGCCATAGTTCTATAGGTGGACGCCATTTAGGGATATAGCCATAAAGGTGGATCAGGGTTGACTCTAGATGCGTTTGTACGATATGGGTGTCAAATGAAAGGTGCTAAAGAGTATTTTATGAGGGAGTGGGCCATAGTTCTATAGGTGGACGCCAATAAGGGATATAGACATAAAGGTGGATCAGGGTTGACTCTAGAATGCGTTTGTACGATATGGGTAGCAAATGAAAGGTGTTAAAGAGTATTTTATGAGGGAGTGGGCCATAGTTCTATAGGTGGACGCCATTTAGGGATATAGCCATAAAGGTGAATCAGGGTTGACTCTAGAATGCGTTTGTACGATATGGGTATCAATTGAAAGGTGCTAATGAGTATTTTAAAAGGGAGTAATCCTTAGTTCCATAGGGGGACGCCGTTTCGAGATATCGCCATAAAGGTGGACCAGGGGTGACCCTAGAATTTGTTTGTACAATAAGGGTATCAAAAGAAAGGTGTTAATGAGTATTTTAAAAGGGAGTAATCCTTAGTTCCATAGGTGGACGCCGTTTTGAGATATCGCCATAAAGGTGGACCATGGGTGACCGTAGAATTTGTTTGTACAATATGGGTATCAAAAGAAAGGTGTTAATGAGTATTTTAAAAAGGGAGTGATGCTTAGTTCCAAAGGTGGACGCCGTTTCGAGATATCGCCATAAAGGTGGACCAGGTGTGACCCTAGAATTTGTTTGTACGATATGGGTATCAAATTAAAGGTATTAAGGAGGGTTTTAAAAGGGAGTAGTGGTAGTTGTATAGGTGATCGCCTTTTCGAGATATCGCCATAAAGGTGGGCCAAGGGTGACTCTAGCATGCGTTTGTACGATATGGGTATCAAATGAAAGGTGGTAATGAGTATTTTAAAAGGGAGTAATCCTTAGTTCCATAGGTGGACGCCGTTTCGAGATATCGCCATAAAGGTGGACCAGGGGTGACTCTAGAATGTGTTTGTACGATATGGGTATCAAATGAAAGGTGGTAATGAGTATTTTAAAAGGGAGTGGTGGTAGTTGTATATGTGAAGGCGTTTTCCAGATATCGACCAAAATGTGGACCAGGGTGACCCAGAACATCATCTGTTGGATACCGCTAATTTATTTATATATATAATACCTGCAAAGATTTCAAGGGTTTTTTATTTCGCCCTGCAGAACTTTTTCATTTTCTTCTACTTAATATGGTATGTGTCACAACCATTTTACGAAGTTTTTTCCAAAGTTATATTTCGTGTCAATAAACCAATCCAATTACCATGTTTCATCCCCTTTTTCGTATTTGGTATAGAATTATGACATTTTTTTCATTTTTCGTAATTTTCGATATCGAAAAAGTGGGCGTGGTCATAGTCGGATTTCATTCATTTTTTATACCAAGATAAAGTGAGTTCAGATAAGTACGTGAACTAAGTTCAGTAAAGATATGTCGATTTTTGCTCAAGTTATCGTGTTAAGGGCCATGCGGAAGGACAGGCGGACGACTGTGTATAAAAACTGGGCGTGGCTTCAACCGATTTCTCCCATTTTCACAGAAAACAGTTAGCGTCATAAAATCTATGCCCCTACCAAATTTCAAAAGGATTGGTAAATTTTTTTTCGAATTTTGGCATTAAAAGTATCCTAGGCAAATTAAATGAAAAAGGGCGGAGCCACGCCCATTTTGAAATTTTCTTTTATTTTTGTATTTTCTTGCACCATATCATTACTGGAGTTGAATGTTGACATAATTTACTTATATACTGTAAAGATATTAAATTTTTTGTTAAAATTTTACTTTAAAAAATTTTTTTTTAAAAGTCGGCGTGGCCCTTCTCCGATTTTCCTAATTTTTATTAGGCGTACATATAGTAATAGGAGTAACGTCCCTGCCAAATTTCATCATAATATCTTCAACGACTGACAAATTACAGCTTGCAAAAATTTTAAATTACCTTCTTTTAAAAGTGGGCGGTGCCACACCCATTGTCCAAACTTTTACTAATTTTATATTCTGCGTCATAAATTCAACTCATCTACCAAGTTTCGTCGCTTTATCTGTCTTTGGTAATGAATTATCGCACTTTTTTGGTTTTTGGAAATTTTCGATATCGAAAAAGTGGGCGTGGTTATAGTCCGATATCGTTCATTTTAAATAGCGATCTGAGATGAGGGCTCAGGAAGCTACATACCAAATTTCATCATGATACCTCAAAATTTGCTCAAGTTATCGTGTTAACGGACGGACGGACGGACATGGCTCAATCAAATTTTTTTTCGATCCTGATTATTTTGATTTATGGAAGTCTATATCTATCTCGATTCCTTTATATATGTACAACCAACCGTTATCCAATCAAACTTAATGTACTCTGTGAGCTCTGCTCAACTGAGTATAAAAAAATAAATAAGTAAATTATGAATTATCTGAGTAATCTAAACTTAAGGCGAATAAACAACAATAAAGGTCCCACCTTTAGACAGTGGATCTCTCGCTTCCTTCCCTAAATACAGATCTATGCTCTAGTCTCGACGTTTGTCATATACTTATTATATCCTCTTCCTTTTCAATTAAACGCCCTTTACTGCTATAATTTTTCATGTGACACAAAAACCAATACAAACAAACATATTTCACTATTGACCACCCACTGTCGGAACTCTAACTCGACAATGACTTGAAACACATGTAACACAAATCGTCAACTACGTCGAGTGTAACAAACGACATCTTTAATCGATAATAAATGTGACCGCACGACCATTTGAATGTTGCTGTTTTTGTTGGTATGACTATTTAGACGATTGTGGCGACGGCGACGAGTGTGATTAAAACAAATTGCAAGCGTCAGTAATGATTGCCTAATAGCGCAAGGCGCGATGCAGTTAACGCATGATACATGCAACAACACACACACATGCACAAACAATAAATGTATTGCAAGTGTTCACCCAGTCAGTATTTTAAGTATTGCTTCGGGCATGGCTGTGTTAGCAAAGAGCAAAGAAAAGCAGGGCTAAACAACACTAAAGGGGCCTTATTAAGCACGGATGGCTAAAAATTCGACTCTTAGGGCCAGATTTTTATTGAGGATGAGATAATTTGCGTTGAAGTCACTTATATTCACCCTTATATAATACCCAACTTTCACAAATTTACTCAGGTTAACTGTCACTTTGGTTCGCGCGAGAAAAGGCATCTAAGGCGGCAAGTTGTGATATCCGACAAATGATTAATCAGACACCCATATATACCCGCTCACCTTAGCTATTCTTTTTTTGGGACTTACAGATTTGGAGAATAGGAATCGCGTTGCGTTATATACAATTTTACTTTTAATGAGGATGAACCTTTTCAAACCGTGCGTTTGTGTCTGACTTTCGAGGTTTGGATCAAGAGCCTCATGAAATTTTAAAAATGCAACATGATTGCACCTGCGAAAACGCTGACTTACTCGGTTCGTTTCGCATCATCCTGAAACTCCAGATATGTACCTTACCGCAGACATTTGCCTATAAGATGACGCTCATCCCCTGGGATGAAGACCGAAGCCTTAGCGTTACTTCAGTTTGGCTTCTTCTAGTAAGCCTAATTAAGTACTGGAGTACCTCAACAAGCAGCACGTAAATATAAAATTTACAATGGAAACCGAAAAAGACAGAGAAATCAACTATCTAGACCTCACGTTAAACATTGATAAAGTTGCCAAAGATTTAACTATGACATATATAGAAAGCCAACGGTCACCGACACAATAATACATAATACCTCACATCACGCCCAAAAGCTTAAAAATGCAGCATTAAGGCATTTGGTACATAGACTTGAAAGGACGCCTCTTACACAAGAGACATATAAGAGAGAGCTTGAATTCATATATAATATTGCTGAAAACAACGGATATAAAAAAGCACTTGTAGATAAGCTCGGAAGGACGCATAATGAAAAGGAAAATAATAACACCTGGACGACTATGAAATATACTGGAAAAGCAACATATAAATTGGCAAACTTCTTTAAAAAATACAACATTAACACAGCGTTCAAAACATCGAACAATCTAGGGCGGAAACTAAGAACTAACACTAACTCACAGGATCCGTTTAGCAGCCACGGCGTATACAAGCTTACCTGCGGATGCCAACACAGTTATATATAAGACAAACAGGACGGCAAATAAGAACGTGGTTCAGAGAGCACATTAGAGATTACAACAAAAAAGCACGGAATCCAAACAGTATACCAGAGTCTAACTTCGCGAATCACATGGTCGAAAATGAATGTTCCCCAGCAAACATCAATAAAACAGTTAGGGTTCTTCACATACAAGAAAAAGAAGGCCGACGCCTCAACGTACACGAAAACATCCAAATCTACAAACAGAAAACATTTCACGGTAGAATAATAAACGAACAGATAAACACAATTTCTGACACAACATTCGAGCCTTTAAAACTTGTTTACAAGACACAAAATAATCCCACAGGGACAACAGACAAACACACAACAACAAATAAACACAAAACAATTAACGCAGCAAAACAACAAACCCACAAATAAGGTTAAACAACTAAAATTACGGACTTTTACCTGCCTCAGTCAGCCACACAAAACGATCAGTAAAAACCACCTTCGGTTCTTAATGAACACACAGCACATACACATAACTAAATATACACAAGCATGTACGTACGAACTATAAATACAGGACAAACGACAACAACAGATAAGAACGAAAATATACACTTATGATGGCACAACGGCGAAACCGGTTTGTCTCGAAATCAAATTTGACAAGGGATGACGCAAAATCGTCCAATATACACCGAATTAATGACTTCCCTTTTCTCATTAACCACTTACATCGTCCCCTAGCATTCTTCGGCTCTTTTTCTGGTCGTTCAGCTTTTCATAAGTCCAGGTATATCGAACGTCGCTATTGTTCTTCAGATTTAGAAGTTCGTGTCTCGTTGCTGCTGCTATCCTTACGGTTCTGTGATCGGGTATTCCGCCGCCTGCCTATTGCAAGTAGGCTTGTCATCTTAAATCGATCGCCGTTTCTCATTTCCCACCAAGGCCTGTTCCTTGTCAACCTCCGTTATAGCATCGAAATTTGGGCGCCTCCAAATTTCTTCTCAGGGAACTCTGGTCTACCTGATTCTCTCGAGCCCACGCCACGGCCCGTTTGCCGGAACGACCACGTTTCCCAAGCACTCAAAAATTCTTAATACTGCCCGTTACTGTGATAGACGTTTCTTTTCCTCCTTGTTTTAGACTTATCGTTTCAAACGCTAACTTCTACGATTATATGCTTTCCTGTTCTACCTTACATCTCATCCTTTCCTTCGCTGTGTATTTGTGAGTGTTCCATCTTGGTCGTACTCTCTATGTTGCTTTTGCAAATCGTTGAGATATCTAAAGTCGCAGTCTGAGTATTCATCCATTCGAAGTAACCCTTTCTTCTCCCTCGCCGTTAGAAGAGCGCAAGGAAGACTAATCTTCGATCTGTTCATGATTAAAAATGTTGACTTATCTTGTTTGGTTGATTTTCCGACAGGGTGGATAAATGACGTATATTGGAACGTTCTGAGAACGAAAATCGACACTGATGATGGCACAACGCCGAAACCGGGTTGTCTCAAAACCAAATTTGACAAGGGATGACGGAAAATCGTTCCAATATACATCATTAAAAATGATACCTGGGTAATTTGTTGCACATTTGTAAGTGTGATGCAGTTGCAGACAGCCATTTGGCGGGTATCATATTTTAGTTGCAATTTGAGCGTTGCCAGACTATTGCTGAAATATAATAATTAATTGGTGACCGAGAGAAATCTATGACTGTTTGCGCCTGCACCCGCTAAATATGTATGTGCTAATGTAGGTATACCAAACTTTTATTGCCGTAGCAGATGAAGATCATGCTGTGTACGGCATGCAGCACGAGGGTATGATTCACAACGCAGCGCAGCACTACAAATTGTTGCAAAGCAGCGGCCAGACAAGGCGTTAAATGTCGTTCAGTTAGACAGAGCAAAATCAGAAAAACAGCAACAAAAAAAAACCACAAAAAATCATAAAATTTCGTAGCGTTTAGCTGCTTTGCTGAGCTCCTCCGTAAATCGCTCGCGCACATTGGCTATGAGGAAAATTAAGTACTTACTTGCAACAACAACAAAATATTGTTTGCAACATTGTGAATGCCATGAAGACGCATTCAAGAAGTGAAGAGGGTGTAAATAACAATTTGTGACGCGTCCGAGGAAAGGTGGCGACGCGCAAAGGGGGGTGCGTACCACTTATATACATACATACATAAAAACTTATGCATTCATGCTAATGTTTGTAAGAAAGTGGCGTTTTTTATTTTTTTGGCTTGTACAAGTCAGTGTGTCCAGAGGTGTCAGTCCAACAAGTTGTCGGAATGCATCTAACAAGGAATTCGTATTTCAGGCGGCTGCTATGCTAATGGCATGGGTCATGTTGGCATGTTTTACCACGCTCGCTGACATGAATGGGCGCGGGCAGTTGTGTATGTTGCGTATGTGTTTGCCTCTGAGTTTTGCATATAATTGTTGATTTTTTTTTTGCTGCCGTTGTGCTTTTTTTCGCTGTCGCTTTATTGGTCATTCTACTTTTGTCGATAAGTGTACAATGTTTTGTTGTTGCATTTTTAGGTGCCATACAGACACTTTGGAGCTTTTGTTATTGACGCTTTTATAATCCTTGTTATGTACATACAAATGTATACACGTCAACTATCTGTAAATACCATTATCGTCAACGCTGTTCATATAGCCAAGCTCGCCTTTTACTTCTCCTCGCTGCCTCACAAGCGCCTTCAACAATCTAGGTACCTTTTTTTTGCTTCCGACACGCTGAAGTGAATATATGGCCTTGTCGATGCTATCACAAAATGATTGAATCAAAATATTCAGAACAAGCTGCATTTTTCACATTTTTTCGTTCGATTTTTTTCGTCGGCTCTTTCTCAATTTGTTAGTATTATGTTTGTTGTTGTTAATTTTACCGATGCGACAAATGTCCTTTCAACAGTCAACAACAAGGAACAGGGTTAAAACAACGGTCATGCAATATATAAAAATTTCATTAAAATAAGTTGAAAAAAGCTAATCCGAAATCCATTTAGATAAACCAACAACATCGATATTATATGAATAAAAACCTGCACAGATCAAGGAGTAGAATACGTGGGCTACATTTTAAGTTCTGCATCTGCATGTATAACTTTTTCTTTATACGTCATCTAGATAGATTTGAAACCTTCAGATTTAATTAAAACCTTGTAGAGTTGTTAAGGGAGGATGAAAATATATTATTTGATGGGTTCAGGGAGGTAGCTAGATAGTTGAGGTGGGAAAAGAGAAGAGTGCAGGTTTTTCCATTTTATTAATTCTTTTGTATGAAGAACGTTTCTTGTTTGTCCTCAAATTTTAGTACAAAATTGGCGATTCTTGCAATCCATTTTTGTGTAACTTTCAGTGAAACTCAAGTCTTGAAATTTGGATTAGTTTTAAAATCCGATAACAATACAAAATTCGTTACAAATATTTTCGCTAGGTGGCGGAGGGGTCAGGTTATTTTGAAATGTCACTCGATTTTAGATATTTCGCGATCAAATTTTAAACAACTTCCCGATGAGCTGGATACTTTAAAACAGGGATCGCCAAGAGCTTCTAATGGAAGTGCGACCACACCTACTTTGAAATCCAAAAACAATAAAAATGGCGGTGGTGCTATTAAAAAGTACACTGTAAAAACTTCGAAAATTCATAAAATAAGATATTCACCCTTATCGCGAGTTTTATTTTCACCCGAAAATATTCACAGTTTTAGTTCACCCTATCGCAAAGGGTGGCGAAACAATTTTTCGCGTTCGAAAAAGATTTCACCTTATCGGCAACTCTTTGTTCGGGCGAAACGAACAGCGCGGAAACCCAAATTTGTTCACTTATATTTTACAGGCGAACGAAAGGAAAACAAAATGTAAGTAATTTTGATACTCAGTTGAGCAGAGCTCACAGAGTATATTAAGTTTGATGGGATAACGGTTGGTTGTACAGGTATAAAGGAATCGAGATAGATATAGACTTCCATATATCAAAATCATCAGGATCGAAAAAAAATTTGATTGAGCCATGTCCGTCCGTCCGTCCGTCCGTTAACACGATAACTTGTGTAAATTTTGAGGTATCTAGATGAAATTTGGTATGTAGGTTCCTGAGCACTCATCTCAGCATCATCATTGCTATTTAAAATGAACGATATCGGACCATAACCACGCCCACTTTTTCGATATCGAAAATTTCGAAAAACCGAAAAAGTGCAATAATTCATTACCAAAGACAGATAAAGCGATGAAACTGGGTAGGTGAGTTGAACTGATGACGCTAAATAGAAAATTAGTAAAATTTTGGATAATGGGCGTGGCACCGCCCACATTTAAAAGAAGGTAATTTAAAATTTTTGCAAGCTGTAATTTGGCAGTCGTTGAAGATGTTTGGCAGGAACGTTACTCGTATGACTATATGTACGCTTAGTAAAAATTAGCAAAATCGGAGAAGGACCACGCCCACTTAAAAAAAAATTGTTTTTAAAGTAAAATTTTAACAAAAAATTTAAAATACAAAAATAAAAGAAAATTTCAAAATGGGCGTATCTCCGCCCTTTTTCATTTAATTTGTCTAGGATACTTTTAATGCCATAAGTCGAACAAAAATTTACCAATGCTTTTGAAATTTGGTAGGGCATAGATTTTATGACGCTAACTGTTTTCTGTGAAAATGAGCAAAATCGGTTGAAGCCACGCCCAGTTTTTATACACAGTCGCCCATCTGTCCTTCCGCATGGCGGTTAACACGATAACTTGAGCAAAAATCAACATATCTTTACTGAACTTAGTTCACGTACTTTTCTGAACTCACTTTATATTGGTATAAAAAATGAACGAAATCCGACTATGACCACGCCCACTTTTTCGATATCGAAAATTACGAAAAATGAAAAAGATGCCATAATTCTATACCAAATACGAAAAAAGGGATGAAACATGGTAATTGGATTGGTTTATTGACGCGAAATATAACCTTAGAAAAAACTTTGTAAAATGGTTGTGACACCTACCATATTAAGTAGAAGAAAATGAAAAAGTTCTGCCGGGCGAAATAAAAAACCCTTGAAATCTTGGCAGGTATTACATACATAAATAAATTAGCGGTATCCAACAGATGGTGTCCTGGGTAACCCTGGTCCACATTTTGGTCGATATCTGGAAAACACCTTCACATATACAACTACCACCACTCCCTTTTAAAACCTTCATTAATACCTTTAATTTGATACCCATATCGTACAAACAAATTCTAGAGTCAACCCTGATCCGCCTTTATGGCGATATCCCTAAATGGCGTCCACCTAGAGAACTATGGCCCACTCCCTCATAAAATACTCTTTAATGCCTTTCATTTGATACACATGTCATACAAACACATTCCAGGGTTTCCCTCGGTTCATTTTCCTACATGATTATTTTACCTTATGTTGTCACCATAGCTCTCAATTGAGTATGTAATGTTCGGTTACACCCGAACTTAACTTTCATTAATTGTTTGTTTTGAATTTTGATACTCTATGTACTTTTGTTATTAGAAATAAATCAATAAATAATGCACAATCGGAAGCTGAGTGAAAAAAGTGAAATCCCTGTATTACTAAGTATGCAAATTCTATTTTTTATGACAACGTATCAGTCGGCCAAGTTATCCATTGTGGACAAAGTAACGGTCCAAAATGTTGAGCACCTCACTGAAACACGATTGGCTAAGACCCACTTCATGGTCATTTCCAACGCCTTTTCCCTATTTTCCCTATGCGAAAAAACGAAGACATGGACACAACTTTACAATTGGTGGAACTCCAAATTTTTGCTTCAATGGTGGCAAGGAGTTGGTAAGAATATCTAGAAGTTTCACACATCAATACCAAACTGGTCATAAAATGCGAACGGTGTGCTTGGAAAAACTGTTCTTAAAACAAGTCCATCGGTCACGAGTTAAGAAAAAACGTACTTAACAGACTTTTGTCAACGAATTTTCTTAATTTTGAACTGGTTTCGTTCGTTCGTTTTAGAAAGATTTTTTCTCTGAGTGTAGCAAATTTAGAATGCCGGCTTGTTTAGCCTGTAATATTGGCGAAGGCTAATTGAAAAAAAATTAACTTGTTATTCAAAAGTGCTGAAAATAGTAATTTTTAGCTTACAGTGAATCATTTAGCTCCAAAGGGTTATAACTGTCCCTTAATTGCCTCCGGATCGCTTTCACGTTTATATTTTCCTCGCGCTCAATCAATACCGAGCTAAGTGCAATACCAAACATTATTTCATAAATCCTTTATTTCTATTTTTGTTGTATTTTAAGGAAATATATGCTTGGTTAAAAAATTTAAACAATTGTAAGTAAATTATTTACTGCTAATTCACAATAGAGCATCAGCTGTTTCGAAGTGAACTTATGTTCGCCCGAAATTGCCGATATGCGGAAATAGTTCACCCGAACAAAAGAAGTGAAGGCGAACACTTTCCGCGTGATCTTCGCGATAGGGGTGATTTTTTTTAATATCTCGATCCATGCGCCACCTACCGGAGATTTTTTTTCACAGATCGATTTCTATTCTTGTATGTATTAAGTGTTCCAAATAGGAGCCTAATCGGAGCACAAATACGATTTTTAGATATATTTCGATCCGTGCGCCACCTATCGGACATTTTTTCTTAGTATTGCATTGTCGTCTGGTTCTGAACTATTTTCCAAGTTTCAAGCTTGTAACTTATCGGGAAGTTACATACTTAAATTTCGATAAAAAAAATTCTGCACGCTACACAGATTCAAGCTAAATAAAACCGTTTAAAAAAACACGGCTATTATTTATTATATTTTATTAGATAAATGAGTGATAAACTTAAATTATCTTCTTACTTCAAACTTTTCACTAATATGTATATAACGTATTCAATTGTTAAGTTCAAGTGAGACGAAATAAATTTTTGTCAGTGCATGTCTATTCTTCATTTTGTTTTCAAAAAAAAAAAAAAAAAATAGCGACAATCAATCAGCGCACAGAAGTGGCGCTGGCACGTACACAAACTCAGTCGGACTTGGCAGCTTTTAAAATTAACGTATCGCATTGTATCCTTGAATTCCCCCTGTGGGTTAGGGGTAGTAGAATATGCCCACGGCAGGCATGCCAGTCGTAAAAGGCGACCATAATCCACAAAGGGGTGTAATGTTGGTTTTCTAATTAAACTGGTTTATGTTGATCCTCGGATTTTCATCCTCCAAGCCGACAGTGCACCTCGGTAACAAATTGCCGTCATATTATTAGTGACGAGAAGGGTGGATAGACCACCCTGACAAAATTGCCGTCATCGTATTAGTGGCCAAAAGGGATTGTACTGGTGGTTAAATTGGTTTGTGTTTGATCTTCGGATCTCACACTCCAAACCTATCAGTGCACACTAATCGTAACAAATGTACTTCATCTTATTAGTGACGATAAGGCTAACCAATCCTGAGTGGCTTTACTAGAAAGGGAGCAGGGAGTACGCTGGTATCACCCTGTGGGACCCCAAGCATTGTCCTTATAAAAACTGTCACCGCGGGAGCAGGAAATAAAGCCGGGTGATCTGAATTTTCAGGTCTCACCTTCCTGTCCTGGGATGGCCTCCTTGTGGGAGCATCGCGGGGGCTGTAGTTTCAGATCGTAATTCTGGGAAGGTAACCCAGAATGCGTAGGATCGCCTCTGAGGAAGTTCGCTTCTTCGTTGGAGTTGACAGTGTTTCTCTTCGGAGTAATGCCGTTGCTTCAGCCGCCGAATCAGACAATATAGTATACTCTTCGGAGTAATACTGTCTTCTTTGGTGCGAGGTGGGCAAGAAAGTTTACACATGTACTTCTCATATGGAGTAAGCTGCCCAAGTACGTGCTAATCTGCACACAAGTAATTCAAAGATGCTTCTGCGGAACGTCAAAGAAAAGTTGGTTACATCCCTAAATTGTGCACGTTGTTTAAAAGAAGGATGTATAACTGTTGATGAATAACAGAAAGAGAAATACTGGAAGAGAAATATGGTGGATATTCCAATAGCGAGTTTATTAGAGTTGGATAAATGTAGCAAATAATGTTGGGAATAAAGTCGGGTGTTGCATATAACTGAACTGCTTCGGGCTGGTAGTTCAGTTGCAATAAGGTCCCTCGCCGTGGAAAATTATGGATAATTGTAAGGGTGGGTAGTTCCCACGCTTCTTTTTGAAATTTTTGGAAACTTCGTTGGACCTGCTATATGATCAGGTTTGCGTTTTAGTACTTGTGAATGATGAGATGTATCTTGAGTGCATTTGTACTTATAGATTACATTGGTAGTCATTCACGGCGAACGAGCGTATAACTGAGTGAACGTAGACCTATGACTAATGAGATGTATCTTATTGTGCAATTGGTTTAGTAATATGATTAATGAAGTGTATCCTGCGAGTGCTTGTGTCGTAAGTACTTGTGAGCATAACTGTCTGTTGCGCAAGAACAGATAGTTTTATTCACAAGGAATTATATGACGCTCTCACTCTATGGAACACCTGAGTAGTTATTTATAAAGAAAGACATTTGCACTGAAAGATTGCAACGATATTTAGTTCATGGCGAAGGTGCGTTGTGGATCATAAGGCTTTAAAAGGTTATGTCACATCCCTAAATTGTGTTCCAAATTCGTGGTGCTTAGCAAGGGTTGCTCATAATGCCCCTAATACTTGTATTTAAATTGTGTGACTGTAGCATGTATGTATCTGCTCTTTACACACAGAACATGTTGCAGGCGAATTGCTTGTGGGCAGAGAAGAACGTACTATGATCCGGGGTGGAGTTTCCCAACAACCGGATGCCAATATCCATAAAATGGCTGGAGCTTGATACACTCCTATCTTGCCAAGGTAAGGACTTTTAATTGAATCGCCCGATTACAAGCAATTTGGTACCAAACGATTCGGCTAAGAAGTGTTGAGAGAAGGCAACATGGAGCTGATAGTTTGGGCCATTGATCATGCAGTAGATCCACGTTTGATACCGTAGAGTTGAGTCTACAAAGACAGGTATTTGCGTTAAATTCACCTTCGACTGTATCCTTGAATGCATTAAAAAATACTTCAGCATGCGTTCAATTAAAATTAAATCTAATTTAAAATTGAATTATTAAATAAAGGTGAACAGGTGAACCAAATATATACCCAAAATTATGACTTCAAAAGTCATTTTACACGAAATTATGGCAGTTTAGTTCCTATTGGACACAGCAGACGAATATATTCCTTTGTAGGCGAGAGGATACAATGCGTACGCGTGGAGATGTGTGGTGCGCTTGCCTATGCGGTGCGTTTGCCAGAGTGTTTTACAAAGACAATTGCGTAAAAGCGCTTATGGAGTGACGCCCCTGCTTTAAAAATGTGATTCAGTTGTTGTTGTAGTTGTTATTGTATCCAGTGTTATCTATGTTGGTGGCCCTTTGTCGGATATAGATCCGGTACGTTCCGGTGACAAGCACCATTACGGTACACGCCCGACCATCTCGGGAATAATTTAATATGAACACATTGAACCTTTTATGTTGTATCAACCCCTCCTTCAGCAAGGAATTAGGGTCGCGAAAGACTCACTGGGTGAACATGTTTAATTTTTATTTAGAAAACTACACTCAGAGAAAAACGCCGTTCTAAAATCCAGCACCACCGGACACAATTCAAGCTCTTCATGTTCTTACGTTTTTGTTCTTGGAAAACGAACGACCCGTTCTTAAAACAACAACCTTGTTCTTGAACTGACACCATTTTCTTGAAAAGAGAACGGCTGGTCTTAAATTATGAACAAATGTTCTATTAATGAGAACGAGTGTTCTTAAATTAAGAACAATGTTCTTAAATTAAGTTCAAGAAAAAAGAAACGGTATAATTCGTGTGCACTACAATGTTAAATACAACATTTGGCACAAGCCGTCAAGCAGTTGTAGTGGCCCAGCGGCTATGTTGTTGCGGTTACGATCGTGTGGCGCGAGTTCGATCACTGTCAAACTCTGAAGTTTTTTAAAACAATTTTTTTATATCCTATTTTTTTAACTCTTATTTTTCGTTCAGTTCCATTCAGGTAATTCTCAAATTTGTTATGAAATGTTTTAAATATATATTCAGATTGCATCATCAAATAAGAAAGATTTCTCTTATCGAGAAATCTATGAAAAAATGCATATTGTGCGTTTTTTCAAACCTTTTTGGCATTTAATAATAGTTTTTTGTTATTAATATTTCTTATTAATAACATACAAATTATTTATTAATAAAAAATAAATAAATGGGTAATAATTAAAAAATTATATTCCTCCCTCCAACGGTCAAGCACAAAGCGTTCTTAAATTGAAACCGAAAACTGTTAAATCGACCACAAATCGTTCTCGAAGCGTGAGAACGAAAAATCTTAAATCAAGCCCGAGTAGTGTTTGAAATGAGCACAGAAGGTTCACAAATCAATACCAAAGTGATCATAAAATACGAACGGTGTGCTTGGAAAAACCGTTCTTAAAACAAGCCCATCGGTCACGAGTTAAGAAAGAACGTACTTAACAGACTTTTGTCAACGAATGTTCTTAATTTTGAACTTGTTTCGTTCGTTTTAGAACGATTTCTTCTCTGAGTGTAGAGGCTTACAAGTTTATATGTATTTAAGAGGCTAAAAAGAATAAAATAACCATTAAAAACGTAACGGCAGTGGTGTAATGCGGCAGTTACCCACCGACGTGTGCCGTACGTACGGACGTATGTCGTACGAAACACGTTTGACCGAACCCTCAAGCCCGTAGGAATCAATGTGTGCGTCTGTGTACATGTACATAACATATTTGTGTGTGTATTGCTTACAGCAAAGCACTGTTGCCATTGACCAGTTTGCATGCATGCTTATGCAAACATCAACTTTTGGAATTGCAATTTTTCATGGTGCAAATGGAAGAAACAAATACTGAATAACATTTCTAATTCATTTATTTGTAACCTCCAATTTTATATAATAATTTTAGAATATTTCAACAAAATTTTAAACAATCATTAGGTCTTTTTGTCTAATAACTGCAATTGGTCCAAACATAGTACACAAAAGTTTACTAGGCAACTCTGTTTTGTGAGAGAGCGATCAGCTGACACGTTCTTACGGAAAAAATCAAAATTGTTTTGATTTCTACGTTCTGGGCTACGTACGTACGGGCGTTGCACGTTGGTGAGTTTTCGTTTATATTGCACACTCATAAAGGGCGAATTAATGGTGACTTATAACCATAAAGCCATAACCAGATAAATAAGCTGATCGAAACTACCTTATGGAAAGGAATGTAATCGATTAATGGGCCATACCATAACGCTAACTCGATTACATTGATTTCCTTAAGGTAGGTTCGATCAGCTGTTTTATCTGGTTATGGCTTTATGGTTATAAGTCACCATTAATTCGGCCTTAAGGAAGTTTAGTTTGGCTTTAAAATAGGTCGTGTCAGCTGACACGTTTTTGGTACGTACGTTCGTGAGTAACTGCCGCATGACGATCGCGGTATGATGAGGTTTATTGGATACATCGTAGAACTCATGGCAACACAGAGCTAACCCATTCATAAGCGCGGCCATAGTTCAGGTCTACAAGTAGGATATGTAGCAGCGCGCACATACACAGCCACGCTCACCTGATAAAATGCTTGTTCTTGTTCGTTTTTTGTGTGGATGCTATTTGGCACTGTTGTACTTCCTAGGTCTAAGAAAAGTGTAGTAGCTGCTAACGAAAACTGTGTAAAATTTTTATTGCAAAATTACAAAGAAATATTCTTATTTACTTTCAAATGAGCAATTAATTACATCTCTCTTTAAAATCCTTTTGTTTTGAACAATTTTAATTAACAAATTGTGATACTTTATTACAGGGGACGATTGCTAAGACACGACCAAAACCGTCGAGGGGGTATTAATAGACGCGTTTTTGCCTCGCTACCAATAATTCCAATACTTGTTCGCCTTTGAACTATAGATAACAGAACAAAACGCGTCTTTTTATTTCTCTTTCCACATTTTTGGACGGGTTATTGCAATCGACCTCGGTTTCAAACTGTTTTTCGCGGATAACTTTTCAACGGGTAGAAAAACTTAGCACTCGTGTTTCTATTCTTAATATTAATAATTTTATATAATTTTCTGTAGGACCCATATAGGTGCACTAGATTTTCATACTAAATTCGTTCAAAAAAATTTACCATCACAGCAACCCATATCTGATATTCCGCTCCCTTTTTTGTTTCTCTGCGTCGCTTTCCACGACAGCAACCCCGGTAATTTTGACACTTCGTTCAGTGTCAAACGCATGTTCCACGCAGGTTCCACTGAGTTCCACAATAGTTTGACACTGACCGAAATGTCAAACGGCAGTGTGTTAGAAAGAGAAAGGAATTGTTTCTCTCTCATACATATCATACTTGTAAACCTGTACTATGAGCGCGGCTAGAATAATGAGAAAGAGGAAAAGGATGCGGTTCCCCTACTTTATACGGTAATAATGACACTAAATACACCGCAACGCCGAATCCGATTTGTTTTTAAGCCAAATTTGACAAGAGACTACGGAAAATCGTTCCTATATACATCAGGTAAAAATTTATTTAAAATTCGTAGACCAGCCAAGTATCAATAAAACTACAACAATTTCATAAGTAAATGGGGGTAGTCAAAAAAACAGTAGGGTAGGGGGAAAGCGGGGGAGGGGTAGCTTATCTAATTGCGGAAATGAGTATTAAGAAATCTCTTATTTATAACATACGATTTAACTTAAACGCGATACCTTAATCATTCGCTGACTGGTCAAGTGGAAACGATTGATGTTGCATAAAAGAACTTGCTCACTTGGCTCTGGCCTCGGCTGATCGATGCCTTGCAAGGTGAAGTGGGTAGTAATGCGTTATACATAAGTTCTCTTCCTCCATAGCTATCTTTTCCGTGGAAGCGGTGATATCTAATGAAAGGGCCAGTATTCTGTGTGGCCTCCGAAGCCCTTTAAGTGAATCTGCAGAAATTAAGGTTTGGCGGGTCGGAATAAGGATCGATGCTTCAGCGTAATTGGTAATTCTCACCCGACACTGACCCAGGCTGGCAAACGGATTGCTGGGCAAGTCGTCTTTCGTTGTTCAGCTGGCAACGTCATTTGACTTCCACTTTTGGTTTACCACTATACTTCCTTTGGCGGTCTGCTTTCATAACACCGCCCAGCTGTTGGCGTCCCTCATTTTCTGCTGCTTAATTCCAACTTTTGGCTGCCCTCAGTCGTCGAGCTACTCCCGCAAACGTGTGCCCAACTGTTACTGACCACCGATAATCCCACCGTAGAAGTAAAATCCAGCGGCGTGCGCCAGCCAAACCATCTTGCTATCGCATCTCTCTCTCTCTCTGCACATCTGTTTGTACGGAAAGTTGCTGTCCCCTGAATACCTCAAGTCGTGTTTGAGTGTATTCGAAATTCTATGTTATTATTGAGGGGACGCTTTTGGACCTTGACCCTGGATTGACTGAATGCTACGTCATCACTTAACAAAACTAGATCACCCGGTTAACTACGAAGCTCGTTTGTGCGCACTGGTTTATTATTATTGAAAAACTACAGATGGAGCAGCACAGGAGCTCAATTTCGAAACCCCCTTCCAGGAGAAAATTGTTTGAAGAGATTTACAACGTTTAATCGGAACACCTGTGGCCATGGCTTTTCTTGTGTTGTGTTGTAAAAAATTGTTAACGAAAAATATTTTATAAAATAAATTTAAAATGTGCTTTGAAAAGTCAGCAATAAGGACAATCCCAGCTAAGCAACAACAGCTAATATGCATGGTTAGTAATAGCAGAAGTCATATGGGGGAAAAAGGCTGCTCAACTATGTACAAGATGTGGCTTTTGCCTACAGATCGATCATCGGCTTCCTTAAGAGAACAATGAGCATACGGCTCTTGGCTTCGTTAGCACTAACAAACGCTATATGCTAAAGTTGGCAGCGCTCGGAAAAAGCTTACTTTTCTCTTCATTCATAAGAAGCCAAAACTCAAATAACAGCCCACGTATTTAGTGCAGTGTGCGTGTGTCCGCTTGCGTGTTTCCCCAATTTGTTGTTGACGTTAACGCGTTCGATCGTATTGGCAATTGATTTTTTGTTGAAATATGTATTTGCTCTTGCTCGATACCCTAAAAACCTATCCCAAATGGTCAAGCATGTCCATTTCACTGTCGCTTCATATGTCCGTCCGTCCATCCGTCTGTTTGTCCGTCCCAGCCTACATACATTGTTTCAAGTGCTTGTCTCCTTTTGTCCGTCCCTGTATCAGTGCTGGAGTTGTCCCCATATGTGATGTTTTCATGTATGTTTGTATGTATGCTTGTTTGCTTATGTGTATACTTGCGAAACATCCGCTTACACATAATTCCCATTAGCAAAATGATGTTTTATTTTCCCATGTCGCAGACACGCGACCATCTCCTTAAGTTTGGCCGCCTCTCGTACATCTGATATGTCACATACAAGTGCGTGTGTTGACTTTGAGATTTTGTCGACGTCGTTATGGAAGTAAAATAATCATATGTATGCATGCAAAGTACACAAATATTTCTATTGTTATGTATGTTAAGAGATTTCTAGTTTAAAGCTGACTTTAGAGTAGGTGTTTGTTGTTATGCTCAAGCAAAATTGAAATGTTGGCAAGAGCTAACTTCCCCAAAAAAGGATTAAACATAAACTTTGTGATTTGTATTTCTTGCAAAATTTTTATACTCAGCTGAGCAGAGCTCAGAGAGTATATTAACTTTGATTGGATAACGGTTGGTTGTACAAGTATAAAGGAATCGAGATAGATATAGACTTCCATATATCAAAATCATCAATATCGAAAAAAAATTTGATTGAGCCATGTCCGTCCGTCCGGCCGTCCGTCCGTCTGACCGTTAACACGATAACTTGAGTAAATTTTGAGGTATCTTGATGAAATTTGGCACGTAGATTCCTGGGCACTCATCTCAGATCGCTATTTAAAATGAACGATATCGGACTATAACCGCGCCCACTTTTTCGATATCGAAAATTTCGAAAAACCGAAAAAATGCGATAATTCATTTCCAAAGGCGGATAAAGCGATGAAACTTAGTAGATGGGTTGAACTTACAACGCAGAATAGAAAATTAGTAAAATCTTGGACAATGGGCGTGGCACCGCCACTTTTACAAGAAGGTAATTCAAAATTTTGCAAGCTGTAATTTGGCAGTGGTTGAAGATATCATGATGGAATTTGGCAGGAACATTACTACTGTTACCGTATATGTGCTAAATAAAAATTAGCAAAATCGGATGAAGAACCCACCCACTTTTAAAAAAAAATTGTTTTAAAGTCTAATTTTAACAAAAAATTTAATATCTTTACTGTATATAAGTAAATTAAGTCAAAATTCAACTCCAGTAATGATATGATACAACAAAATACAAAAATAAAAGAAAATTTCAAAATGGGCGTGGCTCCGCCCATTTTCATTTAGTTCGTCTAGAATATTTTTAATGCCATAAGTCGAACAAAAATTTACCAATCCTTCTTAAATTAGGTAGGGATATAGATTCTATGACAGTAACTGTTTTCTGTGAAAATGGGCGAAAACGGTGGAAGCCACGCCCAGTTTTTATACACAGTCCACCGTCTGTCCTTCCGCTCGGCCATTAACACGATAACCTGAGCAAAAACCGATATATCGTTACTAAACTTAGTTCACGTACTTATCTGAACTCACTTTATCTTGGTATAAAAAATGAATGAAATCCGACAATGACCACGCCCACTTTTTCGATATCGAAAATTACGAAAAATGAAAAAAATGCCATAATTCTATACCAAATACGAAAAAAGGGATGAAACATGGTAATTGGATTGGTTTATTGACGCAAAATATAACTTTAGAAAAAACTTTGTAAAATGGGTGTGGCACCTACCATATTAAGTAGAAGAAAATGAAAAAGTTCTACAAGGCGAAATCAGCAGCCCTTGGAATCTTGGCAGGTATTACATATATAAATAAATTAGCGGTATCCAACAGATGATTTTCTGGGTCACCCTGGTCCACATTTTGGTCGATATCGCGAAAACGCCTTCACGTATACATCTAAGAGTCACTCGCTTTTAAAACCTTCGTTAATACCTTTAATTTGATATCCATATTGTACAAACACATTCTAGAGTCACCCCTGGCCCACCCTAATGGCGATATCTCGAAAAGGCATCCACCTCTGGTCCACCTTTATGGCGATATCTCGAAACGGCGTCCACCTATGGAACTAAGGATCACTCCCTTTTAAAATACTCATTAACACCTTTCATTTGATACCCATATCTTACAAACAAATTCTGGAGTCAGCCCTGGTCCACCTTTATGACGATATCCCTAAATGGCGTCCATCCATAGAACTATGGCCTACTCTCTCTTAAAATACTCTTTAATACCTTCCATTTGATACACATGTCATACAAACACATTCCAGGGTTTCCCTCGGTTCATTTTCCTACATGGTGATTTTCCCGTATTTTGTCTCCATAGCTCTCAACTGAGTATGTAATGTTCGGGTGTACCCGAACTTAGCCTTCCTTACTTGTTTTTCAATAACAACAACTTTGTCGCTGCAGTTAATTTGTGAATTATGCGAAATATTTACTTGGAAGCTGATATGTGCGGAACTTTTCGAATTTTTTGTATACCAATTCTTGAAATTTTTACTAAGCAAATTTGTAAACGTAAACAATAAAGTATGGATTGCATTTAAATTCGAGGATTTCAGTCGTTATTGCTGCTTAAGTGGTTCTTAATTTGAATAAAACTTGAAAGGGTCCCCACATTCAATGTCATCAAGTTTGGCTTGGTGATATATGATCGTTCTAAGTTTCTTCATCTTTTTTGCGACTTTTCATTTTTTTTTTGGCTGGGGTGTTATAGCACAGTGCGAACTAACTCTGGCGCATTTGTGTATGTAAATCATACAGGAAGTTTGGAGTAACACCCATCGTCAGTCCCCTATACTGCCTATACCTATACTGCCAGCACTAGTGCTAGGTCACCGCGGTACTTGCGTTCGGAAAGACTATTTTCATCTCCCGTTGCTCATCCACTCCCATCCTACACACCTTGCCTATTGCATTTCGAGAATGGTGCTCAGCGTGAGTTTGTCTATTAGTGATTTTGTTATATATGCCGCTGTTGTTTTTGATGTTTCGACTGCTTAGGGAGAATCTTCAACAGCACCTACTAGTATTGTTGTTATTGTAGCGATAATGACACTCCCCGAAGGCCCTGGTAAGTGCTATCGATCTTGATGTTCCTTTGTCGGATGCAGATCCGGTACGTTCCGGTAACAAGCACCTTTAAGGTACTAGCCCGACCATCTCGGGAACGATTTAAACCTTCTAGGCCATACCTATTGGAGAGCGGGAGCCTTAGAACCATGAAGAACTTGGCGTCGCCAGAGCCTTGGCTGTTAAAGAAACAGTATTCGCCACGGGTCGATGAGGTTGACAATTGGGTTGGACAAATTATATACTGCGCTGGCCACCCTTTGAAAGGGTTGCGCTACACAACCCCTTGAATAAATTTGGTTTTTTTAGTCGCCTCTTACGACAGACACACCTTCCGCAGGTATATTTTAAGCCCTCTAATCCGCTGGGAGTAACTGCATCTTCTCTACCAATCTAATTATGGTGGACCCATTAGGTACCCTGCGGTCTGCCAATGCTCAAACGGGATAGCTAAGTTATTTGCGCACCATCCATTCAAAACTACTTTTCCCCTACTTTCCAGCTCTATTTACTTTGAAAATTCCCAGTGCTGGTGGAATGTACCTACATACACTGAGCCCGTTGGAAAAAATTTGGTCTACTGGGGTTTGAGAAAGGCCTAAAGTAGTGACGACTGCTTTTGCTACTTACAAGTGAAAGTTTATGTCGGACTAACTGAGAAAACAAATTCTATATGGACGATGAAACTCACACGTAAGTTTAACGTAGCTTCCCAGACATGATATTGTCATTCTAGTATATATTAGACCTACGAAGTTTTTTAACTCCAAGGTGTGAGAGCCTGGCTCATTTGCTAGACACTTCCATGCCAGCAATGTGTAAGGTATAATCCGTCAAAAGCTGGGGTAGCACTCAGAGACATAAGCAGAAGATGAATAAGTTCAAGAGAAGAAGTTGGCCAGGTAATGATGGAGGTGATGGGCGGTACCACAAATACTGGTAGAATTGTGGAAGAATGAATTGGTGAATAATCGGCTGGTGGATGGTGCAATGAGTCGTAGTTGATGAACATCGAAGTTGCCAGCAAACGGAGAACTAGTTCACAACGAACCGATAAATGGTTGAAAGTGATTGGTGGATTTTTGGCCAATGCCTGGTAAAACTGCAAAAAGTTGATTGGAGCCCAAATCCAGTGGATCAATGAAGGTTGAGTTGAAGTCTAAAACAAACGGTGTGTTGGTGAATGCAAAACCAAAATTTATTCGGTGTTCTGACTCAGTATGTACTATGGCAGCGGGCACACGAGGGTTTTGCGTAGAATAAGAGTACGACTGATCAAGGTCCGTTGACACCGGAAGCATTTCGTAGCCGAAGTCAACAACATAAAAAGCTATCGAAGGTGCAGGGACCTCTTTGCAGACTTCTTTTTTATCAAACCCTGCTTATCAACGATAATTTACGAACAAAAAACTGGTTTCGTTTAAAATAAAAAAAGTTTCAGTTGATTAGAAAAAAATTTCATCTGAAATTTAAAAAATTTTATTTCAAATTAAACAAGTTTAATTTTAAATGAAATAAGAAAGTTTAATTTGAAATTAAAAAGGTTTCATTTGAAATTTAAAAGGTTTCATTTGAAACTAAAAAGTTTAATTTGAAACTTAAAATGTTTCATTTGACTTGAAAAACGATTTCATATAAAATAAGATTCATTTGAAATGAAAAATCGTTTCATTTGAAATAAAAAAGTTTTATTTGAAGTGAAGAACGTTTCGTTTGAAACAAAAAATATTTTATTAAAAAAATTTCATTTGAAACGAAAAAAGTTATACTTCAAATTATGTTAGGTTAGGTTAGTGTGGCCACCGGTGCGAACAGGTCGATTTAGCAAACGTCAGGAATTTTTCAGGTTCAAAGTTAACCAGATCACAAAGATCGTCAAAGAAAGGAGATCCCAGAGATTTCTTCCTCTTGTGCCAAAGCGCCGGACAATCGTACAGAAAATGCTTGACTGTTTCTATCTTATCTTCGTCTTTGCAGCTACTGCAGTAATTATTATAGGGAGCACCCAGCCGTTACGCATGCCTCCCGATTGCTATGTGGCCGGTTATAAGTCCAACTACCAGAGATATGTCCCCCCTTCCAAGAAGAAGGAGACGTCTCGTGCGTCTCGCGTCCCATTCAGGCCACACGAACTAGTGTGTAAGCAGAATCTAAGATTGGTCCATCTCACACTCGCTTCTCTAAGGAAAATACCTTTCAAAGTGAGCTTACAGGTAGCGAGCGGTATGCTCAAGCCCTTCCAAGACGACGATAGCGGAACGGATGTGCCCCCTCTGGCAATTCGTCAGCCATCTCATTGCCCGGTACATCCGAGTGTCCAGGCACCCATACCAGATTAAGGGAAGTTTGCTCAGCGATCTTTACTGAGACCGATCAAAGCGCTTTTAGTTTAATTTTAAATTAAAAAAGTTTAACTTGAAATGAAAAAAGTAAGGAAGGTTAAGTTCGGGTGTAACCGAACATTACATACTCAGTTGAGAGCTATGGTGACAACATAAGGGAAAATAACCATGTAGGAAAATGAACCGAGGGAAACCCTGGAATGTGTTTGTATGACATGTGTATCAAATGAAAGGTGTTAATAAGTATTTTAAAAGGGAGTGGGCCTTAGTTCTATAGGTGGACGCCATTAAGGGATATTGCCATAAAGGTGGATCAGTGGTGACTCTAGAATGTGTTTGTACGATATTGGTATCAAATTAAAGGTATTAATGAGAGTTTTAAAAGGGAGTGGTGGTAGTTGTATATGTGAAGGCGTTTTCCAGATATCGACCAAAATGTGGACCAGGGTGACCCAGAACATCATCTGTTGGATACCGCTAATTAATTTATATATGTAATACCTGCCAAGATTTCAAGGGTTTTCTATTTCGCCCTGCAGAACTTTTTCATTTTCTTCTACTTAATATGGTAGGTGTCACAACCATTTTATAAAGTTTTTTCTAAAGTTATATTTCGCGTCAATAAACCAATCCAATTACCATGTTTCATCCCTTTTTTCGTATTTCGTATAAAATTATGGCATTTTTTCATTTTTCGTAATTTTCGATATCGAAAAAGTGGGCGTGGTCATAGTCGGATTTCGTTCATTTTTTGTACCAAGATAAAGAGAGTTCAGATAAGTACGTGAACTGAGTTTAGTAAAGATATATCGATTTTTGCTCAAGTTATCGTGTTAACGGCCGAGCGGAAAGACAGGCGGTCGACTGTATATAAAAACTGGGCGTGGCTTCAACCGATTTCGCCCATTTTCACAGAAAAGAGTTATCGTCCTAGAATCTAAACCCCTACCAAATTTCACAAGGATTGATAAATTTTTGTTCGAATTATGGCACGCCCATTTTGAAATTTTCTTTTATTTTTGTATTTTGTTGCACCATATCATTACTGAAGTTGAATGTTGACATAATTTACTTATATGCTGTAAAGATATTAAATTTTTTGTTAAAATTTTACTTTAAAAAATTTGTTTCTTTAAAAGTGGGCGTGGTCGTTCTCCGATTTTGCTAATTTTTATTAAGCATAGATATGTATAGTAATAGGAGTAACGTTCCTGCCAAATTTCATCATAATATCTTCAAGGACTGCCAAATTACAGCTTGCAAAAGTTTTAAATTACCTTCTTTTAAAAGTGGGCGGTGCCATGCCTATTGTCCAAAATTTTACTAATTTTCTATTCTGCGTCATAAGTTCAGCTCAGCTACCAAGTTTCATCGCTTTATCTGTCTTTTGTAATGAATTATCGCACTTTTTCGGTTTTTCGAAATATTCGATATCGAAAAAGTGGGCGTGGTTATAGTCCGATATCGCTCATTTTAAATAGCGATCTGAGATGAGTGCTCAGGAACCTACATACCAAATTTCATCAAGATACCTCAAAAGTTACTCAAGTTATCGTGTTAACGGACGGACGGACGGACGGACATGGCTCAATCAAATTTTTTTTCGATCCTTATGATTTTGATATATGGAAGTCTATATCTATCTCGATTCCTTTATACCTGTACAACCAACCATTATCCAATCAAACTTAATATACTCTGTGAGCTCTGCTCAACTGTGTATAAAAAGTTTCATATGGAATGAAAAAAACTTAATTTGAAATTGAAAGGGGTTCATTTTACTAAAAAAATTTTGAAATGGGAAAGGTTCCATTTGAAATGAAAAAAGTTTGATTTAATTTAAAAAAGTTTTCGTTTGAAAATTTTTTTTCATTTGAATTACAAAATGTTTAATTTGAGATTAAAAAAGTTTCATTTTTCAATTTCATGCTCGAGAGCGTCCATCTGTTTATTTTGAACATTCCGCCTTTAAAGCTAGAAAGGTATCATATTCTGTAACATCTGTATTGCATTTTATTACTACTCCTCAAGGCATTTACAATCGATAATAACTACAGTAGTAAAACGTTTCTCACACTTCGAAAAGTCTCTAGACCAAGTCACGTATGTACATACATACATGTATAATAAATAGCTGCTGTAGCATAATTTCCGATTTGCCACAAAGTGTGACTTTAAACGCAATTCAGGTATGATACATCTTTCCATTGTTACGGCGATATTTAGCAACATTTTGTATTCACATTCACATCTTTTTTAATTCCAAGAAATCAATCAAGTGCACTCCCCAAGAAAAAGTAGGTTTGTCCAAACGCCTGCGGTCAGTTGCCCGCCTTTTAGACTGTTTGTCTGTCCGTCCGTCCGATTGTTGATGTTGCGTTAACTAGTTGTAGTATAATCCTTATACAATTGTTGATTGCTCCTAGCGTTGTCCACTAAACCGCAGACGGTAGCAATGAAACGGGTAGCTCATACTTATACACCATTGGTATTAACAAACGTCTACGAAAATCTAGAAGTATATTTGATGGTATACATATATGTATGTTAGGGCGGGTCGATTTGTGGGGAGGCAAAAAAATCGCCCATTGCTCTGTGAAAATCATATTCTAGGGATCAAAGTAAGAAACTTTGCCGAAGGAACCATACCTCTAAAACGAATTCTGATGTCCCCCCCTTTGGGCCGAACTTACAAATTTTGAAAAATCCCACTTTGAAATGCCTATGTTTCTTCTTTTTGGAGTTTATTTTTCTCTAAGGCATCACTGTGATGCATTTGGATGTCGTAAACATAGTTGTGTGGGTTTTTTATTCAACCGTTTTAAAAAATAAAGGTATCACTGTGACACAATTGCAGATCGTAAAATTGTTTGTGTTGTTTTTTTTAAGCCACCACAAGACACAGCAAGTAGAATTGAAATCGCCCCTACCCAAAAGTTCGACCCAAAGGGGGGGGGGGGGGACATCAGAATTCGTTTTAGAGGTATGGTTCCTTCGGCAAAGTTTCTTATTTTGATCCCCAGAATACGATTTTCGTAGAGCAATGAGCGATTTATAAATCGACCCGCCCTAATGTATGTAGTATATGAGCTGTGTTGCCCTACCTTGGTGCGGTGTGGCCTGAATACGTAGCAACCGCGTACATAAATCTTATGACTACAAATTGTAACATTGGCTGTAATAAATGCCATGTTACGCCCACCGTTTGCACAGCACAGTATACAGCTCATACTAGAACGGGTACATGAAGTATGCATCATACAGCAGCCAAAGTAAAAGCCACAGCCGCGGTGGCGGCGGCGTTTGCAGACACAAAAATCACTAATCACCAACGCAGCGGTGGCAATAGCATTGGGGATGGCGGTGCTCAAGCTGATCAAGCGATTGAAACTCCTAATATATTCACACGCCATGTGAGCATAATAAAATATAAATAAAATGTAGCATAAGGATCATAACTGCCACCCATACATACACACACACACCTACATTTACATATTTTACCTTTCACATATGAATATTCAACATTTTTACCTTTTCACTACCATAAAACCGTAAATGTCCTAAATGGTTTTGTCGGCTGCTGGTTTAGTTCGTAGCTGAATCCCTAAATTGTTACTCTTGTACGCTCCGCATCAGCATTTGGCTGCAGGGGTGCCCTAAAATGCCTCCAATTAGCTTGATGCTTCTGATACGCACGCACGCAATGCTCATATTCAATATATACATACAAAGACGTGTGTACATATCATAAGTATCAGTGGAGTCATCAATGTCCGCCGCAATGGCGGGTTGACCGCTTGATACACAAACAACACCAACAAGCAGCATAAAGGTGGAACAGCAGCGGCACAAATCAGTCCAACGGCTGCGCACATATGTACATATGGGGGCGCTGAGCATGAAATTCCGAACATTATTTCTTCGACCTTTTGACAATTTAATAACAGCTCTTGCTTTCGCTTTTTGTAGGCGCTATTTAGCTAAGCTGTCCGTTTGGTCTGCTCATCTGTGTCTTATTCAAAGAGTAAAACACAAAAAAAAAAAACCAAAACAGCCGTCATGTCCAAACCAAATGACGTATGGAGGACCAGACGTTGCACGGAACAGCAGCAACAGCGGTAGTCAAGAACCCGCCAACAACAGCTACCATCGTGGTAACACAAACACAAATGTGTTCTGTAGCAATCGTCATAAATGAGGTGGATACTGTGAAGAGTGTAGAGCATTGCACGGTAATGTGCGCCCACAATTTTAGACAAATTTTATAAATTTTAAAATTCGAAGAATTTTGTTTTGTTAGCTAAGTGCTGTTTCGTTGATACTCGTGTGCTAATGTCGGTGTTCTTATTGTTGTTGTTGCAAGCACAGCGTCACAAAGTATTTGCTTAGTTGCAGAGTTTTTGTTCAGGGATCGCAAATAGCAGATATGATATAGAACAATGTCAAATAATTTTACATATCAATCTACATTCATGTCTAATTAGAATAGGTTTGGCAATATTTTTATACTCAGCTGAGCAGAGCTCACAGAGTATATTAACTATGTTCGCATAACGGCAATCCGTAACGGCATAAACTAATCGAGATAGATATATACTGCTATATATCAAAATGATCTGGGCGAAAAAAGAAATTTATTTAGCCATGTCCGTCCGTCCGTCCGTGCGTAAACACGATAACTTGAGTAAATTTCGAGGTATCTTGATGAAATTCGGTATGTAGGTTCCTGAGCACTCATCTCAGAGCTGAACGAAATCGTACTATAATCACGCCCACTTTTTCGATATCGAAAATTTCGAAAAATTCAAAAAGTGCGATAATTCATTACCAAAGATGGATAAAGCGATGAAACTTGCTAGGTGGGTTAACCTTATGACGTCAAATAGAAAATTAGTAAAGTTTTGAACAATGGGTGTGGCACCGCCCACTTTTGAAAGAAGGTAATTTGAATGTTTTGCAAGCCGTAATTTGGCAGTCGTGAAGATATCATGATGAAATTTGGCAGGAACGTTACTCTTATTACTATATGTGTGCCAAATAAAAATCAGCAAATTCGGATGAAGAACACGCCCAGTTTAAATCAAAAATTCAACTCCAGTAATTATATGGTGCAACAAAATAAAAATATAAAAGAAAATTTCAAAATGGGCGTGGTTCCCCCTTTTTCATTTAATTAGTCTAGAATACGTTTAATGCCATAAGTCGAACAAAAATTAACCAATCCTTGTGAAATTTGGTAGGAGCATAGATTCTATGATGATAATTGTTTCCTGTGAAAATGGGCGAAATCGGTTGAAGCCACGCCCAGCCTTTATACACAGTCGACCGTCTGTCTTTCCGCTCGGCCGTTAACACGATAACTTGAGCAAAAATCGATATATCTTTACTAAACTTAGTTCACATAATTATCTGAACACACTTTGTATTGGTATAAAAAATGGCCGAAATACGACTATGAGCACGCCACCTTTTTCGATATCGAAAAGTACGAAAAAATGAAAAAAAAAAATGCCATAATTCTATACCAAATATGAAAAAAGGTATGAAGCATTGTAATTCGATTGGTTTATTGACGCAAAATATAACTTTAGAAAAAACTTTGTAAAATGGGTGTGACACCTCCCATATTAAGTAGAATAAAATGATAAAGTTCTGCAGGGCGAAATCAAAAGCCCTTGGAATCTTCACAGGAATACTGTTCGTGGTATTACATATATAAATAAATTAGCGGTACGCAACAGATAATGTTCTGGGTCACCCTGTTCCACATTTCGATATCTCGAAAACGCCTTCACATGTACAACTAAGGGTCACTCCCCTTTAAAACCCTCACTAATACCTTTAACTTGATACCCATATCGTACAAACACATCTAGAATCACCCCTGTTCCACCTTTATGGCGATATCCCGAAATGGCGTCTACCTATAGAACTATGGCCCACTCCCTTTTAAAATACTCTTTAATACCTTCCATTTGATACCAATGTCATACAAACACATTGCAGGGTTACCACACTCAGAGAAAAAATCGTTCTAAAACGAACGAAACACGTTCAAAATTAAGAATATTCGTTGACAAAAGTCTGTTAAGTACGTTTTTTCTTAACTCGTGACCGATGGGCTTGTTTTAAGAACGGTTTTTTCCAAGCATACCGTTCGTATTTTATGACCAATTTGGTATTGATGTGTGAACCTTCTGTGCTCATTTCAAGCAATATTTGGGCTTGATTTAAGATTTTGCGTTCTCACGCTTCGAGAACAATTTTTGGTCTCAATTCTTGAACGGTTTGTGCTTGACCTTTGGGAGAAGTGGGGAAGATAATTTTTTCAAGTAGTACCCATTCATTTATTTTTTTTATAAATAAATAATTTGTTGTCATTAAAAAAAAATATTATTAACAAAACAAATTATTATTAAAATTCCAAAAGGTTTGAAAAAACGCATAATATGCATTTTTTCATTTATTTCTCTTATTGAGAAATTTTTCTTATTTGATGATGTAATTTGAATATATATTTAAAACATTTCATAACAAGGTTGAGAATTACCTGTGCCTATGTGAATGGAGCTGAACGAAAAATAAGAGCTAAAAAATTTAATATAAAAAAATTGTTTAAAAAAACTTCAGAGTTTGACGGCGATCGAACTCGCGCCACACGATCGCAACCGCAACATCATAGCCGCTGGGCCACTACAACTGCTTCATATTTTAAGACCAGCCGTTCTCTTTTCAAGAAAACGGTTGTCAGTTCAAGAACAAGGTTGTTGTTTTGAGAACAGGTCGTTTGTTTTTCAAGAACAAAAATGTAAAAACATAAAAAGCTTGAATTGAGTCCGGTGGTGCTGGGTTTTAGAACGGCGTTTTTCTTTGAGTGCCTAGGTTCATTTTCCTACATGGTGATTTTCCCTTATTTTGTCTCCAAGGCTCTCAGCTGAGTATGTAATGTTGGGTTACACCCGAACTTAGCCTTCCTTACCTGTTTTATTTGAAACCTTAAACATTTCCGATTTTGAAACATAACAAACATTTTAGTTCCAACTTCAAATATTAAGTTGTAATCGTAACTGCATCCGAAATTGCAATCACACCAAAATCAAAATCGAAAGCCGAACTATAACTAGATCCAAGAGTGAAGCTAACCAAATTGAGAACTTGAATTAAAATCGCAGCGAAAACTGGAATCATGGCCGAAATGGAAACGAAATATAAAACTAGAGACGTAACCAAGCTAGAATCAACTGGATTGCGACACAGAGGCGTAAACGCAATAACGGTTATGATTAATAAAATGGCTGACACATACTAAAATCTTTTTCTTATTTATATATATGACTACCATTCTTAATTAAAGTATATAATAAATTTTATTAATGAACGAACACGAATTTCATAACAGCCCTGCGGGACAGCTGCTAGTCACTCTTGTACCAAGATCTTCCCTGTAGGGAAGTTAGTAATAGCTCTGCAGTGAAAAATGGCAGCCGAACACGCAAAGCACCAATTTCGCACTACAGATTTTATGAATACCTTCAAACTGGTGCTTATAGTTTGCAGAACGGGACAGTAGGTTGTCAAACTTGTACCAACAGCACTTAGGCCATATCTGAGTTATATGAATTTAAATTAACTAGCCAGACCCGTGCGCATCTTGTGCAACAAATATAAATCCCATAAGTCTCATATCAAATATCAACAGAAATCAGCTGTTCTATCAATCAATAATCGATCAATAAAAACTTACAAGCGCTGGCGTTGCCATCTGGCGAATGTTAGCAACTGCCGGTAATGCAGTGTTAATTCTAATCAAATATTCACAATAGTGCCATAGCACAAATATATTTACTTGTGTGCTGGCAATCGTTTATTTTTAACAAATTATTTTAATAAAATATAGCTAAACAAAAGAATTACGACCAATAATGCCCAAAGCTCGCTGATAGCATGAACATCGATCTTTACAACCAAAACTTTATTTATAGATTTGGATTCCAAATAAGAGCGAAAAAGGACCTGCACATAAAAACACCAATTAGAAATAATATATAAAGGGCAGCGACTATTGCAGAACCACCTACAACTGTCAATTGGACATACGGTAGGACATCACAAAATTAAGTGTCAGTTGAAGGCATTGCAAGGGACATAATTAGAACTAGTACCGTCTCTTAATGAGGTATTTTCGTTCTGATTCAGAGCTCGTACGATTCGCTGCAGGATAATTATAGAAATTTCTGATTCATAACTAGACCAGGGTACCAAATAAAAACTGGATCGATAGTACCTAGATTTGCTAGAGTCCAAAACCCACAGCTTGAGCTTTTATATCTAATATAAACAAAAATAAAAAAATGTAAGGCGCGATAACCTCCAAAGAGAGTTTAGGTCAAGCTTCTCTTCAAATATGCGTCGTGCTCCTCTTGATATTTCCTATAAATTGGCGGGACGTGACCTACTGGTTTTATGCCGACTCCGAACGGCATCTGCAGGGCAGATGAGTTTTCACTGAAAGGTTTTCATGGCGGAAATACATTCGGAGTACTTGCCAAACACTGCCGAGGGGCACCCTATTTAAAAAAATTGTTTTCTAATTGAAAAAACTTGTTTCTAAAATTTTTACGTTGCCTTTTCCGGGGCGTGAACCCAAGATCTTCGGTGTGGGTGGCGGAGCACGCTACCATCACACCATTTTATGCTATCACAAAAAAAAAAAAAAAAAAAAAAATGTGTTTCTGCCTTTAAAGATTTTCCACAAGAATAATGTTCATAGTATTTTGATTATACTCTGACCTCAGCCTGAATTGGAAATCGTTTAAATGGATCGGAATCATCTTAAAAAAGAATTGTCCTAACCATAAAGAACATATTGCACCGGGTTTTGTGGAATTCAGATTAATTTGCACCTTCTGTTATCGTTAAATCGCTGAACTGTCGAATAAATAACTCAAATATTCAGTAAGCAAGATGTCCTTTATTTACAACTCTACTGTAGTAGTAGTATAAACAGATTAAACAGATTAATTATTCCTTAGCTTGCGCTGCTTTTATACATTCATTTGCCTCGTTCGCCAATTTCTCCTTGGGTCTAGACTTTTTGCGAACAGCTTTCTCAAACAGCTGCTTATTTATCTCTCGATTATGTATCTGATATTCACTTTTGTTGTCTAGTTATGTGCGTGTGTATGTGTGTGTAATAACTTCTGCTCTTAGGTGATGACTACATGTGTGTATGTGAAATAATCTTTTCGCTCTTATCTTTGCTGTTTGCATGTATATGTGATTGCTTGCTTTTCTGTTGTTGTGCATTTATTTACCAGCAGTATAGTGATGTATAGAATTGCTAATATTCGCCACAATACCTATGGAGTGGCTCGGAACTTTCGAAAAGCGGGTTAAAATCGAACTAGAATAAGCTTGTAAGATTTTGCTCTGGTTCGGAACTATCGACGTCAAGAGATCACTAAGGCCATGAAAAGGTCATCTTTACCAGAGGCGTATAATTAAGCTTCCAGATCAGCACAGCAACAGGGTCTTAACAAAATTGAAGGGTTTGTTGCCAAAAAGTCTGGTTCGGAACTAACGACGTCAAGTGGTCACTAAGGCCATGAAAAGGTCATCTTTACCAGAGGCATATAATTAAGCTTCCAGATCAGCACGGCAACAGGGTCTTTACAAATTTGAAAGGTTTTTTGCCAAAAAGTCTGGTTCGGAACTAACGACGTCAAGTGATCACTAAGGCCATGAAAAGGTCATATTTACCAGAGGCATATAATTAAGCTTCCAGATCAGCACAGCAACAGGGTCTTAACAAAATTGAAGGGTTTGTTGCCAAAAAGTCTGGTTCGGAACTAACGACGTCAAGTGGTCACTAAGGCCATGAAAAGGTCATCTTTACCAGAGGCATATAATTAAGCTTCCAGATCAGCACAGCAACAGGGTCTTAACAAAATTGAAGGGTTTGTTGCCAAAAAGTCTGGTTCGGAACTAACGACGTCAAGTGGTCACTAAGGCCATGAAAAGGTCATCTTTACCAGAGGCATATAATTAAGCTTCCAGATCAGCACAGCAACAGGGTCTTAACAAAATTGAAGGGTTTGTTGCCAAAAAGTCTGGTTCGGAACTAACGACGTCAAGTGGTCACTAAGGCCATGAAAAGGTCATCTTTACCAGAGGCGTATAATTAAGCTTCCAGATCAGCACAGCAACAGGGTCTTAACAAAATTGAAGGGTTTGTTGCCAAAAAGTCTGGTTCGGAACTAACGACGTCAAGTGGTCACTAAGGCCATGAAAAGGTCATCTTTACCAGAGGCATATAATTAAGCTTCCAGATCAGCACAGCAACAGGGTCTTAACAAAATTGAAGGGTTTGTTGCCAAAAAGTCTGGTTCGGAACTAACGACGTCAAGTGGTCACTAAGGCCATGAAAAGGTCATCTTTACCAGAGGCATATAATTAAGCTTCCAGATCAGCACAGCAACAGGGTCTTAACAAAATTGAAGGGTTTGTTGCCAAAAAGTCTGGTTCGGAACTAACGACGTCAAGTGGTCACTAAGGCCATGAAAAGGTCATCTTTACCAGAGGCGTATAATTAAGCTTCCAGATCAGCACAGCAACAGGGTCTTAACAAAATTGAAGGGTTTGTTGCCAAAAAGTCTGGTTCGGAACTAACGACGTCAAGTGGTCACTAAGGCCATGAAAAGGTCATCTTTACCAGAGGCATATAATTAAGCTTCCAGATCAGCACGGCAACAGGGTCTTTACAAATTTGAAGGGTTTTTTGCCAAAAAGTCTGGTTCGGAACTAACGACGTCAAGTGATCACTAAGGCCATGAAAAGGTCATATTTACCAGAGGCATATAATTAAGCTTCCAGATCAGCACAGCAACAGGGTCTTAACAAAATTGAAGGGTTTGTTGCCAAAAAGTCTGGTTCGGAACTAACGACGTCAAGTGGTCACTAAGGCCATGAAAAGGTCATCTTTACCAGAGGCATATAATTAAGCTTCCAGATCAGCACAGCAACAGGGTCTTAACAAAATTGAAGGGTTTGTTGCCAAAAAGTCTGGTTCGGAACTAACGACGTCAAGTGGTCACTAAGGCCATGAAAAGGTCATCTTTACCAGAGGCATATAATTAAGCTTCCAGATCAGCACGGCAACAGGGTCTTAACAAAATTGAAGGGTTTGTTGCCAAAAAGTCTGGTTCGGAACTAACGACGTCAAGTGGTCACTAAGGCCATGAAAAGGTCATCTTTACCAGAGGCATATAATTAAGCTTCCAGATCAGCACAGCAACAGGGTCTTAACAAAATTGAAGGGTTTGTTGCCAAAAAGTCTGGTTCGGAACTAACGACGTCAAGTGGTCACTAAGGCCATGAAAAGGTCATCTTTACCAGAGGCATATAATTAAGCTTCCAGATCAGCACAGCAACAGGGTCTTAACAAAATTGAAGGGTTTGTTGCCAAAAAGTCTGGTTCGGAACTAACGACGTCAAGTGGTCACTAAGGCCATGAAAAGGTCATCTTTACCAGAGGCATATAATTAAGCTTCCAGATCAGCACGGCAACAGGGTCTTAACAAAATTGAAGGGTTTGTTGCCAAAAAGTCTGGTTCGGAACTAACGACGTCAAGTGGTCACTAAGGCCATGAAAAGGTCATCTTTACCAGAGGCATATAATTAAGCTTCCAGATCAGCACAGCAACAGGGTCTTAACAAAATTGAAGGGTTTGTTGCCAAAAAGTCTGGTTCGGAACTAACGACGTCAAGTGGTTACTAAGGCCATGAAAAGGTCATCTTTACCAGAGGCATATAATTAAGCTTCCAGATCAGCACGGCAACAGGGTCTTAACAAAATTGAAGGGTTTGTTGCCAAAAAGTCTGGTTCGGAACTAACGACGTCAAGTGGTCACTAAGGCCATGAAAAGGTCATCTTTACCAGAGGCATATAATTAAGCTTCCAGATCAGCACAGCAACAGGGTCTTAACAAAATTGAAGGGTTTGTTGCCAAAAAGTCTGGTTCGGAACTAACGACGTCAAGTGGTCACTAAGGCCATGAAAAGGTCATCTTTACCAGAGGCATATAATTAAGCTTCCAGATCAGCACGGCAACAGGGTCTTAACAAAATTGAAGGGTTTGTTGCCAAAAAGTCTGGTTCGGAACTAACGACGTCAAGTGGTCACTAAGGCCATGAAAAGGTCATCTTTACCAGAGGCATATAATTAAGCTTCCAGATCAGCACAGCAACAGGGTCTTAACAAAATTGAAGGGTTTGTTGCCAAAAAGTCTGGTTCGGAACTAACGACGTCAAGTGGTCACTAAGGCCATGAAAAGGTCATCTTTACCAGAGGCATATAATTAAGCTTCCAGATCAGCACAGCAACAGGGTCTTAACAAAATTGAAGGGTTTGTTGCCAAAAAGTCTGGTTCGGAACTAACGACGTCAAGTGGTCACTAAGGCCATGAAAAGGTCATCTTTACCAGAGGCGTATAATTAAGCTTCCAGATCAGCACAGCAACAGGGTCTTAACAAAATTGAAGGGTTTGTTGCCAAAAAGTCTGGTTCGGAACTAACGACGTCAAGTGGTCACTAAGGCCATGAAAAGGTCATCTTTACCAGAGGCATATAATTAAGCTTCCAGATCAGCACAGCAACAGGGTCTTAACAAAATTGAAGGGTTTGTTGCCAAAAAGTCTGGTTCGGAACTAACGACGTCAAGTGGTCACTAAGGCCATGAAAAGGTCATCTTTACCAGAGGCATATAATTAAGCTTCCAGATCAGCACGGCAACAGGGTCTTTACAAATTTGAAGGGTTTTTTGCCAAAAAGTCTGGTTCGGAACTAACGACGTCAAGTGGTCACTAAGGCCATGAAAAGGTCATCTTTACCAGAGGCGTATAATTAAGCTTCCAGATCAGCACAGCAACAGGGTCTTAACAAAATTGAAGGGTTTGTTGCCAAAAAGTCTGGTTCGGAACTAACGACGTCAAGTGGTCACTAAGGCCATGAAAAGGTCATCTTTACCAGAGGCATATAATTAAGCTTCCAGATCAGCACAGCAACAGGGTCTTAACAAAATTGAAGGGTTTGTTGCCAAAAAGTCTGGTTCGGAACTAACGACGTCAAGTGGTCACTAAGGCCATGAAAAGGTCATCTTTACCAGAGGCATATAATTAAGCTTCCAGATCAGCACAGCAACAGGGTCTTAACAAAATTGAAGGGTTTGTTGCCAAAAAGTCTGGTTCGGAACTAACGACGTCAAGTGGTCACTAAGGCCATGAAAAGGTCATCTTTACCAGAGGCATATAATTAAGCTTCCAGATCAGCACGGCAACAGGGTCTTTACAAATTTGAAGGGTTTTTTGCCAAAAAGTCTGGTTCGGAACTAACGACGTCAAGTGATCACTAAGGCCATGAAAAGGTCATCTTTACCAGAGGCGTATAATTAAGCTTCCAGATCAGCACAGCAACAGGGTCTTAACAAAATTGAAGGGTTTGTTGCCAAAAAGTCTGGTTCGGAACTAACGACGTCAAGTGGTCACTAAGGCCATGAAAAGGTCATCTTTACCAGAGGCGTATAATTAAGCTTCCAGATCAGCACAGCAACAGGGTCTTAACAAAATTGAAGGGTTTGTTGCCAAAAAGTCTGGTTCGGAACTAACGACGTCAAGTGGTCACTAAGGCCATGAAAAGGTCATCTTTACCAGAGGCATATAATTAAGCTTCCAGATCAGCACAGCAACAGGGTCTTAACAAAATTGAAGGGTTTGTTGCCAAAAAGTCTGGTTCGGAACTAACGACGTCAAGTGGTCACTAAGGCCATGAAAAGGTCATCTTTACCAGAGGCATATAATTAAGCTTCCAGATCAGCACAGCAACAGGGTCTTAACAAAATTGAAGGGTTTGTTGCCAAAAAGTCTGGTTCGGAACTAACGACGTCAAGTGGTCACTAAGGCCATGAAAAGGTCATCTTTACCAGAGGCATATAATTAAGCTTCCAGATCAGCACAGCAACAGGGTCTTAACAAAATTGAAGGGTTTGTTGCCAAAAAGTCTGGTTCGGAACTAACGACGTCAAGTGGTCACTAAGGCCATGAAAAGGTCATCTTTACCAGAGGCGTATAATTAAGCTTCCAGATCAGCACAGCAACAGGGTCTTAACAAAATTGAAGGGTTTGTTGCCAAAAAGTCTGGTTCGGAACT
This sequence comes from Eurosta solidaginis, assembly GCF_040869045.1. Lineage (NCBI taxonomy): Eukaryota > Metazoa > Arthropoda > Insecta > Diptera > Tephritidae > Eurosta > Eurosta solidaginis. The sequence continues at coordinate 260,373,117 of NC_090320.1, read as the reverse complement.
AACGACGTCAAGTGGTCACTAAGGCCATGAAAAGGTCATCTTTACCAGAGGCATATAATTAAGCTTCCAGATCAGCACGGCAACAGGGTCTTTACAAATTTGAAGGGTTTTTTGCCAAAAAGTCTGGTTCGGAACTAACGACGTCAAGTGATCACTAAGGCCATGAAAAGGTCATATTTACCAGAGGCATATAATTAAGCTTCGAGATCAGCACAGCAACAGGGTCTTAACAAAATTGAAGGGTTTGTTGCCAAAAAGTCTGGTTCGGAACTAACGACGTCAAGTGGTCACTAAGGCCATGAAAAGGTCATCTTTACCAGAGGCGTATAATTAAGCTTCCAGATCAGCACAGCAACAGGGTCTTAACAAAATTGAAGGGTTTGTTGCCAAAAAGTCTGGTTCGGAACTAACGACGTCAAGTGGTCACTAAGGCCATGAAAAGGTCATCTTTACCAGAGGCATATAATTAAGCTTCCAGATCAGCACGGCAACAGGGTCTTTACAAATTTGAAGGGTTTTTTGCCAAAAAGTCTGGTTCGGAACTAACGACGTCAAGTGATCACTAAGGCCATGAAAAGGTCATATTTACCAGAGGCATATAATTAAGCTTCCAGATCAGCACAGCAACAGGGTCTTAACAAAATTGAAGGGTTTGTTGCCAAAAAGTCTGGTTCGGAACTAACGACGTCAAGTGGTCACTAAGGCCATGAAAAGGTCATCTTTACCAGAGGCGTATAATTAAGCTTCCAGATCAGCACAGCAACAGGGTCTTAACAAAATTGAAGGGTTTGTTGCCAAAAAGTCTGGTTCGGAACTAACGACGTCAAGTGGTCACTAAGGCCATGAAAAGGTCATCTTTACCAGAGGCATATAATTAAGCTTCCAGATCAGCACGGCAACAGGGTCTTTACAAATTTGAAGGGTTTTTTGCCAAAAAGTCTGGTTCGGAACTAACGACGTCAAGTGATCACTAAGGCCATGAAAAGGTCATATTTACCAGAGGCATATAATTAAGCTTCCAGATCAGCACAGCAACAGGGTCTTAACAAAATTGAAGGGTTTGTTGCCAAAAAGTCTGGTTCGGAACTAACGACGTCAAGTGGTCACTAAGGCCATGAAAAGGTCATCTTTACCAGAGGCGTATAATTAAGCTTCCAGATCAGCACAGCAACAGGGTCTTAACAAAATTGAAGGGTTTGTTGCCAAAAAGTCTGGTTCGGAACTAACGACGTCAAGTGGTCACTAAGGCCATGAAAAGGTCATCTTTACCAGAGGCGTATAATTAAGCTTCCAGATCAGCACAGCAACAGGGTCTTAACAAAATTGAAGGGTTTGTTGCCAAAAAGTCTGGTTCGGAACTAACGACGTCAAGTGGTCACTAAGGCCATGAAAAGGTCATCTTTACCAGAGGCATATAATTAAGCTTCCAGATCAGCACAGCAACAGGGTCTTAACAAAATTGAAGGGTTTGTTGCCAAAAAGTCTGGTTCGGAACTAACGACGTCAAGTGGTCACTAAGGCCATGAAAAGGTCATCTTTACCAGAGGCGTATAATTAAGCTTCCAGATCAGCACAGCAACAGGGTCTTAACAAAATTGAAGGGTTTGTTGCCAAAAAGTCTGGTTCGGAACTAACGACGTCAAGTGGTCACTAAGGCCATGAAAAGGTCATCTTTACCAGAGGCATATAATTAAGCTTCCAGATCAGCACAGCAACAGGGTCTTAACAAAATTGAAGGGTTTGTTGCCAAAAAGTCTGGTTCGGAACTAACGACGTCAAGTGGTCACTAAGGCCATGAAAAGGTCATCTTTACCAGAGGCATATAATTAAGCTTCCAGATCAGCACGGCAACAGGGTCTTTACAAATTTGAAGGGTTTTTTGCCAAAAAGTCTGGTTCGGAACTAACGACGTCAAGTGATCACTAAGGCCATGAAAAGGTCATATTTACCAGAGGCATATAATTAAGCTTCCAGATCAGCACAGCAACAGGGTCTTAACAAAATTGAAGGGTTTGTTGCCAAAAAGTCTGGTTCGGAACTAACGACGTCAAGTGGTCACTAAGGCCATGAAAAGGTCATCTTTACCAGAGGCGTATAATTAAGCTTCCAGATCAGCACAGCAACAGGGTCTTAACAAAATTGAAGGGTTTGTTGCCAAAAAGTCTGGTTCGGAACTAACGACGTCAAGTGATCACTAAGGCCATGAAAAGGTCATATTTACCAGAGGCATATAATTAAGCTTCCAGATCAGCACAGCAACAGGGTCTTAACAAAATTGAAGGGTTTTTTGCCAAAAAGTCTGGTTCGGAACTAACGACGTCAAGTGGTCACTAAGGCCATGAAAAGGTCATCTTTACCAGAGGCATATAATTAAGCTTCCAGATCAGCACAGCAACAGGGTCTTAACAAAATTGAAGGGTTTGTTGCCAAAAAGTCTGGTTCGGAACTAACGACGTCAAGTGGTCACTAAGGCCATGAAAAGGTCATCTTTACCAGAGGCATATAATTAAGCTTCCAGATCAGCACAGCAACAGGGTCTTAACAAAATTGAAGGGTTTGTTGCCAAAAAGTCTGGTTCGGAACTAACGACGTCAAGTGGTCACTAAGGCCATGAAAAGGTCATCTTTACCAGAGGCATATAATTAAGCTTCCAGATCAGCACAGCAACAGGGTCTTAACAAAATTGAAGGGTTTGTTGCCAAAAAGTCTGGTTCGGAACTAACGACGTCAAGTGGTCACTAAGGCCATGAAAAGGTCATCTTTACCAGAGGCATATAATTAAGCTTCCAGATCAGCACGGCAACAGGGTCTTTACAAATTTGAAGGGTTTTTTGCCAAAAAGTCTGGTTCGGTACTAACGACGTCAAGTGATCACTAAGGCCATGAAAAGGTCATATTTACCAGAGGCATATAATTAAGCTTCCAGATCAGCACAGCAACAGGGTCTTAACAAAATTGAAGGGTTTGTTGCCAAAAAGTCTGGTTCGGAACTAACGACGTCAAGTGGTCACTAAGGCCATGAAAAGGTCATCTTTACCAGAGGCATATAATTAAGCTTCCAGATCAGCACAGCAACAGGGTCTTAACAAAATTGAAGGGTTTGTTGCCAAAAAGTCTGGTTCGGAACTAACGACGTCAAGTGGTCACTAAGGCCATGAAAAGGTCATCTTTACCAGAGGCATATAATTAAGCTTCCAGATCAGCACAGCAACAGGGTCTTAACAAAATTGAAGGGTTTGTTGCCAAAAAGTCTGGTTCGGAACTAACGACGTCAAGTGGTCACTAAGGCCATGAAAAGGTCATCTTTACCAGAGGCGTATAATTAAGCTTCCAGATCAGCACAGCAACAGGGTCTTAACAAAATTGAAGGGTTTGTTGCCAAAAAGTCTGGTTCGGAACTAACGACGTCAAGTGGTCACTAAGGCCATGAAAAGGTCATCTTTACCAGAGGCATATAATTAAGCTTCCAGATCAGCACGGCAACAGGGTCTTTACAAATTTGAAGGGTTTTTTGCCAAAAAGTCTGGTTCGGAACTAACGACGTCAAGTGATCACTAAGGCCATGAAAAGGTCATATTTACCAGAGGCATATAATTAAGCTTCCAGATCAGCACAGCAACAGGGTCTTAACAAAATTGAAGGGTTTGTTGCCAAAAAGTCTGGTTCGGAACTAACGACGTCAAGTGGTCACTAAGGCCATGAAAAGGTCATCTTTACCAGAGGCATATAATTAAGCTTCCAGATCAGCACAGCAACAGGGTCTTAACAAAATTGAAGGGTTTGTTGCCAAAAAGTCTGGTTCGGAACTAACGACGTCAAGTGGTCACTAAGGCCATGAAAAGGTCATCTTTACCAGAGGCGTATAATTAAGCTTCCAGATCAGCACAGCAACAGGGTCTTAACAAAATTGAAGGGTTTGTTGCCAAAAAGTCTGGTTCGGAACTAACGACGTCAAGTGGTCACTAAGGCCATGAAAAGGTCATCTTTACCAGAGGCGTATAATTAAGCTTCCAGATCAGCACAGCAACAGGGTCTTAACAAAATTGAAGGGTTTGTTGCCAAAAAGTCTGGTTCGGAACTAACGACGTCAAGTGGTCACTAAGGCCATGAAAAGGTCATCTTTACCAGAGGCATATAATTAAGCTTCCAGATCAGCACAGCAACAGGGTCTTAACAAAATTGAAGGGTTTGTTGCCAAAAAGTCTGGTTCGGAACTAACGACGTCAAGTGGTCACTAAGGCCATGAAAAGGTCATCTTTACCAGAGGCGTATAATTAAGCTTCCAGATCAGCACAGCAACAGGGTCTTAACAAAATTGAAGGGTTTGTTGCCAAAAAGTCTGGTTCGGAACTAACGACGTCAAGTGGTCACTAAGGCCATGAAAAGGTCATCTTTACCAGAGGCATATAATTAAGCTTCCAGATCAGCACAGCAACAGGGTCTTAACAAAATTGAAGGGTTTGTTGCCAAAAAGTCTGGTTCGGAACTAACGACGTCAAGTGGTCACTAAGGCCATGAAAAGGTCATCTTTACCAGAGGCATATAATTAAGCTTCCAGATCAGCACGGCAACAGGGTCTTAACAAAATTGAAGTGTTTGTTGCCAAAAAGTAAAATTTGTCTTTACATATGTGAAATGGGTGTCAACAACTTATGAATAGGTGTTTCAGAGAACTTGTTCCAATTTAACTGTTTGGTATATAGTCTTTAGGATAAAACAGAGCCGGATCCATATTTTGAATTTAGCCCCTTTCTTTTAAGTTATATAGAAATGCATTAAAGTTTGGCATGGAAATTGAGTGGTTTCAGTTTGTCAGTGCATCCTAAATTTTGGGGCACACATTGCATATCATTGGATGTATTCATAAAAGGAGATTTAGGGTAGGATGGACAAGGAGGAGAAGAGGGAGTTGGATTCCGCGTCCTATAGCAATATATAATGGTCAACAATGATTAGGAGCTGTTGGATTTTTAATTCAAATTTGATTTAACCCGAGTTAATTTGTTTTATGATATTACTTACTCATTTATGGCAAGGCGAATCTATACAAAGTGATGTCAAAGCGAATTCAACCAGCTCGCCGTGCAGAAGAATATCAAATCAAAAGAAAATATTCATTGATTTCGATTAATTGACATATTGTTGTACAAGGCCTTGTATAAAAAATAATCAAGAAGAAGCAATAAGCTGTTGGGAAAACAACACCTGGTATTGAATTCGCCTTGTGTTATGGACACAGTTATTCATTAGAATAGCCATTATTGTTCCGGCACGAGTGTTTCCCGGTATCGAAACCTTTCGGTCGCTGGCTGTATTTTGGGTTAAAATGTTTGGGCGTTATTGCTGTCATCATTCAAGCCCTTGCACTTACTCTCTGCGGCCTCATTTCTTCTAACTAGACATCTTTATTCGCTCATCAAGTCGTATATTGTTTGAAGCGGCAGTACGTGAGAGTACGAATGGCAGTTACAGAAAACGAACTACAATGGCTAAAAAACACATAAATGGTAGGTAATATAGAAGTAACTGTTAAATAGTGATTTTGGTTATAAAAGATAAGAAGTTGCGGTCCCTGATTTTTTTAATACCCAGCAGTGGTGCTCGAAAAAATTAATCATTTTAGTTTGATATCGCGGAGAGAACAAGCGCCCAAGCAACTGCTTTGAAAGTCTTATAAGGAAATGGTTAGCGAAATCAGCAAACTTTGCCTAAAAAGTAGAAGGACACAGTTCCTTACAATAGTTGGCGACAGCTAGCCCCATTGCGGTCTGTTAATATTTATTCGCCCTATTGGAAAATCAATAAAACAAAATGAAATTTTTTTTTTAATTTTTTGGAAATAAGTTTCCCTATCTGCGCTTCGAGGGCGATCTTAAGGCCACAATAGAGGTGGACGGTTGGTGCAAGGGTGCTCAAATGGCGGACGAGGCGATACATGTGTACACAGATTATTCCAAAGTAGTGGAAAGAGTAGGGTCTGCGGTATACTGTGCTGATCCGTAAATAAACAGATCCTACAAGCTGCCGGATTACTGTAGCGTTTTCCAGGCGGAAATAGTAGCCATAACCAAAGCAGTAGAAACCCTAGAAGAAAATAGCCCAAGCTGCAACCGTGTTTACTTTTATATTGACATTCAAGCAGCAATTAAGGCAATAATCTCGCATAGCACAGCATCTAAATGCGTGTTAGAGTGTAAGCAGTCTCTGGAGAGAATCGGGACAGGGAGAAGCATACATCTATATTGGGTCCCAGGGCATATGGGAATAGATGGGAATGAAAAAGCGGACGAATTAGCTAAAAAGGGCGCATCCCTTGAAGCTTGCTCCGTAGACATCCAAATTAGAGTGGACGAAATTAAGCGAAGGCGAGAGGTGCACATGATCGACCAAGCAGGAAAGGCGTGGGTTCAAGCGCGGGGCTGTAAAGTGTCGAAGATTATGTGCAGGTCTTACAACCTTAGACTAACAAAGTTGCCTCTATCATTAAAAAGAGAGGACTGTAGACTCATGACGGGTATTCTGACTGAACTCTGCCTTCTGGCGTCGCATGCCTTTAAATTAGGCTTGGTCAGTGAAAGCACATGTAGGAAGTGCGGGCTGGCGGAGGAAACGATCGAGCACGTTCTGTGCTCTTGCCCTGCGATTGCTAGGCTAAGACTACAGCTATTATGAGTGATACAGCTGTCAGATCTAGAAGCAGCAAGTGGCTTGAATCCTAGGAAGCTTCTAGTATTTGCCAAGAGGATGCAGTTATTTTATAATATAGGTCCTGGTTTTTGAAAGGGTTTTTCAGTTTGGTCGTTAAAACAAATTTTTGGTAACACTGCGGACTTATTCAGTCTATGTGAGGTCCTCATGGACCGGCCAGTTCAACCTAACCTAACTTAACCTTGGAAATAAGCTTATACATTTTCCTTATGTTCTAAAATTCAATGCCTAGGGGCAAATTATGAAAAACGCAAGGAGTAATTTTTTCTCGCATTCGTTCACTTCAGTGAGTGACAGTAAACCTGAATGCTTTTATGTAATTCATTTATTTATTTATTTATTTACTCATCTTGAAATTGTTACATTTCTTACAGAATAATGACATATATAAAGACTTAACCACTAATTTAGTATTTGGTTAAGTAACAATTTAAAAGTATTTTCAGAGTAGGAAAAGTCCAAAATTGACGAATTTGAGAGCAATTTAAACTCTTTAAGAGCTCTGGAAAGAGGAGCATTTGCAGTATAATTAGTTCGTGCCAATCCCACAAAAAAATACGCATTATTTCTTAGGCATATATGTGGAATGGCAAGGAAAATGCGTTCTAACAGGTACGGACAATCAACAGCCCCACGGATTAAATTAAAAACAAATATTAAAGAGAGAAAAGTCCTCCTGCAGTTCAAAGTCTTAATATTGATAAGCAAACATCTGGATTCATAGGAAGGAAAATGAGGATCAGAATGAAGGGGACGTAGAGCGCACTTAATAAATACTTTTTGAATTTTTTCCAGACGTTAAATATGACAAGCATAATACGGCCGCCAAATAAATACGGCATATTCCAATTTCGAACGTACGAAAGTAGTATACAGTGATTTTAAAGTATATGGGTCAGTGAAATCAGAACTGAATCGTCGAACAAAAGCCAACATCAAGTAAGCCTTAGCTATTGTAAAGTTTAAATGACTATGAAAAGAAAACTTAGAATCAAAGACCACCCCAAGATCAGTGACCTCGGACACAGTGCTTAGTTGCGCGCCCCCAATGTGGTAGGAAGTAGGAATGAGTAAACGGGATTTATAATAAGGGACATGATAGCATTTTTTAATATTTAACGCAAGTTTATTATTTTTGCACCAAGCAACTACATTATCTAGGTCCTTCTGAAGTTTAATTGAATCGGAGGGGCAAGTAATCTTGTTGAAAATCTTCATATCATCTGCGTATAGCAGGAATTGCGAAGATTCTAAACAGCTGGCAATATCATTAATGAAAATCACAAAAAGAATAGGGCCCAGTATGCTTCCTTGAGGAACGCCTGAAGAAGCTATGAAGGGATATGAGGTCATACCATCAACTACCACGGTACAACTACGGTTGGAGAGATATGATTTAATCCATTTCAAAAAAACAGAATGAAAACCAAAACAATGTAATTTCGATAGTAGAATACTATGATTAATTTTATCGAAGGCTTTTGAAAAGTCGGTATACACGGTATCTACTTGGGCTCGATTAGTAAAAGCGTCGATGCAGTATTCCGAAAGCACTGCCAAGTTAGACGTGGTTGATCTTCCCGACATGAAACCATGCTGATCTACAGAGATTAGACGACTTATTGAGAAAATAATTTTTTCTTTTACAATACATTCGAAAATTTTTGAGACAGTTGATAATTTAGAGATCGGTCTGTAATTAACAATATTGTTTTTATTGCCAGTTTTGAAAATGGGAGTGGTAAATGTAATTTTCCATGCATCAATGAACTCCCCTTGCGCGAGGGATTTATTAAAAAGCAGCCATAGAGGGTAGGCGATAGCAGAACTGTTTTTGAAAAGGAGAGACGACAATCCATCAACATCCGTCTGTGATGACAATTTTACTTGTGGAATCCCCCTTTCAACATCGTCTAGAGTGAGCTCGAGACCACCAAAATTTAACATAGAATCAGCAGGAGGAAGCCAGTTATTACTCACAGCCGAGTCTGGGTGAAAATTTGAACTAAAAAAATCAGCGAAAAGATTCGCAGCATCAGATGAAGAGTCTGCTTGCTTATCAGTGAAGAACACAACGGAGGGAATACTTGAACAGGATTTTATAGACTTAACATAACACCAGAAAGCCTTGGGATTCAATTTTATATCTGCCTCAAAGTTACGCACATATTTCTTCTTCAAATCCTTGCTCAATGACTTAAACTCTTTTAAGTACTGCAAATACTTTTCTTTATGAGAAGGCAAGTTTGATTTTTTAAATTTTTTATAAAACTTGTTCCTTAAATTCTTAAGTTTTTTCAACTCCTTAGTAAACCAAGGAATTTTATAAGCTCTTTTTTTTGGATCTCGGGATGTTGTCACTACAGATAGTGCTTAAATTATTCTTAAATATATCAAAACAACCTGAGACTTCAACCCCAGTAAATAGCATATCCCAGTCAATAGAATCAATTGCCGTATTGACAACATCGACAGCGTAATTTTTAAAGCAAAATTTTGAAAAAGAGTCCTCACAATAAGTATTAAATTCATAAAATTCCAAATGAAGAACAAGCGGTACATGATGCAAACCAGGAGTAGACAAAGGGTCGAGGCACTCCTGGATAGAAAAATTTATATCGCTTAAAAAGATAAGGTCCAAAATTCTATGAAAAGTTTTATAAAAACTGTTGACTTGACTAAGGTCACATTTTGAAAAATTATCAATCAAGTATGTTTCAGCAAAAGTATTAATAGATTTTGGGTAGAGCCCAAGGCCACCCTTTATATTAGACCATTCTAATTTGCTAAGGTTGAAATCTCTGATTACGCAAACGTTTTCGTGATCAGATGCTAAGGCTACAATATTATCAACATGATATTTGTAAAGCAAATCCCCAATAGTTGGCGGTATATAAGAAGCACAAATTAATAGTTTGGAAGATCCATGTACTGTAATGCATAGCTGATCCAGGAGAGTATCGTCATTGGGTAGTGGCATCAATGTTGAACGATATTTTCGCTGAACAGCAATTAAGACGCCCCCTCCTCTTGAGAGACCAGTTTTAGAAAAGTCACGATCTTTACGAAAAACGCAGTATAATTTCTCATCAAAAAACTCACTATCCAGGAAATTGTCATTTAACCACGACTCTACAAGAACAAAGATGTCGTAATCCAAGTGGTGCATTATATAGTGGTGAGTGAATGCGACGCAAAGTGTCATGGCGTCATACATAATCTTGCCCTAAATCTCTCCTGGAAATTACTTAAAACTAAAATCATGAACTTATCTTGAGAGTTTTGAAATCGGGAAATAGCACTGGAGCCGCATCGTTATTCCCAAATGTATTTCGTAGTGCTGAGTCCGAATATGGGGACGGTTTTGCTAGAAAACCAAGAAAGGTTTTGAGAAAATAATAGACCCGTCTAAAACAAGAGCTGGGTATATATATCGCATTTCATTTCATTGCACACCTCGACAACACGACGAAGAGTTTGAAGAAATTAGAAAATCAAAACAAATGGATGGGAGACTAACAAACTTTAGTGGCATCATCAAGCAAAACAGTCCATTCAACCGTTAGTAGCAGTGGACGCTCAAAAGTCGCAATGACTTGCAATGGGCGTTGAAATTGGGATGATCACGTACAATAGTCGCCGCTGTTGCGTGCGGATAACCGCGCTGTATCGCTTTGGTATCACATTCAACCAAAACGCAACAAAATCATACGAATTTAAACGCTCTAGGTAGTATATTGGGCGATCGGTTGAATTGCGGAGGCGGTTATGGTAGCTAAGCGAAAGATGAGCGCTAAAAAATATTTGATGCACAGTTTTCGCTGCTGCCTAACATAGTCAATGTCGAACGTCTCAAACATTCATTCCATACATAGAACGTGAGTTGCCTCAAATCTGGTCCGCAATTGTTGCGCGTTTAGCGTGTTTATTGTGCTTTTCGCTCAATTTGTTGCTGCTATTATTATTTTTATTGCGCAGAGAGCCCTTGCATTGTATTTTATGGTAGGTGTTGTTGTTGTTGTGCTAACTGTGCCATTTATTGTTTAACTCGTCTTGACCATTAAAAACAATAAAAAACCAAAAAAATCACAAAAACAGTTTATCTGACAGTAAGCTTGTTATTATCGTAGATATTTTGCTACTAATTTTGTGCCATTATGAATTCTGGCTGCACATTTTTGATAAACGTTGCTAAATTGTGGCAAATTAAATTATTAGACGATTAGACGATTTGTGGCAGTGATTTTGAGAATTTATCGGATTTGCCCGTCTCAGACTTGACTAAGTTGGATTGCATGTGAATGAAATTTCATATATATGTATATGTAAAAGAAGGTTGGCGTGGGATATTGCAGGTGTTGTTGATGTTTGGCTGCACGTTGATTGATGGTTGCCATTTGGGTAACTATTAGTTTGGTATTTTTAGTCTGATTTCAAAATTTGAAAATAATAAAAAAAAATAAATAATCAAACGAATTATATGTTTAAAAAAATAATAACAAATTTTATACTGCGTGAGAACTTCAGAAACATGCATTTTGTATTTGACAATTAGGGTGGAGAAGTTATATATTGCGCTGGAAAGGGTTGCGCTACACAACGCCTTGAATCAATTTGGTATTTTAAGTCGCCTCTTACAACAGGCATACCTTTCGCGGATATATTCTAAGCCATCAACTTGGATTACAGAAAATGTGACCCATATCAGTACCTGGCCCTGAATGTAAGCACCACGCGAAATTTCAAGCTTCTAGCTAACAAAATGAGGAAGAAATTACAAAAATCCTCTTATCCGAAAAATCGGTTGTATTGGAGATGATTTAGTGGTCTCAGTTTGCCTACAAACAGACAGACGGACGACAGACAGAGGTACAGTTAGACAGTGATGGCTAAATAAATTCAGCTCGTCACACTGATAGTTTCGTTTTACTTATTGATGGGTCTATCTCTTTTCCTTTAATGGCGTAGCAGCCAAAGGTTTGCACTGATATGAATGTTGGAGATTCGAGTTCAACGCTCAGCTCCCGAAAAGCTAGCTGATGAAGAAGTGAAATTCAGAAACATGTCCTAGTAACCATCGCCCTTTGTAAACTTACAATTTTTCTCTAATATCAATTTAATAAGTTACGATAAAGAGATTCGGACCAAACTTAATATACCATTTAATTTTTATGAAAAGTATATAACATTATATTTATTCCGACCACCCTTAGATTAGTTCCGCTTTAGAGGGTGGTGTGGAAATTACGAATTTTTCATTCGATTGCTTTGAAATATTTTAAGGCAAGTATCATCTGGAATCCAAGACATAGTACTAACCCGGAGATACTTCCACGCGTATGAACCGAAACTGATGAGCTACAGAGTATGAGAAGTCACGTTGGCGCTCTGTAGTCAGCTAGTGCAATACTTTGAAAGCATTTCTTCTGCAACTGCTTGGATCATGCTGAGCAAGAATCACCGAGCAATTTTATGCCTAACTATGCACTTTTTGTAGGAACTGGTCTTAAGTACTTCGTTCTCATCTTACTTGAATCGTTGTCTTTTAACGAAGCTATGCTTTAAGTAGCTAAAGTTGCATTGATGTAAATTTCGTGTGATGTCATACACTCAGAGAAAAACGCCGTTCTAAAATCCAGCACCACCGGACTCAATTCATGATTTTCATGTTCTTACTTTTTATACTCAGTTGAGCAGAGCTCATAGAGTATATTAAGTTTGGTTGGATAACGGTTGGTTGTACATATATAAAGGAATCGAGATAGATAAAGACTTCCATATATCAAAATAATCAGGATCGAAAAAAAATTTGATTGAGCCATGTCCGTCCGTCCGTCCGTCTGTCCGTTAACACGATAACTTGAGTAAATTTTGATGTATCTTGATGAAATTTGGTATGTAGGTTCCTGAGCACTCATCTCAGATTGCTATTTAAAATGAACGATATCGGACTATAACCACGCCCACTTTTTCGATATCGAAAATTTCGAAAAACCGAAAAAGTGCGATAATTCATTACAAAAGACAGATAAAGCGACGAAACTTGATAGATGGGTTGAACTTATGACGCAGAATAGAAAATTAGTAAAATTTTGGACAAGGGGCGTGGCACCGCCCACTTTTAAAAGAAGGTAATTTAAAATTTTTGCAAGGTGTAATTTGGCAGTCGTTGAAGATATCATGATGAAATTTGGCAGAAACGTTACTCCTATTACTATATGTACGCTTAATAAAAATTAGCAAAATCGGAGAAGGACCACGCCCATTTTTAAAAAAAATTTTTTTTTAAAGTAAAATTTTAACAAAAAATTTAATATCTTTACAGTATATAAGTAAATTATGTCAACATTCAACTCCAGTAATGATATGGTGCAACAAAATACAAAAATAAAAGAAAATTTCAAAATGGGCGTGGCTCCGCCCTTTTTCATTGAATTTGTCTAGGATACTTTTAACGCCATAAGTCGAACAAAAATTAACCAATCCTTTTGATGGCGGCATAGATTTTATGACGCTAACTGTTTTCTGTGAAAATGGACGAAATCGGTTGATGCCACGCCCAGTTTTTATACACAGTCGTTCGTCTGTCCTTCCGCATTGCCGTTAACACGATAACTTGAGCAAAAATCGACATATCTTTAATGAACTTAGTTCACGTGCTTATTTGAACTCACTTTATCTTGGTATGAAAAATGAACGAAATCCGACTATGACCACGCCCACTTTTTCGATATCGAAAATTAATAAATATAAATTTAGAAAAAAACTTTATAAAATGGTTGTGACACCTACCATATTAAGTAGAAGAAAATGAAAAAGTTCTGCAGGGCGAAATAAAAAACCCTTAAAATCTTGGCAGATATTACATATATAAATAAATTAGCGGTATCCAACAGATGATGTTCTGGGTCACCCTGGTCCACATTTTGGTCGATATCTGGAAAACGCCTTCACTACGACCACTCCTTTTTAAAACTCTCATTAATACCTTTAATTTGATACCCATATCGTACAAACTCATCCTAGAGTCACCCCTGGTCCACCTTTATGGCGATACCTCGAAAAGGCGTCCACCTATAGAACTAAGGCCCACTCCCTTTTAAAATACTCATTAGCACCTTTCTTTTGATACCCATATTGTACAAACGCATTCTAGAGTCACCCCTGGTCCACCTTTATGGCGATATCTCGAAAAGGCGACCACCTATACAACTACCACCACTCCATTTTAAAACCCTCATTAATACCTTTAATTTTATACCCATATCGTGCAAACAAATTCTAGAGTCAACCCTGATCCACCTTTATGGCGATATTCCCAAATGGCGTCCACCTATAGAACTATGACCCACTCCCTCTTAAAATACTCTTTAATACCTTCCATTTGATACACATGTCACATTCCAGGGTTTCCCTCGGTTCATTTTCCTACATGGTGATTTTCCCTTATGTTGTCACCATAGCTCTCAACTGAATATGTAATGTTCGGTTACACCCGAACTTAACCTTCTTTACTTGTTATTATTAGTACTTTTTCACTAAACCCCAAAACACAAATAATTTACCAACGCTTTCTACGTTGCATAATTTTTTTTGGGCGCATAATTGTTGTGAGCACTTATCGAAATTGATTACCATCAAAATATTTTATCAATAGCGAATTGTTTGCCAATCAATTGCTTTCGAGGCCACCATGCTTTGTAGTTGAGTATCAATGCGGGGTGGGGTGATCGATCAAACTATCCATATATGTAGCTATGATGCTATCTTGCTTTTGTCTGATAAAGTCGATATGTAATTTTTAAAAATCTTTCATTGTGAAGAGAGTAAGATACATTTCATGGGTTGTTATTGTACAAGCTTATTTATGTAGATCAAAAATTACGGCATTATCAAGCGAAGAATCAATGAAATCAGTGGCGCAAAGAATTCCACATGACACAAAGAATTTGTCAACAATCGACGATATGATTCTTTCTTTGATTTTTATTGATTGATCGACGGTGTTGCGCAAAGCGACACAGTCCCAAAGACTACGGCGGCACAGTACATATCAGCAAGCAACTAATCAAAGATCTTCACAAGAGTAACAAGAAATAACCAGAAGAAGGGCTTGGCTTGATCAGCAATGCGGGCAAATTAAATAAACGAAACGATCTTGGCCATACTTATGCAGCAGCGACGGCATTTTGGCAACGTACAACCATATCGATATCGGATATGGCACATATGGGTGGCCATCAACGCGACGTTGCGTGGCATGTCAAGTTTTTAATCAAAATGTTGCCTGGAATGTCATTATTTGTAATAATGCGACTGTGACTTTTGGTAAACTCGAAACGTGAGTTAATTTAGTACCAAGCACGCATATTTACATATGTATGTATGTATGTTTAGGCATTTCAGAGTTCCCTTTTGCGCTGAAAGCGTTTACTGAGCGCTCACCTTCCACGCTCAATTCACAATCTTAGTATATCGAACAAATATGTTGGTTGGCATGCAAGAATTGCCAAGTATTTGCCGTCGGTATGTGACTTCCAGCTATGTAGTCAACATCAACGCTTTGAAATTCATTACATGTACTCCTATGCCTGTCCTCACATGCAATCATATTTAATAGAACCACAGTCAGTTACTACTAAGCATCCACCAACAAGATACCAATTTAATCTATCTACTTTGTGAGCGCCTAATCTATGGTACGCCTGGGAATGTGTAGAACAACTTTAACTTTATATAGCAGCGCCTTGCAGCAACTTGTCCATGCTGTCGGCTTAACATTTTAATCGTATTTGCGTAGATTCACCGAGCAATTGCGACAGCTAGCACTGACAACGTAGCGGTGACATAAGGTCAGCGGACAAAAGGTCAATTGACGTTATGACCACTTAAAATGACCACAAAGTCAATTTACTTTATGAGCTGTCCTAATTTGACTTTATGGCCAATTAGGAAATTTCTGTTTGACCTTATGACCCATTTGAGGAAGAAGACCATAACCACATACAGTAATTTAAGATCATTACAAAATCAAAATTTTCCACAGGATGGGTTAAAGGCTTAGTTATATACGTTTTTCTTAGTTTATAGAAATCCTCACCAGCCCAAATTATAATTGGATTTTGAATTGCTGGACTCATTCAGTCTATGTGAGGTTCTCACGGACAAACCAGTTCAACCTTACGCTCAAATGAAACTACAATCTGTGGCGCCGCAGACAAAAAATTAAAAAAATTTTGTTTTCCAAATTTTCACAAACTTTCATTTGAATAATTTTTTCTTGTTTTGAAGAAACCCATGCTGGGCCATTTTTAATCAAATTTTTTTACTAAAATTTGGCCGTAGTAAAGAAAGGAAGGAATTATTCACGCCGAATGTCGGTGGAGAGAGGTCAAGAGACTAGCCCATAACAGAACTCGATGCAGAGAACTCGTTTTTGCCCTATGCTCCTAAAGGGGCGATATCTGTTTTTGTAATTTACTTAACAGAAATGTCAAAGATGGGTAACAAAGAAATAACAAGTAAGGAAGGCTAAGTTCGGGTGTAACCGAACCTTACATACTCAGCTGAGAGCTATGGAGACAAAATAAGGGAAAATCACCAGGTAGGAAAATGAAACTAGGGTAACCCTGGAATGTGTTTGCATGACATGTGTATCTAATGAAAGGCATTAAAGAGTATTTTATGAGGGAGTGGGCCATAGTTCTATAGGTGGACGCCATTTAAGGATATCGCCATAAAGGTGGACCAGGGGTGACTCTAGAATTTGTTTGCACGATATGGGTATAAAATTAAAGGTATTAATGAGGGTTTTAAAAGGGAGTGGTGGTAGCTGTATAGGTGGTCGCCTTTTCGAGATATCGCCATAAAGGTGGACCAGGGGTGACTCTAGAATGCGTTTGTACAATATGGGTATCAAATGAAAGGTGTTAATGGGTATTTTAGAAGGGAGTGGGCCTTAGTTCTATAGGTGGGCGCCTTTTCAGAATATCGTTATAAAAGTGGACCTGGGTTGACTCTAGAATTTGTTTGTACAATATGGGTATCAAACGAAAGGTGTTGATGAGTATTTTAAAGGGAGTGGGCCTTAGTTCTTTAGGTGGATTCCTTTTCGAGATATCGCCATAAAGGTGGACCAGGGGTGACTCTAGAATGCGTTTGTACAATATGGGTATCAAACGAAAGGTGTTAATGAGTATTTTAAAAGGGCGTGGGGCTTATTTCTATAGGTGGACGCCTTTTCGAGATATCGCCATAAAGGTGGACCAGGGGTGACTCTAGAATGTGTTTGTACGATACGGGTATCAAATGAAAGGTGTTAATGGGTATTTTAGAAGGGAGTGGGCCTTAGTTCTATAGGTGGACGCCTTTTCAGAATATCGTTATAAAAGTGGACCTGGGTTGACTCTAGAATTTGTTTGTACAATATGGGTATCAAACGAAAGGTGTTGATGAGTATTTTAAAGGGAGTGGGCCTTAGTTCTTTAGGTGGATTCCTTTTCGAGATATCGCCATAAAGGTGGACCAGGGGTGACTCTAGAATGCGTTTGTACAATATGGGTATCAAACGAAAGGTGTTACTGAGTATTTTAAAAGGGCGTGGGGCTTATTTCTATAGGTGGACGCCTTTTCGAGATATCGCCATAAAGGTGGACCAGGGGTGACTCTAGATTGTGTTTGTACGATATTGGTATAAAATTCAAGGTATTAATGAGAGTTTTAAAAGGGAGTGGTGGTAGTTGTATATGTGAAGGCGTTTTCCAGATATCGACCAAAAGGTGGACCAGGGTGACCCAGAACATCATCTGTTGGATACCGCTAATTTGTTTATATATGTAATACCTGCAAAGATTTCAAGGGTATTTTATTTCGCACTGCAGAACTTTCCCATTTTCTTCTACTTAATATCACAACCATTTTACAAAGTTTTTTCCAAAGTTATATTTCGCGTCAATAAACCAATCCAATTACCATATTTCATCCCCTTTTTCGTATTTGGTATAGAATTATGACATTTTTTTCATTTTTCGTAATTTTCGATATCGAAAAAGTGGGCGTGGTCATAGTCGGATTTCGTTCATTTTTTATACCAAGATAAAGTGCGCTCAGATAAGTACGTGAACTAAGTTCAGTAAAGATATATCGATATTTGCTCAAGTTATCATGTTAACGGCCATGCGGAAGGACAGACGGACGACTGTGTATAAAAACTGGGCGTGGCTTCAACCGATTTCTCCCATTTTCACAGAAAACAGTTAGCGTCATAAAATCTATGCCCCTACCAAATTTCAAAAGGATTGGTAAATTTTTTTTCGAATTTTGGCATTAAAAGTATCCTAGGCAAATTAAATGAAAAAGTGCGGAGCCACGCCCATTTTGAAAATTTCTTTTATTTTTGTATTTTGTTGCACCATATCATTACTGGAGTTGAATGTTGACAGAATTTACTTATATACTGTAAAGATATTAAATTTTTTGTTAAAATTTTACTTTAAAAAAATTTTTTTTTAAATGTGGGCCTGGTCCTTCTCCGATTTTGCTAATTTTTATTAAGCGTACATATAGTAATACGAGTAACGTTCCTGCCAAATTTCATCATGATATCTTCAACGACTGCCAAATTACAGCTTGCAAAATTTTCAATTACCTTCTTTTAAAAGTGGGCGGTGCCACGCCCATTGTCCAAAATTTAACTAATTTTCTATTCTGCGTCATAAGTTCAACTCACCTACCAAATTTCATCGCATTATCTGTCTTTGGTAATGAATTGTTGCACTTTTTCGGTTTTTCGAAATTTTCGGTATCGAAAAAGTGGGCGTGGTTATAGTCCGATATCGTTCATTTTAAATAGCGATCTGAAATGAGTGCTCAGGAACCTACATACCTAATTTCATCAAGATACCTCAAAATTTACTCAAGTTATTGTGCTAACGGGCGGAGGGACGGACGGACGGACGGACATGACTCAATCAAATTTTTTTTCGATCCTGATGATTTTGATATATCCTTTATACCTGTACAACCAACCGTTATGCAATCAAACTTAATATACTCTGTGAGCTCTGCTCAACTGAGTATAAAAAAAAAAAAACACAAAAAAGAAATTGAGAGCCACCGGAAAAAATGTGGAATAAAAACTGCACGATTTTTTATTCCAATTTTTCTCTTCATTTTTGGTTAAAAAATGTCTCCTTATTCCATATGGGAGGTAAGTGGAAAATTTTTTATTCGATTTTTGACTAGAATAATTCGAAAATATGAACTACAAAAATTCTTTTTAATTTCCACTGAACAAAAATACAGCGAAAATTATAAAAATTTACCGTAGTTCAATATATGTACGTGGATGTCCGAAACCAAATAATTGAACTTATGGCAAAAAACACTTACTTTATTACCATTTTGGAAAAAGAGGATGGCTAAAATGTCACTTTGGTTACGATGGCTACTTGAAATTTGATGTTGTGACTATTTCATTTGGTCATAACTTCAATTGACTTTCTAGCCATTTGAAATGGTCCTAAGTCCAATTCATGTTATGTCCATTGATCGTATGTCACCCCTCAAATATCTACACCAGCAGTGGGGTTTTCCAATGCAACGCTATTCAGTAATGTGAGGATGTGTCGCGTAAGTGCGAATGTCATTAAAGCACACACGCATTTTATGAGCCGATCAAGCGATTGTGCGTTGAATTGCTTGACGTGCGCAGCCAGGTCTTAATTCACAAGTTGTTGTAGTAGGGAGACCAGCGCATTAGTGGAAATTGTTGCGTACTGCAACATTGCGTATAGTGTCGTGTTGGCATAAAATTGTAGCACGTTGCCTGTTTTAAATTTTTGTTTGATTTGCTTGTAAAAAATGTTTGCCAGGCGATGGTGTAGTTGTGGCAGCTGCAGACAGAGATCAACATCAACAACGACATCTATCAACTGTGGAACATTGTCGGTGTATATCAGTTTTGTCAGGCAACTGGTAAAGCGTTCAGACAACAACATTGACTATAATCACAGCAGCAGCGTTCACATTGACAATAAACGTGACATTCACCATAAGAGGCTCGCCAAACACAACGCAACTTAACAAACCAAAAAAACAAAAATCGCTTAAGCGGCTGGTCAGGCGTTTAAGCATGACGATGATTGCTTATTTAGCCATGAGAATTGTCCATTACTTACTTAACTAAATACGAGTGCGCGTAATGGACATTTGCTTTTGCAAGCCGCGCAATGATATCTCGCGCTGCGTTGCCGCTGCCGGCTTAGTTTGCACGAGCTGTTGCTGTTGTTGCTTTTACTGGCCATAATCACCGGCAATCAAATAAAATACTATATGCAAGAAATCATCAGATTCATAGTCCCCGCTACCTCAGCACCACCGCCGCCGCTAGTTACAAAGATAGTCACAGTGGTTTTGCGGCAGCGACTTAATTTAGTAGATCGTGATAACGCTTGGAAGCCGCCTGATTTATTTCATTTTCCACAACCTGTCGACAAGCACTGACAGCCGTATGCAATACAAAGTTCACACTTACCTACGGCTATATGCCGATAACCTAATGTCAGCCAAATGTCCATCAAGTCAATTGTGGCCGTTGGCTTGGTTTGAATAAATCTCACTTCAATTTACTTAAGCTGGTGCTATTTGTGTAGTTTTTTTTTTGAGGTTTTGGCTCTTACTTGAACATCACGGTTCAATGTCAATGCTCAGGAACTGTCGAAGGCAATTAGGGTGAAAGACTTATACTACACACACCAAATTGGCAATTTATACCATTTGGGCAATTTGTTACACAATTTTTCATATAATAAATTGTAATAATAAATTGCCAATTTAAAAAAAATTGCGTAATAAATTGTTTCAAACTGAAAATGCAACCTTGTAAAGTGTGTTTATTGAGAACATTTAAACGTCAGTTATGCATGGCTCAACTATATGGTTGGCTTATCTCATCAGCTGATTTGATTTTTTTCCTTTCACTGGAGTAGGGATTGTCAAAAGAAGATGGCCAACTCAAAATGAAACCAAAACAATGAACACATTTTCTTACAACACACAAAAATTTCAAAGTTTTATGTTTTCATTCCATTCCGTTCGCCTAATACTAACACGCACATTTTGACAGTCTGAACAAAGGTATGTCGTTGCTGTAGAGATGAGCCAACCAACTATCAAATTACTATTGCGTAAGCTAAATTGAGTTGTATGAACACCACTCAATCTAAATCGAAATTGCCTCAATTTATTTTTCTGTTTGAACATAGTATTAGCCTTAATTTAGACTAAATTGTGATCGGTATAGAATTGGATTGTGATTACTACTGTGTGATTAAAGGAGATAGTAAAAATTAGATAATGGGTATTTATCTTTGTTATTAATTAATGGAATCAAAATGAGTTCACTGGGTAATATTATGCCAAATTAAACGTAATTCGGTCTAAAATTGTTTTCATTGATATTAGAGAAAAATTGCAGTTTTACAAGCGGCAAACAAAAAATCCCTTGTTACTAAGCTCTTAAGGGCGCCTATAAATATTCCACACAATTAGGATTAAAAATCATATAGAATATTTACCTAAATGGAGAATAAAGTAATTGCAACAAAAAGGCAATACTTAGAGACCAATTGGAAAGCGCGCATCGGGGCATTCATATGGCTGAGTGGTTAAGGGTGGCTGCCTTTACATTAGCATAAAGTATGAATGTTGGAGATTTCAAGTTCAATACTCAGCTCACAAGAAGGTAGCTGATGAAGAGGTGAAATTCAGAAAACTGTCCTAGTAACCATCAGATAGTAAAATCGTTTTTTTTTTTTAATGAGAATGTAGTTAAACCAAATTTCACATTACCTGTCTTTAACAAAGACACAACCTTCATAACTTAAAAGAGGCCTCCCCTTCCTTTGCAAGCAAGCACGGGACTGGAAAGGAATACCTTCTGGGATGGAGTGTTTTTATCTTATTATGACGAATATTAGTATCACTAAGCGATATTACCATCACTAAGCCGATACTAAGCAGCCACTCGTATCTATGTACGTAAACAACTGTACGTAAATCAGTCATCATCTAAACACATACATACAAAGCAACAGAGAGATACTCATAAACACATGTAATCATCAGCCGAAGTAGTACTCACATATACACACGCATATGGCTATGCGAGAGGCTATAAACTACAAATACACACGCATATAACTGGTAACCAAGTAGGAGATTCTAGAAGGAGAAATGTCTAGACATTTGGAGAAATATGCGGACAAGGCAACAGAGAGTATAAAAGCTGAGCAAGCTGAGTGGTCAGTAATCAGTTTTGATTTAAGCACGCTATTGGTTGTGAAGTATAAGTGTTATTGTGAAGTACTTTCAAAGTAGTCTAATAAAGACGATTTTGCATTATTGCATATTGGAGTTATTTATTCAACAGTTTAGCGATTCGAACGTTAGCAGAAGGTCTCAAATAGGCGAAATTTCACTAAATTCGTTACACTATTATTTACATAGTATGACCTAGCCCGCGTTGTTGTTGTTGTAGCGATAAGGATACTCCCCGAAGGTTTTTGGGGAGCGTTATCGATGTTGATGGTCCTTTGCCGGATATAGATCCGGTACATTCCGATAAAAAGCACCATTAAAGTACTAGCCGGCCCATATAGAGACCGATTTAGCATGACAGCTTTCCAGGCCGTACTGACCTGCCACACCTTAGATCCATGAGGAACTTGGGGTTGCCAGAGCATCGGCTGCTAAATAAGCCGGATTAGCCACGGTTAGTTGAGGTTGACAGTTGGGTTAGAGAAGCTATATATTGCGCCCTTAAATGGGTTGCGCTACACAACCCCTAGAATCAATTTGGTATTTATGTCACCTCTTACGACAAGCATACCTGCCGCGGGTATATTCTAAGCCCGCTGGGGGCTTTGTGCTTTATTCGTTGATTTATGATCACGGGAAGGGAATCATATTGAATATTATGCATAACACAAATTCTCCAACAGCCATCCCATATTCTCGACAAAGCAGAGAGAATTTTTTTTGCGTTTGTAAAGACCAATAAAATCAACATCACCAAAAAGGGGTTTATGTTGTCATTGCACAGTCTTATAAACGACACAGATGACCATATTTTTGAGCCGCGTCCAAGTCGATCAACTTCACTGTGAGTTCAAAAACTCCTTCCTTGCCTAGCCTGACGTTAAAGTAACCAAGCATGATTTTAATGTCAAGCGGTGACAGTAAGTTATGTATTTTGTATTCCCATAGAAATAGCATTTATCTACGTCGGTTTGGTAGTTACACAGATGTAAGATGTCGTTGAAATCTCTTTTCCAGCACAAAACTAGCACGGTGGCTGGTGAAGGTTTCTCTCTTACTTTGCATCGAAATAAGTGCGGGGAGGAATACTTTCGCAGTTCAAACCGCTTCTTAGTAAGCCTTCTTCGATACATACCGTTGTCATCATTAAAAGGAGCATAGCACTTCCGCAAAACATTTCTCTTGAAAACTCCAATGTCCATCCCATCTTATATCGACAGAGTGCATGATAACGAGCCATAAAACATGCAGGTATTACGATAGATTTACAGATCGTGGCTTTTGTTTGTAGGGAGGGAAGTTTATTTTAAAATTTCGTACTCGATCCAAGGCTCTAACAAGGCAGGAGTGCTTGTCATTTCTTAAGGCCAATTTTGTCAATATTATCAGCATACTCCAGAAATCTTATACTCTTATAATATTACTAGGTATTAACATGGGAAAAAAGGAGGTGTGTGATGTCTTTCTTGGTTTCGATTGGCTCAGAGTGGTCTCTTCCGAATTATGACGAACATACATACATATATACCACATAAACATTGCGGCGAAATCAAATTAAGACATAGCAACTCTTGCGTTGTCGAAACCAACAATCGTATTGTAAGTCTTCCGCAGTATTTGGCGTATTGAGGAAGTCTGGTCGATAGTAGATAAGCCGCACTAATAAGACCCAAGAAGTTTTCTTGGGCTTCAGCCTTTTGCACGATACGGCAGATAGAACCATATAAGCGAAATTTTGCAGCCTTTCACGGTAATTAGCGCAGTTTACGGGATGGCATACTCCAAACCGGAGGCATCTGCTTGCCCGACCATATTTTGTCGTATTTGAATAGCTCTTCGGGTCGTTATCTGGCACCTTATTAATCTTTACTCCAGATATTGCCACTTTCACTTCTTCATAGTCAGGTAACGTAATTAGAAGTGGGCGTATCTCTCCGTCTTTCTTGTCAGGTCGATGTGCAACGTTTGACAAGAGCTAAAAGAGATGAGGGAGACGAAAAGTGGGTGGTAGAAAAGACGAGTGGTGAAAGAATGAAGGGGAAAAGAAAAACGGGGGAGGAAAGGGAGAGAAGAAAGGCAGAGAAAGTAAAGAGAATAGAGATAAAGAAGAAAGAAAGAGAAGAGGCGGTTAAATAGCGAGAGGGAAAGAAGAAGGGTAAGGCGATAGAGATGTAGAAAGAGGAAAAAAGGAAAATAAGAAGGAAGTTTTGAAGGGAGAGAAATAAAAGGTAGAGGAGGGAAAAGGAAGAAAGAAAAGTAGAAGTAAAAGAAAAACGAGATATTGAAGGAGAAAGAGAACGAGGAGAGGAAATGGGAGAAGAAGAAGACGGAATACGTAATGGGGAAGAAAATGGAGAAGAAGAAAGGAAAGGACAAAGAGAAGGCGAGGAGCAGAAGAAGAGCGAGAAGGAAAACGGGTAGGTTAGGGTTGAGTGGATGTGGTAGTTCAAGGGAAAGAAAGGGGAAGGAAAAGTGTGTGTGATAAGATTGAAAAGAAAATATAGAGAGGAAATGAGTGAAAATGAAGAGAGGGACAGGAAGGAAAAAGCGAAAAAAGAGGGGACAGGACGGGGAGGTAGAAGAAGATAAATGGGTTAGGTGTTAAAAAAATGGGGATGGAAATGTAGTCCACGGCGTAGAAAGAAGTGATTAATAGGCTCTGGTCCGGGAAAAAAACTAAATACTTGGCGCGACTTATCTCCGAGGAGATTTAGGCCGAACTTCTTTTCCAATTTTCATAGCGTTCCTTTTAATTTTGCCCACAATTTGGCTCCGAACGGTATCTGCAAAGCAGGTGGGCTTTCACCGATAAGCTTTTCATGGCAGAAATAAACTCGCAGTGTTTTCCAAATCTTTGTTGTGGGCTGAACCCGATTATAAAAACTTTTCTAATTGAAACAAGTAAGGAAGGTTAAGTTCGGGTGTAACCGAACATTACATAATAACCATGTAGGAAAATGAACCGAAGGTAACCCTGGAATGTGTTTGTATGACATGTGTATCAAATGAAAGGTATTAAAGAGGGTTTTAAAAGGGAGTGGTGGTAGTTGTATAGGTGGTCGCCTTTTCGAGATATTGGCATAAAGGTGGACCAGGGGTGACTCTAGAATGCGTTTGTACAATATGGGTATCAAACGAAAGGTGTTAATTAGTATTTTAAAAGGGCGTGGAGCTTAGTTCTATAGGTGGACGCCTTTTCGAGATATCGCCATAAATGTGGACCAGGAGTGACTCTAGAATGTGTTTGTACGATATGGGTATCAAATAAAAGGTTTTAATGAGGCTTTTAAAGGGAGTGGTGGTAGTTGTATATGTGAAAGCGTTTTCCAGATATCGACCAAAATGTGGACCAGGGTGACCCAGAACATCATCTGTTGGATACCGCTATTTTATTTATATATATAGTACCACCACCTGCCAAGATTTCAAGGATTTTTTATTTCGCCCTGCAGAACTTTTTCATTTCATTCTACCTAATATGGTAGATGTGACACAGACGGTCGACTATGTATAAAAACTGGGCGTGGCTTCAACCGATTTCGCCCTTTTTCACAGAAATAAATTACCCTCCCAGAATCTAAGGATTCACAAGGATTGGTATATTTTGGTTCGACTTATGGCATTAAAAGTATCCTACACAAATTAAATGAAAAAGGGCGGAGCCACGCCCATTTTGAAATTTTCATTCATTTTTGCATTTTCTTGCACCATATCATTACTGGTGTTGAATGTTGACATAATTTACTTATATACTGTAAATATATAAAATTTTTTGTTAAAATTTGACTTAAAAAAACTTTTTTTTAAAAGTGGGCGTGGTCGTTCTCCGATTTTGCTAATTTTTATTAAGCGTACGTATAGTTATAGGAGTAACGTTGCTGCCAAATTACAGCTTGCAAAAATTTTAAATTACCTTCTCTTAAAAGTGGGCGGTGCCACGCCCATTGTCCAAAATTTAACTAATTTTCTATTCTGCGTCATGAGTTCAACTCATCTACCAAGTTTCGTCGCTTTATCTGTCTTTTGTAATGAATTATCGCACTATTTCGGTTTTTCCAAATTTTCGATATCGAAAAAGTGGGCGTGGTTATAGTGAGATATTGTTCATTTTAAATAGCGATCTGAGATGAGTGCTCAGGAACCTACATACCAAATTTCATCAAGATACCTCAAAATTTACTCAAGTTATCGTGTTAACGGACGGACGGACGGACGGACATGGCTTAATACAATTTTTTTTCGATCCTGATGATTTTGATATATGGAAGTCTATATCTATCTCGATTCCTTTATACCTGTACAACCAACCGTTATACATTCAAAGTTAGTATACTCTGTGAGCTCTGCTCAACTGAGTATAACAACTTGTTTCAAAATTTTTGATGCAACTTTTCCGAGAGTTTAACCCAGTAACATTGGTGTTGTAGTTGGAGCACGCTACAACCACACCACAGCGGCTTCGGCCCAGAAAGTAATTCTATCGGCACTCAATAACGTGAAAAATATAAACTAAGCCCCGCTGCATTGGATTGTAAGAATCCGATACACATATGTAGACTGTTAAGCACAAATTAAGAAAAAGATGCAGTTCGAGCGTTCCTATATAATATCTGCTGGAATCCCACTGCTCTACTACTACTACTTGTTTTTCAAATTGAAATTTTCAAAGCTAGTTTTTTATAGCGGAAATTTAAAAACTTGTCTATAACTTTTCTTTTTTGTTCAAGTGGGACTTTGTGCTGGTGATACAACCCCTGTGGATCTGCTTCCGTTGCCTATGGTGCATGGCCTTGCGCTTATAGACTTGATGATCACAATCCAGGACACGCAAACATATGAATGGATGCGCTACATGCTATGGGGTTTTAGTTTACTTGAGAGAGCCAATCGTAAATGACGAATGGTTCAAGAATAGTCACAAAAAAATAAAACAAACAAAAATAAAGAAAATAATATACAAAACAAAATAGCAGTTATTGTCGGTTACAAAGACGCCAAGAACGAAAAAAAAAATAAATAAATAAATCAGAGCAAAATTGCTCCAACACAAATGATTCTGTTTGCGCGTTATAGCCATAGATCTAACTGGCACGCTGCGTCACCACACGCTGATAATGTCGCCGGCTGGCGCTCAATGCTTCGGACTAGTTTTTGCTTTGGTTGGTCGATGTATTCATATCCAACTATCTGGCTGCCTAATAAATATTTGCTGCATTTGCACATCTGTATGTATGAATGTGCAATGGCGGTGTGGCTGCATTGAATGAATGCCACATTTTACAACGCAGCGCGCACCCAACCGGATGTGGGCGTTTGTGAACCATGTAACTTGATCCCTGACAAATCGGTCTATTAGAACCGTTGAATGCCAGCGATGTAGGAGATTTTGTCGCATTTTTACCGCCATTCAATGGCGCTCATATATATATACTTATGGAAATGATCGTGTATGCAGTACCATCTGCTTTGTGGCCACCACCACCACCAGCATTTCCAACAGCTTCAATGAAAGATACCAAAGAATGAAACAAAAAAACGCAGCGCCGCAAGAAAATAATGCGGAGGTGGCGTAGGGCACTCTGTGTGCATGTTTGTCTGTACGAGAGCGAGCGCATTATTGGCCGACAGTGCTGTGAAAGGCGCGGGTGCAGGGACGCGCATATATGTATACCGCCATGCGCCTAGCCCTTATTTAGATATTTTTTTTATACTCGTTTTATTATAACTTTATTGTTGTTTTATATATGTACGAATTGACTTATTGTGAGTTATTGTTGTTTGTATTTATAATCGACGTTGTGCTGTGTGAAGCCACGAATTCCATATGCTGCATGAACGCCAAGGCGCATCGCTTTACGTGGCTACTTACAGCGGGCAGTCATCAACCCCTACCCGCGTATCTGCCTACAAACTCCACATAAGCGGCAAGATGCGGCGTTTATGCATTGCGCTGTGGCGCGACAAAGACGTGGGCGATTGATGTTACTTCCCTAGCTAAGGCACTCAGGGTTTGGCAAATGCCCTGCGGCTGGCGATGGTACTTGGAGTTATGAGCCAAGCAACATTGATGGACGTTGAGCTAACTAAATTGTGAACAGGCAAACAACCGAAAGCAAGCGTTAGCATACGTAAGAAGAACAACGATGACAACAACAGCGAAAACAAGCAGGCAGTGAATAAAAAATTAAAAAAAAAAGCAAAAAATAGAAACCCCAAAGTAACGACAACGATAAAAACTCAGCGACTGGTGTCGGGTCGGGTCGCGCTTATTCTGTAAGTCTTCAATGAATGCAATGCTGCAGCGCTAAGGTTGGCTGCAACTGGCAGGTCGTTGAAATTTGTCTGGCATATGCCAATACCGGCAATGTGCAACTTATAAGCTTATTGGCAATTGCTTTGTAAATGCATGTGCGTTGTTGTTTGAATATGGATCTTTATGTCTGTACTAAATACACTTGAGGAATAGACGGGCGTATTCCACCAAATGTATGATTCCCACCCACGAGCAGTGCGCGCGCTTACTATGCAAGCCACAGTGTTTTAAAGTTTTTGATGTGTTTTTTTTTTTTTTGTTGTTTGTACTTTTTAATGCCCTTCTTACAGTACGAAACAAACTTTAACCCGGGCGCGCAGCAACCAGCGCCATCACATCAACGTCTCTTACTCTTCACCACGCTTTACAATCAGCGTGAAAGCTAAAGCGCATCAGGTCTATGTAGCATAGCCTGAAGGCGTCATATGAATGCCTCCATTGTGAATGCGGTTGGGCAAATTTGCCGAATGCATGCTAAGACACGGCAAACAATTTTTGAGAAAACTTATTCATGATTATTCTTTATATGTTGGACCAATCTTTGAAGCTTAGGGGCGGCAGAGCTGCCAGATCTTGAGGTTGTAATTAAGCTGGGTCCTAGAAAGCTGATATTATTTGCCAAGAGGACGGAGTTATTCTATAACATATGTCCTGGCACCTGTTTGGGGTTCTTCCTTTTGGTCGTCAACCAAATTGTGGTAACAATATGGACACATTCAGTCTATGTGAGGTCTTTATTGACCGGCCAGTTCAACCCAGAGCTGCGGAACTTCGATTAGAATTAGAAATAATTACGATTAGAAAAATAAAATAATGTAATCATTAGTTTCTTTTGATTCTTTAATATTTTAGATTACTAATTGATTAGATTAGAACTAATCAAAAATCTAATGACGATTAGCGACGATTAGCATATCTAATCAATACTAATCAAAACTAATCAAAAAAAGAAATTCGTTTAGATTTGTCGATTAGTTTTGATTAGATTTGATTAGATCAACTATTTTGAAATATTTTTGTTGTTTTTTTCGTTTAATTCATAAAGTAACAAACTTAAAAGAACTTTTATTCAAAATTTCACTGTAAACATAAATTTCACTGTAAAAAGTAAAGACGGGATTGTCTTCGGCTCATAGCCCTGGTCATTTCGGTACACTTGTTGGTGGTTCTATCTCCACTTTTTCTCATACTAATTGTAGTATAAAAATTAAAGGCACGTTCTGAAAAAAAAAAGACATGAGATTCTCGACGCTTTAAATGTATGCTGATTTATATTACATATGTATCACAAAAAGTTTATATTCGACTTCATTACTACCAACTTTTCAAAACAAAATTCAGACAATAAATTCCGTCTTGGGGTATCGACTATTCCAGCAAATGAAAACAGCCTTTCGACGGGCGCTGATGACGTAAGCGGGGTATTGAACGCTAGACACGCCTCCTTCAGTGCACCATATTTATTCCAAATTTCAGGACCTGGTGTCGGGTCATTCAAATACGCATATAGCTGATTGCTAACCACTTCTTTGAAACCGTTTGACTCGTTTGGTGAAATTGGTGTTCTGGGAATTAACGCCTCCTCATCATGTTCTGGAACCAAAATTATATTTAGTTTGAAAAATCATATAATATAGATGAAATTACCTTCATCATTGAAATCATAAAAAGAGCTTTCATAGTCCAACTGAGGCAGTTTATTACTCAAAGAAAGTAACGCAGGAATAATACAACCATATTTCACATTGGCTTCACCTTCACGAGAGTATATACAGAAGTAAATAATTTTTTTTTTAAATATTTCAAAATAGTTGATCTAATCAAACCTAATCAAAACTAATCGAGAAATCTAATAGAATTTTTATTTTGATTAGTTTTGATTAGTTTTGATTAGATATGCTAATCGTCACTAATCGCGATTAGATTTTTGATTAGTACTAATCTAATCAATAATGAATCGATTAGTATAGCCAACTAATCCTATTTAATCAATTATTCTGCAAAATAAAAGTTTCTAATCCGATTACTGATCATTAGGATTACTAATCATTATTCCCCAGCTGTGGTTCAACCTCACCTAAAATTTGAAGCTAGGAGTATGCTATACAGATTTGGATCATTGTTTTTACAAGACGAATTAATTGCTGCCATCCAAGAAAGACTGGAAAAGGTCTTCCTTTATCTAGGAACCAGAATTTAAAGCTAAATTCTGTATGCCAGCTTAGAAATTAAACACTGAGTAGGCAAATGAAAAGCAAATTTCTATATCGACAAAGAAAAACTGCGCTCTATTAGTCTCTCATCATACCTGCCTGTATGTGAGGATGTATGGCTCGGTTTTAAGGACAGTGTCAAAGTGGTGCTCTGAATCAGTTAAATAAAATAAATAAATGTAAGGCGCGATAACCTCCGAAGAGATCTAAGGTCGAGCTTCTCTTCCAATTTGCGTCGTGCTTCTCTTGATGTTCCCTACAAAATTGGCCAGACGAGACCTACATGTTTTATGCCGACTCCGAACGGCATCTGCAAGGCAGATGACTTTTCACTGAGAGCTTCTCATGGTAGAAATACACCCGAAACGCTTGCCAAACACTGCCGAGGGGCGACCCCGCTTTGAAAAATTGTCTTCTAATTGAAAACCCTTATTTCTAAAATTTTGATGTTGCTTTGTCCGGAGTGTGAACCCTGGGCATACGGTGTGGTAGGCGGAGCACGCTGCCATCACACCACGGTGGCCGCCATCAGTTAGCCTGCTAGCTATGCCGATATTGAAATTGTTGAGCTGAGCGGGAATTGAGTATCATATAAAAGTAATCAATCTGTCAATAATCCGTCATATTTTTCCAGGTTTGTGGGAAATGGGTAGAGAGTACCTGCGCTAAACCCTGGGGGACTGACTCATGAAAGCAAGTCTTATCGCTATGTTGTTGTTGTTGTTGTTGTAGCAGTGCTTCGCCCTTATCCAATACGTGCGACCAATTCCAAATTGTCGTCAATGTGCTCTAACGGGAGTCCAAGGAAACTTGCTGTTTCAACAGGGGCGGACCCTAATGAAGGGGTCTTAGAGGCGTTGGTTTCACAATACAGTTAAAGGAATGGTTGGACACATTACAAGCAGGACAATTGTTTTGTATGGATATGTAAGAGTTTAACCTGTTACAGTACCCAGACCGAAGTTGAGCTAGAGTGACGCGCGCATCCCTAGGGAGAGTGCGTTCCTCATCTTCTAGTTTTGGGTATTGCTCTTTGAGTTCAGGTTTCACCGCGCAATTCCTGGCATAGAGGTCCGATGCCTGTTTGTGGAGTTCACTGAGGCCCTGCTTGTGTTTTTTGGCTTCATACAGCTGTGTTCTCAGGTGCCGTATTTCCTCATAATGCTTACGGAAATGACTTCTTAAGCCCTGGGCGGTATGGGCTCATCTATCCGATATCTGTTGGGATGCCCAGGTTTCTGGGTATTCAACAGAAACTGTTTGGTTAGCATTTCATTTGTCTCTCTAATGAGGAGTATTCTCGCCTCATTATATAGATGGTATTCTGGGGACATAAGAAGACAGCCCGTGGCGGTTCTGAGGGTGGTATTTTGGCAGGCCTGTAGCTTGTTCCAGTGGGTAGTCTTTAGGCTTGGCGAGCATATCGGCCAATTGCTTTGTAAGTGGTAATGAGCCTTTCTTTATCTTCATTCGAAGTACTGCCAGCAAAAGGATTTTATTGCGGCTCTGGATTTTCGGTAAAATTGCAGCTACATGCTCACCAAAATGTGGATCCTGATCGAACGTCATACCCAAGATTTTGGGGTGTAAGCAGTCGGTAGCGTAGTGCCATTGATGTGGATGTTCCAAATGGTCGATATTTGGGACGTCCATGTTGCAAATAAGGTCGCCGATGATCTGGTCGGTGACAATGTCAGGTTTCGCGAGGCGAAAAACCTGGAGAGATCAGGGAGATAGCTGTTTATTTTGTTATAAAGCTCATCGATCTTCGGATATCGGACAACTATATTTGAAGGGCGCCAGCTCAGAAATTTTAAGTCAAAGGCCTTTAGCACGATAAGATATACCTAGAGTTTCAATGACATCCTACCTGCTATTAAAGTAAAGTTAATTATCACTGTGAACGGTAATAGGAAATGGTTGATCGTACTTCGTGATTCGATATAGGACACCTAGCTCTGAAGAGCGCCAGCTCAAACATTTTAAATGTTTAACTTACACATACCGCCGAGGCAACTGTATAATCCTCCTCAAGGTAGCAGTAGAAAATGGATAAGCTAAGAAATTGCTTCAAGACTACAAGTTGTGACAATACAATTGTTCCGCCTACTATGGATATTAGAACCCTGGCCGGTTTTTTATTTTTATGTTGCCAATCTATCTGGTACTTTACTAAGTGCAGTAAGCACCCGTTTATAGCAGCAGCTACAAAGGTCTGCGAAATTGGAGCTACAGGTATTTATAAGCCAGAAAGCGAGCATTCTGAAAAGCATCTTTCTACCCTTAAATTCGTTACGTGCAGCCCACTCTGTAAGGATACCAAATATTTTAGTTTTGAATGCCGTCCTTCTGAACTTTTTTGATGACCATCACATCACAGCAACAAAACCTACCAATTTAATTTTAAGATATAGGTCTCGGACTTATGGGCCTTCAGACGACAAACAATTCTTTACAGAAATGAGGTAACATCCCTTTCAGCATTCGTGGCAGTAAAGACACTTTTGAGTATTCGAGAATAAAAAAAAAGCTAAAGATTTATTAGCTGCGACAGATTACTTCCTCCAACTCGACATGATAGCAGGGTTTGGATGCTTGACCCCTAAAAATATCGTCATAAAAATATGGAGTGGAAACTAACCGTATTGGTTCAAAAAAATATCAAAAGCGGTACTTAATCGAAATGGTATAGAGCGAGTTTGGTGTTCCTAGACCAAGGCAAGGCGGTAGCATCTAATTTTTTTGGTTAGAACATGCCCGAAATAAGAGAAGCACACTTCGAATATCCTCTCTATGTTATTGATGTTCATATCATTCTGAAAATTTCTCACAGTGTTTTAAAATTTTCTACACCATTGTTGTTGTTGCATATAATGTCTGTTGCAATTGTTGCTTACCTTAATTGTTTTTGTTGTTTCTATTGCCTTTCTTTAAGGTGTGCTGGAGGTAATATTTTAAATCGGCATTTTGGGTTACCACGCCGTGAATGCATTTAATTTTTGAGATTTTTTTTTTTTAATAAAACGCTTTAATATTTTTATACCTTTCATAAACATAAATTTATAAACAATGGGGTTACGTCCATCTGAGCTATAAAAACGCTCAGCGCACACAGAGTATATTAAAATTGGTAACATAACGGTTGGTTGTAGAGGTATAAAGGAATCGAGATAGATATCGGTTTCCATATATCAAAATCATCAGTATAAAAAAAAAAAAAAAATTGTTTAAGTCATGACCGTCCGTCTGTCCGTCCGTTAACACGATAACTTGGGCAAATATTGAGATACCTTCACCAAATTCGATATACGGGCTTATCTGGATCCAGAATAGATTGGTATTGGAAAAAAATGGGATAAGTCAAAAACGAATACCGTTAAGCTAATAAAATTTGGAAATTGGATTGCTTTTATGGCGCAAAACATAAAATCCTAAAAAATTTGGAATATGGGCTTGGCACCGCCCACTTGTGATAAAATCAATTTTACAAATATTATTAATCATAAATCAGAAACCGTTAAACCTTTCATAACTTAATTCGACAGAGAGCTTGCTTTAAATAGAGAGAATCCTTCGAAGAAAACTTAACGAAATCGGTTAAGACCACGCCCAATTTTATATTAAAAATTTTTAAAGGGGTCGTGAACGAATAAAATAATCTATATCTTTGCAAAAAAGAGCTTTATATCAATGATCTTTTTCCCCAAGTGAAGTTATAACAAGAAATAGGAAAAAATTAAAATTTTTGAAAATGGGCGTGGCAGCAACCAATTTTTGTATATTAGCTACTTACGCTGAATAAATTTAATCAGTTTATAATCCAGAACCATTCATTAATGGTATACGTGCTATTAAGTAGCCCAAAAAGTCTCGCTCCTAAAACTTTTTTTACTGTTGTTTATTTTGTTTCACAGTAAAGGCAGAACGCATAGCAGAATCACCTAAAATGCCAATTAAGTTAAGGAAAAGTATATGGCAAACAATCAACAACAACAAAAGTATATGGCAAACAATCAACAACAACAAAAATCTAGTAACGCCCCGATTCTGAGCGTTACCGGTAAAATAGTACCCAGAACAATATGTAAGCGAATATCGTTACCAGTTCTTTTATCCGCGATTCTGGCCCAAGTGGTAACGCTGTCATCACCGAAAAACTCACCAGTGTCTGTGGAGAAATTTGAAAGGTAGTTTTCTTCGCTTTCACGGTTGCCACTTTTGTCCATTTGGACCAAAAATGGTCCCTTCCAACCCCATTTGGTCTGCTGGTCCCTTTTCTTCAATATTGGTCCTTTTTAGGCAGTAGCCACAATTGGTACTCTTCTTTCCTTTTTACTCAGGTAAAAATTCACAATATTGCCCAAAAATTCGCCACACTTTCGTTAGCCCCCAAATAATTTTGAGTTTACTTCAATGGAACTCTCACCATAAAAAATTGCTCAGTCAATAAAATGTAACAGAACAATAACATTTCACCTAGGATATAATTTATGCCAGGCATTAAAAAGAAAAATGTTGGCAAACACATTGTCGTTAATTGTTGATGAAATAATCGACTAATAAAAAAAAACTCTTGTTTTATAATAATATTAATAACGGCTAGATATTTCGATCGGCTATACAACACTATGTACAATATATGAAAATAAAAATTGCTTCTCGCCTAGCATAGCTTATAGCGAGCACTCTGCCGTGAGCCTAACACTTTCAAAACAAAGAAATTCTATGCATTACTTCTCGTTTGGCACGTTTATATTTAAATCTTTCTCACCCAGCTCAAAGAGGTCAATGAATTCCAGGACTATTGTGGTGTTAAGCCACGCAAGGTAATTGAAAACTAAGTATCTTGGCACAAGAAATATTTTAACTCGAAGACAGAAGGAAGCAAATGCAAAAGAGATTTGATTTCGGAAGAAATGTTTTGTATAAAATTATTCCCGTAGGTGCTAGCAGAACCCCTGAGGCCTGGGATCAAAACTCACACTTACTAAATCTAGGATCTGATATGAAATTTAAACGTTAAGGGAAAAAGTAAACATCTATAAAAATAGCACTAACAAAATTGCTTAGTTTCATTTGTGATTTACTGAGTTTTCCACATACATAGTTCGGCAACACCAGAACGCAAATTTTGAACCGTTTCTTACTAAAACCTAATTGCACTATACATTTTATTTCATTGCAATCAACAACATAATGCTAGTACCAAGAGCCTTGTGGCCAAAACTAGGTTCACAACGTGAAAGACAAAGACTTATTCTATGTCAAAATATAGTACCATTTTTGCTTGCATGCACATATATTTGTTTGTACAGCTTGAATTAAAGGATATTCTTCACTATGTTAAGTAAAATTTTATATGGAAGTAATAAAATAAAACAAAAACTTGGTCCTTTTTTTTCGATGAATTTTGGTCCCAAGTGAAAACATGGTGTGGTAACCGGGTTCGCTTTACCGAAAATGTCTCACTTGTAGATACGAGGTTAACGAATAAACGGGACGATGTGTATGTATATGCATATAATGCATGATAATTTTCTACATAGGTATATTGTAATTTATTCTGTGAAAGTACATAATGTAAACAAATATCTATAGCAAGAGGCAAAACTTTTTTACTATTATCTTTACTTATTTGCGCTTACAATTCTTTATTTTTCAGTTCTGCATTTTTCTAAACAACAGCTGTTGTGTGGTTATTTCGATGTAACCACCTACTTTTGTGGGTAAGAAATTATCCGGCTACTTTCGCGGGTAGAATACCAAAAGGGTGTAAAAGTTGCCACATGATTTCGTTACCGTGGTGAAGAATGTTGTTACCACACTAGAATCGGGGCGTAAATGTCATATTAACAATACGCCAGCAATAAGGAGATTGGCATTAAAAGCAACAACAAGAATAGCGAATATGTAATGTAGATACATCATAGTTCATATGGGTATTTCTACACACACTCATCCTACAAATGGACTTTGTATTATCGAATTCGATGAAGTTTGCACATATTTTGCTTCCAAAATTTCGAAAATATTTTCTATGCTTTTTTTCATCCATCGAATAAGCAGATAAAAATTTTTGAAATTTTCGGTATTTGTGCACAGTGTTGCCGTTTTTGGTTACTTGCAACCAAATTTGGTTACCGAAATTTCGTTTGGTTATGTGGTTACCGCTTGCCTATTTTGGTTACCGTTTAAACTGTCTACTTTGATACCTATAAATTATATTTTCGAATTTTATTTTGCAACAAGTGACATGTAGATTGATTTTGATATATTAAGGCAAATTTGATTTAAAATTCGATGGTATAGCATCTATGTAAAGCGGCGACACTGCCATCTATAGATATTCGTTACCACATATCAAAGTATCGATCTTTGCCAAATTTTTGTCATCGTTGGTTACTATCGGTTTGTTTGGGAAAAAGTTGCCTGTTAAAAGAATGGGATTGGAAGAGACCTGCTAAGAAGCAATTTTTAAAATTATAAACAGCATAATACCATCAAAAGAGTTGTGTCCAAAAGAAAATGAAAATAATTATTATTTGTAATTGCATTTACTTTTGATCTCATTACACATTTAGGTATGTAATTACTTGTAATGTTAAAAAAAATTATTTTTCATACTCATACACACAGCATGAGTAATAACATGATTTTATGTTTTTGTTTTATCAAATTTTATGTAAATAAAATTGAATCCTTAATTTTTTTCTAAGTGTGTTTACGTTATATGTACGCTAAAATAAAATAAATATCAATGCTGCCAGCAAAAACGCAAGGTTTTTCGGTTTGGTTACCATTTGCCACTTATGGTTTTTTTTTTTGGGAAAATTCTGGTTGCTAAAAATTTAAATTAACGGCAACCCTATTTGTGAATCTAACTCTTGGGCTGCGATGTGCAAAATGTTATAGAGAGTATGTAAGTGTGCACGGTTGAAATGTGGTCGAACGAAAACTTGAATGCTTGCATACGGACTAAGCTAGGTGGGCACATCTAGGCCAATGATACCACGAAAAGACACTAACACCTTTCCTCTTCAAACCGTTTTGAGAACCTGATAAAAGCCATCATATCCCTGACGTCGTGCCACACAGCCTGGCTTCGATTATCTAGAAATGGAGCATCCAGAAAGCGCTGCCGTGCGCCACTTAGTACCGAGTTTTCATATTACAAACCTCCTAGATACACATCCGCCACTTCATGATATTGTTCCAGATAGCCAGTCATCAGGTTACATGATAAGTAGAATCTAACTCTAGTCGATAAATATCGTAATATTTTTAAGTAAAATAAATTTTATTTTTATTTTTCTTATGACAACCTATTTCTTATTCGATCTGGTTCACGTACCTTATAATCAAGTTATTGTACTCGATGTATTATCTTATTATAACACCTTATATAAGACTGATTTTTAGTAGGTTATAAGCCTTATATAAAAGGTCCTAATACAGCAAGCATTATCTATCTATATCTATACTAATTATATAATAAATAATAGTTTAAAGAAACTAAAAAAACACGCATTTATAGCACACCGAAATAAAAAATAGAAAATAATTTCCAATTAAAAAGAGTTTATATAAAAGTAGTAGAAGGTCAAATAATCGTTTATAGTTAATCACCTCAAAATAAAATTATAATAAAATTTAAGTTATTAACAGAATAATTTAATTCAAAGTAGAAAGCGTGGGGTGCATTTGACTACATTTTATATCTTTCCTCTCAGATAGTTGCCAATAGAATGATTGTAACATTCAATATCAAGCACCCCACGCTTTTTACTGCGAATTAAATTATTCTGTTAATAACTTAAATTTTATTATAATTTTATTTTGAGGTGATTAACTATAAACGATTATTTGACCTTCTACTACTGTTATATAAACTCTTTTTAATTGGAAATTATTTTCCATTTTTTAGTTCGGTGTGCTATAAATGCGTGTTTTTTAGTTTTTTTTAAACTGTTATTTATTTTTCATTTTTTAGTTCAAGAAATTTTAAAAGTTTTAGTCGAGAGTGATAAAACCTCGAAACGCCAGCGGTCCATGGATGAATCCAACCCCACGGCACCGAAAAGGGCCAAGTCGTAGGGAGGCTGGACGCGGTTTTCGCCGAAATTGCCAAGGGTCGGCAGATCATTATAGACGAGAGCAGCGAAGATGGCAGGATCCCGAAACAACACTGGAAGTGGATCGAGGCCGCGCTCGCTACGGTGGCCGTTAAGGCTAAAAACACAACCTCGGTCTACCGCCATCTTACACCGATGCAGGGTGGTTCCAGGGCAATGTCAAGCTAATTGCCTGTGACGACGTCAGGTCGGTCAACCTCTATAGTGCCGCCGTCACGCTGATAGGGGTGGTATATCCGGGCACGTGCCTCAAGGTTGTGGGGGCGAGTGATATCCCCTCACGACCAAGGGCTAGAGCCTGAGTTCCACT
Organism: Eurosta solidaginis; assembly: GCF_040869045.1. Classification (NCBI taxonomy): domain Eukaryota; kingdom Metazoa; phylum Arthropoda; class Insecta; order Diptera; family Tephritidae; genus Eurosta; species Eurosta solidaginis. The sequence goes on along the minus strand of NC_090320.1, from coordinate 260,334,123 downwards.
GACGCCAACAGACCCAGCTGACATCCTGGAGCTGCTCCAGGAGTACAACCCGCCACAGGTTTGGAAGTCAATCCGGGTAAAACCGAGCTTGTTCTCTTCACGAGGAAGTACAAAGTACCAAATCTTACATCGTCAAGAATTGGGGGTACGTTCTTAGCGTTTAGCGATCAAGTCAAGTATTTGGGAGTCATTCTGGATAGGAAGCTATTATGGAGTGACCATATAGTGGAGCAATCCAAGAAGGCAGCAGCAGAGCAGTTCACCTTCAAGAGGGCAATTGGCACCTCCTGGGGATTCTCCCCTAAGTTGACCTACTGTATTTACACAGCCATTGTGCGCCCGATTCTTCTTTATGGTGCCTTGGTCTGGTGGCATGCACTAGCTAAAAGTACCTATCTTAAAATGCTTCAAAAGGTGCAACGGAGTTTGGAGCTCTGCATTACCGGGGCTCTCGGCTCCCCTCCAGATTCCGTCACATACATACATGGATACATAGATACATAGATAGATACAGGCCAAGCTAATAAAAGCGTGTTAAAAAGGGCTCTAGTATGCTCTTTCGTAGACGTACCATGCATCCACTTCTATCATTAATAAAGGAATGCGTTTTTCGCATTATGTGCAAAGTTTCAAATTTATGGTCATTTGGGGTGGTCACAAGTTCAACTAACCTTATGTCCGTTAACCTTTTGTGACCCCACCATCACATAGCATTGTCATCGAGCCTTGATACGTGTGCAAAGTTTCAATCAGACTTATGGCAATTCAGCGTGGTAATAAGGCCAATTGACCTTATGGCCGTTGACCTTATGTCACCACACCATCCCATTAATGCATTGTCATCGAGCCTTGATACGTGTGCAAAGCTTTAATCAAACTTATGGCCATTCAAAGTGGTAATAAGGCCAATTGACCTTATGTCCGTTGACCTTATGTCACCACACCATCACATTAATGCATTGTCATCGAGCCTTGGTATGTGTGCAAAGTTTCAATCAAACTTATGGCCATACAAAGTGGTAATAAGGCCAATTGACCTTATGGCCGTTGACCTTATGTCACCACACCATCACATTAATGCATTGTCATCGGCCCTTGATACGTATGCAAAGTTTCAAATTAATCAGACTTCTAGAAACCGGTGTAAATTAAGCTCAAACATTGCGTTACATACAGGCCAAGCTAATAAAAGCGTGTTAATAAAAAATATTAATGACAAAAAAACTATTACTAAAACCAAAAAGATGAAAAAACGCGTAATATGCATTTTTTCTTGTATTTCTCTTACTCAGAAAATTCTACTTATTTGATGATGCAATCTGAATATATACTTAAAGCATTTCATAACAAGTTTGAGAATTACCTGTGCTAATGTGAATGGAAGTGAACGAAAAATAAGAGTTAAAAAAATAGAACATAAAAAATTGTTTTAGAAAACTTCAGAGTTTGACGGTAACCGAACTCGCGCCACACGATCGCAATCGCAACATCATAACCGCTGGGCCATTACGACTGCTTAATAGCTTGTGCCAAATGTTGTATTTAACATTGTAGTGCACACGAATTTTACCGTTTCTTTTTTCTTGAACTTAATTTAAGAACATTGTTCTCGTTAATAGAACATTTGTTCATATTTTAAGACCAGCCGTTCTCTTTTCAAGAAAATCGTTGTCAGTTCAAGAACAAAGTCGTTGTTTTAAGAACAGGTCGTTCGTTTTTCAAGAACAAAAAAGTAAGAACATGAAAAGCTTGAATTGAGTCCGGTAGTGTTGGATTTTAGAACGGCGTTTTTCTCTTAGTGCACACCAAAAGACGTTGCGTGCAAATAGTTATATACATATAAGGGATGCTGTTAACGAGGATTGCAATCCTCAAAATATTGTTCAGTTAGTAATTTTGCCGTCTTCATTTACTGGATCGCCTCGATATTGGCATGACCGTACACAAGACGCCCTCTTATATGTTCGTCATTATGAAGGCCATTCACATGCAATCCAGAATGGAGTGAAGTCAAAAACAAATTGTTTCCTAATCAACGACCAAGTGAGCGCCATGACATTGTGTCAAGAGTATTCTATATCAAACTGCACCAACTCATGAGTTTAATTACAAAACAAACAATTTTTGGAAAAGTTAGATGCCATATGTTTACTGTTGATTGGCAAAAGCGAGGTTTACCTCCTGCGCATATGTATTTTAATTTGGCTAATAGATAAAATTCTTCCCGATGACATGGATCGGATTATATCAGCGGAAATTTCAACAGGGGAAGATGGATATCCAAAATATAGACGAAGGTCTTCAGCGGACGATGTCTATACCCATGTACTCTCTAATGGGACAACGTCGACAACCGATGGATCTTTCCATATTGCTCCGTTCTTTCCAGATGTTTCTCCGCTCACATAAATGTTGAGTACTGTAATTCAGTGCAAGCAATAAAATATATTTGTAAGTATGTCAACAAAGGTAGCGACATTTTCCGTTCAAGATAATAAGGACGAAGTGCAAACTTTTTGAATGGCAGGTATTTAAGCACATCAGAAAGTATTTGAAGATTACTGGGATTTTCGATTCATGAGCAATACCCAACAGTTGTACATTTATGTGTTCACTTAGAAAATTGATCAAGGGTTTATGGTACTGCAGGAACCACTACAAACCACTTTGACATAATTTTTTCCCATTTGTTCAGTTGACGATTTTGCAAAGACTTTGCTTTACTCCGAAGTACCCGCCTATTACACTTGGACTAATACAATTACAAGTCATAACTCGCAAGGAAAAACATTTAGTTATGTTAGCGTAGACCTTCTTAGGGAATTGTTTTCTCACGGTCAACTCTATGTCGCTATTTCAAGAACTAGTTCCCCACAGAACCAAAGTTGTCTTATTCCTGGAAATGATAATAAAACAAAGAATGTTATATTCCCGGAAGTTTTTAATTAATGAAAAAAATGTACCTTATTTTATGTATTAATTTTTTACATTTTACAATCCAGTTTCGACTGCTGAGTGGAATAGCACCCTATTAAAAATTCTTTTCAAAAACGTCCTACCTGAGAATTTGACCCAAAAATGGCCTACCGCAAAATTTGATTGAAGAACCCCCTATTTCAAAGTTTGTTTCATCTCGGTATAAATTCAATACATTTTGAGCTGAGATAAATTCCGAGATGGGGCGTTCTTCAATTAAATTCTGAAATAGAGCGTTTTCGAAAAAAATTCTGAATATGCAGAGAAGGCAATTGGGAAAAACTTTACAACAATAAGGCATGACGTGACTGAATGCGTTTGTAACACTTTCGACTATCGTAGGAGTGCGGGTTCTAATCCCACTCGCGGGAGAAAAGGCTTTGCAGCGATTTACAAGGTATAATCGAAACAGCTGTCGCCTTGTCCGTCCTGTTGTCACGTTGTTTAAATTTTTCCCAAATTATTAAATAAATTATTAAATTAAAAATTGCTTCAAATAAATGTTTTCATACATTTAAAGCAATACGGGCAATCCCCGATTAACTCATACAAAAAATTATGATGTAGGGTGTTTTTAAAAAGAGTTTTGAGGTGGGGCGTTTTTGAAAAGCGTTTTGAAATAGAGTGATATTAGACTCAGCAGTCGATTTACTTAAGTACCTAATGTCATTTGAATTGTTATCTTTTTGCGTTTTCTTTCAAAGTGTTTGCAGAGGGTATTACAGAGGGTATTACACTATTACTTTCGTAGCAGAAAAGATACATGACATATGTATGTATATCTTTTCTTTTAAACTATACACGAAAAGCAAAAACTCAATAAATTTACTCTTTGCGGCATAACGAAGTAAGCCGGGTACTTGCTAGTCTCATAATAAAGCATTGTTCATGTTTTATTTTATATTATCTATGAACCTTTTAATAAGGGTACTATATTCTCCCTTATGGCTTATCATATATTCTTATGTAAGCCTTATACATAACGTTATCTTTCAGATAATCCTCATGCCTGATGACATAAAAGTAAATAAATAAATATTAGACGCTATATCCTCCGAAGAGATTTTAGGAAGAGCTCCTCTTTAAATTTGCATTGTGCTCCTTTTAATTTTTTCAACAAATTGGCTGGAATGGACCTATTTGTTTTATGCCAACTCCGAACGGCATCTGCAAAGCAGATGACTTTTCATTTTTTATGGCAGAGATACACTCGGAGTGCTTGCCGCTTAGAAAATTTGTTTCTAATTGAAACAAGTAAGGAAGGTTAAGTTCGGGTGTAACGGAACATTACATACTCAGTTGAGAGCTGTGGTGACAACATAAGGGAAAATAACCATGTAGGACAAATGAACCGAGGGAAACCCTGGAATGTGTTTGTATGAAATGTGTATCAAATTAAAGGCACTAAAGAGTATTTTATGAGGAAGTGGGGCATAGTTCTATAGGTGGACGCCATTTAGGGATATCGCCATAAAGGTGGACCAGGGGTGACTCTACAATATGTTTGTACGATATGGGTGTCAAATTAAAGGTATTAATGAGGGTGTTAAAAGGGAGTGGCCCTTAGTTGTATATGTGAAAACGTTTTCCAGATATCGACCAAAATGTGGACCAGGGTGACACAGAACATCATCTGTTGGATACCGCTAATTTATTTATATATGTAATACCTGCCAAGATTTCAACGGTTTTTTATTTCGCACTGCAGAACTTTTTCATTTTCTTCTAGTTAATATGGTAGGTGTCACACTCATTTTACAAAGTTTTTTCTAAAGTTATATTTCGCGTCAATAAACCAATCCAATTACCATGTTTCATCCCTTTTTTCGTATTTGGTATAGAATTGTGGCATTTTTTTTTTCATTTTTCGTAATTTTCGATATCGAAAAAGTGAGCGTGGTCATAGTCGGATTTCGTTCATTTTTCATACCAAGATAAAATGAGTTCAAGTAAGCACGTGAACTAAGTTCATTAAAGATATATAGATTTTTGCCCAAGTGATCGTGTTAAGGGCCATGCGGAAGGACAGACGGACGACTGTGTATAAAAACTGGGCGTGGCTTTAACCGATTTCGCCCTTTTTCACAGAAAACAGTTAACGTCGTAAAATCTATGCCGCTACCAAATTTCAAAAGGATTGGTAAATTTTTGTTCGACTTATGGCATTAAAAGTATCCTAGACAAATTAAATGAAAATGGGCGAAGCCACGCCCATTTTGAAATTTTCTTTTATTTTTATATTTTGCTGCACCATATCATTACTGGAGTTGAATGTTGACATAATTTACTTATATACTTTTACTAATTTTTATTAAGCGTACATATAGTAATAGGAGTAACGTTTCTGCCAAATTTCATCATGATACCTTCAACGACTGCCAAATTACAGCTTGCAAAAGTTTTAAATTACCTTCTTTTAAAAGTGGGCGGTGCCACGCCCATGGTCCAAAATTTGACTAATTTTCTATTCTGCGTCATAAGTTCAACCCACCTATCAAGTTTCATCGCTTTCTCTGACTTTGGTAATGAATTATCGCCCTTTTTCGGTTTTTCGAAATTTTCGATATCGAAAAAGTGGGCGTGGTTATAGTCCGATATCGTTCATTTTAAATAGCGATCTGAGATGAGTGCTCAGAAACCTACATACCAAATTTAATCAAGATACCTCAAAATTTACTCAAGTTATCGTGTTAACGGACGGACGGACGGACTGACGGACATGGCTCAATCAAATTTTTTTCGATCCTGATGATTTTGATATATGGAAGTCTATATCTATCTCGATTCCTTTATACCTGTACAACCAACCATTATCCAATCAAACTTAATATACTCTGTGAGCTCTTAGTATAAAACTAGTTTCTAAGATTTTGATGTTGCTTTGCCCGGGGCGTGAGCTCAGGATCTTCGGTGTGGTAGGCGGATCATGCTATCATTACACTACAGCGGCCGTCTATGACATAAATATAGAAAAATAGAGAGTTTTATAAGAAATAAACCATACTACTAATATTCCTCATAGAATTAAGGCCTGATGCCATAACCCTTTTTTTTTTTTTTTTTGCTGGGTACCTATCTTTTGCAAATTATATTATTATTACATAAACATGCGACTTTACATAACTTGAACTTTTGATCTTGAAACTACCCTTCGGCGTAGCTTCAAATATTCGAATTGGTAAAATTATTTTTCACGTAAAATTATGCATTCCATAAATACGAATACAGCAACTGTATATAATTATTGTATTTTAAGTAAATAAAAAATGTGTAAATGCAAATTTGGCTACCAATTTTAGGTGCGGCGCGGGTGTTTACATCAACACACTGCCTTTTGATGAATATGCGCCAAGCTGAGTAATGCAGAGATGGGCGACGCAATAAAAGCTTTAGCCAGCGCTACGTAACAAATTAAGGTAATCATCAAGATGACGATGGTTGATGGTTGGCAATTGGTAATTGGCAGTCACAACCGCTGGCGCGACACAGTCATCAATACGCTGCTAACAGTTTCAACCACAGCTACCTACTGACTGCGTTATAAAATTAAAAAAAAGAGGCTTACAAGTTTACAGCAACCTTATATCGCATGTAGGTATATAAATAAACATACAAACCGAATAATTTACGCATGCAGATAGCAAGAGAAAAAACAACAACAACAAAAACATAAATGCATGAACAACGAGCAACTCTGTTAAGGTGTGACCACCGCAACGAAACTCATAATTTTTTAAATTAGCATTTTCATTCTTTATTTTACGCTCCACACTTCCATAAAATGAAATTTACAAATTGTCCCCAAAAAACAAAGAATCAATTCATTCTCCAGGCGACCAAATATTTACACACACATATACATACATACATACATTTATGCATTCAGGTAAACCACCAACGCCAGCGAGACAGATTCAAAGTCATACAATTACCATTACGAGAGCGAGATCGTCATCAAAAAATTTGAAGCAAGAAAGCAGAACAATAAATACCAAAAAAAAAACAAAAAAATACCTGCGTTTCGAGGCTTCACTCTGTTATACGAGTGTAGTGGAGGTGTTCAACAGTTACCGAGCAACCTTTCACATCATCCGCATCATCATCTTCATCAGCCAAAATACAACCCAGAGTAGCAGCGGTAACAACATCAACATCAACTTCATCAATAATATGTATTACATACTTATTGTAGTAATTGTTGATGTTTGTCGCCAGCGCCAGGCGCATTGTCGTGCTTGAAAGCTTTGTCTGCTCGTTGTTTTTTGATGTCGATGAATATCGTTCGTAGATATTGAATTGTGAATAAGCTTAAAGAAAATGCTATAGTGATTGTGCGTATTCCATATTTTGGGATGAAGTGTGGTGTCATAAAAGAGCGTTGCGCACGCGCAATAAGTTCATCAATAAATTGTCTACAACTCAAAGTCAGTAAGAAATACATGCATATAATATGTAGCTAATAAAAACAGGTAAGGCAGCGCCATCTTCGGCTATGCATTTTCCATAAGCCAATATTTGTAAAGAAAACAAGTAAGGATGGGACTGTCTTCGGCTGTGCCGAAGATTTCATACCTTTCATGAAAGGGACTGAACAATAATCTTATCCCGTTCGTAATCTCCAAATAATGCGCTGTAAAAGATAAGAAATATATAGTGAATAGATGTACATACCTAAACGATTTTAAGATAAATATAAAAAAATGGCAAAAAACCCCCTTATCTGAACGATCGGTTGTATGGGATATATATTATATATAGCTCCGATCGAAATGATTTTTTCATGAAATCTTCTATGATATATTAGAATAAATATCACCAAGTTTAAGGTTTTTATATTGGAAATTAAGGGAGAAATGGCCAAAAATCTTTCTATCTGAACGATCGGTTGTATGGGATATAACTATATATAGGTCCGATCAAAGTGATTTTTTCAGGATATCTTCTATGATATATTAGAATATATATCACCGAGTTTCACGTTTATACTTTCTAAATTGCGGCAGGAATGACCAAAATCGTCTTATCTGAACGATCGGTTGTATGGGAGATTTATGTTATAGTGGTCCGATCCTACCGGATCCGACAAATGTCTAATATAATACAAAGATACATCCTTGTGCCGAATTTCATTGATATATCTCAAAATTTGAGGGACTAGTTTGCATTCAAACAGACAGACGGACGGACAGACGGACGGACGGACGGACAGACGGACATGGCTATATCAACTCAGTTCGTCGCCCTGATCAATTCGGTATACTTAATGGTGAGTCTATCTTATATATTTCTCAACGTTACAAACATCGGACCAAAGTTAATATACCATTTCATGTTCATGAAAGGTATAATAAAGTTGTTTATCTTAAGGCACTTCTTTCGACTACGAAAAGCTATGTCGAAATAACACTTCATTAACTTTGGGGATCACGCCGGAGCATCAGTAGCCGGACCTGCGATTTCCCTATTCTTTACAATCTCCCTTTCGCACTTTCAACCTGACTGGTAAGCTACGAGAACAATAATCATCAAAATCATATTAGAGACCTTCATCTTGGCGATATTTTGACCTCGCATGTAAATTTTCGAAGGATTTTGAGAAGGATTATGCTTATCAAGTATCTACACGGGAAAAGTAGACGAATATTTTTACCATCTTCTCGGTGGTAGATCTTAGCCCGAGCTTCTCTTCCAATTCCTGTCGTACTCCTTTTAATTTTTTTTACACATCGGCGGGATGGGACTTACATGTTTTATGCCGACCCGAACGGCATCTGCGAGCAAATGAATTTTCGCTGAGATATTTTTTATGGCATAAATACACTTAGTGTTTGTCAAACTACTGCCGTCCACGCATAGAAATTTCTTTGTTCGAATTGAATCAATTTTTTAATTAAGATTTTGGTATTCTTTTTCCCGGGAATTGAATCCAGGACGTTAACTAAATATGACCGCCGTGGCCGCCGTGACGCCGAAACCAAAACGAAATGAAAACAAGTAAGGACGGGACTTCATACCTTTCATGAATGGGGCTGAACTATAATTTTATTCCATTCGTGATCTCCAAATAATCGGCTGTATAAGATAAGAAATATGAAGTGAACAGATGTGCATACCTAAGCGATTTTTAAGATAAATATAAAATAAAACTAGTTTGCATACAAACAGACAGACAGACAATCGGACAGACGACATGGCTAAATCAATTCAGCTCTTCATCCTAATCATTTCGGTATACTTATTGGTGGGTCTATCTCTTTTCCTTTAAGGACTTACAATTTTGAGATTGGTGCCAAAGTTAATATACAATTTCATTTTCATGAAAGGTATAAAAATATGCATACATACATACTTAGGTAGGCATGCAACCTTTAGTTGGCTTTTTTCACCATTTCAACTAATTCTGCAGTGTTTTGTGGTGGGATGGTTGCGTTGAATATGTGTTTGAACGTTTGGTTCTCAGCGAACATACATAAAAACAGTTATTTTTTTCCGAAAATAAATGCATTTCACTTTTCTTTACACAATTAAGAAATAGTCAACCTTTTTTTGTTGCAAAACGAAAGAAAATACAACTGCAAGTTAGAAATATTTCAACCGATTTATTCTGTAATATCTGTATAAAATTCAATTTATGATTTTTTACAATGTTTCGCTGAAATTCCATGCAATTAATATGGACTCCTTCAATTTTATCGAAATTATCCATCTGATATATCTAATATTTAAAATGCAAAATGCCTATGAATAATCGGTTGTCTCTGAGTCATATTACACTAAATAAGCACTCGGCATCCTTATTTTATAAGACTGAGTTCATAAGATCAAATGCTCCTTTGTTCAAAGAAAAAACAAAAAACAAAATTGTGTCTTATGAATGAAGAATATCTTCCAACATTCTTCTTTCCTTCTGCCACCCTTCTTCATTTATTTCAGCTCATGAATATTAGAAAGTATGAATGGCAGCCGGTGTGATCCCATGGAAAGGTATGCCTGGTAAAAATTACTACGTTGCTATGGGTAAAGAGTTATGTGTAAACGTGCCCAAGTTCACTGATCCATCCTCTGGCATTTCATTCATGTTTCTAACAAAACAATCTCATATCGTAGAAATTTATCAACGACATAAATTCCTATTTTGTTCTGCATAAGTACATAATCTTATGAAAAATTTTGCTGCCGTTAGGTACTATGCTGCCATGCTATGTACATACGTCGATGTTATCATTCACAAAAAAATTCCCCTAATTAATGAATTTGTCATAGCCTAACATACACACCGCACAATAATTCATACGTCTATTAACTATGTACCTATAAGCGTGTGTTGAGAGTGGTGTTTCTCGTAAACGTCGCATACATCGCGTAAGGTGTGAAAATACCAAAAACATAGCGTATAATCACATCAGTCCATTTGTCGCCGTTGACAACGCGGCTGCCCTTTAGTGGCTGTGCACAAATATTGCTTCAATGATCACATATGTAGATACATAGGTAGGTACATATGTATGTAGCTTTTTCGTTGTTGTCACACTTATCGTTGTCATCACTGTGTACGCATTCATAGCCCATCCCTATGAACTCCTCCACATCACAAACAGCTTAACCGACCACCGAGTGTGCGTACGAAGAGAGTACCGCGCGATAGCCAAGCGTTGATTGATGGCGCACAAACGAAATGCTTTTGTATCGAATAAATTTCATCAAATTTATTACAAATTGTCAGCATGTCACAAAAAAACGAAAAAACAACAACAATAGATTACCATGTGTGCCACCGCCAACGTAAAAATATATCATTTAAAAGCGTCTGGTTTGTTTTTGCTTGACCCAAAGTGCCGTGCGCTAGTGGCAACAACATCGACGACAACAAAACAAGCAATTCAATAAATGCGCGCCAACACCTTGGAACAACTTGGCAGCCGCATACAAGCAACCAATCAAACAACTAACTGCATAATAAGAACCAATAAAAAACAAAAAAAAAAAAAAAACAAAAGACAACAACACTGTAATACACGAAACATTAATGTTGACCACAAAACTTGGCGATCTACAGCAGCAGCTACAAAAGTCTCGGACAACAAAAACCTCTGATAAAAATGATGATGACTATGGCATACTACACCCTAACAGATAGTTGGCAATCGTCGCCAAAGCTTTCTTCGCTGCATATTGCAGCAACAACAATCAAGTCATATTCTTATTACTTACTGCTATCGTCTTCTTCCGGTGTAAACACAGAAGTGTCAGTGCAGCAATAAATAAACGAATAATTTTCTGTTGGCTAACAAATTAGAAATTAAAATTGACCCATCCGTTGACTGTGTTTATTCATGGTGATAACAAAATTGAAACAATAAACATTTTTTTTTCGAACACAAAACACACAAATCCACTTAAGCGTGCTGCCGTGAATGGTCGATCGTGTTGCATTGGATAAGAAGAGATGAGACTGTGGAATGGCAACTGATGGCCAGCAATTGTTGTTGTACATGTGTTTTAACCCTTTCGAACCAGCAGGAAAATTCCTAGTTTATTGATTATTTTAGTTTTAGCAAAGGTCTTAAAATTAGAAAATTTTGAAGTGGAGTCTCTACCCCCTCCAGGGAGGTCTATGGGGTGGGACATATGTGTGCTATTCGGTGTTTTGAGCGGGACGTAGAAGTCCCGTTGGGACAGGAACAGGTTTGTAATAGATGTTTTTTAATTACTAAAAGTTTGAGAATGTCGGCAAGCTCTAAACGGGACATATTTATACCAACAAATAAACCTAATGGAACACATAGAGCCGTGACCTGCACTTCAATATACCAGACGGGACAGTTTTTAATGAGTTTAAATGGAAAATTAAGATTTTAGTTATAATAAAAACTGTTTCTGGTATGTATGTGTCCCAACAGGTCCGAAAGGGTTAAATAAAACATTGGTGATTGGAATTTCTCCCCAAATGTGCATACAAATATATGTGTGATTTAAGGTGGTCCTTAAAAAATCAAGCAGCAATTTTTTCTTTCAGTCTCAATCCTTCCAACTGCAATTCTACGGCTAAGTTCGGGTCTAACCAAACATTATATACTCAGCTGAGAGCTTAGCTGCGTTGGTTTCGTAGATTGTTTTTAATTCCATATCACATACCTTTGGGAAATATCGACCAAATTGTAGACCAAGGGTGACGTTTTTTGGAACGATTTTCCTTCATCCTTTGTCATATAAGGGGAAATCACCAGGTAGGAATATGAACCTAGGGTAACCCTGGAATGTGTTTGTATGACATGGGTATCAAATGAAAGGTGTTAATGAATATTTTAAAATGGAGTGGGCCTTAGTTCTATAGGTGGACGCCTTTTCCAGATATCGCTATAAAGGTGGACCAGGGGTGACTCTATAATGTGTTTGTACGAATATGGGTATCAAATTAAAGGTATTAATGAGTGTTTTAAAAGGGAGTGGCGCCTAGTCGTATATGTGAAGGCGTTGTAGAGATATCGACCAAAATGTGGACCATGGTGACCCAGAACATCATCTGGCGGGTACTGCCAATTTATTTATAAATGTAATACCACGAACAGTAATCCTGCCATAATTGCAAGGGCTTTTGATTTCGCCCTGCAGAACTTTTTCATTTTCTTCTACTTAATATGGTAGGTGTCACGCCTATTTTACAAAGTTTTTTCTAAAGATATATTTTGCGTCAAAAAACCAATCCAATCACCATGTTTCATCTCTTTTTCTGTATTTGGTATAGAATTATGGCATTTTTTCACTTTTCGAAATTTTCGATATTGAAAAAGTGGGCGTGGTCAGTCGGTTAGCGCCCATTTTTGATACCAAGATAAAGTGAGCTCAGATAAGTATGTGAACTAAGTTTAGTAAAGATATATCGATTTTTGCTCAAGTTATCGTGTTAACGGCCGAGCGGAAGGACAGACGGTCGACTGTGTATAAAAACTGGGCGTGGCTTCTACCGATTTCGGCCATTTTCACAAAAAAAAAGCTAACGTCATAGAAGCTATGCCCTTACCATATTTCACAAGTATTTGTAATTTTTTGTTCGACTTATGCCATTAAAAGTATTCTAGACAAATTAAATGAAAAAGGGCGGAGCCACACCCATTTTGAAATTTTCTTTAATTTTGTATTTTGTTGCACCATATCATTACTGGAGGTGAATGGTGACACAATTTACTTTATTATTGTAAAAATACTAAATTTTTTGTTAAAATTTGAATAAATTTTTTTTTTTGTAAAGTGGGCGTGTTCGTCATCCGATTTAGCTAATTTTTATTTAGCACACATATAATAATAGGAGTAACGTTCCTGCCAAATTTCATCAAGATATCTTCAACGACTGCTAAATTGCAGCTTGCAAAACTTTTAAATTACCTTCTTTCAAAAGTGGGCGGTGCCACGCCCATTGTCCAAAATTTTATATTCTCCGTCATAAAATCAACCCTTCAACCAAGTTTCATTCCTTTATCCGTCTTTGATCATGAATTATCGCACTTTTTCTGTTTTTCGAATTATTCGATATTGAAAAATTGGGCGTGGTTATAGTCCGATTTCGTTCATTTTAAATAGCGATCTGAGACGAGTACCCAGGAACTTACACACCAAATTTCATCAAGATAGCTCAAAATTTAGTCAAGTTATCGTGTTTACGGTCGGACGGACATGGCTAAATGAATTTCTTTTTTCGCCCAGATCATTTTGATATATAGAAGTCTATATCTATCTCGATTAGTTTATGCCGTTACGGGGTACCGTTATGCGAACAAAATTAATATACTTTGTGAGCTCTGCTCCGCTGAGTATAAAACTATTAGCACTAAAACATTTCTGTTTGCTTTTTAAACCCTTTGGTTTATATTTAAAACTTTCAAAAATTAGAATTAAAACATATAATTTTAAATTTTAGACCTAAAATGATCCATATTTTAAACCACAGTATCTGTAGTTAAAACATTTCGTTTTGAATTTATGTATAAAAAACCCTAGAATTCAAACATTTTGACTTATGTTTTACAAATTTATTTATTTACAACACGAATAGATTAATGAATTTTTTTTTTTTAATTTCTGGGCTAAGTTTTCTTCCCATATACATATGTGACCCGATCTATGAAAAGGTGGCTTGTGACTCAAATAAATTTTTTCCACTTCTTTTCTGGTTTCGATAATTTTTGAGACGCTCTTTCACGTGGTGAAAACTAGAAAGTTCTAACTTGCTTAGAAGTCTACTAAAAATGTAGAGAAAGAAGAGCACAAATAAAAGACGATGAAGCCTTTGGTTCCTTCGATGCCACTTTGGTGGCTGGTGAAGCATCCTCAGATTTTTTATAGCATTTTTTACGATGACAATGGAGCCAAAATATTGGTCAGAAACTGGTTTGTGCTTTGCCTTTTGGCTGTTTTTCACAATTTCTTTTTTGAGTCATAAGCCACCTTTTCATAGACCGGGTCACATATATTAAAAAATGGGTTTACCCTCTAATAGTTTATTTATTATATAGACCAAACAAATACAAGTACGCGGTACTGGTAAAAATTTTTGTTTTAATTTTAAACTTTTCATCGGAAATTATATTTTTCAAGTATCTGGACTTAAAGTGAAACAAAGATATCGTAAAAATTGCCTAAAATTATAGAAAGGTTTTTAACGTAGTATAAAGAAGTAAGGGTGTCCAAGTTCGGGTGTAACCGAACATTATATAGTCAGCGTGAGCTTCAATTGTACAGTTCATTTTAGATAAATAACTTTTCTATATAAAAAATTTCTCCCAATATCCTCCTACTACAAAATTTGTTAAGTGAAATATCATTGATACAAAACTATTTTTCGCTAGGAAATATCTTATTATTCTCGTCCAAGACCTCTTTAAAAATCTTAAATATAAAAGTGGACGTGGTCCTTAACCGATTTCGTTAAGTTTTCCTTGAATCAGTGCTTATAGTAAAGGCAAGCTCTCTGCCGAATTAAGTTATGAAAGGTTTAACGGTTTTTGATTTATGATTAATAATATTTGCAAAATTGAGTTTATCACAAGTCAGCGGTGCCCCGCCCATATTTCAAAATTTTTTGGGATTTATATTTTGCGTCAAAAAACCAATCCACCTATCAAATTTTATTATCTTAACGGTATTCGCTTTTGAATTATCTTGTTTTTCCATTTTTCCAAATTTTCGATATCAAAAAAGTGGGCGTGGTTATAGTCCGATTTCGCTCATTTTCAACACCAATTTATTCTGTGTCCAGTTAAACTCGTATACCGAATTTGGTGAAGATATCTTAATATTCGCTAAAATTTTTTTCGATATTGATAATTTTGATATACGGAAGTCTACATCTATCTCGATTTCTTTATACCTGTACAACCAACCCTTATGTTAAAAAAGTAAATATAATAATCTGTGTGCAAAGTACGCTGAGAATAAAAAGCTTAAAATCAGCACAAAGCTTTGGTATGTCTTAAAAATAAACCAAAATTTTTGACTGTTTAGAAGATGCAAATCACACAACTTAAAGTTGCACTAAACTGTTCATTGAAGGTTTAAGGACTACCCTGCTGTACAAATGTATATGGGCATAAAATTACGAAACGTTGCGTTGTTTCGAAGTGTCGTGTATCGTAATATGATGATAACTTTAATCAACTAAGTTATATTAAAACTTAATAAGGTAGTACAGGATTTTATGCAAGTGGTCTAGCATCATTACATTTGCAAACTGGTGTAGTATATTTTTAAACTAGGCATGCTAAATAAGTACACTGAGAGAAATGGTGGTAGTAAAATCAACAAATCGGTTCTGTTGTTCTTGACTTAACGGCGATTCGGTGAAATTGATCGAATTATGGTTAATTCGACCGAGTTCTTTGTCAAGCGAACAAATTAGTTTAGTCATTTCAACAGAAGAGAAATTGTCGCTCTTAAGTTAAGAAAATTCTGTAAAATTGACAGATTCCTAATCAATCTAACTGATTTTTTTGTTAACACAACTGATCTCACTGGCCATTTCAACAGCGATCAACAGTCAATACATGAGCAAATTTCAAAGAGAATTTTACGCTCACTGCACTCTCTATTTTCTACTTATGTATGCTGTGTACTATATGTATGCACATATTTACGTATGTATGTGGCGGCCGCCGTGGTGTGATGGTAGCGTGCTCCGCCTACCACACCGAAGAGCCTGGGTTCACACCCCGGGCAAAGCAATATAAAAATTTTAGAAATAAGGGTTTTCAATTAGAAGAAAATTTTCCTAAGCGTTGTCTTCCCTCGGCACTGTTCGGCAAGCATTCCGAGTGGTACTTTCGTACAAAGCTGTCGCAACAACTTTTTTTGTTCATTTGACTACTAAAATGGTCAATTACGAATCAAAGACTTGTGCGCAGTTGATTCAACATCTTGTTGCGATGGATAAAAATTGACAGAAATTTCGGTTGAATTGACCCTATTTCGGTTGATTTTACCAGTCTTTTTCTTTCAGTGTATATGGCATGCATCTGCTACGATATTGCAAATACGCTACTTAAAACTCCATTGTTCTTGTTCAAGTTTTTGGGGAATGTTATCGATGTTTATAATCCTTTGCCGGATATAGATACCATACCTTCCGGTAAAAAGCACCTTTAAAGTATTAGCTCAACCATTTCGGGAAGGAGTAATATGACGACGTTGAACCTGAGCGGCTTAATTCACTTGAGATATCACACAGCGGTCATCTTCTTCTTCTTCTAGCAGTGCTTCGCCTTATCCAATAGGTCCAATCAATTACAAACTGTAATTGATATCCTCTAATAGAAGTTCTAGGAAGCTTTGGAGTTTCAATAGGGTTGGACCAACGAGGCGTTACTTCCATATTGCAGTTAAAAGGATGGGGGGGGGGGGGGGGCACACAACCAATGGATTTGTATAAGTAGCTATCAGCGTTTATTTGTTGTTGGCCCAAGAGCTGCCAGCGAGAGTTGAGGGTTTTGTTACAGTTTCAAAATTTAGGTGAAATTTCGGCTGCAGGCTCGCTGAAATGCAGGTCATTGTCGAACGTCACACCCAGTATTTTTGAGCGCCAGACAGTCGGTATCATAATGATGTCTACGTGGCTATCCAGTATTGCTGACATTTGTTTTACCAGCGTTTTAAATAGGGTCGCCGAGAACTTGGCCGGTGGTAGTGCCAAGTTAGGCAGCAGGCGAACTCAACGGTAGCTACTAATTCTTTGGACAGTCCCCATAACTAGTCCTTGCTTTGCAGCACTGAGCACAGCCCCCCCCCCCCCTTCTCTTTTCTAGAGTGACTTCAACTCTATTGTCTAGATAAAAAAAATTTAATGCTCCAGAGGTCGAGCTTCTCTTCCAATTTGCGTCCTTTTACGCCGATTCCGCACGGCATCTGCAAGGCAGATAAGTTTCCACTGATACTTTGGACTTTATACCCACAATACTTTGAAACCGTTATTAAGGGTTAAAAAATCATAAACCAAGTATTCTTCACGCATCGTAGTACACTTCACTGGGTTAAAAATCACATTTCACATATCAGATCTGATTGGTTTGTGACACAAATCTAAAAATTTTCAATATTTGCATGCTATTATCATCGTTTTAATGATGATCTATTCGTTTCATAATTGTGCTGAAAATTTTAGCACTGCAGGATATATTTCTTAAGCTATTAATCTTCGATAAGTTAGCGTACATAAATAGTTAATAACGGCTGTGCCCTAAAGTTTACATTAGAGATAAGCATGTAACTAATTATCGGTTAATCCCGATAAGGTACGTACCGAAATTCACTTTTAAATGTTACCAGAGTCGCAAGTATGAGGTGTTATTTTATCGCCGGATAAGCAATCCCAACATGGATAAAGAGAGGAATTTTCAGTCGGGCTATTACGACATATTCGATTAAAACGCTGATTGAGGTTTTCAGTCTATTTAGGGATTTGGAAGGTAGAGTTGCTTGGGTGAATGATGAACCGGTTCACAAACATCGACCTTGAGAAGATCACTGTATGAATTCACAAATATCGGAAACCATCTTGTCAGTATCCGCACCAAAACTATTGTAACTTTACAAACGGCAATGGTTACTAGGACATGTTTCTGAATTTCACTTCTTCATCAGCTAGCTTTTCGGGAGCTGAGCGTTGAACTCGAATCTCCAGCATTCATATCAGTGCAAGTCTTTAGCAGCTATGCCATATGAATGTCCCGTTGTTCGCTGTACAGATATGAATGTTGGAGATTCGAGTTCAACGATCAGCTCCCGAAAAGCTAGCTGATGAAGAAGTGAAATTCAGAAACATGTCCTAGTAACATGTCTCTAATATCAATTACAAAAACCATTGTATAAAGCAATATGAGCAAAGATCGCTAATTAAATACTATTGTAACGAATTTACGGTATTTCTGCTTATTTGCAAAATTCTGCTAACGTTCGAATCACTAAACTGTTGAATAAAGAACTCCAATATTCAATAATGCAAAATGGTCTTTATTAGACTACTTTCACAATAACACTTATACTTCGCAACAGATAGCGCGCTTAAATAAAACTGATTGGCCATGCCTCAGCTGGTGCTGCTTTTATATTCTTCGGTTTCCTCGTTTGCATATTTCTAGGCGTCTCTTCTTCTAGAATATACTACTTGTTTACCAGCTATAAACTCACCAGCTATAAACTACAGATGCACCTTTATAGCTTCTCGCATAGCAATATGCCCGAAGATTGCATACTTTTGTGAGTATCTCAGATATATGCATGTGTATGTGTGAGAACTATTTTGCTGATGATTGCATACTTTTGTGAGTATCTCTCCGCCGCTGAATGTAGATATGTGTAGACATAATGATTGATTTGTTTATGTAGATAAAAGTGACTGCTTAGTATCGGCTTAGAGATGATAGTATCCCTTAGTGTTGCTAATATTCGACACACTATGTTCCGCTGAATATAGTTTACTAGCAAATACGCGTCAAAAGGGCACACGATTGACATGAGTTCTTGTTGTAAAGTTAAAGATGTTTTAGCGATTTTTGTAGTATTTTGCCAGATATATATCCGGTACGATACGGAGCTAGCACTTTACGACTACAGCACGACTATTTTGGTACAGATTTGGTACGACCATGCCGAACCTTTTGGGCTATGTCCCGCACCTCTTCCTTTCGAAGGAGCTTCTAGGCGTCAGGGTTGCTCTAAATATATGTGTGTATAAGCTAACAGAATTTGCCACGTATTGTGAAATTGTTCTATTGATTTTTAAAAGTGGTAAGTCTATGCATTGTGCTCTAAAACTCCCTGAATGTTGAGATTTCTTTGCAATGCGAATAGGAGTTCTTCTATGGGTAATCAGAAAAGACATCTTAATGAAGAGGCTGCGCCAACCAGCGACCTTGCAAGTACTTTGAAAAAATCTGGCGCCATTTGACGCAAAGTCTTATACCGATAAATGCTCAGCGAACCCCGTTCTTAGATACAAATACCTTAAACTCGAGGAAAGTAGACTCCACAGGGAGGAGCGCGTCGCTCTGGCACAACTTCGATCTAAAACCTGTAAAAGGTTAAACTCTGACTTATGCAGAGTCAACCCCGATATACGTAATGTATGTCCTTTCAACCCTGTTGAAACTGCAATCTTAATTAGACTTTTCTTAGAGGATATTCATGACAATCTTGAGAGAACGCACCTGTTAGATGGGGCGAAGCACCTGTACACGAAGAAAAGAAAAGAGAATAAAGGACTCTTTTTGGCAATGCCATGTGTAGAAAGAAATTGATATTTTAGACGAGAACCTTCAAATTTGAGGGATCTCCTATGAATAGTCGTGGAATTTGGAACTCGTAAACGTGCCCGGGATCCCGGAACTTTGCAACTCGACGCATCGATATTAAAAACCCTATGTCACAAGTGTGCTCACCTAAATATGAGCAAGATGAGGAAGAGGTATTTGAGTACATCAAACGCTAGCATTTATTCAATTATCACAGCATGAGGTTTTTGGCGAATCAGCATAAATCACGGGAAGATATAGAAACAACCAAATAGGGTCATACCTAACATACGCCCTTTACACAAATGAGAGAGTTTATCAAACGAAAAGCATCTATGATCACGCCCACTGCCACTCTACCTATGCGATAACGGCTTAACTAAACTGCCGGCGGTATACATTACCCGTCGGTAGCTTGTATGGTGGTTGTAATGGTAGTCAAGGTGGTGGTGACATTTGCAACAACATTAACACCACTTTTGAAAGAAAAATATTTATGTATGCAAACTTTCGGACTGTGACTGGAGGGGTTGTTTTGTAAAGTCTTTGAATGTATGTACAATGCACATGCTTGGGATAATTTGAGGTAATCAAGCGTCGAATCGACAAACTGGCGGCAACTGCAATATGCCACATTTGCACAAATTAGCTGTCGGATATGAGATAGAGCTTAGTGCAGATAAGCGTGAAATGTCCTTAAAACGATCGTTATGAGCTGAAGCGCCAGCAGCGCGCTTAAAATCATTTTGCCAAACATAACAATTAATTTAAGTATGACTGGGTGGATGGTGGATGAATGTTTGGCGGGCTGCATGAATTAATGGGTGACTGAATGGCTTGACTGGATTGACAAGCATGCCGGTGTAATGTTGAGTAGTCTGCGCCAAGTATAGAGAAGATTAATACCTATATCCATCTACCGTATTTATGAAGTACTTATAACACTAATTTATGTATGTATGTACATTAGACTGAGCCGATTTTGCATCATATCTTTATATTTTTGATGCTGAGTGCTAAAAACCTTCGAAGTCATTTACCAGATTTTGGAAGTGAATCTCGAAAATTTAGCAGGTTCGAGTGTTCGTTTCTTACGACCCCCTTTTAGAGCTTCCTTGCAGAGAAGGCGAGGCTAGTTGATGATAAACAAGTAAGGAAGGCTAAGTTCGGGTGTAACCGAACATTACCAACTGAGTTGAGAGCTATGCAGACAAAATAAGGGAAAATCACCTCGTAGTAAAATGAACCTAGGGTAACCCTGGAATGTGTTTGTATGGCAAGTGTATCAAATGGAAGGTATTAAAGAGTATTTTAAGAGGGATTGGGCCATAGTTCTATAGATGGACGCCATTTAGGGATATCGCCATAATAGTGGACCAGGGCTGACTCTAGAATTTGTTTGTACGACATGGGTATCAAACGAAAGTGTTAATGAGTATTTTAAAAGGGAGTGGGCCTAAGTTCTATAGGAGGACGCCTTTTCGAGATATCGCCATAAAGGTGGACCAGGGGGGACTCTAGAATGCGTTTGTTCAATATGGGTATCAAATGAAAGGTGTTAATGAGTATTTTAAAAGGGCGTGGGCCTTAGTTCTATGGGTGGACGTCTTTTCTAGAGATCGCCATAAAGGTGGACCAGGGGTGACTATAGAATTTGTTTGTATGTTATGGGTATCAAACGAAAGGTGATAATGAGTATTTTAAAAGGGAGTGGGCCTTAGTTCTATAGGTGAACGCCTTTTCGAGATATCGCCATAAAGGTGGACCAGGGGTGACTCTGTAATGTGTTTGCACGATATGGGTATCAAATTAAAGGTATTAATGAGGGTTTTAAAAGGGAGTGGTGGTAGTTGTATATGTGAAGGCGTTTTCGAGATATCGACCAAAATGTGGACCAGGATGACCCAGAACTTCATCTGTCGGGTACCGCTAATTTATTTATATATGTATTACCACGAACAGTTATCCTTCCAAGATTCCAAGAGCTTTTGATTTCGCCCTACAGAACTTTTTCATTTTCTTCTACTTAATATGGTAGGTGTCACAACCATTTTACCAAGTTTTTTCTCAGGTTATATTTCGCGTCAATAAACCAATCCAATTACCATGTTTCATCTCTTTTTTCATATTTGGTACAGAATTATGGCATTTTTTTCATTTTTCGTAATTTTCGATATCGAAAAAGTGGGCGTGGTCATAGTCGGATTCAGGCCATATTTTATACCAAGATAAAGTGACTTCAGATAAGTACGTGAACTGAGTTTAGTAAAGATATATCGATTTTTGATCAAGTTATCGTGGTAACGGCCGAGCGGAAGGACAGACGGTCAACTGTGTATAAAAACTAGGCGTGGCTTCAACCGATTTCGCCATTTTTCACAGAAAGCAGTTATCGTCCTAGAATCTAAGCCTCTACCAAATTTCACAAGGATTGGTAAATTTTTGTTCGATTTATGGCATTAAAAGTATCCTAGACAAATTAAATAAAAAAGGGCGGAGCCTCGCCCATTTTGAAAATTTCTTTTATTTTTGTATTTTGTTGCACCATATCATTACTGGAGTTGAATGTTGACATAATTTACTTATATACTCTAAAGATATTAACTTTTCTTTTAAAATTTTACTTAAAAAAAATTTTTTTTAAAGTGGGCGTGGTTGTTCTTCGATTTTGCTAATTTTTATTAAGTGTACATATAGTAATAAGGGTAATGTTCCTGCCAAATTTCATCAGGATAGCTTCAACGACTGCCAAATTACAGCTTGCAAAACTTCTAAATTACCTTCTTTTAAAAGTGGGCGGTGCCACGCCCGTTGTCCAAAATTTTACTAGTTTTCTATTCTGCATCATAAGTTCAACTCACCGGCCAAATTTCACCGCTTTTCCCATAGTTGGTAATGAATTATCGCACTTTTTCTATTTTTCGATATTTTCGATATCGAAAAAGTGGGCGTGGTTATAGTCCGATATCGTTAATTTTAAATAGCGATCTGAGATGAGGGCCCAGGTACCTACATACGAAATTTTATCAAGATAGCTCAAAATTTACTCAAGTTATCGTGTTAACGGACGGAAGGACGGACGGACGGACATGGCTCAATCGAATTTTTTTCGATACTGATGATTTTGATATACGGAAGTCTATATCTATCTCGATTACTTTATGCCTGTACAACCAACCGTTATCCAATCAAAGTTAATATACTATGTGAGCTCTGCTTAACTGTGTATAAAAACAGTAATATTATGCGTAATTGGGTCAATGACTTTGGGAATGGACTCTTAAGGTTATTTCTAAATTTTTAAATTTATAATTCGTTGTTTTTAAATATTCCGATATTGTATTGTTTTAATAATTTTTGGAGTTTTCTAGCCTATTATCGGATCAATTTTTTATCATCAACTATTTCCGCGTTCTCTGCAAGGAAGCTCTAAAATGGAGTCGTAAAAAACGGACACTCGTATCGGGTAAATTTTCGAAATTCGCATCCAAACCGTGGTAAGTGACTTCTGTGACCTACTCGAAGGTTTTTAGCATTCAGCCTCAAAAATATAAAGATATGATGCAAAATCGGGTCAGTCTAATGTGCATTTGTAAACAATTTGCAAAAATTGAAATAATGAAAAATAAAGACAAAATTGCAGGATAAAAGGTGATAAAGTGGCAGAGTAACATTTGTTAAGCTGGGAAATGAGCGCTTCCACTACTTTACAATCCGGTATGCATTCCGTAGAGCTAGTGCAATGGATTATAAATGCTGAAAGGCGAATACCGACGGCAATGAGCGCTCATTAAACAAGCAAACAAATAATTACTACATATTGATTGAACTTTTGTACAAAAAAAAAAAAAAAACAAAAACAAAACCCACAGAAGTATGATGTATGCTGAAGTGATGCGACAGAGGTTACCGGAGGCAGAATTGTATAAAAGATATTTGTTGTGCAACCATGAAGATTAGGACAATGCTTTGGCATGGCGCAAGAAAACGGCTGCAAATGCCATTTGGCATTATTAAGGGATCATAAGAAATTATATGTGCTGCTAATTGAAAAAATATTTTTTATTGACACTGAATAGGTATCAAGAAAGTAAAGAATAGGTATAAATAAGAAAGAACTTCAAATGCTCGAAAAGCATGTAAAATTCGGAAGTTCATAGAAGGCGTCTGTAATTTGTGAAGAGAAAACGAATGCCACTTAAGCTGATTTCAACATGTCGGACCGGACAATTTTTGGGATTTAGACGGAGCTCCTTAGCTGCCTTCCCCACTTCGAAAGACGTCGAAAATAGTTATTTAGATCTTTTCTTACTAATGTGTTTTTTTTTTTTGTTAACGAGAGAACGACTGCGCACCGAAAAA
This sequence comes from Eurosta solidaginis, assembly GCF_040869045.1. Classification (NCBI taxonomy): domain Eukaryota; kingdom Metazoa; phylum Arthropoda; class Insecta; order Diptera; family Tephritidae; genus Eurosta; species Eurosta solidaginis. The sequence continues at coordinate 260,310,010 of NC_090320.1, read as the reverse complement.
TACGCATCGTGGTGACTCAGATTCTCTTCTCTACCAACGTTTATGATTGCAGTGTAAGCTCATTTAATTTGCATCTGTACTGTCCCGCAGCCTTTTTGTATCAGCTCGAAAAATTGGTTTTGCTGCGTTTGCCGGAAAAATATTTTTTCAAGACGGTCACACAGTGAAAAGACTTGTTCACAGGATGGTTCCACTGAACAGAGTAATTTCTTTAAAACTTTTGTAGCTCCTTGCTGTACTCGCTCAAGACACTTCGCACGCACCGCCAGCGGGTTAGGGGGCTTAGAATATAACCGCGGTAGGTATGCCTGTCGTAAGAGGCGATTAAAATACCAAATTGGTTCAAGGGGTCGTGTAGCGCAACCCTGTCAACGGGTTGCCAGCGCAATATATAGCTTCTGCAACCCAAATTTTTACGTCAGCTATGCGTGGCGTAACCTGTTTCATTAAGAGCCGAGGCTCTGGCGACCTCATGTCGCTCATAGAACTAGGGGGTGGCGAGGGCGAGATGGCCTAGAAGGATTAATGTGGTCATATAAAACGTTCCCGAGATGATTGGGCTAGTAACTTAATGGTGCTTTGTTACCGGAACGTACCGGACTCATATCGGGAAAAGGACCATCAACATCGAAAACATTCCCCAAAGCATTCGGGGAATGTCTTTATCGTTAATACAACAACAATAACACTTCCCACGCAGGATGACTGATTCTTTTACCTACAATCACCGTAGTATGCGCCAGTCGCTGTATCTTTTTTCCTCCTCTTTTCCGGCATAATGATACGTGTGAAGCAAGAGCATCCTTCTGGTACGATTGCGATAAGATCTAAATATAATTCAGGTTTTGGACGTGTCCCTTTAACTACGTAGGTATTATGAGTCTAGCCACTTAACTCCATAACAGTTGCAGAAATTTATTCTGCCGCGTTTGCTGGAAAATTGTAATTTAAGACGAACGCTCCCTTGCCAATGTGTCTCATACAAAGTATGGTTTTACTGAATAGCGCATTTTTGGGCTAAACCCCGAAACTGATTTGCAAATTTTGTGGCTTTTTGCTGTTCACAGCCAAGGCGCCTTCCACTCACACGGCTGTTTTCTATAAGTATATTTACCATAGTATCAGCCAAGATCATCAGTACTTATATATGACCGCAACATCGGCTCAATGCCTTTGTCAATGTCACTTTTCTAAATATTCCGCGTTTAGCTCCAACAACTTCGTAACCGATGTTTTTGTTGCATAGTGCTGGCAAGCTACGCATCCTATAATGCAGGACAGCCCACACGATCAAGCCTTAAAAATCCCACAAATCAAAATATAACGGATGAACTAGAAAAACTAAGATCTCCAATTTCACGAACAAGCTGAAACGTCATTTATGGCGGATGTAGGCCACTGGGACAATACCTTAGGGGACAAAGGTCGCCTGTGCCATATTGTGCACGAGGCTAACTCCCAGAGATAAGTTATTACTCTCGAACAAAATTTTTTTTACTAAATCATTATTGCCGCTGGGACTGTACCTAAGGGGACAAAGGTCGCATGTGCCCTATTATGCATGAGGCCAATTCCCCGAGATGAGTGCATTACTCTCGAACTTATTTGTACTAAATTATAACCGCCGTTTACTTTTGCCAGATGATGGTAGGGGCTAGAAACAAATACATAGTTGGACGTTCAGCACTGTAAATGAAAACGTGTTCCATGAGTGGCAGGAAATTTCCTGATATTTTCAGGACTTATAAACTACATAGACTGGAAACCGATGTTTACTCTTGCATCTCACCACTTCCTACTGAGCTCCGAAAGTTCATTTAATTAAAAAAAGATTACCTGTCGACATTCCGACTGACATCTGGAAAGAGGAATATAATTGCCAAATGAAGCTACAGCCTTATCGAGGTTTAAAAAAAATATACACTGTAGAGTAAGGAACCTCAAACTTCTCTCCTATTATACTTAACCACAAGGGCTTTATCCAGCTGAACAAAACACAGCGGCAAGGTGTTTGCTCTCTTTGACGGCAGTGTAGTTTTATAAAGCACGCTGCGCATACAACTTCAACTGGAGATTTATCTTGCGTTGCATGGTGGGTAAGACGAAATGGCACGCCAACAGCCAACGCACCTCTTGCTATCATATCTACAACATATATGAAAGGCAGGAAAATTCGGAAGTTTCTTTCTGACAGAGTAAGCTGCACATCTCATAAAGGTATTCAAGCTGTAGATGGCCGCCATTGATATTGACTAAGTACTGCTAAAGTGGTCGCCTTACTGAAACGCGGGAAGGTAGTTGACTTACGAGGGTCATAATACAGATATATCTTAACTGTGGAGGACGTTAGATGGTGCCATATTATGGGACGAACCTGCTGCTAGTCATGGATCAGCAAGGAATTCCCTAGAATACTTAGTGCAAAAGAACGGTTATCATTCCACTTTACTTGGCCTTATAGATGCCAAAGAAACTAGGAATCCTATACAATACGCACTGTCCCACTAAAAATTCCGTTGTAGCTTCAGGAAACTCTCCAGGAGTTACAAACACAATACAAACTACAACACCAATAACATCTACCTGCATATGTGACGCTCCGCGTGAAAAAGGCCCCTAAATCTAACGCCGTTAATTTTGTGGTTCAATACTGCCATCCACAGTAAAAAGATAGTAAAGTGTAAAAAGTGAGTCGGAGAAAATTGAATTATTTTCGAAACTTACGATTTCTCCAGTAAACGTCCAATTTAAAACCTTGCTTTATCCTTCAATAATAATTTTAAATGAGTTTTTGCTTAGCGATTGAGTAAATTGGAATCGTAGGAATTTATTAGCATTCAAATTCCTACAAGGCAGTAAGTGAACTTTATTGCCTCTTCGCGGAAGTGTAGTTAATGACGATCCAGAAAATTTTGAAACTATGCAAACTTTATTTTAACATCTGAGTGGAAGATCTCTTTGCCTCGGCTACCAGTTCCGAAATTGACTAGTTATTTCAAAATATTTTTGAAGAACTATCCATCTTCTTGTTTGAAATAAACGCCCTCCCTGTTAATTTAGATAAAGCAAAAGTTTGTGAACAAAAAAAAAAGTGTGTGAACAAAATTCCTAAAGTCGTTTTTACGGATTTAAGTCCCCTATTTATTTTGTTTTACGTATTTTGTTTGTGATTCCGAAAATCCATTGCAAGACGCAAGCGGCTAGGTACGAATGACTACCGCGGTAGAATACCCGCTTACTGCATTTGTAAAATAAAGTTAAATTTAGCTTTAAAATTTCAATTACTTCAAATTTAGTTATGAAATATTTTCTTATGGGTTTTCATAGAATTTGATTATGTATGCATATCAGAGTTGTTAAGGAATGCAGTCACTCCGGAATGCAATCCATGCACTTCTATCCCTGGACTAACACCCTTCATTTTTTTTGGAATAATGAATAAATTTTTTTTTTTTTTATTATTCCTTTTTGTTAGACTGGGCTAATTATTCCTTTTTGCATTCCTCATGTGGAATAATAATATTTAAAAGCAATCTCCCCTAGGAAGAACAAAATACAAAAGCATTTTGCAAGTGAATAATAATATTTAACAGCAAAAGGAGTGTAAACGATAGCGGAATGCATTTCTCCGAGTATTGCAGTCCAATCAATGCAATCCATGATATTAAAAGAAGGAACAATTAGTACGAAATGCAAAAAAGAATAGTGACTAACATATTTTAATCATTGTTGCGGACTAACAAAACAGCAACTCTCTGGGGCTGCTATAAAATTAACCATTATTCCAGGAATGCATTCCTTAACAACTGTGATTCATACATACATATTGCATTCATATAATCTAAAATAAATTTAAGAGAACTGGCTCCCAATTTTGAAGCGGTCACGGAACAAATGAAAAGGTCTGTATTTATTTTCAATGTTTTTAGAGCTCGAAGTTGTGTTCACGTGGGTTTGTTACCTAATCGAGTCGTAGCCTCATAAAGTATGCCTTTAGTTAAACAAACTATGAACTTTACAGCTTCTCAACACTAAAGAATGTAAATATCGCAATTAGAAATAGAAATTATTTCGGCAGTATTGATGCGCTTCTAATTTGGAGCGGTTTGATTTTTTTTTTTTCGTACGGGGACCGACCCAATATACCCAATATAATGTATGTATATGGGATATTCCATCCCATTTCGACCAATTTTGAACCCGACCCCTTTAAAATTGGCTGAAAGTTTTTCTTCTTTTTCTAGCTTACGAAAGACGCTTTTCAGAAGTTTTTCAAATTTTTTCATCCAACTCAAAAAAAGTTATGAATTTAAAAAGAAAACACCGTTTTTGTTTTCAAAAATTGACCGTTTGGGATCTTTTTTTTTTAAATTTGCTTTTTAAATGTACTTTTCGGAAAAAATTTAAAAAAATTTTTAAAGTTTTTTTTGTGATTTTTCAGTTTTTCGAGATTTTTCGAATTTCGCCTTTTTTTCTCATAAAAAACTTCAATCAATTCTTCAATCATCCCCACTAATCCCGGAGTGGGCCGAGAATTTTTTTTTATTTAATTGAAAAAAAAACTTTAAAATTGTTTTTGTATTTTTTTCGAAAAGTACATTTAAAAACATATCACAAAAAAAAAATAATAATCCCAAACGGTCAATTTTTGAAAAAGTTATAGCATTTTGAAAACAAAAACGGTGTTTTCCACTCCGGGATTAGTGGGGATGATTGAAGAATTGATTGAAGTTTTTTATGAGAAAAAAAGGCGAAATTCGAAAAATCTCGAAAAATCGAAAAATTACAAAAAAAAAAAATTTTTTTAATTTTTTTGAATTTTTTCCGAAAAGTACATTTAAAACAAATTAAAAAAAAAAGATCCAAAACGGTCAATTTTTGAAAAAGTTATAGCATTTTGAAAACAAAAACGGTGTTTTTTTTTTAAATTCATAACTTTTTTTGAGTTGGGATTAGTGGGGATGATTGCAGAATTGATTGTAGTTTTTTATGAGAAAAAAAAGGGCGAAATTCGAAAAATCTCGAAAAACCGAAAAATTACAAAAAAAAAACTTTAAACATTTTTTTGAATTTTTTCCGAAAAGTACATTTAAAACAAATTTAAAGAAAAAAAGATCCCAAACGGTCAATTTTTGAAAAAGTTATAGCATTTTGAAAACAAAAACGGTGTTTTTTTTTTAAATTCATAACTTTATTTGAGTTGGATGAAAAAATTTGAAAACCTTCTGAAAAACCTTTTTCGTAAGCTAGAAAAAGAAGAAAAACTTTCAGCCAATTCTTAATGGGATGGAATACCCCATATACATATGGGCAAATCCCAAAAACTTTTACTTTTTTGGATACTCGGGTTTTACACACGGGCAAAAAACTTAAGGCAAGAAAAAAGTACAAGGACGTTAAGTTTGACCTTTTGACTATCCAATCTGATGATTTTAAAAATCAAGAAAGTTGATAGTAAGTTTTTGCAGAACTTCGAAACGTAAAAAGAACGTCGATTTTTACACTTTTTCAAGCGATACCCTTGATTTTTTTTTGAATTTTTTCGATAAAATTTTGAGACAATGCTGAAACGCTATGAAATTTCAATTGAATGTTGTTGTTGAGACGGAGATTCTAAAAGTAAGAGCAAAAATAATGTGACCCTCCAATACTCAAAACTACCATCAATCAAATTAGCGATACTTTTTTTATCATTTTCAATATTGACATTTTTTGCTTATAGCTTTTTGAGGCAAATGAGTATTGAAGTTTGGATTATGCACGATAATAGCCTATCAGGGATTAAAAATACCTAGGGCTTCAAATTCGATGTGCCCCTTTCAGTTTTGAAGGTAGAGGCAGACAAGTGGGAGCGCTTGGTTGCTTACATTTTTTTCAGGAGCATGTTTTTTTGTGGGCACAGCTACAATTTTACTTTTATCACTTCATATCCGTTTGTTAATTTTTCCTCTACATCACAGTAGTGCACCATCAATCTGGGAATATTCACGCAAGGAAATTTATTGATGTTTGTACATGGGGCAAATATACGAAATTTCCGACAAAAATTGGCAATCGTCAAAAAGTGTAGAATTTTTTTTTTTAACGAGTTTTATTTAAAAGTAAATGAAAAGAAACACAAATTTGGTACAAAAATTTAAAAAAGAAAAAAAAATTGTCTACACTTTTTAACGATTGCCAATTTTTGTCGGAAATTTCGTATACTTGCCCCATGTACAAACATCAATAACTTTCCTTGCGTGAATATTCCAAGATGAGGCAATTGATGGTATACTACTGTGGTGTAGAGAAAAAATTTACAAACGGGTATGAAATATTTGACGGTTACCCGGTTTCATATTTTTTCCGATATCTCTAAAACCGGGTTTCGTGTATCAACAAAAGTTTACCTAAATATACCCCAAATATATATGTACGTCTTGATAAAATTTTAACACAATCGGTTAAGAAATGTTTAAATAAGTAAAAAAAAATTAAGGTTTTCCGGGTTTAAATTTTTATCAATATCTCCAAAACCGGATCTCGGGTATTAAAACTTTTTTTTACCTAAACATACTTCGTTCATATATCTATACGTTTTTAAAGTTTCAAAAGAATCGGTAGAAAGGTATTAAAATAGATGTGTTACAAACTTTGCAGTAAAAAATATTTGGCGGTTATTCGGTTTTATATTTTTACTGATATCTACAAAACCGGGTCTCGTGTATCAAAAAATTTTTACATAGCTAACAGCTGCATATATATCTCCATATTTTGTTAAAATTTCGATATAATCGGTACAGAAGTGTTGAAATAAATGTATATTTAACATTGCGACCTCAGTTTATATATATTTTGCTCGATCTTTTCACTATATCTTTTTGAGGCATTATGTAAGACGAGTAACGGCGATGCACTATAGCTCCAATTTACCCCTAAATGTTCCTAACAAAAAGATATTTGCGTGATACCATGTTTCAAAAAGAATTTTTTTCTCCAAAAAACCAAAGTTTGGCGGATTTCCCCATATGTATGCCGTTATGCGGGAGAAATTTCTTTTTCTCCAAGGTGTGACATATTTGCTCGGTACTTTTATTTGAGTTCTATTCCGTTTTCTCACTTTATTTTATTTAAATAACGACAAACATGATTACGACGTTCTACATAAATTATTCCCATGAACGCCTTCTTCCGCGTATTACATAAAACTCTTTACACACAGCTTAGAGATGGTTGTGAGTGTTTTTGGTGATGGTTGCTGGCTATAGGTGGCGTTGACGGCTTCTCATGAAACGGACTAAGTTGACTTTAGATGTGTACAAGTTGTTGGCGGCTGCTTTACTTTTGACATTTGTATGTGTGCACACAAACACATACTACATATTTGCAATGCTCACAAACCCTTTTTATAACCAAAAAAAAAATAGGGAAGTAAAAAAGTAACAGAAAATAAGAACTCACACAAAATCAAATAAGAGAAAATGCAGTGCAGCTGAAAGTTTACGCTTTTATTATCGACAACAAAAGAAGCGACCAAGACCAAAGCGACCGACAAAGTAGGCGCGTGTACTTATTTACATACCAACTTACTCGTAAGCATGTCAGAACCAAATCAACCGATGACGAAAACATCAGCCAGTTCGACAAGCTGATGTACTAAATTAACCTAAACAGAATATTAAGTTCGACAGTTTGTTAATTGGTGAGCCAAGTTAAGAGCCAATGAAAAATTGTTCACAATTGGCAACACCCAAAGTAGATGTGAGTTTTTGTTTAAAATTCTGTAGTCATAAGATATGTATGTATGTATGTACATTAGGGCGGGTAGATTTAAAGATCGCTCATTGCTCTGTGAAAATCGTATTCGAAAGGGGGGGGGGGGGGGGGGGGGGTGAACATCAGAATTCGTTTTAGGTATGGTTCCTTCGGCAAAGTTTCTTATTTTGATCCATAGAATATGATTTTCACAGAGCAATGGGCGATTTTTTTACCTCCCCTCAAATCGACCCGGCCTAATGTACATATATATCTGTGTGTGAATACTTATTGAAAAAATTTCACACTTTTATTTTTATTTATTTTCTTGTTGTTGTTGTGCTTGTATTTATTATTTATTTGATGTAGGTATGTACATACAACTGTTGTCGGTTAGTTTGTCAATCATTAAGCGGCTCACTGATATTGGTACACACTGTACACACTTATTTCCTGTGTGTTGCAACCAATTACAATAATCAAACAGCAATTATACCCATCACTTGACAGGCGTTTGCTTAACTACTCGTAAGCACATAAACAATGGTACTTATCGGACTCATGTATAGTTCATAATAAATACTTTTTAAAGGTGGCTATAGGTATTTCATTAGGGTGGGTCGAATTGTATGGACGAAAGTTAACCGATATCGCGCCATCGATTTTTCGATAGGATTTGGGCTCATAATTTTCGAGCCTACGAAATTTCATTTTTTTGACTTTGATTTTTAATGTTTTTTCATGACCTACTAAAAAAATTTTCATACCGGATCCGACAATTGTCTAATATAATACAAAAATACATCCTGGCGCCAAATTTCATTAAGATATCTCAAAATTTGAGGGACTAGTTTGCGTTCAAACAGACAGATGGACGGACAGACGGACGGGCAGAGGCAGACGGACATGGCTATATCAACTCAGTTCGTCGCCCTGATCAATTCGGTGTACTTAATGGTGGGTGTATCTTCTATATTTCTCAACGTTACAAACATCGGACCAAAGTTAATATACCATTTCATATTCATGAAAGGTATAAAAAAACGTTTTTAGCGGACATTTTTGGGTCGGACAGTATATACATGAAAATTTTATAATCAAATGAAAATTTGTTTCGTAGGTCATGAATAAAACTTTAAAAATCAAAGTCGAAAAAAAGTCAAAAAAATTTAATTTCGCAGGCTCGAAAATTATTTTTTCTTTTTGGTATGCGTAGTGGAACTTTTTTTCCTGAGCCCAAATCGTAACGAAAAATCGATAGCGCAATATCAATTAATAAATCGACCCAGTCTAGTATTTCATATATATTTTTAACACCAAAGCGCACCGCACAGTGATGTTTACAACGCGTACAGTAGAGCAAACATAAAATATGGTATGCTAAAAATGTAGATATCATTATCATCATAAAAAGGTTCTTAAACGCCTGGCCGTGGCACGTTACGCCGGCCATTTGCTGCCGCCAATCGGGAGGATGTTGTTGTTGTTGTTGTTTTATGGGTAAGGACACTCCCTGAAGACCTTGGGGAGTGTTATCGATGTTGATAGTCCTTAGCCGGATGCAGATCCGGTACGCTCCGGTACCCTAGATGCATGAGGAGCTCGGGGTCGCCAGAGCCTCGGCTATTAATAAAAAAAATTCGCCACGGATAAAACACCTCGAAAGGGTTGCACTGCACAACCCCTTGAATCTATTTGGTATTTTAATAGCCTTTTATGACAGACATACCTACTGCGGTTTTTTCTAACCAACTAACCCACTAGGGCCGCGGCTCATCTCTCTACAAACTGAATGAAGGTATCTTTTTCCACTGATGTCAATTAGGGGTTAAGACGGGTGTGCTTTCTATGCCTGATCGTCTTCACCAAATCAAATAAAAACCTTTTGCAAAAAAATCGAAAACTCAATAAAAAAGTACGAAGCTTGTTTTTTGCAGTTCTCTGCAAATGAAATTCAATGTCAAATTTGCCAAACCTTTGGGCTTATTTTTCTTCTCACTTTGTAATCCAAATGGTCGCAAGTGCATTTGACATTGCATGACAGGCCGTTCTCATTTGTGTGATCAAATTTGACCCAGTGAAAACCAAGCATAATGAAATTTCAGGGGCCTTATTATATTACTCGATTCGAAAGCAATTTCTTTCGCATTTGATAAAAAATCTACTTAATTTGACAGCTTTCAAATCGCATTTCCATGCGAACCAAGAAAACTTAAGGTAAAAAGTTTGATATTTTCTTAAACTTTGCTCGAACTTTCTAGTTATTTCGAAGGCGTTTATGCGATTGGGCCTCAGTTAGAAACTTGGTAAAACTTTTTTCTTAAATTATCGAAAAGAAAAAAGACGAAGTGGACGAAGTTTACCACTGCTATTTTTGTCTTTACTGCTGTATATTAAGTTATATAACCTTCATTGCCTTCTTATCTCAACGGAAGAAAAGGCACTGATGAACTAATTATTAAGAAATCGGATTTCGTTTCAAGCTACAACAAGTAAACAGATATGTAGATACAGACGTTAAAGTGGGGCGTTTCAGCTTCAGTGGCACATTTCTATATATAAAAGACATCCCAGCAAAACTTAACCCCAGTGGTGTGAAGGTTGTGGTACAACCTGAAGATCTAATGCTCCAGATTTCGGGTTCTTCATAAAGATATACAGCCACCTCAAATTTTACTAATAAGACTAAATTGGCATAAAGTAACCCCATTACCTAGTTCAGAGTATCTGGTACTAGTAGTTGATAGTGAATTAAATTAGAAAGCTTGCATAAAGAAACGCGTACGGAAAGTCTACTTTGATTTGAAGGAGATGTTCGATAAGAAATGGCTCTTCAAATCGAAAATGACGCTATGGTTGTATGATTATATGGTGGAAAGCTCTTCGAGAAAAGCCAAGATTCGAAGCTGAGACATGGCAGTATCGGTAATTTACTTTCTGTAGGCACAACTTGTTCCAAAATAGACTATCATCGTCACAAATTGAATTTTGATAGTAGCGCAAGTTCTGCGTTTTTAATGTAAGTACGATTAAAAGTAGAGCACAGGCCCAATAGCCAAGGAGAAGAGCTGAAGTTTTTATTTGAAAAAAAGCAAAAAGAATGGCACAAATCCGCCGCTTGTGGAATATTAAGATTCAAATTAATATACTATAATGAATAGAAGACAAATGAATCTCTGAAGATGTGGGAAGGTTGTCTATGTGTAGGTTCAGATGGATAAAAACGGCTTCTCAATAACGACTTGAGTGACCTGGGATGCGGTCATACTCAATTGGAAACGCGCATAAGCAATACGTTGACTTTACTCCGAATGATGACTACTCTGTGACCTGGTGCCAGGCTGAGGCACCGTAGAGAATTTGACGCTTTGTTCTAGTTCTCATGAATGTACCGTTATTCTTAATAATGATATTACAGCTTTGATGCCTTTTCATTTGCATACTCTAAGTGAGTTTGAATGATAGCTCCCTATGTATAATAATCTCCAGATGCTTTGTTGCTGACCACGTGGCGCTTTCTTTGACGACTTCCTCGTCTTACTTCCTACTTGATATTAGCACTGCATCTGGTTTTATGTTCAGCGAGCTGTAATCTCATTGGCACGAACAACGATTGAACGCTGCCTATGCTTGTGTTGGATTTTCCACACATTTCGCTTAAGTGCTGGCGGAAACTTCGGATGCTGGGTCATCTGCGTACTCAACAATTTTATCTCCATTGGGCATTTTTAACCGTAGGTCTCCGTCGTACATAATGCTTTAGAACTGTGGACCCAGCACGGACTCTTAAGGAATGACGAGTGGCACTAGGTGCTTTTTGGTAACAGCTGAAGTTTCGTATTCTACCAGTCGACTTTCGAATGCAAATTATCCTCCTGAGGTAATAGGATATACCAGCGTATCCAGAATTTCTGCCCAATTAGCGGTGTTGAAGTCATTCTTCACATATGTATGACGTTACAACAAGGCAGTACGCTTTCGGAACTTCGTGCTATCGCATATAAATTCGTACTTGCTCGGAGGTCGTAACATACTTTGAGCAGATTACTCATACGACCTGGCGTACTGTTGTCTAGCAGCCAAAATACGTGCAAAGCATATGTTAACAACTTATCTTAATTAATTTAATTTTAACTCGCTATATTGAATCCGAATTTTTATACACTGAAAGAAAAATACTGGTAAAATCAACCGAAATGCGGGTCAATTCAACCGAAATTTTTGTCAATTTTTATCTATCGCAATAAGATGTTGAATCAACTGCGCACAAATCGTTGATTCGTAATTGACCGTTTTAGTAGTCAAATGAACAAAAAAAGTTGTTGCGACAGCTTTGTCTGAAAGTGCCTATGTTGCCATATAAATAAATAAATGTAAGGCGCGATAACTTCCGAAGAGATTTTAGGCCGAACTTCTCTTCCAATTTGCGACGTGCTCCTTTTTAATTTTTCTTACAAATTGTTGGGACGCGACCTACTTGTTTTATGCCGACTCCGAACGGCATCTGCAAGGCATATGCGTTTTCAATGAGAGCATTTCATGACAGAAATACACTCGGAGTGCTTGCCGAACACTGCCGACTCCGCTTAGAAAATTTTTCTTCTAACTGAAAAAGCTAGTTTCTAAAATTTTGATGCTGCTTTTCCGGGGTGTGAACCCAGGTTCTTCGGTGTGGTAGGCGGAGCACGCAACCATCACACCACGGCGGCCGCCATATAAATACGTAAATATGTGAATACATAAATACGCATGCTTGCTTCATATACGTCCATACATATGAATATAGAAATGAAAATAGTAGTCACAAAACTTCTCAATTCTTTCAGTTGCATCTCAGCTCATTCTCAATTTCTTCTCACGCATGTAGTTGCCACACTTGATTGTTTCGAACAAAACTTGTAGTATAAATGTTTGACATAACATTTTAAATAGAGGACTTTTAAGTTATAGAAAAGTAAAGAATCAAATCGCAGGAAGGTAATTCACCAGTGGAGTAACTTTACATGTAATTCAGCAAGTTTAATTTTCGTAACACTTTAAGTTGAAACGATTTCAAAACAACTCAAACTTTTATTTTGTCGGCAACATCAACATTTAAAAAGGATGTTTTTTTATTATCTTATTAGATTCGTTCGCGTGAATGAAAATTCATAAAAACTTGAACAAAATGTTACTAACTTTGGAAAAATCCTGTTCGTTTAAGCAAAACTTTTGCAACAAGAGGGCACAATTTTGCATTTGGCTTGGACGAGAAGTTGCAAAATTGTACCCGATAGATATGTAGGTGTCCCGGTATCTCATAATTTTTTGCACAGTTAATTCAAAATGAGGGTTTTTTCGTTTTGCATTGTTAACTAAACAACCAGTTTTTTATTGTCTTCCTAATTTGTGTGTTTTTTCGATTTGGTGGTTTTCTTATTTTGGTTTTTTTATACAAGTAGCACCATCGTCATAAATACAAAGTAGAGAGCACAGTGATCGTAAAATTCTCTTTGAAATTTGCACATGTATTGACAGTTGATCGCCGTTGAAATGACCGTTAAGATCAGTTGAGTTAACAGAAAAATCAGTTAGATTGATTAGGAATTTGTCAATTTTACAAAATTTTGTTAACTTAAGAGCGACAATTTCTCTTCTGTTGAAATGGCTAAACTAATTTGTTCGCTTGACAAAGAACTCGGTCGAATTAACCATAATTCGATCAATTTCACCGAATCTCCGTTAAGTCAAAACAACAGAACCGATTTGTTGATTTCACTAGCACCATTTCTTTCAGTGTACTCAGCCGAACAGAGCTCACAAGGTATATTAATTTTGTGCGCATAACGGTACCCCGTAACGGCATAAACTAATCGAGATAGATGTTGACTTCTATATATCAAAATGATCTGGGCGAAAAACGAAATTCATTTAGCCAAGTCCGTCCGTCCGTCCGTCCATCTGTCCGATAACTTGAGTAAATTTTGAGGCATTTTAATTTAATTTGGTATGTAGGTTCCTGGGCACTCTTCTCAGATCGTTATTTAAAATGAACGATATCGGACTATAAAAACGCCCACTTTTTCGATATCGAAAATTTCAAAAAATCGAAAAAGTGCGATAATTCATTACCAAAGACGGATAAAGCGATGAAACTTGGTAGGTGGGTTGACCTTATGACGCAGATTAGATAAATAGTAAAATTTTGGACAATGCGCGTGACACCGCCCGCTTTTAAAAGAAGGTAATTTAAAAGTTTTGCAAGCTGTAATTTGGCAGCTGAGTATGTAATGTTCGTTTACACCGGAACTTAGCCTTCCTTACTTGTTTGGTTTTGAAACTCTCATGTCTAATGCTAAAAAGAGCTAAATAAGCGATGTCATCAACATGTTGAAATGAAAGGTGTTTTGTCACTTTTTTGCACCAAAAATAAATTATTTGGCCCATAGTACACAAACTCAAAACGCAGTACGCCTAAAAAAAGTGTGCATAATTTCTCCATCTCTCACTACTTTGAGTAAATTTTTTATGAATATGTCAACTAATGTATGAATATACCAACTAATCGGCGGTAAGTTTCAATGAATAATCAGACAGATGTCTTGTGCTCTAAACAACGTGACTTTACAAACTTCAATCTTTCATAAATGGTCAAAATATTACCTTAAATCATAACACTGAATAAGAGTTGGTAAATCTACTCGCATAGCAACTAAATATTGCAGTGCATATTTATGTAGGTACAACAATCGGCTCCCCCCAGTGCAATTCATCATACATTATACACCTGGCCATTTGCCGGACGTATCTGTGTATGTGTGCCCATATGCGCATGCACTGTTATAATGTGCATGGCGTTAAGAACTCTGTGGCGGCTTTCAAGTACTCCACTCTCTGAATGCGAATAGGTGCAATTTCACACTTTGCGCCAAGAAACGACAACTCAAATAAGAACGCGCCGCGCCGTTTGGTCAACCCGTGCGTTGTAGGTTCTTTTCTTCTTTTGTTTTTGTGTACGATCATTGGAGGTTATGTTTGAGGTACATACGTATGCTGAGTATTGCTTTTGTATGGCGATGATTTTATTGTTTTTAGCATTGGCTCAAGTTGTTGTAGTTGGTGTTGTTGCTGTTGCGCCGATGCTTGGTGCGGATGTTTACGCGCTGGTTGATGGGAAAAATTATGAAATTCATTATTTGTGTTTGCCTAATAATTATGACAGTAAGCGTTCACGACAAGGACAATAACAACAACATAAGCGACAACAGCAACAACAACAACAACAATACCTATACTTTATTGCATTTACCATTGCTGGTTGAAAAGTTAAGCAGGCGTGGACCGTGTGTTATGCTCGCGCGGGCGTATGCACGTCATAAAGTCTGCAAACTAAAGCAACGGATGAGCGGTTTGTATTACGATCACAAAACAACAATGCGTTTATGTCGTTCCGCCTTCATTACTTTGAAGCGCCGCCGCTTGAATAGCAATTGATGTTGGAAGTAAATAGTTATTTGTTGCTGCTTTTCTGTTACTATTGTCTGCTGGAGTTCTGTTTCGACTGCACCCTTTGCATCCTTACGCCCTTCGACCCTTCCACATTGCTGCCTTGCTTATGCATCGCTGCACCTAATAGGTTCATAAACGAGATGATCGATAGGCCACACAATGTTGCCATTTTTTAGGCTGGATTTGTTTTTTTTTTTTCTTTTGGCGCAAAAATTATTTCAACACCTTCATTGACTCAAACTGAGCGCCAGTGTTAACGCATGAGGCGTGGCTTTTGGAGTTCTGCTTAAAAAAATGTATAAAATAAAAAAGTGCAGCTCACCCAGCTGCTTGAAACAACACCAACAATTCAAATACAAAAGCAAACTAAGTATGTTTTGTTTTCAGAATAGCATTTCCTGGAACTATGCCACAAATGACATACCGTCAAGAGGCTTGGGAATGTAAATGTCATAGCTGTCGGCACTACATATTTGAGCGCACCGCCAACGACTTGAACGACTTTAGCGGCTTAAGTTTTTATTTCTCAATAGAAACAATTTTTACGCATAGTCGTATATTTACATAAAAGGCTCTATCTAATACCTTCGTGTTTGCACTCGTCTATACATGAAGTGCGTATGTGTGTATGTAAGTATTTAAAACTAAACCTAAACGCATGAAGACCTTGTACCCTCTGCAATTGTTGTTAGTATTTAAAATCAGTAATGCATACGGACTGCAGTGCTACAAATAGCCATTATACACAGATTTTCTGTAAGAAAACTTTATAGCCCCGGTTGTTCTAACACTGGCAAAAGATCCAACTTGACCAGCATTTTGTCATGCCCTTATTACCATGCACATTATCAAGCCTTTTAGGTGTATATTACCAAGGGTATTTGGTTTATAGTGTTGGGTATGTTGAGAATAAGTGGAAGGGCATAGAATATGTATAGGCGAGGGTATAAGTATTCTCATGCTTATTGCCAGACCTCTTTCTCACACCCACATATCACAAAACTAAATATTAGACTAGCATAAAATAAACTAAGAAGCGAGCATGAACGACAGTCCTTTGTAAGGGCTGAATTATTACCACGTAAATCTTACATACATAGCGCATATGAAAGTAATAAGAAAATTCATAGGAAACCCCACATTACAACTGCGTGACGTAATGCCCCCTAAGCTCAGAATCTCACGGAACTTTGAATTGTCCATTGTGGACAGAACCCACTGGGAAACGAGGAATCCTTATAATGACCCTGACTCAGAGGTCTGGTTCAAGAACGGATCGTAATTCGATGACGAAGTAACGAGAGCTGGCATATATGGGCCGAAATTCATGAAATCGATACCAATGGGATGCTACCCCACCATAGGGTAGGATAGGTTAGGTGGTAGCTGCCCTGATAAGGATAGCTCACTTGGACAACACGAAGGTCCGTTGTGATACCACATACACCAAAATAAACGGTGACTTAGATCTGGCTACTTAGAGAATCGTTGGGTAGCAACGATAAAGCTCCGAATGATACCGATCTCAACTTTGGATAAATCTTCGGGAGATCCAAGTGAGTCGCGACCGAAGTACTTTCGCCTAGTTCTGGCAAAAGCTGGGCAATCAAGCATAAAGTGATTTGGTGATTCCACCTCATCATCCTCCATACAGCTGCAGCAGTATGGAGTTTCCAGTATATTGAGACGTACCGCATGGATACCCATGGGACAGTGCCCTGTAAAAACCCCAATGACCATTGATAGGTGAGTTTTAGTGAACCCAATTATTTCAGCAGACCTCCTGTCATCCACTTTCGGCCAGAAAGATCCTGCTACCCTGCAAGACGTGGTGTCCGCCCAACGTTTGCTGAGCTGACTCGAGGCCCAGCTATGAAGGAGCAATCCACAGGTGGCCAGCGGTATCCCGAAATCCCTACAGCCATCTTCATCCGGTTCAGTTGTACCGTTACGGGCTAAGAGATCCGCTTGACAGTTATCCGGGATATCACTATGGCCCGGGACACAGATAATCTTAATTGTAAAATAATTCGATGCAATCGCAAGCGAGGTAAGGCACTCCCAGACCACCCTCGATCGCACTGTAGTTGAGCTCAAGGCCTTGATAGCCGCTTGGCAATCAGAGTAGATGTTAAATTCCCTAACCGTAGAAGCACTGGATATCATTCCATCCACCGCATCCTTAATCGCAGCAACTTCCGCTTGGAATACACTACAGTGATCAGCCAACTTAAACTTGCGGCTTACATTTAGCTCTTGACAAAAGATATCACGAAGCCTGACCAACGACCTTGCCACGGCCGCCTTTCCCGCAATATTACCCAGTAGAATGTTCAGCATGACGTTCAGTACCAAGGTAGGTGTTGTTCTGAGAGCGCCTCTGATACCGATCAGCGTCGTCCGTTGCACTGACACTAACATTTTGGAGGTGCTCGCCGTGTCCAGTATTTTCCACCAGACCAGGACCCCATATAGTAGAATCGGTTTGACCACCATCATAAAGCCACTGTACTACTCTTGGCGAGAGTCCCCATCTCTTTCCGATAGCCCCTCTGCAGCAGTACAAGGCAATGGCAGTCTTCCTGGCCCGATCTTCCACATTGGGTCTCCAGGACAGTTTCTTGTCCCAAACAATCCCCAAATATTTAACCCTATCAGAAAGTAACCCTCCAATCGAGGGAGTTCTGAAATCGGTTATCTTATATCTCCTTGTGAAAAGAACCAATTCCGTTTTTCCCGGGTTGACCGCCAATCCACATGATTCAGCCCACCTAGCCACAGTATCCAGGTAGCCCTGCAGAACATCGCGCACGGTGCCCAGAAATTTGCTTCTGACTAGGATAGCGAGGTCATCTGCATAGGCAACCACCAGACAACCATTGGCTTCCAGCTTCACAAGAAGCACGTTGACTACCACAACCCAGAGGAGAGGAGATAGGACCCCCCCTGTGCGTACCCCTGCACACCTTCCTCTTAATTATGGGCCCTCCCCACTCCGCTGCGACAATTCTGCCGCATAGAAGTTTGCTAATAAATTCAACCAGAGCCGCCTCTACTCCTAAACCCACCAGAGCTCTTTCGATTGCCCCCGGTAAGACATTGTTAAAAGCCCCCACGATGTCTAGAAAGGCACCCAGAGCATACTCTTTGTGTTCTAGGGACCCCTCTATTTGCTTTACAATCGAATGGAGAGCCGTTTCCGTCGATATGCCCTTGCAGTACGCATGCTGTGAAGCCAACAGTAACCCCCGAGGTATCCTTTCCCGTAGGTACAGTTCAATCAACCGCTCAAACGTCTTAAGAACAAACGACGAGAGACTGATTGGCCTGAAATCCTTAGGTGATACATGAGAGCTTGTGCCGGCCTTCCGAATGAAAATAAACTTAACCGTGTGCCAAGACTTCGGGATATAGTTAAGCCTGAGGCAGATAGTATAGATGATGGCCAACCAGCGGCAGGAAACCCCCAAAGACTTTTGAAGTTGCGCAGGAATGATTCCATCCGGGCCCGGAGGCTTGCTTGAATGACCCTATAGCCCAGGTTATTTGACTTTCCCATATTGGAATGGTAGGCACTTCTGCATGGCCAACGACCGCCGACCATGCAGGCGAAGATCACTGCGCAACTGGGACATCGGGAAAATGGTTGTCCAGTAAAAGCTTTAGGGACTCCTCGCTACTCATCGACCAGTCCCCACCATCATCTCTCAGATACCCCAGAGGAGCGGGATTCCTAGGGAGTATTTTTCAAAGCCTCGCGGATTCATTACAGCCTTCTACGTTTTCGCAGAAAGTTCGCCATGCATCTCGATTGGCTATCCTTATTTCATATTTGTAAATCCCCAGACTCACCTTATAGAGCTCCCAGTCCTAGGATAATTTACTCCTCCTGGCTCTGTTGAAGAGCCGCCGACTGGACGCTCTTAGGTCGTCAAGAGAATCCGACCACCAGGGCAGCTTGCCCTTCCCCCTGTAAGCTTTCAATGGGCAGGACAGCTGAAAGGCGCTATTGCTTGCCGAGGTGAATTTTTTCACCAGAACGTCTATCTCAGATTCGGACAGGCCCGAGCTAACGATAGGCGCCGCAGGCAATAGCTCTCCCAGCTTCCTACAATACAAGTCCCAGTTAGTACTTTTTGGGTTCCTAAAAGATATTTTACCGGGACGTTCTTTGTTCACCCAGAACTGAATATATCGGTGATCAGAGAAGGAGTGCTCGTTGAGAACCCTCCAGCCAGATATCCGACCTTCCAGTTCTCTACTAACCAGGGTGAGGGCCAGGACCTCCTCCCTTACCGCAGTAATAAAAGTCGGGTCATTCCCCCTATTACATATACAAAGTCCCTCATCTACAATAAAAGTAAATAAAGACTCAACTCTAGTGTTGGTATCCGAGCTTCCCCAGATGCTATGATGGGCATTAACATCGGCACCGATGATCATGCCAACACCTCTCCGCCTTGCTTCAGCTGTGATTTTGCCCAGTATCGCAGGTGGTGGTCCCGCTACATCCCCGTGGGCATGTACGCTGAGACCACCTACATTTCATTACTTCCTCGCTCGAGGCAGACCGTGGTTACATCAGCATTGCTGAAAGTAGAGAGAATAAAAGCTTTAATCTCTTTTTTAACAAGCACACAGGATCTAAGCCTACTTGCCTCCGCATGCACCAAGGTGTTGAATTTTCGAGTCCTTAATCCAGAAATCTTACTGCAGTTACTACTCAGCCACGGCTCCTGGACAAGGACTATATCCACTCCGCCTTTTTCAAGGCAGAGCAACAAATTTGCGGAAGCCGCCTTAGAGTGCTGAAGATTGATTTGACGGAATTCCATCAAAACCGCTCTTCTTCCGCACCCCATCCTTGGCGGATTCGTGTTAGTTGTGTCCATTCCAAAAAGTCCCCGCTCCCCCCAAGGCCGCTATCCGGAGCCGATTGTGTAGTCACCCTTCAACAGTCTCATGGTTATCTATGCTACGCAGGGAGGCCACGTGAGGGTTGACGCATTACCTTATGAGTAATGCGTTCAGAGCCAAACCGTACGCGGAGCGGGAACATTTTCAACCGCACCTACATCACCAACTTAACGGCGACGGAGCCGGAACGTACCTTGAGGCCCGCCACGGTTTTAACGGGACGTGGGCAGGTGCAGCATTAGCCTACCAGCCATTTCGGTAGGGTTTCACCCCGACCTACTAAGGTGGCAGGATACCTCACCTACCAGCCCAAAGTCATCAAGTCAAAATTCAATGTCAATAATCAAAAGCCCTAAACAAACCAGTTCGTCACCGTTGTGACCATATTTCAGGCAGAAATTTCGGCAACGAAAATATCAGCCAAACTCATTAATCTAAGCAGGACTTACGAACTCTCACTGGGTAATGTAATGGGCTTTTTTTTTGCGAGGGGGCTGCAAAATACCTAATGCACCATAATTGCTGCCGTCGCAGCAACCGTGTGTCCGTAGACTAAAAAACAGCCCCGTTTTTGAACCGTCGCCCACCCCGGTACCACTTTCGCATTAATTCAGGGTGGCGTTCCATTTTTAAGAGCCTACTGTTGTCCCTGCGTCCAGGTTCCCGCTATTTGCTCTGAGTGTCGATTTAATCGCCACTGCTTCGCATGCGCATTTTTCTGCGCTCCCTCTCAGCATCCATCAGGCACATTATTACTATAAATGCCATTTTGCACACTGCAGACCAGCACTCTTTCCTGTTGCACATTTGTGATACTAGTTGTGATAGGTTCCTCCCCAAAGACTCCATGCAAGGCGAGTCTTTCCTCGTGGAAACGGGGGCAGTGGAACATGACGTGTTCTGCGTTTTCTAACTCCGTGGTACACATTTCGACAATGAGGATCTTCCTATATCCTACGCTTCCATAAATACTCTTTGAAACCGCCATGTCCACTCATTATCTGCGTGAGATGGTATTCCAGTTCGCCGTGCTTCCGCTCATTCCACTGAGCTACGTTCCAAACTTGCGTGAAGGTCCAATGCCCTTTACTCGAGGCCTCCCACCGTTCTTGCCACTTAGCTATTGTTTGTGTCCTTGCTCTTTTCTTGACTTCTTCAGATGGTCGCTCGATATTAGTGTTATACAGATAGGCCATTTCGCTTGCCAGTAAGTCCATTAGGATTTTCCAGGTTAGAACCAGGATCGGGTCGTCGGACACCGTCCGATAAGCACTTGCTATTCTTAAAGCTGCAAGTCGGTATGCTGCTAATATATATTTTTTGATGGGTTCGTTTAGATCCGTACCACACTGGTGCTGCGTATAATATATTTGAGATGGTTACTGTGGACAATAGCTGACGTGTAGCTTCGCTCGGACCACCAATGTTAGGCATTTTTCGCATAAGTGCTTCATTAACTTTGGTAACTTTCTCCCTCACCGCTCTGAAGTGCTCTTTGAGAGTTAACTTAGTGTCAATCTGCACTCCTAAGTATTTTAGAGAATCTTTTGAAGTGATTTGATGATCCCCTACAGTTAAGACTAACTCCTTCGCCGACCGTTTGTAACTTACTAATACCACTTCCGGCTTTTGGCTAGCCAACTCCAGTCCCGTATTGCTCAGTCATTCCTTTACTCTTGCTACGGCGTAATAACATATTGCTTGAAGCAGGTCCAGTTTCATGGCCACTACTACCACTGCAATATCATCAGCATATCCCACAATTTGCGTGTTTTCTGGTAGATCAATCTTTAGCACCCCGATATAAATTACATTCCAAAGCGTTGAACCGAGAACTGATCCCTTTGGAACGCCTCCAGTGATTTTGTTCTATTTTACTCCTTGATCCGTGTCAAAAAGATGTACTCCGTCTTTAAGATATCTACCTATTATTCTGCGTAAGTAAGCTGGTGTGCCGAAGCTTTGCAGCGCTGCCATTATCTGCATCCAGTTCGCAGCGTTAAAAGCATTCTTGATGTCCAACGTAATCAGTGCACAGAACTTCTTTTTATTTTGGCTTCCAGAGATAGCTTCTCTAGCTATATTGACGAATGTTTGTATTGGATCTACAGTGGATCTTGATTTGCGAAATCCATATTGATTATTCGATAAGCCACCTGGTCTTTCTAGAGTCAGCTGTAAGCGCTCACTAATTATACGCTCGAAAATCTTTCGTAGGGAATCCAGCATACAAAGTGGTTGCTCCGGCTTTTCAGCAATAGGACAAGTCTTTGCGGTTTCCACGGGCGAGGGAACACCTTTTCTTGCATACAGGCATTAAAAAGATCAGTAAATAATGAAGCCCTAGTTGTTATTCTTTTATATAATGAGTGTAGCAAATTATGCACGTATATATACTTACCGGAGAATATGTTTAGATCAACGCTCATATACCATTCGCCTTATATGTTGCATGTATATATTTGCCTCGATAAGCGGATAAGATTTAATATTGAATCCTAAAATGTATTTGTATATAGAAATTATATCGTGCATGCAACAAACGAGAATTTTTCTATCAACAAAGCAGAAAAATAATTAAAAATATTAAAAAAAAAAAATAAAAAAAAAAAAATTAAAAAAATCAAATATAATCGAAAAAATCAAAAATAATCAAAAGTAATCAAAAATGCCTTTTTTGATTACATTTGATTATTGTTGATTTTTTTCAATAATCGGAAAAAATCATGATTTTTTCTAATGGTAATCAACTAGTAATTGCTTTTTACGGAAAACAATTGAAATAATGATTTGCCATTAAAATAGGCATCTAATTAATTGATTACTAATGCTAAGCCAAATTTAACAGGTCTGCTCTTAATCCCCATGTAATATGGAGTAAAAAGTGGAGTAAAAAAGTACTTAGATACATTAAAAGCCTCCACATCCAAAATTAGGCTGAAAGGTCACACACAATAGATCTATACAAAGGTCGTAGTGCTTGCAGGCCTAATAATAATAATAGTATCGCCTGTGGTCGAAATTCGACCAACGTGTATTTTTTTCAACTCAGTCTATGCATCAAGTGTTGGAAATATAGCAAACTGGTCTAACTTACTTAACATTTTCTTTAAAATTTTGAATTTGGTCTAAGACTTTGTTCTTTTCGATTGTATTTTCTTAAATTTTCTACAAAGTTTTCACATGTAATTATAACGTTTTGGTATGGAGCTCCTTAAACAAAAATATAAAAATAATGTAAAATCAAATAAAATTGATATAGAATTTTGGTGAAATTACTTGAAATTGAATTGAAAAATAGGGTTTTCCACACCACCCGGAAGGTCTCCGTTGACGCGCTACCGAAGTTAGTTTTGGGAGTTCGGTTCCCCAGTCGGCCAATATCACCCATATACATATATCGCCCATTTACTTCAATAGTGTCATAATTCAAAAAACATGAGGTTTAGTTAAAAACGAAGAAATTTGCTAAGGGAATTTAACCTATTTCACGCCACCAGTTTAATTTTGTATAAATACATATCTAATATGTAGGTGTGACCCAAAACAAAAATTTCGAGTAGAATAGAGGATAACTTCATAAAAAATAAAATAAAAATATAAAAAAATTATGTAATGAGAAAGAAGGCAGAGTTTACTAAAAAAATGTTTAATTAAAGAAAAAAGTAAAGTACTTAAATTGCGAAAAAATTAAGTGAAGTGAACAAACAGTTCCATCTAGCAACGCAAAAAGTGCACTTAGACTTTTTTCCGGAGTTTAATGTGATCATTGTGGAAATAGGAAGATTCTAATGTTCGGATATTTAATGTTGGGATTCCCATTGAGACCTATGTACGTAATTAATTTGTATTAAATTTGTAAACACTCCATTTCATGAATATATATGACCATATCTACCATAAAATATCGTCTGTGAACAATATAATACTAAGATATAACAAAGCAGAATAAATTAGAAAGAAAAGAAAAACAGACAAAAACATTGAAATTATTCACGCAAACATATTTACTAAAATAAAAATGATTTCATAACTTTAAGCGACATAAACAAATTAGGGTTATGGGATCTAAACATACGATTAATAATAGATATATAATCCAACAAAGTAAGCCTAATAATAAATATAGTGGGTAATATACTGCCTATGCAATACGGCCGCCATTATGCCGGTTGCCGTTTTCATCTAAAATCAAGGGACGTTTTTCTTCGTTTAATATACAACGTGAAATTTTCCGATTCAGTCAAGTTGCATTTAAATAATGACAAACTAAGTTGAAATAAAAGAATATATAATAAAGTAAAATAAGAAATAAAATAAATTAGCATAAAAGACAATATAAAAAATTTTATGTTATATTTTTGTAACTTTTTTGTTTTTTGTTCAGTATAAGACGTACTTTATTTAAAATGAGGATTAAGTCTGCAAATGCAAAAACATTTCCGGGCAAATTTGCCATTAATTGTTATAAATAAGTTAGTTAGTTTCAACAAAAGTTAACTCATTATTTGTGATTTCATGTTTTTTTGAAAACAACTAAAATAAAAAAAAAAGGATCTGTTAAATAAAGGCTTGTGTATTTACGTGTAAGTGAAATTTGCCACAAAAAACGGGCAGGTCAAAAATTAATTCCATTTAAGTTTTTTGGTACGCTACAAATTATTTTGGAACATTTTTTTAGGATTTTGGTAGAGGCTATTATAGGTAAGTGGCAACAATGGGAAACCATATTTGTATGTAGGTGGAACATTTGTGCTTTCGAATTTAGCGGGGATACATAAAGGTTTAGGTCTTTGAAATTCGCATTAGAACACTTACATAGATAACTGTTCCCAAAGCGCTCCATGCGCTTATGCACGAAAATGAATTTCGATATTTGTATGAATTATTCGAATTTACAAAAAAATTTTCTATTAATTATAAAAAAATAGGGTAATATTTGTTAACAAAAATAGGCCTATGCACTGTGGCTGATCCATACGAATCGATTCATATAACTTTTATATGATTTTACGTATGCTAGGTATGCGACACAGCCTGTCAATTGATTGTATGGAAATTTTGTTAGCGTATTAATATATAGATAGTATTTAAAATCGAATGATATAAACCCTAAATAAGGCGTAATATTTTTTGTGGGTATAACATGAACGAAGCCATACACATATTTGTATTGACTGCCGTTTCGAAAACACCCTTTCTCTGAAAATATTAAAATAATGCTCTATTTCAGAGTTTTGTTTCAAATGCGTTCTAATTCGGAATTTGGTTGCAGAACGCTCACAATTTGTTTCAAAAACGCACTATCTCAACTCCAATTCAAAACGTTTTGACGTTAGCTAGTGAATAATTTCTGATACATATAGGGCATTATTTAACCGATTCTGCGATAGAGGGTTTTTAAACAAATTTTGAATATATGAATGTTTATGAAAACTATTCTCAGATAAGACGTTTTCGAACTGGCAACAGAGACAGATAGGGTGATATTCCACTCAATTGTCGATGTGTTCATCATATTGATTGATTGGTATAAAAAAATTGTTGTTGTTGAAATCTTTGCTCTGAATATTTATTTAAATTACTCATAATTTAAGTCTTCTTTTGCCCTTTATAGTTAATCTTAAGCTTATAAAAAATAAAAGTGTTTTACAAAGCATTTACAAGTGGAAATTCGTTTGGAAATGCCATCTTAAAAAGCTTCATAATCTATTTTTATTTCTTATGAATATGGGGATTAGTCAATATCTTAACCCTAACCTTAATCTTAATCTTAATTTCAATCTTAATCTTAGTGTTAATCTAAGTCTTAACTTTGTTCTTAATCGTAATCTTAACCTTAGCCTTTAACCTAACCTAAGACTTAATCCTAATCTTAATCTTAGTCCAAATCTCAATTGTAAAATTAATCATACATTAAATCTTAAGCTTAATCGTAATCCATATCTTTATCTCAAC
The DNA here is from genome assembly GCF_040869045.1 of Eurosta solidaginis. Lineage (NCBI taxonomy): Eukaryota > Metazoa > Arthropoda > Insecta > Diptera > Tephritidae > Eurosta > Eurosta solidaginis. The sequence continues at coordinate 260,283,913 of NC_090320.1, read as the reverse complement.
CTTAATTTTATTCTTAATCTTAAATTAAATCTTAAGCTTGATCGTAATCCATATATTTATCTCAAATTCAATTTTATTCTCAATCTGACCTTTAATCTTCATATACATCTTTATTTTAGTCTCAATATTAATCTTGATCTTAATCTTAACCTTAATCTTAATATTGATTTTAATTTTAATCCTTGTCCTAGCATTAACCCTAATCTTGATCCCATCTTTGTCTTAATCTTATTATGAATGCTAAACTTATAATCTTGACCTTAATTCTAATCTTATTATTTATCTTAAAATTAGTCCTAATATTATTTTAATCTTAATAATTATCTTAATCTAAATCTTAATCTTAATCCCAATCTTAGTCCTTATCTTAACCTATATCCTAATCTTAATCGTACTCGATATCTTAATCCTAATCTTTGTTTTTCTTAATTAATCTTAATTTTTTGATTTCCTCTTTATTTATTGCAAACGCTCAAAAGAGTTGCAATAGAACAATTCGAGGAATAAAGATAAGTAAATGATAAAAACCCAAAAGTCAGAGAACAGAATACTACCTACAACAACTGCAACAGAGCGCATATGCGCCAAAACGCTAATAAGACAATGATACAGCTTATCTCACACGCTTATTGCCCGCTAGCTTTATAACACCAACACCAGAATACTCCCCATATATATTTACCCCCCTCATGGTCTCCAAAATGTCTAAGCAGCGAATGCGCATTAGCCGTTGTCAATGACCACTGTCATTTTTAAATGACACATGACGACTGAATGACATACGAGATATACTCGAAACCACACAGCCACTTTGCAGTCAAATAAACTAGTTGTGAACTGTATTAGCACTGAGCAGAGCTCACATAGTATATTAATTTTGTTCGTATATCGGTACCCAGTAACGGCATAAACTAATGGAGATAGATATAGACTTCTATATATCAAAATGATCTGGGCGAAAAAAGAAATTAATTTAGCCATGTTCGTCCGTCCGTCCGTCCATCCGTCCGTCTGTTCGTAAAAACGATAACTTGTGTAAATTTTGAGGTATCTGGTAAATCTTGAGGTGGGCACTCATCTCAGACCGCTATTTAAAATGAGCGAAATCGGTCTATAACCACGCCCACTTTTTCGGTATCGAAAATTTCGAAAAACTGAAAAACTTCGATAATTCATTACCAAAGACGGATAAAGCGATGAAACTTGGTAGGTGGATTGACCTTATGACGTAGAATAGAAAATTAGTAAAATGTTGGACAACGGGCGTGGCATCGCCCACTTTTAAAATTACGTAATTATAAGTTTTGCCAGCTGTAATTTGGCAGCCGTTGAAGATATCATGATGAAATTTGGCAGAAACGTTGCTCCTGTTTCTATATGTGTGCCAAATAAAAACTAGCAAAATCGGATGACGAACACGCCCACTTAAAAAAAAATGTTTAAGTAAATTTTAACAAAAAATTTAATATCTTTAAAGTATATAAGTAAATTATGTCAACATTCAACTCCAGTAATGATATGGTGCAACGAAATACAAAATAAAAGAAAATTTCAAAATGGGCGTGGCTCTTCCCTTTTTTATTTAATTTGTCTAGTATTCCATTGTCTAGTATTAATGCCATAAGTCGAACAAAAATCTTTGTGAAATTTGTTAGGGGCATAGATTCTATGACGGTAACTGTTTTCTGTGAAAATGGGCGAAATCGGTTGAAGCCACGCCCAGTTTTTATACACACTCGACCGTCTGTCTTTCCGCTCGGCCGTTAACACAATAACTTGAGCAAAAATCGATATATAATTTACTAAACTTAGTTCACGTACTCATCTGAACTCACTTTATCTTGGTATTGAAAATGGGCGAAATCCGACTATAACCACGTCCACTTTTTCGATATCGAATATTACGAAAAATGAAAAAAATGCCATATTCTATAACAAATATGAAAAAAGGGATGAAACATTGTAATTGGATGGGTTTGTTGACGCAAAATATAACTTTAGAAAAACATTCTAAAATGGGTGAGACACCTACCATATTAAGTAGAAGAAAATGAAAAAGTTCTGCAGGGCGAAATCAAAAGCCCTTGAATTAATGGCACGAATACTGTTCGTGGTATTACATATGGGGTATTACATCCCATTTCGACCAATTTGGAACCCGAGCCCGTTAGAATTGGCTGAAAGTTTTTCTTCTTTTTCTAGCTTACGAAAGACGTTTTTCAGAATTTTTTCAAATTTTTTCATCCAACTCAAGAAAAGTTATGAATTTAAAAAAAAGACCGTTTTTGTTTTCAAAATGTTATAACTTTTTCAAAAATTGACCGTTTGTGATCTTTTTTATTTTAAAAATTTGTTTTTAAATGTACTTTTCGAACAAAATACAAAAAAATTTTCAAAGTTTTATTATCTTTCAGTTTTTCGAAATTTTTCGAATTTCGCCATTTTTTTTCTCATAAAAAATTTCAATCAATTCTGCAATCATCCCCACTAATCACGGAGTGGGCCGATTTTTTTTTATATATTTTTTTTTGTATTTAATTGAAAAAAAAAATTTTCAAAAATAAATTTTTTTTTTTATCAATTTTATTTATATAACAAAAAAATGTAAGGAAATGATTTTTATGTATTCTTTTCTTTATATATTATGGCAATCTACGATTAAAATAACCATGTTTACTATGTCAGTCATTAATCCTGGTTATTTTAATCGTAGACTACCATAATATATAAAGAAAAAATACTTAAAAATCATTTTCTTACATTTTTTTGTTATATAAATAAAATTGATAAAAAAAATTTTTATTTTTGAAAATTTTTTTTCAATTAAATAAAAAAAATATAAAAAAAATCGGCTCACTCCGGGATTAGTGGGAATGATTGCAGAGTTAATTGAAGTTTTTTATGAGAAAAAAAATGGCGAAATTCGAAAAATCTCGAAAAGCTGAAAAATTAAAAAAAAAACTTTAAACATTTTTTTGTATTTTTTCCGAAAAGTACATTTAAAAACAATTTTAAAAAAAAAAAAGATCCCAAACGGTCGATTTTTGAATAAGTTATAGCATTCTGAAAACAAAAACGGTTTTTTTTTTTTAAATTCATAACTTTTTTTGAGTTGGATGAAAAAATTCTGAAAAAAGTCTTTCGTAAGCTAGAAAAAGAAGAAAAACATTCAGCTAATTCTAAAAGAGTCGGGTTCAAAATTGGTCGAAATGGGATGGAATACCCCAAATATAAATAAGTTATCGGTACCCGACAGATGATATTCTGGGTCACCCTGGTCCACAATTTGGTCGATATCTCGAAAACGCTTTCACATATACAACTAATTTGATACCCATATCGTACAAACACATTCTAGAGTCATCACTGGTCCACCTTTATGGCGATATCTCGAAAAGACGTCCACCTATGGAAATATGGCCCACCCCCTTCTAAAACACTCTTTAATTCCTTCCATTTGATACACATGTCATACAAACATATTCCAGGGTTACCCTAGGTTCATTTTCCTACATGGTGACTTTCGCTTATTTTGTCTCCAAATCTCTCAGCTAAGTATGTAATGTTCGGTTACTCCCGAACTTAGCCTTCCTTACTTGTTTTTCTTGGAAAAGCAAATAATCTCATACACTAAGCGCAGGCATATGATTTCTGCTACGTGAGCTGAGCTCTTAACAGCTATGTCCGGCAGCATTTAAATAATTTTCTTTTACCATGATTGAAGGTGGATTTTTTTTTTTTTTTTGAACTAGTTTGAAACTGGTATATTTCTTTTCGAAATTTGATAATTTACATCTTGTAGAAGCTGTCCATATTAAAAATGCCAATGCCTTATACTCGGCATTGGAATTCATGCTTATTTCAAAATGTTGATATTTAGTTGGTTTGACTGCGGGGTATAAATTTAAGAACTATATAACCACAGAGCAGCACTAATGGGCCGTGTGCGCTGTCCTCTTTTGAACTGAAACCAGGGCCCGAATCGTAACATACGATCACGGATCGACAACTATACGAAATAAAATTACGTGATACGTCAAACGTATAAACAAAATGGGATTATAACATACGATAGCAAACGGAACAGAATTTATTTTCAATTCACAATAAATTGTACGATCCACATTAGATTGGATTGTATTTTTAGCTCACAATAGATTTTGAACTGTCAAATTGGTTGCCAAAATATAAAAAATAAAGTAAATAACTGCGATGGATAAAATTTTATTGTTTTGTTTGAGCTCCAGTAATAGCGAAGGCGGTGAAAAGATAGTCCAAAGACGGCTAAGAGAGTGCAGTAACCCTTTGGACTTATCGAACAAAGCGCAATCATATCATTTATATATTATCTCTTAGTAACAAAATATGATTGCAGTTTCTTGAGGAGACTGTGCTTAACTTAAGAAGCTTTTAGTTACTTTCTGGAGTAGTTAAATTTGAAGCAAGCCGAAACCAAAGCGGGTATCTCGCCATGAATTCCGCCAATATTTCTTTTTGGCTTGGATCAAGCTTGTTTGATTTCGACCTTCGTTAATAATAACAGTTTGAAATTTGTTATTATATTTTACTTATTCATCTATTTTAACAATTTTTTTTACTTTTTCAATGAAATTTGTGTGTATAAGATCGCCAGTTTGTGTTCGAATGAAAGTGGAACGGAACGTGTACGTTCAGTCACTCATCACGTATGTTGCGATCCAAAATTACGATCGATGTAGTACGTTCACGTATGTCATAATCTGAAAATCATATTTTTACGTGACGATTTATACGATCACGGATGTTACGATTTGGCCCCAGAACTCCAAATCAGAGCGCTTATCGGCCGAAATACATATTAAACTCTTTAGTAGCGTATTGCGTCGTGTCAATCTCTATAAAGATTGAAATGCTTAAATAAGCCTGGTGTAGAGTTGTAGCATTAGCTTGTAGGTGCTATATTCCGTTTATATGCAGCAGCATTTGTTGGTGATGCGGGTTAATCGTGCTAAGGGGGGGGGGGGGGGGGGGGGGGGGGGGGGGGGGGAATATGTACGGTACTTTTGTTGAGCAAACAAGCAGCAAGTTTGATTAGGTGCTGAACAATCAAACTTCAAAAGTTTCTACGCCGCCAATTTGTCATTAGTGTCATATTGACAAGATTGCCATTGTTGAAAATTATGACGATGTTGACAGCGCCAGTGTAGACGCATTAGTCGTGGTAAATTGTTGATTGTTGATTGTGGCAGCTAATCTGATAAAAATGTGTACATATGTACATACATGTGTTTGTAGATATGAATGATATCTTAGTATTTATAATGAAGTGTTGTTATAAAGCAGCCACCAATTTTTTTATTGCAACGCCTGACTTGCTGAGTTTTGCTTTATGGCTCACACGCATTGCGTCGGCTTCTAAGTTATTCTTAAAGCTCTTTTGATCTTCTGCGAGAGCAATATCTAATCCGTGTACAAACATAAGCTAATTAATACGATGTAGATATGTTTATATATAAATTTATATTATATAAGATATATAAAGTGTTATATAATCACATTTTCGGATGAGACTTCCCTTTCATTTCGTTCGTTGGTGGTTCATAAAAATGATTGAGGTAATTGAATTTGAAGTGCTGACATTATATCGATATCAAAGACAGCGACAATTGAAGTTGTTCCTGTCACCGATTATGGATTGGAAAATAAATTCATTCAACGCCTACAACCTTGAAATATTTGAGCTGATTTTTTTTTTCAATAAGTTATATATAGACGTAAAAGGCTTGGGACTGACCTGTTATACAAAAAACACGGCTATAGTATTTAAAATTTTACGGAAGGGCATTGATGAGGGTGATATTTTAGGCGATTTTTTTAAAGTAACTATTTTTATGACAGGTGTAAGATGAAAAGAAGCGGAGAGATGGAAGTAAAGGTCTCCCTCTAAATCATATTTATAATTGAAGGGGAGAAAAAGACCTAAAATGAGGTAGAGCCAGAGGAATAGAGAGAATGGTTAAATATGAGTAGCTGGTAAGTTTAGAGTTCCATGTGGGTATCTCCTTCCTCTACCTCTCATAATCAACTATTAAGAGGGCGATGGAAACAATATCTTTCGATGAATGGAATGATGCCACCATAGGAAGAGCTAATGAATAATTCCGACCTTGATCCGTAAGAATTGGCTTACAGAACAGTGCTGAATTATAAGCAGATATCACAGCAACCAACATGCCCGATACTGATGAGTAGCATAGTCGAAGCTCTGTTTCCGACACAGTAGTACTGGACCTACACGGATAAAGATAAATCATTAATTTTTCATGAACAGCGTTCGTAAACATTCTGCTCTTGGTCTTATGAATAAGTTCATTGATTTTAATGAATTTTTCATAAATTAAATGAATAATTTCATAGAAATTAATGAAAATGCTCATAAAGGTAATGGATGCAAATTCATGAAGTAGTCTTAGAACAAAATTCAGTTTTTATGCTTTATGAACAATGTTTATGAATGCTTTTCATAAACTTCTATAAAATTATTCATTGAGTTTATGAAACGTTTCATAAAAGCAAAGAATTTATTCATACAACTTATGGTGTTAGTATTGCCAATCAATTATTTTGTGCAAATAATCCGGGTAAAGTTGCAAATCCCGTCGTGTTTAGGCTGCAGAACTACACAAAAGAGGGAAACGTTTCAAAAGTTGACGTCACTGAATTTCGCATCATCAGTTGTTGAGTGAAAAAAGGTAAAATAGAACTGCATAAATTTGTTTGTGAAATAAAATGATCTGTGCTTTGTGTAAGAAGGAATATGAAAGTATTGACGGTTTTGTTGGACATTTGAAGAGGATTTACGACATCCATATGTCACTTCAAAGTAGCCACTGCTTAGAAGGTGAAATTCTGGAAATTTTCTTAAACGAGAAATTAAGTTTCTATCGAAACGAAAAGAGAGGAAAACTGTACACCAAATTTTGCAACATGAAAAAAAAGCATCAAAAGCTACAGTTCGGAAGCTGAACAGTAAACAGCGCCGTATGGAATCTCCAGAGGTCGAGGAAAACGGTAGGTGTTGCAGTATATTAACTAATTTTTTGTTTATTTAATTTTTATTTCACTTCAAGTTCCGTAAATTTGTGCTGAAGAAATGCTTCAGCGTGTGAAGTTCGGCAATTTGACTGCGGAGGAGTTTCAAAACGCTTGGCAAGCTTGCGCCAATTATAGAATAAATCAATCCCAAACAAAATTTCAAAACATGCACCAAATATTTCGCGAGTGGCCAGAATATAAGGAACCTGATGGATATTGTCTGGTGAATAAATCTTAAATCATAGGTTTTGTGTTTGCAATTTACTAACAAAAACTTTAAATGTTTTTTTTTCAGATCGATCTTGATTTCGCAGTAATGTTCCCAAATACCCACAATTTTCTTAGCTGTCAACAAGAACTATTGAGGTTATTTTATTTCCTGCAGAAGCCTGGAGTTTTGAAAGACAGTTCAACAAAATTTATAATCAATTCCATTTCGGAGAAATATTTAAAAAAGGTATTTCTTAACAGGATGCATAATATACACACATATACATAAACACACAATTTTTAATTTTTTAGACCAAACACAATTTGTTTTCAAAACTTTGTGGTGCCTTCACGGATATCTTTATCCTACAATCAAAGTAGTCAGAAAAACGAACGCTGGCAAACAAAGATATCTGCAGATTCACTTTTAAAGATTCACAAGGTTCGTTTGCCTTCGTTGGACAAACTCTTCAACAACTCGAGGATCATATACATTTTTTGAAGCAACATTGTGAGAGCATTCAGGCTCTAGTTTTAGCGCTGGGCGACAAAAACTATACAAAATTCGATCAGTTTTTCCTATATTTGGATGATACCAAAATATTATTTACGAACTTTCATCGATGCGTCGACGTATGCTTTAAATCATTCCACTTATTTAATGTTGAGTATCCTAAAGCGAGTACTACTTTTTGGACATTTATTCAAACATATTTTTATAAATTTACTAAAGCACGCGGAAAAATAACCCCCAAGATCAATATTTTGATTCAAGAGCTTGAAGAGTGAAACTAGTTTATTTTAGGTCTACTTTAATCCATTGTAAAAATTGAGCACCCTTATTGAAATTTTTTTCTTGGCACTTATAAACAAATTTCTATGGATTAAAGGAGACTTATTTTATGTATTTAGTTTTTATTAATTATTGAACCCCCAGTATTCATCGCTAGTGCCTGTATGTAAAAATTTTACAAAAAAAATATATATATTTTTAAAACTCATTCTAAGGAAATAGAAATATGTAAACAATGTGATAAATTAAATGGGTTTTTTTTTTTACATAGTATTTGTAAGATTTGCCTTATTTTTTTAATTAACTAACTTGAAAAATATGTAAAAAATTGTATTGGGGTAAAAGCTACCCCACGAATGTAGTTGAGGGTTAATAAAATGAATCTGTAAACAAATAAAAGATTTTGCTGGTTTTTTGGGGGGTGAAAATTATTGAAAAGATTCATAAAGCTTATGAACATGTTCATTAAAGTCTATGAAAAAATACATTAAAATCTACGGATAAATTCACAAAATCTATGAAAAATTTCATTAAATTTTATGAACCCGTTCATTAATTTCTTTCATAATCATAAATAACGTTCATAAATTTTACAATTTATGAATATCGATCATTAAATTATTATGATTTTGTTCGTTGGCACGTTTTTAATGAATGTTTTCATTGAAATCAATGTACAAATTCAATGAATTTATGAACGTTTGCGCTCCGTGTAACAAAGCGAGTACCTCGAAGATATAGAAGTCCCACAAATCGCAGAGCAGTAAGTGCAAAATACAGCACACTGAGTTGCTGATATGTGAAAAATCTGTTCAGATTTCGAAAATTAAAATCCACGGTAGATGCAATAGAAGCAGATGTTAATATAGGTCGCGAAACCATAATAGAAGGTCAAAGTAGAACTAAACTCTGTGTTGAATATTAGAAATGCTTTTAAAACTGTGAACGCGGAAGAGTTTGAGTGGAAACATGGCGAAATTAACTAGCACCTGACGCAGAAATTGAGGGGGGAGGAGGATCTTCCCCAGCGGGTTAGGGGGTTTAGAATATACCCGCGGCAGATATGCCTATCGCAAGAGGTGACTAAATCACCAAATTGATTCAGGGGGTTGTGCGACGCAACCCTTTCAAAGGGTTTGCCTGCGCAATATATAGCTTCCCCAATTCAATTGTCAACATCACCTACCCGTGGCGAATCCTTGTTTTAACAGCAGAAGTCTGGCTACCCCAAGTTCCTCATCGATCTAGGGGGTGGGAGGATGGTATGGCCTAGAAGATTCCATGTGGTCATACTAAAGCGGTCCCGAGCTAATCGAGCTAGTATCTTGATGGTGCTTGTTACCGCAATGTACCGGATCTATATACGGCAACGGACCAAAACATCGATAACACTCCCCACAACCTTCGGGGAGTGTCCTTATTGATACAACAACAATAAAATAGAGGAGAACCTTTTCTATACGCACTATTATACCGAAATACAAAACGCAGAGCGCGTAAGGTTTCGTTACCACCGTTTTTTCGGAGAAAAACTAAATATGCTCAAAGTTTTTGGGAAGGAACTGTCAATGAGAAATTTAGTTCCCCTAATGGAATGACACATGTGTACATTGTTGGACTGTTGTGAATGAAATGGCGTTTCTAGTTATGACACGGTTAATGCATGCTGAAAGGTAGGGCAGAAAAATGCGCATACTAAGCTGTGGTCCCACCCTCGCGTGCCGTAATGCCTAACGGCGTTCCCACTGAGCAAGTACGCATTAGCACAATTAGCCTGGTGTCATTAGGCCACTTGAGGACAGTGCGCTCTACAACGACCAATTGAAAATAAAACCTTTACCTCAACTTCGATATCTACCTCCTACTTTTGCTCCTTAACTCAACTTGTATGCCCCTCTCGAGTCACATATTTTATTATTTACTATTTTGCAAATTCTAGTGAAACAAATGTCTTGATCAAATAGCCCTTTTCCGAATTACAAATTGTTATACAAAATGTTTTCCATGAAATTTGCTTAGCTATCGAAAATTGTCTATAGTATACCTTCATGTTTTACACATACATACATAAATTCTTATATGTATATATGTCCATTTATAAAGTTAGAGTGCCTCACCAAAAAAATACGGTTTTATAAAATTAAAAAATTAAAAATAAAGGTGTGTAACAAACCATTACGGAAAGCTCCGAGATTCAACTTTATGAAAATACCTTCAAAATATATTAAAAACTAGCTTTACCTGGCGTACGTTGTAACGCCCGAGATCGAATGAATGTTGCGTTATTTTTTCTGTTTTGTTAAACGGTTTTATTTAGCTTGAGTTGACAGGCTGCACGGCCGCATGCACGGCCGTTGTGAACGAATCTTGTAATTGAAATTTAAGTAACTTCCCGATAAGCTACAAGCTTGAAACTTGGAATATGGTTCAGAACCCGATGACAATGCAATAATAAGAAAGAAATCACCGCTAGGTGGCGCAAGGATCGAGATATTCGCAAAATTCGCATTTGTGGTCCGATTTTCTTCATATTTGGAACACATAATACGTGCAAGAATAGAAATCGATATGTGAAAAAAAATCGCCGCTGGTGGCGCATGGATCGAAATATTCACAAAAATCGTATTTGTGGCCCGATTTGGCTCTTATTTGGAACACATAATACATGCAAGAATAAACAGCGACTTATGAAAAAAAATCGCCGCTAGGTGGCGCGAGGATCGAGATATTCACAAAAATCCTATTTGTGGTCCGATTTGGCTCATGCTTGGAACACATAATACATACAAGAATTGAAAGCGACCTATCAAAAAAATCGCCGCTAGGTGGCGCAAGGATCGAGATATTCACAAAAATCGTATTTGTGGTCCGATTTGATTTGGCTCTTATTTGGAACACATAATACATGCAAGAATAAAAAGCGACTTATGAAAAAAAATCGCCGCTAGTTGGCGCAAGGATCGAGATATTCACAAAAATCGTATTACGGACTTAGATTGTAACAAATTGTCAGGAAAGAGTCCTTGTAATAATGAGTCTCTAAATGAACTAAATAGAATGAGATATAATAGGCAATTAAATAAAGACTAAAAACTTGAAAATAAAATAATTAAAAAAAATTTTTTAAGTTAAACGGTTTTATTGAAAACAATACTTACATGAAGTAATAATAATACGAAAAGCTAGAAAATAATTAGGTAGGTCCTAGGTACTAGTCATCGCACTCCTCATCAATCTAGGGCGTTGATCAGACAATTAAATAAAAGCGTTGGACGCGTCAAATTTCCATTGATAGTCACAAGAAAGACCAACTGAACCTTAATCAGGTTATGCTATGCCTCATATTTTTAGAAATTTCTCGCGCCCAACGCTTTTATTTAATTGTCTGATCAACGCCCTAGATTGATGAGGAGTGCGATGACTAGTACCTAGGACCTACCTAATTATTTTCTAGCTTTTCGTATTATTATTACTTCATGTAAGTATTGTTTTCAATAAAACCGTTTAACTTAAAAAATTTTTTTTAATTATTTTATTTGTGGATAATTTAGTTTATTGTTCTGTAAATTGATTTGAATTTTGTACGCATATTTGGTGAGATTTTCGTTTAAAACATTTTATTATTGTATCTTATTGTAATGCATGTGGGTACCAAATATTTTTGGTTTTTTCCTTCGGTGCAAAGATAAACATATTTTTTGCCGTTCCAACTCTAGAGCAAACAACATATAGCTGGCCATGGGAAAAGCACGGACTCTCTAAATTGAATCCTGCAACAGTAGGCGATTGTCCTTGCGCTTTGTTGATTGTAATTGCAAAAGCAATGCGTAAAGGAAACTGTAAGAGCTTAAAATTTAATTGAAAATCTGTAGCAATCATTGGGATCCGTGGTATGAATGAGCACATCTTAACCTTTGTTTTTACCGCTGATCATTGCTGCTTCGATTACATTCGGCATTAATTTCTAAACGCAAAGTTTGGTTCCATTGCACAATTTTGGTGGGTCTAAATTCTGAAGAAGCATTTGTAGGGAAGGTGCCACTCCCCTTTTTTCCAATTCCACATTTTACTGGAGGTGTTAGAACTTAACGTCATATAGCTCCTTACCAATTTTCATTGTCCTACCATTACTACATCCAGAGATATGAAGTATGATATATTCCATTTGTATAGGAGGTTCCAGGCCCCATTTTTCCCAATTCCACATTCTCACTGAATTTCAATGTTCTGGCATGTGTACCTTCAGACTTACGCAGTACTAAAAATTCCATTTGTATGGGAGGTGCCACGCCCCTTTTATATATAGAAATTATGTTAAGCCTAAAACCTTTGTGTTGATCGAGGGAACCTATAGCCAAAATTTGGTGATGATTGAAGTGTGGGAAATACGTTTCCATAGCGAGCACACACACACAGAATTTGATTTTTATATATGTATGGCTAAACCGATTTGGGATTTCAAAATCAACTATCCTTCTTGTATCTCTCTTAAAAAATTCATGGCAATCTTTCTATCCGTTCTCGAGTTATGGAGAGACAATCAAAATGTACACTTCTTTTTATATATATAGAAGATATAGAGGAATTTTTGGAAGAAATCAAAAGCAGACAGGAGTTGATCCACCAAACAGGAATGGAATGGTGGACAAAAGCGCGATACTGCAATTTCTAAGATCATGTGCAAAGTCTACGATATTAACTCACAAAGTGGTTCATATTTCTGGAGAGAGAAGACTTAAGGCTCACGACTTGACGCTGCCTTCTGGCGTCATTTGCTTATAAGTAGGCCTCGACAGTAACAGCAAGTGCAGGAAGTGTGAACTTCAGGAAGAAACGGTTGAACAGGTTCTGTGTTCGTGTCCTGTGCTCGCCAGGTAAAGGCTCCAGCTATTAGGAGCGGCAGAGTTGCCAGATTTCGAGACAGCTTTTAAGTTGTGTACTAGAAAACTGCTAGTATTTGCCAAGTGGACATAGTTACTCTATAACATATGTCCTGGCGCCTGATTGGGGTTGTGCCGTTTGGTCGTCGAACAAATTCTGATAACACTATGGACACACTCACTCTATGTGAGGTCTTTATTGACCGGTAAGTTCAACCTAACATAAGCTAGAGGAATTTTTAGGTTGGTACTGCCTATTACGAGTTCTAAATATTTTCCATAATATTTTAAGCAAATATAAAGTATTATATTGCCAATTGTAACGAATTTAGTAAAATTTCGCTTATTTGCAACCTTCTACTAAAGTTCGTATCGCTAAACTGTTGAATAAAGAACTCCAATATATAATAATGCAAAATGGTCTTTATTAGACTACTTTAATAACACTTATACTTCGCAACTGATAGCGTGCTTAGTAGCCGTAACCAAAGCAGTAGAAACCCTGGAAGAAAATAGCCCAAGCTGCAATCGTGTTAACTTTTATATTGACAGTCAAGCAGCAATTAATGCAATAGTCTCGCATAGCACAGCATCTAAATGCGTGATAGAGTGTAAGCAGTCCATGGAGAGAATCGGGACAGGGAGAAGCGTACATTTATATTAGGTCACAGGGCATGTGGGAATAGACGGGAATGAAAAAGCGGATGAACTAGCTAAAAAGGGCGCATCCCTTGAAGATTGCTCCATAGACGTCCCAATTAGACTGGGCGAAATTAAGCGAAGGCGAAAGGTGCACATGATCGACCAAGCAGGAAAGGCGTGGATTCAAGCGCGGGGCTGTAAAGTGTCGAAGATTATGTGCAGGTCTTACAACCTTAGACTAACAAAGTTGCTTCTATCATTAAAAATAGAGGACTTTAGACTCATGACGGGTATTCTGACTGCAAACTGCCTTCTGGCGTCACATGCCTTTAAATTAGGCTTGGTCATTGATGTCAGATATAGGAAATGCGGGCTGGAGGAGAAAACGATCGAGCACGTTCTGTGCTAAATCTCCAGCTATTAGGAGTGATACAGCTGTCAGATCTAGAAGCAGCAAGTGGCTTAAAACCTATGAAGCTTCTAGTATTTGCCAAGGGGACGGAGTTATATACATATATATAACATATGTTCTTGATATGGGTTTTCAGTTTGGTCGTTAAAACAAACTTCTGGTAACACTACGGACTTATTCAATCTATGTGAGATCCTCATGGACCGGCCAGCTCAACCTAACCTAACCTAACCTGCCGACGTACGAATTCTACTTTCTTTAAGCACTCTAATATAAGGGTTATGGGAAGTACCAATTTTGGTAGTAAGTACACATGCCTTCATGTTTACAATTATACATACATATGTATGTACGTACATATGTACTTAATGGCAATTCACTGTAACAAATTTTAATCTTTATTAAATATTTAAGTTCTTTATTTGTTTATTAAATAACGAACAAACACTTAATTGAGTGTTGGGAAAATATAAGTATTAATGTATTCTCGACAAAATTCATCGTAAATTCTAGTAGAATCTATTGTTTACCGTCAAATGTCAAACAGTTTGTCGGCATATCTAAATCAACTAATTCGCCTACTGATAAGATATTTTTCCAACATTTATATGCACAGTAAAATAATTTGTACTAATATGGGTCGAATAAAAAAGGGAAATGCAGGCCGGCCGATTCTTTTGCTAGGATATGTTTTTATCGCAGACTCATAAAAGTTAAACTCATACCTCATTGTTATTTTAAGGCAACAACAACATATGACCTTGGTCGAGAACGATCACCACGTGTGGGTTCGAATCCCAATCCCGGGAGGTAAGGCATATTCGAAACGTATGTGCCTTAAATGCATGGTTGTTGTTATCCTAAATATTGCAAACTGGCAGAGCCCCAGGCTTTGTTCAAAGCTTCAGGTCTCAGGGTTTTCGGGAAGTTTCTTAAAACTTTTAAGCAAAATTCCCAAGTTCGGACAATATTTTGCATTTTAACAATCAATCAGTTGATCACCTAGCTAAAATTTGTTTCCCTTATATTGCATCACTGAAAGAAATGGTGCTAGAAAAATTAACAAATCGGTTCTGTTGTTCTTGACATAGCGGAGATTCGGTGAAATTGATCGAATTATGGTTAATTCGACCGAGTTCTTTGTCAAGCGAACAAATTAGTTTAGCCATTTCAACAGAAGAGAAATTGTCGCTCTTAAGTTAACAAAATTTTGTAAAATTGACAGATTCCTAATCAATCTAACTGATTTTTCTGTTAACAAAACTGATTTTACCGGTCATTTCAACGGCGATCAACTGTCAATACATAAGCAAATTTCAAAGAGAATTTTACGCTCACTGCGCTCTCTACATTTTACTTATGACAATGGTGCCACTTTAAAAAAAAAACACCAAAATAAGAAAACCATCAAATCGAAAAAACACACAAAATGGGAAAACAATAAAAAACTAGTTTTTCAGTTATCAATACAACAAGAACGTGCAACAAATTATGAGATACTGGGACACCTTTACAATTTTGCAACTTCTCGTCCAAGAGAAATGCAAAATTACGCCCTCTTGTTGCAAAAGTTTTGCTTGAACGAACAGGATATTTCCACAGTTAGTAACATTTTGTTCAAGTTTTTATGAATTATCACTCACGCGAACGAATTTAATAAGATAATAAAAAAACAAAGCTAATAAAAAAAACATCCTTTTTTAATGTTGATATTTCCGACAAAATAAAAGTTTGAGTTGTTTTGGAATCATTTCAACTTAAAGTGTTAGGAAAATTAAACTTGCTGAATTACATGTAAAGTTACTACATTGTTGAATTACCTTCCTGCGATTTGATTCTTTACTTTTCTATAACTTACAAGTTCTCTTTTTAAAAAGTTACGTCAAACATTTATACTACAAGTTTTGTTCGAAACAATCAAGTGTGGCAACTACATGCGTGAGAAGAAATTGAGAATGAGCTGAGATGCAACTGAAAGAATTGAGAATCAGTTTTGTGACTACTATTTTCATTTCTATATTCAAAAACAAGCTTTTTCAATTAGAAGAAACATTTTCTAAGCGGAGTCGCCCCTCGGCAGTGTTCGGCAAGCACTCCGAGTGTATTTCTGCCATGAAATGCTCTCAGTGAAAACTCATATGCCTTGCAGATGCCGTTCGGAGTCGGCGTAAAACAAGTAGGTCGCGACCGCCAATTTGTAAGAAAAATTAAAAAGGAGCACGACGCAAATTGGAAGAGAAGTTCGGCCTAAAATCTCTTCGGAGGTTATCGCGCCTTACATTTATTCATTTATATGGCAACATAGGTACTTTCATACAAAGCTGTCGCAACAACTTTTTCTGTTCATTTGACTAATAAAGCGGTCAATTACGAATCAACAATTTGTGCGCAGTTGATTCAACATCTTGTTGCGATGGATAAAAATTTACAGACATTTTGGTTGAATTGACCCGTGTTTCAGTTGATTTTACCAGTCTTTTTCTTTCAGTGATTGTCATGGAGGTTTACAGCACTTTATTAGTTTCACAGATCTAGTTATGTGGGAAGTTACTCAAATAGCTGTCGCAAGATTCCACATGCTTTAAATGTACTTTCTAAATATCTCGCTTCTTGTCCCATCTAGAAAACTCTTTTATCCTAAATATTCCAACCCAATGAGGCCCGAAAGATTGTTTAAAGTTTTAGGTATCTGGATTACAGGGAATTTCCTTAAAACTTTAAAGCAAAATTTCTAAGTTCGGAAGGTATTTTGAATTTTAACGTCCCCTGGAGCACCATGTCATCGGGTTCTGATATATTTTGATGATGTTTCAAGACCCAGCTCTCCGGGAAGTTACTCATAAATGGATTGCAAGATTCCTCAATTTCATACTTTGGCAAAACATAAAACGAGACTAATATAAAGGAAGTAATAAAACGTTTGGTGTTGTTATTGTTACATAACTGTTTATTTCAAAGTTTGCTTACCTTTTGGCATTCAAATTAAAATTCAAAATTTATATCCAAAGCTAAATCATATGTACATACCCGGGTATGTACGTATTGGTAATAGGGTTTTAAGTCAAATTTTCCTCCACCTGCCTCTCCTCTACTTCCATAATGCGGTATCGACTGATATAGTTTTTCAGCCGGAGCGTCTTAGTCCATTCGTCATATCTGCGTAAAGTTCATGCAGCTCATCATTATGCCTCCTGCGATGCGCGCCGTAGGGACAAAAATAATATGTTGCCTGTAACAATGCTCGCACCAGTTTAAAGTTAATAAAAATAGCGACGCATTGTCAACACATCCCTCAAGATGGCACCATTTCACTAAACTCAAGGATTCACGGATGATAATAATGTAGAACCCAATTGTAATTAAAATTTCAAGTGAATAATGTGAGTTAAAGCGATGCTTCATGAGATTGAAAATAATTTCGAAGTTAGCTATGATGGTGCTTTGCGGCCCAGACATGAGGGGGAAAGGCGCTTTAGTCGCCACTACTTCGCATGCGCATTTACCTGCGCTCCCTTTCTGCAGGCATCAATTGCGTTATAACTATAAAGGCCCTCTTGCTGACAGCAGTCCGACAACCTATTTGTCTGCACATTCGGGAAACTAAATTCCTAGTGGAAGGCTCCTCTCCAAAAACTCTGTGTACAGAGAGTCTTTCGCCTTGAAAACGGTGGCAATGAAACATTACGTGTTCTGCGCTTTCCAATCCGGAGGGACAGAAGGCGCCTCCTCTATCCAACGCTTATGTAGATATTCCTTGAAGCCGCCATGCCCGCTCAATATATGCATGAGGTGGTAATTTAGTTCGCAGTGTTTTCGCTCGTACCATTCCGCTATATTCCGAACTAGCATTAAGGTCCAGCACCCTTTTCTCTATTCTTCCCACCGTTCTTGCCACCTAACTATTTTTTGTGACCTTGCGCTTTTCCTAGCTTCTTCAGATGGTCGGCTGATTCCAATGCTATACTGATCGGTAATTTCACCTGAGAGTAGATCTACTGGGATTTTCCTGGATTAAACATGGATCGCGCCGTCGGACATCGATAAGCACATGCTATTCGTATAGCAGTAATACGGAAGGCTGCTAGAATATCTTTTTGGTGGCCCATTTCACATCCGTGACATACTGGTGCTGCATATAATATAATCGAGCTGGTTACGTTGGATAATAGCTGACAATTAGCTGCGCCTGGGCCGCCTGAGTTGCCCGGGGCGCTACTCACTGGGTGGCGCCAAATGGTCCGCAAAGCAGAACTTCCTGGATAATTTGTATTTTTATTATAACTGATTGCTGGCGGCCACCGTGGTGTGATGGTAGCGTGCTCCGCCTATCACACCGTATGCCCTGGGTTCAACTCCCGGGCAAAGCAACATCAAAATTTTAGAAATAAGATTTTTCAATTAGAAGAAAATTTCTCTAAGCGGGGTCGCCCCTCGGCAGTGTCTGGCAAGCGCTCCGATTGTATTTCTGCCATGAAAAGCTCTCAGTGAAAACTCATCTGCCTTGCAGATGCCGTTCGGAGTCGGCATAAAACATGTAGGTCCCGTCCGGCCAATTTGTAGGGAAAAATCAAGAGGAGCACGACGCAAATTGGAAGAGAAGCTCGGCCTTAGATCTCTTCGGAGGTTATCGCGCCTTACATTTATTTATTTTTTTTTTTTTTGATTGCTGGATTACTTCGCAATAGAAAAAAAATTGCACCTAAAACTCCATTAGAATTACTTACATTTATAATCTCTTATGGAGAAGATGTTTTTCCAAACTTACGAGTGGCACTTCTAATACTCTTGACAATCTCAATATCAATTGGTAGCTGCGAACGTTCATTCAGAAAATTAAAACTGATTTTAATGGGGCAAGGGCGCCTAAGTGACCTAACATTTTTAAGTAAGGAAAAAGAAAAATTTTAAGTAATAAATTTTGATGATATCATTGATATATTTTCTTCCTCAAACGCAAGCAAAATTTGCACATATACATTAGATTTTTTGTCCCGGGCACAAGAAAACCTCACTGCCCTACTGCTTATTATTGGGTAGATCTCTTCTTCTTTAAGGACTTAAAATTTCGAGATTTGTGAAAGATATAATTAGTTAAAATTTGGCTTATTTGCCGACAAAACCATCTCACATTCCGAACTTCCTTCAAATTTCACAACTCATCACAATTTTTCAAGTCCGGCGACAGCAATTTACTGCGTTTACTCAATATATTGTAACGAATTTAGTGCAATTCCTCTTATTTCTTCTACCTTCTACTAACGGTTGAATCACTAAACTGTTGAATAAATAACTCCACTATTCTAATGCAAAATGGCCTTTATTAAAGTACTTCACAATAACACTTCTACTTCTCAACATATAGCGTGCTTAAATCAAACTCATTCTGATTCTCAGCTTTACTTCCTTTTATACTCTGTGATTTCCTCGTTCGCATACTTCTAGGCGTTTCTATTTCTAGAATTTACTACTCGTTTACCAGCTGTACATTTCTCAGCTATAACTACAGATGCACGATGATTATAGCTTCTCGCATAGCCCATGCGCGTGTATATGTGAGTGATACTTCCACAGAGGATTGCCTACTTTTGGGAGTATATCAGATATATATATGCATGTGTTTGTGCGTTTATCCCTGCTGCGTGTACGTACATATGTGTAGACATAATGATTGATTCGTTTATGTAGATACAAGTGACTACTTATTTTATTGTTGTTGTGGCTTTATTTACTTAGTATCAGATCAGTGATATGAGTATCACTTAGTGTCACTAATATTCGTCACAATATGGAAAGATTGAAAAATGATTCAAATTTAAAAATTCGATCCACCTTAATATATGTATCTAAAAAAATACTTACTTGTAGCAAATAAGCGTAGAAATCGGTAAACAAAAACTTCAAGGGCATTTAAATTAATGTGAAGGTAAATTTTTTATTTAAATACACGAAATTACATAAAGCATCTGTAGAAAAAGTTTACGTTTTACATATTCAAAAATATTATTTGCCTGCCAGCACATGTCAGTTAAAAACGGTAAAAAACTTAAAAATACATAAACTCTGCATTAAAATAATATCTTAATTTATATGGACGCTATGCTAAGATCGTTAAATTGTATCATTTATTTTTCATAAAAACTCGCTCAAGTGCCTAAGTAACCCTAATTTGATATGTCGAACGTTAAACGATTTGGAAGCCTAATAAACATATAAAATATGAGTGTTAAATAATTAATAAAAAAAAAATGCTCAATTTTGTGAGTATGCCATATGAATTTATATATATATATATATATGAATTTATAATACACTGAAAGAAAAAGTCTGGCAAAATCAATCGAAATATGGGTCAATTGAACCGAAATTTCTGTCAATTTTTATCCATCGCAACAAGATGTTGAATCAACTGCGCACAAATCGTTGATTCGTAATTGACCGTTTTAGTAGTCAAATGAAAAAAAAAAGTTGTTACGACAGTTTTGTACGAAAGTTCCAATGTTGCGGCATTTGCAAGGCAGAACAGTTTTCACTGATATATTTTCATGGCAGAAATATACTCGGAGTGCTTGCCGAACAGTGTCGAGGGGCGACCCCGCTTAAAAAAAAAATTCTTCTAATTGAAAAACTTTATTTCTAAAATTTTTATGTTGCTTTGCCCGGGGTGTGAACCTAGGGTCTTCGGTGTGGTAGGCGGAGCACGCTACCATCACACCACGGCGCCCGCCATATACATACGTAAATATGTGCATACATATAGTACACAGCATACATAAGTACAAAGTAGAGAGCGCAGTGAGCGTAAAATTCTCTTTGAAATTTGCTCATGTATTGACTCTTGATCGCAGTTGAAATGACCAGTGAGATCAGTTGTGCTAACAAAAATATCAGTTAGATTGATTAGGAATCTGTCAATTTTTCAGAATTTTGTTAACTTAAGAGCGACAATTGCTCTTCTGTTGAAATGACTAAACTAATTTGTTCGCTTGACAAAGAACTCGGTCGAATTAACCATAATTCGATCAATTTCACCGAATCTCCGTTAAGTCAAGAACAACAGAACCGATTTGTTGATTTTACTAGCACCATATCTTTCAGTGCAAAATGACCCTGCGCACGAATTTTTTAAGTAGCATTTGATATCAATTCGAAATCAAACAAGAATTGATGTAAACCGAAAAAACAGTCCCAAATATTTAGGCAAGTTTATGGAGTAGTGTAGATCACAATTGTTATCCATGAAATATTTATATTTCTTCAGAGATATCCATTATGTTGTAGTTTTTTTTTTAGTCACTAACGGCTATTAAATCTATTGTCGTTGTATTGCCGACAGTGCTACAAGCTGGCAAAAGCGTTACCGATTTTGAGTCCATACCGCGCGAAGTCGTAATACCACCACCGCCATTACTACCACCACCACCAGATGTTGTCTGAAAGATATCCGCTACACTTACGGGTAATGTAAATAAATGTTCATTGCCCGATCCGAGAGCACCACCTGACATTCCAGAAAGATTATGCGTTAGACTATGACGACGCAAATCGCAATTGCGGCGAAAGACTTTGCCACATGAATTGCAATTGTATGGCTTGATATCGGTGTGTGTGAGTAAGTGTGTTTTTAGATTTGAACGCTGATTGAAGGAACGATTGCACACAGGACACTTGTGCGGTGACTCCTCCATATGTAGAATCTTATGAACGGCTAATGTACGTGATTGGCAAAAGCCTTTGCCGCATTCGGCACATTTGAATGGCTTTTCCTTCGAGTGAATGTATCTGTGGAGGAGAGGAAAGAGTTGTGGGTAAATAGAGATAATATGCAAAATTTAGCAAGTGGAAGCGTAAAAAGTCGTCTGGAACATTGAGGCAAAGTAACCGCGTTTCCAATCGGGCGCAAAATGTATATGTGATATCGCCAACTTTAGTATTATTGAAACTAACAAGATTTTAAAAAGTAAAAAAATTCAATTTAAATTTTTAAAGTCTTCATAGAGCAATCTTAACTATGAAACCTGTGTCATGCAATTGGGATTACCAGTCCGTTACCCAACCACCGACGATGGAATATATTTTTTGCCAATCCGATGTGACAAAAAAGAGAGACCATATCCTGGCTATCATAGCCATGGAAAAGGACGAGCTAACTGCCGAGCTGTGCACGCAGGAGACGGGAAGTTGGTGGAGAGTATGTACTACGTCTTATTCAAAATATGGTGGAATGAGTGAATGCTACCCGATTGGAATTCAAGTGTTGTCAGACCAATCCCACAAGCAAGGCACCCCACGATTGTACACCCGATTACAATCTGATTTGGTACCAATGAATCGGCTACGAAATGTTTTGGTCAGTGGACATAGAGCCGATAGTTGGGCCACTGATTTTGTACCAATGAATCGGCTATGAAGTGTTTGGGTCAGGGGACATAGAGCCGATAGTTGGGCCACTGATTTTGTACCAATTAATCGCCCACAAAGTGTTTTGGTCAGGTGACATAGAGCCGATAGTTGGGCCACTGATCATGCAATTAGTTCCGTGTGTTTTAATACCTTGAGATTGTGCCTAAAGAGGCATATCTGCTCTGAAGACAAGATGGATTACATCGGGTAAAATAAAAAACGTATTCCATATTAAGAAAGTATTCCGATTGATACCCATGCAGGCGAAAATGTCTGGACGAAGCTTGATCAAAATAGAGCAAAAAATTTGTAAAGACGCAGCGGCCAAAATTATCCAATCGGGTAGGCTTCAATTCATGAATGAATGATTCTCCATACCAGCGGTGCAAAACGTTGACGAAGTTTCAATCGAATTGATTTCAAATGATGAAAAGAGAAAGGTATAAATATGAGGTGCCTACACACATCTCTCTCTTTAACTAACATACCTGTGATCTCTCAAATGATCTTGCCGCCTGAATGCCTTGCCACAAATATCGCACGAATATGGACGCTCATCGGTATGCGTGCGTTCGTGTATAAGCAGATTGTAAGACTTAGTAAATTGACGATTACAGAACTTGCAGATGAATTGCTTCTTTGAACGTTGTGAATTGGCAGCAACAGCAGTAGTGCCAATAGATGTGCCGCCAGCGGCGCCACCGCTACCAGATGCATTTAAAGTTACCGCCTCATTTAGAGCACCAACAGCGACACCTTCATTCATAATTAACTGTTGATGGTTCAGTTTGTCTTGGAACATGGTGGCTTGCAATGATGAAATTGATTCTATCTCAGCATTGAGCGTTTGTTGTTGTTGTTGCTGTTGTTGTGTTTGCTGTTGTTGTTGTTGCACTTGGTGTTGCTGCTGCTGCTGCTGTTGCTGATTGATACA
The DNA here is from genome assembly GCF_040869045.1 of Eurosta solidaginis. NCBI lineage: Eukaryota > Metazoa > Arthropoda > Insecta > Diptera > Tephritidae > Eurosta > Eurosta solidaginis. The sequence continues at coordinate 260,260,568 of NC_090320.1, read as the reverse complement.
GAATGCGTTGCTATTAAATATGAAATTATTGTAACTACTCTCCAACTCTGCAGCCTCAAATGATAAGCCATCTTCACCATCCAATAGCGGCAGATCACAATCGCCCAAATCACTAGCGCTAAGTTCAGCATTTGTAGCGCCGGCGTTTTGCAATAAACTTTGTATGGCATTATTCGTTGAGTTGTTGCTGCGTTGCGTTTTAGAAGTTTCCAGACAAATATTCGTTACTTCTAAAGTGGATAAATCTTGTTGTTGTTGTTGTTGCTGTTGTTGTTGTGCTGTTGCAGCTGCTACTGAGATTGTTGCTATATTATATGAGCTATTGGGCGTAGAGTCTGTTGCATTGTTGTCGTTGTTGTTGTTGTTGGCGCTAACATTGCAGTTTGCGCTCGCATCACCACCACCACCGCCATCACTGCTTGCATTGCTATTATTGTTGGTTGATATTGTATTAAAGCGAAATACATCCGATTTACCGGTGATGCGCTGCAATGCCAAATATGATTCGAGTGCTTGCAAGTTGAGAGCTGCGGCAGCGGGTGAATTTACAGGCAAAAGCGCAGCTTGCTGTAAACTGCTAACCATGGTGCCCTGTAAGGAAAGTACAACTGCGGCGGCAGCGGCTAAATCGTTGGTAGTGGTGACGTTCGTTAAAGCGGACGCGTTGGTAGCGTTAATGTTGCTGCTTACATTGTTGTTGTTGGCGCATTGATTTGTATTCGAGTTGGCATTGATTGTATGGGCGCTGCTACTGCTGCTGTTGTTGTTGCTATTGGATTTAGTCAATGCGAATATTGTAGCAACATTACCAACATTTTGTTGTTGCTGTGCGTTTTGCGTACCAGTGGCGAGATTGAGATTTCCCAGCTGTAGCTGCTGCTGTTGAGCGCTGCCGGCGCTACTATTAACATCCTTCGCCAAAGCCAATGCCATTGCAGCGACGGTGGAAGCAGTAACTGTTGTCGTTGCTTTTTGTTGCTGAATTTCGCTTGAGGCGTTATTTAGACTGCCGTTGCTGTTGTTGTTATTGTTGCCGCGTGTGTTATTGCGTTGGCGCTGTTGACGTTGTTGTTGTTGTTGTTGTTGTTGTTGCTGATGTTGTTGTTGTTGATGACGCTGCTGCTGTTGTTGCTGTTGCTTTTGTTGTTGTTGCTGCTCGAGCGCTACGGCAACAGAAGTGGCATGCAACTCAGCGGCACACAATTCCTCCTTGATGAGTGTTGTTATAGCAGTAGCGGCGGCGCCGGCGGCGTTTGTTGTTGCTGCAGTTTGCGCATGCGCATTCGATTGGCGTTGTTGCAGACGTTGTGTTTGCTGCATTTGCTGCTTAAATTTTTGCAATTGTTGTTGATGTGGAATTTTTTGCTGCTGTTGTTGTTGTTGCTGCGTCTGCTGACCGTGCTGCGTCGCTGATTGCTGTTGTGACTGCTGTCGTAGTTGTAAATGTTGTTGCTTTAAATGTATTTGCTGTTTCACATGAGTTTGCAGTTGTTGTTGTAAAGTATTGCCAGCGGCATTTGTGCAACTTGTGGAGGAGTCCATAACGCGCATGCGCAGCAGGATATCACTGAATGCGCGCTGGGGTTGATAGTTAGTTAACTGGTGTTGTCTTCTTGGTTGGATGACTGGTTAACCGGCTGGCTTACTCACTGTCCGTCTTACTTGCTGGGCGCACACCTACGCAAGTCAAACAAAAACAAAAATGTTCGACCTCCTTGGTTTATACATACAGCAAAATCTATCTACACGTTGCTTGAGGCTTTTGCAGATGCGGAAAGTGTAGTTAAAGTTATTGTTGTTTTCATTTTTTATTTTGCAAACTGCTATTAAAGTTCTTGTTGTGCTGTTAAATTTGAGTTCGAATGATGGAGCAAAGGTGAGCGCGTTGTTGTTGTTGTTACTTTAGCATTTCAACTCTTCTGCTGTATCTGATAGATATTTTGTTGTTGCTATGTGGCATGAGCGCATGAATATTAAAAATCACACGCCACCATAAATCACCGCTTAGTCACGCGCTCAAAAAGTCATAAAAATCGAATTTGGCGTTCGTACAAAAACAAAACTGCTGCTGCGAAGATTTTTACATACATACATGCATACATAAAAGTACCCCTAATGCAATGAAAACGAGTAGAAAGCGACAAGCATATTAACAAACAAATTGCTCGACATCAAAGCAGCGTGTGCAGTGAGGTTGAAAATTTGCTGAGATTATGATATTGTTGTTGAGCTTTTTTCTATGTTTTGTCCTCTTATGTTTGTTGTTGTAGATATTGGCATACATGCGCTGACATTTGACGTTTGCTTTGTATTCCTACTACTCACTTTCCTCTTCCTTCACCCGCCAATCATCACAACGCGCTAAACAAAATACATAAAAAAAGCACAAAGCGCCTGCGTACGTACACTCTTCAATTTTGTGGCCACTGACAGCGCCGGCTTTTTTGTGGTGTCCGTTTGCGGTTTCTTATTTAGCTTAAGATGCTCATACGTAAATTGATAGCACTTCAAAATATATGATGGCTTGCTAACAAGCTAAAAGTGTCTGGTTATAAAAATCTAAATATATTTGCAGGCTTGCGCTAATGTTTATACATTGTACAGGCTGGAGTTTTAGCGGCGCCGCGTCCGTAATTAACTGACACTTAAACGCAAAATAAATTTTTTGTACTTTTGAAAAAAGGTGCAAGCAAAAAAACGACAAAATAAGTGAAGTATGACCACACACGCGCGTTATTTGTTTAGGCACTTGTGAGAAATGTTTATAGTTAACACGCGCCACGCACAGCGTCGGCTTTAGCGATAAGAATGTAAAGCAAATAAAGTCACTTATGCATTAGCGCAAGCGCTTAGCAATTGCGCTCAATTATTGTTAGAAAAAAAAAATTTTTTTTAATAGTTTTTCACTTTGTTCTTCTTGCTGTTTATCAACGCGCAAGAGCGCTTGTTAGATACACTGATTGCGATTAAGCGCTTTCACATAACAAATGATCGTTGACACTTTCTTATTTGGTGATAAGCTGAGGCGTGCCCTTGCTTTGCTGCACGTAATAAAATAATAATATAACCACAAAAAAAAAAAAATACTATAAGAAACAGCTGTGCATTACTTCAACGTTGATCTTTTTTTTGTTTTTGTTTAGCTTCTCTATAATGAGTACCTGTATGACGTATGCGCGCGTAACGTCGCTTCGTAGTAATAGGTGCGCACAATGTTGGGTAAGTCCACTGAACAACTAAAAGTCAATTGCGCTGCTGGTTTGACGCGGACCTCCTGTGCAATAAACAGAGAAAAAATCAAACACAAAAACCGGCACGCTGTGCTAAAATAACAACAAAATTGTTACACACTTACATAGCTAAAAGCAGTTGGCTGCTAGGCGCACTGTCAAGGATGCGGCGCGCGGTATACGTTACATATTTAACACACCGCACGTTTTACTCATTTACTCAGCGCGCTCAATCACTTAAACACACACATATATAGCGTGCGAAGCGTGTGTGAGAGCAAAACTCTTCACACAAATTGACATATAGGAACGCAATAAAGGTACACATACATGTGATGTAATCCCAGTCAGTAATTTAGAAAATTAATCGTCGACATGGCGTTCTCAAGTCATTGGCTTTCCGACAGTGTTGATAAGTGATGTGTTTTGGAGGTTTTTTCAAAATATCGAACAGTTTAGGGCCTTAACTAAGAACCAAATCTATTTCAGAGGATACGTTTAGCATCCACAGCATATACAAGCTTACATGGAATTGCTAACACAGTTACACAGGATAAATAGAGGGTCAGACAGGGTTTCGGGAACAAAGAAGACACGCAATCCCACTATCATACCAGAGTCGAAATTTGCTTGTACATGATCGAAAATAAATGTTCTCCAGCAAACATCAATGAAAGAGCAGATTATTATAATAAAGTAATTTAAAAAAAAATTTTAAGTTAAACGGTTTTATTGAAAACAATACTTACATTAAGTAATAATAACACTAAAATCTAGAAAATAATTAGGTAGGTCCTAGGTACTAGTTCTCATCAATCTAGGGCGTTGATCATACAATTAAATAAAAGCGTTGGGCGCGTGAAATTTCTAAAACTGTGATGCGTAGCATAACCTGATTAAAGTTCATTTGGTCTTACTTATGACTATCAATAGAAATTTGACGCGTGCAACGCTTTTATTTAATTGTCGGATCAACGCCCTAGATTGATGAGGAGTATGATGGCTAGTACCTAGGACCTACCTAATTATTTTCTAGCTTTTAGTATTATTATTACTTAATGTAAGTATTGTTTTCAATAAAACCGTTAAACTTAAAAATTTCTTTTAAATTTTTTTATTTTCAAGTTTTTAGTCTTTATTTAATTGCCTATTATTTATCATTCTAATGAGTTCATTTAGTGACTCGTTGTTACAAGGACTCTTTCCTGACAATTTGTTACAATCTTGGTCACATAATCCTGCCAAAGACTCTACTCTACTCGGCGCCACGTATGCTTGTCCCTCCTCGAACTCCAAAATATTTTGATGTCACTTTGTTCCAAAAATGAGTCTAATCGGACCACAAATACGATTTTTTGAATATCTTGATCCTTGTGCCACCTGGCGGCGATTTTTTTAATGTGTCGCTTTCTATTCACGCATGTACTATGTGTTCTAAATATGAGCGAAATCGGACCACGAATACGATTTTTGAAATATTTCGATCCATGCGCCATCTATCGGAGTTTTTTTTTTCATATTAATGCGTTGGCATCGGGTTCTGAACTATATTCCAAGTTTCAAGTTTGTAGCTTTTCGGGAAGTTGTTTAAATTTTTACAAAATTTTTTTTTTTAATCTAAAAAAATAAATGTAAGGCGCGATAACCTCCGAAGAGATTTTAGGCCGGGCTTCTCTTCCAATTTGCATCATGGTCCTTTTCATTTATCCTACAAATTGGCGGGACGGGACCTACTTGTTTTATGCCGACTCCGAACGGCATCTGCAAGGCAGATGAGTTTCCACTGAGAGCTTTTCATAGCAGAAATACAGTCGAAGTGCTTGCCAAACAATGCCGATGGGCGACCCCGCTTAGAAAAACTTTCTTCTAATTGAAAAATCTAGTTTCTAAAATTTTTGATGTTGCTTTAGCCGGGGTGTGAACCCAGGATACTCGGTGTGGTAGACGGAGCACGCTACCATCACGGTGGCCTTACAATAACTTCACAATTTACTAAACTCACACAAATTTATAAAACAAATTTATTTGAATAATCGAATCTGTCACTTATCGGATGCAAATAACAAGTATATTAGTGATAATCGATCATTTTGGTAATCTAATTTGCTAATCGACCAATAGATTATTCGGATATCAATTATCAGCATGTTCTTGCAGTGATAAAGAAACTCTCCTAAAGTTTTGGCAAGTGTTATCGAGGTGCTTTGCTAGATTTTGATCCAGTACTAAGGATTAGGGTACTAGCCTGACCATATCATATTTATATCCGGATTGTTGTTTCTACATGAAAGTAAATGATCGTGCTCGACATATATGCACTAACATGCTACCTTTATCGATCTCATGCATGGCACTCGAAATTGTAATCTTTCGTTCCTCGATGAAGAAAAGAAATACGCGTTTTCGATACGCTCATGCTACAAATGCTGACTGGGCTGTGTGTAGATTAGTGTGAGTATTGATAGTTGCGAGAGTTATGTGAAATCGCGATTCTTGGTATTGGTAGCCGTTTTTTCTACCAAAAGTGCACTATGTATGTGGCTTTTTAACATTGCTGCTCTTTCACACTCACACAGGTACATAATCGCAATCATACCTTAGCTAATAATAACCAGTTTCTTCTTAACGTTTTTTATTTCTGGTTATTATTGTTGGATACGCGCTCTCTCAAAAAACTTATATTTCACATGGCATAAGCATAAGATACGTTGAGATTGAGTGCGATCAGTATTTAAAACCCGCTAAACAAGTTAGCCAGGCAAGCAGAGGTGTTTTATGTCCTATGGCTAACACGCATTTCGGGTAAGCAAACCATGGCCTGTAGCTGACTCGATGCTGTGAGAAGCGAATCCAAGCATTAATGTAATATTCAATGGGAATTCAAACGAGCTGTAAACTTGCGTGGGTGTAGTTATTTATACTCATATATTTTAAGTTTCCAAGTATGTATGTCAAAAAAAAAAGCGACAACGATGAAAGCTGGCTTGGTATTTAAATGAGATAGACAAAAGGAAGATTTGTGTATAGACATTAACGGGTTTGTGGCAGATTTTGAAGATTTGTACAAAATATTCAGTTTAAAATAAATTTTGTGGCCTACTTAATTAGGCTACTTGTATTCTATAAAAGTCTAACTGAAAATTTTTCCAAACTCCACTAAGTCTTCACATTTATCTGAAGATTATCTACAAAGTCTGGAAGCACAAAGTTGCATTGTTTCAATATCGAGCTCCCGATTGATGTATTCAAAATTTGGCATTACTATTCTTAGAAATTGTTCTTACTTCCCTAAGATAGTTGATCCAGTATCTTAAAGCCAATTCATCTGAAATACAAAACCACCATCATTTGAATGTGGCCTTCGATTTTCATTGCATATATAGTTTGGTTTATATTCGGTAGAGTTCTTTACTTTTCAAATGCTCAAGCATTTCGTCGTCCCAAATAGCGCCTCTTGAGCAGAATGTTAGAGACTACTCACTGGAAGAAGCTACAGGCCTGCCAAAATACTGCCCTCAGAATCGCCACGAGTTGTCTTCTTATGTCCCCACAACACCATCTACATAATGAGGCGAGAATACTCTCCATTAGGGAGAGAAATGAAATGGTAACCAAACAGCTTCTGTTGAATACCGAGAAACCTGGGCATCCCAACAGACATCTGATTGATGAGCCAACACCACCCAGAGGCTTAGGGAGTCATCTCCGTAAGCAATATGAGGAAATACGGAGCCTGAGAACACAGCCGTATGAAGCCAAAAGCACAAGCAGGTCCTCAGTGAACTCCGCAAACAGGCGTCGGATCTCGATGTCATGAATTGCCCTGTGAATCCTGTACTCAAAAAAAAAATACCCCAAACTTGCAGAAGAGGAACGCACACTCCCTAGGGAAACGCGAGTCACTCTAGCTCAACTTCGACCTGGATATTGTAACAGGTTAAACTCTTACCTATCCAGAATCAACCCCCGACATACAAAACATATGTCCTGCTTGTAACATGTCCCCACATGACACCAACCATCTTTTCAACTGTATTGTGGAACCAACGCCTCTAACACCCCTCTAGTTATGGTCCACCCCTATTGAAACAGCAAGTTTCCTTGGACTTCCGTTAGAGGATATTGATTACAATTTGTGATTGGTCACACCTATTGGATGGGGCGAAGCACTGCTACAACAACAACAACAACAGCAGAATATTTGATTTGTAGGATTACATTGTTTTCTTTAACACGAATTTCACTTTTTCCCGCTCTTTATACACCTCAGAGCAAACAAAACTTACGGGTATTTTTTTGGTCAAAGATATTACTATCATCAACTTATGTCAGGAAGCATCTTCTATGAAGCTTCGTTTGCTTTGGAAAGATCCTCAACAATCCTGGTCGATAATAGCCGCACCAGGGTTGGAATCGTACTCCTAAAGTCATGTCAGTTCGTTGATTTTGGGTTTCAGTCGTTCGCTCAATACGCTATACAGAATTTTTAATTAGCTAGTCATTGTAAGCAGATTTATTTCTTGCTAGTTGACGCAGATTGCTGGATCGCCTTCCATATGACCAAGACAGAGAAATCTCAAGCTCCATTCCAGGGGCATGCATTCATTGGATTTATTTGGCCGGACAGCCATTTTAATATTTCAAAGCCGAGATATTACTAATACTGACCTCGTCAAATAGTATGGCTTTATAAAAATTGTGTCTGCGTTAAAACCATCCGCCAACCGCCCGAATTCCGTGAGCAGCTACTCGCAGGAACGTTTTCTATTGGCACTTTTTTTCTACACAGTAGCTTGCGCGAATCCCAGCTGTCACAAAGTCTTATGCGATATTTAGATTTTGTAAAAGTGACAATGGATATATTCCTAGATACCTTAGGCGACCTTTGAATGTTAAAGCCTGGTACTACAGATGGCCGTAGGTCGATCAATATCAAATTGTTAGGAGATGTTAACACGGAAGCAGAGTTTTCTTATTTCATAATTTTAAAGTCGCGGCGGGAACAGTCAATTTAAGTTATTTTTGATTTACTATAAAAGGAGTGTTGTCCACTTCGGTAGCCTTATCTGTCGCTGAAGGTTTATTTAAAAAACCACATTTTATTGCGGATCTCAGCGTGTTGCTCGTTCAGAGACTTAACTTCTGTACTTGACCATATCGTAAATCAAATACCACAGCTCCATATCTTGGATGGGAGATCTTTAAAGTGCGCCCTTTTCTTATTTTTCAGATAGCAGCTTTCACGCTTTCCCCTGTACGTAGATGGATTCTGTTACCGAGTCTACCATAGTGGGCCCACCGAAGCTATGTTGATTATTTATCACGTTACCCACGTTTCATTTACATGAAAGAAAGATTCGGTGACCATTTGCCTAGCTTCACAAGTACACTTTAGCATCCCACCGTTTAAATTGTATCCCTATGATATTTTTTATTTAAAAGCATAAGCGCATACCGAAACGCTAAACATTGAGTTGTCATGAATAAGAACAGCCCAGCAGACAACTGCAACTCTTCTTACATATTTAATTGGCGCTTATCTGTTTAAACGGTTTTAGCCGGCCAGCAAGTCACGCCAGTTGCTTCTTCGTTGAGCTAAGTGGGGTTAATTGGTAAGAAGAACGGAATTCAAAGCGTTTTCCACCTGGCTCGTCCAGCGGATTGGAAACTGCCCGATTCTTTTGCTCCCTTAAGAGGCTTTCGATAAGCGGAGCATCATATTTTTCGTATACAATACAAATAAGCGGGAATGTTCGTTAGCACTGTCATAAGATCCGTTACCACATACTCCATTAGTTTGATTCTAATCAATATTGAAATGTCCACAGCTTAATATTTAAAGAATCGTTAAATTCCTTTGCCACGTCACGCTCGGCAATTATAGTCCAACTCTCTTGAAACTGCTGACTGCTTTGAGCAGTGTCTATTAAATGGCACAAATGCTTTTCGTTCCGACACCAATATTCATTTAAAGAGTGAGTTCAATTCGTCTTTTTTTTACCAATGATCCGCGTTAGGTCATTTTTTCAGACTCGACTTTTTAAGTAAAATACGCGTCGGATCAAATGCAAGCTTGGTATGCATAAGGACCGCTCTTCTTTTCTGAATACTCGCCAGAAACTCTAGTCTGAGCAAATGCTCGTTTTATATGCATGAAAAACCTTCTCCTTTTACAAATACTTCTGTTCTTATCCCGCAATTTTACAAATTTCTAATACCATTTACTTCTCCATCGACTGGCAAACCTTTATTTCAGAAACTATCTCCAATATTCTGTGGTTCTTCAACAACTCATTGTTTTCAAAAACTGATCCCCGTTTCTATACCTATCCGCCAGCTATCATTCCAGTAAAGCTACAGAGCCCCTAATTCCAGTTATGTATGCGCTGAGCTCAACTTGTACTCAAGGCGGCCTTATCAACACTGTTAGCTTTTTTTCCCGTTTGCTTAATCATATTTACTCCTTGGCATGGAATTATAGGCGTTGATTTTCAGTGGCACAGTGTATATTTCACAAAAATCATTTGCACTGTTGTTGTTGTTGCATTTGCACTCAAATGCATATCTGCCCAAATTTCTTAGAATCAATTCAAAATCGTTTCTGCGTATTTGACACTACTCCTCAAATTGCTGGTTAACCCATCAACCGTTGCAATTTGGCCAACGCGCTAATAGCTTGAATGCGGTCCAACCTCCTGCGTGTCCACTAGTAAATTGCTGATATAAATTTTGAGTATAATTTTAATTGCAGCCATGCAGAGTCACCAGTGGCTGCCGGTAGTCGGGTAATCGTTGAGCTGCAACTCATCTTAAATTTATTTTTATGAAATGACTTCGGTTTTAGTTTTTTTGATTTCAATTTTTTTTGTACTTTTTCAGTTTTAATTTTGCTCATTTATATTTTATCTCATGGCTTAATGCTAAATTTTTTATTTAGTTTTATTTCCTTTTATGCTGTTTCATTTCGTTTCCATGTGATAAACAGCGCATTGTGAGATCAAGGAAGTACTTGCTTGACTGGTTTGATATCAGCAAGTTGACTAGTCGAGAGACTGGCTCGACGCCTGATGAACTAACTTGCTGGTTTGAGTACTACTTGAGTAGCTTTACTTACTTTTTATTCATATCTCGGATGCGATATATGCCAATCAGCCAAATGTCTGCCATTCTATCTGGCCTATCTGTCTACCCACGGCTAAGTATGTATATGTGTGCATCAGAGAACAGCAAAAATCAAACACAACAACGTTCGATTACATTCGGCAACTTGCTTAAACAAACATAATCGACATTGATTTAAAATCAACCAACTTATTGCATGGAATATAATCAATTCAGGCGTTTGCTCGTTTGCCTCAACCGCGATTACATTCATCGGAATAAAAAGGCAAATATGAAAACTCCATGCGTCTGAATATTTGCATGATTCTTCTTGCCTTACGTCACGGCGACAAGCTACATATAAACATACATATAAACATTGCTTACGATTCTGTTTGTTTTCCTAACTAAACGATACTAATTCTCGTGCTTTGATTTTATTCTCCGCTTGCCTTCGTTTGATCAATACAATCCATGGCGGAACGATACAAGGTGGCAGCATGGTGACATACCTCCAAACATAAATAAAAATTCCATGTACTTTGCTTTTGTAAACGGAAGTTGATGTATCAAATCAAATAAAAAAGTTTATAATCAGCTGTCCCATGCTGCCACCTTGTATCGTTCCGCCATGGTACAATCGTACGCAAAACCTGTTCGGTCATTCGATCCCAATCATGCTAACGGAGTTTAGTAAAGACAGATGCTGAGTTTATTCAATTATGAGTTTATTCAATTATGAGTTCATTCGCATGATTGAATGTGAATGCAAATTTTAGTGTTTGAATAAATCAAGAAAATTGTGATTTTTGCAGTTCTCTGGTGTGCATTATCTCTGGTGTGTATGCGCGTTATCTGTGCAGACTTGAATTGGCATTCGCGCGCAATATTTCCACAATTTATTTTAACATTAAATCGCAATTTTGCTCTAAAAGTTTGCGCTTAAGCGTTTTCCACCGCTTATTCAGATATTATTTTGATTAATGCAGCGCAAACATGTCATTCGCTCGTTTCGCTTGATTAACTCAGACGCAGTGATCTGCCAGAGCGCCCATAAATGGATGAGAGCTAGAGGAATGAGTTAACCACAACAAAAAAAGTTAACGCGCAAGCATGCATTAGTTCATTTTTGCGCGCGAATGATGATATGTACAGCAATTCGACAGCTTTGACTTCAATAGTGGCTTGTAAATTGTTCAAGTGCTGCTGCTTTGATGGCGTCGCGCGCAGTACGGATGATGGTGCATGTATTGGCATGACCGGTCATCACAGGCTCGTTAGGCTAACAGAGCATCATAGCGCATTGAAGACGAAGACGAGTTCGACAGGCAACTTACACTAAATTCCATGTACAAATTCACAAAACAGACACTTTCAGTATATATGCGCGCCACATATGCGTACATACCTGTGTTTGCATTTGCGCGCGCGCGCACATGTGGGTTGTACGTGACGGCATATACAGTGCGCGCGCGTAGGCCACATTCCAATGCGTTGCACTTGCGACCACGACAATTTCATTATCGGCGCGTTCAACTAAGTCACAACAAAAAAAATAACTAGCATAAATTTGTATGTATCAGCGCCAATGCTCATGGCATTCATGTACACGCGCTATTTTAAATGCGTAATTATGCCACACTCAGCTCCCAAACTCTCGGTCCGCATACATTGCGCGCTGTACCCCACCTCCTATCTTCATACCGCCGCACATCATCATTTCCTATTCTAACATAGTTGATTGTGTAAAATGCTTTTGTTGGCCTTAACGCGCGCGTTCTCATAAATGCCGCCACAACATCCTTCCTGTGGAATATTTTTTTGTTTTTGTTTTTACGTTCTTGTGAGCATTATTTATGTTCATAAATGCAAACGGCAAGCAGCTGGCGGTTATCTTCAAAGGTAAACTTCCACAATCTGAATCTCGAAATGGTGCACGTACAATTGTGATGAGCTGTGCGCTTATTCAAAGGGTGCTTTCAATATACTGGGAGTGGTGGCGGTGGAAGTTGCGCGGTATCTTAAGTGACTGAATATGAAGTTATTGCGCTCATTGCACTTCCATTCATTGGTCACATTGGGTTGCTAAGTTGGTTGCTTGGTCGCTTCATTGCTTTATTGTCGCAGTCATGTTGACATACTGTCCAGCTGTCTCTGCAATTGGCCCATCGATTTCACGGATGTATTTTTAAGCTTGTTTGCTATCGATAATACAGTGGGCTGACGAAAGTGGAAATATCACCTAAAAGTTCATAGAGAAAAGTGTAAGTATTTTAGGAAATCGAGACTGTATGTGTCGCGCTTCTTCTTCTTGTGCTTATAGCGATAAAGACACTCCCCGAAAATTTTGAAGAGTGTTATCAATGTTGATGGTCCTTTGCCGTATATACGCTACGTTCCGTTAACAAGCACCATTATATCCGCAACCTTATCTATAGAATAGGTAAATACACTTGGCACATTGCGGCCGGAAATTATGGTCCAACGCCCTTTAAATTTCTTGCTTTTCTGAACTAATCTTAACTCATGTCTAAGGGCAGTCTTCCACACAAATTACACAGTTCTCTTCCCCACAAGGAAATATTGGAAAGATGGGGGATCACTCAGAGATTCGACATCTGGGTTTACACGGACGGATCTAAAATGGCTTATGGAGTGGGAGCGGGAGTATTTTGCAACTGTCCCGCTCACGTTCTTATATGTGCGGCTTCCCGACTCGGGAAGCGTGTTTCAAGCAGAGATTTTCGCTATCCAAGAGGCGTGTAAAGCGTTAATGGATATCAATAGTAACGGTAACAGGGTAACCATCAAACCTGGTTGGGCAGTGTAGGGAGAGCGCCATGACTCTGGCGAGCCGGCAGATTGTTACCCTGATATGGGTGCCGGGGCATCGAAACATACAGGGTAACGAGATAGTGAATGAGCTGGCACGGCGTGGAGCGGCTCTTCATGTCTCAGGAGCGAAGGAGGTCCTTGCACCCCTGGGACTCATCAAGGGTCGCATCTCCCAGCACTGGTTGAGCGAGGCCAACAATAGGTCGAAGTGGTTGCAGTCCTGTAGAGTTTCCAAGAGTATGTGGCCATTATATAACGAAAAACGAACTGTAGCTGTCCTTAATATGAACAGAAGGGATATATTCAGAGTAGTTGCGGTGCTAACGGGGCTTTGAACAATTAGGGTACATGCGGCACGGATGGAACTGGAACACAATACCTTCTGTCGCAGCTGCAAGCGTCCGAAGGCTGAGGAAACGGTTGAGCATCTCCTGTGCGAATGCCCAGCACACCGTCGAAGCAGAATTAAGTTACTTGGAAAGCGCTTTTTCGAAAGCCTCCCAGAACTCCGCGGGATGGATATAGGGGGACGGGTTTCCCTGATTCTAGTGCCTATTGAATGGGATGTATTATTGCTACAGCAACAACAGAGCAAACTTTTTCCTTCCAACACCAATATTAATATAAAAGTTAATTCAATTTGTTTTCTTCATCTCCAACGTCCTGCCATTTTTGTGTAGGATATTGCTTTGAGGCCATAACCAAATGACCCTTATCTTAAGCTCAGCGCCTTGTTTTCCGCTTGACCATCCGAATAGATGTTGAATTTTTCCACCGATGGAGCACTGATTACTCTTTACCCCTTCCATAATGGCGGCGGCTTTCATTTAGACATCTTAAAAATGCTGCCAATATTAAACCCTGGAAGATAATACCTCGCCAATCTTAATTTTCAGCTTCTACTCAGTAGCAGTTGTCGGCACACCGTCTGGCTGCGATTAAGTTAAAATTAATGAGAATTAAGGAGTGTCCCAACACAGGGTGCTCGACTTCCCTATCAAGAAGCTCAATAAAAGCTCTCGTCGCAGCAAATTTGAGCGCAGTGTCCATCGCTTATTGTAACCAGTGCTGTTCGCTGTACTAGCCCCTCATCTCTGGGACTAGATTACCATCTCGTAAATACAGTGTGTAGCTCCACCTAGATATGTAAGCTCTATAAAGCAGCCGCGACTTTCTTAACCCTATCCTCAATTGCCTGAAGGTAGTTACATTATATATCTTAATAAAAGGAACTAGCTCTAGTTAAAAGAGTTGACAGCAGATCCACCTGACTCACCTGTTTACCGTATCTAAATATAAATTTAGAACATCTGAAGGTATGCCCACAAATTTAACCCTTACCACGATTGCCAGGCTATTTACATAGACAAACCACACGCTTCGTGATAGACCAAAACCTTGTTTGCTCTCAAAACTCAATGGAGAGAATTCTACCAGAGCCGCGTTGGCTCCTATAACATCCAGGGATTTTGAGAAAGCGAGGACATTATCACACGCCCCTTTTGGTGTTTGAAAATGTACCTAGAATAAATTCATTGCCTGTACGGAGCTCTATATTATGCATGCCTTTACACTGAAAGAAATGGTGCTGGTAAAATCAATAAATCGGTTCTGTTGTTCTTAATTTAACGGAGATTCGGTGACATTGATGGAATTATGGTTAATTCGACCAAGTTCTTTGTCAAGCGAACAAAGTTCAGTCATTTCAACAGAAGAGAAATTGTCGCTCTTAAGTTAACAAAATTTTGTAAAATTGACAGTTTCCTAAACAATCTAACTGATTTTTCTGTTAACCCACCTGATCAATTTCAAAGAGAATTTTACGCTCACTGCGCTCTCTACTTTGTACTTATGACGATGGTGCCACTTGTTAAAAGAAAAACACCAAAATAAGAAGTACATCAAATCGAAAAAAACACACAAAATGGGAAAAAAAAAACTAGTTTTTCAGTTATCAATACAAAACGAAAAAACCCTTTTTTGAATTTACTGTGCACAAAATTATGATATACCGGGCCACCTATTTAGCAGGTACAATTTTGCAACTTCTCGTCCAAGCGAAATGCAAAATCGCGCCCTCTTGTTGCAAAAGTTTTGCTTGAACGAACAGCATTTTTGCAAAGTTAGTAACATTTTGTTCAAGTTTTTATGAATTTTCACTCACGCGAACGAATCTAATAAGATAATAAAAAAAACATCCTTTTTAAATGTTGACCTTTCCGACAAAATAAAAGTTTGAGTTGTTTTGGAATCGTTTCAACTTAAAGTGTTACGAAAATTAAACTTGCTGAATTACATGTAAAGTTACTTCAGTGGTGAATTACCTTCCTGCGATTTGCTTCTTTACTTTTCTATAACTTACAAGTTCTCTTTTTAAAATGTTATATCAAACTTTTATACTAAAAGTTTTGTTCGAAACAATCAAGTGTGGCAACTACATGCGAGAGAAGAAATTGAGAATAAGCTGAGTTGCGACTGAAAGAATTGAAAATCAGTTTTGTGACTACTATTTTCATTTCTATATTCATATGTATGTATATGTAGCAAGCATGCGTATTTATGTATTCCCATATTTACGTATTTATATGGCGGCCGCCGTGATGTGATGGTAGCGTGCTCCGCCCACCACACCGAAGACCCTGGGTTCACACCCCGGGCAAAGCAATATCAAAATTTTAGAAACAAGCTTTTGCAATTAGAAAAAAAAATTTCAATGCGGGGTCGCCCCTCGGCAGTGTTCGGCAAGCACACCGAGTGTATTTCTGCCATGAAATGCTCTCAGTGAAAACTCATCTGACTTATAGATGCTGTTCGGAGTCGGCATTAATTAAACAAGTAGGTCCCGTCCTGCCAATTTGTTGGAAGAATTAAAAAGGAGGACGCAAATTGGAAGAGAAGTTCAGCCTAAAATCTCTTCGGAGGTTATCGCGCCTTACATTTATTTATTTATATGGCAACATAGGTACTTTCATACAAAACTGTCGCAACAACTTTTTTTGTTCAATTGACTACTAAAACGGTCAATTACGAATCAACGATTTGTGCGCAGTTGATTCAACATCTTGTTGCGATGGATAAAAATTGACAGAAATTTCGGTTGAATTGACCCGTATTTCGGTTCATTTTACCAGTATTTTTATTTGAGTGCAGTAGTCCCCAAAGAATCCTATTCCGCATGTATCTATCAATCACACAATCTAACATTTTTAGGAGAAACAAGAGAGACAGATTGGTATGTATATGTTCCTGTCTTCAGATTTTATGACATCTTTTGAATAAAACTCACATACTGTACCTACGCACACCGACGCTTATACATATTTCACATATCCCCCCTTTCATCGCCACAACTTTTCTACAACATAAAATCAGTGCCGTTTCCGTTTTGTGAATCGTTCAGGTGCAAATGCCTGACTGCATAAGTATTCATTATAGATGAAAATTTCCCCCAAACAGTTTGTTTCGTCTCGCTTGCCTTCTCTATATTACGCTCCCTCTCAACATTTTAAGAATTATTGGCTTGCTAAATTGTTCTTGAGCTTGGAGTGGTATGGTACAAAAGCAACTAAGCAGCAAAAACAGCAACGCATCAATAGGCGCGCAACAGCAGCGTAGCGTCAATGCAACGCGGCGGTGCAACAGCGTCATCTGTCACACAAGGATATGTTTACTCGCCCCACCTCATGCTGGTGCTGCTTATCATGTGGTTCTTACGCGCTTCAAGTCAATATGGCGCATTATAGCAATGTATACATACAAACATATGCATGAATATTTACGGTCGTCGTTCGCTTTTTGTGCGCGCCCATTTGATGCGTGGGTTGAAATTACACGATCACGATCGACGATAAAATTTTATAGCGCGTATACGATTTCGATTCGATTTTGGTGTTGATATGTATGCGCTCAATCGTTGCTGCAACAACAACTGCAAAAGCACAAGCACAATTTCTTGGCCGCTTGTGATCTGCGTCCACCGAACCGCGTTCAACTATGCGGCAAAATGTCGCTAAGTTCTGCAAATGTTGCAAGTATCATTTGTGATTTCTCTGTAATGCTGTTGTTGTTGCACTGTTAGGCTCAATGCATGCGGTGGGGATTGTTCAAGTTAAAAAAAAATTACTAGAAGTAATACTTTGCGGATGACAACAACTACGACATTGTCAATGCTTGCCAATATTTTCAATTGTTCATTACTATTTTCCCATGTGAGAATTAGGGTGTCCAATTTTTAAAAGGTCAGTTGCTACTTCATCGTTATTAAGATTTTGACTTGCACATTACGAACTAAGCTAAAGCTTATATTTTTTAATTAGCTCGCGCTGTACTACGAGAGGCGCGTGAACGTATAAAGTATGAAGTCTTATTATTTTTATAAGGACCATCAAAGCTGAAACTCTTTAAAGTTTTGTCTCCTTAGACGGACAAAACAAAAAAGATTTGTTCGAAGTTCCCCTTTAGAGAAATGGCATGGTTAAATTAGGTCAAGTTAGATTAGGTTGAGTAGTAGCTACCCTGGCGCGAGAAGCCCACTTAGACTGCATGCAGATTCATAAGTTGTTATTGCCCTGCTGCGAATATGCACTACAGGTTTAATGACTATCTCTACGGATGCAGAGTTAGGCACACTTGTACCATAAGCACTGAAGTTTGAGCCATATATGTATATTCTATAGAGTTCATAAGGTCTGCACCTGCTCATAATGTCGCAAGAGTTCCGAACTAGCGCAGAACTATCGGATTAAGAAACGGTACCAGTTTTAATTCTGACACTTTTAACATACATCACCATGTTGATTGATGTATGTATGCATGTTAAAAGTGTCAGAATTAGAACTGGTATCGTTTCTTAATCCGATAGCTCTGCGCTAGTTCGGAACTATTGCAATTCGCTCCAGGGTACCTTAAATACCACTGTATAGCGATAGTGAAGTTACAGAATACGTTATCGGATAAATCCTGCAGATACCCGAGTGAACCGAGGCCGAAATACTTTCACCTAGTTCTAGAAATAGCTAGTCTAGCACGAAGTGACTCGATGATTTCATCTCTTTATCCCCAATGGAGCTACAGAAATAAAGGGTGTCAGGATAATGAGACGTAAGACATGGGCTCCCAATCCACACAGATCGTTCAGAACTCTTCGCACCAATGTTATGGAAGCTTTAGAGAACCCAATAATTTCATCAGACTTTCTGTAATCCACTTCCCACGAGAAAGATCTATCCACTCTGAAAGGGATAGTGTCTACACAGTGTTTGCTAAGAAGACTTAAGGATAACCTGTACAAGAACAGTATACCGTCTACTCCTTTGCCAACTTATCTGCCTTTTCATTACATGCTATGCTTTTATGAAAGGAAACCTAATATAGATGCATGTCCCTGCCTGAGTAAACTCTCTTCAATGACTGTTTGTATTACAGGATACTCCTCCATGAAGTACTGTGTGAGATTATTGCCTTTATGGCCGCCTTACTACCAATAATATTGACACGAATACAGCTTTAGAACGCTTGCTGCAAAATTTCTGCTGCTCTCTTTACGGCTATATTTCCTCCTAAAAAACACTACATTGATCTGACAGCTTGAAGGCTCCACTTTCTTATGCATCCACAACGTAAACAGCAGATCCGACCCTTTCGGTGAATTTGGAACCATTGGTTTAGTATGTTCAGCCATTTTCGCACCTTTGCGCCAACCATCACTATATTGTGGCCCCAAGATATCTTTTAAAGCTCAGGCACGGGACCTTTTAGTCTGTTCGCCCTATATCAAATGACTATACTGCTATGGCCATACTACCTGGACTCAAGCTGCTTCGAGGTCCTAAAATTTGTTGAAGTTCTTGAACCTAGAGCCTCCCTGGGATAAAGTTTGCAATAATGCTGAAGTGCGCGAGATCAGATAGTCCGTATCACATAACACCAAGCCTGATCAACGTTCGGGTCGCAGTTGCTTTTTCCGTTTTGTCCACAAGGTATAACCTCAGCATTTTATTATGGACTAAAGTAGGTGCAGTCCTCAGAGCGGCGCTAATTTAAAAAAGAGCAGAAGGTTGTGCGGACTCCAATGTTTTGGTAATGCCAACCATAGAGAAGTAGCGGCTAGACTTACATATATTAAATACTTTATAACATATCTTATTTTAAAGCAGCGCACGTCTACCGAGGCCAACCAAACCCTTCCCCAATATTGGATTTCAATTACATATTCGAATGCAGGTCTGACATCAGGCATATTTAAGCAATTCACAAATGCTCTAGATTTCCAGTTCATGTGAGCAGGCAAACACTCAGCAGAAACTTGCTTTGAGGTTCATCAAAAGCTCGTTTACTACTACAATCCAAACTTTTTGTAATATATCTGTCCTTTCTCTTCTCTTAATTGTGGCTCTGCTATTATCTGCTGCGGCAATGTTGTTATGTTAAACACAACCTGAAGGTTTGGGAGAACATTGCGGATGTAAAAAGTCCTTTGTCGTGTATGAATCCTGTACGCTTTCGTACTCGTACCTTCTGCCTAGAGAACGGTTTATCTTACCCCAAGAAACTTCGGAGCGGAGAAATTTAGTCGCCTCTCATTACTGGCTGTCTTCCACGGGAATAATCTAACCATCTTAATCCGCTAAAGCAACGCATGCCTTAAACAAATGTCGCTGCGACAATTGCATATGCTTATGAATTCAACCAGAACCACCTTGATTCCTAACAGAACTGGAACTCATTCGATAGCAACAGGCAATATATTAAACAACCCCGGTACATCTAAAAAGGCAGCCTGAAGAAATTATTTCTATTGAAGAAAGCCCTCTATTTGATTTACAATCGAATGTATAAGCATTTCAGTTGACTGCCCGATAGTTACCTCGAGGAAAACTACCCCAAACGTACAGAACAATAAGGCGCTTCCACGTTTCTAGGAAAACGAATTTTAATTTATATGAGTTATTTAATAATATGAATGTAAAAAAGACAAGTCTACAGTCCTTTAAGGATATTGAAGCAACCCATGAAAATTTAATGAAATCTCTTGAGAAACTTGGCACACCCTATAGTACATAATGTGGAAGTAGGAAAAACAAGAATAGTGAATTGCTGAAGGAACTGCATCCATTACTTAGACAGTCTCATAGTCAGTCTTTGATTTCCTTATATGGTCGTAGACATGTATGTTAATATGCGCTCCATGCCACAAATGGACTCAGGTGTTGGAGTTTATCGTTGCAATTGCGGAAATCTTATCAGTAAGCGACGCAATGAACTTGCAATCAGCGATATTGAATAGTAATTGCCGCTGATCAGATATGAAGTTACCACTGTTTGGTTAAAAGAAAAAGTCGTAGGTTTACATTTATTTTGCACGTAAAACCAATGTCAATTTTAGAAAAATATTTCAACGTTGGTTTGTTTATCGACATGATGGTAATAGACGATATTACGATAATAGTTGTTGTGACATCCGTTGTGTTCAGAGCTTGTACACTGAAAGAAAAAGACTGGTAAAATCAACCGAAATTTCTGTAAATTTTTTATCCATCGCAACGAGATGTTGAATCAACTGCGCACAAATCGTTGATTCGTAATTGACCGTTTTTGTAGTCAAATGAACAAAAAAGTTGTTGCGATAGCTTTGTACGAAAGTACCAATGTTGCGACATTTGCAAGGCAGATGAGTTTCCACTGAGACCTTTTAATGACAGAAATACACTCGGAGTGCTTGCCGAACAGTGCCGAGGGGCGACCCCGCTTAGAAAATTTTCTTCTTATTGAAAAACCTTATTTCTAAAATTTGTATGCTGCTTTGCCCGGGGTGTGAGCCCAGGGTCTTCGGTGTAGTAGGCGGAGCACGCTAACATCACACCACGGCGGCCGCCATATACATACGTAAATATGTGCACACATATAGAACACAGCATACATAAGTACAAAGTAGAGAGCGCAGTGAGCGTAAAATTCTCTTTGAAATTTCCTCATGTATTGACTGTTGATCGCTGTTGAAATGACCAGTGAGATCAGTTGTGTTAACAAAGAAATCAGTTAGATTGAATAGAAATCTGTCAATTTTACAGAATTTTGTTAACTTAAAGCTGGAGACATTGGTGCTTTATCGGTAACCGTATCGGTAACCTTATAACAGCTGATTTGACCAACCTTGTGAGAATCAATGCAATCGATTATTGGTGCCGCTAAGGTCGTAACCGTATCGTAGCCGACCAATTGGGGTTTGGTTTACCGTCGTAACGATAAACAGCTGATTACGTTAGGGATACGGATACAGCGATACGACATACGGCACCAATGACTCCGGCTTAAGAGCGACAATTTCTCTTCTGTTGAAATGACTAAACTAATTTGTTCGCTTGACAAGGAACTCGGTCGAATCAACCACAATTCGATCAATTTCACCGAATCTCCGTTAAGTCAAGTTAAGTCAAGAACACCAGAACAGATTTGTTGATTTTACTAGCACCATTTCTTTCAGTATATGTTATACCAGGACAGCTAGATAAATATTTTATACAGTGGGACATATTTTTTCAAAGGCTCAAAATTAGTATTACATAATAATTAGTTTCGTAAAAACTAAATTTCTTTAAAGAAGCCAGTAATTTCATAATTCAATTATGAATGTAGATCACATTGCGATATCACTTCCTAGAAATATTTGCGGTAAACTATGATTATCCGAAGTTGCACAACACGTTTTCTTTTATTAAATTTCCGATTGTTGAGAATCCCTGGGAGATAGTAATTTCTGTCTCCCACAGACCGGAAAGTGCGAGAACGTTTTTGCAAAAACAAAACGATTTGGGGATTGGGTCCGTGTATACAATTATTTCGGGAGCGCTCGCAATGCTTCTATTTAGAGATGAAATTTTATCATTTCTCTGATATACAAGGGTTATGAGGAAATTGCTAATTAGATTTTGGTGATCTCTTCAAACTTATTATTACAAGATTTTGTGAATGAAAAGGTATTTTGGGTGGCAATATTAATAACTTTAGTTGCTTATTCTAATCATATGAAAATTATTATAATTCATTCATTTCAAAGAAAACAAAGGTAAAGTTATACAAGACATGGATGAGATACCGGTGGTTAAGAAAACAGTGGAACAGGAATTATATTTCAATGGTGTACCTTGATTTTAAATAAATGTTTCATACACCTATTTTTTTGACCAACGACATTTCTTTATTATGATACAGTTTTCTTTGAAATGGATGAGTTATAATAATTTTCATATAATTAGAATAAATAACTAAAGTTATTAATATTGCCACCCAAAATATCTTTTCATTCACAAAATCTTGTAATGATATAGAACCAAAGTTGTGTACACCTATTATTTTGTCCATAAGTGTACATGAAGAAGTTAAGACAAAACAAGTAAGGAAGGTTAAGTTCGGGTGTAACCGATCATTACATACTCAGTTGAGAGCTATGGTGACAAGATAAGGGAAAATAACCATGTAGGAAAATGAACCGAGGGTAACCCTGGAATGTGTTTGTATAACATGTGTATCAAACGAAAGGTATTAAAGAGTATTTTATGAGGGAGTGAGCCATAGTTCTATAGATGGTCGCCTTTTCGAGATATCGCCATAAAGGTGGACCAGGGGTGACTCTAGAATGCGTTTGTACGATATGGGTATGGGATATGTGAAAGCTTTTTCGAGATATCGACCAAGATGTGGTCCAGGGTGACCCAGAACATCATCTGTTGGATACCGCTAATTTATTTATATATGTAATACCTGCCAAGATTTTAAAGGTTTTTTATTTCGCCCTGCAGAACTTTTTCATTTTCTTCTACTTAATATGGTAGGTGTCACACCTATTTTACAAAGTTTTTTCTAAAGTTATATTTTGCGTCAATAAGCCAATCCAATTACCATGTTTCATCCCTTTTTTCGTATTTGGTGTAGAATTATGCAATTTTTTTCATTTTTCGTAAATTTCGATATCGAAAAAGTGGGCGTGGTCATAGGCGGATTTCGCCATTTTTTATACCAATACAAAGTGAGTTCAAGTAAGTACGTGAACTGAGTTCAGTAAAGATATGTCGATTTTTGCTCAAGTTATCGTGTTAACGGCCGAGCGGAAGGACAGACGGTCGACTATGTATAATAACTGGGCGTGGCTTCAACCGATTTCGCCCTTTTTTACAGAAATAAATTATCGTCCTAGAATCTAAGCCCCTACCAAATTTCACAAGGATTGGTAAATTTTTGTTCCACTTATGGCATTAAAAGTATCCTAGACAAATTAAATAAAAAAGGGCGGATCCACACCCATTTTGAAATTTTCTTTTATTTTTGTATTTTGTTGCACCGTATCATTACTGGAGTTGAATGTTGACATTATTTACTTATACACTGTAAAGATATTAAATTTTTTGTTAAAATTTGACTTTAAAAAAATTTTCTTTTAAAAGTGGGCGTGGTCGTTCTCCGATTTTGCTAATCTTTATTAGGCATACATATAGTAGGAGTAATGTTTCTGCCAAATTTCATCATGATATCTTCAACGACTGCCAAATTACAGCTTGCAAAACTTTTAAATTACCCTCTTTTAAAAGTGGGTGGTGCCACGCCCATTGTCACCTAAGAAGTTTCAACGCTTTATCCGTCTTTGGTAATGAATTATCGCACTTTTTCGGTTTTTCGAAATTTTCGATATCGGAAAAGTGGGCGTGGTTATAGTCCGATATCGTTGATTTTAAATACCGATCTGAAGTGAGTGCCCAGGAACCTACATACCAAATTTCATTAAGATACCTCAAAATTTACTCAAGTTATCGTGTTAACGGACGGACGGACGGACGGACGGACATGGCTCAATCAAATTTGTTTCGATCCTGATGATTTTGATATATGGAAGGCTATATCTATCTCGATTCCTTTATACCTGTACAACCAACCGTTATCCAATCAAAGTTAATATACTCTGTGAGTTCTGCTCAACTGAGTATAATAATCGGTGACATGGAATATGAGTAATAATACGATTGTGAATTGCCAAATTGCAACAAAAACCTTATTTGAACTATCCGCTGCATGGGAAAAAGTATTTCTAATATTTTGTGTATCAAACTTTGACCTTGGTACGTCTTCATATATTTATCAGTTAAAAACAAAAAGATTTTAATAATTCAATTGTATGCAATTGAGATTTCAACGAGCAAAAAGTTTTTCCTCATAATTATGACTGTCTTCGGCGGCACATTTTTCCACGCTTATCATTAGCAAAACAAGTGGTATGCTTCAGATTTGTCTTGCTAATCTTTTCTATTTACAAGTCGTCTAATTTCTTCCAATTCATAATTTTTACTACCTTCAGATGGGAATTAAAAGTCATTGCCTGAATCAAATTAGATTTTTTTTTTTGAAATTATGAGTGCTCATTACTTACTTCATTGCTGCTGTTAAAAAATTGTTTTATTGTTGTTGCAATTGCTGATGTTGTTGCTTTATTATTTTATTATCATTGTCATTGGTTGTCTGTTGTAAAATTAACACTTTTTGTAGAAGCATGTAAACAGCTATAGAAATACTGGCGCATAAGATTGGAGCGGCATGCTGCGGACATTAGTAGGATTAGTGGTGGTTAACTTGACAAGCGGAAAGATTTAATCCATGATTGTGTTTGACAGATTTTGAGCAATCATATTTGTGTAATATGATATCCGCCGTTTGGTCGATGGGGATCAATCAAACCATTTTTTATAGATGTGTAGATATAGAAATACTTGTCAAGCCGCCGTTGTGGCTGTAAGGCGATGAATACATCGGAATTTTACAATGTCATTGCGTTTGAGTCGCTGTTTTCAAAATGAAATTTCCTTTGTCGGCTGATTTAGTAGATATTGCTTTTTATTTATCTTGATTAACAGCAAAGTTATGGATTTTAAATCCAAAAAAAAAAAAAAATAACTGATATAATAAATTGAAGGTTGACGAATTCACCCTACAGCTGCAGACTATGAACAGTTGAAGCTGTTAGGGGTCGGTTAATTAAATGTACTATAGCTATCCTCATACTTGTGAGGAAAAGGGGAAACGATAAACAAAACAAGTCAAAGCTCTACTTTAGTTTTCGTTATTTCGTTATTTTTATTGTAAACGCAAAATTTGAATTTGTGATATATTGAAATAGGAAAGTATCGACGCCAACACCCATGATGGCAGCAATCTCAACAAGTCTGCTTACCGGCTTGCAAATGAGTCATCGATTATTTATTGAAGTTTCATTGGCATTTGTTTTAAAATATGCCGATAGCAAATTGGTAACACAAAGAGATGGATAAATTTTCGATATCAAATCGATAACTTTTTGAAAAAAATCGATAATTTTTTAATAACAAATCGAGACTACTCGTATAAAAATTTGATAGCACTCCGTTAAGAAATCGATAATGACGCGAAAACAAATCGATAATTGTTTGATAACATATCGCTTAATTTTCGATAAATAACAGATAACTTTTCGATATCAAATTATTCAAATATATAACGATAACTTTTTGATAACAAATCGATAACTTTTCGAAAATAAACCGATGACACGACGATAAAAAATTGCTAAAACTCCGATAACAAACCGATAGCTATTCGATAAAAAATAAATAATTTTTTGCTAATATACCGGTAGCTTGCCGATATATATATCGATAATAAATCCATGTATTTTTAATTACTCATCGATAGTGTTTGTTATAAAGCTTCTATAACAAATCGATAGCTCGTTTATACCTCGTCAATAACACACCTATAACTCGTCTGCAAGAAACTTAGATCACGCGCATGGCCCGTCGATAAAAAAAAAACCTATAACTCATCGATAAAAAACCAGTATCAAGCCGTATTTCTCATATCGACTTTAGGGCGTACATAGTTCCCATATGACGCACGAATGAACTGAATCTTTATACGAGGTTCTTCGGTTGAGTTGAATACAACGAACACTCTTCACGAACGCGTTGGTGGTTTTATGATAGAAAAAGAAAAAATGAAGGCAGAAGGGCTGCTAGCCAGCAGATATAGCACCACAAAGTGCGACCAAAAAATTGGGGGAGAGACGGAATATTCAAAGCACGTGGCGAGTTCTTGTAGAAATGAGAACATCGACTTGACAACCGATGCTCAGCGGGTGCTTAGCTTATGGAAAAAATATTTTCCTCCCCTGTGAGATGGACACATCAATGATGGACGCGAAAATGATTCTGAACCCGAGCTTTCAGTTCAAGATAATGGGATTGTAAAAAGAAAAATAAAACCGCGAACGCTATTAGATTAGACAAGGAGTTTGTAAATTGCATTCATTAGCTCCAAGTTCAAGTATGATAGAACGATTGCATGTCTGACTAATTGAGCTAAATATTCCACCTAAGTTGAACTGGGGATTAAATATGGAGCATACAGTCTAACGAAACAACGCAATGAATCTGGAAGATAAGATAACATTTAGGTAATCTGAACCTAGCGACATACAACCTTCAGCAATTCTTGATGTGAATAGAAGATACATTTACAGACAGATTACCGGCGGTGCTCACGAAGCACTTAACTAGATGTCAGAGAGCATGGCACACCACCTAATGTGTGGCTGCATATTTAGGGTGCGGAAGAAAGTGTGAGCCTCTACTGTCCACCGTCCTGCGTGGCAATATAATATTTCTTAGAAAACGCTTTATCGAGAGCCTCTGAGTACTCAGAAGCGTTGAGTCAGTCTCCGCATCAATTCACGAGCTATTGTATCAAGAGTTAATTTAACTCCTATTGCAGGCAGAAAAGGCTAGCCCCAGCAACCGAGCAACGAGCCGTTCTCCATAAAATTTCCAAGTTCCGTCCGAGAAAAAAAAAATAAAAAAATCCGTTCCAAAGCAAGGTTCCGCTTTGATCGGAAGCTAACAAAGGAAATTTTATACTCAGCTGAGCAGAGCTCACAGAGTATATTAATTTTGTTCGCATAACGGTACCACGTAACGGCATAAACTAATCGGGGTACTAAAATAGACTTCTATATATCAAAATGATCTGGGCGAAGAAAGAAATTCATTTAGCCATGTCCGTCCGTCCGTCTGTTCGTAAACACGATAACTTGAGCAAATTTTGAGATATCATAATGAAATTTGGTATGTATGTTCCTGGGCACTCGTCTCAGATCGCAATTTAAAATGAACGAAATCGGACTATAACCACGCCCACTTTTTCAATATCGAAAATTTCGAAAAAGAGAAAAAGTGCGATAATTCATTACCAAAGACAGATAAAGCGATGGAACTTGGTAGGTGGGTTGACCTTATGATGCAGAATAGAAAATTAGTAAAATTCTGGACAATGGGCGTGGCACCGCCCACTTTTTAAAGACGGTAATTTAAAAGTTTTGCAAGCTGTAATTTGGCAGCTGAGTATGTAATGTTCGTTTACACCCGAACTTAGCCTTCCTTACTTGTTTTTAATCATCTTTATCTCGTATCAATAGACGTTGAACAGCTAGCAATTACTTTTGATTATTTTGGGGAATCGCCGTTTTACAACTGAAAAAAAAAACGCGATTTACTCCGATTTCCCCTTTTTCTTGAATTTACTACACCAGTGAAATATGCAGGCAATACATATACACAATGTGGGAATATATATACAACAAAAACAAAAAAAAAAAACTGCATACGAATGTTGCATTGCTAAACAATTTGGTTGGTGGCTTCCGTGGGAACCACTTCGATTTGCATACTCATGGGGTTCCGCATGTCCCACTTTGATGATTCGATGACGATACTCATTCAGACACACTGATTGACCGGTCAAACAATTAATATAACCACCAAAGTGCAACGGACATGCAGCTATTTCTCAGATGATCAGGAATACAACAAAGTAGTAACAATAACAATTGAATAAAACACTTGAGTTTCTTTGACTGACTGACTGACTTGGCATTGCACAAAATATAAAACTCAAGGAAATCATTGCAATTTAGATATATTTTGTTGTTGTTTACGCGCTTGCGCACATCTGCCAAATTATTGACCATCAAACGGAGTCAAACTGTTGTTTGGTATAAAGCGCAAAAACGTTACCTTTCGCTTACCAACAACAAAAAAAAAAAAATACAAATCAGCAACCGTTGCACCATCTCAATTGCAATTGAGTTTATTTAAAATTTAACGTTGCTTTGATTGGCCTAATGACAGTCGGTATGCGCACTGTAAGCTTTGCAAATGGAAAATGCGCATGCGCATGTGCATTGGCAATGACGTGAGAAGCAAAAGTATTTCAATTTCGCATTCATTCATTGATGGCAAATGGTGAAACTCAGATTCACGCGTTGTTTGAAATTGAATTCGATTTATTTTGTGTGTTTCTTCTTAAATTTGGGGCACTTAAGTAGAAGGGTGAAGGTACCCCTGATGCATGTATTCTTTGTGCGAAGACTTGTCAAGGCAGTCGAGTAAATACAAATTTAAAAACATTTTTGGGTTTTTGATGGTTGAGAAGCCCTAAGGCAATTTTCTGCGACTACGTGTCGAACGTAATGTAATTACGGCCATTTGACCAAGCGGCTAAATGCTCAATTGCCCAGTTGAGAAATTTATATTTGCACTTAAATCAAGCGGAGGAGTGTAATGGGTATTTTGAAATAATATCGACGAAAGTGTGCTACTGCATTTAAAAGAACTGAATAATTTCGGATTCTCAAGAAATTTAATTTTACTAATAATATTACGCGGTTTTTTACTTATAGGTTATGTCTGAGTTCTTTGAATGAGTTCTTTTACGTGACAGGAGGTATTGGTTTAGTAACAAGATTATATTATGGGAAAATATCAGGATTCCGATTTTAATATTTGCTACACTCTGGCGAGTCAGCACGTGCGTTGATGTATGGAACATGACGGATTAAACAGGGCAATATAGAAAAAAGAACCATTGATCGTGGGAAACCGGAGTAATTCACGTTCTTAGCTATATACATTAAGTAAAAGCTCATGCCGGATGAAGCTTTTTTATTGTCGCCGGACAGAATTTCGGGTCCCTTTCATTCCATTTTGAGTGAAATCGTGGCAAGATCGCTGTAGCCATTTAAAATGTGGGCTCAGGAATGTTACCTCTGATTACGTCCGTATAGTAGGGATTTGCCTTCTTTCACAAGGAAATATATACAAACCATTTTTGAGTTTTCAAGACGGCCAGAACCTTACGTATTGTATTACAGTAACAACAGACTGCAGGCTGGATTGAAAACCTGCATCGAGAAGCGAGTCGGTCCAGAAACCCGGCATTGCTCTATATTAAAGCTACGTTTTAAATACATTGAAATAATTAATCTACTTCTAGTTCGTTGAATACATCGAACTAGCTCAAGGATTGAAGCTCAAATTTCTCATGGAACTGTTCATGAAATATATTGAACTACTTCTGTTGTGCAATTTTTTTTAAATGTATCAAAAGTCAATTCAACGTACTAGTGAGCAAGTTTAGCTGAAACTTAACAAGCCTTCTTTTTACGCTCATAAATCGATGTTCGTTTAAACAAGTAAGAAAATTGGAGTGTAACCGAACATTACATACCCAGCTGTGGATCTTCACTCAGCCTATATAAGGATTATGTATCTGCCAAATTTCAATTTTAATAAGGACTTTCGATCTACGGCTTATTAAACTTTAAAATTTTCTTCATCTAAATGCGGGTGGTGCCACGGCCATACTCCAAAAGTTATAGAATCTATATTTTGTGTCATAAATCCAATACACCTATCAAAAATCTTCGCCCGCTTGCCAGAAGCATGAATGTGCCAAAATGAAAATGTTGGGAAATCGAGTTTCAAAGTTTATTGCTCCCTTAAAATTAGAAGTATTAGTTTTTAATTTAAAAATGTATCAATAGATTATACTTACAATATGCTCTTTCAACTGAGATAACTGTTTTGCTCGCATCCCTTTTATTCTCCGAGATTTAGCACATTCATTTTTCTGGCACAATAAAAGTTTTAAAAACTGATCTAATTTTTGTTAACACAGCTATACAAAACAAGTAAAGAAGGTTAAGTTCGGGTGTAACCGAACATTATATACTCAGTTGAGGGCTATGGTGGCAACATAGGGGAAAATAACCATGTAGGAAAATGAACCGAGGGAAACCCTGGAATGTGTTTGTATAAAATGTCTATCAAATGAAAGGCACTAAAGAGTATTTTATGAGGGAGTGGGCCATAGTTCTATAGGTGGACGCTATTTGGGGATATCGCCATAAAGGTGGATCAGGGGTGACTCTAGAATTCGTTTGTACGATATCGGTATCAAATTAAAGGTATTAATGTGAGTTTTAAAAAGGATAGGTGGTAGTTGTATATGTGAAGGCGTTTTCCAGATATCGACCAAAATGTGGACCAGGGTGTCCCAGAACATTATCTGTTGGATACCGCTAATTTATTTATATATGTAATACCTGCCAATATTTCAAGAGTTTTTTATTTCGCACTGCAGAACTTTTTCATTTTCTTTTACTTAATATGGTAGGTATCACCACCATTTTACCAAGTTTTTTCTCAGGTTATATTTCGCGTCAATAAATCAATCCAATTACCATGTTTCATCCCTTTTTTCGTATTTGGTATAGAATTATGGCATTTTTTTCATTTTTCGTAATTTTCGATATCGAAAAAGTGGGCGTGGTCATAGTCGGATTTCGTTCATTTTTTGTACCAAGATAAAGTGAGTTCAGTTAAGTATATGAACTAAGTTCAGTAAAGATATGTCGATTTTTGCTCAAGCGGAAGGACAGACGGACGACTGTGTATAAAAACTGGGCGTGGCTTCAACCGATTTCGCCCATTTTCACAGAAAAGAGTTAACGTCATAAAATCTATGCCCCTACCAAATTTCAAAAGGATTGGTTAATTTTTGTTCGACTTATGTCATTAAAAGTATCCTAGATAAATTAAATGAAAAAGGGCGGAGCCACGCCCATTTTGAAATTTTATTTTATTTTTGTATTTTCTTGCACCATTTCATTACTGGAGTTGAATGTTGACATAATTTACTTATATACTGTAAAGATATTAAATTTTTTGTTAAAACTTTACTTTAAAATTTTTTTTTTTTTAAAAGTGGGCGCGGTCCTTCTCCGATTTTGCTAATTTTTATTAAGCGTACATATAGTAATAGGAGTAACGTTCCTGCCAAATTTCATCATCATATCTTCAACGACTGCCAAATTACAGCTTGCAAAACTCTTAAATTACCTTGTTTTAAAAGTGGGCGGTGCCACTCCCATTGTCCAACATTTTACTAACTTTTTATACTGCGTCATAAGTTAAACCCACTTACCAAGTTTCATCGCTTTATCTCCCTTGGGTAATGAATTATCGTACTTTTTCGGTTTTTCGAAATTTTCGATATCGAAAAAGTGAGCGTGGTTATAGTCCGATATCGTTCATTTTAAATAGCGACCTGAGATGAGTCCTCATGAACCCACATACCAAATTTCATCAAGATACCTCAAAATTTACTCAATTTATCGTGTTAACGGACGGACGGGCGGACGGACCTGGCTCAATCAAATTTTTTTTTTCGATCCTGATGATTTTGATATATGGAAGTCTATATCTATCTCGATTCCTTTATACCTGTACAACCAACCGTTATCCAATCAAACTTAATATACTCTGTGAGCTCTGCTCAACTGAGTATAAAAAATTCAAAGTAGTCGGATCACGTAATGCGGCTCATGTTTTTTTGCCTTTTTATGCACTGAGTCCGAATACGCTATAAGAATTGGCCCAACTAGTCATGGTATGGCCTTAACTTCAAAAGACGTAAAAAAATGTCTGCATACCAATTCTGTTGGCGGATTCGGGTTCAGAGCATCACAATACTTGGGAAAACATCCGTGGCTTTGACTTATAGAAAGTATGTAAATGAAAAAAGTTGCACATTAAATTAAATTTCATATACACTAATGTGTTTTTATTTAAGATATTATTGCAAACTTAGAACTAGTTCTCATTTTCGGAATCAGATTCTTCTGAAATGTTGGGTTCGGGTAAAGCGTTACGAATATCACTGTTGTCCTTTAGATTTTTATAAAAGGAATAATATTCTTTTAGTATAACCAGTTTTTCGCACATTTTTCTCAAGTCTTTTAGTTTTGCCTCGGCGATAGGCAACGGCTTCGAATAAACTGGTTCGCCTTCAATTAAATAACGACGATCTTTTTTTCGGATAGCAATTATCAGCAAAGTAGTGCCGAACCTCATTTTTTAATTATCATAGAAATAATTAAATATTTAAAATAATTAAAATTATTAGTAAATATGAGTACGATAGTTCGTGATGCTTTACCCGAACCCAACATTTCAGAAGAATCTGATTCCGAAAATGAGAACTAGTTCTAAGTTTGCAATAATATCTTAAATAAAAACACATTAGTGTATATGAAATTTAATTTAATGTGCAACTTTTTTCATTTACATACTTTCTATAAGTCAAAGCCACGGATGTTTTCCCAAGTATTGTGATGCTCTGATCCCGAATCCGCCAACAGAATTGGCCTGCAGAAATTTTTTTTACGTCTTTTGAAGTTAAGGCCATACCAAGGCCATTTGGGCCAATTCTTATGGCGTATTCGGACTCAGCGCATAAAAAGGCACAGAAAACATGAGCCGCATTACGTGATCCGACTACTTTGATTTTTTTTGTATAGCTGTGTTAACAAAAATTAGATCAGTTTTTAAACGATTTTATTTAGCTTGACTTGACAGACTGGTTGGTTGGTTGGTTGGCTGGCTGACACGAGTTTTGTAATTGAAATTTAAGTAACATCCCGAAAAGCTACAAGGTTGAAACTTGGAATATAGTTCAGAACCCGATGACAATGCAACAATAAGAAAAAATTCGCCGCTAGGTGGCGCAAGGATCGAGATATTCAAAAAACTTGTATTTGTGGTCCGATTTGGATCATATTGGGAACACATAATACTTACATGAATAGAGAGCGACATATGAAAAAGAAAATCGACGCTAGGTGGAGCAAGGATCGAGATTTTCAAAAAAATCGTATTTGTGGTCGGATTTGGCTCATATTTGGAATACATAATACATACAAGAATAGAAAGCGACCTATGAAAAAAAACTCGCTGCTAGGTGGAGCAAGAATCGAGATATTCAAAAAAATCGTAGTTGTGGTCCGATTTGGTCCACATGTGGAACACATAATACATACATGAATAGAAAGTGACCTATGGTGTCCGATTTGGCTCGTATTTGGAACAAATATTACATACAGTCCGGTAGAAGTGACATCAAAATATTTTGGAGTTGGAGGAAGGACAAGCATACGTGGCGCAGAGTCGAGTAAAATCTTTGGAAGGATTATGTATTGAGGACTGATATTGTAACAAATTGTCAGGAAAGAGTTCTTGTAATAATTACTCACTAAATGAACTAAATAGAATAAGAAATAATAGGCAATTAAATAAAGACTAAAAGCTTGAAAATAAAATAATAAAAAAAAAATTTTAAGTTAAACGGTTTTATTGAAAACAACTCTTACATAAAGTAATAATAATACTAAAAGCTAGAAAATAATTTGATAGGTTCTATGTACTAGTCATCACACTCCTTATCAATCTAGGACGTTGATCAGACAATTAAATAAAAGCGTTGGACGCGTAAAATTTCTATTGGTAGTCATAAGTAAGACCAACTGAACCTTAATCAGGTTATGTTACGCCTCACATTTTTAGAAATTTCACGCGCCCAACGCTTTTATTTAATTGTCTGATCAACGCCCTAGATTGATGAGGAGTTTGATGACTAGTACCTAGGACCTACCAAATTATTTTCTAGCTTTTAGTATTATTATTACTTCATGTAAGTATTGTTTTTAATAAAACTGTTTAACTTAAAAGTTTTTTTTAAATTATTTTATTAAAAATTTTGTCGTGCCAGAAAAATGAATGTGCTAAATCTCGGCGAATAAATAGGATGCGAGCAAAACAGTTATCTCAGTTGATAGAGCATATTGTGAGTATAATTTATTGATACATTTTTACATTAAAAACTAATACTTCTAATTTTGAGGGAGCAAAAAACTTTGAAAGTCGTTTTCCCAATATTTTCATTTTGGCAAATTCATGCTTCTGGAAAGCGGGTGACTTTATTCTTAACACCATCAATAAATCCCACTTTTTCATATTCTGTATGTTTAAAGTAAGTTTGTGACTGCGAAACATATTCTTTATAGCTACTCGAGCTTCCTGGCTCGTAACCATTTCACTTGCCCACCTCTCTTATTAGCAGACAATCCAAGACTAACTTGGTCACAGCATCCCAGCAAAGTTAATTGACGAAATTATTAGGGAAATTATTAAAGCAAGTTTTTTTTTATCGGCATCCCGTCGACAGTGGAGTCCCCCAAATTAAACATATACGCTCATATCAATATCTGTGCATTTTGCTGAACAAGAGAACCGCCGAATTAATACTGATTGTGTTAGAATAGATAATTTGATCCAAATGTGCGTTTTTTGTTTTTGTACGAGAGCACACCCACCTTTAAATAAGCTCATACTTTCTCCTATACTGGTACCTAAATAAATGAGTTATACCTACATAACGGAATAGACATAAAGCTTTGTAAAAAGGTAAAAGCTAGATATTGGTACTATCTTTAGCTAGTTGTTGATCTTGTTAATATTTGGCACCATGGCTATTCTGTTATTGCCTATGTATTAGTTTCCTCATAGATATTATCGAATTGGTCATACACTCAACATGCGGAATCACATTTGATTGAAGCGATGTGATATCATGACAATAAATATGACTTTTTTGTTAATTCGTCCTACTATCGATAGGCTTTAAAGAAAAAGAAAGCTAACTTTTCGTTCCTTCGCAAACTCATATGATAAATGCATACTTCCGGAACGCATTGAGAACATTTTTAATGTATGGAACTGTGTCTCTGTGGCGCGGTATGTTAAAATTTGGAACAACAAGAACAAAAAAATTCAATATCCTGTTAATTGTTATGCTGATTGGCTTAACTTCTTGAAGCACAACCGTTGCTACACTTACGCACAATTTTAAATAACAAAATTTTTAATAAATAACGAATTTAAAATAACCATTTAAGCTTTATAATCAAAAAAAGCGTAACAGATCGCATGTTAATTGGATGATCTCTTTTGAAAAATATGAAATCTATTCCTTTATTAATTTACGCGCATGCGCAACTACAGACATTTGTTTGTATGCATGGAAATACCAAAATGAAATTGTTGTTGAGTTTATGTTACTCAACGGGCTAAGCCAAAAATAAATAGTACGACTATGTTCATTGCAGTTACATACATACATATCTTGGGCCAAAGTGGTTAGTAGGTTGAATTGTTGGCCTTTTTCACTTGGTTCACTTGACGCTTTGGCCTTTACTTGTTGTTGCCTTGCTTGTTGGCAATAAAATGCAAATTAAGCGCTAAAGATTACTCAAAGGCCACATTATTTACTTAGAACCTCCTGCTGTGCTTCCGAATTAAGTTTAAACCCGGAGGCTAAATTCAAAATGAGTTTTACTAATTTTTTGCTTGCTTGTATGTATATACATATGATTGTCTGTCTGTCTCTTCGCACGGTCGGACTTTGGGACGTCGAGTCTATGTATGCGCCCAGACACTATTAGGTTTTTTTTTGTTTGTGGTTGCTTTCGCTTGGCAGCTTGATGGACATGCATGAATGTTTGTTTGGGTGCGCGGATTTCGGTTGCTCCATGCCATACCAACATGCAAAATAACAACAAAACATATTTGATACAAGTTGTTGCAACACTTAATTTCCATATCCTGCCGCTAGGTGCATGCCACACATAATGGATTATGATATGTACATCTGTTTGTTTGTATGTATGTATATCATAAGTCAAGGCATCCTGAGCCTGTTCGCTTCTCCGCTTGCAGACCGCTAAGTTAATAGTTTTTTTCTTCATTTAATCTTTCATAAATCGATTTTAAATGAGATTTTACCGCTGACGCTGGCTGCCTAAGTCTGGACAAAATGAAAGGCAAAACCAATTTGTGAATAACAAAAATCCATCCTAAATGCCAATGAAATTGGAGCAACGATAGCGAGTGCTTTGGGTTTGTTTTTTTTTAGATCTGCATACTCCTATTGGGAATTTATGGATCTTACTCAGTAGCGTGCGAGAAAGTAGGCGTAGCTAGTAGAAGCTCATTGCTTTCCTACTGTCAGCCCTTGTAGGTACAGTGTTCATTTGAGGGATTAACATTTTAATTTCTAAAAAGAATGTGTTTGGAACAACAAATTTTGGTTAAAAAATTAGCTAGCTGCGAGTACAAAGTAATCTCGAAAACCTGGTGTTAGCACCACAAAATGAAGATTGAATGGCGAAGATGATCAAGGAGGATAAATAGCACAATGATGCTCCGCATCTTACAGGCAAATGTCCTGATTCCTCAGGAAGATACGTTCAATGTGGCGCTGATCCTTGAACTATTTCTATCACCTGATGGAAAGGTTCGTGACTCAAGAATCTTCGATTTGGCGTTTATGATGCGTAAATGGAAAAAAGAAAAAGAGCCGAAAGAATGGTAGGAATATACCCATACTCGTTTATGGTAAAAATACCAGATTCTTCTTTTTCAGACCAATCACTCATCCTGAAAAATGGCCGGCAAGAAGGATACAGGAGGCTAGTGGATTAAGAGAGCATATAAAAGACGATGCCTCTGCGACATTACCGACAGAGGTGAGCCTTAATCCTTTTTTATAATCCACAGTAGTCTGCAAGTGGCTAAGAAGGGGTAATGTGCCTAAATAATATATATCAATATTAAGTAATGCTCTGACTAAGTTTTAAGCAGGAAATTTCAAAGTATACCCAGACCGGGAATGTGACAGCGCCACCCTAAAAAGGCTAAAAAAATAATCGCATTTCGAAACCGTACGGCAACGGAATGGCCCCAAATTCTACAAATATTTAGAACATAAGCTTGAACGGCCCCAAGAGGTTGCCATTGTAAAGAAGCTAGGGAAAACCAGTATTTTCTCAACAAAGTAGTTCATAATATGAAAGGGGGATGGAGCATATTCAAAGTTGCCATCGAGGAACAGTGACGAAAGTCTTCTAAGGAGGCAAGTAAAAGAGAAAGTTGCGGAGAGCGAGGCATTCTAGGATGAGTATGGGGTCTGTTTAAGACCGATAACTCTAAAACCCACAGGTCGGGCAGTCTCCCGGAAAAAGTTTTGTGACAACATCGAATGCTTCAGCGCGGTTGGGGAAAGTGCAATTTAGGGGATAAATATGTAGCCCAATTACTCATAAATAAATAAATGGTAAGGCGCTTCTCGATACACAGAATAACGTTATCGATTTCTTATCCAAAAATTATCGATTTGCTATAACGAAGTTTTAATTTTGTTATCAAAAAGTGATCGATATACTATAGAATACTTATCGATTTTTTACGACCGCCGTGGTGTGGGGTAAGCGTGCTTTGCCTACCATACCGAGGGACCTGGTTTCAACAAAGTAACATCGAAAAAATTTTTTTTCAATTAGAAAGAAGTTTTCTAAACGGTGTCGTCCCTTGGAAGTGTTTTGCAAACACTCCGAGTATACATATTTCTGCCATGAAAAGCTTCTCAGTGCAAACTCTTTTGCCTTGCAGATGCCGCTCGCAGTCGGCGTAAAAACATGTAGCTCCCGTCCCGCCAATTTGTAGGAAAAATTAAAATGGGCACGACGCAAACTGAAAGAAAAATGGACTTAAGATATCTTCGGAGGTTATTGCGCCCTCCGTTTGTTTATTTATCGATTTTTTATCATAAAGTTATTGATAGTTTTTCGAAAACATATCGAAATGTTTTAAAAATATGCAAATTATTAACAAAACGTTATCTATTTGTTGTCGAAAATCTATCGATTTGTTATAATTTAGTTATCATTTTGCTATCAAAAAGTTATCGATATATTATCGAAGAGTTTTCGATTAGTTATCACCAAGTTATTGATATTTCAAAAAAATGTATTGACATATTATCATAAAGCAATTGGTTTGCTATTAATTTAATATCCCAGTGTCACCGATTTGGCATTAGCGTATTAACTAAAATTTTCGTTTTGTCATCAGAAAGATATCTACTTCTTATCAAAAAGTTATCGATCTACTATCGTAAAGTTATCGATTGTTTACTGATAAGTTATCGGAGAGTTGCAAATTGCTTACCGTCGTGTTATCGATTTGTTAACAACGAGTCTTGGCACCCATAATTTTATTCACAGTTTAAATTAACATATCGCGCCCACTTAGCCTAAAATAAAATCATCGTAATCATCAATGACCCAAACTTTAGATTTCGAAGACTGCAATTCTCCCAATACTTGTCTTACTTACTTACTTACTTAATTGGCGCTTAACCGTCTAAACGGTTATGGCCATCCAACAAGGCGCGCCAGTCGCTTCTTCGCTCCGCCAACCGGCGCCAATTGGTCACACCAAGGGAGTTTAAATCGTTTTCCACCTGGTCCTTCCGACGGAGTGGGGGCCGCCCTCTACCTCTGCTTCCATAGGCGGGTTCCCAATACTTGTCACAAGGACTTTTATGCTCATGGTAAAACCCGCTTTTTAAAACAGCAGCTACGCTAGGCCATTTTATGCGAATAAAAGATGACGCTCCGGCTAAGAAACTATTTTTATCGGAACCTGCTTTTGGTAACAGAGGAAGAGAACGATCCCACTCCGCTGGAAGGACCAGGTGGATAATGATTTAAACTGCCTTGGTGTGACCAATTGGCACCAGATAGCAGTGCGAATCGACTGACGCGCCTTATTGGACGGTCATAACCGTTTAAACAGTTATGTACCAATTAAGTAAGTAAGTAAGTAAAACCCGCTTTGCACAACGCAGAGATAAGTGTATCTAGTCCCAATGCAATGACGACTTTTTACCTTAAATAATGAGGATATATGTAAACTAAATTTTTTGGCAATATTTCACCCCACTGTGCATATTTTCATTCCTCCACAGGTCCTGTCTGCGTTTTCGCAAACCTTTCAAAAACTTCATATTCACACACAGTCTACATATTTGCATAGCAAATATTGTATGCGTGTTGAAATAGGGGCGTGTTCCACATATGTCCCTATGGGGCTTTGAAGGTTATACAACAAACAAGAAGAAGCACGCGTACGATATGCGAATGAAGAAAGCTTGGGAAAGAACCAAACAAGCAAACCAAAAAACCAAATTCACAAACAGCAAATGGAATAAAGCGTTAATATGCAAAGTGGCAGGTAGGCTGGCAGTCAGCCACACTTTTCAACGCTTTTGGCTAAAATGAAATATGACGCATAAGCAAAATTGATAATAAATATGCTAACTCTTTTTCAAGAACTTTTTTTTTTTTCATATGAAATACCCTACTTGCTTTGCATATTTTGGGCCACCGTTTAATTAAAGGGCGCGCATGCGCTAACATGCTATATCGTTTTTTTTTTTTTTTTTTGATTTTTTTTTGTTCATATCAAGCACTTAGGCATTCTTTTTTAACATATTCGTGTATACGTGGTGGTACGTACCTCATTCAAACGGCGGCACTTGAAAATATTTTAATAAGTAAGCATTTTTGGAGCTCGCCAACGATGATCTCCACGTTCACCTCCACCCGTTGGCCCGTGCTTGATGATGCACTTAAGGAAGAAAACAGCCATAAAGGTGAATTAGATGATTTTATTTACGATTTTATTAAACGGCATATCAAGTGGACAACCAACCTACTTACATAATTGTATGTCATCCACGCCACGAGATAACTCTTTAGTGCTGCGAGTTTCACTATTTCTTGGTAAACGTTGAATATTGACGTTGGAGCGGTTGCTTATTTGAAATCAATAATATCACTAAATGACTCTATTGTTGTTGTCCCAGAATCCAACAGTGAAAGACAGAAGAAATGAAAATTTTGTTGCACTTCTTGGAAAAAACGCCATAAAAATTGACACCCAGCGCGATCGGCAATTAAAATAATGCAATGAATACAAGAGAGTAGTTTAGAGAGCAGTGGTGGCGGGATAGGATCCAGTTGATTATTGGATAGCAACAAAGACAAGTAGAGAAGATATCAGGCCGATCACTTAATATTTCTTTCTATAAATACAAGAACAAATTGCATAGGGACATATGTGTAGTAACGCTAGGTAAAACGTTATAGGGCTTGGGTGGCGCAGCAAATCAAATATGGTATCAGCACTCAATTCCTTAAGCGAACCGACTTCAAGTGTATGTAAATAAGTATGTGCCTACACAGAAACACGTGTACCTTGGTGCGCTTAAATCTGATGTTATAAGTATTGGATACAAGTGAAAATTCGACGCAAAGAAAACTTTATATACCCAGTTGTGAATTATCAGAAAACTGGCTGAAGTAGTGACTTTAAACAATATTTGGATTTGAATTCAAGAAAGTTCAGGTTGTCATGTGCTGCTAGATCGGGGTGTCGTTAGATATACTTTCTTAGCCGGAGATTTTGTATCCATTCGCATAATATGGCCTAGCATACAGAGCCTTTGCGCTTTAAGTCGTTACACTATGCTGATATCTGGGTAAAGATGAACAGCTCAATATTTACTTCCTCGAATACATACGGGGAGGGCCATTAATCATCCGTAGAACTTTGATGTTAAATACTGCAAGGGAAGTAGATGCTGAAAGGTCATGAATCGATCTCCAGATATTCGAACAATAATACCGAATTTGTCTAAAAGCAATAATTGTTTTGGAGTTAATTTTAGTTGGTTTAGTTGGAGTTGGTTTTAAAACAATCCCGAAAGTAATCTAGAAGTGATTTCTAAATAATCCCGATGTAATACCGAAATGGTCCTAAAATATTCCGAGCACTGTTTCGCAAAGTAATTACGAATTGGTCCCGAAATGTTCAAGAAATAGTCCCGAAAATATTAGCTGATGAATCGTGATTTTATTCCAAAATGGTCCCGATTATGATCAAATAATCTAGAAATAGTCCTGAAAATATTAATGAAGTGATCTTGTTATCATGCCAAAATAGTTCCGAAAGCAACCCGGATATAGTACCAAAAAACCCGAAGTAGTTTAGAAGACCTAATTGATCTCCAAATAATCCCGAAATAATTCTAAATATAGTCCTAAACTTCTAGCGAAATAATGCCGAAATGCTCCCAAAAGTTCGGAAATAACCGTGAGCGGTCCAATGGAATCTCACAACTAGTCAGAAACTAGTCCCGTCAGCGAAACGAAAACCACCCAGAAAAGGCTCTCCTCATATATAATACAGACATGGGCCCGAAAAAATCTGAAAGTAGTTCGTAAATCTTTTCGAAAATGATCCCGAATTATTCACAGAATGAGTCAACGGTCATTCCATAAGGATCCCCTACCTATCACCAAGCTTAACGAAATTGTTCTGAGAAAATCCGGTATGTATGTATCTCCTGAAGGTCCAGGCGTCAAGATATTCTATAAATCGAGAAGAAAACTCATAATAAATACCACAACCTCTTCAAACAAAGCTAAAATATTAGTCCTTTACTGACTGCGCAAAGGCGGTACCCAATTTCATGCCAAAATGGTTCCAAAAACAAAAAAAACCCCACTCTCGAATAAGTCACAACGAACCAAAATAAAACCAAATGGCAATATTAAGAACAGAAACTAATGTGCTCGGCTAGCAAACCGAAGAAATTCTGAACGGCTTTCCTCGTAGTCCCGAAATAATTTCGAAATACATTCCCGACATAACCCGAACAAGTTTCAAATAGTTCCTATGTTATCCATAAATAATAAATAAAATGTTCCGCAGTAATATCAAGATAACCCGCATATATCTGAACCGAAGCCAAAGCAGAGGCAGCATTATTCTCAAAAGGATCCCGAGCTTGAACAATACAAATGACATTCCTCAAAGATTTTAAATTTATCGGGACTATTCGCAAAAGTTATACGACAAATCAATTGAGGATTCGGACTTTATTCTTAAAAGATCCTCAATAAATCATGCAACCGTGCAGCCTACAAAGAGCAATTGACACACTAGTTTTTTAAAATGTATTTTTGAACTTTGTAGCATTAGGGTATTGAATATATGTCCAACCTTCACTTTCCACACTGCCTAGCTTGCTATTGCGTTGCGTGTTAGGGCCACTATGCTTAGTGCTTCAATGTAAATGGTAAAAGCAGCAGCATGCATGCTGTGGGTGATAGCCCCAAGCTATTAGCGCGCTGTGATACACGACTTTGATTGCTGATGGTCAAACGTGATGCTGGACTGTTTTGATGTCGATGGTATTGCTGCTGCTGCTGCTGCCATTGCCTGCAGTGCGTTTTATTATCATTGCCGTAATTTATGTGCGATACGTACTTATATCAATGTATAAACACACACATTTATATATATGTGGATACTATTTTGGGTGCATTCGCGTTGATATCAACGACTGGATGCGATGGACAGACAACACGAATGCGCTTTGACATGCGCAGTCAATGCGCTCTCTTTATCGCATCTGTTTATCAAGCGTTAGATCAGTGCTTTAACAGCCATTCATTCTTAA
The DNA here is from genome assembly GCF_040869045.1 of Eurosta solidaginis. Lineage (NCBI taxonomy): Eukaryota > Metazoa > Arthropoda > Insecta > Diptera > Tephritidae > Eurosta > Eurosta solidaginis. Next base: position 260,217,786 of record NC_090320.1, on the reverse strand, counting down.
TGCTTATCGGTGTATTTCTGTGCCAAAATGCGTTCAAAAGATAATTCGATTGGACGTGTAATGTGGTCGGAGATTTGATGCTTGATTGCTTGAAAAGCAGCTGTTGTATAAGCAGCTGTAATGCTAAAGAAAATATTCGAAAGTTGATACTGATGGAATAATAAAATACCTATGTATTTTAAAGATACTTTTTTTCTCGTGAAAACCTAGCCTCCTACGAAAAATAAATTTACAGCACTAAGACGGCGTTTTACATTACTTCCGATAGAAAACTGTGCGAACTAATCTAACGCTCAGACGTAGGGTTGTAAATGTGAGAACTGTCATATAAAGGCGTTGGGGTACTCGTACCGAGGGCCTAGTGGTAAGTATCACTAGTTTGGAGGTTTGGATAGCTGGTTAAAAGACTACCGCTCTGCAGACGGAACGAAGGACGAAAAAACGAGCTGCACCCAATACAAGTGCGGGGAAACTAAACGAAAAGATAAACTCGGGAATAGATACAACAACGACGCACAGTGTAACTTTTTTCATTTTTAGGTTGCCAAAAAACCAAAAAACAATGTTCTCCAATCTCAAAAATGTTTTGAAATGCAACAGAATAATAACCAACTGTTAAGAAAATGTATACACAGCAAAGTAAAAAACCCACGATCACCATGATAAGCATTATGAAACTTGGATAATTGAAACAAGTGTAAAAATCATTTCACAGTTCAAAAATTTTGACCAAATTTGTGGCCACGTGGTGGATTTTTCGATAACTGTTTTGACTTCTGTCTTTTTTATTTAACATACTTAGGTAGTTTGTAACAGCATTGATACGTTTCAGCCACGTAGGCATTTTTTTAAATTAAATTTTTTTTGGTTTTAGACAGCCACTAAAAGTTTGGTAAGCTTAGAAAATTTTTCGTTTTCAATAGAATAAAACTTGTCTGATTCCGCCCAATTCCATTGAACGAATACATACACATCAAAGGGAATTTCATATAGTTTCAGATAAAAAAAACAAACCATTGCGAAATTTTGCGTTTTTCTTTGTAATCGCCAACTTAAGGTCTTTATGCTCTCGCTCACCTATGAAGCGCAGTGGCCTAACAATGGAATGTCCTCAATTCAAGTCTACAATACTAGATCCCAAAAAAAGACAGTTATACCTGAAATGGTAAAAACCCAAAAAAAGGAAACTTGTGCACTGAATAGCCTTCATTGTTTGTCATATGAGTTTTCCCATAGTTAAGGAGTTGTGCACTTATCCCATCAACTTGTGTTATGTATGCACGCCTACGAGGGTCGTCTATTATGGGTGATACTTCTAAGCAATTGAGTGCTTCGGGAATATTCATATGTATGTATACCTCACATAAACGTCTACCTAACGCTCTGTCGGCATATACATCATCGCAAAAGTGCTATATATGTGGGGCTTTTCGAAAAGATATGACCAATATGCGAGCCTTGTCAGAGCGAAATGTTGACAAAAGCATGCTTGCTTTCGGAATTTCCCCTTTACATTCTTGGAAACGATGCATAGAATGTATGCTAAATATCGCTTATCGAATGGAAATGAAGAGCTGGTGTGTGCGGGGCGAAGAAAATAAGGAAAAGACGAAAAATAAGAAAAAACATATCCAAAATAGATTCAGGAAAGAAGTTGGTCTTTTGATTGATATGCCAAAGCAAAAAACCGGCAACACAAATGATGACAACACTGCGAGAAGATTCTTTGGGGGTCCTGAAATAACATCTGACATAACCGGCATAAACATAAATCTTTTGAAAAGGTTTCATACAATACTTTCATGCATACGATGTGGGTTTCAAATAAATTCTGAAGCTTTTGACCATTATGTGACAGAGACAAGGGTATTAAATTTATCGGAATATGCTTGGTACAATATGCCAGTGAGCCTACATAATATTCTGTTTCATGGAAAGAGTATAATCGTGTCTGCTATTCTTCCTATTGCTCAACTTTCGGAAGAAGCTCAAGAGTTCAGAAACAAAAATGCGCGAAACTATCGTGAACTTTTCACCACAAAAAAGTCAAGAATTTGTAGTAACTTGGATTTGTTGCACAGATTGCTGATATCGTCAGACCCGTTCATAAACAGTTTGCGAAAAACCCCTAGGTCAAAGCGGCGAGCATTAATGAGTGAAGTTATTGGTTTATTATCTGAACCAGAGCATGTTGACGATATTGACTCCGACTAACTTTATACCAGTTAAAATATCACTTTTTATTTATAAGTATGTATGTATTTCGATTCAGATTTACAAATATATGTACCTATGTTGTGTTTGACTCTGAAAATAAAATTTTTTAAATATTAATCGAAAGCCTCTAAGATAAGGTTAAGAAAAATAAACAATTTTTATTTATATTGGCACTGGAAAATGCTTTTAAAATAGAAAATATGATTTTGGCGTGATCCGCCCATTTTTATTCTCAAATCAGATTTAGGTATCTGCAATCACACCGCCAAATTTCAAATGAATTGCTCCATTGGTTTGGCTGTTATTAATTTTGGCATCCCAAAAGTGAAAAAAGTCACACTGTGCGACGGTAGCAAAGAAGGAAGCTGGAGCGATCACGACGGGAGGACCCAGAGTGGAGGATATAAACAGCATTGGGTGCGGAGTTCCTATATTTCAGTCAAAAGACATATGTATAAGAGACATTGCGGATCGGGCTTGTAAAGAAGCAGCTCAATGACAATACTCCGTGATACAAAGAGTGGCAAACAAGAATCCTGCCCCATCCGCTCTGCATAGAAAATAACAAAAAATATTTGTTCCGTTCATCCCAAAGATGCGTCGACCTTTACATTCTTCAGGCTCTTGTGTTGAATGGAATCATACTGAGTGCAAAGCCTTCAAGTTACTCTTGTTGATTCGACCACCAAAAGCGTAAAACACGAGCTGGAGCTGTCGAGGGAGAGAATACGGAAATAATGACTCAGAAAGTTTTCGTTTCACGTAGGCGAAGAAATATAAGAAGAAGAAAGTTATCGATTATGTGAATATCAACCAAGAAGACTGACTTTTTTTCGATTTAGTGCAGCGAATACCATCATTATAAATATTTATTGTCAAAGTTTCTGCTGGACTTATGCATTATAGGAATACAACTTAAGGACTTTTCGAGCACCAGCGGATAAAACTTCAAGGCAGAAAGATCCTTAGGCAGAAAATCGACAGGTCATGGAGAAGATGATTGTTGTCAAGACTGATGACGCGATAAAGCCATTACTTCATGATTCCCATAAACGAGAAAAGTAGTTTTGCTTCGGAAAGAGCAGATTTTTCAAAATGTGGCGAACGATTAAGACTACTTAAACCAACAAAATTTTCTGGGATTTGCAGATTTTCTAAGAAAAATCACTTTCAGCCTTAGCCTAAGAAGGGCGGAATTTACGCCTGATTCTGACGAAAGACATCCTTCCTATACCAGAGCCAGTCAAGAGCGATTCGCTTGTATCATTCTGGCATTTCGTTCATGTTTCCGGCGGCAACGACTTCATCTCTTCTTGGCATAACACCAATATCTCCATCCTCTTTCTGCTGTGCAGATTTCGAAGTACATTTATTGGTACTGTGCGTATCTCCCTTTTTCAGTCTTGCATATTATGAAGTATAAGCCTTGTTGTTCATCAATTCGGTTGCGGAATTAAGTACTTAATGCTGAACAGTTCTAGTCAGTGAGCTGTTTTCAATCTACGTCCACTGTGTCATCCACATTTGCCCTCGGTTGGCTCCAATCTGCTAGGTATAAATCGGAGCTCTTTTTGTCTGCGTTTCTCGTTAATGTCTTAACATTTTTTCTTTTCCTGGATTGTAAAGTCGCTCTCTCATCGAGTTCAAGTTTCCCACACTTTTCAGGTACCAATCATTGATTATAGCGCTTTTTTGCCTCAGTTGTGTTAGCACTATCTCTCCCTTCGCATCTTTGTCTTGGAAACGTTTGGGTTAATCCTCTTGGTCGTATGACCACCTACCCAACAAGGCAAGCTCAATCGTTTAATTTTATATATGGGAGAAAATAACCATGGAAGCGTCCCCTGCTGTGCTAAGATCATTATTACATTTCGGAGGCGACATAGTTTCGATGAGGCTCCTTCCAAATACAGCTGGGGTATAGGTGTCTTCAAATCACTCCTAAAATCAGAGGATACCTTTAACTATTACCCTTTTAATTGCTAATGTATGACGAGTAGTCCAGTGATGGGCACAACTTAGAGCGGTACAAATATTGCAATTCTGCTAATAGAGTTGAGGTCGAGTTGTAAAAATATAGTTTGGGTGTTACTAAAACGCATTATTTTCTCCACTATTATCGTAGTTCCATATTTTATGTAGAGACGGAGCCGATTACCGTGTCAACGGACTGCCAATTTCCAGCCAAGCACTTAGTCACCAACTTCAACCTAATCCTTAATTCCTTTAAAAAGCCACCTGGAGCAAACCCTCGTTATGCATAACAGCTTGCAGGCATAAAATATCTACTGAGTTACACCCACAATAAGACGTCGAGGTAGATCGAGCCATAATACACAAACGGCAACAACAAACAGTCACGCGGTTGACCAACACCATATTTGACCTCATAAATGTTGCGGCATCAGCAACAACAGTGACAAGAAACCGCATCAACAGCTGCAAAACGCTTGAACACACCTTTAACTTATAGTTGGTAAGTACCTACACGCTATAAAAGAGTCGCAGCATATTGCCCATATTGTTGTTGCTGCTGCTGCTGTGTTTGCGCTTCTGCTGTATCTCCCAGTTTCATATGACGTAGCTATGAAAAGCAATCAATGAAATGATTTGCGTCCCTCTATATGAACATTTTGTTATATTCGTTTTATATTTTTCTAACCATTATTTCATATGTATATTGTATTTCATGTTTTTGTTTGGTTCAAGTTCGTTTCTTAATTCTTTTGTTTGTTGCTCTATAAATTTAAGTGGATATCAATAATAAATTTCACTAATTTCTGTCATTCGAACTCAAGTGCATGCGTTTAACAATAACAACAACTACAACAAAAAATAACAACAACAACAATACTATTGAAAACGACAACAACAATGACAATAAAAAACACTTCAAACTAACATACAAAACAATGTAATCCAGCGAATTGATACAACAACAAGCACTAGTTATGTTTGTTGCTGTCCATAAAGGTACAACCTATTGTATGTAGGGTGTTGTTTTTGTTGTTTTTGGCTTAAGTCTGTGTTAATGTCTTCCTTATAACCACTTCATTGTTCAGCTGCAACAATGTTGTTGACGTCTTTGCAGTCGAGTTGCTCCCCTCATAGTTGGTTAGGTAAGTAAATTCATATATGGTTATGCTACTTTGTTAGTGGAGTAAAGGTTAGGCCATTGCACAAACACACGTTTGATGATCGCTTCACTGAGCGAGCGTTTTGGGTGTTGAACGCTGTCAGTTGCTTGGCTGCTGCAAGGCGTTTATACGGAGTGCGGGTAGCAGCTATAGTGCACAGTGGGCTCAAGGCTTAAAAATGAGAATTATGGAGAAGATTTTACAAAATATTAAATACTTAATAAACATATTTCTTGCAACAGAGAAACCATGCTGCTTTTCTGAAAGTGAACCTCGCACAGATTAATTTCTGGTTTCTTCTTTAATGCGCTTAAGGATTAAGGGGTCGCAAAGAGTATTTGAACAAGCTTTAAAAATCTGAAAGAGTAACAATTTTTGTGTTCTCGTCCTTTCGTAGTTTTTATCAGAGAGCACAACATGTTGATAAAATCTTTAGCAACATGTTGCAACACATAACTACTTCATGATGCCTTCGGAAAAAATTTGTGGAAGAAAAAAGTTGGCATTTCAAAGCGTTAGAGTTAAATGTTACTCAATTTTTGAGGATCATTATAATCTTGAACGGTAAAGCTAAATCGTTTCAAGTTACTTTTATAACAAATGTAAGCTTAAAATGCAAATTGAAATTAATGTAGATGCGATTTCTTAAAAAAACATCATCTGGAAAATGTCTTTTCTAGCAGAATTGATGTTATACAGAGTAATTATTCTGAATAACTCGTTAGAGGCGTAGGTATACCTTGAATTTAAGGGCATGGTTCTTTATGGCCCAACAGTACCCGTGTAAATACTGATACCTTTTATCGAACACCCTACTCCCCCAGCGGGTTATGGGGCTTAGAATATACCCGCGGCAGATATGCCTGTCGGAAGAGGCGACTAGGGTACCAAATTGATTCAAGGGGTTGTGTAGCGCAATTTATAGCTTATCCAACCCAATTTTCAACCTTACCTACCCGTGGCTAATCCTGTTTCTTTCATACTAATCAGTTCTCGAGATTGATCTGCATCCGGCAAAGACCACCAATATCGATAACACTCCCCAAGGCTTTCATGGAGTTGCCTTATCGCTACAACAACAACAAAATCGAACCGCTTAAAAGTATAAAAGTGCGTGAGTCTTCCAAGAGATGGTCTTTCTTTAAAGTGGTCTTTAAACAATGTTTTGGAAAAATAATTTAAAATAAGCCTTACAAACAATGTTGGGATTGAACCATGAAGGCCGGAGTTTAGGGGTATACTGACGAGATCCTGCAGAGCGTCCGGGACTAATTGAGTTTTTTGAAATAATGTTAGTTTTTATCTAAACACGAGGTCGTGCAGTTTTGGGGCTTTTTGAGGGAATATTTTGGTATCAGTTCGTGACACCTTGACATCACTTACGCACCCGCTTGGCATCACCTCGATCCAATTTCGAAATTGAATTTGGAACTCTGTCTTTATCTTTGGAGATTTTTTTTGGTTTCGTAATTGTGCTATGAAATGTTTTGACGCGGTTTTGGTGCTTAGTGTTTTAGAAATCATTTTATTTTTATGTAATGGGATCATAATCGAACTGTATCGAAATCGTTTTTAGACTATCCTAGAACACTTTGGGAATAAGATTTCTTTCGGTATAAATATTAGGAATATTTAAAAATAGCTTTATATTTTTTAAAGCGATTATTACAAAGATCATAAAGGCACACTACCGCGTTTTTTCGAGATAACTTCGGATTCCGAAGTTGTTTTCGCTCCACTTCTGGACTACTTTTAATTAATTTGATAGCTCTGTATATCTGGATCATTAAAGTTTGCTTTGGCATTTTAGGACTATGTCAAGATGATTTCGGAATGGTTTTTCAGATTATTTCAGGACCATTTGAGGACCGTTTCTGGATTGTGCTCGGACTTTGGTCGATTGTCTTTACGGTACATCATACGAATTTTTTTCCAGACTATGCTTATTTTTTTAATTTGGAACCGTTTTCAGATCATTTCGCGACTATATTTGGATTGTTTTAAGAATAATATTGGAACTATTTCCGCCTCCTGTCTTGGGAATAGTTTTTTGGTTAATCGTTGTAACTTTTGATACATTCCATCTAGACCAATAATAGCAATAATTGTATCGAGTGTTATCAAGTATCGCACACGACTATGAAAATCCAAAACTTTCACCACTAACAAAAAAGAAACCATGACAAGGTGATAATAATGAACTTTGCCCCATTGTGTAGTGTTAAAATATTGGCTATTGCGAGCGTTTGGAAGTCAATGCGGTGCATAAATGAAACGATCACCCGCGCCTTAAAAACAATCAACAGTTGTATTCTTTAGCATTCAGTGTTGGTTTTTTTGTCGAATAGCTTTTGTATAATTTTTTTTATTTTTTATTGTAAAATATTGATAACTTTTGAGCTCTTGTTGTTTTATTATTATTCCCACATTTTTTATATAAATCTGTATTTAGTTTTTTCATAATTTTCACATTTATTTTGTACATTTATTTCTCACATATTTCTTTTCATTAATATTAATGCAATGATGTTATTTCATTTATTTTCATTTGTACGCAGCGTTGTTGTTTTTGGTCCCTCACCTCAACTGCTTAAATATTTCTGCAGCGACCTCTTCGATCATTTATTGTGTTTGTTTTGATTGCGCATTTCTTCTTTATTACATATGGTCTTTAATGTTGTTCAAGAGTATTTTCTTTTTCATATTTTTTGTTGTTGTTTGTCACAATTGTCATTGGTTTTATCATTCGTTAACATTGATATGCTTTTATAGCGTAGTTATACATATTTCGTTTTCCTATTATTTATGATTGTTCTTTTGTAAAATAGTGTTTAACTTGACGATATGCACCAATGAATTACATAGTTCTATAAAATTATTTTTGAATAAAATCAATCTATCCAATTAGTATAGTTTATAGAGATTACAAATGCTCCGATTACTTCGTTTAACTTTTAACATCAGTATGTTGGCATATTAAGTGTGGACACAGAGCATTATAAAGTGTTTAAAGACAAAACGTTTAGTATAATAATGACACTACTAAAATATTTTTTGTTTGATGTTTCTATAATGTATAAATTATATTAAATTTGTACTTTGGCGGAGAAAGGTGAGAATCAAATACCATTCAACAATTTTTACAGTCATTGTCAAAAGAAGGTGTACCCGCCTGCTACGTCACAATGTTACCTTTACTTAAGAGTTTTCTGGATGACACAATCGAACAATTTTCTTTTTAATGATGTGTAATAATAACGTACTAGTATTTTTTTTTTTTGTGGAACTCAGTCTCTGCATCCAGTATTGGCTGTAGTGCAGTGAGTGGAAATTAAGCTAGCTGGTCTAACTTACTTAAAGTTCTTATTAAAATTTTGAATTTGATCTAAGACGTTATACTTTTTGATTGCATTTTCTTAAATTTTCTACAAACTTTTCAAATGTAATTATAATGCTTTGGTATGGAGCTCCTTAAAGAAAAATAAAAAACATATGTAAAAGCAAATGTAATTGACATAGGATTATGGTGAAATGTCTTGAAATTGAATTGAATATTTGCTTTTTCCACATCACCCGGGAGGTGCGCCGTTGGCGCGCTACCAAAGTTAGTTTTGGGTGCTTGGTTCCCCAGTAGGCCTATATTACCCATATAACCTACATATACATATATCGCGCATTTACTTGAATAGTGCCGTAATTCGAAATACACGAACTTTTGGTTAAAAACGAAGAAATGTGCTAGAGGAATTTAGCCTATTTCACACCACCCGTTAGGTATGCAATTGGCGCTTTACCGAGTTTAATTTTATATAAATACATATGTAATATGTAAGTATGTAAATATCGTCTGCGAACGATATAATACCAAGACATAACAAAGCAAAATAAGCAAATTATTCACGAAAACATATTTACTAAAATAAAATTAATTTCATAACTTTAAGACACATAAACAAATTAGGGTTATGGGATCTAAGGATCCGATATAACGGGCATATAATCCAACAAAGTGAGCCTAATAATCAATATATAGTATCGCCTGTGGTCGAAATTCGACCAATTTGTATTTTATATTTTTATTTTTTTTTTTTTTCAATTTTCTATTCAGTCAAGTTACATTTAAATAATAATAAACTAAGTTGAAATAAAAGAATATATAATAAATCATTCAAGGTTCGAATCGAGCTCAAGGCCAGAACAATAATTTTTTTCTAATGATAATTATTGTTATTTTTTTTTTTAATTTTTCTAAATTTGAAAAATTGAATTTTGTTTTTGGAATAGTAAGTAGAAAATTTTCCAGACAACTTGCCATAGCTGCGCAGATAGATCCATTTCGAAGGGTGCTAAGCCTTCATCATCAGTACGCTTTAGGCATGCTGCGCTAACCATTTAGCTATACAGCGGTGGTTTGTTTGACTGGCAAATTTGCTACTTCTATTCCTTTTTTACCAACTATATTTATTCAGTGTTGCGCCATCTGGTGCAAAGCACTGATAATGCTGGATTTTTGTTTATTGTCAATTACTTTGTTTGACATTCCCAAGTGCTCATGGTTTATTAACAATTGTTTTTGTTTTTATCGGCCTATTGATAAATCATTCAAGGTTCGAATCGAGCTCAAGGCCAGAACAATAATTTTTTTCTAATGATAATTATTGTTATTTTTTTTTTAATTTTTCTAAATTTGAAAAATTGAATTTTGTTTTTGGAATAGTAAGTAGAAAATTTTCCAGACAACTTGCCATAGCTGCGCAGATAGATCCATTTCGAAGGGTGCTAAGCCTTCATCATCAGTACGCTTTAGGCATGCTGCGCTAACCATTTAGCTATACAGCGGTGGTTTGTTTGACTGGCAAATTTGCTACTTCTATTCCTTTTTTACCAACTATATTTATTCAGTGTTGCGCCATCTGGTGCAAAGCACTGATAATGCTGGATTTTTGTTTATTGTCAATTACTTTGTTTGACATTCCCAAGTGCTCATGGTTTATTAACAATTGTTTTTGTTTTTATCGGCCTATTGATAAATCATTCAAGGTTCGAATCGAGCTCAAGGCCAGAACAATAATTTTTTTCTAATGATAATTATTGTTATTTTTTTTTTTTTTTTTTTTTTTTTTTTTTTTTTTTAATTTTTCTAAATTTGAAATTCGAAATGGATCTATCTGCGCAGCTATGGCAAGTTGTCTGGAAAATTTTCTACTTACTATTCCAAAAACAAAATTCAATTTTTCAAATTTAGAAAAATTAAAAAAAAAAAAAAAAAAATAACAATAATTATCATTAGAAAAAAATTATTGTTCTGGCCTTGAGCTCGATTCGAACCTTGAATGATTTATCAATAGGCCGATAAAAACAAAAACAATTGTTAATATATAATAAAGTAAAATAAGAAATAGAATAAATTAGCATAAACGACAATATAAAAAATTTTATGTTTTATTTTTGTAGCAAATTTTTTTTTTTTTTTTTTGTTCAGTATAAGACGTACTTTATCTAAAATGAGAATTAAATCTGCAAATGCAAAAAATTTTCTGGCAAAGTTGCCATTAATTGTTATAAATAAATTTAGTTAGTTTCAACAAAAGTTTACTCAATATTTGTGATTTCATGTGTTTTTGAAAGCAACTAAATTAAAAAACAAAAATATGTTAAATAAAGACCTATGTATTTACGTGTAAGTGGAATTTGCCACAAAAAATTGGCCGGTGAAAAATTAATTCTATTTAAGATTTTTTGTACGCTACAAATCATTTTGGAACAATTTTTTAGGATTTTGGTAGAGACCACTATAGGTAAGTGGCAACAATGGGAAACCATGTTTTATTCTTTCACCGTCTGGCACGTACGCATATGTATTTAGGTGAAACATTTGAACAACACAGCGTAGTCTCTTTTGGAGTTTCTAATTCGGTGGGGTTACATAATATGTTAGTTTGTATTTTAGAGCACTTACATACTTGATCCTATAGATGGCGCGCTTTTGTGCACGACAGTAAATTTCGATATTTGGAGAGATTGTTCGCATTTACAAACAATTTTTATATTAAGTATAAACAAATAGAGTAATATTTGTTAACAAATGTAGGCCAATGCACTACGGCTGATCCATACGAATCGATTCATATAACTTTTATATGATTTTACGTGTGGTAAGTAAGCGAAACAGCCTGTCAATTGATTTTTTGGAAATTTCGTTAGCGTATTAATATATAGATTTAATGAGGAAATAAAAACAAAACTTATACAACAAAAAAAAATGGACGAAATATCAGAAATACTTCATAATCCTGGCGTTAAAAGAAATTGTACAGAACAACACGTTGTTAATTTTTTAGTACTTCGACGACAAACCTCGACCGGCAGTTCGAAAACGGCTTATTTTAGAATATTTTTCAAAAACGCCCTACTTCGGGATTTGTTTCAATTACGCACTATTTCACATCTTGTGATATTCAAGGGTATTATAAACATAGTGGGGGTGGTTTTAACCCCCAGGTAGAAATACCTATACCAGATCTTTTCTTTTTTTTTTTTTTTAGAATTGCTATATCTTGTTTTCGCAGTTCACTCTTCACCAACTTGCTCTAGATAATGTAAAAAATCCAAGCATCAAAACTGTTACAATAAATTTGCTGCAAGCATGTGGAAAGATTTTGGGTTGTAGAGCTTTTACATGCAACCTTCTTTTCGGACCACTTACTCATAATGGATGCCTCGCCTTCAATTAATTAAGGATAGGTGACCAAGGCCAAGCTTATACTCATACCGACAATCTTTTGTATAAAATGTTCCGAAACTGGACTTATACATATATACATACTAGCAGACATGGCAGACGTTGTTCTGCTCCAAATTTGGCCTATATGCATACATTTTAATAAGCTTTTTCCATCTAACTCTATCCTCCCCCCTCTTCACTTTTTCCTAATCCTTTTATTCACTCCTCCCTCCGTCTTTTTCGCTTCATCTATCTCCATCTTCGTCTCTTTCTATCTCTTTCTCAGTCTCTTCCTTCTCTCTGTTCTCTTCTCTCAAGTTCTTCTCATTCTTCTTCATCCCTTATTGCCTGTCCCAGTGGGTGGTATGTATTTTGTTCTAGTCCTAGTCCCAGTCCCACTCCGAGTCTCAGTCCCAGTCCGTTTCCAATCTACTTCCCGGAAAAAGGGTCGTAAATACTAATATAAGCAAATGTATATATCAAATTGCAGGCAAATCGCATAGGACGTATGTAAATGGTATTTGGGTATTATTACTTCATGTCCTTATTTCGGCTTCGCATGCATATTTATCAGTTTTGCCAGGTTGATGCGACTAAATCGAATATCACAATGAAAATTACTTTAGAGCTCTCAGCAACGGCTTTCATTTGACTCCATATTACCCACACATTCCAAGGGTATCCAGGTCCATTTTTCGGCCTATATCTCTAGACCCTGTCGATCGCAACCAAAGCTATGTAATAACCACCGCGTGAGGTATACGCAACTTGTGTGAAAGCTTGAACAAAATCGACTGACGCATCTCTTCAAACACCGGCGAACAACTAACACACATTTTAGCCTTTCCTTTTATATATATATATATATATTTATTTTTCACACTTCAATATTAAAACGAAATGCAGATATTCGTTGCTTTTGAAATTCGGCTTAAAAATTGCACATGGAACAACTAAAGACTCTCCTGAATTAAAAAAAATGTCTTAGTACCTCTACGCCGCGGACCCCCTCAGAAAACCCGCGCCTGGGGGTAATCCCACCATTCCCCTCTCCCCCTTCCCGACGGGCCTGGTGATGTGCTATACTTGATATCATTCGCTATATTATTATAATCAGTTGAGCAGAGCTCGCAGAGTATATTAAGTTTGATTGGATAACGGTTGGTTGTACATATATAAAGGAATCGAGATAGATATAGACTTCCATATATCAAAATAATCAGGATCGAAAAAAAATTTGATTGAGCCATGTCCGTCCGTCCGTCCGTCCGTCTGTTAACACGATAACTTGAGTAAATTTTGAGGTATCTTGATGAAATTTGGTATGTAGGTTCCTGAGCACTCATCTCAGATCGCTATTTAAAATGAACGATATCGGACTATAACCACGCCCACTTTTTCGATATCGAAAATTTCAAAAAATCGAAAAAGTGCGATAATTCATTACAAAAGACAGATAAAGCGACGAAACTTGGTAGATGAGTTGAGCTTATGACGCAAAATATAAAGTTAGTAAAATTTTGGACAATGGGCGTGGCACCGCCCACTTTTTAAAGAAGGTAATTTAAAATTTTGCAAGCTGTAATTTGGCAGTCGTGGAAGATATCATGATGAAATTTGGCAGGAACGTTATTCTTATTACTGTATGTACGCTTAATAAAAATTAGCAAAATCGGAGAAGGACCACGCCCACTTAAAAAAAAAGATTTTTTTTTAAGTAAAATTTTAACAAAAAATTTAATATCTTTACAGTATATAAGTAAATTATGTCAAGATTCAACTCCAGTAATGATATGGTGCAACAAAATACAAAAATAAAAGAAAATTTAAAAATGGGCGTGGCTCCGCCCTTTTTCATTTAATTTGTCTAGGATACTTTTAATGCCATAAATCGAACAAAAATTAACCAATCCTTTTGAAATTTGGTAGGGGCATAGATTTTATGGCGTTAACTGTTTTCTGTGAAAATGGGCGAAATCGGTTGATGCCACGTCCAGTTTTTATACACAGTCGTCCGTCTGTCCTTCCGCATGGCCGTTAACACGATAACTTGAGCAAAAATCGATATATCTTTACTAAACTCAGTTCACGTACTTATCTGAACCCACTTTACCTTGGTATGAAAAATGAACGAAATCCGACTATGACCACGCCCACTTTTTCGATATCGAAAATTGCGAAAATTAAAAAAATGCCATAATTCTATACCAAATACGAAAAAAGGGATGAAACATGGTAAGGTAATTGGATTGTTTTATTGACGCGAAATATAACTTTAGAAAAAACTTTATAAAATGGTTGTGACACCTACCATATTAAGTAGAAGAAATTAAAAAGTTCTGCAGGGCAAAATAAAACACCCTTAAAATCTTGCCAGGTATTACATATATAAATAATTAGCGGTATCCAACCGATAATGTTCTGGGTCACTCTAGTCCACATTTTGGTCGATATCTGGAAAACGCCTTCACATATACAACTACCACCACTCCCTTTTAAAACTCTCATTAATATCTTTAATTTGATACCCATATCGTACAAACTCATTCTAGAGTCACCCCTGCTCCACCTTTATGGCGATATCTCGAAACGGAGTCCACCTATGGAACTAAGGAAGACTCACTTTTAAAATACTCATTATCACCTTTCTTTTGATGCCCATATTGTACAAACAAATTCTAGGGTCACCCCTGGTCCACCTTTATGGCGATATCTCGAAACGGCGTCCACCTATGGAACTAAGGATTACTCCCTTTTAAAATCCTCATTAATACCTTTAATTTGATATCCATATCGTACAAACGCATTCTAGAGTCACCCCTGGTCCACCTTTATGGCGATATCTCGAAAATGCGACCACCTATACAACAACCACCACTCCCTTTTAAAACCCTCATTAATACCTTTAATTTGATACCCATATCGTACAAACACATTCTAGAGTCACCCCTGGTCCACCTTTGTGGCGATATTCCGAAAAGGTGTCCACCTATAGAACTAAGCCCCACACCCTTTTAAAATACTCATTAACACCTTTCTTTTGATACCCATATTGTACAAACAAATTCTAGGGTCACCCCTGGTCCACCTTTATGGCGATATCTCGAAACGGCGTCCACCTATGGAACTAAGGATTACTCCCTTTTAAAATACTCATTAATACCTTTAATTTGATATCCATATCGTACAAACGCATTCTAGAGTCACCCCTGGTCCACCTTTATGGCGATATTTCCAAAAAGGCGACCACATATACAACAACCACCACTCCCTTTTAAAATCCTCATTAATACCTTTAATTTGATATCCATATCGTACAAACACATTCTAGAGTCACCCCTGGTCCACTTTTATGGCGATATTTCGAAACGGCATCCACCTATAGAACTAAGGCCCACTCCCTTTTAAAATACTCTTTAACACCATTCGTTTGATGCCCATATTGTACAAACAAATTCTAGGGTCACCCCTGGTCCACCTTTATGGCGATATCTCGAAACGGCGTCCACCTATGGAACTAAGGATTACTCCCTTTTAAAATACTCATTAACACCTTTCATTTGATACCCATATCGTACAAACGCATTCTAGACTCACCCCTGGTCCACCTTTATGACGATATCTCGAAACGGCGTCCACCTATAGAACTAAGGCCCACTCCCTTTTAAAATACTCATTAACACCTTTCGTTTGATGCCCATATTGTGCAAACGCATTCTAGAGTCACCCCTGGTCCATCTTTACGGCGATATCTCGAAAAGGCGTCCATCTATAGAACTTAGGTCCACGCCCTTTTAAAATACTCATTAATACCTTTCATTTGATACCCATATCGTACAAACGCATTCTAGAGTCAACCCTGATCCACCTTTATGGCTATATCCCTAAATGGCGTCCACCTATAGAACTATGGCGCACTCCCTCATAAAATACTCTTTAATGCCTTTCATTTGATACACATGTCATACAAACACATTCCAGGGTTTCCCTCGGTTCATTTTCCTACTTGGTTATTTTCCCTTATGTTGTCACCATAGCTCTCAACTGAGTATGTAATGTTCGGTTACACCCGAACTTAACCTTCCTTACTTGTTTTTTATTGATAAGCACGTTGTTTAATTAAACACCAACCAATTACACGGAAGTACCACCTGAAAATTTGAGTGCCGGTGCGTATACGTAACATTTTATTAATACATATAAACATTTAAAAAAGATTGCAATTAAATAATATTGCGACTATAAATTGAGATGTAACCTATCCTATATTTCAAGATAGTTCAAACTACACACGGGGTGCAAGACAAATTCAAAATCGGTTCAGTAGTTTAGGACTCCATCGCGGACAAACATTGTGACACGTGATTTTTATATGTAAAGATAGGAGCCGACCACTTGTTGTTATAATTAATTAGAAGTGAAAAACCAAACCTTTCCTATGTAGAAAGACATATAAATCAGCTTTCAGCTGTTCGAGTAAACGTATCAACCCCTTTGTTTTAGTGGAAATTAAAACAATCATGGCCATGTTATGCGAATGGCAGAAGAGGCTTTGGTTTCAAATTTGGGGGTGAGAAAGCTAGAAAAACTCTTAATCTGGCTTGATATGTAAGGGCCAAAATAGCTTTGGCGGTTAGTTCAACTAGTTGTGCTTATAAGGGAAATCTTTACTGTCAGGCCTATAATTTGCACCAACTTTTGACCCTCTTAAACGGCAAAACAATTAAGCTTTATTCAAAAACTCTTATCTTATACTGAGATCTAAATAATGTCCCATTAATCAATCCGATGGCGCATCTATGCCTGCGACTAAACTTCAAATCACAAATTTCTTAATACACTGTTGTATCTGAAAACATACAAACATACAGAGTTAGTATATGTTAGCCACACACATCCATCCGGATACTAAAGTTTCTATTCGCATAAACTTCCGCTTCAAAATTTATGTCTTTTTTCATGTGCCCACCTACTAAACAGATGCGAGTGGGCGAGAGGAAAAAAAATTATAACAGAACCCACAAAGCCTCTGGAAAATTTCACTCGAAATACGACTCCAAAAAAAAAAAAGACAAAACCAAAAGAAGCTATACTTTGATGCAATTTGAGGGCTACGGTCAATGCCGATAATCAAGTGTGAAAACCACTGAAACACAAACTAAGCAAACAGCAAACAAGATTGGAGAGCGTGAAAAAATCATGTGTTAACAAATTTTTTATTTTTGTTTTTATACCTTTCATGAACATGAAATGGTATATTAACTTTGGTCCGATGTTTGTAACGTTGAGAAATATAGAAGATAGACTCACCATTAAGTATACCGAATTGATCAGGGCGACGAACTAAATTGATATAGCCATGTCCGTCTGTCCCGTCCGTCTGTCTGTTCGAACGCAAACTAGTCCCTTAAATTTTGAGATATGTCAATGAAATTTGGCACAAGGATGTATTTTTGTACTATATTAGACATTTGTTGGATCCGGTAGGATCGGACCACTATAACATATATATCCCATACAACAGATCGTTCAGATAGAAATATTTTGGGCATTTCTCCCTTAATTTCCAATATAAAAGCGTTAAAATTGGTGATATTTATTCTAATATATCATAGAAGATTTCCCTTAAAACTCATTTCGATTGGAGCTATATATAATATATATCCATACAACCGATCGTTCAGAGAGAAAGATTTTTGACCATTTCTTCATGAATTTAGAAAGTATAAACGTGAAACTCGGTGATATATATTTTAATATAACATAGAAGATTTTCTGAAAAAATCACTTTGATCGGAGCTATATATAATATATATCCCATACAACAGATCGTTCAGATAGAAAGATTTTGGGCCATTTCTCCCTTAATTTCAAATATAAAAGCGTTAAAAATTGGTGATATTTATTCTAATATATCATAGAAGATTTCCTGTAAAACTCATTTCGATTGGAGCTATATATAATAATATATCCCATACAACCGATCGTTCAGATAGGGGGTTTTTTGCCATTTTTATACTCAGTTGAGCAGAGCTCACAGAGTATATTAAGTTTGATTGGATAACGGTTGGTTGTACATATATAAAGGAATCGAGATAGATATAGACTTCCATATATCAAAATAATCAGAATCGAAAAAAAATTTGATTGAGCCATGTCCGTCCGTCCGTCCGTCCGTCCGTTAACACGATAACTTGAGTAAATTTTGAGGTATCTTGATGAAATTTGGTATGTAGGTTCCTGAGCACTCATCTCAGATCGCTATTTAAAATGAACGATATCGGACTATAACCACGCCCACTTTTTCGATATCGAAAATTTCGAAAAACCGAAAAAGTGCGATAATTCATTACAAAAGACGGATAAAGCGACGAAACTTGGTAGATAAGTTGAACTTATGACGCAAAATAGAAAATTAGTAAAATTTTGGACAATGGGCGTGGCACCGTCCACTTTTAAAAGAAGGTAATTTAAAAATTTGCAAGCTGTAATTTGGCAGTCGTTGAAGATATCATGATGAAATTTGGCAGGAACGTTACTCTTATTACTATATGTACGCTTAATAAAAATTAGCAAAATCGGAGAAGGACCACGCCCACTTTTAAAAAAATTTTTTTTTAAAGTAAAATTTTAACAAAAAATTTAATATCTTTACAGTATATAAGTAAATTATGTCAAGATTCAACTCCAGTAATGATACGGTGCAACAAAATACAAAAATAAAAGAAATTTAAGAATGGGCGTGGCTCCGCCCTTTTTCATTTAATTTGTCTAGGATACTTTTAACGCCATAAGTTGGACAAAAATTAGCCAATCCTTTTGAAATTTGGTAGGGGCATAGATTTTATGGCGTTAACTGTTTTCTGTGAAAATGGGCGAAATCGCTTGATGTCACGCCCAGTTTTTATACACAGTCGTCCGTCTGTCCTTCCGCATGGCCGTTAACACGATAACTTGAGCAAAAATCGATATATCTTTACTAAACTCAGTTCACGTACTTATCTGAACTCACTTTATCTTGGTATGAAAAATGAACGAAATCCGACTATGACCACGCCCACTTTTTCGATATCGAAAATTACGAAAAATGAAAAAAATGCCATAATTCTATACCAAATACGAAAAAAGGGATGAAATATGGTTAGGTAATTGGATTGTTTTATTGACGCGAAATATAACTTTAGAAAAAACTTTATAAAATGGTTGTGAAACCTACCATATTAAGTAGAAGAAAATGAAAAAGTTCTGCAGGGCGAAATAAAAAACCCTTAAAATCTTGGCAGGTATTACATATATAAATAAATTAGCGGTATCCAACAGATGATGTTCTGGGTCACCCTGGTCCACAAATTGGTCGATATCTGGAAAACGCCTTCACATATACAACTACCAACACTCCCTTTTAAAACTCTCATTAATACCTTTAATTTGATACCCATATCGTACAAACTCATTCTAGAGTCACCCCTGGTCCAACTTTATGGCGATATTTCGAAAAGGTGAACACCTATAGAACGAAGGCCCACTCCCTTTTAAAAATACTCATTAACACCTTTCATTTGATACCCATATCGTACAAACAAATTCTAAAGTCACCCCTGGTCCACCTTTATGGCGATATCTCGAAAAGGCGAACACCTATAAAACGAAGGCCCACTCCCTTTTAAAAATACTCATTAACACCTTTCATTTGATACCCATATTGCACAAACGAATTCTAGAGTCACCCCTGGTCCACCTTTATGGCGATATCTCGAAAAGGGGTCCACCTATAGAACTAAGCCCCACGCCCTTTTAAAATAACCATTAACACCTTTCATTTGATACCCATATCATACAAACAAATTCTAAAGTCACCCCTGGTCCACCTTTATGGCGATATCTCGAAAAGGCGAACACCTATAAAACGAAGGCCCACTCCCTTTTAAAAATACTCATTAACACCTTTCATTTGATACCCATATCATACAAACAAAGTCTAGAGTCACCCCTGGTCCACCTTTATTGCGATACCTCGAAAATGCATCCACCTATAGAACTAAGGCCCACTCCCTCTTAAAATACTCATTAACCCCTTTCGTTTGATACCCATATCATACAAACAAATTCTAAAGTCACCCCTGGTCCACCTTTATGGCGATATCTCGAAAAGGGGTCCACCTATAGAACTAAGCCCCACGCCCTTTTAAAATAACCATTAACACCTTTCATTTGATACCCATATCATACAAACAAATTCTAAAGTCACCCCTGGTCCACCTTTATGGCGATATCTCGAAAAGGCGAACACCTATAAAACGAAGGCCCACTCCCTTTTAAAAATACTCATTAACACCTTTCATTTGATACCCATATTGCACAAACGAATTCTAGAGTCACCCCTGGTCCACCTTTATGGCGATATCTCGAAAAGGGGTCCACCTATAGAACTAAGCCCCACGCCCTTTTAAAATAACCATTAACACCTTTCATTTGATACCCATATCATACAAACAAATTCTAAAGTCACCCCTGGTCCACCTTTATGGCGATATCTCGAAAAGGCGAACACCTATAAAACGAAGGCCCACTCCCTTTTAAAAATACTCATTAACACCTTTCATTTGATACCCATATTGCACAAACGAATTCTAGAGTCACCCCTGGCCCACCTTTATGGCGATATCTCGAAACGGCGTCCACCTATAGAACTAAGGCCCACTCCCTTTTAAAATACTCATTAACACCTTTCGTTTGATGCCCATATTGTGCAAACAAATCCTAGGGTCACCCCTGGTCCACCTTTATGGCGATATCTCGAAACGGCGTCCACCTATGGAACTAAGGATTACTCCCTTTTAAAACGCTCATTTACACCTTTCATTTGATACCCATATCGTACAAACGCATTCTAGAGTCACCCCTGGTCCATCTTTACGGCGATATCTCGAAAAGGCGTCCATCTATAGAACTTAGGTCCACGCCCTTTTAAAATACTCATGAATACCTTTCATTTGATACCCATATCGTACAAACGCATTCTAGAGTCAACCCTGATCCACCTATATAGCTATATCCCTAAATGGCGTCCACCTATAGAACTATGCCCCACTCCCTCATAAAATACTCTTTAGTGCCTTTCATTTGATAGACATGTCATACAAACACATTCCAGGGTTTCCCTCGGTTCATTTTCCTACATGGTTATTTTCCCTTATGTTGTCACCATAGCTCTCAACTGAGTATGTAATGTTCGGTTACACCCGAACTTAACCTTCCTTACTTGTTTATTTTATATTTATCTTAAAAATCGTTTAGGTATGTACATCTGTTCACTATATATTTCTTATCTTATACATCTGATTATTTGGAGATTACGAATGGGATGAGATTATTGTTCAACCCCAGTCATGAAATGTATGAAGTCTTCGGCACAGCCGAAGACCGTCCCGTCCTTACTTGTTTTAATACTGATATTTTTCTTGTGTTTGATTACAAATACTACTTAGATGATTGTGATTGCTGCATTGTGGTTATTGCTGTAGCTGACACTACTCAGTACCTATGGGACATCACTGGCTAACTTATTGACTGGACACATGGTTACTTACTTAGTTAACAACGAATTTTGTGTATATCTCCTCACTTCACGGAGGGCTCAACTGGCTTGGTTGATGGACGAGCAATAGTTGCAGGGCTAGCGGATTGAGTATCTTTCACACATATATATATAGCATAAGCCAGCGCTAAGCGATCTGCTTACACACCGATATCAGTTTTATGGGGGGCCTACATGTCAAGGGCCATAAAGTATAAAATTATCACCTTTTAAATTGAAGAATCCAAACAAATTGAAACGGATATCGTGTTTAAGTGCTATCGACATCATTTCTATTAACCAGAATACGACACGCAACGCTCGAAGATTACGTTTTGTTGCTAGAGGAGTGCAGACAGCGGAGTGTAGATAGCAGACAACGCGCGTTGTATAACACAAACGTATATGCTTGTATGTCATGTAAAAACATGCGTATGTACGAGGTTTAATCGATAAGTAGATGGATCTCTAATGGTTAATGCTATAGGAATATCAGTGCCACGCTTAACAGCGGATAAAAGGTTGAGAGGGTGCCGGCCCTTATAGGCAGAATCGAAATTTGGTTCATTCATGGCTTAATGTTTGAACACTTGGCTTTCAATTCTTTCATTTTTTCTTACGTGCGCGTGTAGCTTGCAACTGGCTTATGAAATATTCTACGCACTAAACTTTGGTTTATTATCCCTAATCGGCTTGGCTCTACCAATGTCTCAGAATTGCATCTGCTCCCCTCCATCTGAATACATTTCAAGGTATGTAGCTTGCTTAAACAAATGAAAGGGATGAAAATTTACTGACCCATTTCGTGATTTCAAAAATAACTGCTGATAGTGGCATCAATTCATCATCGTGAGTCAAGAAGGATAATTTAGTCAATAAAAATTAATTCCGCATTTGAAGCCCAGCAGTCGCCCTGGTAAATGCTTTATGATCTAGTCCAATTCTAGAATAACACACCAACAATCTGCGCTTCCCTACCGCTTCTCCAGAAACTTTTTTTATCACTTGTAATCAACCAGTAGACCTGAATACGGACCAACCTTGCGAAGAAGAAGGAGGACGCCTACGCGCAATGAAAACAAACTTCTACTTAATTAGTCTTATTTAAAGACACACGTTTCATGCGAACTTAAGTGGAAAAGATCCACCTACGGATAACTGTCGAAAACGTAACGCTTAAAATTCTAAGTCGCCTCGCCTGACTCCAGACCTCACAATTATGCCGTTTAGACCGAATTCGTTGTCCTAGTAGCATGTTCCTCGACCTTCCGCAGTAGATAATTCAGATGTGGATGTTGTTTTAGGTTTTGGGGAGTGTTATTGATGTTGATGTTGATGGTCCTTTGCAGGATACATATTCGGTATGTTCCGGTAACAAGGACCACTATGGTATAAGCCCGACCATCTCGAGAACGATTTAGTATGCCCACACCCCCACCCTTTAGTTTCATAAGGATACTGCTAAACAAACAGGATTCGCCATAGGTAGATGAGGTTGACAATTGAGTTGGAGAAGCTTAAAACTGCATTGGCATCCCCTTGAAAGATTGTACTACACAAACCCCCAATTAATTTGGTATCTTAGTCGGCTGTTACGACAGGCTTACCTGTAGCGGATATATTCTAAGCCCCCTAAGGTATTCAGAAGTGGTCGATCGGACCTGTCCGATTCCTGTATATTAATTTCAGACATTTTCTCGCCATTTCATCAGTACCTTCATTTCTCAGAATATTGTTGCAACCGTACAGATATTGAGTTTCCCACGAACGCCAGCTTGGCTCGATTGTAATGAGTTTAAAACAGTGTGGTTATCAAAGAAGAAGAGGTTTTATTGCCCTATAGCCGTCTAGCTGCTGTCGGTAAGACTGTGTTAGCTACAGATGCTTTGAGTGCAGTCCTGACCAAATTTCCTTTTTTAGTTTGTGTGCCATAAGTGAAAAATTTAGATGAGAGGATGGTGTAAACAGTGGTAGGGGCATTCTAATTGTGCCGTCCTTTTATTCCTCCCTCAGAGGCTACCTTGTGTTTCATACTGAGAAGTCAACAACTGCAGTGCTTGTTAGGCGTTAGATCAATACTGACACCGTATCGTCCTCTTAGCAAATAATTGATAACACACCTTCCACCATCGCAAACTCACCAAAATTGAAAGTGGAGTTCATAATTCGTCTTTAGGATCACTCTCTCTCAAAAACGAGCACTTATCGATCAGTACTCTTGTAACGATAAATGTTTTGGATGAATATGTTTGCGCATGCGCCGCTACGCCACACTTTCACGCATATCTGACTTGTATGTACAAGTTGTAAAAACGCATTTGTGTACAATAAGACACAAAGTGCGACAAGCCAATTAAAAGTCTAAAAAAAAGAAAAACTCTTTGAACGCGTGGGCTTGCTAATTCCCCCAAAGAAGTTCCCGTTGTTGATGTAACAGCTTTATGTTGTTTCAACTGCTTTGTTGTTCTGTCGATGCTTGAAGAAGCATCGGTATTGGTGACGATGATGATGATGTTGATGGCGATGGCGGCAATGCAGATGGTGAGGCGGACGCTATCGCTGTCGCTTTGGTCGCTTTGGTTGACTGTCGTTGGTAAAAGCAATGTCGCATGTGGCCTGGCCCCTGCTGTATGATGGGCTCAATTGAGCCACATACATAGTTATCATGAGCAGTAATGTAAAATCAACAAAAACCAACAACAAGCACAATAACCAACACTCTATAGTGACAATGACTACATATTAAAGTATTAAAACAAAAACAACAAAAAACCTACTTATACCGCAGTTAAAAGCCAAAACACACAAAATCATACGCTACAAGCCTACGATCGAACATTACGAATTAGCTTAAGGTGTAGGCCGTACAGCGGCATCAAATTCCCAGCAGGATCCGTGTCGTACTGCAGATAAAACAAGATATTTGCACCACCAAGTCAATGCAGTGTCTTGCATCACATCTCACCTCCGATGGCCATATCAGAATCACTCCATCTCCATGGTTGCCATCTCTGAGTGCAGTCGTACATAATATGTTAAATACCGAATAAAGCTGAACATGATGATCCGGCTAAGCGTGCGATTTGCGACAATGGATATGTGCGCGTCGCATTAGGATGTCAGATTTGGCAACACCATGCAGCGGCCTCTTTTTAGTGTGGACATTACGTTGAAGCAGCTGTTTGCAGTTGAATTCATTACGCAAACGCTCTGTCAATGTTTGACATTCATATAAAATTATGTTTGTATGAGTCAATCCAACACGGATTATTTACATGAAAATCTACATACATACATATGTGCATGGATTAGAATTTCTCAGCTATTTGGTGGCATATTATTAGAACAAATTATTGCCAACCTTACTTTTAGAGATCACATTACTTTGTGTCAATGTGAGTTGAAATTAAAAAGTAGGTAGGAACGAGATGGGCACAGGGACTGTGGATGGCATTTTATTTGGTATGTCCTATAAAAATTCACTATCCCGTAGAGTTGTTTGTGAAAGCTTAAGCCTCCAAAGGTTTTCTCAGCGGTACACATTTCCACGAGTCCTGAAATAGTCTTAAACTGGCTCCAAATCATCTTCTGAAAGTCTTCATCGAAGTAAAGAACGAAGGCACGAAAACAGGCCGTAAAGCTAATGACCAGCCCGGTTACACCTACAAAGCTCATAGACTATTAAGTGCAATCCTAATGTAGCGCTATATACGATAAAAATTCAGCCATCCAATTGGTGGTATTGGATATTAGCAACACGAAATTTCTTACTCAATTCTACTCAAATAAAGTAAACTGAGAGAAGTAGGGAAAAAGTTATCGGTTATTTATCGAAATGTAATAAGTTTGGTATCGATGATTTATCTATTTAATATAGACCATGTATCGTGTGTTTTTTTTTAATATATCGATATTATTTAACAAGAATTTATCGATATGTCATCAAAAATTATCGAATTGTTGTCAAAAAGTTTTTCCTTTTGTTATGTATTTGCTATAGAACAGTTACCGATTTATTATAAAAAAATTATCAATTTTTTTAACGGTTACATATTTTGTGTAACTGTTATCGATTTGTTATCGACTACTCATCATTTTGTTACGAAACAGGTATCGCTAAAACATCAATATGAAATCAATAACAGCACGTCTGCGACTAATCGATAACAAGCCGAAAATAAAACGACAACACGATAATAATAGTTCCTTGTCGATAACAAGTTGACAAAGCTATTCTCCAAAAGTGGGAGGTTATTTGTTTCTGCTAAAGTTAATATCTCCAAGAAGATGAAACCAAGCTTCTTTTCCAATTTGCGTCGTGCTGCACTGAAATTGTTCCTGTTAGGACGTTTGTTTGTTACCGATAAACGTAATCGATGATTTAACTATTTAATATCGACCATGTATCGGTTTTTTTAATATGTCGATTTTTTATCGAAAAATTGTGGATTATTCAACGAGAATTTATCTATATGTTATCAAAAATGTTCGTTTTATTACCAAAATATTGTCGAAAAATTACCGATTTATCTTCAACAAATTAAAAATGTTTTATCCGTTACATATTTTGTATAACGTTATTACGCGCAATCCTGGACCGCCACCGGTATGCAAGGATGCAGGGTGGTTCCAGGGTAGTATCAAAGTCGTAGCATGCGGAGACGAGAGGTCCGCAGCCATATACAAAAAGGCGGTAGAGTCTGTAGGTGAAGTCTACCCTGTAGCGAAGCTCAGGGCGGTCGACTTAAAAGACATACCGTCACGGCCACGAGCAAGGGTGTGGCTACCGGCAAAACCAGCTGAACCAGAGAGGATACTCAGTATAACAAGGATCCTCAACCCGACGCTGCCAGCTGCCAATTGTAGAGTTGTCAGCGTGGAGAAGGAGGACAGAGCCACACGTCAGGCTGTCCTCCTACTGAATGAGGAATCGCTGACAGTATTGAGGAAAACTGGAGGCGAAATAAATTATGGTTTAGACACCGTGACTGTAAGGGTCTACAGTAACGATGTCAACGCCGCTAGGAACTTGGCAGCCGAGTTGGAGCCAGAAGAAGAAGTTAGCGACGAGGATGTGGTTACGAAGGCAGATGGTCGTGAGCCGGATACGCTGGACGGCTGCGCCTCGTCTACCTCATCCATGGGGATAGGCGGGTTACACCTACATTATACGGAGGAGGAGCTGATGATGGAGGATGCAGCTAACTCTACGCTCAAGGAGGGAGAGAAAATGTGCGATGTTGGTGCGGATCTTCCAGATAAACCTGCATCATAGTAAAGCAGCTTCCGCTGCACTGTAGCTCCGACTTACATCTAAAGGAGCGGCTGATATTGTCCTCAGCCAGGATCAGTGGGTGGTAGGACAAAACATTTGCTGACTCAAGTCCACCGGCTACACACTGGTAAGTTGTGGCACCTCGGGAAAGCCAAGACCGTGTATACTTGTTAGTAACAAGCTTAATGTTTTGTTTCTTCCTCAATTTAGTGATGAAGACACAACAACTATCAGCCTGAGCCTGAGTATGGGGCAAATCAGCCTATCATCAATTTATCTAGCCCATGCGAAGACGGTGCCAACATCGACCGTCAGGAAGCTGGTGGAAGCTACATCAGGTGCACTGATACTGGAAGGAGATGTAAACGCGCACCACTCCACCTGGGGTAGTAATGACGAAAACGAAAGGGGTGAGTTACTTTTTGATTTCATCCTAAACTCTAGACTAACCATAAGCAATAGGGGAACTGAACCAACCTTTATTACAAAGACAAGAAGGGAAGTTCTCGATGTCACCTTAGTCTCAGAAGATGCGGAAGAGTTGGTCAGAGACTGGAGGGTCCTTAAGGACCACTCATTCTCTGACCATCGTTACATCCAATTCGACTTAGGCTTGGTGAAAAAGCAGAGCGCTGCCACCAGAAATATTAAAAATACAAATTGGCAAGAATACAATAAGGAACTAGTTAAGATGTTGCCACATGAGAGCGTACCCGAAACACCAGGTAGCATACCAGAACTAGAAAGACTAGTAAATAACTTCACGGGGGCATGCCGCAAGGCACTAGATAAAGTCTGTCCCAAGAGAATTCAAAGGGATAAAAAGAAACCACCATGGTGGAATTCACAAATCGAAAACATTCGCAGGTTAAGTAGGACCACTTTCAATGCAGCTAAAACCACTGACGATGAGCAGCATTGGGAAGTATATAAAGAACATCTTAGAAACTATAAGTTTGAGCTAAGGAAAGCCAAAAGATCCTCCTGGTGAGATTTCTGTAGCAGCATGGAAACAGTGTCTGAAGGGGGTAGACTCAGGAAAGTACTTTCCAGATCGGCTAATACGGCCCCAGGATGCTTGCAAAGGCCTGAAGGTTCATGGACCGAAACTGGGGAGGAAACCCTGGATCTATTGCTGGATACACACTTTCCAGGTGCAGCTAGGAACGAACCAGGGGATACACAAAGCTTGACACAAGCAACAGTGCAACCTATACTGCACAACCTAAATACAAGAGATAAGATATCTTGGGCCATCCAATCTTTTGAACCATTCAAAACTCCAGGGCCGGACGGAGTTACACCTATGCAACTGCAACAGTCACTGGAATGTAGCACTAGCTGGCTATATGCTATAATAGGAGGTGTCGTGGCACTAAACCATATCCCAAATATATGGAAAATATCTAAAGTTGTATTTATTCCCTAGGCAGGTAAGGCATGCCACGCGAAGCCTAAGGACTTCAGACTCATTAGTCTATCTTCCGTTGAACTAAAGGTGATGGAGAGGCTGATGGAAACATATATCAGGGAGGCAGTGAATGACCAACTCTCTGAAGCACAACACGCCTATATGAAGGGTAAATCGAAGGAAACGGCATTGCACGAAATTACATCGTTCATAGAGAGATCGTTCTCCTACAAGGAATACTGCCTGGCAGCCTTCCTAGACATAGAAGGAGCATTCAATAACATTAAACCCGACTCAATCATTAAGGTACTGACTGATCTGCGCATCGAATCTCAATTGGTGGGTCTTGTGCACCAATTGCTGCTATGCAAGGAAGTACAGGCAGAACTTGCAGGGGTATCGGTGAGCAGGTTCGTCAGTAGGGGAACTCCCCAAGGTGGAGTCCTATCCCCTCTGCTATGGGTCTTGGCAGTGAAGCAGCTGCTAAGGGACATGGAGGAGGGGAGGGGCTGTAAAGGTATAGCATATGCTGACGACCT
This sequence comes from Eurosta solidaginis, assembly GCF_040869045.1. Taxonomy (NCBI): domain Eukaryota; kingdom Metazoa; phylum Arthropoda; class Insecta; order Diptera; family Tephritidae; genus Eurosta; species Eurosta solidaginis. The sequence continues at coordinate 260,188,906 of NC_090320.1, read as the reverse complement.
TGCCTTGGTGATAAGTGGGAAGTTTCCACAAACTCTCTGCGATATGATGCAGGTGGAATTAATGGTCGTGAACCCACATAAAACGGAGCTAGTGCTCTTTACGAAGAGATATAAGATATCACGTCCCTCAGCTCCAGTGCTGGCAAACACAGTGCTTAAGTTAAGTGAGTCCGCCAAGTATCTAGGGCTCACACTTGATAAGAAATTGAACTGGACACAAAACACCATGGAACGTGACCGTAAGGCCACGGTTTCCCTCTACACATGTAAAGGGGCAATTGGACGGAAATGGGGTATGTCCCCTATGATAGTATATTGGATATACACGGCCATAGTTAGGCCAATATTGCTATACGGGGTGGCGGTATGGTGGCCCGCCCTGAATAAATCCTCGACGGTTCTTGCTCTTCAAAAGGTGCAAAGATCTGCACTACTATGCATAAGCGGAGCCATCCACACAACGCCAACGGAGGCTATGAATGTAATACTGAACCTACTACCCATAGATATAGTAGGCATTAAATATGCATCATGTGCAGCTATCAGGCTGAGGAAACTGACTACATGGGCGCACTGCAAACATACTGAAATTCTCGACAGATTCTGCATACCAGAATGGACAGATTTCTGCAAAGCACATACCAACATTAACAAGGGATACGAGATATTAATCCCTGAGAGGGAACAGTGGGTGAATGATCCTGATTGGCCCACTAACAGCATTCATATCTACACAGAGGGATCTAAACTGGATAACAGGGCCGGAGGGGGTGTCTATTCGGAACGATTGGAGATACAAAGATCGTTTCGCCTTGCGATTCACTGCAGCGTATTTCAGCCCGAGCTTGCGGCCATACAGGATGCTGTGGACTGCCTTAGGGAGAAGGCAGTCTCTCAGAAGCACATTTACATTTTCTCAGACAGTCAAGCAGCACTGAAAGCCCTTGACTCTGTCACGGCTAATTCTGAAACTGTAGTAGGCTGTCGCAGATCACTTAACGTGATGGCGGAATAGGTTACTCTGCATCTGGTATGGGTTACGGGACATAAGGGCATACCAGGTAATGAGAGGGAAGATTAGCTTGCAAGAAAGGGTACCTCCCTTCCACTTTCGCCATCCGGGAAGAGGTTGGGCATGCCGCTCTCCACCTGCAAGCTCAAGATAAAGGAGGCTTTACTGATGGAAGCAGGAGCCAGGTGGAAGCATCATGATAGGTGCCACACGGCAAAACTCACATGGCCGGAATGGAATGGGAAGAGATCGCGAGAGCTTCTCACCCTCCGTAAGAGGGATGTTTCCTTAGTTGTAGGTCTTCTTACGGGTCATGTTTGTATTGGAACGCATGCGGAAAGGATTTGCGCTCCATTTAATGATTATTGTAGAAGCTGCGGCAATGAAGAAGAACCTGAAATTGTTAGGCATCTACTCTGTGAATGTCCAGCGCTCGGTAGAAGAAGGCAACGTTTTATGGGCAAGATGTTTCTCGTAGATCTGACTGATATAGCTGAAGTCAATACACGATGCTTAGTTAGCTTCATAAACTCAACGAAGTGATTTGATTAGGAGAGTGTGAACAAATCCGTGTGGTTTCACAATGGGCCTATAAAGTCGTAAGTGTGCCGCTCCAATGTGGATGGCAGCCACTTGAACCTAACCTAACCTATCGATTTGTTATCGACTACTCATCGGTATGTTATAAAACAGATATCGCCAAAACATCAATATGAAATCAATAACACGTCTGCAACTAATCCATAACAAGTCGAAAAGAAACCAATAAAAAGCCGATAATAAACAGATAACTCGACGATAATAGCTCGTTATCCATCACATATCAACGAAGCTACTCTCAAAAAGCCGGAAGTTATTTGGTTCTGCTGAAGTTAATATCTGCGAGAAGATTAAACCAAGCTTCTTATCTTTGCACTGAAATTGTTTCTGTTGGGACGTGACCTATCCATTTTATGGCGACTCCGAATGGCATAATCAAGGCAGATGAAGTGGAGTGTTTACCGCTTAAAAAAACGTTTTCTAAGGTATTGTGATGTTGCTTCTCCTTTTAGTAAAGAACGAAGGCACGAAAACAGGCCATAAACTACTGACAAGCCCGGTTACACCTACAGAGTTCACAGCCAATTAAGTGCAATCCTAATGAAGTGCTACATACGATCAAAATTCGGCTTTCTACTTGGTCATATTATAATTAATATTGGATATTAACAATACGAAATTTCATACTCAATTCTACTCATATAAATTAAATTGAGAGAAGTAGGAAAAAAATCGACGATGTATAGAAAAGTTTTAGATTTTTTATCGAAGAGTGATATGTTTGGTATCGATAACTAAGGTAATCGACGATTTAACTATTTAATATCGACCATGTATAGTTTTTTTTTAAATATATCGATTTATTATCGAAAAATTGTGGACAGATATGTATTTGTGGATTATTTAACGAGAAATTACACGACTCTCCAAAAAAAATTTGATCTTTGTTTTAAAGTTTATGTCATGATTTTCTGTTTTATTATAAACAAAAACGAAAAGAAAATACTGTAACGAATTTACTTGCAAATCCTCTTATTTGCAACCTTCTGAGTTCGAATCACTAAACTGTTGAATAAATAACTCCAATATTTAATAATGCAAAATGGTCTTTATTAAAGTACTTCAAAATAACAATTCGCAACAAATAGCTTGCTTGCTGCTTGTTCGAAGAAGAGCCTAAAAGCTCTGCTTTACTTTTTGGTAAATTTAAATCTCTAATCAAATCATTAAAATCTTCAGTACTGATGAAATGATATTGTGGTTTTTCTGGTATCAGTAAAAACTCCTTATCGGCCTTGCTTTTATAAGAACTAACTGGTACTGGTGGTGTCAGATCGTGTGCGACTGGAGCGGAAGAAGATTCAAGATCCGGATATTCGATAGGTTTTGGATTTATACCTCTACGTCTTTTACTCGGATTCACAATGCAAAAGCAGTAGTCTTTTACGTGGTCTTTTGGTTCTCGCCAGATTCTTGGTTGCTCGACAAATAGCGTGGTTAATCAAAACTGATTGTAGCGCCTCCACTGTCGCGGCCTTTTATACTCTTTTATATCCTCCCTGCATCTTCTAGGCGCTTCTGTTCTAGAATCCGCTAGTTGGTTATCCGCTATAATTATAACTACAGATGTACGTGTATAGCTCTCATATGCGCGTGTGTTTGTGAGCGACACTTCCACAATTATAATTGCATATCTCAGATAAGATATCTGCATGTGTTTGTGCGTTGCTTCTCTGCTGCTTGTACGTACATATGTGTAGACAAAATGATTGATTCGTTTATGTAGATGCATAATGATTGATTTATGGATGTGCATACAAGGCGCTGCTTAGCATCGGCTTAGAGATGGCAGTACCGCTTAGTTTTGCTAATATTCGTAACATTGCCCTCCACCTAAGTCTGATCGTCCCGATCAGACAAATCTCCCGACCTAAACGCCGCTAGCATCTCAAAATGCACCACTCTTCTACTTCGTGGTTTCCCAATGGTTTGTATGCGGTAGATGGTATAATTGATCTCATTCGTAACTTTGTACGGGCCTTCCCAACTGCACCAATTGGATGGAACACCTTTCCGCCGGTGAGGGTTGTATAACAGTACCAAATCTCCCGCCAAAAGAAACCTTCCGAATTATTGTTTTCATCGTACCTGTGTTTCATCTTACTACTCATTATCCTGGATCGTTCCCTCGCACTCTGTTGTTTGGCCAATGAACTACTTCGTAGGGCTTGATCTTGACGAATTGGCTTTGGATAATCAGTATCGTGTTGACGTTTCACAATATTAGTGCGCGCTGACTTTAAACCACCCTTGCATTCTTTCTGGCAAATTCGTTCAGTCGTTTCAGTGCATCCATTAGGGTTTGTCAATGCCAGTGTTTTTCTCGCAGTTTCCTTCGCTTTTGATTTGTTTGGCCCATTCGTTCCATCAACCCTTGCCCGATCTGCTGCCTTTGACTTTTGTGGTTTTTGTCGCATCTGCTCCACCAGCACTCGCTTACTGCTGAACCCTTTTTCCAAACTAAAGTTAAGTGGCACATGTTGGTTCTCATAACGCATCACCCTTCTCTGCATATCGATCCTGATGTCATAGTCAACTAAGAAATCCACTCCCAATATGAATTCATCAACGATCTCTGCCACAAAGAATTTGTGTAGAACCATAGCCTCCCCAATTAAGACTTCACATACCACTTCTCCCTGGACTTGGTTATACTCGCCATTAATTGTACGCAATCTTCCTCCAGGTAATGGCTTTACTCTCCTGTTGACCAAATCGGATCGGATCAATGAATGAGATGCGCCCGTATCTACAGTCAGTACACGCTCCTTGCCATCCAGCTTTCCTTCGACGGCAAGACTGCTCGATTTTCTTCCAATTTGCGAAACAGATATCACAGGATATTCAATAGCTGGGGCAAGTTTTCGTTCTTTACAACTGACACGCTCTTGCTCATCTCCTCCAGCTTTGCGTTTACGGCCACCCACATTATTGGAACTATTACGACGAAGATCGCAATGACGTGCAATGTGACCGGGCTTCCCGCATTTGAAGCATTTGATCACTCTTTCACTCCCCTTTTGCGATCCTTTCAGCGCCTCCAATATTGCGTCTACCCACTCTGGCCTTTCTACTTCCACACGTCGTTCTTTGAACGCTGGCTTACTCAAAAGTGAGGCAGTTTCCTGAGTCAGGGATACCGTTTCAGCGAATGTTTGCTTTGGGTTCGCGTATGTGGCTCGCTTCGTTTCGACGTCCCGTATGCCGTTTATAAAGCTCTGAATATTTACCCTTTCAGTGTATTCCACAGGTGCGTCCGCATTTGCAAGATGAGCCAATCTTTCCACATCCGGAGCAAACTCCTGCAATGTCTCATTTGTTTTTTGGTAACGATTTGGCAACTCAATTTGGAATTTCTCGCTTCCATAACGTCTCTCGACAGCGGCCATCAATTCTTCATAGTTGTTCCGCTCTCCTTCGGGAATCGTCTGTAGGATTTCGGCTGCTGGCCCCTTCAATGCTACGAATAGAGCTGCAGCTTTTTCTTCAGCATTCCAGTTGTTCAATGCTGCGGTACTCTCAAACTGTAGCTTAAAGACCTGGAAAGGAACAGAACCGTCAAAGTATAGTGTTTTTACCTTTGGATTGCTTGCTGAAACTGCTGGGCGATTTAGTTGCAATTGCTCCATACGACCTTTTAAATCCTCGACTTCTTCCTGAAATTGAGCGATTTTTGTATACTGTGCTTCCAGTTTTGATGATATACGGACTTCCTGCTCTCCAAGTTATGTAGATATCTGAGACGATATCTGCGCTGAAATTCGTGCCGACATTTCGAATATACGTGTCTCTTGTGCTTCCAGTTGAGATGCCAAATATGTCTTCTGTTCTTCCAATTGTGATGTTATATTTGTCTTTTGTTCTGCCAGTTGAGATGTTATATTTGTCTTTTGTCTTCCAGTTGGGATGATATTTGCGACGACATTGATGTTACTGTCGATGTTTTTGAAGATATTGCAGCCAATATCATGTTCAAGTCTGTGCTCGTAACTGTCTGCGATGTTTCAGTTTCCTCTTCAATTTTTGTTGTCACCTCGCCATCAAGAGGAAAGACATACTCTTCCACGTTAATTCCTTCTGCTTCCATTGCTTCTTGTAGTCGTGCTTGAAGTTCGATTTTAATGCCGCTTGTATTCAATCCACGGCTCTCCAACTCCCTCTTCAGCTGCTGGATCTTCAATTCACTCCACTTTGCCATGTCCAAGTTGTATTCGAAGTCTTCGTAATTTATTCAACAATTCCTCTTCTGACACCAATTGTAACGAATTTATTTGCAATTCTTCTTATTTGCAACCTTCTACTAACGGTTGAATCACTAAACTGTTGAATAAATAACTCCAATATTTAATAATGCAAAATGGCCTTTATTAAAGTACTTCACAATAAATAACTCTACTATTGCTCGACAGATAGCGTGCTTAATCAAAACTGATTGTAGCGCCTCTACTGTCGCGGCCTTTTATACTCTTTGATTTCCTCCTTGACTCTTCTAAGCGCTTCTGTTCTAGAATCTACTAGTTGGTTATCTGCTATAATTATAACTACAGATGTACGTGTATAGCTCTCATATGCGCGTGTGTTTGTGAGCGACACTTCCACAATTATAATTGCATATCTCAGATAAGATATCTGCATGTGTTTGTGTGTTGCTTCTCTGCTGCTTGTACGTACATATGTGTAGACATAATGATTGATCCGTTTATGTAGATACATAATGATTGATTTATGGATGTGCATACAAGGCGCTGCTTAGCATCGGCTTAGAGATGGCAGTACCCCTTAGTGTTGCTAATATTCGTAACAATACCTTTTTTCGGTATAAATTTTGTTTTCGTAATAGTTATAGTAACAATACTCATGGCGCTAGAGGTGTTTTGTACAAATCTAGAATAACCTAAAATGTCGTCGCGAAAGTGTAAATATGAAGCTCATGCTTTTTTATATATGTGGGTAATTTATTAAAGCTGAGATATAAAATACGAATTAAATATATCTCTCATCCTCTGTGAAGCCTACGAAGCATATTTTGGCTGTCCTGTTTGAAATCAATACAAAACATTGGCCCCACATATTGCTTGTAGTTATTGTAAAAGACGTTTGAAAGGTAAGCAAATTTTATTTAAATAGTAAATTAAATAAAGTAGACATATTGATTTCTCTTTCTATATTTTAGGTTGCTATCGAAGTGAGAAAAGATCTATGCAATTTGCAACACCAAGAATCTGGCGATAACCAAAACACCACGTTAAAGACTGCTGCTTTTGCATTGTGAATCCGAGTAAAAGACGTAGAGGTATAAATGCAAAACCCATCGAATATCCGGATCTTGAGTCTTCTTCTGCTCAAGTCGCACACGATCTGACACGACCACTACCAATTAGTTCTTATAAAAGCAATGCCGATAAGGATTTTTTACTGACACCAGAAAAACCAAAACATCATTTCATCACTACTGAAGATTTTAACGATTTGATTAGAAATTTAAATTTAGCAAAAAGTAAAGCAGAGCTTTTAGGTTCTTCTTCGAACAACGTTATCAAGGCCAATATTATGAAAACATGATGGGAGACTATATTTGGGGTTTATTGAGGGATAGTGCATATGAACATAAAAGAAAAAGTAAAAGTGTACTCTTTTAAATCATTTTCCACTCTTTTGTAAGTTATTTCGATATTAAAACTTAATAAAAATATATATTTGAATTGTTTCATTATCAAGTAAAAATTAAAACCGCAGATTTTGAAAAATTTCGTTCGAGCGGTTTCCTAACTAGGAAAGCAAACTTTTTCATGCTATATATTTTTTTCCTGTCAAATTACGACCTAAAGAATTGAAATTTAATGCTTTGAAGTTAAAGTAAAATTTTGTGTTGACCCGTGCTATCGATAGGTTATCAAAAAGCTATATTTTTATTATCAACTAGAAGACCCGGCAGACGTTGTCCTGCCATAAATTTGGCCAATCTGCATACATTTTAATAAGCTTTTTCCGTCTGACCACATTTTGGCCTATATCCCGAGACCATAGTCACCCAGGGGTATGAAAATTACCCTCTAATAAAGCACTCATCAACAAATTACATTTGATATCCACATTTTATAAACACATTTTAAGGGTACCCGGGTCCTCGTTTTCGCCTATATCTGGAGACCCTAGTCACCCAGGGGTATGAAAATTACCCTTTACTAAAGCTCTCATCAACAGCTTTCATTCGATATCAATATTCTATAAACACATTCTAGGTGTAACCGGGTCCACTTTTTGGCATATAGCTCGAGACCCTAGTCACCCAAGGGTATGAAAATTACCCTCTACTAAAGCACTCATCAACAGCTTTAATCTGATATCAATATTCTATAAACAGATTCTAGGGGTACCCGGGTCCACTTTTTGGCCTATATCTCGAGACCCTAGTCACCCAGGGATATGAAAATTACCCTCTAATAAAGCACTCATCAACAGCTTTCATTTGATATCCACATTCTATAAACACATTCTAGGGGTACCGGGGTCCACGTTTTGGCCTATATCTCGAGACCCTAGTTACCCAGGGGTATGAGAATTACCCTCTACTAAAGCACTCATCAACAGCTTTAAACTGATATTAATATTCTATAAACAGATTCTAGAAGTACCCGGGTCCACTTTTTGGCCTATAGCTCGAGACCCTAGTCACCCAGGGGTATGAAAATTACCCCCTACTAAAGCACTCGTCAACAGCTTTCATCTGATAGCCATATTCTATACACACATTCTAGGGGTACCCAGGTCCACGTTTTGGCCTATATCTCGAGACCCGAGTCACCCAGGGGTATGAAAATTACCCTCTACTAAAGCACTCATCAAGAGCTTTCATTTGATATGCATATTCTAGGGGTACCCGGGTCCACGTTTTGGCCTATATCTCGGGACCGTAGTCACCCACGGGTATGAAAATTACCCTCTACTAAAGCACTCACCAACAGCTTTTATTTGATATCCATATTCTAAAAACACACCCTATTGGTACCCGGGTCCACTTTTTGGCCTATATCTCGAGACCCTAGTCACCCAGGGGTATGAAAACTACCCTCTACTAAAGCACTCATCAACAGCTTTTATTTGATATCCATATTCTATAACCACACCCTAGGGGTACCCGGGTCCACGTTTTGGCCTATATCTCGAGACCCTAGTCACCCAGGGGTATGAAAATTACCCTCTACTAAAGCACTCATCAACAGCTTTCATATGATATCCATATTCTATAAACACACTCTGGGGGTACCCGGGTCCACGTTTTGGCCTATATCTCGAGGAAATATGCTGTTTTGAGTATTTTCCCGGCAAGTATTCGAATTTTTCTCACCTGTTAAACCTTCCCTAGACCTCCACGAATAATTCAAGACCAAGATAAGATAAATCCGTTCAGCCGTTCTCGAGTTTTAGCGAGACTAACGAACAGCAATTCATTTATATATATATAGATATATTGTCGATATGTCATCAAAAAATTATCGACTTGTTGTCAGAAAGTTATTTCTCGTGTTATGTATATGCTATCGAAAAGTTACCGCTTTATTACCAAAAAATTATCGATTTCTTATCGGTTACGTGTACTGTATCGATTTGTTATCGACTACTTGATTTGTTATCTATTACTCATCGGCATGTTATGAAACAGATACCGCTAAAACATCAAAACACCAAAAAATCAACAACACCACGTCTGCAACTTATCGATAGCAAGCCAATAAGAAACCAATATAAAGCCGATAATAAACCGATAGCTCGACTATAACAAGTCGACGAAGCGACTATCAAAAAGCCGGAAGTTATTTGTTTCTGCTACGCTAGGTTAGGTTGAACTGACCGCTGCGTGAGGACCTCACATAGACTAAATGACTCCGTAGTGTTACCAGAAGTTTGTTTTAATGACTAAACTTTAAGCACCTATTAAAAGTCGGCGCTGTGTTATAAAATAACTCCATTCTCTTGGTTTTTGCTAAAGCTAAGATCTCCGAGAAGATTAAACCAAGCTTCTATTCCAATTTGCGTCGTGCTGCACTGAAATTCTGCCTGATGGGACGTGACCTATCCATTTTATATCGACTCCGAATGGCATAATCAAGACAGATGAATATTCGGAGTGTTTACCGCTTAAAAAAAAAACTTTTCTAAAATATTTTGATGTTGCTTTTCCTTTTACTAGAACTCAAATCCCTGGGTATGATAGGTGAGCACTCTTTTCCACACCAACGTGGTCGCCTCGTATCTACAGGCCCATAAAACTTACTTCCAAAAATCGACAACTGAATGTGTCCATAGTGTTAAAATATCTAAGCGCATTCACCTTTATTTGTTGACAAATAAGTCAGAGGAAATAAAGATCAGATACCAGCAATCCTTCCGTAAATTTTACTATGTCAGGAAAATTAATTTGATCAGTATTTCTTTCCTCTCTTCCCTCTTTCCTTTACTTTCGCAGCCACTACCACTTCCTTGTTCCTTTTTCCACTTTCTCCTTTCTTCTTTTTTGTTCCATCTATACTTATAACCATCTGTTTTTCTATTGATCTTCCCCGCCTTATACGGCTACATCTCCCATTTCTTCTTCCACTCTCCTTTTCAACATGTTAAATCCCTTTATGCCTTTCCCTCATTTATTCGAGTACTTGGCTCTATCTCTCTTTCTCCTGCTTGACCTAGCCTCATCTAAAGTTTTCCTATAAAGGCGAAAGAGAGATAGAGCCAAGAACTCGAATAAATGAGGGATATATATATATATGACACCTTTCTCTGAGAAGTAGGCCAGAAGCCGGCCTTTATAGGAAAAATTATAGGAAAAATTATATATATATATATATATATGTGACACCTTTCTCTGAGAAGTAGGCCAGAAGCCGGCCTTTATAGGAAAAATTTAGATGAGGCTAGGCGTATATATATTTTTCCACACGTAGCACATTTTTGAAAAATTTCTTAAATCAACCCTCAGCCATAACAATAACTTGCCATTCTGCAAGGAGGCCTTGGCATATATGCCCTACGTGTGGAAAAATATATATACGCCCAAGGCCTCCTTGCAGAATGGCAAGTTATTGTTATGGCTGAGGGTTGATTTAAGAAATTTGACAAAAATGTATGAGTCAAAAATCAGTTCGAAGTTTGAGGGATCTATAACTTGTCAGGGGTGGGTGTTCCCTGCGTTGGGCGTACCTTGTCCCGCTCGAAGGATGCGTCAAATTCTCCTTGTTCTCGAAGTTGACCTGCAAAAGATAAAACAAATGTACCATAAAGTAAAAAATTCTTAGACTCATGTTTCTAAGCAAGTGTACTTCCCGTAAGCTCGACATTACAGGGTCCAATACCTCGCCCGCTACGCCGTAAAGCCGGAGCCTCCTAGTTTCCGCACTGAAAAAGAAAAAAGAACAAGAAAATAAATTAAGTTAATTTGGGCACAAAAGAGCAAATCAATTATATAAGTGCACACTTTTTTCTGCTGGGTAAACAAACCATCAAAATTACAACAACCACATGAAAGTTGTCCACTTCCACTGCAAATATTCTTAATTAAAATTTTCACATCTATTACCTCTTATGACCGTCCTGAAGCCTTTGGTGATCTTTGGACACCTCTCCGGATGTGTGGTGGACACTATTGGCGGCCTACCACTACTCCAAACTTGTCACTCTGTCCTTTTTGATCACCAATATTTTGGTCCCGGTGCCTTGTACATATTGAAGTGGTTCCTTCCACACTCAGCCCAGAGTCATATTATTTGGTACAAATGCAGCACGGAACCAAATTGGGGTTTTTTTTTGCCATCTGCACTAAATTACAACACTTGATTAAAGAAAGAAGCAAACGCGGAATGAAATTTTATTCGCCACGAGATTAACCAGCTCATAAAAATATAAACAAACCCGAAATTTCAAAACAGCAAAATTCCCAATATAGGGAAATTTGCAAAAGCTTTTAAGGAAGGTTGCCGGATCATAGCGAAAAGTATGACAAAGGAAAATAGGATCGATCGAGGAAAAGGATGGATATAGGATAAAGAAAGTGCGATTAGGCTGGAAATGAGGACAATATGAAACGGTATGGTGAACGGTGTTGCTGTTGGATTCTGCTGATATATATAGGGCATAACTGTGGCAGAAGAAAAGAATAATTTTAACTGTGGGTATGTACACATCGTGAGGGCGCGGTGAAAATTTTTTGTAATAACCGGTGTATTGAAAGTAAACATCTTTCCATGTGCGCGTAAGGTCTAGTAAAGACCAAAGTCGGAGCTTCTAAAATTTTTTGTTCGTGCTGTGGGGCAGCATGCCCGTAATGATGAAATAAGCGCGCGTATAATTTAAAATTTTAAAATAAGGCAGCCAGTAAATTGAGAGGAGACCAGAATTCCAGGAAATTTTTAGTGGCGATAAGTCATCGGCTGTAATGCGCTGGGATACCTTCACCCATTACGAAAGCTCTGGCGAGCACAGGGAAATTCTTAAGTCAACACATTATTCAACAAATGCGTCCAAGGAACATTGCTATAAACGATTGTGTGCCGGAAACCCAGCGAACAAGCAACATCTCAACCTAACTAGAATTTATATGTACAATTGTATGTTTTATGTTTATTTCGTTTAGTTACAAGATCTATACTTGATTATATTTCCAAAAATAGTAAATTTTTAAATATTAATTCGTGGCGGATGCCAAACGTTTAGTCAAAAATCCATATATATACGGCTTTTTTTTGTTAAACAGCGGCTAGAAAGTCCAGCCCCTAGGAGTCCCTTGATCACCAAAGAGAGCTTTTTTAGGTAGGATAGGACCCTGATAGGGAATATAAAATTGTGTGCTCATATTGAGCGGTTCTAATTTTTGGTTTTTTTGCGTTGGCGGGAAGTCGCGAAATACTTTACGAAATTAATAATAATTGATATATGTAAAATGGTTTTATGTAAGCCGAATTAGGCAAATTCCCTATTTACAAGAAATTCCATAATAAAATAATGTAAGATAAAATTTTTATATGAAATAATTACAGGTGCTGAGTCCAACACAAAGTTTGATTTTTTTGTCTTGTACAACATTACATGTAAATCATAAATCGATAGTAAAGTTTAAGGTTTTTTTTCACAATTGTGTCTAGGCATTATATGTATGTATACGTTTACCTATATTTTACTGAATTAAAAATGTTACATTGAAATTGGAAAAAAAATTAAACATGGCGTGCTAAATTAATAGAGTGGGGAGGGGGAAGCTTCTTGTGGGGTGAGGTGAGAGAGGAAATCATTAATATGATTATGACATCCACCCTGCATAAATGTGGAAAAAGGGTTCGGAACCGCGCCTCCATATACTGAGCTAGCTGGGGCGATTCCACCTTGATTGCGCAAAGGGGCGGATGCACAAACGTACGTGTACGTGACAATCTTGTAATTTACAATTTAGTTAGTATTAAATTATGTTAATTTCATTGCTACCATGAATAAGAAATTCCTCAACTAATTTATTTGCGATTTTTTATCGCCTTTTTTATCCATATGTCATAAGCCCCTAATTAAGCAGCTGCTGAACTTTTATTTTTTGAATATTAATTAAGCTCCATTTTAAAATTGTATTTTTTTTTTTTTTTTTTTTTTTTTTGAGTAACATGAGTTTTTTTTTTTTACTGATTTGCTGAAATTGCGATGTTTATAAATGTCTGAGCTACTATGAATATACTTTATTCAAATTCGATAAAGTTCCCAGAAAAGGCCATTACCACCTTTCTACACTTTCTAGATGAGCGCGCACCTTTTTATCATAACTCCTTTATTTTTTGTTGTTGTTAATGTATTGGCTATTGTTTCGATTGTTGTTGATATCGCTCTTGGTGGGGGCGAATTGTTGTGATTTGATTTCGTACATCGAAATCCATTGTTAAATGCCAACATACAAATTGTTGAATAAGCATGAAAATAATGATACAGCACATTCCATAGTACGGAATGAGTGGAACCAACCAACGAACCAAGCCAGGCCATGCCATGTCATATTTGGTCACTCCGCAGCTGCCACCACTACCACTAGTTTATCCCCATCAAGCGATATGTTGTATGCAGTCAAATCATGGCCAAGTGGTCATTGATAGGTGGTAAGTATAATCATTGCCGCAATTGCAAGTATCACTGCCTGCTATGGTATAGCTTTACACAACAACAACTGTTACAACTTTACGACCATATAGCGAACCTGTCATACAATTCATATATCCATCCATCTATCCATCCAACTGCTCAACATTGATCGTTTTATACAATGTTCGATTTTTGGCTGAACGATCCAGTGATGAGTACTCGATAATCACAAAAGCGTAGCTATGGACATACCGATCGACAGCCACTCAGCATGAGGTCGCGTTCTCAATGGACATTCATAAATTAGTGAGATTGCAGATTATTATGCGTTGGTGAGTGAATTCATATAAAGATAGCAACAAAATAACTATTCATACATATTCGTGCTGTTCACATTTATAGTACATACAGTAAAGCTGCGATAAGCAAACAATTTTTGGAGTTAACATCACAATAGAGTGCGTTTCATTCCTGGACAAAGCGCCTTCGACAACAAAGATCGATACAGTTCAAGTAATGATCTTGAAAAGAGGAAGTCAATACATATATGTATAGACGCTCTTCTGCCACGAGGATTTCAGAAACTTCAGTTGGAGTTGGCACGGTGTAAATTAAAAACACCAAGGCCTGTCCGCAGCCTAGAAGAGACAATGGAATTCAATTCCAGGGGTATCCCCCAGCGGGTTAGGGGTCAGAATATACCCGCGGTAGGTATGCCTGTCGTAAGAGGCGACTAAAACACCAGACTCAAGGGGCCGTGTAGCGCCACTCTTCAGGTTGCCAGCGCAATATACAGCTTCTCCAAACCCAATTGTCAACCTCACCTCTCCGCGGCGAATCCTATTTCACTAACAGACGAGGCTCTGGCGACCCCAAGCTCCTCATGGAACTTGGGGGTGGGGAGGGAGGGATGGCCTGAAGGTTTAATGTGGCCATATAAATCGTTCCCGAGATGGTCGGGCTAGAATCTTAATAGTGTTGTGTTACCGGAGCGTACCGGATCTGTATCCGGCAAAGGACCATCACATCGATAACACTCCCCAAAGTCTTCGGGGAGCAACCTTATTGCTACAACAACAACAACAACAATATTCCAGGAGTACATGAACGGCACAGAAGTTTTTGCTAATTTCAAAATTATTTGTACGATGTACTCAGAGAGCATTGAAGTTGACAAGAAATTGGTGCGCCGAAGTAAAACTGAAGAACAATCCTAGCAAGACAGAAATCATTCCTTTCGCGAAAAGAAGATCCCTTCGTAGAATGAGAGCAATAACATTAGATGGAATACTTCTGGAGCGATGACCGAAGTAAAGTACTTCGGAGTCACCTTCGACTTCAAGTTAATATGGAGGAAACATGTAAACAACGCAACTTCCAAGGCTACAACGGCAATAATGGTGTGCAGACGAATAGCAGGCAAGTCCTGGGAATGTAGTCACAGGATCCTATGATGTATGTACACTATGATTTTCGGACCCATGTTAGTGTATTTAGCGTTTGTCTTGGCATCTCGAGCCACCACAGAGACTTATGGCGAAGACTTCAGCATAAAACATACACGGAAACTTTCGCAGTGGTGCGGCATATTTACTGTAATGTATGGTCCCTGTGGAAACAATTAATTTAGAGGTGTCCCACGTAGCTTTATCTTCCAACTCTCTTCTAACCTTCTTTTCGAAACTTCGGATCTTGACAATATCGTCCCTAGGGAACTGGCAGAGTGGGAGTTGGCCCGTCGGTTTATCCATGCTCTGGGATTGAACCACTTTGCCTCTGGCTTTAGCAACCTTCCCCAGGATGCACCGTACTACTATGTAGTTTCGAAAAGAAGGTTAGAAGAGAGTTGGAAGATAAAGCTACGTGGGACACCTCTAAATTAATTGTTTCCACAGGAACCATACATTACAATAAATATGCCGCATCACTGCGAAGGTTTCCGTGTATGTTGTATGTTGAAGTCTTCGCCATAAGTATCTGTGCTGAGCTAAATCTGTAATGTGGCTACTCAAACGTGTGCATCGTGTACTTAACGATAGTCAGGCGGCTATAAATGTGGCAATATCGTCGATTGAGATAAAATACTCACTGGCCCTTGACTACGAGAAAACATTGAATCGCTTAGCATTTAGTAACAACATCAGCCTGGCATGGAATCCAGGCCATAGAGGGGTGGAGGGCAATGAGCAAGCAGACGACTTAGCCAGGAAGGCAAGTACAGAAGGGTCCAATGGATCGGTACCCTTTACAGCAGTTTGTTGAACTGGCCGGTCAATGAAGACCTCACATAGACTGAATGTGTCCATAGTGTTCTTTATGGCAATAGGAACTCACAACATAAAGCATAAGACATATCTGAGAAATGAAGAAAGTAAATTTTTTGAGGGTGTCTCATCTTGGATGACATACTTTGGAGAGAATGGGAGAGGATACACCTATAATTCACAGTTTAGTACCTAAAATAATTATATTCTTTTCTTTGTATGCGCTAAAATATTTTTGTGAACGAACAAATTTTCGTTATGATATTATAACGAATTTACTTGCAAATCCCTTATTTGCAACCTTCTGCTGAGTTCGAATCACTAAACTGTTGAATAAATAACTCCAATATTGAATAATGGAAAAATGGCCTTTATTAAAGTACTTTACAATAACACTTATACTTTGCAACTAGCTTGCTTAACAACCAAACTGTATGATAGCTCAAATGAAACTCTCCCTTCGCCTCTACTGTCGCACCTTTTATACTTTTTGATTTCTCATTGCATACTTCCAGGCTTTTCCATTCCAGAACTTACTAGTTAATTTCAGCTACAAAATCGCCAGCCACAACTACGTTACTTCTCATTTGAGTAATACTTGCACAAATTATTGCCCTCTCTTGTGACAACTCAGATAAGGTATATGCATGTGTTTATGCATTGGTTCTCCGCTGCTCGTATACGTACATATGTGTAGACGCAATTATTGATTCGTTTATGTAGATACATAATGATTGAATTATTGATGTGAATTCCCGTCACTGCTTAGCGTCGGCCTGGAGATGGCAGTACTCCTTAGTGTTGCTAATATTCGTAACAA
The DNA here is from genome assembly GCF_040869045.1 of Eurosta solidaginis. NCBI lineage: Eukaryota > Metazoa > Arthropoda > Insecta > Diptera > Tephritidae > Eurosta > Eurosta solidaginis. The sequence goes on along the minus strand of NC_090320.1, from coordinate 260,172,102 downwards.
TATGAAGGTGTAGGCATGTCGGAAAAAACTTTTATTTTGATAAATCGACAAGCATACCTTAAAAGGCTAGAACTAGGTTAGCAGACAGAGCCGTGTGAAAATGAGTTCAGAGTTCAGAAGTGGATTAGAAGGAAATATAGAGTTTCTTAGAAGAAAAATAATGACATACCAATTTTAAATAACCTATGTCAAATAACCGACTTATAAAATGTAAATTTTCTGAAATGCAACATTGGTTTCCTTATAAGAGTTTTAACTGTAATATAAAATGATGTGGAATGATTGTTATGCGCTGTAAAATTGTTGGCAGCTACTACCTCAGCAATAACAGTATGCAATTGCGGTGGTAAATCCATAGCCGGTCACTTATAAATACACAGAAAGCGTCCTTCGAGTGGGTGGATAAAGAGTCAGAAGGGTTTCGATTATATATGTACATATATATGCAGATGCAATTATAGCCGATTTCCTTTGTACTCGGCGATATTTTATTGCTGAGTTAATTCTCTTCACTGTTCAATGCTTTGACGTTGCGACGTTGGCAGTGATAAGCAGTCAAATATCAACATCAACATCAACTTCTATAAAATAACAAAAACAACAATATGCATTAATAACATCAAAGTCAGCAGCTACATTACAACACAACAACAAATAATATGATAACAATATGAAAGATAGCGATAAGCTGAATTTTACAACACTTGAATGAGTCATTGGGAATTTTTATGGATATATTTATGTATATAGCTTTCGTATTGATACAGGGTGTAGAAGTTAGCCAATTTCAGTGAACTGTAAAACTGATTCGTAATAGTTATTTTTTTACTCTCAACACACTGAAAGAAATGGTGCTAGTAAAATCAACAAATCGGTTTTGTTGTTCTTGACTTAACGGAGATTCGGTGAAATTGACCGAATTATGGTTAATTCGACCAAGTTCTTTGTCAAGTGAACAAATTAGTTTAGTCTTTTCAACAGAATAGAAATTATCGCTCTTAAGTTAACAAAAATTTTGTAAAATTGACAGATTCCTAATCAATCTAACTGATTTTTCTGTTAACACAACTAATTTTACAGGTCATTTCAACGGCGATCAACTGTCAATGCATGAGCAAATTTCAAAGAGAATTTTACGCTCACTGCGCTCTCTACTTTGTTTGTACTTATGACGATTATGCCACTTGTTAAAAAAAAACACCAAAATAAGAAAACAATCAAAACGAAAAAAACACACAATGGAAAAACTACAAAAAACTAGTTTTTCAGTTATCAATACAAAACGAAAAAACCCTTTTTGAAATTACTGTGCAAAAAATTATGAGATACCGGGACACCTATTTATCGGGTACAATTTTGCAACTTCTCGTCCAAGCGAAATGCAAAATTGCGCCCTCTTGTTGCAAAAGTTTTGTTTGAACGAACAGGATTTTTCCAAAGTTAGTAACATTTTGTTCAAGTTTTTATGAATTTTCACTCACGCGAACGAATTTAATAAGATAATAAAAAACATCCTTTTTTAATGTTGATGTTTCCGACAAAATAAAAGTTTGAGTTGTTTTGGAATCATTTCAACTTAAAGTGTTACGAAAATGAAACTTGCTGAATTACATGTAAAGTTATTCCTGTGGTGAATTACCTTCCCGCGATTTGATTCTTTACTTTTCTATAACTTACAAGTTCTCTTTTTATACTTCAAGTTTTGTTCGAAACAATCAAGTGTGGCAACTACATATGAGAGAAGAAATTGAGAATAAGCTGAGATGCAACTGAAAGAATTGAGAATCAGTTTTGTGCCTACTATTCTCATTTCTATATTCATATGTATGTATATGTAGCAAGCATGCGTATTTATGTATTCACATAACTACGTATTTATATGGCGGACGCCGTGATGTGATGGTAGCGTGCTCCGCCTACCACACCGAAGACCCTGGGTTCACACCCCGGGAAAAGCAACATGAAAATTTTAGAAACAAGCTTTTTCAATTAGAAGAAAAATTTTCTTAGCGAAGTCGTTCCTAGGCAGTGTTCGGCAATCACTCCGAGTGTATTTCTGCAACGAAATTCTCTCAGTGAAAACTCATATGCCTTGCAGATGCCGTTCGGAGTCGGCATAAAACAAGTAGGTCGCGCCCGCCAATTTGTAAGAAAAATTAAAAAGGAGCACGACGCAAATTGGAAAAGAAGTTCGGCCTATTAAATTACGAATCAACGATTTGTGCGCAGTTGATTCACCATCTTGTTGCGATGGATGGATAAAAATTGACAGAAATTTCGATTGAATTGACCCGTGTTTTGGATGATTTTACCGGTCTTTTTCTTTCAGTGCACTGTGTGAAAGCCAAAGTGAGTATTGAATAAGCCTAAAGAAGGCTGAAAAGGAATTTATTTGAAGTTAAATTTAGGCTACCTCTACACTAGAGGGCCATCTTTAGATAAATTTAATTAAATTTGATACACTTTTTATTACCTTTATTTTTACATTTTTTACATATAAATTAAAACCTTGTGGCAAAAAATCGTAGTGCAAGCATAAAATTGTGCAATTAAACTAAACCAGAAATAAAGGAAAATTTAGAAAATGATTAAAAATTGAATAAATTTTGGTTCACAGCGGAGTAGAAATTTGTATGAAACAAATTAAGAGTATCATGCGGTAAATAGAATGAGCATTTCGTCCCTGACTTCCTCGGATCGTATATTGTAAAAATGGGGCTATTTAAGACTAAGATATTAACTTTCAAATAGGCTGTGCACTTTCAACAAACTTTCACAGAAGTAATGTACATGGACCTGAAAAAAAGTGAACGGGAAAGCAGAGATATAGAGAAATGTTATAGAAAGGCCGAAGAACAAGAAAATGAGGAAATCAAGGATGTACGGAAATGAAAAGGTGAAAGAGAAATAAAAATGGTGCAAGACAAAGTTATGAATGCAAGTAAAATTAAGATGGGATAATGTTGGGAGTGGGAAAAAGCGACGTTAAGCACAAAAGGCCAGAAAGGTGGAAAAAATTAGGAGGAATATGAAAGGAGAGAAAAGAAGGGGTAAAGTATAGAGATAGCGAAAGGTGTGTGATTAAAAAAGGGGAGAGGAGGGTAGCGTAAGAGGGTTTCCTACACCCTTGGGGGCCGCGTAAGAGTTTTTCCTTTATTATGGCGTTTTCTTTTTTATACTCAGCTGAGCAGAGCACACAGAGTATATTAAGAGCATAAACTAATCGAGATAGATATAGACTTCTATATATCAAAATGATCTGGGCGAAAAAAGAAATTCATTTAGCCATGTCCGTCTGTAGGTCCGCCCGTCTTTTTGAGTAAATTTTGAGGTATCTTAATGAAATTTGGTATGTAAGTTCCTGGGCACGAAATCGGATTATAACCACGCCTACTTTTTCGATATCAAAAATTTCGAAAAACCAAAAAAGTGCGATAATGCATTACCAAAGATGAATAAAGCGATGAAACTTTGTAGGTGGGTTGACCTTATGACGCAGATTAGGAAATTAGTAAAATTTTGGACAATGGTAATTTAAAAGTTTTGAAAGCTGTAATTTGGCAGCTGAGTATATAATGTTCGGTTACACCCGAACTTATCCTTACTTACTTCTTGAAAATAATCTCGCGCGGTTAAGAGATAGGAGGGGTAAGGCAGAGGGAAAAGAAATTGGAAAGGAAAGGAAATGGGCAAAGAGAAAAAAGGAATAGGAAAACAAAAGGAAAAGGATAAGGAAAAACAAAATAGAGACGGAAAGGAAAAGGGAAAAAGAAAGGGAAGTTGAAGGAGAAATGGAGAATTAATAAGAAGAAGGGAAATCGAAACTTAGAGAGAAGGTGGAGCAAACAAAAATATTTGAAGCAAGATGGCGAGGGAAAAAAATTAAGAAAAATAAAATAAAATTAAGAACAAAAGTAAGACTATATGAAAAAGTTAAGAGAAAGAGACGTTGGAAGAAGCTGAAAGATAGACAATACAATGTTTCACAACTGCACAGTTATTATTTCCTAGTATTTATTTTTGATAGTTTTGTAACTACAGAAACACGCTATGAAGGTTGCGGTGGTGTTACAGATGAGGGATATGAATGCGGATTTGTATCCGGTTCACTCTGGTACTAACCCTTCTGTAAACGATTTCAGCAGAGGAAAAGGGCAAAGAAAAAAGAAAAGGAACAGGAAAACAAAAGGAAAAGGATAGGGAAAAACAAAATAGCATCGATGAAATTTACCCAGTTTCTGCGGTGATAATATTCTATCTGCTGAACCTGCCTCTTATCCCAAGCTGTGCACTGAAAGAAAAAGAATGGTAAAATCAACCGAAATTTCTGTAAATTTTTGTCAATCGCAATGTTGAATCAACTGCGCACAAATCGTTGATTCATAATTGACCTTTTTAGTAGTCAAATGAACAAAAAAAAGTTGTTGCGACAGCTTTGTACGAAAGTACCTATGTTGCGGCATTTGCAAGGCAGATGCGATTTCACTGAGATCTTGTCATGGAAGAAATACACTCGAAGTGCTTGTCGAATAGTGCTGAAGGGCAACTCAGTTTAGGAAAATTTTCTTCTAATTGAAAAACCTTATTTCTAAAATTTTTAAGTTGCTTTGCCCGGGGTGTGAACCCAGGGTCTTCGGTGCGGAAGGCGGAGTCCGCTACCATCACACCACGGCGGCCGCCATATACATACGTAAATATGTGCATACTTATAGTTCATAGCATACATAAGTACAAAGTAGAGAGCGCAGTGAGCGTAAAATTCTCTTTGAAATTTGGTCATGTATTGACTGTTGATCGCTGTTGAAATGGCCAGTGAGATCAGTTGTGTTAACAAAGAAATAAGTTAGATTGATTAGGAATCTGTCAATTTTACAGAATTTTGTTAACTTAAGAGCGACAATTTCTCTTCTGTTGAAATGACTAAACTAATTGTACCGCACTTCATGATCCACTCATATTTCGGACAATGATTAATAATCCGACAATCACTTTGAAAATCATATGCTTTGACGCGCCAACTGATCCCAAGAATTGGTTGAACTGACAAAATAAAAATAATGCAATTTCAGCAGCTGAAGCGATTGGCTGATCAAATAGCTGACAGACAGGTTATCTTTTGTTGCTATGAGGCACAACAGCACTACAACGGCCGTGCAGCAGGATCGAATCGAATTGATCGTTTGAGTGATTATGCAGCAGCGTCGTCAATCGTCAATAATATTTCATAATATCCACCAAAAAAGGGAACGAGCAACCCATCAACTGTGACTTAGCACAACAACACCATATCGGTAGCTACAACAATAGCTCCACGAGAAGCTGCGTCATGGTTGCATGTTGCAGTTAACTAAAAGGCGGCTGCCGCAACAGCACGCAAATTGCGAATACGAATTCTAAAAACCACTACAGTAAATGTGGCAGCAGCGGCAGCGGCGGCAGAAGCAATAAACGTACCGCCCCTAATCAGCCAGCATTTGTATGTGAGCATCTTTGATTGTTGTAGCATAAACGGAGGGCGGTCTAAACGGTTAACGCTACAAAAATGTTGCAATGTGATCGTGGTCTGGTGTTTTCTTTCTTTTTGCAATGATAAATTTCACGAAAATTGTTGAAAAATTGTCTTTTGCCACGCATCTGCGCGCATCTATACTATGTGTCTTAAGCACCAGACCTATTTCCAAAAATTACCAAAGACTACTAAAAATAACTCAAAAGCCCTTTTTGTGTGTTGCTTCCTGGAATGCATTTAAGAGCTTTTAGATCGTTTAAGTAAACAAGATTCCTTCATGTATACTGACGTTCAAGGTATATAGCAATGTTGTTGGTTGGCTAAAGTACGCTTAGACGCTCTTCAATAGAAATGGCGGAGGATCACTTTGTGGTGTATCTTTTCGCATATGAAGTCCTTTTCTGTTTATTATTCTGTGAAGTTGCGCACTGCAATCAATGCATCAATTGAGAGATGGGAGCTGCGTTAGCTGGCGTGGCAGGTAAATTGGTGCCATTATAGGCGGCAGAATTAAATGTCTGACAATATGAACTTCTTCAGCGCGTGAGATTGGTCCTTTTTTGGTTAGACGCCACTGCCAAATTTGTGTGGAGTTTTGTAGTTAATGTCCGCATGTTAATGATGCGTAGAGATATATGCCGCCGATAAACGCCGCCGTCGATTTTAGTCGTTTTTCGAATGTCAAAAATATCGGCGCGGCGGCGGCGACGCTCAGCGCGATACTATATATTCTACTCATTTAAGACTGTATTGGCCATTTATTGTTCATGTCTAAAATTGGACCGATATGGTCGAAAGGGGTGATAGTCATAAGTAAGACCAACAGAACCCTAATTAGGTTATGAGATGCCCCACATTTTTAGAAATTTCACGCGCCCAACGCTTTTATTGAATTATCTGATCAACGCCCTAGATTGACGAGGAGTGTGATTACTAGTACATAGGACCTACCTAATTATTTTCTAGCTTTTAGCATTATTATTATTTATAAGCTATTGCATAGATTTTATCGCGGGCTTGGCGACTAAATCAAAAAAAAACCGTAACGGATATTTGTCAAAAAAGGTTTGAAAAGGTTCGAAAAAGGTTCTGTGTTAGAAACAGGCCAAATACATAAAATTGGATCTCTATCATAAAGTTAAAGTTAAAGTTAAATTTAAAATTAAAATTAAAGTTAAAGTTAAATTAAAGTTAAAGTTAAATTTAAAGTTAAAGTTAAGGTTAAAGTTAAATTTTAAAGTTAAAGTGAATGTTAAAGTTAAAGTGAAAGTGAAAGTTAAAGTTAAAGCTAAAAATAAAGTTAAAGTTAAAGTGAAAATTTTTTTTTTTTTTTTTTTTTTTTTTTTTTTTTTTTGTGTTTCGTGGAAGGAGGAAATGCTTTATGCACTGACCGGGATATTTAAGCCTCACTGCGAGACTCTCCGAGTGTAGGACTCCCTTCTTCCATGAAGGCCTACCCACTAAAACCTAACCTCCCACGGCCCGCGCAAATCCCCGTACCTGGGACCGCGTTTAGCATTACTTCGGGTACGGGTGCGCGCTACGTGAGCTCTATGGCTACTCTCACGCTAATGGGCTAGGCATCCGTCTTCTCGTTTACTGGTAAGTATATGCCTCACATATGTGCTGACCGTATCCCATCTGTCTCTTCGACAGGTCATGTTATTAATGACACTGCCCGGGGATAGGTCGCCAAGTACCTCTTCTACCCTCCTTCGCTGATGGGAGAAGTGCCTGCATTCGAAGAAGGTGTGGCGTACGTCGTCTATTTCCCCACAGTACAGACAGCTCGGGCTATCAACCTTACCCATTCTGTGTAGGTATTTGCGGAAGTAACCATGTCCCGTTAGAAACTGGGTCAGGTAAAAGTCTACCTCTCCGTGCGGTCGCTTCAACCATGGATCAAGTTCAGGGATTATTTCCCTAGTCCACTTTCCTACGATGCTGTTGCTCCACTGGTCTTGCCAACGTCGGATCGATTCTTCTCGCGCCTGCATGGCAACAGCAGCTCTACTTGCTTGCGATCCGTTGTCATATATTGTTTTTCTTTCCTCAACGAGAAGATATATCGGTATGGTTCCCGCAACGACCAGGACAGCTTCAGCTGATACCGTGCGGTAAGCCGAAGATATTCGCAGCGCCCCTCTGCGTTGGACCGAGGTGAGGGCGACTCGGTTCTTCCGGTATTTCATTGCGTCCGCCCAGATTTCTGCACCATATAAGAGTATAGAATCCGAGGCTGATGCAAGCAACTTCCTTGTGCATAGCTTTGGGCCACCTGTGTTTGCCATTAATCTACTCAACTGCGCTATTATGCGCGCAGCTCTTTCGCAGGTCCCTCGTATGTGATCCGAGAAGTTGAGTTTGCTGTCTAACCTCACTCCCAGATATTTCGTTGAAGCGAGTGTTTCTATTGGCTGGTCCCCAACCATCATGTTCCTGGTAGTGGGAATACGTCTCTTTGTGAGGATGACGATCTCCGTTTTGGCTGTTGCTAACTGGAGACCGTGCTCAGCCATCCACCTATTTACATTACGCATGACCTGGTTTAATTTTAGCTGTGCCAGCTCGCAGCTTGGTGCTGTTATCACAGCTTCCACGTCGTCTGCAAATGCAACGAGGAAGGTGCTTTCTGGCATGTCTAATCGAAGAAGACTGTCGTAAGTTATATTCCAGAGATCGGGACCTAGTACCGAACCCTGGGCTGCTCCACCTGTTATTTTTACCCTTTTTTGACCGTGAGTACTTTCATATATTAGATACCTCTCTCTTAGGTAGTCCCTTAAAATTTCTAACAAATATTGCGGTACTTTGAAAGTGCTTTCTAGTGCCTCAAGCATGTCCTCCCACCTAGCTGAGTTAAAAGCGTTTTTGACGTCCAGCGTGACCAGCAACACTATAGGTCTTGCTCTGTGGCACGCTGTCTCGGCTTTCTTGACTGCGTCTATAACTTCTGCTATGGCACCTATTGTAGAGTGCCCCCTCCGAAAACCATGCTGTCTGGGCGACAGTCCTCCGGCGTCCTGTAACGCTCTGGTGAGGCGTTGCTTCAGGAGACTCTCCATTAATTTCCCTGCTGTGTCCAACATACATAGGGGACGGTAGGATGATGGAGAGTTGGGATCTCCTTTCCCTTTTGGAATGAGAACCAGTCGTGCTGTCTTCCATATGGTGGGGAATATTCTTTCTTCGAGACATTTGTTGTACATGTGCAACATAAGTTCTGGGCAGTCGTTTGCAGCTAGTCTAATTGCCTCCGCGGGTATTCCGTCGGGCCCAGATGCTTTCCTAGGTTTCATAGTTCGCACGGCAGTTTTAAGCTCTTCTTCTTGGAATGGTTCCACGTTGCGATCTTCATGGGTAACGTACCCGCCCTCCCTAGGCAGTTGGGTGGGAAACAGGCCATCCACAATGTTCCTTATTTGGTTCTCGTCCATCAGCTGGTTTGGCGGACGGAACTTCTTCATTACTATCTTATATCCCTGCCCCCATGGGTCTCGATCCACTTCCTCGCAAAGCGCTTTCCAGCACTTAAGCTTGCTTTGCTTAATGGCAGCACTAAGAGCTTTCTTCGCTCCTTTGTACGCTTCCGACTTTTCTAGAGCCTCAGGCCTGCCGCGCGCGCGGGTTGCTAGCCTTCGCATCCTGTGGCATATTTTCCGCAGCTCCGCGATTTCGCTATTCCACCAGTATACCTGCTTTTTACCCCTCCACACTCCCCTCCGTGGCATAGAGAGGTTGCAAGCGTGGCGAAGACAGCTCATTGTCTTTTCAACCGTCTCTTCCGTCGGACTGGAGTTGTTGATTATCCGTCGGGCATCCCCCAGTACTGATGCGGAGAACGTGGCAGAGTCGACCTTGGATGCGTCCCATGCTTTTGTTCTGCGTGGCCCGTTCGGAATCTGCCTCTGACCGGGATCGTTTAGGTGGAAAGTGATGTAGTTGTGATCGCTGCCAGTCAGATCCTCTATGACTCTCCATCCAGCAGCGGTCAGGAGCAGGCTTTCTGACACTAGTGTTACATCGGGGATCGAGTATCCAAAGCCTGGCCGTCGGTATGTAGGGGTCGTACCAGTGTTAAGCACGTTCAAACCGAGCCTGGCTGCCATCTCAAGGACTAACCTTCCACGGGTGTTAGTCTGCGGCATTCCCCATTCGACGGCTCTTGCGTTAAAGTCTCCCGCCACAACCAGGTTACTAGTTAAGTCCCTCAGGTCGTCTTCAATAAGTTCAAGCTTCTCCCTGAACGTTTGAATGGGATCATTCGGGGACAAGTAGCAGCTTACTATTGTGGTATTATTCGTAGTTAGGCGGACGTAGCCTTGTCCGGCAACACGGTTCACAATATTGGCGTTTGCATCTGTCATCCAGATTGCGGCGGTGCCGGTGTTGTCTATATGCCAATCATTTCGGGCTCTATAGGGTTCGCTGATGATAACGCTGTTAGCTTTATGGTCTAAGACCAACTGTTGTAGTAGCTCATCAGCAAGTCTGCTCCGGTTTAGGTTGCCTTGGATAAAACTAATCACTATTGAATTGAGACTTTGGCCTTTGCAACAGCGAGTGCCGCTCTGAAGATGCTGCATGCTCCAGATCCAGGGACATGATCGAGCTTCTGTGTATTACACAGGTAACATTTTGGAGCTGCGGTACAGGCCGAAGCTTTGTGGCCGCTTTGCCCACACTTCCAGCAGGCGTTACTCCTGTCTGGACCCTTGCATTCTGCCTTCCGGTGTCCGTAGCCGAGACACCTAAAGCAGCGTTGTACTTCTGCTCGCTGTCTGATTCGGCACTGTATCCATCCGATCGGAATTTTACCTTTTTTGAGTAGGGCGTTGCCAATATTCTCGTCCACTTCGACGACCGCCATTTTCTGTTCTCTTTGGTTTGCTGCGAACACAGAGACCCGGAGAGGTCTAGTGATTTCTTCTTTTCCGACCTCCCTCCTTATTGCGTCTTGGATTTCTGTTTCGGTTGTGAGACAGTCCATGCCAAGTACTTCCAACTTCATCCGCTTGGAGAGCTGTTGTGCTTCACCGACCTCTCCTACTGCACTACCTATAGCTGCTCTGAAGGCCGTCTGGTCACTGCAGCGCGCCGTTTCAATCAGTACGTTACCAGATTTGGTTTTTCGTACTGACCGTACCACCGTACCTGTGTCATTAGGGCGGAGCTGGCCGCGTATGGCCCCTAGTACCTGGGCATAGCTTTTGCCTTCCACAGGTTTTACCACAAAAAAGTTAAAGTGAAAATTAAAGTTAACGTTAAAGTTAAAGTTAAAGTTAAAAGTTAATGTTAAAATTAAAGTGAAAGTTAAAGTTAAAGTTAAAAATAAAGTTAAAATGAAAGTTAAAGTTAAAATTAAAGCTAAAGTTAAAAATAAAGCTAAAGTTAAAGTTAAAGGTAAAGTTAAATTTAAAGTGACAGTTAAAGTTATAGTTAAAGTGAATGTTAAAGTTAAAGTGAAAGTTAAAGTTAAACTGAAAATTAAAGTTAACGTTAAAGTTAAAGCGAAAGTTAAAGTTAAAGCTAAAGTTAAAGTTAAAGTAAAAGTTAAAGTTAAAGTTAAGGTTAAAGTTAAAGTTAATGTTAAAGTTAAAGTTAAAGTTAATGTTAAAGTTAAGTTAAAGTTAATGTTAAAGTTAAAGTTAAAGTTAAATTTCAAGTTAAAGTTAAAGTTAAAGTTAAAGTAATGTTAAAGTTAAAGTTAAAGTTAAAGTTAAAGTTAAAGTAAAAGTAAAAGTTAAAGTTAAAGTTAATGTTAAAGTTAAAGTTTTTTTTTTTTTTTTTTTTTTTTTTTTTTGTGTTTCGTGGAAGGAGGAAATGCTTTATGCACTGACCGGGATATTTAAGCCTCACTGCGAGACTCTCCGAGTGTAGGACTCCCTTCTTCCATGAAGGCCTACCCACTAAAACCTAACCTCCCACGGCCCGCGCAAATCCCCGTACCTGGGACCGCGTTTAGCATTACTTCGGGTACGGGTGCGCGCTACGTGAGCTCTATGGCTACTCTCACGCTAATGGGCTAGGCATCCGTCTTCTCGTTTACTGGTAAGTATATGCCTCACATATGTGCTGACCGTATCCCATCTGTCTCTTCGACAGGTCATGTTATTAATGACACTGCCCGGGGATAGGTCGCCAAGTACCTCTTCTACCCTCCTTCGCTGATGGGAGAAGTGCCTGCATTCGAAGAAGGTGTGGCGTACATCGTCTATTTCCCCACAGTACAGACAGCTCGGGCTATCAACCTTACCCATTCTGTGTAGGTATTTGCGGAAGTAACCATGTCCCGTTAGAAACTGGGTCAGGTAAAAGTCTACCTCTCCGTGCGGTCGCTTCAACCATGGATCAAGTTCAGGGATTAGTTCCCTAGTCCACTTTCCTACGATGCTGTTGCTCCACTGGTCTTGCCAACGTCGGATCGATTCTTCTCGCGCCTGCATGGCAACAGCAGCTCTACTTGCTTGCGATCCGTTGTCATATATTGTTTTTCTTTCCTCAACGAGAAGATATATCGGTATGGTTCCCGCAACGACCAGGACAGCTTCAGCTGATACCGTGCGGTAAGCCGAAGATATTCGCAGCGCCCCTCTGCGTTGGACCGAGGTGAGGGCGACTCGGTTCTTCCGGTATTTCATTGCGTCCGCCCAGATTTCTGCACCATATAAGAGTATAGAATCCGAGGCTGATGCAAGCAACTTCCTTGTGCATGGCCTTGGGCCACCTGTGTTTGCCATTAATCTACTCAACTGCGCTATTATGCGCGCAGCTCTTTCGCAGGTCCCTCGTATGTGATCCGAGAAGTTGAGTTTGCTGTCTAACCTCACTCCCAGATATTTCGTTGAAGCGAGTGTTTCTATTGGCTGGTCCCCAACCATCATGTTCCTGGTAGTGGGAATACGTCTCTTTGTGAGGATGACGATCTCCGTTTTGGCTGTTGCTAACTGGAGACCGTGCTCAGCCATCCACCTATTTACATTACGCATGACCTGGTTTAATTTTAGCTGTGCCAGCTCGCAGCTTGGTGCTGTTATCACAGCTGCCACGTCGTCTGCAAATGCAACGAGGAAGGTGCTTTCTGGCATGTCTAATCGAAGAAGACTGTCGTAAGTTATATTCCAGAGATCGGGACCTAGTACCGAACCCTGGGCTGCTCCACCTGTTATTTTTACCCTTTTTTGACCGTGAGTACTTTCATATATTAAATACCTCTCTCTTAGGTAGTCCCTTAAAATTTCTAACAAATATTGCGGTACTTTGAAAGTGCTTTCTAGTGCCTCAAGCATGTCCTCCCACCTAGCTGAGTTAAAAGCGTTTTTGACGTCCAGCGTGACCAGCAACACTATAGGTCTTGCTCTGTGGCACGCTGTCTCGGCTTTCTTGACTGCGTCTATAACTTCTGCTATGGCATCTATTGTAGAGTGCCCCCTCCGAAAACCATGCTGTCTGGGCGACAGTCCTCCGGCGTCCTGTAACGCTCTGGTGAGGCGTTGCTTCAGGAGACTCTCCATCAATTTCCCTGCTGTGTCCAACATACATAGGGGACGGTAGGATGATGGAGAGTTGGGATCTCCTTTCCCTTTTGGAATGAGAACCAGTCGTGCTGTCTTCCATATGGTGGGGAAAATTCTTTCTTCGAGACATTTGTTGTACATGTGCAACATAAGTTCTGGGCAGTCGTTTGCAGCTAGTCTAATTGCCTCCGCGGGTATTCCGTCGGGCCCAGATGCTTTCCTAGGTTTCATAGTTCGCACGGCAGTTTTAAGCTCTTCTTCTTGGAATGGTTCCACGTTGCGATCTTCATGGGTAACGTACCCGCTCTCCCTAGGCAGTTGGGTGGGAAACAGGCCATCCACAATGTTCCTTATTTGGTTCTCGTCCATCAGCTGGTTTGGCGGACGGAACTTCTTCATTACTATCTTATATCCCTGCCCCCATGGGTCTCGATCCACTTCCTCGCAAAGCGCTTTCCAGCACTTAAGCTTGCTTTGCTTAATGGCAGCACTAAGAGCTTTCTTCGCTCCTTTGTACGCTTCCGACTTTTCTAGAGCCTCAGGCCTGCCGCGCGCGCGAGTTGCTAGCCTTCGCATCCTGTGGCATATTTTCCGCAGCTCCGCGATTTCGTTTTTTTTTTTTTTTTTTTTTTTTTTTGTGTTTCGTGGAAGGAGGAAATGCTTTATGCACTGACCGGGATATTTAAGCCTCACTGCGAGACTCTCCGAGTGTAGGACTCCCTTCTGCCATGAAGGCCTACCCACTAAAACCTAACCTCCCACGGCCCGCGCAAATCCCCGTACCTGGGACCGCGTTTAGCATTACTTCGGGTACGGGTGCGCGCTACGTGAGCTCTATGGCTACTCTCACGCTAATGGGCTAGGCATCCGTCTTCTCGTTTACTGGTAAGTATATGCCTCACATATGTGCTGACCGTATCCCATCTGTCTCTTCGACAGGTCATGTTATTAATGACACTGCCCGGGGATAGGTCGCCAAGTACCTCTTCTACCCTCCTTCGCTGATGGGAGAAGTGCCTGCATTCGAAGAAGGTGTGGCGTACATCGTCTATTTCCCCACAGTACAGACAGCTCGGGCTATCAACCTTACCCATTCTGTGTAGGTATTTGCGGAAGTAACCATGTCCCGTTAGAAACTGGGTCAGGTAAAAGTCTACCTATCCGTGCGGTCGCTTCAACCATGGATCAAGTTCAGGGATTAGTTCCCTAGTCCACTTTCCTACGATGCTGTTGCTCCAGTGATCCTGCCAACGTCGGATCGATTCTTCTCGCGCCTGCATGGCAACAGCAGCTCTACTTGCTTGCGATCCGTTGTCATATATTGTTTTTCTTTCCTCAACGAGAAGATATATCGGTATGGTTCCCGCAACGACCAGCACAGCTTCAGCTGAGACCGTGCGGTAAGCCGAAGATATTCGCAGCGCCCCTCTGCGTTGGACCGAGGTGAGGGCGACTCGGTTCTTCCGGTATTTCATTGCGTCCGCCCAGATTTCTGCACCATATAAGAGTATAGAATCCGAGGCTGGTGCAAGCAACCTCCTTGTGCATGGTTTTGGGCCACCTGTGTTTGCCATTAATCTACTCAACTGCGCTATTATGCGCGCAGCTCTTTCGCAGGTCCCTCGTATGTGATCCGAGAAGTTGAGTTTGCTGTCTAACCTCACTCCCAGATATTTCGCTGAAGCGAGTGTTTCTATTGGCTGGTCCCCAACCATCATGTTCCTGGTAGTGGGAATACGTCTCTTTGTGAGGATGACGATCTCCGTTTTGGCTGTTGCTAACTGGAGACCGTGCTCAGCCATCCACCTATTTACATTACGCATGACCTGGTTTAATTTTAGCTGTGCCAGCTCGCAGCTTGGTGCTGTTATCACAGCTGCCACGTCGTCTGCAAATGCAACGAGGAAGGTGCTTTCTGGCATGTCTAACCGAAGAAGACTGTCGTAAGTTATATTCCAGAGATCGGGACCTAGTACCGAACCCTGGGCTGCTCCACCTGTTATTTTTACCTTTTTTTGACCGTGAGTACTTTCATATATTAGATACCTCTCTCTTAGGTAGTCCCTTAAAATTTCTAACAAATATTGCGGTACTTTGAAAGTGCTTTCTAGTGCCTCAAGCATGTCCTCCCACCTAGCTGAGTTAAAAGCGTTTTTGACGTCCAGCGTGACCAGCAACACTATAGGTCTTGCTCTGTGGCACGCTGTCTCGGCTTTCTTGACTGCGTCTATAACTTCTGCTATGGCATCCATTGTAGAGTGCCCCCTCCGAAAACCATGCTGTCTGGGCGACAGTCCTCCGGCGTCCTGTAACGCTCTGGTGAGGCGTTGCTTCAGGAGACTCTCCATCAATTTCCCTGCTGTGTCCAACATACATAGGGGACGGTAGGATGATGGAGAGTTGGGATCTCCTTTCCCTTTTGGAATGAGAACCAGTCGTGCTGTCTTCCATATGGTGGGGAAAATTCTTTCTTCGAGACATTTGTTGTACATGTGCAACATAAGTTCTGGGCAGTCGTTTGCAGCTAGTCTAATTGCCTCCGCGGGTATTCCGTCGGGCCCAGATGCTTTCCTAGGTTTCATAGTTCGCACGGCAGTTTTAAGCTCTTCTTCTTGGAATGGTTCCACGTTGCGATCTTCATGGGTAACGTACCCGCCCTCCCTAGGCAGTTGGGTGGGAAACAGGCCATCCACAATGTTCCTTATTTGGTTCTCGTCCATCAGCTGGTTTGGCGGACGGAACTTCTTCATTACTATCTTATATCCCTGCCCCCATGGGTCTCGATCCACTTCCTCGCAAAGCGCTTTCCAGCACTTAAGCTTGCTTTGCTTAATGGCAGCACTAAGAGCTTTCTTCGCTCCTTTGTACGCTTCCTACTTTTCTAGAGCCTCAGGCCTGCCGCGCGCGCGAGTTGCTAGCCTTCGCATCCTGTGGCATATTTTCCGCAGCTCCGCGATTTCGCTATTCCACCAGTATACCTGCTTTTTACCCCTCCACACTCCCCTCCGTGGCATAGAGAGGTTGCAAGCGTGGCGAAGACAGCTCATTGTCTTTTCAACCGTCTCTTCCGTCGGACTGGAGTTGTTGATTATCCGTCGGGCATCCCCCAGTACTGATGCGGAGAACGTGGCAGAGTCGACCTTGGATGCGTCCCATGCTTTTGTTCTGCGTGGCCCGTTCGGAATCTGCCTCTGACCGGGATCGTTTAGGTGGAAAGTGATGTAGTTGTGATCGCTGCCAGTCAGATCCTCTATGACTCTCCATCCAGCAGCGGTCAGCAGCAGGCTTTCTGACACTAGTGTTACATCGGGGATCGAGTATCCAAAGCCTGGCCGTCGGTATGTAGGGGTCGTACCAGTGTTAAGCACGTTCAAACCGAGCCTGGCTGCCATCTCAAGGACTAACCTTCCACGGGTGTTAGTCTGCGGCATTCCCCATTCGACGGCTCTTGCGTTAAAGTCTCCCGCCACAACCAGGTTACTAGTTAAGTCCCTCAGGTCGTCTTCAATAAGTTCAAGCTTCTCCCTGAACGTTTGAATGGGATCATTCGGGGACAAGTAGCAGCTTACTATTGTGGTATTATTCGTAGTTAGGCGGACGTAGCCTTGTCCGGCAACACGGTTCACAATATTGGCGTTTGCATCTGTCATCCAGATTGCGGCGGTGCCGGTGTTGTCTATATGCCAATCATTTCGGGCTCTATAGGGTTCGCTGATGATAACGCTGTTAGCTTTATGGTCTAAGACCAACTGTTGTAGTAGCTCATCAGCAAGTCTGCTCCGATTTAGGTTGCCTTGGATAAAACTAATCACTATTGAATTGAGACTTTGGCCTTTGCAACAGCGAGTGCCGCTCTGAAAATGCTGCATGCTCCAGATCCAGGGACATGATCGAGCTTCTGTGTATTACACAGGTAACATTTTGGAGCTGCGGTACAGGCCGAAGCTTTGTGGCCGCTTTGCCCACACTTCCAGCAGGCGTTACTCCTGTCTGGACCCTTGCATTCTGCCTTCCGGTGTCCGTAGCCGAGACACCTAAAGCAGCGTTGTACTTCTGCTCGCTGTCTGATTCGGCACTGTATCCATCCGATCGGAATTTTACCTTTTTTGAGTAGGGCGTTGCCAATATTCTCGTCCACTTCGACGACCGCCATTTTCTGTTCTCTTTGGTTTGCTGCGAACACAGAGACACGGAGAGGTCTAGTGATTTCTTCTTTCCCGACCTCCCTCCTTATTGCGTCTTGGATTTCTGTTTCAGTTGTGAGACAGTCCATGCCAAGTACTTCCAACTTCATCCGCTTGGAGAGCTGTTGTGCTTCACCGACCTCTCCTACTGCACTACCTATAGCTGCTCTGAAGGCCGTCTGGTCACTGCAGCGCGCCGTTTCAATCAGTACGTTACCAGATTTGGTTTTTCGTACTGACCGTACCACCGTACCTGTGTCATTAGGGCGGAGCTGGCCGCGTATGGCCCCTAGTACCTGGGCATAGCTTTTGCCTTCCACAGGTTTTACCACAAAAGTTGCTGCTTGTCTCCTCTTTCTCGCCCGTTTTTGAGCTTTAGGAGCTTGGACGGGGGTTGCCTGCTTGGCTGGCTGGGCCCGCTGTTTCAGCCTCCGGCGCGCTACCTTGGACCAAGACTCACCTTGTGAAAGCGTATTTGTTCTTTCATCTCGTTTCTTTTTGGCTTCCAAGTCCTCCGAGTGGGAATCTGAGCTCGTTCGTGCCCTCTTGCTTTTTCGGCCCGATTCTCTGCTCTCATCTACCTTTTGGGCCCTTAACGATCCCATGCAGCTTAACGCTTCCTCGAGAAGAGCCATACCGGTTTTTATGTCCTTGGACACGGTCTTCTGCTTGAGAGCGGTTTCCTGCATCTCGCGCAGCACTGATACCGCGTACTCCAGCAATTCGTCTTGGCTCTTCCCTTCGAGGCTTGTGTATGAGAGTGAGCCTCTTGGCGGAGTCGCGCGTTTCTCCTTCCCAACAGTGCGCTGTGCAACGACATTGGGTGAGCTGACCGACGCTTTTTCCCTTGCAGTAGCAGGTGTTGACTGGCTGGGGTTATTGCGCAGCTGTGCTTTCGCTGCCTTTGTCTTTTCCGCCGATTCGGTGCCTTGTGTGGGCATTACCGACAAGGTCGCTTTAGCGGGGTTGTTAAAACCGGCGATCTCAGCAGTTTAGTGCTCTTCTTGAACACCGCTTCATCGCCCCTCTAAACTGTTCTAATGAAATCCGCGATTTCGTTAAAGTTAAAGTTAAAGTTAAAGTTAAAGTTAAATTTAAAGTTAAAGTTAAAGTTAATGTTAAAGTTAAAGTTAAAGTTAAAGTTAAAGTAAAAGTTAAAGTTAATGTTAAATTTAAAGTTAAAGTTAAAGTAAAATTTAAAGTTAAATTTAAAGTTAAAGTTAAAGTTAATGCTAAAGTTAAAGTTAAAGTTAAAGTTAAAGTTAATGTTAAAGTTAAAGTAAAAGTTAAAGTTAAAGTTAGTGTTACAGTTAAAGTTAAAGTTAAAGTGGAAGTTAAAGTTAAAGTTAAAGTGAATGTTAAAATTAAAGTGAAAGTTAAAGTTAAAATTAAAAATAAAGTTAAAGTGAAAGTTAAAGTTAAAATTAAAGTTAAAGTTAAAAATAAAGCTAAAGTTAAAGTTAAAGTTACAGTTAAATTTAAAGTGAAAGTTAAAGTTAAAGATAAAGTAAAAGTTAAAAATAAAGTTAAAGTTAAAGTTTAAGACAAAACTTGAATTAAAATTAAAGAAAACAAAATGTTGCATAAATATTATAATTGCGTAAGTTGATAATATGCAATAGCTTTACCGCGGCAGTCCCCGAGTGCCACACGTCCTTTTATTTCATGTAAGTATTGTTTTCAATAAAACCGTTTAACTTAAAATTTTTTGTTTAATTTTTTTTATTTTCAAGTTTTTAGTTTTAATTGCCTATTATTAATATTGCCATTATTACAATGACTCTTTCCTGACAATTTGTTACAATCTAAGTCCTCGAACTCCAAAGTATTTTGATGTAACTTCTACCGGACTGTATGTATTATTTGTTCCAAATACGAGCCAAGTCGAACCATAGATGCGAGTACTCTTATTATCTCGATCCTTGCCGCAGCTAGCGGAATTTTTTTTCTTAAAGCGATTTCTGTTTCTGTATGTAATAATTGTTCTAAATATGAGCCAAAATGGACCACAAATATGATTTGTTTTAAAATCTCGATCCTTGCTCCACCTGGGGTTTTTTTTCATATGTCGCTTTCTATTCATGTATGTAATATGGGTTCCAAATATGAGCCTAATCGGAGCAAAAATACAATTTTTTGAAATATTTCGATCCATGCGCCACCTATCGGAGGTTTTTTTCTTATTATTGCATTGTCATCAATGCATCAAGTTTGAAGCTTGTAGCTTATCGGGAAGTTACTTAAATTTTAATTACAAAATTCGTTCACAACGTGTTAAGTGAACCTAAATAAAACCGTTTAAAAAGAGGCGCTTTCAATGCCAGCTTAACACGGATTTTGCATCATCGAATTCAACAAGTTATTAAATCAAGACACTAAAAGAAAACTTATATAATAAATTAAAAATTTTCAGAAAATTAATAAAGAAATATGAATTCAAATAAAATGACCCAAGTCAAACATGTTGTCAAATGCTCCTCAAGTTATTAAAAAAGCAAGTTATCGAAAAAAGGTGCCGATTTTTTCAAAAATTCTCTAACCCGAACACGCTTGGAGTGAAACACATTGATTAAATCCTATCAACTAAGTTTAAATAACACCTACACGTTACGGCTCCTGTTACAGATGTGAATACCTAGACACATATGTATATTTACCAGGTGAGACTTTGTCCTTCGCAAGAACACTCAAAGTGGTAAAGCAAAAGCTGACCAAACACAGTCGAACAAATGACAAGGTGTGCTACCCCCCCTAACGTAGTGGACAGTCGAACTAATTCGAAAATTGAAACTACGCGGTCATTCATAATGAATTTTTTTATCAAAAGGTCGGAAACAACAGTTTGGATTGAGCACCTTAACATCTTTGAATTTAAAATCGGTCGATTCATTCTAAAATATCGTTTTTTTAATGAAGACTTTTTAAAACAAACCTTCGGGCACCAAAATTCTGCAAATTTTGGTCAACATTTTGAAAATTTTATCCAGGGTCCTTGTAAAATTTAAACTGTTTAGATGCGCCGAAGATTATATTATTCTTACCAATGAGTTATGCACTTAGACAGCTTATGATTTCGAGGGCGGCATCCTTGACCGAATGGTTACTCCTTAATGTTTAAAGGTACTTCTCTGATGATTGAAATAGTCTCTTGTGGGATATGTAGCTTGGCAGCATAGACCGACAAAAAATCCGTGGGAAAATAAACTAGAACTTTAATCCCTCATTGGCGGCCACCGTGGTGTGATGGTAGCGTGCTCCGCCTACCACACCTTATGCCCTGGGTTCACACCCCGGGCAAAGCAACATCAAAAATTTTAGAAATATGGTTTTTCATTTAGATGAAAATTTTTCTAAGCGGGGTCGCACCTCGGCAGTGTTTGGCAAGCGCTCCGGGTGTATTTCTGCCATGAAAGCTCTCAGTGAAAACTCGTCTGCCTTGCAGATGCCGTTCGGGGTCAGCATAAAACATTTAGGTCCCGTCCGGCCAATTTGTAGGGAAAATCAAGAGGAGCATGACGCAAATTGGAAGAGAAGCTCGGCCTTAAATCTCTTCGGAGGTTATCGCGCCTTAAATTTATTTATTTTTTTTTTTTAATTTAATCCCTGATAGCAGAACATATAAAAGTGTGTTAGAGTGAAAGCAAATCCCGGATAGAATCGGGATAGGGAAAATTCTGCATCTATATTGGGCACCTGGGCATATGGGAATAGATGGAATGAAAATTTGAAAATTGTAACGTAGACGTTCCAAGTAGCATAAGTTCTAGAAAGCTTCTAGTATTTGCAAAGAGGACACAGATCTTTTATAACATAAGTCCTGGTTTCTGATAGTATTCAGTTTGGTCGTTGAGCACGTTGGTAACACGATAGACGATTCGTGAAGGCCTCACGATTCAGTCTATGTGAGGTCTTCACGAATCAGCTTGTTCAACCTAACCTAACCTATGCATCATTTGCCATATATCAGAAAAAATGAATATAGTAGAAAAACGTGTTTTAAGCAGTTTGAGGTAAAAATATTTCAAAAATCATAGCCAATTTTAAAATTCTGACGCCGCATTTTGTTGCAACGTTCGGAAGGCCTATAGGAAAGTATAGCTTATTTATTTGTTGGTCTTAGGGTTATCATGGCTTGCAATTTGAAAAATTTGGTTCTTGTTTTGGGTTCTTCTTAATAAGGAGTTTTAGTCCCAAATAAAACTGAGAAGAAGAGGAAAATTTTATACAATCATTTTGATAACTTTTCAATCATATTTATACGTGCTTATCCACAAAATAAATAAATTCCAAGAAACTACAATCTAAACTAAAAATATTTTTACTTTCCATAATAGCAACATGCATACTCAAATAATCAGCCAAAAGCAGCTATCTATAAAATCAACAACAGCTGTAATGCTACAACAAAAATCAACCTGGTCGTCAAGTAGTCTCGCCTTCGCTGCGAGAAAAAAAAACAAAGAAAACATTTGTCGCGCTTCCAAAGAATCAAAGATCTTCAAAAAAAAGGATACTTAATAAAATGATAAATCTAAAGTGGTTTCCACCATACCAAATTCCACTAATGACTATTTGTGTTACGGCCCCAGCTACCAGGTGTATTTCAAACAATGAAGACAAAAGTTTAAGCGATCATTGCCGATGCCGTTGTCTATTGCTATTATTAATATCCTATATATTTATTGATTACATCGATTGGTTGCGCCATAAAACTGAAATAAAAGAATGACCAAAAAATGCCAATAACAAAAAATAATAGCACATAAATAATAAGTAATGAAAAATAAGTTTGAAGAAAACATTTTTTTTTTTTTTTTTTTTTTTTTTTTTTTTTGTTAAAACCGTATAAAATTCCTTTGAAGCCTTTTGTCTTTGCATTCATTGCTGCTGCATTTCAAATGATTACACGCAATTTTCTCACACACGCAATGCACATGCGCACTCACCGAATCAAACACTCATAAGCGTGAGGTAAATTTTCAATTTTGAAATTCATATCGCCTTCGCCGTGGTCTTGCTTTATACACATTATATATATATCCTTTGCGTTATACACATTAGTATATAATTCGTTTTGAATTGACTTCTGTGCTGTTAATTTCTCGCTGCCAAGTTATAAACTACAAAATTAATTGTCCTTTTGTTGCTTATTTTCATTGTGGGTGCATGCATCCAAAAAAAATAATAGAACAAATGGCTGCAATCTTTTTCAATGGTACACAGAAAGAAAAAGACTGGTAAAATCAACCGAAATACGGGTCGATGCAACCGAAATTTCTGTCAATTTTTATCCATCGCAACAAGATGTTGTATCAACTGCGCACAAATCGTTGATTCGGAATTAACCGTTTTAGTAGTCAAATGAACAGAAAAAGTTGTTGCGACAGCTTTGTGCGAAAGTACCTATGTTGCGCCATTTGCAAGGCAGATGAGTTTTCACTGAGATCTTTTCGTGGCAGAAATACAGTCGGAGTGCTTACCGAACAGTGCCGAGGGGCGTCCCCGCTTAGGAAAATTTTCTTCTAATTGAAAAACCTTATTTCTAAAATTTAATGTTGCTTTGCCGGGGTGTGAACACAGGGTCTTCGGTGTGGTAGGCAGAGCACGCTACCATCACACCACGGCGGCCGCCATATATATACGTAAATATGTGCATACATATACTACACAGCATACATAAGTACAAAGTAAAGAGCGCAGTGAGCGTAAAATTCTCTTTGAAATTTGCTCATCTATTGACTGTTGATCGCTGTTGATATGACCAGTGAGATCAGTTGTGTTAACAAAAAAATTAGTTAAATTTATTAGGAATCTGTAAATTTTACAGAATTTTGTTAACTTAAGAACGACAATTTCTCTTCTGTTGAAATGACTAAACTAATTTGTTCGGTTGACAAAGAACTCGGTCGAATTAACCATAATTCGATCAATTTCACCGAATCTCCGTTAAGTCAAGAACAACAGAACCGATTTGTTGATTTTACTAGCACGATTTTTTCAGTGTAATTTGCGAGCGAGTGAGTGCCACGGTAACTATAATTCATTTTGTTTTTTGTACTTGTACTACAACAATTTTATATTTTCCAAGTGGATACTCGAAAGGTGAAAAGGTGATCATGTCAGGCGCTTTGTATGTCTACACAAAGTCATAAAACAACAAGTTCATCTATTCATGTGTATCCCTTCATATCTGGCCTTTGTGATTGTACTCGATTGCTGCACTTCGATATTCGATCGATGGATGATTCTATTGCTTGATTGTTGATTTGTGAGATCATCATTCCAGCCATTGTGTCTCTTCGAATGTTCAAATGTTTTAGTGTTGTTGCAATTATTGTTGTTTTGTGCATTGAAGTGGTTGGATAATCCATTGTTAATCGCATTTTTAGTCAAAAAATGTTTGGTCATTTTAAGCCGTTAAATTGAAAAGGAATCGGTTGATCATATTTGTATTTTTAAAGGATTACAAAGTAGGATTACAAAGTAATAAATTACAATAACAAAAAACGCTGTTATGCACTTATGACTCACAGCTGTTTGTAGAGTTTAGGTGCTAGAACTATAGTACTGATAACGATATAATCGCTTACAAAGATCATTGTACACCGAAAAGTGAAGCTCGTGAAATCAACCAAACGGCTTTGTTGTTGTTGAATTAACAGACGTTACACAAAGTTGATCGCTTATGGTCAATTCAGCCGAGTTTTTTGTCTAAAGAACAAATTTATTAAGTCATTTCAAAAGAACAGAAACTGTTGGTCTCAAGTTATTGAATTCTGTTAAAATAACTGTTTTCATTGGTCATTTTAACAGCAAACTAATGACTTTATTATGCAAATACAACAGCTAATTTTAAAGAGAAACTAACGCTCACGGTGCTCACTACTTTGTTTTTTTTTTATGACAGTGCTGCCACGGTATCTTTGTCATATCAACAGCTTTCACTGTTATTTTAATGTTGATGAAAATCTGTTATTTTTATATTTTTACAGTTTAACTGAACTATGGCTGTGCGAGGTCAATTCAACAACTATTTGCGATGGATACAAATTTCCAGAAATTTCGACTGAACTAACATTCAAATAAGAGAAGTCCATCGAAACTGAAAGTCTTAACAGGGTTATACCATTGGCAAGGGTTTCAGATTGTAGTTGTATAGATGGTATGTATCACGTGGAACAAACCGCAGGCAGGGCAGCACATATACCAGGAATTTCAACCGGTTAGAATGTCCATACTAACGCTGAGCCCAGGGGACTCGCTCCTCCGGAAGTGTGTGTTTTTCTGCCGGGATGTCTGGAAATGCGATTCCAAAATAAGTTTCACTGAGCCTGATGAGCCCTTAAAGAAAAACATCGGCTAAATTATGTGTGATTTGATCTCGCCATCATGACTATGGAACTAGAGATTGCAGGCATGCAGCCAGTGGATACTTTGTAAGACAGAGCCGCATATTGCAAATTAAACAGAAGTGAGCCTTGATCCTCCTTGAATTAGATTTTTTGTTTTTTTCGAGCCTCTTTACACATGAAGAGGGAGATTTTTCTTTTTTCTTCCTATAGCGATAAAGATAATCGTGGAATGTTTTGGAGAGTATTATCGACGATAATGGTCATTTGCCGAATATTGATCTGGTTCGTTCCGGAAATCAGGACCATTTTATTTGATATGACCATATCGAACCTTTTTGCCAATTTCACACAGAGGCTTAATGAAATAATTTGTTAAGTTTTCTACATTAAAGCCCTAATTGAACCCAATCCTTCATACAAAATCAAATTCTTAATTATCTCATTATTGCTTTATTGAATGCGTAATCGAGTAAAAAATCCAGTCGGTTTTGCTTGGCGCCTCAAATTTCATTGTCAATGTAACAAATGACAATGAAAAATAAATTATTTTCAACAATTTACGGAAAATCGAAAAACACGAAAAAATTCTAAATTAAATTTTTGCTGCATTTGCTGCAAAAGGGAATATGGCTTTTTCGAAAATAGACACATATTTGGTTAGGTGTCTTATAACTTTAAACGAGCAATTCTTGTTTGTTTGTATAGCCGAACGATCTCTGGAACGGCTCGGCCATTTAGGGTTGCCACCTATTCGAAATTAAAAAAAAAATTGCATGAGATATGCCGATATGGGTATTAAACGAAAGGTTTTTCACTCCGCATTACAATAGGGACATTTTTGAGTAGGGGTGCCATTTAGGGTTGCCACCTATTCGAAATTAAAAAAAAGAAACGTTGCCAGCACAACGAAACATTGCCGAGGTACTTTATATTTAAGAAGGAAACGGCTGCTTCCATTTTAACTACTTTTGTAAAAACGAAATATTTTTTGGAGCTGCTGACAGGTGTTCGCTTAATGAAGCAAAAGGCCCTGTATGAAAAGGGAAACATAATTATTTCATTAAACAGAATTGTGATTCGATTAAGTTTATGTGTGAGAACGGTATTAAGATCAGGGGATTTAAGTTTCCTCTTACACCAGGCATGCTCACCGCGGCAATATTCTAAGCTTTTTAACACACTGATAGGGGTGGCCCTTTATATTGGTACAGCTAGGCACGGTTGACCTTGTCAAAAGCTATTGACAGCTTTCACGACACGAGCTCTGTCGTTTAGCGTGGCTCCTGAATATGTATGCGGCCGCCAGGTTCACTGGGTTCAAGTCCCGGACGGAGCAACATCGACAATTTTCAAAAAAAAATTTCAATTGGAAAACAGTTTTTCTAATCGGGGTACTCCGAGTATATTTCTGCCATGAAATGCTGCTCAGTGAAAATGCATCTGGATTACAGATACCGGTAAAATATGCTGGTCATATCCTGCCAGTTTGTGGGGAAAATTAAAAGGAGCACGGCGCAAATTGGTAGAGAATATCGGATTAGATCTCCTCGGAGGTGAATTATGTATTTATTTTTTTATGTTTTGATATGTACTTTATGAAAGCTATGTTGATGACTGGCCAGTTTAAGGTTTCTTGTTTGGTCACAAAGCATAATTTCCTTAATTGCCTTCACTAAAGGCGAAAAGAAAGTAATCGGTTGATACGATCCTCCCTAGCTAAATTTTTTCTCAGACTTCAGTACTGGTACCAGCCTATCATGTTTCCATTTTTCATATATGAAAAGGGAGGATAATTTGGGCCTTGAAAAAAGCTTTGCCTTTTGGGTGATTTCTTGGTAGTGTATGGGATGTAATGGTGACGAACACAACGTTGATTTGACGATTATGCATCCGTTTAATGGCTGGTCGTTGATCTCAAACTTGCCTCTTTCATTATTAAAAATGTGTAAAAATTGACAAAGCCTTCAAGCTTGACAGAAGTTCACCTGCATCAACACAGTACTTCTACAAGCCCCCTAATTTTAGAATTTGTTTAAGCTTTTGTGGGTAAAATTATCACCACATTCTCTCGTTAATACTGTACCTAAGGCTTGGACGTTTGGCCGGATTTCCGAAATTCTACAAGAGCGTATGGAGAGAGCCGATACTCGGTTGATAATCCTCCGATACTCACGCTTAAATTGTCGGATATTATTAGGAATGTTAATTCTTTGAATTGGTTCCAAATACCTTTTCAAAGATAATGAAGTTTCGGTGTTCAGAGATAAATTGGATAATCGTATATTATTGTAGCTCCATCTGGAGAAGGCAGTTTCAATAAGTAGACGTAAAACACCACCATAAAGTACATTTTGCTTAATCCTTTTTGACGCAGAAGCCGTTTCTAAAGTCAACTGAGGTTATCAATGTAGGGTTATATTTATATTCATCTTTAAATGTACCTACTTTAAATAAATTGAATTTTTTTGTTCTTGTTAATTTTTATTTTTCAATTGTAAAATATTGTCTTTCAAAAATTTTCATTCGGTTATGAATTTTTAAAACGTATTGTAACATACATTTAGGAGTCATTAAAATAAAGATATTTTATAAAAAATAAAATAGTGTTTGTACAATTAAATAGTGGTATATTTATCAACTACCACAATCAATATTTTGCTATCCACCGTCATCTTAGTATCGATGGATGTGGTGTTTATTACACTCAACCAAAAAAGTGCATGTATACTAAGAAAAAGTTCGTATATTTTCAGAAAACCTCTCCAAAATCCGTATTCATAGAATTTAAGAATATAAATAATATGGTTTCTTATATTATAAGAACGAAGTTTTGTCATAAATATAATTTTACGATTTTTTTCTTAGACCATACGCAAATATTCTTAAATTATATGCAATTTTTCTTAAGTTTTAAGAAAAAATTGGAGTGAATTTCTATGAAACTTTTTCTTAAGAAAACATGTACGTTTTTGGTTCAGTGTATGGGTCTTGAAGAAATTTGGTGGCTGATTTTAGTAAAACTTATTAAAAAAAAAAAAATATAAATAAATGTAAGGCGCGATAACCTCCGAAGAGATCTAAGGCCGAGCTTCTCTTCCAATTTGCGTCGTGCTCCTCTTGATTTTTCCCTACAAATTGGCCGGACGGGACCTACATGTTTTATGCCGACTCCGAACGGCATCTGCAAGGCAGATGAGTTTTCACTGAGAGCTTTTCATGGCAGAAATACAATCGGAGCGCTTGCCAGACACTGCCGAGGGGCGACCCCGCTTAGAAAAATTTTCTTCTAATTGAAAAATCTTATTTCTAAAATTTTGATGTTGCTTTGCCCGGGAGTTGAACCCAGGGCATACGGTGTGATAGGCGGAGCACGCTACCATCACACCACGGTGGCCGCCAAACTTATTAGATCGATGGTAAATAGCCCTTTTCTGCTTGGTGAAATTTTATTTAATATTCCCTATAGACCATCTAGACATTTACAACCACTTCATATAAGCCCATGCAGGTTGAATTTTGAAATGCACGAACCTCTTCGTTGCCTGTGTACTGATTTCAATAAGCACTGCAAAAACATTGGTATGTGTGACTCACTCCCCTCAATAAAAAAATATCTACTGACTACCTTAATTACGCAATGATTTGGGTGGGTGGCTTGGAATCACGTCCTTTCCAACCTCCCACTCGAATCACCAGCTCCAGTAATTTTACGCGGGTGGCTTGGAATCACGTCTTTTCCAACCTCCCACACACCGTATTCCTTCTCATTGTGTGTTAAATATACATCAGCTGCTCGAAATCACGTCCATTCCGACAGAACTAATTTTCAATTCCCATTGCTCGGCACAACAGTCCGTCCCGACAACTGATCTAATAATAAAAAAAAAAATAATAATATAACAAATATTTTATAATATAAATTTTACTTTGTATGCTCCTGTAATTTATCTGTAATCAGTAACTATATTAAGTCTGATTAATTGTTATGTTTGTAGACTAATAAATAAATAAATCATATCGAAAGCTTTATACGTATTAAGTTCCACCAGCAGCCATCTTCTGGCAGACTAAAGAAGGTTATGTTGAAAATTACAGCCCTTGCTCGGGTAAAAATCGAACTAATTCCGTATTTAGATCTAGCAGTCGTGGGAATAATAATAATAATACTTGTATATAACATGCATGCATACAGTAAAAAATATACATATGTACATACATGGATGCATGTATTATTTAGTACCCACGCATGGATCTAACTTTGTATGTGCACATATCTGCACTACAAGGCGAAGGATACATGAGAACAAAATGTATTAAATTGTATGTAAAAGTTGCAATAAAGTTAAAAAAAAAAAAAAACAAGTAAGGAAGTCTAAGTTCGGGTGAAACCGAACATTACATACTCAGTTGAGAACTATGGAGACAAAGTAAGGGAAAATCACCATGTAGGAAAATGAACCGAGGGAAACCCTGGAATGTGTTTGTATGACATGTGTATCAAATGAAAGGTATTAAAGAGTATTTTAAAGGAAGTGGGCCATTGTTCTATAGATGGACGCCATTTAGGGATATCGCCATAAAGGTGGACCAGGCCTGATTCTAGAATTTGTTTGTACGATATGAGTATCAAATGAAAGGTGTTAATGAGTATTTTAAAAGGGAGTGGGCCTTAGTTCTATAGGTGCACGCCTTTTCGGAATATCGTTATAAAAGTGGACCAGGGTTGACTCTAGAATGCGTTTGTACAATATGGGTATCAAATGAAAGGTGTTAATAAGTGTTTTAAAAGGGAGTGGGCCTTAGTTGTATGGGTGGACGCCTTTTCGGAATATCGTTATAAAAGTGGACCAGGGTTGACTCTAGAATGCGTTTGTACAATATGGGTATCAAATGAAAGGTGTTAATAAGTGTTTTAAAAGGGAGTGGGCCTTAGTTGTATGGGTGGACGCCTTTTCGGGATATCGCCATAAACGTGGACCAGGCGGGACTCTAGAATGCGTTTGTACAATATTAGTATCAAATGAAAGGTGTTAATGAGTATTTTAAAAGGGAGTGGGCCTTAGTTCTATACGTGGACGCATTTTCGAGATATCGCCATAACCGTGGGCCAGGGGTGACTCTAGAATGTGTTTGTACGATATGGGTATCAAATTAAAGGTATTAATGAGGGTTTTAAAAGGGAGTGGCCCTTAGTTGTATATGTGAAGGCGTTTTCGAGATATCGACCAAAATGTGGACCAGGGTGATCCAGAACATCATCTGATGGGTACCGCTAGTTTATGTAATATGTAATACCACGAACAGTATTCCTTCCAAGATTCCAAGGGCTTTTGATTTCGCCCTGCAAAACTTTTTTATTTTCTTCTACTTAATATGGTAGGTGACACACCCATTTTACCAAGTTTTTTTCTAAAGTTATATTTTGCGTCAATAGACCAATACAATTACCATGTTTCATCCCTTTTTTCGTATTTGGTATATAATTATGGCATTTTTTTCATTTTTCGTAATTTTCGATATCGAAAAAGTGGGCGCGTTCATAGTCGGATTTCGGCCATTTTTTACACCAATACAAAGTGAGTTTAGGTAAGTCCTTGAACTGAGTTTAGTAAAGATATATCGATTTTTGCTCACGTTATCGCGTTAACGGCCGAGCGGAAGGACAGACGGTCGACTGTGTATAAAAACTGGGCGTGGCTTCAACCGATTTTTCCCTTTTTTACAGAAAACAGTTATCGTCCTGTAAAGATATTAACTTTTCTTTTAAAATTTGAATTTAAAAAAAAATTTTTTTAAAACTGGGCGTGGTCGTTCTCCAATTTTGCTAATTTTTATTAAGCAGACATATAGTAATAAGAGTAACGTTCCTGCCAAATTTAATCATGATATCTTCAACGACTGCCAAATTACAGCTTGCAAAACTTCTAAATTACCTTATTTTAAAAGTGGGCGGTGCGACGCCCATTGTCCAAAATTTTACTAGTTTTCTTTTCTGCGTCATAAGTTCAACTCACCTACCAAGTTTCATCGCTTAATCCGTATTTGGTAATGAATTATCGCACTTTTTCGATTTTTCGAAATTTACGATATCGAAAAAGTGGGCGTGGTTATTGTCCGATATCGTTCATTTTAAATAGCGATCTGAGATGAGTGCTCAGGAACCTACATACCAAATTTCATCAAGATACCTCGAAATTTACTCAAGTTATCGTGTTAACGGACAGACGGATGGACGGACATGGCTCAATCGAATTTCTTTTCGATACTGATGATTTTGATATATGGAAGTCTATATCTATCTCGATTCCTTTATACCTGTACAACCAACCGTTATCCAATCAAAGTTAATATACTCTGTGAGCTCTGCTCAACTGAGTATAAAAATCAAGTAAGGAATTCTAAGTTCGGGTGAAACTGAACATTACATACCCAGCTGTACGCTTGAAATGCTGTTGTTGTTTGTTTTGTGTGCTTGATAGTGTTACAAGGCTGTGCAATAATACATATACATATGTTTCTATTCTGAACTAATTTTTCTTCGAGTTATGGCTCCCGAAAAATAGAAAAGTGACCCTAGCGCTACTACAAATTACAGAGGGTCTGTCTTTGCTAGACACTATTTACTAAATCTTTTCTGGCCTTTTACTTTGTCGCATAAGATTAGTCTACGCTAATTCGTCTTGCAAAGTTCTGTTTGATGGCAATCCGTCAGAGCCTTTCCCTGTTAATCACGGTGTCCGCCAAGGCTGTCTCTTTAGCCCGGTTCTATTCGCTTTGTACTTAAATTACCTAAATAACTATTTGTGCGGGGGTGTCAGGGTTAAGAACATTAATGTGAAGGTGCTTATATACGCAGATGAACTGGTCTTGCTTGCGGAATCACCGGAACAGCTACAGGAAATGACAAAATCCCTTTACAAAGATTGTAATCAATTGGCATTAACTGTCAACTTTAACAAGTCAAAAATCATGGTATTTAGGAAAGGTGGTAGAGACCCCGGCTCATGGAAATGGATCTACGGTAGCGAAGTTATTGAAGTAGTTAACTAATACAAATATTTAGGTGCACTTCTCACTTGTCAACTATCTTTTAATAAACATTTGGTCTCAAAGCTAGTGGAAGCTAAAAACGATATTATCGCAACGTGGCTGAGCTATATTAATAACCCCCGGATCTATTTGGGGCAGAAAATAACAATTTTCGAGGCTGCTTCCAGGTCCATTATGTTTTACGGCGCGCAGGTATGGGGGTTAACGAATTCGACCAAGTTGAGAAACTTCTTAGATTTTTCGTAAAGAAATTGATCTTCCTTTCCTCTAATATGCCAAACTACATGTGGCATCTGGAAATAGGCCTGCAGTCCCTATATTTACATACGCTTCGCCTGCACATGCACTATATCGCCCGCTGCTTTAGCCTACCAAATGACAGACTCCCGCGTATTTTAGCAGAGGAGACTTTCAAGCTGGGGATTTCTTGGATAAAAACTTGAAAAGAACTTGCTAACACCGTCAATCTACCTTTCATTAGCTGAGTATAATACAAATAGGTTCCTCTAAATGGCTCGGAAGTCTACTACACACGACCTTTACCCAGCCCTTGTGCCGTTGTAGAGTATGTATTACACTGATGATTACAGTGCATATGCAGCCAGTCTGATTCTCCGGGCACGTGGAGGTTTGTTGAATCTAAGCAAACATACTCTGTTATAGTCGCTAGTATCTACTTTAATTTATTTATTTAAGTGTTTTGATGTACGCAAAAGCATAAATCATATGATTTTTTGGGAAAAATAGATATATACTACTACTACATAGAAAAGTAAAAATAAAAAAATAAATGTAAGGCGCGATAAACTCCGAAGAGATCTAAGGCCGAGCTTCTCTTCCAATTTGCGTCGTGCTCCTCTTGATTTTCCCTACAAATTGGCCGGACGAAGACCTACATATTTTATGCCGACTCCGAACGGCATCTGCGAGGCATATGAGTTTTCACTGAGAGCTTTTCATGGCAGAAATACACTCGGAGCGCTTGCCAAACACTGCCGAGGGGCGACCACGCTTAGAAAAATTGTCTTCTAATTGAAAAACCTTATTTCTAAAATGTTGATGTTGCTTTGTCCGGGGTGCGAACCCAGGGCATGCGGTGTGGTAGGCGGAGCACGCTACCATCACACCACGGTGGCAAAGTGCTTAGTCATAATAGGGGTGGTGCCACACCCATTTTTTTAAATTTGAAAATTTTCCTATTTACTGTTATAAATCCATTTGGAAAATGAAATACCATTGATAACAGCTCTTTTTTGCAAAGATATAGCTTATTTTATTCGTCCACGACCCTTTTAAAAATTTTTTATATAAAAGTGGGCGTGGTCCTTAACCGATTTCGTTAATTTTTCTTCAAAGCATTCTTTATAGTAAAGGCAACCTCTCTGCCGAATTTTGCCACGATAGGTTTAACAATTTTTGATTTATGATTAATAATATTTGTAAATCTGATTTTATCACAAATGGACGGTGCCATGCCCATTTTAAAAATTGTTTAGAATTTTTATCAAGAGTCTCAATATCAGCCAACACGTCAAATTTCAACATTCTAGGTGTATTATTTACTAAATAATCAGGTTTTTTGTGTTTTCCAAAATGTTATATATACAAAAAGTGGGCGTGGTTATCATCCGATTTCGCTCATTTTCAATACCCAATCTATTCTGGGTCCAGATAAGCTCGTGTGCCAAATTTGGTGAAGATATCTCAATATTTACTCAAGTTATCGTGTTAACGGACAGATGGACGGACGGACGGACATGGCTCAATCAAATTTTTTTTCGATACTGATGATTTTAATATTTGGAAGTCTATATCTATCTCGATTCCTTTATACCTGTACAACCAACCGTTATCCAATCAAAGTTAATATACTCTGTGTGCAAAGCACGCTGAGTATAAAAAAAATACAATTTAATTCAAGGAATTCGGGTTATTAGCGCCAAAGGATTTTCTCATGGTTTAAAAATACTCAACGTGCGACAAAATTTGCCTGCGGCTAAATACACAACACAACACGGCACAAAGTTAAGTAAAGCAATGGCAAAACTAAGAAAATGCTGCTGTTGGTGCTTGTTGCTTATTTTACGCTACTAACAGCACAACAACAACAACAACAACAACAGCACCAAAAATGACAACATGTTCGTTTGCTGCATGAAGGTTGGGGATTATATGTAAATGCTATAGTGCAATAGGCAGTTAAGACAGCTACATAAAAAATAATAATAAAGTGAAATAAAATAAAATACTAAAATAAAAAGAAAATTTAAATTAAGTAAAAATACAAGAAAAAAGTTGAAAATCATCAGATTGTGGTCGCCGCTGCCACTGACATGCCTAGCGAACGTTATGGTAGTGCTTTTATTCACATTGCTACAAGAGGGAAGCGAGACGACGTCACATTTATATAGACGTGTTTGTGTGTGTGTATCAATTAATGTGTTGGTATGTATGTAGGTGGTGAGTGATCAAGTGGTAGCGGGGTACGTAGTTTACGATGACCAACCAAATGCGTTTTTAGCACGGATGCCAAGGAACATCAGTAATGTACAACAACAAGAGCAATATTTACACTGTGTTTATATGTACTGGTCTTCTTCGACAAAATCAAAATGACAGGGAACAAAGAAATACCGTGACATAGATGGGATATAGGAAGGGGAAGGAACTGAGACAGGGAATGGGAATGGGAAAGGGAGTGGAAATGGGAATGGGAATGGGAAAGGGAGTGGAAATGGGAATGGGAATGGGAATGGGAAAGGGAATGGGAAAGGGAGTGGAATTGGGAATGGGAATGGGAATGGGAAAGGGAATAGGAAAGGGGGTGGAAAAAGGGTTGGGAAGGTGCATGAGAGTGAGAATGGGAATGGAAATGGGAATGGGAATTGAAGGGAGAATGGGAATGGGAATCGAAATGAAAATGGAATTGGGAAAGGAGAATGGGATTGGGAACGGGAATGAGAATCGAAATATGTGTGCAAATGGGAATCAAAATTTTAATGGAAATGGGAGGGGAATGCGAATATGAATTAGAAAGGGAATGATAATGGGAATGGGAATAGGAATAGGATCAGGAATAGCAATAAAAATAGGAATAGGAATAGGATCAGGAATAGCAATAAAAATAGGAATAGGAATAGAAATAGGAATAGGAAAAGTAATAGCAATAGGAATAGGAATAGGAATATGAATAGGAATAGGAAGAGGAATGGGAAAAGGAGTAGGTATAGGAAGAGGAATAGGAATAGGAACAGGAATAGGGAAAGGAATAGGATTAGAAATAGGAATAGGAGTAGGAATAGGAATGGGAATAGGAGTAGGAATAGGAAGAGGAATAGGGATAGGGATAGGAATAGGAATAGAAATTGGAATAAGAATAGGAATAGTAATAGTAATAGGAATCGGAGTGGGTATGGGCTGCGAATGGTAATGATAAAAAAGAAGAAAATGGGATTCGGAGCGGGAGAGAAAGGGAGGGGCAAGAGGAAAGGGAAATAGAAAAATAAAGAGGATATTGGAAAGAGAAAAAAAAAAAAAGAATAGTAAAGGAAGAAAAGTACTTACGGAAACCGGAAAACTAAAAATGGGAACGGAAAAGGAAAAACGCGAAGGGAAAGGGGAGAGGGGAGAAAGGGAAAGGGGCAGAAAAAAGGCAGAAGGAAAAAGGGAGAAAGGAAATATCGAAACAGAAAAGAGAAAATGGGAAATGGGAGATTGGGAAAAATTTAAGTACAGAGAAGCAGAAAGAAAAAACGAAATTAAAAAGGAAGGGGAACGGAATGGATGATGATAAGAGGGAAAAAAGAAACATAGATATAGAAAGAAAAGGGGGGAGTGAAAAAGAAAAGGCAGAAGGATAAATGGGGAAGGAAATAGGTAAATGGAAAAGTCGAAACCATGCTTCAACTATATGGTTAGCTCATTGGCTACAGCAACAACATACCTTTCTCAGATTTTCAAAATCTGCGTGTTGGTGTTAGGCGAATGAAATGAAGAGAAAGCGTAAAACTTTGCAATTCTTTTGTGTTGTAGGGAAATAATGCGCTAAATTAGATGCATTTACTAAAAAAAATTACTTAAAGTGATGTGAAACTATTTTCTTATAAAATATTTACCACCACGTCAGTAAATAATTGTCAATGTGTTGGCTACATTTTGCGTTTTCCATCTCCTTTTGACAATTCCTATACAAGTAAAATGAAAAAAATGAAATCAGCTGATGAGATGAGCCAACCATATAATTGAGCCATTGTCGAAACAGAAAAGAGAAAATTGATGCGAAAACAGATTGGGTAAATACGAAGTACAGAAAAGCAGAAAGCAAAAACGAGATCAAAAAGGAAGCGGAACTGAATGGATGATGAGAAGAGGAAAAAAGGAAACATAGATTTAGAAGATGTTGTGACGACGACGGTAATTATATTATTAATTATATTATATTATTATATTAATTATATTCTGAGGGATCGACGTGGGGATATCAAATCGTCTCCTTCATAGTTGGATAAGGTGCGAGTTTCAGAGGGTGCGGGGCAGATCTATGTTCGACAAATGACTTTCAACTCCGATAATACTCTCCTATCGTCACCACAACAACAACAAGGCGAATTTGAAAATTCAGTAATGAGCAGTCACGGTTACAATAAGACAGACGACGGTATGCCTGCGCTAACAGGGATTTAAGGCTGCGATTTAGGCAATAATTAATGCTGCGGTTACGTATAGGCCTTTCGCTTATGATTATTGTTACGGTTAAAGTGAAGATTTTGCTTACTGCGTTGGCAGAGATGTCGGTTTAGCGGTTTGACGATTACGCTAGAAATTCGGTAGCGACAACTAATTCAATGCCGCATTTTTTAATGGTTGCGGTTACGTCTACGGCGCAGTTCATTTGCGGTCACGGTTACTCGTGTTGTTATTATTGCCACTACCAATTTAGAGACGGTTGCGGTTGTGGTTGTGTTTGCTTTTACGGTAATGGTTATGGTTACGTTTGTGGTTACGGTTCCAATAATGTTTACGGTTACTTTTGTGGTTACGGTTGCGATAACGCTGCTTACGGTGACTGTTATGGCAATGATTATGGTTATGATTACGGTTGTGGCTATTGATCACGCCCTATGGCTGTGGATACGTTCCAAGCTCAATTTGTACTAGGGACTCAGGCTCTTCTTATACTTAAAGAACCTGAAATGGTATATTAAGTTATTTAGATGTACCAAAGGGAAGAGAGAGACCCTCCAGTAAGCATTACAAAGGGAAGAGGAAGACGAGATGAATTAGTATAGCCATGATCATCTGTTTGCCTCAATATTTTGGTGATATCTCCAATTGGCAATTTTGTTGTTAAGAAAGAAGAGCTGCATAGGGTTAAAACATACCGAAAAAGTATTCATGCAGACAGCAGCTGATCGGGATTTTGTGGGAGAACCTGCTTTAGTTGCTCAGTCGAAACAGCCGATAATAACCAGAATTTTTTCGGCATAACAGTAATATTTGTTATTTACCATTTATTTCCTGGAGTAAAAAAATACTTGATTTTTGTCGCACGATGTGACTAAAAAAAACACTGTCAGCCAGTATCACATACATACATATGTACAACAACAACTAGCGCAATTTAATATATAAACTTGATAAATATTTTGAGCAGGCAGTTAGTTTTGGGTAACAGCAACGGCAGCCATGCTGCATATGGAAGTCAAAATTTTTTGTATTTGGTGTTTTTTTGTTTTAGTTCTCATCGTCATCTACCTCGTCATCGGTAGTCTATAGACGCAGGTCGCTCACGCTCTACCGCCTCCCTTACGCCACCATATACCCACCTCCTTCCAACATATCTGCATGTCTGTTGAGCTGTACCGTCATTTGATTGCCCAGTTTGCATGCCTGACTGTTGCTGCCTGCTAGCTTGATTGCCCAAAACTATGCCATCCAGCCCCTGGAGTGAGTAGCTGGCACTTTACTGCTGTATCAGTGCGTCCTCTTGTTTGGGTGGGTGGGAAAAGGGGCTGTCCGCAGCAGCCGATCATCATTTGTTCAAGGAAAGGCGGTAAAACTTAGATTTGTTGGTAGTAATAGTGGCGATGGTCGACGACGTCGGCGGGCGGTGCACTACAAGCTCATGATGTTGGTGCTGCTGCTGTTGATAATGCTTTTTCTGTTGTTGATGTTGTTTATATTGTTATTGGTGCCACAGTATGGCTCTGAATGCCGCCGTATGCCAATTGCTTTGGCTGCTGCGTGATTTCATGTCCACTGATTACACCTCTTGCATGTTTTTGTGAGAGTGTGTGTACGTGCAACGAATGCAAAATACTTTTATATACATATGTATTTACAACACAGCATCAACATCATCTATTGCTACCCTCTCCCTCAACAACTCAGTCCAAACAGTGTGGCCACATATTTTTGTTTCGTTTCACAATGTCATTCGAGAATTCTATCGGCAAACCAACCTCTTATGATAAAAACCTGCAATGATCTTTGACGGAACTGAGCAAATTGGCACAACTGCTTAGTACACGACTCACTTGACTAAGTCTCAGTCTCGTATGCTCAGAATTGATGATCGCTTTGCTGTGTGAGTAACTATTTGAACGATCCGACCGAAGAACACAACGACCGCTCGAGAGAGTATGAAGTAATCGGAAAGGAGGGTGACATAAGGTCAACGGCCATAACGTCAAGTGACCTTTTGACTATTTCAAATGGCCACAAAGTCAATGGTCACAACATTAGATTCGAAATGGTTCAGTGTTAACGATATTGACATCATGACCATTCTGCTTTTCCGCAATGGTCATAAAGTCAAATTTTTTTTCTCAAGTGAAAAGTCAATTATTTTGTTTCTCACCTACACGTATTATAAACTTTAACAACTGTTGAATTACCGCTATGTTTTATTGTTTTCGTTATATTTTTGTTTAGCCTACTGCAAGGAAAGTTTTATTTTAATTAAAATTCGGATACGCCGTTCCACAGCTTACCAGTGGTCCTCCTTCTTATCACTATCATCTATATTGCTCTTACAAGAGAGCTACTTGCTCAAATTAAACTCGATAAATGTATCTTAGACAGTTCTATAAGATTATCCCAATTGACTTCGGTTTGCGTTCAGTGAATTTGAACTTTCTTTTGAAGATAACCAATATAGTCTTTGAAGGGTTAATGCGATTGCGAGTTGACATGTGCAAAATACTCTCAAGATTTGTATCTAAGCGTGTTAGACAGTACCAATGATACTTTCACAGCCAAGAGCGGCCTGTATTTTGAGATAATGAACGTTTCATAGTTACTCTAGAAACTTCACCCGGACAGCAAGCTGCACTTCGCGGCCTTCACTTTCCAGTACTTAAGTACATTCTCTAAAAATTCGATCAAAACCCCATACCAAGTATTCCGGATGTTTAAGGCTCTTTTAAAGAGGGCGAGCTTTGTTAAAGGGTGAACGTTAATATCGCTTTATTCGGATTGTCTCATATACTTCTTTCAGATGAATTTCGGATCTTAGGTTGATGTAGGAGAATTTCTAACTTCTAGCTCTTATATCAGCTTCACTTGTAATTTCATTAGTAAATCTTTTATACCAAACAGTGCCCGTCTTTTCAAGTCGTACGGATATGTTTACGTGTAATAGGCTAGGTTTTTACAAAACAATATTCTTATTAGTGGAAGAACATTTAAATTCACAAGCATGAAAAGTCTCACCGAATTATTATCCACGCATCTGGCAACACACATCTCCAACTTCATCGCGCATATTCGCAGGGTCGCTAATTCGTGGGTTATGCTGCCTCATTGGCCGCGTTCAATTTGCGATCATTCGCTAGCTTTATTGATGTACTTGCTGCTGCTGTTGATGTTGCTGATGCTAATGTTGTTGTTGCCGGGTTATTATTGCGATTGTTGTTGGTTTTATTACTAAGTTGTATAGTTGTTGTTTTTTTTTATTGCTGCTGTTGCGGTTGCAGTTGCTTGCCGTTTGCTGCTTGTTGTGCTGCCAACTGAACATCAGCCACCATCAAGCCACCAACCACCAGCCAGCCAGCCAGCCAGCCACCAGCAAGCGTCGGGTGTTTATTACGTATTGTAAAGCGTCTAAATGTGGTGCCTTATGGCTTGTCGCATGCGTGTTGTTATTTTTGTTTTTTTTTTTTTAGTTGTTGTGCATATGTTTTACAAGCGTTTCCCAGGCACTACAGATACCAGCTACAGAATACACCGACTGTTGTCTGGCAAATATTTTTTGAATTATTACCTTCGTACATTTTTTTGCCAAGTCCAACTTTAGCGAAAAAGTCAAATTGGTCGGCACACGCTCGAGGGCACACGCCATTTCCCACGGAGGAGCAATCCCAGTGAACTTATGGTAAACCTTAATATGTACATATATATATATATACATAACACCAACAAACAAGCCGTTCAGCTGCTTCGATTAAGTATGTTTGTAAATATGTGTGTACTACCTATCTACCAGAGTGGCAATAACTTTATTGTTGTTTTGAAATTTTTTTTTTTTATTTTTTTACTGACAAATGAAATGCAATGATCAAATGCTGACTGCCTATGCATACGCCCAAACAACCGAACAACTGAGTACTTTTATATGACCGTATACTATTTGTTGCTGCTGTGGCAGTGGCGATTTGGTAGAGCGGGTGTCGGGCTTGGGCCGGTGGCGGCAGGTGTCAGCTGGTAGATCAATTAGGTGTAAAGTCTGAAAATTCTCACTATTTTCTTAGTGCTGTCATAAATGTGTAAAGTATGTTATGATGGTGTTTGTTCCTACTTCTTTTTGCCAATTTATATATGTATGTAGATGTGTAAGAGTTTTTGCATATCTGCATAGATTCCCAACTATTGCCATAAACATAATTTGAATGTGCATTGACTGCTGCAAAAATTGCACTGTAATACCTATGATAAATGCGCCAATGGATAGATGAAATGAAAGCTTCGAACAGTCTAAAGAACCCTCTGCATTGGGTATGCTGAAGAGTGGTAATACGTAAATGACTTGATTTTGTTGCAGCCCTAGCAAACAGGCGGTTTTGACAGCATTGGACCAACCAAATGTTTGTGTTTGAGGATTTGGGGTGAAATGGTATTTGAAGAGAAAACTTGCATCGAGCTATCACTCTTAAACGACAGCCATCAAAACCGCATACATAATAGAGGGGTAAATATGATGCCTTATTTGAAAGTGCTATCCAGGCAGAGTACAGAAAAATCAAATTAGACACTTTAGAGGTCATAAGGCATATTTTCCAACAAACATGGAAAAAAATGTCTCCAGTTCCGACGGTGATATCCAACATAATTATACCTTTCATGAAAATGAAATGGTATATTAATTTCGTCGCGAAATCCAAAATCAGGATGAAGAGCTGAGTTGATTTAGCTATGTCCGTCTGTCCGTCTGTCTGTTTGTATGCAAACTAGTCCCTCAATTTTTGAGATATCTTGATAAAATTTGGTGAGCGGGTGTATTTGGGTGTCCGATTAGACATTTGTCGGAACCGGCCGGATCGGACCACTATAGCATATATCCTCCATACAACCAATTTTTCAGAAAAGAGGATTTTTGTCATATCTTACTCAGTTTAACAGATTGAAGCTTCAAACTTCACCATAATCTTTCGTATATTGCACATATTGTTGCCTGAAAAAATTTATGAGATCGGTCGTATATATAGTATACATATATCCCCCACAACCAATTGTTCACTTTAAATAAAAAAAATATAAAAAAAAAAATCGGCCCACTCCGGGATTAGTGGGGACGATTGCAGAATTGATTGAAGTTTTTATAAGAAGAAAAAAATGGCGAAATTCAAAAAAT
Source organism: Eurosta solidaginis (assembly GCF_040869045.1). Classification (NCBI taxonomy): domain Eukaryota; kingdom Metazoa; phylum Arthropoda; class Insecta; order Diptera; family Tephritidae; genus Eurosta; species Eurosta solidaginis. The sequence goes on along the minus strand of NC_090320.1, from coordinate 260,130,640 downwards.
CTCGAAAAACTAAAAAATTAAAAAAAAAACTTTAAAAATTTTTTTGTATCTTTTCCGAAAAGTACATTTAAAAACAAATTTTTAAAAAAAAAAAAGATCCCAAACGGTCAATCTTTGAAAAGTTATAGCATTTTGAAAACAAAAACGGTGTTTTTTTAAAAATTCATAACTTTTTTTGAGTTGGATGAAAAAATTTGAAAAAATTCTGAAAAACGTCTTTCGTAAGCTAGACAAAGAAGAAAAACTTTCAGCCAATTCTAAAGGGGTCGGGTTCAAAATTGGTCGAAATGGGATGGAATACCCCATATATATAGTATATATATATTTTTTTTTTCGCAATTTTAGCGCCATTTTAACAGCTAGAAGCTTCAAATTTCACCGAATGTTTACGTATATAGCATATATTGTTGTCTCAAAAAATCATAGAGATCGGTGGTATATATATTATATACCCCATATGAACTCTCATTTTTGCCCCTTTTTTACGGCTAGAAGGTTCAAAATTCATCAAATTTCATCAAATAGTTATGTTTACGTCATATATTGTTGAAATACGTGATTCGTAGTTATAGTTTTTACACGCAGACCACAAAAAAACTGAAACTTTGCATCCTCACACAAAGTACCTACCTGTTTTTTATTTTATATTTATCTTAAAAATCTTTTAGGTGTGTACATCTGTTCACTATATATTTCTTATCTTATACATCCGATTATTTGGAGATTACGAGCGGGATAAGATTGTTGTTCAGCCCCATTCATGAAAGGTATGAAGTCTTCGGCACAGCCGAAGACAGTCCCATCCTTACTTGTTTTTTAATAATTTTTAAACCACCTGGTTCTCGAGTTGATATCCAACATCATTCTCCAATCATTATCCAACCTTTGAGAAATTTTGTAAAATTTAGAGCTCTCGAGTTGATCTCCAACGTTATTATCCTTCTCAAACTATTATCCAAGCTTTGAAAGATTTTGAGAAATGCACAGATCTCAAATGAATATTCAACACATTTCTCTAGTTAATATCCTACATTGGATATCGAGTTGAGGTGGAGTTGAAGAAAAATCTCCAAGGTGGTACCACCAAAACCAACAGCTGTTTATTGTGAAAAATAAACACCTGGTTGATAGCAGTAATGAAGCGTAATTAATCAAAACTAAATTATATATGTTTTATTTTATTTTCGTGAAAATACTGTAGTATGGAATCTTACATTTTAGTCCAGTTAGAGAACTACAAATTGGGAATTAAATTTTTTCAACTCAAGTAATAGCATTTTTTGCTTTATAAAAAATTCCCACTTTTGCTGAGTACGCTACGATTCTTGAGTCGAGCCACTGTTTCGAAACAACTCCTGAGATTTTAGAAGTATGCCTAGTTATCAACATGAGCTCTAATGGTACTCAAGCCCAAATGCACGTTGGGTATATTCGATGCCATTTCGAACGAACGCAAATCACCGATAGGTTAACTAGAGTTTAACCCTGCCAGATCGGCCGCTTAATCTCAGCTTAAACTACAGTTAAAGTAAACTGAAAAACTGCAAAATAAGTTTAAGCGTAGTTTAACTGACAAACTGAGTTGAACTTGTGTTGAAAAACCGGGCCTATATAAGACAAACGATCGCTCCGCTCTTGGAACGATATTGAAATCGGTGGAAGGTAGAGACCTTTTGAATCTACAATCGTTGGAAAATTTATTCTTATGGAAAAAAAATCTCCCAATGAGAAATATAAAAATTTGTAGTAAAAGGTTGCAGCCTAAAGTGATACGCTACCTGAATTTGTAGTCCGCAGACATATAATCCTGGAATTCTGTAAGTACGCACTCGACTGATAACGCCTTGCATAAAATCTGTAGTTTGCAGTGTCTTGTATAAAATATTTAAAACGTTGAAAGTGGCACTACTAAAACGAAAAAAAGGAAAATCTCTTCGAACACATATCGCGCGAAATGATTGTAAGTATCATAACAACAACAAGGATAAGATTGCTGTCGAGTAGCTGCTCTCGAAACAAACAGAAGTAAATCTAACACTCCTTTTTTTGCATATGATCTCCAAGAGCAATCTTCGAACGTTGTAATCTTGGTTTCATTATATGGTAGGTCATCTCATCAGCTGATTGTATTTTTTTCTTTGCACTGACGTAGGGACTGTCAAAAGAGATAGCAAACGCAAACTATGACCAGCACATTGACAATTATTTACTGTTGTTTTGATAATTTTTTTTAAATAATTTCACAACGTTTTAAGCTATTTTATTAGTAAATTCATTTACCTAAGCGGGTTATTTGCTCACAATGAGCAGGCATTTCAAAGTTTTATGTTTTCTCTCCAATCCATTCGCCTAACATCAGCACACATTGTTTGACAATCTGAACAAAGGTATATTGTTGCTTTAGCGATGAGCCAGCCATATAGTTGAACCATGGATGTAATCAAGCTGGGAAACCAAATTTCTCCATATCACCGCTGTTGACATCAAGAGGTACGATGAGCAATGTTTTCTTTGTCTCGTTAAAAATGATTCTGATTACAGAGCCAAGTTGGGTCCGTATGTGAACGTTATTGTATGGTGAAGAGGAGGGAGACAAAAACTGTGTTCTGCAACTTTCTTATTGTACTCTTTCACGAAGCACGACATCAGACGGTTTTGATAGGAATTTTAAAGCGCAGCAAAAGAGTTTTATAAGGTCATTGCTTATTCATCCGCATTGTGAGCCCCCATGCAAAGTGAACATGTTGCAAACTGAATGTATAGACTCATCTATTTAACTGACGCTCTGATAACCTCATTTTCCATACGGAAGTAAAGAAATTGGCGTCACCTTGATGGTTCGACGAGGACATATGAAATCGTTAACGAGCCAATAAGACTAGGTCTATACACGTCAGAGATCAGTTACTATTGCATTTATTTACCACATTATTTGGGGGGTGCATTTATTGCACCAGTACAACAATAACATTTGTTTAGATCACTTTTGCAGCCCCACTTCGTGTTGGGGGGCTTAAAATATACCCGCGGCAGGTATTCCTATCGTAAGAGGTGGCTAAAATACCCAATTCGTTCAAGGGGTTGTGAAGCGTAAGTCTTTCAAAGGGTTGCTTCTCCAACCCAATTGTGAGCCTCACCTTCCTGTGGCGAACACTGTTTCTTAACAGCCGGGGCTCTGGCGATCCCGAGTCCCTGGTTGAACTAGAGGTGGATGCGGGATGTCCTAGAAGGTTCAATATGTTCATATTAAATCATTCCCGAGATAGTCGCGCTTGTACCTTAATGGTGCTTGTTACTGGAACGTACCGGATCTACATCGGGCAAATGACCATCAACATCGATAACATTCCTCAAAACCCTCGGGGAATGTCTTTATTGCTACAACAACATCACTTTTGCAGTGTTAGATTCGACTCCCATCATATCAATGGATAAAGATATTGAATTATGCTTAGACATAGTATTAGTTCAGCGACCAAAACGTTAAACAGCTGTGTTGAATTTATCAACACCCCAGTGATAGCAGAGAAAGAGGAGTCCGATTTAAAAAGGTTCAGTGCTGTCCTGATATTTCTAAATTGCAGCAGCTATTGCAAAAATAATATATAACTGGGAAGCTTTATAAAATTCGACACTTCTTTCGTAGACAGTTAAATATGCAGGAAAACACTTTTTTTTAATTAAAAAAAAAAAAAAATTTTTCCAAATTTTTGATATTGCTTCGTACGAGATTTCAGCTCAGGATCTTCCTTTGTCCTTCCTTCCGTTTACTTGAAGCTCAGAGAATTCAAAACAACCCACAAACTAAGTCTGTCCACATAATTCGCTATATTTTGTGACTGTTTATTTTAGCCTCTTTTCACATCAAAAACTGGCACTTATGAAAGGAAACTAAACCATTAACAAGCACACTTATTCACTATATATTGTCCAAAATTATTAATATTTTTTAAATGTATTTATGACAGTAATATAACACATATCATAGTCTATGAACATTGATACATAATCAGTGGCGTAACAATAAGGTGGCAAGGCTGGCTAAATGCCACGGGCCCCCGACCCAAGAGGGCCCCGAGCCAAGAGACCGCTAGCTCAAAAAAAAATTAAGGAGAACGCAATTTTCAAGTAAAATAGTTAGGATAATCTCACCTCTTGTATACGAACATAATATCACCTTTTTTCTTGTAATTATACTACTTGGAACTATGTCTTGGCACGTGCTTTACTTCTCCTGTAATTTTGTTTTTTTTTCTCTTGGTTTCACCAAAAATGTTGTTAGCGTATGTTCGATATCAGCAACATGCTTTTTTTTGCAAATTTAGAGGAAGTTCGAGCCACCCTAATACATATTTATTTCTCGAATTACGTTTGTTAACTTGGTAATTGAAACTTCCAGCAACTGTCTGTGCGTTATGAACGAAAAATTAATTATTAGACGGTGATTTCAATACACACATGCATACATATATGTATCTCATTCTTAAGCGCGCTTACGTTGTCTCACAGGTGGGCTCGTCGACTCTTGGCTTAATGCTACAAATTTCAGTTGAACTCGAAAAGAAAATACTTCAAAATAAACTTCAACTGAACGAAACAATGCCAATTGATTACATTGATCGATTGATTTCAGCGATTATTGTTAAAATAAAATAAGCGAAAAAAATGAATACCAAACAAACAAATGCAAACAGACAATGTTGTTGAGAAGTGAGCAAAAAGTGTTGAGTTAAGATGTTTCTTGTGACCGCTTGGCATTTATGATGAAATCAATGCTACAACGATGTACAAGAGTACAATAAATCATCTTACTTTTGTTGTCCATTTAAACGAAACAATTTAAAGCGAGGAGGCTCACGGCGGCGAATCGAGTATCAGGGAAATTTCAAAAAAAGTACTAAACGCAGTTTCTGTTCGAACGAAATAAGGGCACTTGTAGCGGACTTAAGGGGAGGCAGCATACGCAGTTGGCTAGGGTGGCAAAACTCGAGGGTTGAAGGGTTTTAAAATCGAAAGATCGAAAAAATCCAAAGGGCGGAAGAAGCGAAAACACCAAAAATTTGGTCTACGAAATTTAGTATACCTACTTTGGTTATGAAGTAACAGTAGCATGTCAGTGATTTTGGGTAAAACAAGCTACTGTGCAGCACCCGAAAATCACATGATTTGGTGGAGTGTTTTAAAGAGTTAATGCAATTCAGGGAAATTCAGATTATATATGTATTGTGGCGAATGTTGACATCACTAGGCTGTTAGTAAATAATCACCCAACAACAAAAACATTAAAACGAGCCACACTGGTGTACATGAACACATAAATCATCATTTATACACATACATACAAGGCGACGAAGAGATTCATCAGCCGAAGTAGTTACTCACACATACACACGCATATGACTCTGAGAAACGCATAAACTACAAATATACATGTATATATATCGCTGGTAACCAAGCAGGAGATTCTAGAACGTTCGCAGAAGGTTTCAAATGAGCGTAATTTCCCTAAATTCGTTACAGTATATATGTGAATTTATACGAAAAATCGTTCAACCTATTAGTTCGATTACTATAACGCTTCATCAAACAATCACTTCAAGGATGCTGATAAACTCAGTAAAACTATTTTGAAATAACGCGGTGTGGCACCTCCAATACGGTGCAAACCTTTTTTCCGGAAATTGGAGCTTCACCAACATATTCTAAAAAAGTCCTAGATTTGATTTTCTTGAAATTTATATAGGCGCGTTAGGAAATATTCCTGCTCTTCATATTTTTAGTAAGGGGACTAATATTCCTGGTGATTTTGTTGGAATACAAAACAGTTTTACAACTAATTCCAATAGAGTTAGGATCAGAGGACACACCATGGACTCATTTCGTCTAGTTCAATCTTGTGTCATAGGGACTGGCCAGTTCAGCCTAGAGTTAAAGGGACAGAAAGACGGTGAGGAAGATGGAGAAGGGATGTGGAAGGGGTAAGAGAAAGGGAGAAGGATAGGCAGATGTTGAGGGATAATAAGTAGAGGGAGAAGGAGAAGGTGAGGGGGTTGTAAAGGTAGATGGAGAGGGAGGGGTAGTGAAAACTGAGAAATTTCGAGAGCTAATGATACAGGAGAATGATTTTAATAATAATTTAGGAAAAAAACTAGTTTTGGGAAAACAAGCACTTACAACGTTCTTCTCATTAACCATTCAGCTGTTCAACGTTACAATGAATTGTGCTGAATCCCGTTCCAAAAATTATTTTAATTAGTCAGGGGACTATGATTTCTTGGGAGTCAAAACTACTCACTCATGCATACATATACCGTATTTTGGTGTACTATTTAAGTACATATTTAGCGGCAAATACCCCAACAAGCATGTAGTATTCACCGCAGTATCCATTCACAAACTCTGGCAGTTCATTTTTTCTGAATTTCATTCTTTCACTGATTTCAAAGTTAACAAATTATTATACCTTTCATGAACATGAAATGGTATATTAACTTTGCTCCGATGTTTGTAACGTTGAGAAATATAGAAGATAGACTCATTATTAAGTATACCGAATTGATCAGGGCGACGAACTGAGTTGATATAGCCATGTCCGTCCGTCCGTCTGTCCGTCCGTCTGTCTGTTTGAACGCAAACTAGTCAGAAACTAGATAGAAATATTTTTGACCATTTCTCCCTTAATTTAGAATGTATTAACGTGAAACTCGGTAATATATATTTTAATATATCATAGAAGATTTTCTGAAAAAATCACTTTGATCGGAGCTATATATAGTTATATCCCATACAACCGATCGTTCAGATAGAAATATTTTTGGCGATTTCTCCCTTAATTTAGAAAGTATAAACGTGACAACATCAAACTTTTAGAAATAAGATTTTTCAATTAGAAGAAAATTTTTCTAAGCGGGGTCGCCCCTCGGCAGTGTTTGGCAAGCACTCCGGGTGTATTTCTGCCATGAAAAGCTCTCAGTGAAAACTTATCTGCTTTGCAGATGCCGTTCAGAGTCGGCATAAAACATGTAGGTCCCGTCCGGCCAATTTGTAGGGAAAATCAAGAGGAGCACGACGCAAATTGGAAGAGAAGCTCGGCCTTAGATCTCTTCGGAGGTTATCGCGCCTTACATTTATTTTTTTTTTTATAAACATGAAACTAGGTGATATGTACATTAATATATCATAGAAGATTTTCTAAAAAAAATCACTTTGATCAGAGCTATATATAATATATATCCCATACAACCGATCGTTCAGATAGAAAGATTTTTGGCAATTTCTCCCTTAATTTCTAATATAAAAACGTTAAACTTTGTGATATTTATTCTATTATATCATAGAAGATTTCATGAAAAAATCATTTCGATCGGAGCTATATATAATATATATCCCATACAACCGATCTTTCAGATAGAACGATTTTTAGCCATTTTTCCCTTAATTTCCAATATAAAAACGTTAAATTTTGTGATATTTATTCTAAATATCATAGAAGATTTCCTAAAAAATCACTTTGATCGGAGCTATATGTATATAGTATTTACCTATCCCATACAACCGATCGTTCAGATAGGAAGATTTTTGGCCATTTCTCCCTTAGTTTCCAATATAAAAACGTGAAACTTGGTGATATTTATTCTAATATACCATAGAAGAGTTTCTGTAAAAATCATTCCGATCGGAGCTATATATAATATATATCCCATACAACCGATCGTTCAGATAAGGGGGTTTTTTGTCATTTTGTATTTATCTTAAAATCGTTTAGGTGTGTACATCTGTTCACTATATATTTCTTATCTTATACAGCGCATTATTTGGAGATTACGAATGGGATAAGATTATTGTTCAGTCCCATTCATCAAAGGTATGAAGTCTTCGGCACAGCTTACTTGTTTTCAATTGATGTTGTCGACATGAGGTTGCCAATGTTGATGTTACTATTCACATATTATAGATACATAAAATAGGGTGGCTCGATTTGTATGAAACGGTTACTGGACAAACCATTGCGCAACTATAGTCAGCACATGCAGGACCCTTCTCTTCATACATGTTTTGTCTCTTCCCGATTACTGAGAAAATAGCTCTTGTGATTTATGGTACTCGTAGATCAGTCGCATGACTATTGCACGTTATCAATGGAACACTGCGTGATGGAAGGGTGTGCAGAAAAGTGAGTGTTGTCTTTTTGAGATGCCGCAGGAGCTGAAAAGAGAAGAAACGATAGTGTATGTCCTCTGTAGGTAACTGTCATGTTCTTATTAGAATAAGATGACCCGGCAGTAATGAACCCTTTTTTTTGGTAGCTCGTAAAAGTTTACTTGAAGGATTTGCTGTGCTTCATTATACTTTCTCGTTGGTTAAATAAGAGGAATGAACTTGCGTTGTCGTAACAAAATTAGTCTTTTCTCACATCATAGCATAGCACATTAAACCCACTTCAAATTTGAACGAAGTTTTCATAAACTCGCACTGAAAAACTGGGCCCTTAAAGTTTAAAAAAGAAATTGTTTTTCAGAGTAGCTATTCAACAGTTCTAGAGCTCCAAAAAAGAAAAATAGTTCCGAAAAATTACTCCACAATTCGAAAAATTAAAAAATTCTGAAGGCAAACAAATTTCTGTTCTGAGTATCTCCTGCAGAGTTCCCGAAAAGAGGAAAAAAAATGTCTGCAAAATTAAGCCAAATATTTATACTTCATATTTCGAAGAAGTTAAACAAATTTGAAAGTTAAAAAAAGTTTTTCTGAATAGCTTTTCAATAGGGTTTTATAAAATTACATCAAATGTTAACTTTTTCCAAAATATTCACATCAACATTTTTTTTTTAAGTTTGAAAATTTTTAGATTTTTTTTGTTTTTTTGGAAAACACCCGAAACGCTCAAAATGGCAGAAGTGGTACCTCGAATTGTTCCGTGAAACTGTTCGAAAAGGTTTTTGGATGGTCTACGGTTCAAAATTTTGTTGAGGTTTCTTAGTTCACGGACACACAGGCACCGCTGATTGCTACTCTACATAGCAATGGTCCCACGGATTGATTCCAAATAAATTTTAGTAAAATATGAATATATGTTAAAATCATTTACTCACTCTAACATACATACATACATACAAAAATAAGCTGCATTTGCAACTGTTGAGAGTCTCACATTTGCATCAATTTCATTGGTATTCATTACTCATGTCTTTCAATATTCAAATATATATAAATGTATGTTCGTCTTGTTGTAGGTACCACTTACGTGTTATTGTTGTTGCACTGGTAATAGCAGCAACAATCTGCTGCTGTTGCTTTAACAACTGTTGGCGTTCGCTTTTTTCTATTTACACAGCGCACAGTCAGTGAGCTTTATTGTTGTTTGACTGTTGTAGTTGAAGCTGTTTGTTGATTAACCCCTGGCTGGGAACATTTAATGTGTAATAACGATTTGTAGCAACATGAAAATATTTTGAAATTCCTCGTACTCAAATCATTAATCATAAAAATTGTTTACTCCATACACTTGGCCTATGTCAATGGCAGCAGCGGTGGTGTGGGTGTGTAGGTGTTTAGGTTTAGGTGAATGCAGCGTAAAAAACTATGTATGTACGTAGTTCTGTATATCTGTAGCTAAACGTGTGAATTTTTTTTTTTTTTAGTTTTATTTTTATTTATTTAAAAATATTTTTCTTTTGTTGTATAACTTGTAAGTTTACATGCAACGAGACAAAACTGATAAAGTGAAGCAACATCTTTCTTTTTATTTGGTCATCAATGTTTTTGTTTACTTAATTTAAGGGCAATCTTTGTGAGAAAAACCACCAACACAGTACAATAAAGTATGAACAACAACTTCATAGGACAAAACAAGCACAGTAATAATAACAACACTGAAGTCAAAAACAATATCAAATATACCAACAACAAGAATTACTGCACTTCATAATAACGAGCACTGAAAAAAAGTGCCATAACAATATTTCATCCAATAAATGGGACATTATGAACTCTTTGTTCCTTTTAAAGTCACAGCAATTATGGATTCATTGAAAACAGTCAAGGCATTGCAAGTATTTTGGAAGCTAAAGTAAACAAACTAAATATTTGTGACTTTAATTACTTTTGAAAGTGAAAAGATTTCTTATATTCCCACAGAGAATACTTTTTGTGATATTACTCGTACTTTTATTTTTTTTTGGTTTGTGCGTGTTATACAATTTTCATACCCAGTTGCGTTTAGTAAACGAGTTTTTGTTTACATAAAAATAAACAATTGAAAAAACATTTTATTCTCTTTTCTTCTTTTTCTGTTTTCCTATGTAGGCTTAAAAACTTTACTTCCCAATTTGAATTGAAGCATTATTAACTATTTTAGGATAATAGTTTTTGCAAATTGTACTCAAGCATTTACCTCCAATTAACGGAACTCTTGAGAAACAGTTGAAATGTAATTGAGATGGGTTGGATAATTTGAAAATTTTATCTTAATGAACTTACTATAATCCCATACATAAATGTGTTACCAGTTTTAAAACAATATGAACGGTGAACTGAGATGCATTAGAAAACTAGTGTTAAAGATTGGAGAGTAAGAGTAGTTCTGAAATGCTTCTCGACTTAAGATAGCGGCCTAATGCAAAAAAATTGAGCTTTTACTCGTGCCGAGTCCATCCAGCTATGTCCCAAGTACTGAATTCAAGTCAGCATGCTGGTTATAGTATGCAACAAATGAGAGTTATCAAATACCTTGAACATGAGATAAGTGATTTTTATTCCAAGAATGAATTAGAAGGCTATAGAGAAAGTTAGTAGAGACTTTAAGTAGAGAAAGAGGATTAAAATAATTATAAAAACAAAAAGACTTGGCGTGATTTACTTCCGAGGTGATTGAGACTGAGCTTCTGTTACGATTTTCGTAGTGCTACCCTTTTAATTTTGCCTAAAAATTGGTGGGGCGGCACTTAGACGTTTTATGCCAACTCCGAACGGCATTTGCAATACCTTTTTATGGCGAAGTGTTTGCAAAAAAAAAATAAAAGAAAAGAAAAAGAAAAGAAAAAACAAAAAAGGAAGTAAATACGGGACTTATCGTGTTTCTTCCAGTAAAAGAAGGACACCTCATACAATAAAGCGGGGACTCGTCTTTTATTTATAAAAAAAGGAAATATAAAGTTTTTAAGCACATCCTTTATTTATATAACAGCACATATGCTCGGCCAACTTTGATTTTAAAATTTTGATATTTTAATTGTAAAAAATTTATGAGAAACAAAAATATAAAAGTGCAACGCATTTTACCAAACTTACAAAATTGCAAATTTCGCAGTAATGGAGATAGGAGTAGTCAATTAATTGTGTCTATCTTTTTATTATTGTTTCTCATACATTTTTTTACAATTTCTATGTCAAAATTTTAAAAACAAAGTCCAGCAAGAATATGTCTTTACTTTTATTGATTTTTTTTTTTAAATATCTCGATACCTTCGCCGCCTACTGGATATTTATTTTGCACTGTGTCCCACCTTTCGGAATTTTCACCCTCCTTTCATTTCTCTGAACCACATAGATATGTTTGAAGTTACGAGATTGTAGCGCAACGAGAAGATTCTTAAAAATCGATCGAAAATTTGCCCCTGTTCTCTATGTATTTCCTATATGTCTCATGTAACTCAATCCCTGTACCTAGCTTATCCGCAGGTTACTTGAAACTCAACCTCAAAATTTTCCAAATTCCGTCAAATTTTCTAAATATCTCGTTCCGTGCGACAACTATGGAAGCTTTTCTCCCCTCTTAACTTATTGCCAGCAGGTTTTCAACTATGTAAGAGTTTTCAAAATTGTTGCACAATGGGATGTCTCTCAAAAATTGATGGCAACATTCCCTCTTTCCGGGCGATTTTTCTAAATATCTCAATTCGTGCGCCCACTTGCGAAACTTTTTGTATGATGCTTTGCTTTGTCATCCATGTCTGAATTATGTACGTTTGAAATTCGAAGTCTCTAGCTTAAAAATTCGACTTAAAATTTGAATTTAGTAAGAATTTTCAAATTACCTCAATCCGTGTGCCACCTAGCGGAATTACTTTCCTCTTTTCTTGCATTGCCTTGGTGCCTTAACCTATATGTGAAGTTTAACATTTGTAGCTCAATGAGAAGTTACTTAAAAAATTGCAAAATATTGTAACGAACTTTGGGAAATTCCGCTTATTTGCAACCTTCTACTAACGTTCGAATCACTAAACTGTTGAATAAATAACTCCACTAGTCAATAATGCAAAATGGCCTTTATTAATATACTTAACAATAACACTTCTACTTTTCAACAGATAGCGTGCTTAAATCAAACTCATTCTGATTCTCAGCTTTACCTCCTTCTATACTCTGTGATTTCCTCGTTCGCATACTTCTAGTCGTTTTTATTTCTAGAATTTACTACTCGTTTACCAGCTATAAATTTCTCAGCTATAACTACAGATGCACGATTTTTATAGCTTCTCGCATAGCCCATGCGCGTGTATATGTTAGTGATACTTCCACAGATGATTGCCTACTTTTGGGAGTATCTCAGATATAGATATATGCATGTGTTTGTGCGTTTCTCCCTGCTGCGTGTACGTAAATATGTGTAGACATAATGATTGATTCGTTTATGTAGATACAAGTGACTGCTTGTTTTATTGTTGTTGTGGCTTTATTTACTTAGTATCAGATTAGTGATGTGAGTATCACTTAGTGTTACTAATATTCGTCACAATATGTATTGAATATGCGGACAAACATTCAACCGACTTAATATAAAGGGAAATAAAAGAACTAAAAGGCTTCGAACTGACATGCCACGGATTCCAGCAGCTTGCTCTACCTACTGAGCTATCAATCTGCGTAAGAAATCATATCATAACACCTTATATGTTTAACAAATTTTTTTAAAAAAGGATCCCTGACTTGTAGCACTTTTCACAAATAGAATTTCTGTTTTTAAATTTCCAGCACCAACTCTTGGAGCTTCTTTTGAGACCAGATATGTATAAATATAAGTCTCTATTTTTTGATTTTTTAAACTTTTTGGTCTTGTTTTAAATCCATAAGTGACTAAAATTTTCTGGTTTTACATTTTTCACAAACTTTTTTTGGTTTTGTTTAAAAACAATTTTAGTATGTTAAACTTATTCTTCATATATGTTTTGAATTGAAATCGAACAAAATTAAAAAACACAGAAGTAAATTGAGAGGATTTCAATTTAGCAGAATATTTAAAAAAGTGCATAAGCCTATGAATGTTTTGAAATTTTGGCTCAGATTCCTAGCCGTGAATTTGTTCATCGGCAATGGTTTGGCGGACTGTAATCCATTTTTGAAGGGAATGGAATTTTATCGTATAATCTTAGACCATTTCGAGACTGTTTCGTAGACCTCTTGGAATTACTTCAGGAACGCTTAGGATTTAAGGATCATTTCGAAACTATGCTAATGAAATCTGAGGCAATCACTACTGGATTGTTTTCGTAATCATTTCAAGACTATTTCGGTATCGATATGAAACAATTTCAGGACCACTTCGGGAATTTCTTCGAAATTATTTCGGAACCAATTTGGAACAATTTCAGGACCACTGCGGAACTACTTCTGGAACATTTCGAGACTATTTCAAAACATTTAAGACTGTAACAGGTTCACTTCGGGGTTATTTTAGTTATCTTTTCGAAACAATTTCTGAATACCTGTACTAAGAATTTTTTTTAGTGTACTGTTTTTCTTGACATTGTGTCCTCCTATCATCCTCCAAGCATGCAACTACACTCAGAGAAAAACGCCGTTCTGAAATCCAGCACCACCGGACTTAATTCAAGTTTTCATGTTCTTACTTTTTTGTTCTTGAAAAACGAACGACTTGTTCTCAAAACACAAAGCTTGTTTTTGAACTGACAACCATTTTCTTGAAAAGAGAACGGCTAGTCTTAAAATATGAACAAATGTTCTATTAATGAGAACAATGTTCTTAAATTAAGAACAATGTTCTTAAATGAAGTTCAAGAAAAAAGAAACGGTATAATTCGTGTGCACTGCAATGTTAAATATAACATTTGGCACAAGCTATGAAGCAGTTGTAGTGGCACAGCGGCTATGATGGTGCGGTTGCGATCGTGCGGCGCGAGTTCGATCACCGTCAAACTCTGAAGTTTTTTAAAACAATTTTTTATATTCTATTTTTTTAACTTTTATTTAACTTATTTTATTTTTTTCATTCACATATACACAGCTAATTCTCAAACTTGTTATGAAATGTTTTAAATATATATTCGGATTGCATCATCAAATAAGAAAAATTTTCGATAAGGGAAATATATGAAAAAATGTATATAATGCATTTTTTTAAATTTTTTTGGAATTTTAATAATATTTTTTATTAATAACAAAAAAATTATTTATTAATAAAAAAATAAATGAATGGGTAATACTTGAAAAAATTACCTTCCCCACTCCCCCAACTTCCCCCAAAGATCAAGCACTAACCGTTCTTGAACTGAGGTCGAAAAATGTTAAATCGACCACAAATCGGGCTCGAAGCGTCAGAACAAAAAATTTTAAATCAAGCCCAAGTAGTGCTTGAAATGAGCACAGAAGGTTCACACATCAATACCAAACTGGTCATAAAATACGAACGGTTTGCTTGGAAAACTATTCTTAAAACAAGCCCATCGGTCACGAGTTAAGAAAAAACGTACTTAACAGACTTTTGTCAACGGATGTTCTTAATTTTGAACGTGTTTCGTTCGTTTTAGAACGATTTTTTCTCTGAGTGTAGAGCTAAAATTTATAAGATGGTTATTCTCCGCACAGTGACCCTCTTTTCTGTGTTCTGCATGAATTTTAATAGTCGATACTTATTCAGACCATTGAACATCCGTTACTTCGACACATGGCGAGAGGACTCTGAGAAATGCCGCAAGATACCAAGTCATATGCCCGGGGCTCAGGGGTTTAAATAAATTGTGCTAATGAGAATATATTAACCTAATGTCGATGTGCTATATGAGGTGTATATGACTGATTTGTCCCTTGCTATGGAAAATTCCGATGAGACTTTTTCAGAATTTTACCATACTCTCCCTAAAACATTAAGTAATCCAAGCTAAAAAAAATGTTGTTGTAAATATGTAGAAGATAGTTAACCTATATAACAAAAGCAAAATTTTTCATAAGTACGAACGAGTACGATTACTTTTACTGTGATTTTTAGTGTGCGCAAGCGCAATAACTCCCATTATTTATAAGCTGATTTTCGGGCCTCCTCGATTGGCATCACTTTTACTTGATTTACCTGCACTCCGCAGTCAGCGGCTGTTATTTTTGCCATAAAATTATTATTAATACAAATTGAAGTTTTTTGTTTTAAATTTCTTCCTCAATCAGTTTGAATGGATAGGTCTACAGTTGGTTATAAAATATCAGCTCCATACGAGTTTTTCTTTTGAGCTCCAAGTTGCATCTAGAGTTCATCCTTATCAGCTTTAATTCCCAAACCAGCACTTTTGGGTTGCTTAAGTTGTTGTTGTCACATGCTGATGGGTTTTCATACATCCCAATGACACGCATACAATTTAATTAAACCGACTAACGTCTCATTTATGTCGCCACTCGCATCTTGCGTTTGTCACCAAAAGTGTTAAGAAAAATGTGATCAAGCCATCACACGCACTTATGGCAGGCAAGCCGCAACGATCGAGGGAAGGTAGTCACGGTGTGGCGCACTCAAAGTACTTAATAAGTCGAATTTGGTACTGATATGTATGTTATACGCATATATGTACATATGTATGCATCCATGTGTCTCTCTATTGACTAGTCCATCGTTCAGTTGACCACCAGCGCTGCAAGCGCATTAAAATGTCACACTGTGCACACAAATTAAACATTTCACGATATTTCTCGCTGGTACTTAGTCCATTGCAAAGGATGGTGACTTTATGAGCTGATATGTATTAGCAGCTTAGAGGTTCATAAGGAGAGTTGCCATATCTTTGTAAAAGTAGAATATTTATTGTTGTGTTATTAGTCCATTGCAGTATAACGAGTGAGATTTTCAATACGAATGTGAAATAACCAATTTTTTAGAAACTAGTTATGAAAAATTTTATAACCGTAATCACATAGTTTTGTTCAAAAATCTAGCCTGTCTGAAATGAATAATTCCGCTATCATCGCCTTTTCTCCACAACGTAGCCTAGCACTGGAAATTATTGAAATATCCTATCTTAATGGCGAGATATACTTATTTTACAATAGAAGTATGTTATTTTAAACACCAGAAACTAGCACCGCTGGGAAATTTTCTTAAATTAGCAAAACACCAATGTTGGGCGCTCGCTCTTTATCATTTATCCACATCAAATTATATTATACGGGAACATTAAGAAAAATAATAATTTTGCGCCGGGTAACGATTCAATGAAGACGAGTTCAAAGCAGCCCTACATATCATGAAGGCTAGTAAGGCCCTAAGTAATACCCGCGCAAGCAAAGAGGTTAACTTCATCTAACTGTAAATCGTGTTCTAGTTCATTGAGGTACAGCCTTCTGAAGCTTATTGGCATGACATGCTAGCAGCACAGGAACATCGTTCTTTCGTGGTACCTCAATGTCTGCTAAATATAGTAAGGGCCAGCATAAAACTGCGAAGTTGCACAGCTTCAGCCTATCCAGACAATTGCTACGCGCAGCGGTTCTTACAAGACTTTTTTCTCAAAAGCTGTCCTGGTTGTTGCGGGAAAGAAAGAGAATTTACGACATCGGCGCAGAGATCAGTAGGTAGGATGTTGCCATAGAGGTATGATGAGAATAGATTTCTCGCGGGCATTAGTAGTGAAGCAGCAATACCGCAGTGAACTAATTCCTAAACCGGATTGCTGGTGAAACCTGTCGCATGGCGAGGTCGAATTTTACCTGTATTTGCAATAGAGCATTGTTAAAATCTCCACATATTGTGAAATAGGAATAAGTGTAAAACCACAATTTGCCTATACCGCGAAGATATAAAGGACTGCAATCAATTCGCCCACAAAAGAAAGGTAGAAGCGACAGTTGGCTACCTATCGCCGTGCAGATTCAAACATAGCACTACTTTTCAAAGCGACTGATGAGATACGTTGAGCAAAATCATGATGGGAATAAACTTCTCACTAACCGAGAAGATGGGTACCTAGCTCAAATTTCAATCAGTTTCTTTTAAACAACTGTTACAACAACAACAACATGGGTACCTAGCGCAAAAGTGTAAGATTAGCGGGTTAGGGGGTTAGAATATACCCGTGGTAGGTATGCCTGTCGTAAAAGGCGACTAAAATACCAAATAGATTGAAGGTGTTGTATAGCTCAACCCTTTCAGGTTGCCAGTGCAATATATAGCATCTCCAAACCCTAATGTCACCTATCCGTGGCAAATCCTGTTGCATTAACAACCGAGGCTCTGGCGACACCGAACTACTCATGGATCTAGGGGATGGGAGGGCGGTATGACCTTGAAGGTCGCATGTGGTCGTAACAAATCGTTCCCGGGATGGTCGGGTTTGGTACCGGAACGTACTGGATCTGTAACCGGCGAAGGACCATCAACATCGATAGCACTCCCCAAAACCTTCGGGGAGTCTCCTTATTGCTACAACAACAACAGTAGCTGTACAGATCATAAATGCCCATCACAGCACTGGATGGAATGAAGGAGGTATTTCTCGGATGGCCACAAAATCAGACATTGTCTCATAAGCACCAGTAGTTCGGCTGGATAATACGAAATTATTAGTCTTAGTTTTCTCTCAGTGCCAACCGGTAGCAGTAAGGGAAGCAGACCACGATTATATAAATTTTGAGGATATAACATGCTATATTGGTTTCAGGGAAAATCGGCTGGATGACTGGGAGAAAGTAAAAAGTAATATTTAAGCTGTCACCGAAAACATAAACACCTGGCAACACCGTATCACAACCATCTCAATGATCCTCATGGGAAATATGATATTTACGCTTACGCACGTACATACATATACATCGTAAGCGATATGGATGACATGAACACAGAATAACAGACAAAACAAATAATAAAAACAACATCAACAAAGCAGATAATTTCAATTAAGTTCTCAGCGCTCCAATGCTGACTCTAACTAACCCAAAGTCGATGGTCACGTCGATCGAATAGACCTCCGGCATAGTTGCTGCCGTTTATTGCATAGCAGCAGCCACCAAGTAAATAAGTTGATATTACATATACGTATGCAATTCAACAGAGTGTGATCATTTTTAGATGTTACAAATTTCACCTGATGATGCATGTCAGCGATAAAGTGCCGCTTGGCACCTAGAGTGTAACACCTCGAATAGATACCAAATATGGTGTCAAGTATGTGAAGAGGTAGATGAAATGCAAAGGGGGCTAAATATGTGCATTGATAAGCTATTCAATGGTGCCAAGCTGCCACCATATGTGAGTAGCTAATACAGACTCTAGGTTGTGTGTGTGTTGGGAGCATTGCCTAGCTAATGACATTAAGGATAGCCACACACTGATGGTGCTATTGAAATGTCGTCAATTAACTTGGTCTCTGATCGGCACAACTGATTAGAGCGTTCAGACTACAACAGACAACCAAATAGACAAATAGACATACAGATATATGGCAGACAGCAGCGGTAATAACAGCAGTCGCCATTAATGTATGGCTCTGTTTTATTAATATGTGTACGAGTTTGATATTCCTCCGCGAAACAGGATCGTGTGGTTACCATTTGCCCAATTGTTTTTATACCTTTCATGAAAATGAAATGGTATATTAATTTCGTCACGAAACCTTAGAGGAAAACAGATAGACCCACCATTAAGTATACCGAAATAATCAGGATGAAGAGCTGAGTTGATTTAGCCATGTCCGTCTGTCCGTCTGTCTGTTTGTATGCAAACTAGTCCCTCAATTTTTGAGATATCTTGATAAAATTTGGTTAGCGGGTGTATTTGGGTGTCCGATTGGACATTTGTCGGAACCGGCCAGATCGGACCACTATAGCATATATCCTCCATACAACCGATTTTTCAGAAAAAGAGGTTTTTGGTCATATCTTACTCAATTTAACGGATTGAAGCTTCAAACTTTACCATATAATTTCGTATATTGCACATATTGTTGCCTGAAAAAATTGATGAGATCGGTCGTATATATAGTATATATCCCCCACAACCGATTGTTCAGATAAGAAACTTTTCGTAATGACTGCCCTATTTTAAGAGCTAGAGGTTTCAAATTTCAATGAATGCTTACGTATATAGCATATATTGTTGTCTGCAAAAATCATAGAGATCGGTGGTATATATATTATATACCCCATATAAACTGTAATTTTTGCCCCTTTTTTACGGCTAGAAGCTTCAAAATTCATCAAATTTCATCAAATAGTTCCGTTTACGTCATATATTGTTGAAATACGTGATTCGTAGTCATAGTTTTTACACGCAGACCACAAAAAAGCCGAAACTTTGCATCCTCACACAAAGTACGTACCTGTTTTTTACTTTATATTTATCTTAAAAATCGTTTAGGTATGTAGATCTGTTCACTATATATTTCTTATCTTATACATCCGATTATTCGGAGATTACGAATGGGATAAGATTATTGTTCAGCCCCATTCATGAAAGGTATGAAGTCTTCGGCACAGCCGAAGACAGCACCGTTCTTACTTGTTTATTTTTATTTCGTTTCTTTCTTTTATTTTAAAGGTGCACAATTTAATGATACACATGGAGGTGTCACTCACAAATTGGTCTTTCTTGGAAACATGCGACATTTTGGAGAACACACGCAAACGCATTGAGACAATAATAGATATACTAATATAAAGTAAATATAAAGTCATAAAATAAAAGGTAATACGAGTACTTAGCGTCTGGATTTTACTTACTGCTTAGCATCTTTATCTATCTATGTATGTGGTCGCATGCATCAATAACTCATTGATAAGTAAATTGAGGGTTTTGTGAGATTGTCAAATGAGTTGTCTTGTATATAAAGCAGCCATTTATAGAAAAATTAATCTTTCTACCTATTTAATAAGATCTCTATTATATTCCTTTGTTAGTTAATAAAAAAAATATGAGCCATAAAGAAGTTGAAGCGTTGTTGCATTATGTAGGTAGATGTTGATCTTGACTAGGAACTTTCCAGAAGTATTGGATAGATTTATATTGTGGAATGTTGGCCACTTTTTAGCCTCTTACCACGACCTATGGAACATATTTTGTATTCGAATTTGGATCATTTCAATGTTTTAATAAAGCGGATACTTTAACAATAAGTTCCTGGCGATTCCACTTCAAATAAGTACTTTGAACAGGAGGAAAAGTGGTTAATAACCGGACAACGTCGTCAAGTACAATCATTTACTATTGGCCGGAACCTCTCGATCCAATCTGCGTCGATCCAAAAATTCGTCAGCATGTAGGCCACCTGCACCTACTCACGAATAACAGAGTGGATCGATGCAATCGGGGATTCTTTTTACGAGAAATTAAAGTAAACCTACTGTAGGTACCATCATCACGAGATAATCGGGCCTGTTCTGGATTTCGATTCTGACCAATTTAGGCGGAATCGAAATGGATTGGTGTTCTGAATATCGATTCCGACCAGACTTGGTCGATTTGAAAAGTTTTGCCTCTGAGCAGTCGGAATCGAAAGTAATTAGCCTATTAAGCCCGGATAATTACATTACTTTTCCACAAATAAGTTTTATTAAATTATTCATTTTATTTTGGAAGATTAATAACACTTTTTTGCTGGACTATTGTTTATTTAGTATAACAAATCTTAATTTGAAATTTTCTATCGAAATTTTCCAAGCTAAACAAAGCGATTCTGGTCGAAAGGAAACCGGCGATCGACCGATTTTTGCGATTTTTATGCACAATTGCACGTTTTCTTGCCTCTGCATTTCCGAAAATCATTGGTGCTGGCATTTTGTTCCAATTTTTGCACAATCATAATTTAACTAAAACCAAAATAAATAAAAACAGCTGTTTCGCTTGAATATCGACTCGGAATGAAAACTATTCGAAATCGACTTCGAATCGATTTGTTTCAATCGGAGTTGAGAACACCAGAAAGAAATCGACTCGGAATCAGCCTCGTTTTACTTTTCAAAACGAGTTGGAATTCAGAACAGGCCGGAATAACCATATTTAGTGGCTTCAGCTTCAAGTGTGCATGATTTCTGATATTGATTTTTATACTCAGCAGAGCAGAGCTCACAGAGTATATTAATTTTTTCGCATAACTGTACCCCGTAACGGCATAAACTAATAGAGATAGATATAGACTTATATATATCAAAATGATATGGGCGAAACAATTTAAAATGAACGAAATCGGACTATCACCACGCTCACTTTTTCGATATCGAAAATTTCGGAAAACCGAAAAAGTACGATAATTCATTACCAATGACAGATAAAGCGATGAAACTTGGTAAGTGGGTTGACCTTATGAGGCAGAATAGAAAATTAGTAGAATTTTGGTGAATGGGCGTGGCACCGCCCACTTTTAAAAGAAGGTAATTTAAAAGTTTTGCAAGCTGTAATTTGGTAGCTGAGTATGTAATGTTCGGTAACACCGGAACTTAGCCTTCCTTACTTGTTACTTACATATTTAGCTATTAACCGTTTAATCGGTTAGACCACCCAATAAATCGTGCCAGTCACTTTTAATTTTATACCACGTGGCAGCAGACCACAATTCCAAAAGATAATTCTCCACTTGGGTCTTTCCAACGGAGTGAGGACCAACGCCAACCGCTGCTTCCATACCCGTGTTCTTTCCTTTAAGTATATATTTTGATTATGGCACAGAAACCGGTTTGTCTCGAAACCTAATTTGACAAGGGATGACGGAAAATCGCTCCAATATACATTATTTATCCACCTAGTCGGAATATCAACAAAACAAAATAAGTTTGGAATTGTTGGTGGGTCCTTAGAGGCCTTTAAATAATAAAGATAATATTTCCGTGTCTAATAAATTTCATTTTGCTAAAATGTAAATATCTATGTATAGTATACATGTAACAATGTATATGTATAATATGTGTATATGTGTATAATGCAATTGTATATTGTGTGTATATGCATACATTTGCATATAAACTTAAAAAATTTATTCCCAATATGACTTTTATTTTCAAAAATAAAATAATTAAAGAGCAATTCTTAAGTTAAACGGTTTTATTGAAAATAAAACTTACATTCAGTAAAAATAATACTAAAAGCTAGAAAATAATTAGGAAGGTCCTAGGTACTAGTCATCACACTCCTCATCAATCTAGTGCGTTGATCATACAATTAAATAAAACCGTTGTGCGTGAGGCGTAGCATAACTTGATTAAGGTTCAGTTGGTCTTACTTATAGTTGGTCTTACAATAGAAATTTGATGCGTCCAACGCTTTTATTTAATTGTATGATCAACGTACTAGATTGATGAGGAGTGTGATGACTAGTACCTAGGACCTTCCTAATTATTTTCTAGCTTTTAGTATTATTTTTACTTCATGTAAGTATTGTTTTCAATAAAACCGTTTAACTAAAAAAAATTTTTTTTTACATTTTTTTCCAAGTTTTTAGCCTTTATTTAATTGCCTATTATTTCTCATTCTATTAAGTTCATTTAGTGACTCATTATTACAAGGACTCTTTCCTGAAAATATTTTACAATCTATGTCCTCAATACGTAATCCTTACAAAGACTTTACTCGACTCGGCTCCACGTATGATTGTCCCTCCTCGAACTCCAAAGTATTTTGATGTAACTTCTAGCGAACTGTATGTAATTTTTTTTCCAAATATGAGCCAAATTGGACCACAAATACGATTTTTTTTAAATTTCGATCCATGCGCCCCCTGCGGGATTTTTTTTATACTCAGTTGAGCAGAGCTCACAGAGTATATTAACTTTGATTGCATAACGGTTGGTTGTACAGGTATAAAGGAATCGAGATAGATATAGACTTCTATATATCAAAATCATCAGCATCGAAAAAAAATTTGATTGAGCCATGTCCGTCCGTCCGCCCGTCTGTCTGTTAACACGATAACTTGAGTAAATTTTGAAGTATCTTGATGAAATTTGGTATGTAGGTTCATGGGCACTCATCTCAGATCGCTATTTAAAATGAACGACATCGGACTATATCCACGCCCACTTGTTCGATATCGAAAATTTCGAAAAACTGAAAAAGTGCGATGATTCATTATCAAAGACGTATAAAATGATGAAACTTGGTAGGTGAGTTGAACTTATGACGCGAAATAGAAAATTACTAAAATTTTTTACAATGGGCGTGGCACCGCCAACTTTTAAAAGAAGGTAATTTCAAAGTTTTGCAAGCTGTAATTTGACAGTGGTTGAATATATCATGATAAAATTTGGCAGGAACGTTACTCCTATTACTATATGTGTGCTTAAGAATAATTAGCAAAATCGGAGAACGACCACGCCCACTTAAAAATAAGATTTTTTCTAAATCAAATTTTAACAAAAAATTTAATATCTTTACAGTATATAAGTCAATTATGTCAACATTCAACCCCAGTAATGATATGGTGCAAAAATAAAAGAAAATTTCCAAATGGGCTTGGCTCCGCCCTTTTTCATTTAATTTGTCTAGGATACTTTTAATGCCACAAGTCGAACAAAAATTTACCAATCCTTGTGAAATTTGATAGGGCTTAGATTCTAGGACGATAACTGTTTTCTGTGAAAAAGGGCGAAATCGGTTGAAGCCACGCCCAGTTTTTATACACAGTCGACAGTCTCTCCTTCTGCTCGGCCCTTAACACGATAACTTGAGCAAAAATTGATATATCTTTACTAAACTTAGTTCACGTACTTATCTGAACACACTCTATATTGGCATAAAAATGGCCGAAATCCGACTATGACCACGCCCACTTTTTCGATATCGAAAATTACGAAAAATGAAAACAATGCCATATTTCTATACCAAATATGAAAAAAGGGATGAAACATGGTAATTGGATTGGTTTATTGACGCAAAATATAACTTTAGAAAAAAACTTTGTAAAATGTGTGTGACACTTGCCATATTAAGTAGAAGAAAATGAAAAAGTTCTGCAAGGCGAAATCAAAAGCCCTTGCAAGTTCAATCTACATAAATTATCCAGCCTGTCGGGAAATCAAGGAAACAACTTCGATCTAGTTGTGTTTACCCCTGGTGCTGGAGATGACCATATTTCGGGTACCGGCAAAGCCAATCTGACTCAATCCATCAAAGGACTCATGCTTTGCTCCCTGATGTTGAAGTCGTCAAGCATGGGGGCAGCGCTCACAGGACGCATTCTCTTCCACTTCGTTCTTTTTCCACCGCCATCATCACTTGTGCGCAGATGAATACCATATTAAAGAATACTGCCTTAATAGTAAGGTAAGAGCTTGATATTCCTACACAGGCTAAATCGTCATTACTTAGGACGAAGTCTCTGTTCCATCACACATATGACACCAAATTTGCGCTTTTATGGTCACAAAGTTTATTGATTAGATCACCTTGAACTGTTGTCCGCATAATTTGGATGTTGTACACATATAATTCTTTTGGTTGAAATATTGAAAAATTTTTGAATGGTTCTAAGCTGTTAAATTAGACAAGAAAATTGGATTCCCACAAAAGCTGATAATAGTGTAACGAATTTAGGAAACTCTTCTTATTTCACACTTTCTACTAACGTTCGTATCGCTAAATTGCTGAATAAATAACTCCAATATTCAATTATGCAAAATGGTCTTTATTATACCACTTTAACAATACTACCTCTACTTCTAAACAGATAGCGTGCTTAAATCAAACAGAATACTGCTTACTCAGCTTTAACTCCTTTTATACTCTGTAATGTCTCGTTCGCCTACTTCTAGGCGTTTCTATTTCTAGAATTTACTACTCGTTTACCAGCTATAAATTTCTCAGCTATAACTTCGGTTGCATGATTATTATAGCTTCTCGCATAGCCCATGCGCGTGTATAGATGATACTTCCACAGATGATTGCCTACTTTTGGGATTATCTCAGATATATGCGTGTGTTTGTGCGTTGCTCTCCGCTACTTGTATAATAATTGATTTGTTGATGTGCATAAGAATCACAGCTTAGTATTGGCTTAGCGATGATAGTATATCCCTTAGTATTGCTAACATTCGTCACATTAGTAATAACTCGTTGGAAGCTTTAAATAAGGTTTAAATTTGTTGGTAGGCTTTTCAGGGCCTACTAGTAATGATGATGATTTTTCGGCGCGTGATAAATTTCGTTTTGCTAAAATTTTAGTATTTTCACGAGATAGTGCAATATTAAAAGCGTATATGTACTTACATACATACATATGTAGTTATATAAACTTTTAAAATGTTTCCACAATATGAGTTTTATTTGATTTCAAAACCATTGACATATCGCAAGCAATTAGGGAATGTTAAAATAAAATGTCATATGTAATCATGGGTTGGGCAATTTTCAGAAACATTTTTCAACATAAGTGCATTTGTTGCAATAAACATTACGATTGCTCATTAATAGAGATACATGCAATCTGACTTGATAATTTGATACATAATTGCTATTGAAATTGTTATAATAAGCTAGACACAATACATGATGTATATTAGAATTAGGGAGTGCACTTTTAGAATATGTAATCTAATAACAAATGATTTGTTCTTGCAAATGCATTTATGTCCAACAGAGTAATTATGACAATTGAGTGTTTAAGCAATATTTGTGTTTTTTTCTAACGAAATTGATCGAAATTAGGACAAATCTTCAAACAGATATGTTCATATACATATCTTATGCCTGAAAAACATATGACAACATTTGTCAATACTTTCGCAATCGAAACATAACATTTGTCATACAAAATGCCAGTACACCTATTACAATGACAATTTTATCGATTATCATTGACGTATTGCAATTGACATTTTTACAAAACACTCGTTTGTAATACTTTACTACATACATATTTACCTTGTTAGACACTCGAAAGCTACCTTCTTACCCATGCATATTTTCTAGTGTTTGTCTATTTAAAGAGTTGTGCACCTTCGATTGTGACAATCGTGTCGTGTAAACAGTAGTACAATTTGATAAATGTGTTTTACGCTAATTGAGATACGTAGTAAACATGATAAGTAACATTAGTTCTTAAGTAACAGCAAAATTGTTTGCATAGAGGGAGGAAAGTTCCCAGCACCAACTGCAAAAAGCTTTTCATATGCAAGTTTACCCACAATTGTTAGAAACAATTTTCTATGTACAGTGATAACAGGCAACATTACTATGTAAACTTGTTTATTGATAACATTTGTCAAAGATTCATAAGATGAGTTTTTTTAACTACAGATTTTCGAAAAAGTTGTCATTGTAATGTTTCTGCGAAAAAAGATAATAATACAATGTGTGAACTTGGGTATGGGAATCTTATTTGCCATATCTCTATGAAGTTAGTATCTAACAACAATGAGTTATGCTGTGTAATGATAGAAAAACATTTTTGCTGACGGTATAGCACGTAAGCGTAAGGTAAGTCTAACTGTAAGGGTAAGCGTAATGTTTGGAAGTGGTATGGGAAAATGCAGGTTAGTGTAGGGTAATTGTGGACGTAATGTGTGGGAAAGGAAAAACAACGAAAAAAGATAAATAAGGCAGAACAAAGGAAAGATGAAACATAAAACCGAAACCCTTACCGGAATTGGACGGTATGTTATCGATTTGTTATCAAAATGCTTACAATTTTTTATCGTAGAGATCTGTCGTATATATTATATATATATATATCTACGACCGATCTCTACATTAAAAAACTGTAAGCATTTTGAAATTACATAGCACATATTTTTTGTTCGGTTAAGAGATTCATGGTTATAACTATCTCATGAAAGAACAAGAAACTTTGTGTGAGGACTACCGATATATTTTTCATTTGATAAATATCGAAAAAGTAACTTACGTTATTCTGTTGTCTATATTAAAAAAAAATAAATAAATGTAAGGCGCGATAACCTCCGAAGAGATCTAATGCCGGGCTTCTCTTCCAATTTGCGTCATGCTCCTCTTCATTTTCCCTACAAATTGACATGTTTTATGCCGACTCCGAACGGCATCTGCAAGGCAGATGAGTTTTCACTGAGAGCTTTTCATGGCAGAAATACACTCGGAGCGCTTGCCAAACACTGCCGAGGGGCGACCCCGCTTAGAAAAATTTTCTTCTAATTTAAAAACCTTATTTCTAAAATTTTGATGTTGCTTTGCCCGGGGTGCGAACCCAGGGCATACGGTGTGGTAGGCGGAGCACGCTACCATCACACCACGGTGGGCGTCTATATTATTATTCGGATATTGCAAATGGGACAAGCTCGTTGTTTAGCTCCATTCATGAATGGTATAAAGGCTGTGCCGAAGACAGTCCCGTCCTTCCCTGTTTTTCTTATTCTTGTCATCGTGTAACGCTGAGTGATTCAATTGAATGATAATACAACACACAGAGCGAAAAGCCCGAAATGAAGTCAAATTTGGACAGAGCTGCAATAAGAACCCAAGCATTTCCGGACATTTCATCTTTTATCAACTCACTTCCAACTCATAATCATCTTTGGCTTAGGAAATTAAGAACTTATGCTAAATGTTTGACGACATCGTATATTAACATATTGATCAAATGATGACCAGAAGAAGTTTTCACAATTATCTAAAATGACTGTGACTACTGCTAAGAATTTGGCCTTATCGGGTAGCCTCAATCAACAACGAATTCTTCGCTAAAGTCGCATCCTATCTGCTGAGCCCCTAAAGAAGTGAGGAGAAAGCTATCTGCATGATTTCCAGTTTTATTAATTTTTTCTTCGTAGAGCAACGAAAAACTTTTCGGCTCACTCTTCTCTCAGAACAAAAAGTTAAATCAAGGATGGATATTTGCGAAACCGGTTTGTCTCCAAACTAAATTTGATAAGGGAGGACCAAACATCGTTCTAATATACATAAATTATCCGCTATGTCGGATAATCAACAAAGTAAAATGACTCAAATTTCATTTTAAAAAAGACTATGGGGTCCATGCGAGAAAAAAATTGTTGGTTAAACGACAATATAAAGAGATGAAATGCTTTCTCTGCTCCATCGAGTTGTAAATATTTTCAAACATAGGCCTATATGTGGCCACTGCTTGACTTGCGTGAGCTAAGTTCGACTCAAGCCAATGATAATAATAACAAGTAAGGAAGGTTAAGTTCCGGTGTAACCGAACATTACATACTCAGCTGAGAGCTTTGGAGAAAAAATAAGGTAAAATCACCATTTAGCAAAATTAACCCAGCGTAACCCTGGAATGTGTTTGTATGACATGGGTTTCAAATGGAAGGTATTAAAGAGTATTTTTAAAGGGAGTGGGCCATAGTTCTATAGGTGGACGCCATTTCAGAATATCGCCATAAAGAAAGGTCGGCCAGGGGTAACTCTAGAATACGTGTTGTAAGATATGGATATCAAATGAAAGGTGTTAATGAGTATTTTAAAATGGAGTGGGCCTTAGTTCTATAGGCGGACGCTTGTTCGAGATATCGCCATAAAGGTGGACCAGGGGTGACTCTAGAATGTGTCTGTACCATATGGGTATCAAACTAGTTGTATATGTGAAAGCGTTTTCGAGATATCGACCAAAATGTGGACCAGGGTGACCCAGAACATCATCTGTCGGGTACCGTTAATTTATTTATATATGTAATACCAGGAACAGTATTCCTGCCAAGATTCCAAGGGCGTTTGATTTCGCCCTGCAGAACCTTTGTCATTTTCTTCTACTTAATATGGCAGGTGTCACACCCATTTTACAAACTTTTTTCTAAAGTTATATTTTGCGTCAATAAACCAATCCAATTACCATGTCATCTCTTTTTTCATATTTGGTATAGAATTATGGCATTTTTTTCATTTTTCGTAATTTTCGATATCGAAAAAGTGGGGGTGGTCATAGTCGGATTTCGGCCATTTTTTTATACCAAGATAAAGTGAGTTCAGATAAGTACGTTAACTAAGTTTAATAAAGATATGTCGATTTTTGCTCAAGTTATCGTGTTAACGGTCGAGCGGAAGGATAGACGGAAGACTGTGTATAAAAACTGGGCGTGGCTTCAACCGTTTTCGCCCATTTTCACAGAAAAGAGTTAACGTCCTAGAATCCAAGCCCCTACCAAATTTCACAAGGATTGGTAAATATTTGTTCGACTTATGGCATTAAAAGTATCCTAGACAAATTAAATGAAAAAGGGCGGAGCCACGCCCATTTTGAAATTTTCTGTTATTTTTGTATTTTGTTGCACCATATCATAACTGGAGTTGAATGTTGACACAATTTACTTATATACTGTAAAGATATTCAATTTTTGTAAAAATTGTATTTAAAAAAAATTTTGTTCGTCATCCGATTTTGCTAATTAATAGTTAGCACACATATAGTAATAGTAGTAACGTTCCTGCAAAATTTCATCATGATATCTTCAACGACTGCCAAATTACAGCTTGCAAAACTTTGAAATTACCTTCTTTTAATAGTGGGCGGTTCCACGCCTATTGCCCAAAATTTTAGAAATTTTCCATTTTGTGTCATAAGGTCAATCCACCTACCAAGTTTCATCGCTTTAGCCATCTTTGGTAATGAATTGTCGCACTTTTTCACTTTTTCAAAATTTTCGATATCGAAAAAGTGGGCGTGGTTATGGTCCGATTTCGTTCATTTTAAATAGCGATTTGAGATGGGTGCCCAGGAACCTACATACCAAATTTCGTCAAGATATCTCAAAATTCACTCAAGTTATCGTGTTAACGGGCAGACGGACGGACGGACATGGCTCAATCAAATTTTTTTTCGATCCTGATGATTTTGATATATGGAAACCTATATCTATCTTGATTCCTTTATACCTGTACAACCAACCGTTATCCAATCAAAGTTAATATACTCTGTGAGCTCTGCTCAACTGAGTATAAAACACATTATCTGCAACTGAAACCATATTGACAAAGCCAGTCTAAATAGCTTCCTTCCTTGCTTTGCCATGTGTATCGCGTCTTAGGCATGACGATGATGTTAGGAAGTATAAATATGAAAGTTGTATCAACTCAATTTAGATAAAGTCCAAAGTGATCATCACCTAAGTGATCACCTCAGTTCGATACACTCTAACCTAAATGACTTACAACAAATCAATTACAACGCACAACAAGACTTTAATTACAGCTAAATTAAAATGTCTGTGACCATTTTCCTAGCCATAAACGAGCCCTCAAATGAGAGGTGTTGGTGGTGTTGGCATTGGAAAAAGAATTGGTGGTGGTGTAGTTGCTGATGTGCATGAAATCATTTTTATTACATACTTTTCTAATTTAAGTTGGGTGGTCTAAAAATGTTTTCTTATGATCATGTTGAAATTCTAGCTAATTATGCTATCTCGCCATTGTGTGATATTCAAGGGCATGCACCAGAGGAGTCAAAAACTGGCATTCGCCACTTTGTACGAGGTTATTGCAATTTTCTAAAAATGAGGCACAAAATTGCGGAAACGTGTATATATATATATATATATATATATATAGTGTGAATGTATGTATTAGCTTGTGACAATTGTTCAATTGTTTATGTTGTTGTTGTTGCTCATTTTATTTTATTTGCTTCCAATAATGTGTCCTATTTTTATGGCTGTCAAATGGTATTGTTGAGTTTGTAACATGTTATGCCCTTGTCGCATCCGGATTTGGTTTGAGGCTTTCATGCTGATAATGCCTCCTGCGAGTGCATTTTAAATCTAAATGAATTGAATCTTGAATGTGTGTTCGTGTGTATGTATGTTTATAAAGCCATTAAAACAACGGGAACCTTGTACATAGTTAAGTTCTTGAGTTTGGCATTTGGCTGCAAACTATGCACGCTTGTTTTGTTTGGCTCACTTTTTGCAGTAGGAAATTTACATTATTTGCTAACATTCCAATTGAGCATCCACACCCGCGCAGCATCGCATGTGAGGGCTCCCTGTAGGAAAAATCTTTGCATACGAATAGAGAGCGGTATAGTCCTATGTAATAGCTTTTTCTTTTCTGAAATAAATTGTTGCCTAAGTAAATGGTAAAGCCTTAATAGAGTTACTCCTAACCCAAAAAATTTTCAACATTTATAGTGCATACAAAGAACATTTCAACTCACCATATTCACTCATATTAACAGAGTATATGTGGAAGTTAAGAGCGAATTGAGAGTTTCACAAAGTTGCCCTGCCACACCGCCATTTTATAAAGGGTAAAAGTGTAACGCTTTTGCGTTGCGAGCAGCTAACAATATTCACAACAGAACGAAGCACCCGTAAAGGCGTTGCCTGTTTTTTACAATAGAACAACAACCCTTGCGCGACGTACAAAAAGCAGAACACTTTAGCCAGAAAAGAAAACGCTATAAGAGAGCCAGTAGGCGTATACGACCAGTGCTGCCAGGTAAGCCTTTTCGAGGCTAGATTTAGCCTTTTTTTTTTGCCTTTAGCCTCGAAATTTTGTGTTTTGCTTCGTGACTTTTTTCTAGCCATTTTTACTCCGAATGTATTTTTAAAAATTTCTAAAATAAAATAATTTCAATAGTTCCTATGAACACCCAATACCTAATAATATGAGTTCTCTACAAAAGATTAATTCTTTTTCTGCTGAAAGATTTGTTGAAAATTTCAAAGCCAGATGTATTTTCTTACTTTGAAAAAGAGGAGTATAGTTATTCTTCAAGTCAAATAGCATTAATAGAGCTGCAGTGGCGAAAACTTATAACTATACAATGGAAAAATGTACATACCTCCATGGAATTTTGGTCGGAAGTCCGAGAACATAAAAATGCATTAAACGAACCTCCATTTTTAGAACTTGTCGAATTCATATTTAGTTTTCTAGTATTACCACTTAGTAACGCGGAGGTTGAAAGAATTTTTAGTGGCATGAAAATTCTGAAAACTAGATTAAGGAACAAACTAAAAATTAAAATGCTTAATGCGCTGCTTAATATTAGATGCTCGTTAAAACGCTTATCTAAATGTTATAATGACTTTGAAATTACCTATGATCTTATATCTATGGTAAATAGCGAAACTTTATACCCAGACATAAGCTCTTCTGATTCTTCAGATTATTTAAAATAATCAGCCCTATTCTGCATTTCGACTTGGATTGGAATTTTTTCGATTTGGCAATTTTGGTATTCTGTGTTCCAATCTCTTTCGATCCAACTTCGACTCGTTCGATTTTTTGTATTCTGCATTTCGATCGTAGTTCCGTTTTTCTAAGTTGCAAATTAGTTGGCGGAAAAATATTTTCTTTTTATTTTTTTTATTAATTTATAACAGAATTTTAACAAAAATGTAAGTAAAACTTGTTAAGAAACGTAGAAGGCTTGATGATGATTGTTTTTTATATGTTTCCAGGTCAAAAACAACATGTCGATGTCGAAGTCCTTGGACGTATTTGCCCCGCAAAAGTATCTAACACATACTTGAAAGCATCCTTGTTAAGTCGAGAGTTTTTTTTGAACCTAAATAAGAAAATAAGTCTTTAAAATTTACCACTTTTAAGTTCAGTTTCTTACAATTCGTCACTCATCTCAAATGGATTACACAAATGTCGCAATATTTGCCTTTCCATTATCGTCTGGCCATTTTCGTATGCGTTGCTTTCCAACTCCACAAATATGC
The DNA here is from genome assembly GCF_040869045.1 of Eurosta solidaginis. Classification (NCBI taxonomy): domain Eukaryota; kingdom Metazoa; phylum Arthropoda; class Insecta; order Diptera; family Tephritidae; genus Eurosta; species Eurosta solidaginis. The sequence continues at coordinate 260,097,841 of NC_090320.1, read as the reverse complement.
CGCGGCTATTGATTCCATTATAATAGACAGCTATAATTTGTGTCTGTTCGTTGGGTCCAGTTATATGCCAAAGCAAGCTGCCGGCGTAGAGGAAGGTGAAGCGAAAACGTAAACAATCCTTGCGGAAGGAATAAATAAACCTTTATAAAGTATTTTAGGCCAGTGCAATGAAATTAGCATCCTTAAAAATCAGAAAATGTCAACTATATTCGTGCAGGAATCCGTTTTAACAAAACTTGGTGGCCACGGCAGGGAATTGGCCAAAAGAACGACAAAAACACACTTACAATTATGAAAGCACTTCACTCAACAAAATATAACACTGCGGCAATATATTCTATTGCTTTTTTTTGTACAAAATGGCGTGGATAATAAAATATAAACGTTTTTCAGTGTACAAATTTGCTTTAATTTATTTTGTTCCAATGTTCACACATTCCGTACCAACAGATGATTTCGAAAAATCATTTGCTCTTCCTCTTCTCTTTACGATTCCGTCGTAATGCAGAATACCAAATTTCGATTAAAGCGGAGCGGAGAACGGGAACGTAATCGAAATGCAGAATAGGGGTGAATAATTAGTTTGTAATATTTTTTTTATGTATATACACATATGCAATCATTTAAAGTAATTCCATGTGCTAGTCAAAGAAAATGTGCCTGATATGTTTTGAAACAGGAAGTTATGCTTAAGTTATGTTTATAAGTTTTTATTTACAAATGTGTAAACGAAAATATAAAAAAAATTAATGAATTAACCGAAAATTTCTGGCCTTTTTTAGCTTCTTTTTTTCTAAATTTAGCCTTTTCTAACCTTTGTTTTTGCCAATCTAGCTTCTTTTTTTTGCATCACCTGGCAACACTGTATACGACGTCTGTTGATGCAGCTACGGCAGCCATGTTATTACACCGAAGAAGATTTGCTTGCTGGTGGGAGCCAAATGGAGTCAAGTTGATGTCGATGTGCATTAGACAGAGCATTGTCGTAGAAGTGGCAAAAGAGCTTCGTATAGCGTCGGAAATTTATTCGGCCTTCACCTACATTATATGTGAGCGTAGAGATTCAGCAATGTAAGCAGTGAATCGGTATTCTGTTGCACCTCAATTAGTGAATATTGTACGCAAATTCTCTGTTCAAACTTTTATTCGCCGCGAGCCATTTCGTGGGCATTCTTGGAGCAGATCCAAATAAAAAACCAGGGCTTTATCCCAAAATCTTTACTCGTTTGTATATCTACACGTATTTCGAATACAACTGTACTGATATGAAATTTTGTAGGTAGATAGTTGCGTTATTTGAGTTTTTTTAACATAAGTGGTCCGGTGGAGAGGATGTTATTACAAGGTTGCCACATATTTAAAATTAAAAAAAATAAATACCGTAGGCTGATGTTGTTATTAGAAGAAGGACATTTTATGATGCAATTAAAAAAACATTATATTACTGGATTTTGGCTGATCGACCACCGCCGGTGTATGAGTCATATAAGATTCAAAAGATCCTTCAAGCTACATGGCTATCACCCTATAGAGAAAAACACAAAACTAGGTCATCTATGTTGCGATAGGTGCGGCATGCCTACAGTTTTTTAGATGTTGGCACGATTCGAGGTTCCTTCATCAAGATGCATCATTATACAGCCGCAGCTCTTTGAAAACACTTCGAGTTAGGTTAGGTTATGTTAAACTGGCCGGTCAATAAAGAACTCACATACACTGAGAGCACTTCGAGTGGACGCGCGAAAAAATATTCAAATTGAAGCATATGGTACGGTAAGGAACACTGAAAAAAAGACGCTGCCCACAAAGCGCGTTGAGATCGAAATCAACGAGAGGAGTGTGCGAATGCTGGGGTAAGAGGGTGCGTATATATATATAAGATGGAGCACTATCTGCCCCTTAGACTGAGGGTTGCAGTGAAACTCTTAATGAAGATGCTGCTCACAAGCCCGCAATCTGACGAAGCGTTGCCTGCACATTTATTCAAATATGGGAGCAAGCTGCGCTAGCTTTCGGGGAATTAGGAATCCAAATGATTGGAACTTTTGAGTGCGGCTTCAGACCTGTGAAATCTACCATGGAGCAGATTTTCATTATGTCACAAATATGAAAGCCGTGAAAATAAATGGCACACACCGAATTCGGTAGAACGAAAATTTGCTGCCTATTTGGCTCTTGTTCTAAATTTTGTTTCCACGCAAAACTTATACGGCAGTTCAAAATGACGTTGAGCAATACCACCAGCTTAGTCAGGGAGAGTGATTGGGAAAGATAAAGATGTAATTAGGCGACGTCGGAAAAGTAAAGAGAAATAGAAAACAAAGTAAATTAGGATAAGAAAGATGGGAGGAAGGTCCGATTTTCAATTGCATGCAAGTCAATTTTTGGGCTGAACAACATTTGTCGTGTAAGCAAGTACAATATAAAATAAAATCCCATTGTTGTTGGAGCAGTAAAATACTCTCAAGCGGTTTAGGAGAGAGCTGCGGTTATGAGCAACCCTTTGTCGGATATGAGTCAGGTAATCTGCGTGCCTTTTTTGACACCGCCAGCCTTCAGGCATGTGGATTTTAGTCGCCTCTTCCAATAGGCAAACTGTTTCCCTACTGGGTATGTATAGCGCATACATGCAAACATACGTTATGCACAGCATGACATGCACAATAACTATCGTCAACTAGTTTGTCTGTTCAAAAAATGCCACACACGTTGAACAGTATAGTTTCACTTTAATTACAGGCTAAAAGGACAAGTCGCACCATCAATCTCTCAACTAATCATACAGCATTTTTCAATTGATCCCTTGTTTGTTATCCTGTCGTGAATTGCGAGCTGATCTACTGTTTCTATTACTGTTTTGCTATTTTTGCTTCTTTTCGCTACAAACTACACACACACACACACAATTAAACTACTCCCACCACCTGCTGTGACTTTCACAACATATTTTGGTTAGCTATTATGCGCATGCGCGCAGCATTGATTGCGCAGATAGATATAAATGTATATATGTATGTGTGTGTACATATCTAATTTAGAAATTAAAACATTTTCAACAAAAATAGCAAAATTCAATTGAGTACCCAAATATCAGCAAGAAGTCAACGAGTTTTCGAAAATAAATAGCGAACTGCTGTGCTGCGATGAAGAAGATTTTCTATTGACATACATTTTTTTTCTTTTTTGGCCAACTCAGTCATTTCAGTTCAACCCCAATAGCGCACAGTTGAAATTTGGACATGTTTTTGGCCAATATTTGCGGGAGATATATCACGTCGCTTAGACAGCAGTTGGCCTGCTCGGCCAATCTTTGGTTGACCACTGGCACACAATACACACACCTACACAACCAGCCTCAAACAACCCCCAAAAGAACAAAGCGCACAGAATACAAACACCCAAAAAAAGTCGGAAATTAAGGCAACCTGCATAGCACGTGATTTGGTATTGGCCTCAATTGAGGTAATGGCTGTGACAGCAGGTCTTTTCTTATATTATATTTCCCTTCCATTATGCATTTGTTGTATTTACTTTTGTATGCAAGTATGTCACGCCAATCAAACAATGCAATTGCTTGTTCAACTGCTGACAAAATAACACATCAAAACTTTTTTGCGAAATGTGCAAAAATGAAAATTTTTTCGTACCTTAATTTTCTTCATTTTGCTTGTCCATAATAATGTGTCGTTGTTTCAACGCCCGGTGCAACGCGGTGGGGATTTTGTTTATTATTTATTCGTATATGTACGACAACTCATTTAATTCATTGTAAACAATGCAATTACTTTTGTTTCAGATTTTTAATTATCGCGCATGCGCACCTTGACGAAAAGTGATATTAGCTCGTTGTTTTGCTTGTAAATTGTATTCAATGCGTTTGTGCGAGCAACTTCATTTACATAGAAGAATTCTGGCATCGAATGAGCCCACACTGTGGCTGACCACACTTTTCTTTGAAAGATGTCAAAGAAAAGGTGGAGTAGACAATTTAATAGTAATATTTTTTGGAGTGCCTTATTTTCAGTCACATCTGCCATCTCCAACAGCGTAGCAGGCGCGGTAATGGCAATTTTATTTGGTTTGATAATTGAATTTCGATATATGCAAGAGATAAAGTGGCCGACATATATATATATATTAGGGTGGTCCTTATTTTTGAACTTTAAAAAAATGGTCGGGGCACCCTGTCATATGATTCTCCTCGGAAAAAAAATTTATACGTATTTTTTTATTTTAGTTTTAGAAGCATTTTAGAGGTCGCTACCATGCATCAAAGTTTTGGAAAACGACTTTTGAGGAGACAAAATACTTATGAATCCGTAATATTATCTAATGGCATGCTTTTATTAGTATATGTATTAGAGTGATACAAAAAAATTGCCACCCCTTAGGGTTAAGTTAGAGCACTAATTTTTTCCAAGGCTAATATTTTCCAAGGCCTAAAATTTCAGGGGGTAAGACCGAAAAAACAAATTTTTTTTAATTTGAATCACCCTAATGTAAATATCCAGATACAAAAAAATCAACTCTTCTTAATAATAGGTTATCTGCTTAATTATTAAAAGTATTTTTATTTTGAAATAGTTACTTTTGCGAATCCTTTATAATACTAAATTAAAGTTTATACTTAACATTTTTATAAAAGTTCAAACGCTGGTAGCGACCCCTAAATATTTTAGAATTTTTTTTTTTTGTTTTACTGAAAAATTAGTTTCTCGGGATAGTGAATCGAATGAAAGGGTGCCCCGAAAGAAATTTAAAAAAAAATTTTTTTTACCCATATAAGGACCACCCTAATATATATATATATATTTTTTTTTTTTCATATGAGAATCTTTTATATCAAAATCTAGCTAAAAGTATATATTAAGCTATCATTATTGGTATTTGGCATTGTAAAAATGGCAATCTTGATTGATTAGAGTCAAGATAAGACAGAGAATGCATTGTGCAAGTGAATTAGTCATTGGCGACCGCCGAAAAAATGTATGAGAGTTTTAGTTTTGTTAGAAAAAGATTATATGGGTGGTACAGCTGATCGGTCAGTTAAGACCTCACATGGTATAACTGAGATTTGTTTGCTGAAAAACAAAACAAAAATATAAATACTTGGCGCGATTTACCTTCGATTTCAATTTGCGTCGTACTCTCTTAACCCTTTCACTACCGCCACATTGTACGCATTACAAGTATATTTCTAAGTAATGGTAATTACTGTAAGGTGTTTCGGAAGCAATTTAGTGAAAGCGAAAATCGCCTCCTTATATGGGCGTGGTCAGAATTTCATGTCCACCTGAGTGGATATGGGTAGCCAAGGTAGTCAATTTAAAATGTAGTAAGGTTTACCAAATTACGAAAAGAGAAAAACAATTTAAATAATTTTACAACCAAATTCATTAAATTTTAATTCAATTAAATATAAATTCATTTTTATTAGAGAAAAATAACTATACTTTACACTTTATGAGCTTAACGATTTATTTCAAGGAAACTAGTTAAAATGGTATTCATAAAAACAATCGGAATTTCTACGAATGCAGAGGTGGGCGTTGCATTTCGTGCAATAAAATTATGTTTTTTCCTTGCATCCTTCCATTTTACAACGAACTGTTTTGCTCCGTGAAAAATCAAGCTTTGGTAAATGGCCACTTTGATCATAAAGCGTATCAATCGGTCGTTGGTGGAAATATTTCAATCTCTTCGACGCCGTTTACTTGCATTCTGAGAACATTAAGGGTATGTGCATAATATTTTGAAAAGAGTATAAGCCAATCTGTTTCTCAAAGCAATTAAATCTATTTGGTTGAAGTACCAAAACTAAGTTTGTTTAATTTACATTTACATTCCAGTGGAGGTCGCCTGCTACGCAACGAACTCATAGGCGTTCCACTTTTTCAACAAAGAACATAAAGTTTTATTCCCCATGGGCAAGTGTTACCACATATATACTGCTTTATTCCCAGGCGCCCTCTAAATGGAACTGTACATCAACACAAAGGATTTCCTTCAGCTCTTGCTGCAATAACCGTTCCCTAATAGAATCCATTATAGGTCTTACGCTATATAATTTATCTTGGGTTTGTGGGGATAGGTTAAATGCAAATGTGTTCACAGCCCTCAAAAACGATTAGGTGTCATATTGTGAGCAAATAATGGTAGTGCTGAACTTCCGAATTCGCCTGGAACTAGTTAGTCGAAAGTTTGAATCTTTCTGCACACCATAAAATTTAGCGAAATTGGATGCATCTTCGAAAAATTGAGTCGGCAAGTAGTTTTGGAAATACTCGTACTCACTTTTGACTCCTTTAGGCATCTGAACAGGTGTGGTAAAATTAAAATCAGCAATTCGGTCATTACTGCGGGAGTGTCTCCATTAAATGTAAATTTTCTGAGTTATATATGCCCAATCAAAATATTAATTTCCCGCTTCCGCTTCTGTGGTACTTATTTTTCTAGCAGAAGACTGAAACTGAACGCAATACCCTCACGGAAAAATACTCATTTTGTGGAACATTCTCTTCCCTCATTACTGAGGATAGTGTTGAATAAGATGACTTTCAAATGCTGGACTCATCCATTTCACTTTCCACACAACTCGTATCGTCACTTCACACCTCTTTATCTCCTTCATAACGTTTCCTAGTTAGCTCTGCGGAATCAATTTCGTCATTATCCGACGCATCTTCGAAATTTGAGAAATTATTTAGAAAGTCAAACATCTCGTTTTCTGTCAACACTTTGCGCCTAGCCATCATAACTTTTGCCTACAAAGTAACATTATCTTCCCTTAACGCATAACTCTTGACTACTCATGTCCATTATAAAGGACATACGATTTTTTCTCTCTAGAAAACTCAACTGAATTCCAATCACCTCCCACTTACAACCGTCCAAAGCGAGAATTTCGAGCTAAAAAATATCGTTGAAGCCTGCACAATACCGACAAAATTTTAAAGCAATAAACCGCTAGGACCGTTTTCACCGAAAGTAATGCTTAAAAGTTTTAAATTCAAAATAACTGTCACTTCAAAGTCATGTCCGCAGCAGTAGACATTAGTAGCGAAAGGGTTAACAAAATAGGGACCCACCTTGCTCAATTATTCTCTACTTCGCAAGTACGCAAATACAGGGAGGTTTTTCGATGACCGCCGCTTTAGTATCCATGGAAGCTGTGATACTTCAAACTCTTGAAGGTGTGTTAAATGCTCGACTGTATCGTACTATCAGAAAGACCGCCGTGATACCAAAAAATACACCATTACCTTTGCTCTTCGAACCATTTCGGGGACTTGATAAATACTACAAAGCCATTGATGTGGTACTCCACGATCTGGTATAACTATCCAGAAAGCGCTGTCTGGCATTACTTAATACCAGTCAGTTGCATGAGGGTATCCACCGTATCCTCCTCCTCATCATATTTACAACTCCTACAGAATCGACTATAGTGGACTCCTAAACTTCCTGCCTGCCTACCAATTAGGCAGTGCCCAGTAAGTCCTCCTACGAGTGCGGAAATCTGACGGAATGTTATAAAAACCCAGTTCACCAGGTTAATTTATATGTCCTACACCCTGTAGTTTATAGTCACATATCATTAGCTTTAGGGTCAATGTACTTTCTCCGATAGCCAGGCGGCTCTTGGGGCCCTCGGGTCAGAGACGATATCATCAAAGTGCAGTGGGTAGTGTAGGGAGAGCGCCATGATTTTGGCAAGCCGGCAGATCGTTACCCTGATATGGGTGCCAGGGCATAGAAACATACAGGGTAAAGAGATGGCGGATGAGCTGGCACGGCGTAGAGCGGCTCTTGATGTCTTAGGAGAGTAGGAGGTCCTTGCACCCCCGGGGCTTATAAAGGGTCGCATCTCCCTTCACTGGTTAAGCGAGGCCAACAATAGGTGGAATCGGTTGTGGTCCTGTAGAGTTTCCAAGAGCATGTGGCCATTATATAACGAAAAACGATCTATAGCTTATATTCTTAAGACTAACAGAAGGGATATATACAGAGTAGTTGCGATGCTCACGGGGCATTGGACAATTGGGGTACATGCGGCACTGATGGCACAATACCTCCTGTCGCAGCTGAAAGCGTCCGGAGGCGGAGGAACCGTTTGAGCATCTGCTGTGCGAATGCCCAGCACACTGTCGAAGCAGAATAAAGTTCCTTGGAAAACACTTTTTCGAAAGCCTCCAAGAACTCAAGGATGTTAGGCCGGGAGAGCTTCTCAAATTTATAAACTCCACGGGTTGGATATAGGGGATTGATTTTTCTGAGGCGCTTAAAAATGTTTATTAGTCTTCTTACAACACCATTTCATTGGTTAACTCACGAGTTGTGGTATCAAAACGGCGCATGAGCGCTAATTGGAGTCAATTGGGACTCGCCACTCCAACCAACCAACCAATGTACTTTCTTAGCATTAGCTTGTATATAGAAAAGTTTATATCTAAGCGCTCTTTTCAAGGTAGAATATGCTTTGTCTTTCTCTGCCTAGCAAGTTCATCTGCAATGCAGTTTTCCTCAATGTCCACTGTTCCAGACCCAGTTTGGTGTCTGTTTAGAAATGAATAAGAAAGAGACAAGGGGCTTGAAAGACGCTTGACTGCCGCCAAATATAAATATTTCCTTGCCGATAGTGTGTTATCCTAACCAAACTGTGGTTTCATGATAGCTGATATTTCTGCGTGGAAGATACCACAATAATCAGCTAGTCTGAAAGAGAACTGGAGGTCCTCCAATGCTACCGTTTAGCTTTGAATCGTCGGTGTATATGGAAATGCTGCCGTCAGCAGCAGCGAAACACTGATCAGAGTCCACCCAATCATCCCTGCTGAAAATGTTAATCAAAAAGTTGCTGTTCACAACTGTTACGGTCATACTGAGATCTGTGCTTCCAGAGAAGAGAACTATAATTGTTGAAAAATGCAAAATAGTCCTATGCTTTTAGTGCTGCAACCGGACGATTCTCTTAAAAGTGATACTGACGCTCACGCTGGTTGGTATCCTATTAGATCCTAAGATAGCTGGGAAGCGCAATAGGAAATGTGAAAAGAATTTGGCGCATATTTTACAGCAGCTAAGTATAATATCTCTCTAAGTGCACCATAACTTGCAGACTATGTAGTAGTTAAAATATGTATAAATATGTTTGTATTTAAATTAATTATTATTCCAATCATGATTTCTAATTTTAATTAATCAGCTGCTAAACAGAAAATATATGCAATATCACGACTTGGGGCAGTTAAAACCAATGGATATTAATTCATACCTGTTTACAAACTTTTGTATGTAACTTGTTTTAACAACTGAATAAGTATGTATATGGGCAAGTCCTGGGTAACGGGCGCTACTTTCGCATGAATTTAAACCTGCTGAGAAAAGAATATGAGCAGCGGACTGAGCAGATGTTACAATGTTTGGATAGCACTACAAAATGCTTCATTCAATAAAAATTTTGGGTTGAAGTAAACGTTATATTTTTTTTATCTAAACAGCAAAATTCGTAAAACCGTTAAACGCCCTCTTTAGAAACATATTTTTCTGTCCAGGATAAGGCGAAGATCGAACAGGTCGGTCAATAAAGGCATTACATACACTGAGTGACTGGCATCTATTAGCCGAACTTCAAGAAATTGATACCGATGGGATGCTACCCCATCATATTTCGTGCAATAGAAGTCTGCGGAGAGTACTCACAAAAACACACACCAGGGAAACCATAAGTAACTGAGAGACAAAACAATTCAGACGTCACTGGATTGACTGCCCAGGGCAAAGACAGGCAAAACTGTTTATACTTAAGGCAACGAAAGTATCAGCCAAACTCATTAATCTAAACAGGGGGAGAACCTAAAAACTCTCACTGGGTATTATACGGGACACTGTGATCTACAATATCACCTAAGTAAATTAAATCTATCCGATACTCAAATTTGTTGTTTCTGTGAGCTTGACGATGAAATGCCGGTTCACATTCTCTGCGAAGGCGTCGTTCTGGCACGGCAGAGACTCTCCTATTTAGGTGGTGTCACTCTTAATCCCCATTGAGTAAAAAGCCTGAAGAGGTATTTAGATACATAAAAGCCTCCACATACAAAATTAGGCTGAAAGGTCATTGACAATAGATCTGCACAAAGGGCGCAGTGCTTCCAGGACTAATAATAACAAGTAAGGAAGGTTAAGTTCGAGTGTAACCGAACATTACATACTCAGTTGAGAGCTATGGTGACAACATAAGGGAAAATAACCATGTAGGAAAATGAAACGAGAGAAACCCTGGAATGTGTATCAAACGAAAGGCATTAAAGAGTATTTTATGAGGGAGTGGGCCATAGTTCTATAGGTGGATGCCATTTAGGGATATAGTCATAAAGGTGGATCACGGTTGACTCTAGAATGTGTTTGTACGATATGGGTATCAAATGAAAGTGTTAATGAGTATTTTTAAAAGGGAGTAATCCTTAGTTCCATGGGTGGACGCCGTTTCGAGATATCGCCATAAAGGTGGGCCATGGGTGTCAAATTAAAGGTATTACTGAGAGTTTTAAAAGGCAGTGGTGGTAGTTGTATATGTGAAGGCGTTTTCCAGATATCGACCAAAATGTGGACCAGGGTGACCCAGAACATCATCTGTTGGATACCGCTAATTTATTTATATATGTGACACTTGCCAAGATTTTAAGGGTTTTTTATTTCGCCCTGCAGAACTTTTTCATTTTCTTTTACTTAATATGGTAGGTGTCACAACCATTTTATAAAGTTTTTTCTAAAGTTATATTTCGCGTCAATAAAACAATCCAATTACCTTACCATGTTTCATCCCTTTTTTCGTATTTGGTATATAATTATGGCATTTTTTTCATTTTTCGTAATTTTCGATATCGAAAAAGTGGGCGTGGTCATAGTCGGATTTCGACCATTTTATACACCAATACAAAGTGAGTTCAGATAAGTACGTGAACTAAGTTCAGTAAAGATATGTCGATTTTTGCTCAAGTTATCGTGTTAACGGCCGAGCGGAAGGACAGACGGACGACTGTGTATAAAAACTGGGCGTGGCTTCAACCGATTTCACCCTTTTTCACAGGGAACAGTTATCGTCCTAGAATCTAAGCCTCTACCAAATTTCACAATAATTGGTAAGCTTTTGTTCGACTTATGGCATTAAAAGTATCCTAGACAAATTAAATAAAAAAGGGCGGAGCCACGCCCATTTTGAAATTTTCTTTTATTTTTGTATTTTTTTGCACCATATCATTACTGGAGTTGAATGTTGACATAATTTACTTATTTATTGTAAAGATATTAACTTTTCTTTTAAAATTTGAATTAAAAAAAAAAAATTTTTTTTAAGTGGGCGTGGTGGTTTTCCGATTTTGCTAATTTTTATTAAGCAGACATATAGTAATAAGAGTAACGTTCCTGCCAAATTTCATCATGATACCTTCAACGACTGCCACATTACAGCTTGCAAAACTTCCAAATTACCTTATTTTAAAAGTGGGCGGTGCCACGCCCATTGTCCAAAATTTTACTAGTCTTCTATTCTGCGTCGTAAGCTCAACTCACCTACCAAGTTTCATCGCTTAATCCACATTTGGTAATGAATTATCGCACTTTTTCGATTTTCCGAAATTTTCGATATCGAAAAAGTGGGCGTGGTTATTGTCCGATATCGTTCATTTTAAATAGCGATCTGAGATGAGTGCCCAGGAACCTACGTACCAAATTTCATCAAGATACCTCAAAATTTACTCAAGTTATCGTGTTAACGGACGGACGGACGGATGGCTCAATCGAATTTTTTTTCGATACTGATGATTTTGATATATGGAAGTCTATATCTATCTCGATTCCTTTATACCTGTACAACCAACCGTTATCCAATCAAAGTTAATATACTCTGTGAGCTCTGCTCAACTGAGTATAATAATAAATAGACTGAGTGAGTCCATGGTGTCGATAAGGGGAAACCGTAAACTATTTTGTTTGCATATCATATGCATATTTGACCTGTAATCCCAAGTAATAGAAGTAAAGCCTGACACCCTTTGATTTTCGTTTCGGTGGTGGACCTTATTTTAGATTTGCCCATTTATTTATTTATTTGCATTCATTTCCTGAGGGGTAAATACATATATGTACATATGGTGAACAAATGGAAATTGGCAAATTCAATAGCAAGTAAATATAAATGTACATAAATATGTCAACTTTGAATTATAAGTTAGACAACAAACGCTTGACATCTAACTAAAATCAATTATATTAAATGGCATTCAAGTAGCTACTGTAAATAGAAATCTAATCTAACATGCTATCTAATTGAATACTTGTCCTATTTTAATAGAGTTTATTTAATTAAATTATTCATTTATGTAAACGCATTCAAAGTGAAATTCACAGGAACAACATCTTGATTGTATATTGTTTATAGTTGTAAAGCGCTCCTAAATACTTTAATATCTTAAATAAGTGAATCGCGTTAAAAAAAAATATTAACTAACCAGCTCTTGCTGGGGCTCCCCCGCTGAGTTGATTGAGCCATGTCCGTCTGTCTGTTTGTATGCAAACTTGTCCCTCAATTTATGAGTTATCTTGATAAAATGTGGTGAGCGGGTAAATTTGGGTGTCCGATTAGACATTTGTCGCAACCGGCCGGGTCAGACCACTATAGCATATATACGCCATGCAACCGATTTTCCAGAAAGGATTGAAGCTTCAAACTTCACCATATGCTTTCGTATATTGCACATATTTTTGTCTAGAAGAATGGATGAGTTCGGTATTTTATACAGCATATATCCCCCACAACCGATTATTCAGATAAGAAACTTTTCGTAATTTCTGCCCTATTTTAACAGCTAGAAGCTTCAAATTTCATCAAATACATACGTTTACGTCATATATTGCCAAGATAAGTGTTTCATGGTCATAGCTATTTTATGCAGATCACAAAAAACGTGAAACTTTGCATCCTCACACAAAGTACCTACATATTTATTTTATATTTATCTTAAAAATCGCTTAGGTATGTACATTTGTTCACTATAAATTTCATATCTTATACAGCCGATTATTTGGATATTACGAATGGGATAAGATTATTGTTCCGCCCCATTCATGAAAGGTATGAAAACTTCGGCACATCCGAAGATAGTGCCGTCCTTACTTGTTTCATTAATCTTTGATAACTTCATTTGCTCATTAAGTTATTTCAAGATTTTGCAATTTCAAACCAACTTTCTCCAAGCTAAGTGTGCTGGGTAAGTGGAAACAACAAATAACAACCATAGCAGGATGGGCCGTGGGGTTCTAACTCGCACTCCTGCAATGCAGATCCTGTTTGTGCCGCGCCGTAGCATATTCGGCAATTGAAACGAATTGTAAGTGTGATTCTTCTTACAATACCTTCTGCTTTATACTTTTATACCCAAAGATATCTTACAATGTCATCGATAATACGCTGAAAACTGTTTTAAATTAGAGGCAAATTTAAATTAGAAGGGCTCTGGTAAACAATACGTCAGTGTTATCAAAATAAACCTAACAGCACCGACTTCAAGATTCCCAAAAATGCATAATCCCAACAGTTTTTTGAAATCCCGACAAAAAACAATACAGGCATGGCAGTATCAAAACATTACAATATTAAGACAAAACAATGTCGCAAAACTTCGTTAACTTGACAAGATAAAAGGCGCAGAGTTAAAACAAATTAAGCTATTTTTATTAAACGGTTTTATTTAGGTTGACTTGACAGGCTGCACGGCCGGCCGTTGTGAACGAATTTTGTAATTAAAATTTAAGTAACTTCCCGATAAGCTACAAGCTTGAAACTTCGAATATAGTTCAGAACCCGATGACAATGCAATAAAATGAAAAAAATCGTCGCTAGGTGGCGCAATATTTGGAACTTATAATACATATCTACAAAAATAGAAAGCAACCTATGAAAAACTATTGCCGCTAGGTGGAGCATGGATCGAGATATTAACAAAAATCGTATTTGTGGTCCGATTTAGCTCATATTTGGAACTTATCTAATATATAAAATTCTTCTGTCACGGTTTTAGAGGCTGAACTCCTCCGAAAGGGCTGAACCGATTCTCATGAAATTTTGTGAGCATATTGGGTAGGTCTCAGAATTGGCCAACGTCTACCTTTTTTTCGCTACATGTCTAGGGTCTTGAGACCAAAACGTGGACCCGGGTACCCCTAGAATATGTTTATACAATATGGATAAGAAATGAAAACTGTTAATGAATGCTATAGTACAGGATAATTTTCATACAACTGGGAGGCTAGGGTCTCGAGCTATAGCCCAAAACGTGGACCCGGGTACCCCTAGAATGTGTTTATACAATATGGATATCAAATGAAAGCTGTTGATGGGTGCTATAGTACAGGATAATTTTCATACAACTGGGAGGATAGGGTCTCGAGATATAGCCCAAAACATGGACCCGGATACACCTAGAATGTGTTTTTATATTATGGATATCAAATTGAAGCTGTTGATGTGTGCTATAATACAGAGTAAGTTTTACACCGCTGAATGACTAGGGTCTCGAAATATAGGCCAACACATGGACCCGGATACCGATACAATGTGTGTGTATTATGGATATCAAATGATAACTGTTGCTGAGAGCTCTGAAGTTCATTGTGATATTCGATTTAGTCGCATCAACCTGGCAAAACTGTTAAATATGTATGCGAAGCCGAAAAAAGACATGAATTAATAATACCCACATACTTATTTACATACGTCCTATTCGATTTGCCTGAAATTTCGTATATAAATTTGCCTATATTATTATTTACGATGCTTTTTGCGGGAAGTATATTAGCGACGGACTGGGACTGGGATTAGGACTAGGACTTGGACTGAGACTGTGACTCGGAGTGGGACTGTGACTGAGACTCGGAATGGGACTGGAACAAAATACATACCACCCTCTGGGACTGCAATAAGAGATGAAGAAGAAGGAGAAAAACTTGAGAGAAGAGAAAAGAGACAAGGAGACTGAGAAAGAGATAGAATGAGACTAAGATGGAGATGAAGCGAAAAAGACGGAGGGAGGAGTGAATAAAGAGATTAGGAAAAAGTGTAGGGGGTAGAGCAGAGTTAGACGGAAAAAGCTTATCAAAATGTATGCATATAGGCGGAATTTAGGGCAGAACAACGTCTGCCGGGTTTGCTAATAATACATAAAAGAATAGAAAGTGACCTATAAAAAAATCGCCGCTAGGTGGCGCAATGATCGAGATATCCACAAAAATCGTATTTGCGGTCCGATTTGGCTCATATTTGGAACACATAATACATACAAGAATAGTTAATCAGACAATTAAATAAAAGCGTTGGACGCGTCAAATTTCTATTGATAGTCATAAGTAAGGCCAAATGAACTTTAATCAGGTTATGCTACGCATCACATTTTTAGAAATTTCACGCGCCCAACGCTTTTATTTAATTGTCTGATCAATGCCCTAGATTGTGATTACTACTACCTAGGACCTACCTAATTATTTTCTAGCTTTTAGTATTATCATTATTTCATATAGGTATTGTTTTCAACAAAACCGCTTAACTTCAAAAAATTTTTTAAAATATTTTTTTAAATAAATTTAATATTTGATCCGAATTTTTGTTATAATTTTGTGTCCGTGATTATTTATGGTCGTGATATGGTAGTTCTGACCTATATAATTCAGGATGGAATAAGTCTGGATTGTGTTATACACCCATATAGACAACTTGAAAGATATTTTGCAAACTCATGCTGGCACGAACTATGAAACCGGAACGGACACAACTTTTGCATATAAAAAATATATAGTTATTTGTATTTAATTAGCGAGACATGCTCATATTGCTTTATACAATTGTTTTTGTTATTGATATTAGAATTAGAGGCATCTGTCTTTACACTAGTGTAAAGTATGAATGTTGGAGATTTCAAGTTCAATACTCAGCTCGCGAGAAGCTAGCTGATGAAGAAGTGAAATTTAGAAACATGTCCCAGTAACCATCGATCGCCCTTTGTAAACTCTGCAATTTTCTCTAATATCAATAAATAAAAATATATGGGGTATTCCATCCCATTTCGACCAATTTTGAACCCGACCCCTTTAGAATTGGCTGAAAGTTTTTCTTCTTTTTCTAGCTTACGAAAGACGGTTTTCAGAATTTTTTCAAATTTTTTCATCCAACTCAAAAAAAGTTATGAATTTAAAAAAAAACACCGTTTTTGTTTTCAAAATGCTATAACTTTTTCAAAAATTGACCGTTTGGGATCTTTTTTTTTTAAATTTGTTTTTAAATGTACTTTTCGGAAAAAATACAAAAAATGTTTAAAGTTTTTTTTTTTTTTGTAATTTTTCAGTTTTTCGAGATTTTTCAAATTTCGCCATTTTTTTTTTTTTTCTCATAAAAACTTCAATCATTTCTGCAATCATCCCCACTAATCCCAGAGTGGGCCGATTTTTTTTTTATTTAATTGGAAAAAAAAAACTTTAAACATTTTTTTATATTTTTTCCGAAAAGTACATTTAAAAACAAATTTAAAAAAAAAAAAGATCCCAAACGGTCAATTTTTGAAAAAGTTATAGCATTTTGAAAACAAAAACGGTGTTTTTTTTTTTAAATTCATAACTTTTTTTGAGTTGGATGAAAAAATTTGAAAAAATTCTGAAAACCGTCTTTCGTAAGCTAGAAAAAGAAGAAAAACTTTCAGCCAATTCTAAAGGGGTCGGGTTCAAAATTGGTCGGAATGGGATGGAATACCCCATATATTTCATCTCTACTTTCAAAGTAAGAAATTCAACCTGATTATATAAAAGATGAGCATGCAATAAAACTCATAGTTTAACACTATCAATGTATATGCTGTACCAAATATTAGAAACCATATTAATAAATCTATATTAAAAATTCAATAACTGAGCTATTTAAATTAAACTTGTCCCATAACCGGACACCCACAGCCAAAGCGTAAAAAATTAATTTAAAATATTCAAAATATCACTAAATCTGTTTGCCATAAACATGTCACTTATTTATTGATTTTACATATGTAAATTTACGCAATTTATTCATAACGCGAGACAAACAAATATACACACTAAATCCGCTAACTGACTAACTGTTTGACACATAGGTTGACCAAATGTCTTTGGTGATACATTTGTACTTAAAATTTATATTTTCAAATATCTCTAACACAACTTGACAATGAGATCATTGCTCCGTTGAGTTTTAGTTTTACGAATTATTCAGGCCAATGGGCGCACCCAGAAATAACATTGCGTCTCCATCGAGTCTGAGTAGCAGCTACTTCACTAATGCTATCAACATTAGAGACGACAAAAAAAAGTTTACTGTAAAATGTTTATCTTTCAAATTAATTTAAATAAATGAAGCTGTTTTTTTGGGTTGCAAATAATAAATTAAATTATTTGTCTGTTTTATTTTACTTTTTTGCCAGTCACAAATTTAGGTATAACAAGTAAGGGTGTCTAAATTCGGGTTTAACCGAACATTACATACCCAGCTGTGCACTTGAAACGCTGTTGTTGTTTGCTTTGTGTGGTTAATAGTGTTAAAAGGCTGCGTTATAAGACCTTGAAGTAAAGTGGGTGTGGTCTTTAACCGATTTTGATTATCTTCATTGAGTCTATATAATTAAGAAAACAAGTAAGGAAGACTAAGCTCGGGTGAAACCCAACATTACATACTCAGCTGAGAGCTTTGGAGACAAAATAAGAAAAAATAACCATTTATCAAAATGAACCTAGGATAACCCGGAAATGTGTTTGTATGACATTGGTTTCAAATGGAAGGTATTAAAGAGTATTTTAAAAGGGAGTGCGCCATAGTTCCATAGGTGGACGCTTTTTCGAGATATCGCCATAAAGGTGGACCAGGGGTGACTCTAGAATGTGTTTGGACGATATCGGTGCCAAATTAAAGGTATTAATGAGGGTTTTAAAGGGGAATGGCCCTTAGTTTTATATGTGAAGTCGTTTTCGAGATATCGACCGAAATGTGGATCAGGGTGACCCCGAACATCATCTGTCGGGTATCGCTAATTTATGTATATATGTAATACCACGAACAGTATTCCTGCCAAGATTCCAAGGGCTTTTGATTTCGCCCTGCAGAACATTTGCATTTTCTTCTACTTGATATGGTAGGTGTCACACCCATTTTACAAAGTTTTTTCTAAAGTTACATTTTGCGTCAATAAACCAATCCAATTACCATGTTTCATCCCTCTTTTCGTATTTGGTACAGAACTATGGCACTCTTTTCATTTTACGTAATTTTCGATACCGCAAAAGTGGGCGTGGTCATAGTCAGATTTCGGTCATATTTTATAACAAGATAAAGTGGGTTCAGGTAAGTACGTGAACTAAGTTTAGTTAAGATATATAGATTTTTCCCCAAGTTATCGTGTTAACGGCCGAGCGGAAGGACAGACGGTCGACTGTGTATAAAAACTGGGCGTGTCTTCAACCGGTTTCACCCATTTTCACAGAAAACTGTTATCGTCATAGAATCTATGCACACACCAAATTTCACAAGGATTGGTAGATTTTAGTTCGAATTATGACCTTAAAGGTATTTTTGACGAATTAAATGAAAAAGGGCGGAGCCACGCCCATTTTTAAATTTTGTTTTATTTTTGTATATGGTTGCACCATATTATTACTGGAGTTGAATGTTCGCATAATTTACTTATATACTGTAAAGATATTAAATTTTTTGTTAAAATTTGACTTAAAAAAAAAATTTTTTAAAAGTGGGCGTGTTCGTCATCCGATTTTGCTAATTTTTATTTAGCGCATACATAGTAATAGGGGCAACGTTCCTGCCAAATTTCATCATGATATCTTCAACGACTGCGAAATTACAGCTTGCAAAACTTCTTTTAAAAGTGGGCGGTGCCATGCCCATTGTCCAAAAATTTACTAATTTTCTGTTTTGCGTCATAAGGTCAACGCACCTACCAAGTTTGATCGCTTTATTCGTCTTTGGTAATGAATTATCGCACATTTTCGGTTTTTCGAAAATTTCGAAATCGAAAAAGTGGGCGTGGTTGTAGTCCGATTTCGTTCATTTTAAACGGCGATCTCAGATGAGCGCGCAGGAACTTACGTACCAAATTTCATCAAGATACCTCAAAATTTACTCAAGTTATCGTGTTTACGGACGGACGGACGTGGCTAAATGAATTTCTTTTTTCACCCAGATCATTTTGATATATAGAAGTCTATGTCTATCTCGATTAGTTTATGCCGTCACGGATTATCGTTATGCGAACGAAGTTAATATACTCTGTGAGCTCTGCTCAGCTGAGTATAATAAGGTCTCTGCCAAATTTTATTGTAATGTCTTTAACGGCTTGTTAAACTTCCAAATTTTCTTCTTCTTCATATATGAATTCATGTTTTGCGTATTAAAACAAATACATCTACCAAATTTCATTAGCTTAACGGTATTCGTTTTTAAATTATCTCATTTTTTCCATTTTTCTAAATTTTCGATATCGAAAAAGTGGGTGTGGTTATAGTCCGATAACGCTCATTTTCAATACAAATCTATTCTGAATCCCGTATACCGTAATTGGTGAAGATATCTCAATATTTGCTCAAGTTATCGTGTTAACGCACGGACAGACGGACTGACGGACGGACATGGCTGAATAAAATTTTTTTTTCGATACTGCTGATTTTGATATATGGAAGTCTTATATCTATCTTCATTCCTTTATACCTGTACAACCAACAGTTATCCAAAGTTATAATACCCTGTATAGAAGTAAAGCTGGGTATAAAAAGCAAACAATCTGGGAGAGGTTGAATGAAGCTAAATTTTGTTTTTTCATTTCGTTGTTAATAACAACCTTTAGCTATTAGGTACAGCAGAATGTTTTGCCAAATTGTCATACATAAAATTCCGTTATATACCTTTAGAACAATATTGACATTATGTCAACCGATTTGTTTAGAAATAGTAAGCTACATAGAAATTTAAAAATCTAACAGCATGATTCAATTACTAGAAGTTTGTTCTTCAATGATGACAGATCTTTGACACTCCCAAACTGAAAAATCTGTAGGGGTTACTTTTACGAAGTAAGGAAAACGGGGAATAATTCAATCCCCTTCAGTGAAATTGTAGTAGACAAGTATTTTTGTTAGTATATTAGTAGTGATAATAAATTTGTAAATGCCAAAAGTTTTTGGGGAAATAATTCATTTTCTACTAAATATTTCGTGAATTGATAAATTTATGTTGGTTTGGTCATTCTTTCAGAAATTATTTGAAAAATGCCGTACGTTAGAATTTTATTCAAAAATGCACTATCTCAAAATTTGTTTCCAAAACTCCCTATATGAGCATAAATTCAATCCATTTTGTCATAAGAGGGAGTTAATGAAAAGCATTCTGAGATGAAGCGTTCTTCAATCTAATTTTAATATAGGGCGATTTTGTGACAAATCCTGAATTGGGAAATTTTTTAAAAATATTTTAGATAGCATGATTTCGAATTGGCAGCCGACAAAATAAAAGAAAATGGCTTATTGTCTTAGAACTTTATATTCCTACCTTGACTTTGACAGAAGAGTTAAGCTTTTGTGCGGTCCTGTTCTACATAGGGAGTACTGATCTTTTTATTCTGAAATTTCGGAAAGCTCTTTACCGTTAAGTATTCATGGAAGCGTTCTGGATAAACCATTAATTTAGAATATTCGGAATACGTTCATTTCTTACTACCTCACGAGGTCCGAATATGCATAATATTCCAAATATAAACCGAATCTCCAAATTCTTAAATGGAGACGAATATTCCAAACATACGGAATTAATAGAACAGAAGGTCGACTTTTATTACGCGCCCAAAAATATCGAGATAAGTGTCAAAAGACGCTTATTGACCTCGATACCAATAATTCGAAGGCGGAAATAAAAATTTTAGCTCGTTCAAAAGATATTGACGAAAAATCAAAAAATGATCCCGGGTTGCGTTAGCAGCCTCCAACCGAGCTTATAAAAAATTACTCTCGACCAATGATGTGGGATCTAAATTAAATACGTGCAAAATCCCTTTGTACACAAAATCTTTCTCAGTGCACAAAAACATTACAACAACCACATGAAAATTGCCAACTTCAACTGAAAATATCTCCCGACAGAGATACAATTTTTCTTTTCCGCCTTAGGATTATTGTTGTCGAGGTCACCTCTCTGGATATTTTTGGACGCGTATTAGCAATAGACTCCTGTTCTAGCCTTTTAGCTGAAAAAGTTAACATGCCCAATGAGTACATTTCGTTATGGCATCTCCATTAATTACTAATAACATTTTTACGTGAATCCATTTAATAGTCGAGGTTTTGACACTGAACGATGAATTTTTAATTGGTTTCGGTTTCGTGTGTTCATAGGTTTACGAAAGTGCACGATTCATTGGTTTCCGTACTTTTTATAAAACCCATGTACAGCCACACTAATAGATCATGGCATAGTTAATAAATTCATTATAAAATTTAAATAAATGTTCTAAGGAATTATGCAGTTAAGTGCTTATCGGGTATTTGTAAACTGATTGCCTCCTATTTCTACTACTAATATTTTTCGAAAATTCGCAAAGAAACAACACAGTTAATGGATGTCAATTCGATTTGGGAGCATAATGGCTGCAATTGTCAAAAAATGTGTCTGTCGAACAAACCTCTTGTGATTGAATCATGATCTAACAGAACTTATAATTCTAAAAAATATTTATGTAATCGAATTTTGTTTTGAGAGTTAAATATTTATACCTAATCTTACTTATATATGGATATACATACATACATATGTACACTTAAAAAAAGCCGAGGAATATATATTTCCCTGTTACGGCGTTTCTACGGTCACTACAGTTACGTAATAAAACTTGTTATCGAAGTAAACGAAGGCCACTGAACGCGTTGATAGAAATATCGTCATGATAGCTCCTCTGAACATAACAACTATAATGTTATAAACATGAAAACTGTAATATCATTGGTCGTCCGTCACTTGAAGTAAAATAATTAGATGATCCCTTGCTAGCCAGCTCCAGCAAAAAGTCAGCGCATACGCGCCTTGGCAACCACGCTACTGTTGGCAGCCATAATTTCGAAATTTCGAAACGAAGTCTTTTATCGTTTATTTGGGAACCAGCATCAACACTACCAACAACATCAGCACTGAAATCCAGCGAAGAATCAATCTTGCCAATAAATGCTACTTTGGACTAGGTAGGCAATTGAAAATAAAGTCCTCTCTCGGCGAACAAAAACCATATTCTACAAGTCACTTATCGTACCCGTCCTGCTATATGGTGCAGAAGCATGGACCATGACAACAGCAGATGAAGCGGATTTGGGAGTGTTCGAGAGAAAAGTTATTCGAAAGACTTATGGACCTCTACGCGTTATCGATGGCGAGTACCGAAGAAGATTTAATGATGAGCTGTACGAGCTATACGCAGACATCAACATAGTCCAGCGAATTAAAACGCAGCGGCTGCGCTGGCTAGGCCATGTTATGCGAATGAAAGATGATGCTCCGGCCAAGAAAGTGTTTCTATCGGAACCCGCCTATGGAAGCAGAGGTAGAGGGCGGCCCCCACTCCGTTGGAAGGACCAGGTGGAAAACGATTTAAACTCCCTTGGTGTGACCAATTGGCGCCGGTTGGCGGAGCGAAGGAGCGACTGGCGCGCCTTGTTGGACGGCCATAACCGTTTAGACGGTTAAGCGCCAATTAAGTAAGTAAGTAAGTAATTTAAAAGTTTTGCAAGCTGTAATTTGGCAGTCGTTGAAGATATCATGATGAAATTTGCCAGGAATATTACTCCTATTACTATATGTACGCTTAATAAAAATTAGCAAAATCGGAGAAGGACCACGCCCACTTAAAAAAAAAAATTTTTTAAAGTAAACTTTTAACAAAAAATTTAATATCTTTACAGTATATAAGTAAATTATGTCAACATTCAACTCCAGTAATGATATGGTGCAACAAAATACAAAAATAAAAGAAAATTT
Organism: Eurosta solidaginis; assembly: GCF_040869045.1. Classification (NCBI taxonomy): domain Eukaryota; kingdom Metazoa; phylum Arthropoda; class Insecta; order Diptera; family Tephritidae; genus Eurosta; species Eurosta solidaginis. The sequence goes on along the minus strand of NC_090320.1, from coordinate 260,074,746 downwards.
CAAAATGGGCGTGGCTCCGCACTTTTTCATTTAATTTGTCTAGGATACTTTTAATGCCATAAGTCGAACAAAAATTTACCAATCCTGTTGAAATTTGGTAAGGGCATAAATTTTATGGCTTTAACTGTTTTCTGTGAAAATGGGCGAAATCGGTTGAGTCGGCCCAGTTTTTATACACAGTCGTCCGTCTGTCTTTCCGCATGGCCCTTAACACGATGACTTGAGCAAAAATCGATATATCTTTACTAAACTCAGTTCACGTACTTATCTGAACTTACTTTGTATTGGTATAAAAAATGGCCGTAATCCGAATATGACCACGCCCACTTTTTCGATATCGAAAATTACGAAAAATGAAAAAAATGCCATAATTCTATACCAAATACGAAAAAAGGGATGAAGCATGGTAATTGTATTGGTCCATTGACGTAAAATATAACTTTAGAAAAAAACTTGGTAAAATGGGTGTAACACCTACCATATTAAGTAGAAGAAAATGAAAAAGTTCTGCAGGGCGAAATAAAAAACCCTTGAAATGTTGGCAGGAATACTGTTCGTGGTGTTACATATATAAATAAATTAGCGGTATCCAACAGATGATGTGCTGGGTCACCCTGGTCCACATTTTGGTCGATATCTGGAAAACGCCTTCACATATACAACTACCACCACTCCCTTTTAAATCCCGCATTAATACCTTTAATTTGATACCCATATCGTACAAACACATTCTTGAGTCACCCCTGGTCCACCTTTATGGCGATATCTCGAAAAGACGTCCACCTATAGAACTAAGCCCCACGCCCTTTTAAAACTCTCATTAATGCCTTTAATTTGATACCCATATCGTACAAACTCATTCTAGAGTCACCCCTGGTCCACCTTTATAGCGATATCCCGAAAAGGCGTCCACCTATAGAACTAAGCCCCACGCCCTTTTAAAATACTCATTAACATCTTTCATTTGATACCCATATCGTACAAACGCATTCTAGAGTCATCCCTGGTCCACCTTTATGGCTATATCCCTAAATGGCGTCCACCTATAGAACTATGGCCGACTCCCTCATAAAATACTCTTTAATGCCTTTCATTTGATAGACATGTCATACAAACACATTCCAGGGTTTCCCTCGGTTCATTTTCCTACATGGTTATTTTCCCTTATCTTGTCACCATAGCTCTCAACTGAGTATGTAATGTTCGGTTACACCCGAACTTAACCTTCCTTACTTGTTTTTTAACTTTTGCAATTGTTACAAACTTTTTCCAATAATTTTGTAGTTTTGAGGTATGCATTTTGTTGTTTACTTAAAAAACGAGCATATTTTTTGGAAAAATTAAAGGCTATTAAAGAAGAGGAGTCATCCCATTTTGACTGCCACATACTGTTTATATGACTATTTTGTTTGTGTGTGTGTTTCCCTTCCTTACCTACTGGTCTGACTTGCTGTGCTATTGACGATCGTAAATTAAGTGAAACGCGATATTTTTTATTTTGAATTTTTTATATACTTTTGCTTTGGCATTAATTTTTATTGCTGAATTCTTTTCTTTTAAATTAATCTAAATTTATAGTCTGTATGAAGAATATATATATATTTATATATATGTGTGTATGCGTGTGTGCTTAAGCATTTACTTTACCCCTAAATATATTTATTTATATATGTAGATAAGTGTAATTTTTCTAAGCATTAAACTAATTATGACTTTAACTAAATAAGTGTATGTGTTTGTTTTTGTCTATGTGTTTATGTGTCACCAAATCCTGGGACACCAGCCTCTTTATGGAATATATTCAACTTTGAACTCTCATTTCAAATTCTTTCAATAACCGATTGCCTTAGGCGCATCGGAAATCCAGAAGCGTAGCCGCCATGCAGTTCGTTTTTTCTTCGGAGCGCGCTTTTGCTTCATTCAACCAGCACTTGAAGCCGACTATTGTCGCTGCGTCCCGCTTAATTTCATTGCCATGATGACCAGCAGCGAACAAGCGTTTGAGTGCTTTTGCTACAGCGAACATTTCTAAGGGCGCATCATTTGCTGCGAACTTTTCACAGTCGCTGCAACAGCGCTTTGCATTTAATTTGCACCGACGTCTTTTTGCAACGTTCGCAATATCAGCGACAACAACAACTGTCTATCTGCTCATGATTTCAGCAATACTAAAACCAAGCGCACGTTTTGGGCGCTCAACAACTTCATGCGATGATTGAATACCCGAAGCGGATAGATCGAGAATGGGTGTTGTTGTTGCAGTTGTGGACGCGCTTGCGATTTTACTACTTCCTACCTCTGTTGTTAAATCACTACTTTTAATCGCTGCCAATTGCGCTTCGGTGTGACTATGCAGGTGACTGCGTAAGTTGGCGCGTTGATTAAAGCTACGCTGACAGATTGGGCATTTATGTGGCGCCTCCTCCAAATGAGTCACCTTGTGTACGGCGAGCGTGCGCGATTGACAAAAACCCTTGCCGCAATCGTTACACTTGAATGGCTTCTCTTTCGAATGTATGTAACGATGATCGCGCAAATGATCTTGCCGCCGAAATGCCTTGCCGCATATATCGCACGAGTATGGCCGCTCATCGGTATGCGTTCGTTCGTGTATGAGCAGATTGTACGATTTGGTAAAATGGCGATTACAATATTTGCAAATGAATTGTTTCTTTGGTCTGCTGCCAGCACCGGGCGCTGCGCCCGCCAATTTCATAGCCGTGGGCAATCCAAGGCGTGCTGCGGGATGAAGTGGATGTAAAGCGGGATAGGGGCGCATGTGTGCATGTAGACCAGAGCCCATAGGTAGTGTATGGGGATGTGCGCCCGCGGCGGTTGGATGTGCGGGATGTTGATGTGTGTGATGATAGAGCGCGGCGCTGCGTAGCCATTGATTCATGAGTAATGCTTGATGTTGCTGCACAGCATCTACGGCAACATTGGCGCCGGGTAAAAATTGTGCCGCGTGACCATAAGCATAAGCTGCAGCCGCTTGTTGTTGCTGATGTTGTTGTTGTTGTTGCTGCTGCTGCTGCTGTTGCATGTGCAACCATAGACGATGTTGCTGCTGCTGTTGTTGGTGCTGTAGATGGTGGGCATGTGGATGTTGTTGCACAGATTGTTGTTGTTGCGCCTGCTGCTGTTGCTGCAAATGTTGTGCTTCGATTAGCGCAGCAGGATATGGTCGCCGTTGCGCTTGTGGTGATGTTGCCAATAGCGCTAGATGTGATTGTTGTTGCTGCAATTGCAGCTGTTGTTGCTGGTGCTGTTGCTGTAATTGTTGTTGTTCCATTTCGTAGAGCGCGGTGCTGCTGATGTGTAACGTAGAATGATTCGCGTGTCGTGTGCGTGTGTTACTATGCTCTTCTGTGGGCGTATGAGGCGGCGTCAATATGGGTGAAATGCTGCTCTCGCGCTCTTCTTTGATTACCAGGTACTCTGAGGGGATATCTGTGTGAAATAAATGGGAGAAAATGATTTGAGATTAGTTTAAAAAAGAATTGAATTTTAGTTTAACTAAATTTTGTTATTGTCAACTAAGTTAAATAAGATAAATCTGCAACAGAAAGAATATAATATCATAGTTGGACATAACATAACATAGCGTAACTTAGCACGAAAGTAGCCTTATGTATGTATATATCATAGGATGATATAAACAAGCACTAAGTGGAATAACGAGATATTTCGACTAAATTGGATTGACTATCTTAAATAAGAATTGAATAATTTAGGTAAAAAAGTAGATTTAACTAATTTTTAGATTTATTAAATCAAATGGTTATTTCTCTATTTGATCATAAGCATATTGATTCAAAATTTCAGTAAGATTCTAATTAAATATTTAACAGCAAAAATATAAACTGCTTGTATGATTAATCTCAATCAATTCATATATGAATAAGAATTGTCTATTGATTTATTGAATTTATTTATATTATTTTAAATAAGAGCAACACAATAATTACTTCAGTCTTTCCGCATGATTTTAAAACTAAATTGATTGCATTCAAACTTAATTTCTGTGTTTGTAATAAATCAAAACTATGGATTTTTTTTTTCCATTTCTCAATCCTTCTCATTGTTTTACGTTATTCAATTACACAAAATCCAATTCAGCTAGATTACAATCAAAAAGTTATTCATAATTAAAGATAACGTACGGAAACTTAATAAAATTGCAATATCAATTTCTTCATATAAAATTAAGTTTATTGTGATTGCAATCAAAACAAGTTGCAGTGCTAAATATGATTGCTGAACAACGACTGCCAAATAGTGAATGTAAAACAAATAATGTAGCTTTAATTTAATGGAAACCAAAACTGATTGCTTTAATTTTCACAACTAACAATTTAATTCTGCATAGATATATAAAATATGGATTAAATTAATGGTCCGAATTCTTTTGCTATTTTATCGTAAAGAGCTCATTGGATGAGAGCAACTGCAATTTATCATAATAGTTGCATTTCATACTTTAAAAAATCTAAGTCATAAATATTGCAATCAAAAATTTTCACAGAGCGCAAAGTAATTGCAATATTAATGTTATTAAATAAAAACATACTTTGATTATTACGATCAAAAAAAAAAAATTAGTCTATCCTGATTGCAATTTTATCAGAATAACGCATTTTGTGATTGCAAACTAAATTGATTGTAATTATTTTTAGCTCTATTTTTAGTATAAAAAACTATGTGTTGCTTTTTTATGCACAGAAGTTTAAAATTCTTTGAAAAAGTTAGTACTTAAAATTTTACTTTGCCGTCGGCTTATCACAACTACACTTCTTATGTCTAATCTTTTATTATTTATTTTACCGTCGCTATATTTCGCACTTACCGTTTGCTTTAATGCTTATATCGTCATCTACCGTCACGTTGCTTAGCGGTGAGGCCGATCTAGAGGACATATTTGGTTGAATATTCGCGCTTTGTGCTAACAAATCTTCTCAGCTCTACACCAACTTTGGCTTTTCTATTTCTCGCAAATTTTAATGATTATTTACTTTCTTTTACCACTTTGACGTCGTCTTAGAAAGCGTATATCAAATCCTACATAAAAACGTCCGTATATCAATCACTAAATGTTCTTTGGACAATGTCTCGTCTAAAACTGATTTCAGGTTTGTCGTCACCGCAAACAACTCAATTCTTCAAAACAAGATATATTTTTCACTCGACTTCTTAACATTTATGCAGGTATATATGTGTGTGTGTGTATTGTGTGCACTCTCAATTTGGCTTATCGCACTAACACTAACCGACATTCAAAATGTTGGCTTAGTATTTGTTAACAACTATTCGAGCGCCGATATGTAAGTATACTAAATTGAAGAGAGTGAGCGCTTGCTTGCTGGTGTTGGCTTCTGATTATGTATGACTTCCGTTTGGCTGCTTGCATGTGTGGCTTTGGTGCGGTGTGTCGTTTTTGGTTTTTTCGGTGTGTGTCTGTGGCACAGCAGTTTGCTCCGCTGTTGTGAGTAGCTCAAATGTGACTGTAGCTGCTGACGCTGTGTCAACTGGTTTTTGAAGTCCACCAGAGATATACCGTGCTCTCAAGAGTTACTGTACGATATTATGACCCTGACTAAGCGACGAACAATCAAGAAGATGAGGATGAGGCTGGTGGTAATGGTGGTGGTAGCAGCTGCTGTATATACATACATATGTATTGATGTAGGTATCTATGTGAGCGCACAACATGCCAACAACCAGCCAGTAACGATCAACAGCAGCCAGCCAGTCACTACTGTCTGTCCGCACGCATTTCAATGGATTCAAGGGTTTGTGTGCATGTATGCGCGTTAACTTTTTGTTTTTTTTTTTTTTATCATCTTCAGTTTGCGCTATATGTGTGCGTGTGTATGTATAGCGTGTAAATTTTTGGAAATGGCAGTTTGGTGTACGCCTACCACTGCTTGTAGTCGCTTGGGATTGGCTGTTGTTCATTGTTGCCTGCTGTGTGCTACTCATAGCATTGTTGTTGCTTGCATTACTATCCTGCTGCTGCTGTTGCCTCTTCTTCAGCTTTTTTTTCTGCTGCTGCTACTACATACACGCGCCATTTACATTACCATACATTTTATTGTTGCTATTTTCGTTAACCTTTCCCGTATGTGCGTATGTTGTGTTGTATTTGTTTTCTGTATCTACCATGGACAGCCAGCCACCACAGCAGCTATCGTGCGGAAACTGTTTGCTGACGTTCGGCTTCTGACGTGCTTCGTTCCTTGCCACTAGCACGCCATCATCGTACAACCGAGCAGCGCAGGGATTTTTTATTTTTTTTGATTTTTGGGTTGGGTGGTGATTATTTACTACTAATTTGGGTTGGGATGTGTATGTGCGTTGTGTGGTGGGTGTGTGACATTGAGCGAAAAGTAATACATATCTGTATGTGTGTGTCTAGAGAAGCTCGATTATTGGTTCCATTGCCGTGACTGGTGCGGCTCACTGATTTATTTACTTCTAGTTGTCGCATGCAAAATTGGTTTTAGTAAATATGAATTCAAATTGCTTTTTTTTTGTGAAATTTATGCACATAAAATTATTTTTGCTAGGAATATCTACAGTATACTATTCGTTACTTACACGAATTGCCCTTATTTTTTTTTTTTTTTTAGTTAACTTAATTTGTCCCATTTGTATGCGAGCCATATGGGACGCGAACACCCTTTGAACAATGAAATTAGATTAAGTTCAAAGAGAAGGTATCTATTTGCATAAATTGATTTCAAATAAACTTTGATCGACTTGAAGACGAAAGATACAAAAATGGTGTGAATGCTGACTCAGGGGATCCTTGAACTGGTTTACTTATCAGTGTAAACTGGACCAAAACATTCGAATTTGAGTTTCACAGATCACTATAACATATTCCATGCCAAGGCAATAGTCTGGAAGATCGCTACAACTTTAGCTAACTATGGTTACGCAGATCTACCAACTGGTTTGGATGGAATCAAACCACTGAACTTACCCGGGACAGCGCTTTCTTGGTACCAGAGCCAATCACCTGTTACCGGAGCAAGGGTTGTTATTGTAGTAAGTTTTTTTTTTTAATTTTCCACGTCGTACTCTGCACTTGTCATCTTGAGCGGAACTGGACCGACTTTTATCATATCGAAAGGTTTTGCACCTAACAACTGAAGAAAATATTACAAAAAAAGAGGTTTGGGTACATATTACAAAGAGCATATTACGATACTAGCCGTGCAGTCCAGTCCTTCATGCTAGAGAAGTTAATTCTAGCGACAGATCTACATAAACAGCGAAGATATTGATATGTTGTTGTTGTTGTAGCGATAAGGACACGCCCCGAAGGCCTTCGGGAGTATTATCGATGTTGATGGCCCTTTGTCGTATTCAGATCCGGTACGTTCCGGTAACAAGCACCACAAAGGTACTAGCCCGAACATCTCGGGAACAATTTTGTCTGACCACATGCAACCTTCTAGGCCACACAGCCCTCCCACCCCGAAATCCTGATGGAACAGTATTCGCCACGCGTAGGTGAGGTTGACAATTGGGTTGCAGAAGCTATATATTGTGCTGGCAACCCCTTGAGAGGGTTGTGCTACACAACCCCTTGAATCAATTTGATATTTTAGTCAACTCTTACGACAGGCATACCTCCCGTGGGTATATTCTAAGCTCCCTAACAGCTGGTTGCTATCATAAGCCTTAGCGAACTCGCTTTCTTTGGATTGGATATAGAGGGCAACAAATTGCGCCTTGCAGTGAATGGGGACATGTCGAAGTATTTGCTATCATCCAAAAGGATCATAGCGCTCATCTCTTAGAAGCCACGTTGACGGATATAAACTTAAGACAGCGAAGGACTTTGTCTATCTAGGAACCAGCCTAAACAGCGAAATACAATGTCAGCTTAAAAATCAAACGCGAATAACCCTTAGCAACAAGTGCTACTTTGGACTGAGTAGGTAATTGAAAAGTAAAGTCCTCTCTCCATAAACAAATATCATGATCTAAAAGTCGATGATCACAAATGTCCTGATTTATAGCTCGTAATCATGGAGGGTGTCGAGAGAAGATGAGATAGCCCTTGGAGTGTGAGCAGCTCCTACTAAGTTGTCACCATTGGCGGCCACCGTGGTGTGATGGTAGCGTGCTCCGCCTATCACGCCGTATGCCCTGGGTTCAACTCCCGGGCAAAGCAACATCAAAATTTTAGAAATAAGATTTTTCAATTAGAAGAAAATTTTTCTAAGCGGGGTCGCCCCTCGGCAGTGTCTGGCAAGCGCTCCGATTGTATTTCTGCCATGAAAAGCTCTCAGTGAAAGCTCATCTGCCTTGCAGATGCCGTTCGGAGTCGGCATAAAACATGTAGGTCCCGTCCGGCCAATTTGTAGGGAAAAATCAAGAGGAGCACGACTCAAATTGGAAGAGAAGCTCGGCCTTAGATATCTTCGGAGGTTATCGCGCCTTACATTTATTTTTATTTTTTATTGGCTACAACCCATGCCGACATCTACGATACCTGGATCCTACTTCCAGGCACATTAAAGGACATCTACAAAAGCACTAAGCTCAGATAGAGTGATGCATGATAAAGCCAGTGTCTATCAACTACATTTTCATCAGAACATCAGCAGAACGAAGACTGTAGGGATAAACAGTAGATCGCCTCATTGTGGTGAGCAGCATACCTTTAGAAAACGATAATGTCTAGTATTCGCCGTGGGTGGGTGAGGTTGAAAATTGAGTTGGAGCAGCTGAAAATACGTCGGCAATGAAGGGGTTGCGCTACATAACCGCTTAAATCCCGCTGACAGTTGTTGCGTAACTTCTCTACTTTTTGCACAAATGATGTGGAAATCATCATGCCTTTGTAAAAGAAACCAAGCGGAAGCTTAAATATTGTGCTATGAAGCAACATTACTGTGCCCAAGTGACATCCCCTCTTACCGCAGATAGCATTATTAGAAAGTAGGGCCACCGTTGCACTGGGAATGTCAAGAGGAGGAATTTAACTTCTTTGTTTTTATTGACGTATCTTCTTGATACTTGGTCAAGGGCGCCTCTTGAAGGAAAATATAAGTATTTTTACAGACTTAGAGATCGTTAATGATAGGACGAATATAAATAGATGAGGTGTGTTATGATTTCTATTGCTTGTTTATAAGTTCAGTTTATACAGCACCTACGGATGGGGATATTTTTGACACTGAGTCAGCGCTTCCGAGTTTGTCAATGAAATATGTTGACGCAATTAAATCAACTGACTTTTTAATGCACATCAGCAGGATGTTTACAAAAAGCACCTCCTGCAGCAATTCAATAAATCAGGAGCCAGCTTATTAAATTCGTTCAAAGATATCCATTAACTGTTTAGTATATCGCTGAGAACCTTAAATTGGTTTTTGTAACTCCAAAAATAGTAAAATTTAAATAGCGAAGAGCACTGGCTTCTACTTTGCATGAGTTGCAGTTTTTAGACCGCCGGTCTCACAAACTGTCGATTGACTTCCAAAAAGGCGCACTAACGCGTTAAGATATTAAGAACCTGAACCAATGTTGTAAACCCGTTCCTACGGTACCTTCAGTCAGCACTCTTTATTAGTTTTCATAACATTAGGTTATGTTGAACTGGCCGGTCTATAAAGACCTCAAAACGGAAAAACCCCAATCAGGTACCAGAACTTATGTTATAGAATAACTCCGTCCGCTAGGCAAATATTAGAAGTTTTCTAGGGCTTAGCTTAATTGCTGGCTCGAGATTTGACAATTCTGCCGTCCCTATTTACTGGAGCCTTGATTTAGCGAGCGCAGGACACGAACATAGAACGTGCTCAACCGTTTCTTCCTGCAGCTCGCACTTCCTACACCTGCCGTTACTGACATGGCCTAACTTATTAGTATGTGACCTCAGAAGGCAGTGTGTAGTTAGTATGCCCATCGTGAGCCTTAAGTCTTCTCTCTTCAGAGACGTGAGTCACTTTGTGAGTCTAATATCGTAAGTTTTGCACGTGATCTTGAAATTTTGCAGACTCCCGCTTTTGTCCACGTCTTTCCTGCTTGATGTATCCTATTCAGCTCCTGTCTTCTTTTAATTTGTCATAAGTAGTCTTATTTTTATTATCTTTAGTATAACGCCAGTACGCCACAGTGTTTCAAAATGCTGTATCAGCGCCAGCATCGCTACCACTCAGCGTTACACAGCTTTATAAAAGTAACTGAATATGAATCGCATGGCAGTATTTACTCGAAAGTCTCTCTAGTCCTATTTTAACTTTGAACATTTTTTTTTTTCATGAATTGTGCTCACCTGCAAATTACATAAAATCATAACTTTATTGCAGCCCGAACTTCATTTTTTTATTATTTTTTACTTGAACAACGCTCTTAATGGCGAGTAAATTGCACAAAAAATGGAAAATTGTTTTAAACTTTAAATGTAATTATGTAGGTAAATATGTATGCTACATAGCGCATAAATTGCCAAACATATGTAAATGTAATTTGCTTTTTCCGGCTGCAGGCGATTTTTCGACGCTGCCAAACGAAATTCAATATTCCATGTTCAATGCCACAAAAGTGTACATAGTTCATATGCATATACATAAATAATAACATAAAAATGTATTTACAACATAGATATATACATAAATATTAAAGCTTGCAATATAGATTGCTTTTTACCCAGCAAAAAATTGTGTAAGCGCTTGTAGGGTAAAAAGAATTCAATTTAACGCTGCCTACTTTGATAATGGATAAAATATAATAAGCTAATTACTAATATTCTGCGAAGGAATAGGGTCCAACTTATCATCTTCATGAATTTTAATAATTTACTTTGGTTTCAATTTTCGGTTTCTAAACTAATCCCGAAAAACACATTTCCGGAATAGCATCGAAAGTCTTGTCAAAATGATGTGATAATAGTTCCGAAATTATACAGAAACGGGGCCGAAAAGATCCTGAAACAGTCCCAAAATGATACAGAGATGATCGCTAGATAATCCTGAAGTATTCTCGGTGCTATCCAGAAAATAATCCCGTGGACTATCCTGAAGGTTTTCCGTAATTAGTTAGAAATAATCCTGATATTATCTTCAATAAATCCCAAATTAGTCCCGAAGTGCTCCCGAAAAGTAGCCATATAATATCGAAAGGGTCCCGATATATTTGCGCGCTTATATATTTTCTCAATATCTAGGAATCTAACCGAATGCAATTCGGAAACTCTCCAGAATAAATCCCGAAATTTTCTGGAATATTTGGTAAATAAACACGAGTGCAATCCAAAAACGGATACTAAAAATTAAGTCGAAATAACACGAAAATAATGTCGGGTACACCCCCTAATAATCTCTAAACTGAAAATTTACCCAAAATAATATATAGAAATGATACGAAAAACACTCCCTAAGTGATTGGGAAACTGTCCTGAAATGATATCGAAAACTATGCCAAATTATTCCGAAGATAATTTGAAGACATACTGAAGCAATCCAGAAGGTATATCGAAATGATCTCGAAACAGTCCTAAAATGATTATTAAAGCAACTACGAAATAGCCGCACCGAAATCTATAAAGCAAGCAATCCGAAATAGCGTCAAAGGATTCATCCAAGTCGTAGGAGCATGTTCTAATATAAATAAATAAAATAAATGAATGCAAGGCGCGATAAACTTCGAAGATATTTTAGGCCGAGCTTCTCTTCCAAGTTGCGTCATACTCCTTTTAACGTGTCCTACATGTTTTACGTCGACTTCGAACGGCATCTACAAGGCAGATAAGTTTTCACTGAGAAGCTTTTCATGGCATATATACAGTCGGAGTACTTGCCATATCACTGCAGAACTCCGCTTAGACAATTTTAAACTAATTGATTAAAACTTGTTTCTAAATTTTTGATGTTGATTTTTCCAGGATCTTCGGTGTGGCGGCCAGAGCACCGTACCACGGCGACCCCATGTCTCTAATCACTTTTCCAAAACTGCTTACACCTCAATCTTTATGAATTAGAAATCAAATTTAATTGCCCTTGGTCAAATGATATCCAAAACAGTCCTTAAATCATTCTGAAAACTAACCCGAAATAGTACAGGATTGATATGAAAAACAATCCCAAAATATTCTGTAGATAATTTAAATATATCCTGAAAAAATACAGAAGAGATCCTGAAATAGTTCTGAAGACATTCCTAAAATATCCTGAAATTTATTCGGCAACAATCCAAAAACTGTGCCGAAATGATTCCTATGTAGTCCCGAAAGAGTTATCTAGTGCTCCTGGAAGAGTCCCGAATGCTCCATTGAAGTCGGGTTCGGATATCTGTATTCACTTTTCTAGAGCTGCTCAGACCTCGATCTTTACAAACTATATATCAAAGCGACTTCACTTAAAAACGTGCTCCCGTGGTTTTCCGAAAAAGGGATCATAGCACAGTCTCCCTTTGAAAACTATTTATATTTTCGTTCAAAACGCGACAGTCTCCGGATAAATCTAACATAATTACGGAAAATAAACCCTTGTATGAAGAGTTTTGAATTTAACTAAACTCCTCGCAAGCCTCTGTGGTAAGTAAATAAACCCTATATAAGTTATTATTTTTTCAGTGGGTATAATTGATAAAACATTTGTACATTTTTCATATTTCATATTTGAAATAAACTGATACTTATATACCACACACAGCTACAGATGCAAATTTTGTTCGCTAATTGACTTTTGACCCTTTGTAAAGTGCTCGCGCAAAAAAAAAATACAAATTGCCCTCACCCCATTCTCTATTGTTGCAATATTTCAAAAACACTCATATGAGGTATATACTGTCGGTTTTTTTTTTTTTTTTTGATATCGACATGGATTTTTGCTGTATGAGAAATGAAAGGCGTTTGTAAACGTTTAAATAGCTAAAGGGATTTTATGTTCGCAGAATAAGATAATGATTTGATTATTTCATAATGGAAAAGTTTGAAAGCGAAAGATAATTTCTTCATTGTCGTCAAATTACTGAATTTATTTGCATGCATATGATATTGAAATTTACCTACATATCTTCATACATATACATACATTAGGCTGCCCATGTTCTCAGAAATAAAATCAGAAATTTTGTTGTTAAATTATTTACAGCAAGGCGGCGATTGATGGCCTCGTGGCTGTCGTTCACGGCTGAGAACTAGCGTCTTGACGTCAATAGAAAAGAAAGGAAGAGGTCTTTGTTATTACAGTCGGCGAAAAATGTTACTTCGCCTCGGAGAAAAGAGGGCGATGACAGAAAATCTGACAGATGTGGTAATGATAATGAAGACCTGGTACCGATATACAGCCCGTACATAAGGATGTGGCAATTCTCGCTACTGCTAACTATCAAAGGAAATAATGAATCCGATACCTAAATCTTTGGCGATAGAATACACGTTCGAAAATATCCTTGCTAAAAAGGTGATTAAGTTAAACCACAACGGATGTAACTTTACCAGAAACAATTAACTTCGTGGTTTTGAGCAGAGTTTCGCGTTATTGACAACAACAAATGGCGACAACTTGTTGTTTCATTGTCGGCTTAATATCGATAGCGAATTATTTTCGTGAAGTTAGCTGTTTGCTATCGCCGAGTCATTGACTTCTTATCGACTTTTAATATTTGCCGATAACAAATTTTTAAAACTAACTTTTCGATATTGACTCAATAGCTTTTTGATAACATATCGATAAAATTTTAATAAAAAATCGATAAAGTTTCGTTCAAAAATCGATACATTTTCGATAACAAATCGATAACTTCTATTTATAAAATCGATATTTTTTTATATCATATCACTTATGTATAAAAATACATAATCGATGAACTTTTCGTTAGTAAATCTATAACTTTTGATATCACATCGATAAACTTTTGATAACTCTATATTTCGTCAATAACACATTGATAAAAAACCGATAACTCGTCGATAAGAAGTTTATAACAAAAACATACCCAGTCGATAGCCATTAATTCTTCGATAACAAATTTATAAATTTACTTTACCTTCCTTCCCTTCCCATGCCTTGATCTGCTGTATGATTTCGCTCATATCAACTCTACTACGTAAACTGTTCCCACATTACGGTACATTGTAGTTATAACATTCACGCTTGCATTCTATATTCCACCATAAAGCAGAGCACTTCCAAAGACTACGCTTAAGCTTTCTTTACGCTTACATTCCGGGCTCGCACGGTATGTGGTGCGCAAAGATGTTTGTGCATCAGGCAGTAGGCGTACATCGTCTTTATTTACTGACATGAATTCGAGCGTGTCAAGTCCAGACAATGGCGAAGTAATCTGGAGATTAAACCGAAATGATAACGACATTCTGCTGAATTGACGCAAATTATAAAATATCTAAATGATAAAACAGCTACGGGATAATATTGTCAGAAATCATGGAGACATTCACCAGTTATCCCAAAAGAGTCCCGCCATGACTGTTTGTTAAGGTATCACGAATTTACGTCATAACTCTCAGTAAAACATAGTACTTGAAAATTATAAAAATACCAGCCTAGATAAAATTAAGACTGGTGATCCTTCATATAACAGACCCTGTTAAGGCTATTTACATTCTCAGTGCATCTTACTTCTTTGAAAATCAATCAGATCTTAGTTACATTCAACATTGCTCCAACATCCAGCAACTTTTTTGATACCGACCATGCGTGAAATTTCCAGGGCGAATAGAATTTCATGGAATAATTTCTGTGCGGGCATCGAGTGCTCCAGCAAAACAGCGCGCTTGAGGAAAGCCCTAGCAAGGGGAAACATAGTCCAGAAATTAGTAAAGAAAGAGGACGGGGAAGGGTCACGTAATTGTGAAAAGTCCGTTAAGATGCTTTTCCAAACACATTTCGCATTGGTGACCGATAACAAGATCGATTGGTCGGTGAATACTGTCTCTAAGTTTAAATCGCCAGGCCCTAGCTAAAGGGGCGCATCCCTCAAAACTTGTTCCGTAGATAAGAGGAGATTAAGAGAAGTCGAGAGTTGCACATGATCGGCCAAGCGGGAAAAGCGTGGACCCAAACACGGGCTGCAAAGTGTCGAAGATCATGTGAAAGGCCGGCGATAAAAAGTGTATTTATTTTAAGAGTGAATAAAAGTGAAATGATAATAAAATAAGTACACTTTTTATCGCCGGCCTTTCATGTGTACGTCTTACAAACTTAGGCTAACAAAGTTACTTCGATTAATAAAAGGAGAGGACTTAGACTCATGACGGTTATTCGGACTAAACACTTCCTTCTGGCGTCACATGCATTTAAATTGGTATTGGTCAGTAATAGCAGTTGTAGGAAGTGCGGGATGGAGGAGGAAACGGTCTGCAGACTCCAGCTATTAGGAGTGATACAGCTGTCAGATCTAGAAGCAGCATGTGTCATAGGTCTTAGAAAGCATCATTATTAAATGTATCTACTCGTAGTGTTTCTGGAAGCTGCATCGACCATGTTTTTGGTCGCAACAGCTGTAGTACTTTTAATAATATTTCCGGCATAAACCTTGATTTCAAAATTACAGATCATACTATGACTGGTATAGTAATAAATATTGCATGCAAAAAAAGCATAAATAGAAGTAACACGAGTTCAAAATTAACCAAGATTAATTTCGGTTTGCTTAATCAAAGCTTACGGTTTGAGTCCTGGGACAAAGTTTTTGCTGAGAAAGACGTATCCAATGTATACCACATTTTTTTAAATACTTTTATAAGCCACATTCAGGCTGCAAGCTTCTCCGTCACTTCCTCTAGATCTGATATAAGGTTAAAGCCTTGGATAAGTAAGCAGTTGATGAAAAAGATTCGCCTTAAAAACAAGCTTGGAAGAAAGAGCACTAAAAATTCTTCGAATACAAGGCTTCGTAGACGACATGGAGATCTTTGTAGAAGGTTAAGAAAAGAAGTACGATTGGAACGCGACAGTTTCTATCGAAATGAATTCAGATCGTCGTTTGGAAACCCAAAAAAAGAATGGAATGTTATAAACAGCCTTTTAAATCGGAGTTCTAAAGCGATTGACTCATCAATTGTTTTATGCAATAGTGGCCTAAATATTTCTGATCCCACAACTGTAGCAACCCTTTTTAATAGTCAATTTTCAGCAATCAGGCAAACTTATACAACTACTTATACATACGAACTTTCAATGAATAACACAGTTATTTCAAATTTAGTTAGTAGTTTTTTCTTTGAACCTTTTACTGGCACTTAATTACTAAAGGTAGTAAAATCGTTGGACAACTCCAGATCTTGTGGCTCTGATGGTGTTTCAAATCAGGTTTTGAAAAAAGTCGCTTTAAATTTGGTTGACATTTTAATTTATTTGTTTAACAAAAGAGTGTACTCTGGAACTTTTCCTACTGATTTAAAATATGCTGTTGTCATTCCTTTATATAAAAAGGGGAACAAAAAAGATATAAACAATTACCGACCAATCTCTTTACTTTCTTCTATTTCCAAAACTTTTGAAAAGCTTGTTAAAGGTAGAATTCTTTCTTTTCTTAACAACAAACATTTTTTCAGCTCGATGCAATACGGATTTAGATCTGGACTCTCAACAGAAGATGCCCTGCTAAGCTTTTGTTCCGTTATTTATGGCGAGTTAGACAAAAAGCAGAACTGTGCTGGCCTATTTATTGATATCACGAAAGCATTTGATATGGTTGATCACCAAATACTGTTAGATAAATTGTATTGTATAGGCTTTCGTGGCTTTATGTACAATTGGCTGAAATCATATTTATCAGAAAGAGTGCAGAAAGTAAAGGTTGGCAATTGTTTAAGCAATTCTGTGACAACTACCTTAGGAGTACCCCAAGGGTCTGTTCTAGGTCCAATACTGTTCCTTATTTATTCGAATTCTTTATTTTCTTTGCCGTTCTATGGAAAGGTTACCGCTTTTGCAGACGACCTTGCTATAGCCTATAGTTCATCGAACTATCTGGATTTGGTAGCAGGCGTCAACTTCGATGCTCATTTGTTGAGAGTGTGGTTTGCTAAACATAAACTGATCGTCAGCAATAAAACTAAACTGATGTATTTCAATTTACATCCAAGAACCTCACCTGATATTGCCATTATATTCCACGCCACTGAGTGCAGACGTTTCTCCCTTAGCAATATGTTGTGCTCTGGTGCATCGTTTAATAATGAAACAAATTGTAGCGATAAGTGTTTCCCAATTGAAAGAGTTGATACCTACCAATATCTGGGTGTTTCTGTGGACCAATCCTTAAGTTGGTCAACACATATTTCTTGCCTGAAGGCATACATGCGATCTACTGTGCGCTATTTTTATAGTCTAAGGAATATATGCTCAAACGCAACGCTTAAGACGCTTTATTACGCTTTGGTTCACTCTAAGCTTCAATATGGCATATGCTGCTGGGGTGGTGCGTCTTACAGTAAAATCCAGCAACTTCTTACTATTCAAAAATGTGTCATAAGGAAAATATGTAATGTGAACCGTTTCCACCACAGCATGGAGTTGTTTAGAGAGCTGAAAATTCTTCCAGCAAAGCACATGTACTATTACAAGACTTTAAAAATATTCTTTATTCGTTGTGGGTATTTACACAGACTAGTCACGGATAATTATAATTTGAGGCAAAACTCACTCGGACTTGTTGTTGTTCCCACATCTCGTACTACCGATTATAATAACTTTTTTACTATCGTATCTTGTAAAGCTTTCAATACGCTACCTGCGTCTATACGTATAATTAGAAATATGCGTGAATTTTTAAAACATATCAAATCATTTTTATTAGAGCAGTCACACGACTACATCAAAACTTTGCTGAATCCTGCCACTTAGTAATTTAAATTCAACATTTTTATTTTCTATTGTTATACATTTTATTTTACATTTTGTAACTTTACCTTCAACTTATTAACTATTTTCACCCCACACACATTTGTATATATTCATAAATTTTTTTGAGATGGCATTCAAAACTAAAGTTTAAGATAACATTACAGAATGCCTTACTTTTCTTTCAATTTCAATGTATTAATTTAAGTGGCAATTTTATATATGTAATCATGTAAAAAATTATTTTGATTTGAAAGAAAATGAATAAATCTAATCTAATCTAATCTAATCATTTGCCGGGCCGGGCTTTTTGTATAATATAGGTACTGGTTTCTGATAGGATTTTTCAGTTCGGTCTTTAAACAAAACTTCTGGTAACACTACGGACTCATTCAGTCTATGTGAGGTCCTCATGGACCGGCCAGTTCAACCTAACCTAACCAACATTCATGAAATTTGAAATACACGAAAACGTCCCTACTTGTTTTATATATGCATTACTTTTTGAATATTTACAAATTTTATAGTCCCAGTAGTTATCTTTAAATAGTACTTTCGAAAGGATATTTGAATATCCATATGTACGTACATTTATATGAAGTACATATGAAGGGCTTAGAACCAAAAGGATCTAAGGTAACATCGATGTTGAATTGAGATAATTAAGGTTAACGTAAATTACTTATTGTAAATTCTCGGTAAATGCATTTGAAATGATTCCTGTCTAAATGAATGCAGGTTAGTCAACTAATTCAAAGGATGTTTACTTCAAATGTAAAATAACTGTAAATTTCCAAAAATTATTGCAAAAATTTCCAAAGATTATAGCAATAAAATTTCGAACGTTCATTGCTCGGCCAAAAGTACATGCAGAATTTTTTCGAGTATGCAGTCTTGTAGCAGGTTTAATTTTAGTATAATAAAGTTCTAAACTTAAGTTCGTAGGAAGTCTTGCTGATTTTTGGCAATTTTTTTTTCAGGATCCAAGCGCACTTAGACCCTTTTGGCTCCAAAAATTGTTGCAATAAAATTTCGAACGTTGATTGCTCGGCCAAAATAACATTTAAAATTTTTTCATGTATGCAGTTTTGTAGCCCGTTTAATTTTAGTATAATAAAGTACTAAACTTAAGTTCTTAGAATGTATCGCTGATCTTTCGCACTTTTTTCCACATAAAAAAAATTACGTTAAAAAATTCCTATGGGGTATAACTCAAAAAAAAAATTGCCAAAAATTAGGGAAATTTTCTACACAACTAAGATTAACTTACTTACTGGCTTCAAAACTGCTTACTCAAAGGAGTTCTAAAAATCTTGAGAAAAAAGTTGAAAATTTGGCAAATTTTCGCGAATTTGGCATGCATTAGGCATAGTGGCATTATATTAAGTATTTACAGAAAATATACAACGTGCAGTTGCAGTTCAGCAAAAATTTCGCTATTTTTAACAGTTTCATTTTATTTTATTTTTTCACTGCTATACGATGATGTATTTTCATGTAAGCCTGCTTTTACATTGTCAAGTATTGAACCCTAGTCTGCGGCACAGACGAGAGAGGGGAGAGGCTTCTTCACCTCTTTCAAATCAGCGAGACTTCCTACGAACTTAAGTTAAGCACTTTATTATACTAAAATTAAACGGGCTACAAAACTGCATATTTGAAAAAATTCTGCATGTTCTCTTGGCCGAGCAATTAAATTTTATTGCTTGGAGGAGCGCACTTAAATCCTTTTGGCTCCAATCATTAATGCAATAAAATTTAGTACGTTTTTGGCCTGGCAAATATATCGCACTAAAATGTCCAAAATGGCTTGGATCGCATTGTCAACAAATAGACACTATATTAAATATACAAATATGGGTATAACTCAATTTTTAAAAAAAATGTCACTTAGATCCTTTTGGTTCTGAGCCCTTCATATTTAATATGTAAATAGTGTTTTTGTTATTCCTGAATTTACCAAATTTCATTCCATATTAACTTTTGACTTTTAAAGGTCATTTATTTGTATTTTTACTTATGCTCGGGTGTCCAATATGAACATCTGTACATACAAAGAAAAATCCCAAACAGCAGCCGCGGATTAGGCTAATGCTGTTTTCTTATGTACCTACATACATACATATGTGTATATTAGGCTAACTTATTTATTTACTTAACTCTGCAGCTATGCGGCAACTTTAATTTTGAAGATTTTAGCTAACAAAGAATCAAAGGATTTAAATAACTTAAATAAATACTTATGCATAGATAAATACTTAATTATAGTATATCTACCGATATTTGTATAACTAAGACGACAAATATGCCGCCGCTGAGGAGCAACAATAGCTACATACATACATACATATGCAGGCATTAATTTATAGTTGACAAAAGTTAATATTTTTTTTCGAAAATTTCCTAAATGCTTTGCCACATGTGAGCCAATGAATACTAAAACAACAATAAATTTTACAGTCTGAATTAATGAAAATATGAGTAGTCGTGCCGCGAAAGGGAATTGGTATGCTAATATAGAATATCTGTGTATCAAAAGTTGTTTCGTTGTTGTAACTGTAATTTTTCGAAAGTTTAAGAAAAACTAGACCAATTTCTTCCTATAACAGCTGCAATGACAGTTGCGTTCGCTGTAAGTTTTGCAGTTGGTTGATGACCAGATTCCATGCAGCAGAGGTTGTAATACCACGCTCTGTGACGTGTCCATTTTTATACTCAGTTGAGCAGAGCTCACAGAGTATATTAAGTTTGATTGGATAACGGTTGGTTGTACATATATAAAGGAATCGAGATATATATAGACTTCCATATATCAAAATAATCAGGATCGAAAAAAAATTTTATTGAGCCATGTCCGTCCGTCCGTCCGTTAACACGATAACTTGAGTAAATTTTGAGGTATCTTGATGAAATTTGGTATGTAGGTTCCTGAGCACTCATCTCAGATCGCTGTTTAAAATGAACGATATCGGACTATAACCACGCCCACTTTTTCGATACCGAAAATTTCGAAAAACCGAAAAAGTGCGATAATTCATTACAAAAGACAGATAAAGCGACGAAACTTGGTAGATGAGTTGAACTTATGACGCAGAATAGAAAATTAGTAAAATTTTGAACAATGGGCGTGGCACCGCCCACTTTTAAAAGAAGGTAATTTAAAATTTTTGCAAGCTGTAATTTGGCAGTCGATATCATGATGAAATTTGGCAGGAACGTTACTCCTATTACTATATGTACGCTTAATAAAAATTAGCAAAATCGGAGAAGGACCACGCCCACTTTTAAAAAAAAATGTT
The DNA here is from genome assembly GCF_040869045.1 of Eurosta solidaginis. Taxonomy (NCBI): domain Eukaryota; kingdom Metazoa; phylum Arthropoda; class Insecta; order Diptera; family Tephritidae; genus Eurosta; species Eurosta solidaginis. Next base: position 260,053,616 of record NC_090320.1, on the reverse strand, counting down.
TTTAAAGTAAAATTTTAACAAAAAATTTTATATCTTTACAGTATATAAGTAAATTGTGTCAACATTCAACTCCAGTTATGATATGGTGCAACAAAATACAAAAATAAAAGAAAATTTAAAAATGGGCGCGGCTCCGCCCTTTTTCATTTAATTTGTCTAGGATACTTTTAACGCCATAAGTCGAACAAAAATTAACCAATCCTTTTGAAATTTGGTAGAGGCATAGATTTTATGACGATAACCGTTTTCTGTGAAAATGGGCGAAATCGGTTGATCCCACGCCCAGTTTTTATACACAGTCATCCGTCTGTCCTTCCGCATGGCCGTTAACACGATAACTAGAGCAAAAATCGATATATCTTTACTAAACTCAGTTCACACACTTATCTGAATGGACTTTGTATTGGTATAAAAAATTAACGAAATCCGACTATGACCACGCCCACTTTTTCGATATCGAAAATTACGCAAAATGAAAAAAATGCCATAATTTTATACCAAATACGAAAAAAGGGATGAAACATGGTAAGGTAATTGGATTGTTTTATTGACGCGAAATATAACTTTAGAAAAAACTTTATAAAATAGTTGTGACACCTACCATATTAAGTAGAAGAAAATGAAAAAGTTCTGCAGGGCGAAATAAAAAACCCTTAAAATCTTGGCAGGTATTACATATATAAATAAATTAGCGGTATCCAACAGATGATGTTCTGGGTCACCCTGGTCTACATTTTGGTCGATATCTGGAAAACGCCTTCACATATACAACTACCACCACTCCCTTTTAAAACTCTCATTAATACCTTTCATTTGATACCCATATCGGACAAACAAAGTCTAGAGTCACCCGTGGTCCACCTTTATTGCGATACCTCAAAAAGGCGTCCACCTATAGAACTAAGGCCCACTCCCTTTTAAAATACTCATTAACTCCTTTCGTTTGATACACATGTCATACAAACACATTCCAGGGTTTTCCTCGGTTCATTTTCCTACATGGTTATTTTCCCTTATGTTGTCACCATAGCTCTCAACTGAGTATGTAATGTTCGGTTACACCCGAACTTAACCTTCCTTACTTGTTACTGATTTCTTTGCTCATTCTCCAAGAAATCAGAAGTACTGATCATACCTCCTTTTGATTTATCAATTCCCTCATCAATCCTTCTTCCTAATGTTAACATATTACCGCTTCTCCCGCGTTTTTTCTGACTTGCAGATAGAGATGAAGTTGGCTTCTTGGTTTTGGGATCCGCCTGCCTTATCTTCATACCATACATGTCAAGGCGATGCGGTTAACTTGCTCACAACCTCTCTATCTGTTCATGCTACGCGCAGCCGTTTTGTCATTATTTGAGTTGAGGATTTCTTGAAGCCAAAGTCTATTCGGCCTGCTTCTACGGTATCGCGGACCCATATCAAACGCTAACTCTCCCACTCGCTGGATCGACCATGGCTCTCACGGTCCAAACCATTTTTAATGCTGCCCGGCGATGTGAGATATCCGTCTTATTCTCCCTGTTTCCTACAGTCTTTTTCTCTGTAAGTTGGAAGCGCTTTCATCTGTTCTGGATGCCAACTCTATCCCCCCTCTCTTCTACGTCTTAACTTCGTTTTAAATTTTTTAATTATTTATCTTGTCCGTACGACCGCCTTCTCAACAACCTCAAAACCAATCCCAAAAGTTTTATGGGGCTAAGTATGGATGAAGTTTATCTACGTAGTAGTAAATTGAGAGCTTACGGCTTCTTTTTCGAGACACGAGACCTTGGCTTCCATATGATTATCGAGCCTCCAAATAAAGCTCGCTTTTCAACATTCAATTTAGTCGCTGCATTGTCACTATTCTATGTTAAGCTTACAAATTCTTCTCGAGCACAAGCGAGAGTTTCGAGAAATTGAGAACTCAGCTGCTAGAATCTCGAAATACTCGTAAAGCTCGCGAGCTTTTTGGCATTCAATTTAGACGCTGCACTGGAGTATTGCATGTTGAGCTTACGATTTCACCTCGAAATTCTCGCTTGTGTTGGTAATTGTTTTCTCAGCCTCGGAAGCTGTTTTGGCTCTACTGCAATAGCAATAACTAATATATGCATATCATTTGTTCCAAAATTTAAATGTTTTTTGGTAATTCCAGTTGCTTCTATCATTAAAAAGAGAGGACTGTAGACTCATGACGGGTATTCCGACTTGACATTGCCTTCTGGCGTCACATGCCTTTAAATTAGGCTTGGTCAGTGATCGCAGATGTAGGAAGTGCAGGTTGGAAGAGGCAGGCCTGCCGTTAGCGGGCGTGTAAGGTGTGCACAGCACGCGGGCGGCACGTCCAAAGAGCGCCAAATCGAAGGACGTAATATTGAAAGTCAATTTCATAATAAATAGTCATCCAGTCCTTTCGGACAGATGGCTAGTGAAAGGTGGAGATCTGCAGAAAGTGAGCTTATTTGCTTAATGCTTAAGATGATGCGGGAACAACCAAGTAAGCCCCTTCGAACCTTTGATTCGGGGGGATGGTATAATGGTGTGAAGGTGATAGCGTGCGACAACATCGCGAGCTTGCGTGGTTCCAAACCTCCAAAGGCAAGGCACGAACGCGCGGTTTGAGGTGGTGGATAAAGCGCAAATCCCGACGGTACCAAAAGTTAAGGTATGGATACCATACGTGATGAAGTCGGAGGATGTGACTGTGACTTCTGTCGAATCAGAATCCGAACATACCGACACAGGATTGGAAGATACTTACTGTATCTCGGCCTACGGAGGAAGGCCAGTTCTACATCTTCCATATAAACAAGCAGGCGGATCCCCCGCAGCTTGGAAAAATGTCCTTTGGTACAGGCAAAATTTATATGGGACTCAGAAAAAGAAGTCCCGAGGATAAAAATTCTAACACGCTGGAAGTGGGCGAAGTCGAAAATGGCCTCAAAAGTCTAAGGGAAAAAAGACAGGTGGAGGTAGCCGACGTAACCGCGAAGGTGTTAGAAGAGGACCAACAGCCACATAGTGCTGTGAGTCGCACAGAGGAACACCCTGCACAAAAGTTACAAGAGGCTGAAGGGGGCTTCGAACACACTAAACCAAAAGGGCAAGGGGAGGACGACGACGTTACGATGAAGGTGCTGTAGGGGGACAAACAACCCAATGGTGCTGCGAGTCCTACAGATAAACTTCCAAGACAGTAAAGTGGCGTCGACCGAACTCCCCCTAACCCTTGAGGAGGGTTCGCTTGACATGGCGTTGTGGTGACTCAGACATTGACGGTGTTGATCTCTTTAAGGAAATTGTTGCATTAAAGATACATTTTGCAGAAAATCAGTCTAATCATCCACAAACCATATTGCAATATCTTTTTTCGAATAACCTAATTTCAACATTTCCGAACACAGCAATAGCGCTAAGAATATTTGTTATACTGCCGGTTTCAATTGCATCTGGTGAAAGATCCTTTTCGAAATTAAAAATTATAAAAAATTATTTAAGATCAACAATGCTTCAACAGAGACTTAATAATTTAGCCATAGTTTCAATTGAGAAAATTTATTAAAGATTTTGCAAATATAAAGGCAAGTAGAGTTAAGTTTTGGTAATGTGTATACATATATATGTATGTATTGTTTTAAGTTTTACATTTTAGTAAACAAATATTATGAAACTGCCAGTTAGCGTTAACCGGATATGGTGAAAATGGGCCTAAGAACCCAATCAAAATAAATGTTTCATACCTATTTTATAGATTTCTTTTCTTTTATATTCTGTGATGAACAAAATTTTAAAAAAATCTTTTTTAAAGCAAAACTCAGTATAATATTGTCCCCTGAAGCACTAACACGTTTCAGTTTTTCTCATAGAAAACTAGCACAGAAAATCTGAAACGTGTTAGTCTTCCATGGGAGAGACGATATGTAATCAAAAGGCGCCATTATTGGTATTTGCACGCAGTCAAAAAACTGTCAGCGGCGGGCCTGGGAGGAGGAAAGGATCGAGCAAGTTTTGTGCTCGTGCCCTGTACTTGCCAGGATAAGACTTCAGGTATTAGGAGTGATACAGCTGTCAGATCTAGAAGCAGCAAGGGGCTTAAGTGTTAGAAAGCTTCTAGTATTTGCCAAGAAGACGGAGTTATTTTATAACATAGGTCCTGGTTTTTCATAGGGTTTTTCAGTCTGGTCGTCAAAATAAACTTCTGGTAACACTACGGACACGTTCAGTCTAAGTGAGGTCCTCATCGACCGGCCAGTTCAACCTAACCTTGGTAATTCCATCACATACTGATGATTATTTAAATTATTTTGTACGACATCATCGAAACAATAACAAAAATATGGAATATCCTTTGTTGTTGTTGTAGCGACACATTGAACCTTCTTGGCTATTCCGCACCCCACTCCTAGTTCCATGAAGAAGAAAAATCCTTTGCTGTTTCTTTTTTTGCTTTAAGGTTCATAAAACCTTTACTCTATTGCAATGAAGGTGCCCCACATGGACGTACCCAATTTAAAAATGAGATATAAAATAACAAAGTTCCAACGAAAAAATAATTTCGGCAAGAAGCAGAAAAAAAAAATTTCGACAGCCTCCCTACATAAACTTAAAATTTTATGACGGAATTTTGAAACTTTATTTTCGACTCGTATAAGTGTGGAAGTGGTTGGAGGAGAGGAAATAATGGAAGATTTAAACAGAAATCCAAACCAGAGGGCGTGATCGATTCGTTATTGAATTGCTAACGGTATGTTATCGATAAAAATCATTATCGACGAGTTAGTTATCGGATTGTAAACGAAAGATTATCGATTATTTAACGATATTGTATCAATGCATAGTTTTTATCAAACCGTTATCGATTTGTTATCAAAACATTATTGATTTGCTTTCGGAATTTTATTAACTTTTTATATACCAGTTATGGGGGCGTTATCGTTAACTATGAGTTATCGCTTTACCGCCGAGCATTCGGTAGCTATCGAAGAGTTCTCGACGTGCGTCTGTATGTTTACTCATCCCTGTTGTTTTCTGTGGGACATTCTTTGGATAGTACCCGCAAAATACCAAACTTTACGTTTAAGGATCAATGTATGCAAGTATGTAAGGATTTTTTGTAGCTTTTTCTACATTTGGTCGTAGTCTCCACTTAGGCAGCGAGGCGGCCACTTTAAACTACATTTGGTCCTATAAGTGATACCCCGATGTTGCTATCAGCTTTCTGGTTGTTTAAGCTCTTTTCATTTAAATTTCGAAATTAATGAAATTAAAAAATGGCGAAGTAATTTATTCCACCCTGCACATATACGAGATTACGTCGCACGGTGGGGTATTTGATCAATCTAGCTGGCCAAAACTAAAACCGCAGTTATTTCTGTTCAAAAAGTGGTTGTTTCATTTCTTTGTTATGAAAGGAAATATTTGGCAGCAAACTCACGGTGTTACTATGGATCGGGCCCCCGGTTTCGGATGGACCCGGGGTCATTTTTTGGCATTACATGAGATATGTCAATATGGGTATCAAACTAAAAGTATTTTACTCCGCATTTCTATTGAAATTTTTAACAAGGGTTGCCACTTAGGGTTGCCACCTCACCTTCTTTTTTATATTTCTTTGTATATCCACTACCGTCTCGAAAACGGCTTAACCAATTTGAATCAAATTTGGTACATCGATATAGTATTACATTTTAAGACTTTTCACGTAGGTGTTGCCACTGAGGATGTTTTCACAAGCTTGCCACCTTTTGCCATTAAGGGTACCAGCCTCTTACAAAATTGATCGCCACTCAAAAAATCGCGGGTAGGCGGAGCCGTTTTTATAACTTTCATGAAAATGAAATGTTATATTAATTTCGTCACGAAACCCAAAATTTAAGTCCTTAAAGGAAAATAGATAGACCCACCATTAAGTATACCGAAATAATCAGGATGAAGAGCTGAGTTGCTTTAGCCATGTTCGTCTGTCTGTTTGTATGCAAACTAGTACCTAATTTTTGAGATATCTTGATAAAATTTGGTGAGCGGGTGTATTTGGGTGTCCGATTAGATATTTGTTGGAACCGACTGGATCGGAACACTATAGCATATATCCTCCATACAACAGAAAAATATGTTTTTTGTCATATCTTCCTCAATTTAACAGGTTGAAGCTTCAAACTTCACCATATGCTTTCGTATATTGCACATATTGTTGTCTGAAAAAATTGATGAGATCGGTCGTATATATAGTATATATCCCCCACAACCGATTGTCAAGATAAGAATTACTGCCCTATTTTAAGAGCTAGAGGCTTCAAATTTCAACGAATGCTTACGTATATAGCATATATTGTTGTCATAAAGATCGGTGGTATATATAGTATATATATGGTGGTATATATAGTATATATATATATTTTCGCAATTTCAGCCCCATTTTAACAGCTAGAAGCTTCAAATTTCGTCGAATTCTTACGTATATCGCATATATTATTGTCGGAAAAACTCATTGAGATCGGTGGTATATATAGTATATATCTCATACAACCGATTTTTCAGATAAGAAACTTTGCGCAATTTCTGCCCCATTTTAACAGCTAGAAGCTTTAAATTTCACCAAATGCTTACGTATATAGCAAATATTATTGTCCGAAAAAATTATAGAGATCGGTGGTATATATATTACATACTCCATATAAACTGTCATGTTTGCCCCTTTTTTACAGCTAGAAGCTTCAAAATTCATCAAATTTCATCAAATAGTTACGTTTACGCCATATATTGTTGAAATGCGTGATTCGTAGTCATAGTTTTTACACGCAGATCACAAAAACCCTGAAACTTTGCATCCTCACACAAAGTACCTACCTATTTTATAAGCTTTTATTTACACCCCTATTATGAACTCATACGATACACGATAAACGCTTGCAATCTGTTGTACCGTATTATGAAATAAATTCTAGCGTGTGAAATCCGATCGTTAGCGTTTATCGTTATCGTGGTATTGCCATACGCTAACTACCGCACCAGCTGTTCAATTTTCTACGCTAGCTATAGTTGATAAATTTTTGCACGATACGTTGGGAGCTATTTAAATAAAAGTAAATATAAAATTATTAAAAAATCCAAAAGAATCCAACTAAAGCCTTAACACTCTGTTGCAACACCCTGGGCAAGAAACCTTAAAGTGGTACAAACCTTCAAAATATTTGGGATGGATGACCTATTTTTACGGGCGCGCAAATTGCCTTCTACTTCTGTTAAGACATACTCTGAAATCTATTTTTTTATTCAACTTTTTTTTACTTTTAGTATGTCAAGTACTTACAGTGTAGAGTTCATTTCAAGAAGATTGGAAGCATCTATCAATTTTCTTCTTTCTATGACCTCTATGCAAGTTTCGTCAATTTGTTCATTTGAGTTTATAAAAAAGGCAACAGAGGTTGCAGAAAACATTTTATTATTACAAAACAATTGAATTTTTAGTATTTACGTTTTGTTTTGCTATCTGTTTCGTATAGATTCACAAAAATTTGTAAACAAAACTCTGCTGTCATTCACAATAGTGCATCTATCGGGCGTGTGAAAATCGCAATATCAAAGCTGAGTTTTTACGATACGCTAGAAAGCGTTTATCGTCTATCGTATGAAAATTCATAATAGGGGTGTAAGTTTCACTTTTGTTGTCTGTAATGGAATCTTGCAAGTTAAATTTGATACACTTCCCGGTGTCCGATTGAGCTGAAATTTTGCACACATGTATAACTCCGATGACAATGCCATATTACTTTGTTAGAATTCGATAAATTAATCGATAACACAGTTATCGGTAAAGATTTGTATTTACTTTGGCATAACAGCCTAAGTCCCATACAAACCCGCCGGTACCTATCCGTGGATTGTGATATATGGACGTGGTGAATCACGCGTTTCACGCGTGGTGAATCTCAACGCTTGCGAAAAGCGGAGACACAACCCTCTGTTGTATTTCTGTGTATAACCAACATAGCTGAATTTTTAAGGCTGTTTAACTCTGTAATCTTTTCTGTAATTTATTTTGCTTTTGGAAAAATTACCTATTTGAAAAAAGCTGGCTGAAAAATATTGGCATAACAGCTTAAGTTAAATCAAGAATGGAAAAACTTTGAAAATTTGAGCAGATGTGGCAATTTCGCGTGTCCGTTGAACGAAATATTGACAATCTGCTGATCATCGCTAGGAAATTAGCGAGATTCCATCAACTTAGCAGCACTTTCGCAATACTACTGTTATTATTTGGCCGCTCAAACACACCCATATTAATTGTGCATTAAATCTAAAATATACAAATACACCATAATAATTTACACGGCCAAAGCCATAATAATTTACCCTACTAAAAATAAAAAAAAAAATTCATATTTAAATTAAATTTAAGAAAAAGGCTTTTCTAAGAACAAGCTTCTATTACTTGTTAATAAAACGAACTAAAAAGTAAAAAATAAAATTAAAGAAAAAAAAACTATTTTAAAGATAAGCTTTTATTATTTTGGTTAATAAAATTAACTAAAAAGTAAACAATAAATTGACTCTAAAGAAATATAACACTTTATAAGTTCATTGTAAGCTTTAACGATAATTAGGCTTTTTCGTCTGCGACAAAAGAATTCTATATTGTACATAATTATATATTTTTAACATTAAAACTTTACACCTAAATTATTAAACCTTACAGTTTATATCACAGTCCTAATTGTTCTAATAAAAGCGTGTTACATTGCGATAGCAAGAAAAGGAGATCCTAAATGTTCTTAATTATACCATCAAAATTTAACACGTTTTTTATTAGAACAATTAGAAATGTGATATAAACTGTAAGGTTTAATAATTTAGGTGTAAAGTTTTAATGTTAAAAATATATAATTATGTACAATATAGATTTTTTTTGTCGCAGACGAAAAAGCCTAATTATCGTTAAAGCTTACAATGAACTTATAAAGTGTTATATTTCTTTAGAGTCAATTTATTGTTTACTTTTTAGTTAATTTTATTAACCAAAATAATAAAAGCTTATCTTTAAAAAAGTTTTTTTTCTTTAATTTTATTTTATTTTATATTTATCTTAAAAATCGTTTAGGTATGTACATCTGTTCTCTATATATTTCTTATCTTATACATCCGATTAGTTGGAGATTACGAACGGGATAAGATTATTGTTCAGCCCCATTCATGAAAGGTATGAAGTCTTCGGCACAGCCGAAGACAGTCCCGTCCTTACTTGTTATTATTAAACTTTGAAACAAACACAAGCTTATGTATTGCCAAAAAAATACTGACATGATATGCCATGAAAAAAAGATATACCTTTTTTTTGCAAGGTTTTTTTAAAATTTAATATTAAAAAGTAGTAGTATGAAAAGTAGAATAACTCAGTTAAAAAATGCGATATAAAAAATCTAACAAATGAATTAAAAACACATTTACCTGACCTAAAACAAAATGTAACTAGATTTTATCAAGACTAAACAAATGAACAATTATTTAGTTTAGAAGGGTATATTGCTTTTTAATCCAAAAATACATCGAACTGCACACAATTTTTAATCAACTTTAGATGTACGCGGTTAGTTCCGTTGACGTTGCAGATGGGTTTTGGGGTATGTATACTGTTCAGTGGACATCTAGGAATGACAGGGAGTATATTAAAAAAAATTTTAATATTTTGAAAAATCTACTTTTGGCCAGCTAGATTGATCAAATACCCCACCGTGCGTCGGTACACGCAGTAAAATTATTATACAATAAGAACAAAAAAAAAAAATACGTAATGCATATACAAAGTTATTTGCATTGATAAATTTTGCAGTTCTTAACATACATTTGACATTGCTTGTATGTCATTAAACACAATTGTTATATAATTATATAAAGTGAGCAATTAAAGGCATCCGCAACAAACATCGGTACCTTATCAATGGGCAAATCAAATTTTATGTCTACCGACATAAGTTGAGGTGACATTTACCTTTCAACGATTGTTTTATTACTTTTTATATGCACATACCTATACATGCAAAACCATTTGTATGTATGTAATATATGTAGGTTTTCGTATATTTCTCGAAGGGCGGCAAAAATCAAAGAACAAACGAAAATTTATCAAAGTCAAAGCCGCTGTTTGCGAACTCATATTTTTATTATATTTACACATGAATAAATATTAGTAATGAGTATATATATATATACAACAATTTGTTGGTATATACAAGACTAGCACCTCATATCTACCTTCAATGTATGTAGATACTTGTGTTTATGGTGCTCTTACTCTTGATGGTATATCAACTCTTTTAAAAAGGATTATGGTTGGTTGATTGGTTGCTGTGCCACCCAAATACCAAAGATCCGAGTTCACGTCGCTAACGGGCGCCATTTTGATGCAAATTTCTCCTGGAACCAATTACTGTTGATTTCGTATGGCTAGTTGGTGCTCCGTCGAACCGTTTGGAGCGGACGATGAACCTGCTGATATCTTTTAAAGAGCATTCAGCTACTTCTCTAATTTCGGGTATTATATAACTGCTTAAAGTTAGAAACACAGTGTGTGCTAGAGCTGGGCGTTCACCAAAGTAGTGCGCGACTGTTTCTTTGCTGCCTTCCTCGCAGCAGCGCCTTCAAATGCTGTTAAAAGAGATCACCATTCTTTCAGCATGCAGGTAAGGTGGCCAGTGTCACGTTATTGTAACAGTGATCATAAATATGTCATTTATTGACATACTATACTAGGTCCTCTGTTCCTTTACTGTCATAATTCGACCAGGTTTGTTTGGTTATCCTGCGAGTGTCCGAGGAGACAGCTAACTTCTTGAACCTGCTATGTATTTTTCTTTTAATTAATGTAAGTGGACGATGCATCTCGACTTCCACCGCAGCCACCAGCAGTGCCTCTGCCCTTACGAGTTCGTCTGCCTTCTCGTTGTCCTCGATGTTCCTGTGACCAGGTACCCAGATAGGGGTTAAGTTTGCGAAGTTAGCTGCGTATTGAAGCGACCATTTCTGCAGCTGCTGACGGCCTTAGACGACGTGATGGGGGAGTTAAGCGTCATGAGCGCTGCTTGTAAAGCACACTACTACGGAATTACAATTTTTGCTATGATTTTGCAACTTTTTCCTACAGTAAAGGTTTCTATTTGTTCCAAATTTTAAATGAAGCCATTCTTCAGAGTTTCAGATGCAATATAGAGAAAATAGCTGCAGTCCAAGTGTTGAGTTCCAAGGAATGAAGTCCATCACATATTTGTCACACATAAACAAATACAAACAACCGGAAATAATAAACTCGCGGTAAATACAAAAATTTAAGTATGTAAGTAAACCAAAAATGTATTCATATTTAGTAGATTTGTATAAAGATCGAGAAAAGCTTTAACATACACTGACGCTCATCGTAAAAGGTTCGAATTGTTGTGTTTCATATTTTTGGTATAGATAAATATGGGGTATTCCATCCCATTTCGACCAATTTTGAACCCGACCCCTTTAGAATTGGCTGAAAGTTTTTCTTCTTTTTCTAGCTTACGAAAGACGTTTTTCAGAATTTTTTCAAATTTTTTCATCCAACTCAAAAAAAGTTATGAATTTAAAAAAAAAACATCGTTTTTGTTTTCAAAATGCTATAACTTTTTCAAAAATTGACCGTTTGGGACCTGTTTGTTTTTAAAAATTTGTTTTTAAATGTACTTTTCGGAAAAAAAAAAAACAATTTTTAAAGTTTTTTTTTTTTTCAATTAAATAAAAAAATAATAATAATCGGCCCACTCCGGGATTAGTGGGGATGATTACAATATTGATAGAAGTTTTTCATGAGAAAAAAAAAAAATAACCAAATTCGAAAAATCTCGAAAAACTGAAAAATTACAAAAAAAAAACTTTAAAAATTTTTTTGTATTTTTTCCGAAAAGTACATTTAAAAAGAAATTTAAAAAAAAAAAAAAAGATGCCAAACGGTCAATTTTTGAAAAAGTTATAGCATTTTGAAAACAAAAACGGTGTTTTTTTTTTAAATTCATAACTTTTTTTGAGTTGGATGAAAAAATTTGAAAAAATTCTGAAAAACGTCTTTCGTAAGCTAGAAAAAGAAGAAAAACTTTCAGCCAATTCTAAAGGGGTTGGGTTCAAAATTGGTTGAAATGCATTGGAATACCCCATATAGTTTCTGAAGCTAAGAACACACTGAGCTGCACTACACCGCTCTTTACCTTTTGTTTTGCGTATTTGATCAACATAGCCTCGCCGCGCAGTGCTGCTGCCGCTAGGTGTGAATTGCTTAATAAGAATACATGCGAAGAATATTTTGCAGCTCAGTGTAGCCTTAGCTTTAAGGCCGCGGTACAATGACATTTTTCATAAAGATGCGCTTAACACAAGCTTATGCATTCCAACAACATCACCACAGTCAACCAAGATGTTGCATTTGTAAATATGAAAGAACTTCAGACTTGGCAATTTAAGTTTATTTCGCCTTGCCCATTCACATACAACATTTCGCGAAGCACTGTTGTAAACATTCTCCCTATACAACAAAAATGCTGGCTAACATATTTTGTGTCTTATTCGATTGTTATATTGCACTTTTTAATCGCGAAAAATGTTAGAAAATTTACCAACCAGTGGGAAAAATAATTTCATTTGCAAAGTGTGCCAACACCCTTAGCTAAAGCAAATGTCAAATTCTTCTTCCTATGATTTGCTTGGAACAAAATTGGGGAGTTGGCTACTTTTCAATATCAGATGGCGCCAATGTCGCTCATTCTACTGTTCTCCATAAAAATACGTGCAATCTACTCATAATGCATACGCTTGTGTTAAACTCAACTATGTATATGAAAAATTGCTTATGTGTCGCGGCTGTTGGTACTCTTAGACGGTTACATATTCATAATTAAATAAAATATACTTTCAAGGTTACATCATCTTTTTCATCAAATTTTCATCTTTCTCGTTCTCTTATCTTTAATCAAAATTCTACTCAAATAGTTGTGAAAAAATATTACATTTTATTGCTTTTCCGAAATGATATAGCTTTACCCCCTTATCAAATTTATATTTCTTGTCATAAAGCCAATATTCACATAAAATTTCATTACTTATCGGTCTTTTTCTATTTTTCGAAATTTTCACTATCGAAAAAGTGGGTGTGGTTATCATTCGATTTCACCCGTTATCAATACCAATCTATTCTGGGACCATATACCAAATTTGGTGAAGATGGAACAATTTTAACACAGCTTTTCTTTTAAAGGGACGCACGGGTGCACAGTGGTCGGTTCCATAGGCCAAAAATCAAAAAATCAAAGTGAAAAGTTTGTCACCAAATGTGTCATTCGTATCTCTCAATATAACAGCCTTTTGAATGGTATATTTGTTTTTGTTGTATTCGAACTGTACTCTTTAAAAATAGCTTCAAATTGAGGTTATGGTATTTGTTGGTTTTTGCAGTGAGAGCAAGTTAAAAATAAAGTGCAAATTTAAGCTATTTAAAAATACATAAAATATCATATTGAAGTCAAAGGTATTTACTTCATTTTGAAACAATTTTAGTGTATTTATCTTGTTGTGTGTTTTTTTTTTTTTTTTTTATTTAAAATTTCACCAGTGCCTTTATTAGTGTTTATTTGCACAAATATTTCAATTTCAGCTAAAGTTTTAGTTGAGTTCTTCACGGATCCTCACTTTTGGACTCATATCATATTATTAGTCAAAGTTTTAAGATTCTATGGTGTTAATATCAGCTGCCAGTTTCTGCCACTAACTGTGGTTTGCGACAGTTTTCTGATAGCGTCATCCTTATAAATTATTGTCGCATGTTATTTTTGCTTACATGTAACATACGACATTATTTTATCCAGTCGACCATATGCAAATGTTAACTTTTGTGTGTGTTTGTTGTTTTGTTATTGTTATTGTTGTTGCTATTGTTATTGTTATTGTTATTGTTATTGTTATTGTTATTGTTATATATGCAAGATCTTTTAATAACTTTAATTTCTTTATTTAATCCTTTTAAACATTGCAATTGCGACATCTTACCACTTTTCCCCCCACATCTACTCACTTTTTGCGTGCATGCGGTGAAAGTGGGTGGATGTGGGTCGGTATATGAACAGGCCCGACGGGATTCCCCCCGGGCCCGAGGTTTCTCAGGGGGCCCGCGATTTAGAAGTAATAAGACATTTTTTTAATTCAGGAGAGTTTTTAGTTGTTCCATGTGGAAATTTTAAGCCGAATTTCAAATGCAACGAATATTTATAATGAATTTTTCCCTGGGCCTGAGGTGACAATAAAAACAGCAAACAAAAATATATGTTTACATGAATCCGAAATCGTAAAATTTTCGTGGTGACACTGATGGAAGGTTCATCTTCAAAAATTCTTCCAACAATACCATCAACTCTGTATCGAAGTCCAGGTTATCGGTACCGTGAATAAAGAGTTTTTGCGATCTGAATAAGTCAACGAAATAATTCGTCGAGGTCATCAAAAGTTTCCTGTTATTTTTCCACGTGATTGTCATGACGAGGCATTTCCTACCTCGTTGTTAAACAGAATCTTGCCAAATGTAGAGAAAGTGGAATGTGACTGGTTAGTCTGGAGTGCCAGTAGCAATGCTTTTTGTTGCCTACCATGTCCTCTAGCCTTGTACAACCCACAGTCACAATTTATGTGGTGTTGATGCTGCAGAATGTTGTACGGCTGCAATTACTTTCTTCGGAGTTGTACAAAAATGTTTTGCTATTTTCAGCAGCACTCCACAACGATGGGACATCTTCAAAAAAAAAATGAACCGAGCTCTCTTCATAGTCTTTCAGACAAAAGCCAAATTTGACTGCGCAAGCATACGGCGATGCTACCGGCATTCTCAAATACATCAACAAGTTCGAATGTATCTTGATGTCTTCAATTTGGTCCAAAATACTGACTACCATTAATGAAAGAAACGTGGTCCTCCAAGCTAGAGACGCCACCATAGATGTTGAGGTCCGACATCTAGATGCCTTATTAGCTTCTTTGAAGTTGATCAGGAACCAATGGGAAACAATTTTAAACGAATGCAAAACAGTTGCTATTCAATTGAACATCTCGCCAAAGTTTCCGGACATTCGTAAGAGAAACCCCAAAAGACGTTCTGAAGATAATTTAAATGTGATGATTACGGATGATTCAGAATCTGATTTTAAAAACAATACATTCCTGTTGATCGTTGATTCAATCACTGGCATTACTGAACGATTTGCAGCTATGAGAATTTTGAGCGAGACGTTTTTGTGGCAATTTGAAGACATTGATTAAACTACGGTTCGGGCGAGCGCAGCAAATTTTGTCGAAAAATACAAGTCGGACAAAGCTTAAAATACGAAATAATTCACTTGAAACACATTTACGAAGCAAATTTTGATAAAGGTCTGTCACCATTAGTATTGCTAAATGCCATCTATGTTCAAAATCTGTATACAATTTTCCCCAACATTTGTGTTGCTTTACGTATCTGTTGCACTATACCTGTCACTGTAGCTAGTGCAGAACGTTCCTTCAGCGTCCTGTCAAGAATCAAAAACTTTCATAGATCGTGTTCATCTAAAGAGCGAGTTTCAGGACTTGCCATGCTTTGTGTTGAATCCATTTTGGCAAGACAGTTAAATTTTGATATTATTATACAAATTTTGCAACGAAAAAAAGCAAGTAAAGCCATGCTTTGATATCCGAACTTTCTATATTGAATAATTAAAATTTATAATCATCATTAAATTTATCAGAAATGTATTCAAATTTAACAAATAACTAGAAAAGATTATTTGAAACAATATGTGGCTGTTAAAAGAGAATTTTATTTCTATGTTACAATAAAGTAGTATAAATAGTAGGCCGGGTCGATTTGTGGGGAGGCAAAAAAATCGCCCATTGCTCTGTGAAAATCATATTCTAGGGATCAAAATAAGAAACTTTGCCGAAGGAACCATACCTCTAAAACGAATTCTGATGTTCCCCCCTTTGGGTCATAGGGGCAAATTTTGAAAAATTCCACTTTGAAATGCCTATGTTTCTTTTTGGAGTTTATTTTTCTCTTTAGAAATTTTAGTCAGAACATATGTGAATGAAAAAATGAATTTAACTTAGTAATAGAAAAAAATTTAAAAAAAATATTAGAAATTAGCGTTTTTACAACCCCCTTTTAAAACCAAGGCATCACTGTGATGCATTTGCATGTCGTAAACATAGTTGTGTGGGTTTTTTATTCAACCGTTTTAAAAAATGAAGGTATCACTGTGACACAATTGCAGATCGTAAAATTGCTTGTGTTATTTTTTTTAAGCCACCACAAGACACAGCAGGTAGAATTGAAATTGCCCCTTCCCAAACATCAGAATTCGTTTTAGAGGTATGGTTCCTTCGGCAAAGTTTCTTATTTTGATCCCTATAATACGATTTTCACAGAGCAATGTGCGATTTTTAAATCGACCCCCCCCCTAATAAATAGTAAATATTCTGTGATAATTTTATTATCAGCTCTTAGTCTAAAAATTATTTAGTTGACGTGGCAAACAATTTTTTTTATGTAATCCATCAATAATGATTCATGAATGAGACGTCATTAAAAGTTAATCAAATGTATTAGTGGCTTTTTTACAGGGGGCCGTAAATTGTTTAGTCCCGTGCCCGGATTTTCTCTCTATGGCCCTGGATATGAAGGTATCACCCGCATCAGTTTGAAATGAAATGAATATGAAAAAATAATTCTGACATATTTCAAAGCCGTGACCAAAGTTTCACGTTGATATCTCTACTGGAAATAGACCGACTCCATATAAGACCGACCACTGTGGGATGGTCCGATCGAAATCCTTTTCAACGCTGAAATTTTTGATATAAGAGAAATTATATCTACCTCAACTCTGCGATTACATACAATCGCTACTCAATCAATGTGTACAAATATACAGTGGTTTAAAAAGAGAGAAATATATATAGTAGGGCGGGTCGATTTAAAAATCGCTCATTGCTCTATGAAAATCGTATTCTAGGGATCAAAATAAGAAACTTTGCCGAAGGAACCATACCTCTAAAACGAATTCTGATGCCCCCCCCCCCCCCCTTTGGTAGAACTTTTGGGTAGGGGCAATTTCAATTCTACCTGCTGTGTCTTGTGGTGGCTTAAAAAAACAACACAAGCAATTTTACGACATGCAAATGCATCACAGTGATGCCTTGGTTTTAAAAGGGGGTTGTAAAAACGCTAATTTCTAATATTTTTTTTAATTTCTTTTCTATTACTAAGTTAAATTCATTTTTTCATTTACATATGTTCTGACTAAAATTTCTAAAGAGAAAAATAAACTCCAAAAAGAAACATAGGCATTTCAAAGTGGAATTTTTCAAAATTTGCCCCTATGACCCAAAGGGGGGGACATCAGAATTCGTTTTAGAGGTATGGTTCCTTCGGCAAAGTTTCTTATTTTGATCCCTAGAATATGATTTTCACAGAGCAATGGGCGATTTTTTTGCCTCCCCACAAATCCATCCGGCCTAATATATAGCTATAGCATAGTTTTGAACACTATTTTCTACTCAATTAAATCGAAACCCTTCGAATGGGAAAAAGTATCCATTTGCGCATCATAACTTGATATTTGAGAAAGCCAAAATCGGAAACAGAAAAATGTTGTAACGGAATAATAAACTTATACCTGTTAAAGGTAAGTACAAAAGTGACACAGTACTTAAAAATTATAAGGAACCCCCCCCCCCCCCCCCCCCCCCGAATTAAAGTATATTTGCATAGTACCAGAGCTGAAGGAATATTCAGTTATGCTAAGTTAAACCGTCCGGTCAATAAAAACCTTACATAGACTGAACGTATCCATAATGCTACCAGACATTTCTTGACGACTATACGCAACCCCCTTATCAGGTATCAGGACTTAAGTTATAAAATAGCTATGTCCTCTTGGCAAATACTATAGGTTTTCTAGGACCTAGCTGCTGTCTCTAGATCTGGCAAGTATGCCTCCCTGGTAGCTGAAGCCTTGACAACATGAGCACAGGATATGAATACAGAAGATTACGTTTATTCTTCAGCTCGCACTACAGCTTCATCTGCTGTTACTAACGAGCCCTAACTGCCACAAGGCAGTGGCCAGTTAGTCTGCCCACCATAAGCCTTATGCCTTAGAGATATGAACTTCTTGAGTCTAATTTACTGCCACAGTTTACGCCTGAAAACTGCAGTGCTCAGGCAGCCTATAGGGTCTACTTATTTCTGGATCGACACAGGGAGAGACAATTGAAATTATCTATCTCTAAGTAGGCGATACGACAAGATAAAGTCTTAATGGTACCAAAACTGGAAGAACGTCAGATACTGCATAAATAAAGCTAGTTTCTGACATTCAGACTAAATAGAGGTTATGCTGTTGTGGAGAAATCATAGAATTGTTTGGACATTAGTACAAATATCCTTCCCTGGAGACAAAAAAAGGTTAGAGAAACTAGGTGTGGGCCAAACTCCAAAGATCTGTTGGTCTGGTCAGGCAGTCCCAACGATTTCTTTACTCACGCAGTGTGTTTCAGTTGAATGCTCATGCTAAAGATACAGATACATAGGCTACTGCAGGATAGTATATTTCAGAAACCAGGCTCCATTAACCTTGTTACAATCAAAATTAGTAAAAAGGAGGTGGTGTCGAAAATTGTTTGTAACTTTAAAGCATCTAAAATAAATCTCTGTTGGCTGCACGGACACAGCAATCTTGAAATGAATCAGATAGATGATAAAATAGTCAGGGTTTCGAAATAAATATAAGATAATTGCACGTGAGAAAAAATGGGAAATTAACCAGAGCTATAGCCAAGCCTTGATTATCAGTCTTAAGAGAAATTGACTCTGATTTTTGGGGTAACGTTATTTCGATAACCTGTCGGGGATTAAAGAAGTTGGTATTTCGATCTTGGCGGGCACCGTGGTGTGATGGTAGCGTGCTCCGCCTACCACACCGTATCCCCTGGGTTCACACCCCGGGCAAGCAACATCAAAATTTTAGAAATAAGGTTTTTCAATTAGAAGAAAATATTTCTAAGCGGGGTCGCCCCTCGGCAGTGTTTGGCAAGCGCTCCGGGTGTATTTCTGCCATGAAAAGTTCACAGTGAAAACTCATCTGCCTTGCAGATGCCGTTCGGAGTCGGCATAAAACATGTAGATCCCGTCCGGCCAATTTGTAGGGAAAATCAAGAGCAGCACGACGCAAATTGGAAGAGAAGCTCGGCCTTAGATCTTTTCGGAGGTTATCGCGCCTTACATTTTTTTTATTTTTTTTATTTCGATCTTTCTCAAGGTCATATGAAATGAAGTGAATCATAAGGGATTAAGTCAGCATGTATCAGAATACAGAAAACAACCAAAACTCTAATTCAGACAACGTATTTCTATATCGAAATGTTTAGGGTTTTTAAAGAAATCATTCAGCAAAAATGTCAATCCAACTATTTATCCAAACCGCACGTACAACTTATTTAATATGAGCTTATTACAGGACCTCTCCGAGCCGATCGAAGCTTAATGAGTTTTCAGACAAAGTGACTACCTATCATGCGATTTCTTTTATTTGATGCTGGACAAATGTATACTAGCTGCTGGAGCAATATTCTATAAAAGCGTGCAATTACTGGCACCCGCACCGTAAGTTCTGATTGCTCCAAACTGGAAAAAGAAGCGGAAAAGATAGGTTTAATGGTGTATTAGGACAAAACTCAGTACCTGTTGTCATCGAGCAAAGAGTCAACGCATTTGAGCGTTGGCTACGAAACCACTGTTGGCAGCAACAGTAAAAGACTTGGTTTATTTGGGAACCACCATTAATACAAACAACAAAATCAGCTCTGAAATCCAGCGAAGAATCAATCTTGCCAATAAATGCTACTTTGGACTAGGTAGGCAATTGAAAAGTAAAGTCCGCTCTCGGCAAACGAAAATCATACTCTACAAGTCACTTATCGTACGCGTTCTGCTATATGGTGCATAAGCATTGACCACACCAACAACAGATAAAGCGGCTCTGGGAGTGTGCAGGAGAAATATTCTTCGAAAGATTTACGGACCCCTACTTATTGGCGACGGCCAGTATCGAAGAAGATTTAATGATGAGCTGTACGAGCTTAACGCAAACATCAACACAGCCCAGCGAAATAAGCCGCAGCGGATACGCTGGCTAGGTCATGTTATGGGAATGAAAGATAATGCTCCGGCTCAGAAATTTTTTTAGCGGAACCCGTTCATGGAAGCGAAGGAATGGCGCGGCCTCTACTCCGCTGGAAGGGCCATGTGGAAAACGATTTAAATTCCTGACTTATTTTGTTTTGTTGATTTTCCGACAGGGTGGATAAATGACGTATATTGGAACGATTTTCCGTCATGCCTTGTCAAATTTGGGTTTGAGACGAACGAAAATCGACACTGATGATGGCACAACGCCGAAACCGGTTTGTCTCAAAACCAAATTTGACAAGTGATGACGGAAAATCGTTCCAATATACGTCATTTAAGTTCACTTGACATGACCTTGACGGTCATACTCGTTTAAACGGTTAAGCGCCAATTAAATAATTGAGTTTTTACACTCATTTGTTAAAAATTATAATATTTTTGAAAAGAAAATGCTTGTTGTCATTTAACTTAAGGGATTTTGGAAATATTTTATGTGGGTACACTGTTTATAGTCAACCATAACTACAATACTTACACATTTTTATAAGCTTTTATTTACTTTCACTTGGCTGTTGTATGTAATGAAATTTTGCAAGTTAAATTTGATACACTTCCCGGTGTCCGATTGAGCTGAAATTTTGCACACATGTATAACTCCGATGACAATGCAATACTACTTTGCGAGAATTCGATAAATTAATCTATAACAGAGTTATCGGTAAAGATTTGTATTCACAAGGGAATAACAGCCTAAGTCGTCAAGAACGCAGGTAACTTCGCTTTGTTTATGTATGCAACAAACGTAGAAGTTAGGCTGTTATTCCTCAATGTTGCATACTTTTCTAGGCACTTGATTTTGTTTTACAAATTTTTGGCGATTACGGTTGCCACTTTGTGTCCATTTGGCCCACTGGTCGATTTTCTTCAATTTTGGTCCTTTTTAGGCAGTTGCCACGATTTTGGTACTTTTATTTGTTTTTCACTGAGGTAAAAATTCACAATATTGCCCAAAAAATTTGCAGCACATTCGTTAACCCACATATAATTTTGAATTTACTTGAATGGATTTCTCACCACAAAAAATTGCTCAGTCAATAAAAATGTTAATGATAATAAGGTAAATTGTTAATGAAACAGCCGACTTATGAAAAACAAACTCTTGTTTAATATTTATAATAATAATGACTAGATTTTCCTTCGGTTATTAAATACTTCTAAGAAATTTGACCTGGCTTGCAACTGATGAAACGTGGAGTTTAATGAATTGAAAACTAAGTAAAAGAGTGAAACTAATTTATTTTGTATTAAGTGTACTTGCCACTTACTTAATTCAAGCCTACCGAGAGATCTTGAGAGTTTGTGAAGGCACGTCGATATTTTAAATCTATTTCACCCAGCACAAGAAATATTTTAACTGGAAGGCAGAAATACTTCTTGAAGACGATAACTTTATAAATGTACAACGAATGCGATTAGAAAAACTTTATTTGTATACTCAGTTGAGCAGAGCTCACAGAGTATATTAACCATAACCACGCCCACTTTTTGATATGGAAAATTTCGAAAAACCGAAAAAGTGCGATAATTCATTACTAAAGACAAAAGCTAAAAAAAAGCTAAAAGCTAAAGCGATGAAACTTGGTAGGTGAGTTGACCTTATAACGCAGAATAGAAAATTAATAAAATTTTGGACAATGGGCGTGGCACCGCCCACTTTTAAAAGAAGGCAATCTAAAACTTTTGCAAGCTGTAATTTGGCAGTCGTTGAAGGTATCATGATGAACTTTGGCAGAAGCGTTACTCCTATTACTATATGTATGCTAAATAAAAATTAGCAAATTCGGAGAATGACCACGCCCACTTTTAAAAAAAAATTTTTTTAAAGTCAAATTTTAACAAAAAATTTAATATCTTTACAGTATATAAGTAAATTATATCAACATTCAACATCAGTAATGATATGGTGCAACAAAATACAAAGATAAAAAAAAATTTCAAAATGGGCGTGGCTCCGCCCTTTTTCTTTTAATTTGTCTGGGATACTTTTAATGCCTTAAGTCGAACAAAAATTTACCAATCCCTGTGAAATTTGGTAGGGGCTTAGATTCTAGGACGATCACTTATTTCTGTGAAAAAGGGCGAAATCGGTTGAAGCCATGCCCAGTTTTTATACACAGTCGACCGTCTGTCCTTCCGCTCGGCCGTTAACACGATAACTTGAGCAAAAACCGATATATCTTTACTAAGCTCAGTTCACGTACTTATCTAAACTCACTTTGTATTGGTATAAAAAATTGCCGAAATCCGACTATGACCACGCCAATTTTTTCGATATCGAAAATTACGAAAAAAAAAATGACAAAATTCTATACCAAATACGGAAAAAGGGATGAAACATGGTAATTGGAATGGTTTATTGACGCAAAATATAACTTTAGAAAAAAACTATGTAAAATATGTGTGACACCTACCAATTAAGTAGAACAAAAGGAAAAATTTCTGCAGGGCGAAATCAAAAGCCTCGGAATCTTGGCAGGAATACTGTTCGTGGTATGACATATATAAATAAATTAGCGGTACCCGACGAATGATGTTCTGGGTCACCCTGGTTCACATTTTGGTCGATATCTGGAAAACGCCTTCACATATACAACTCCACCACTCCCTTTTAAAACCCTCCATTAATACCTTTAATTTATATACCCATACAAAGTCTAGAGTCACCCTCTGGCGATATCTCGAAAAAGCCCACCTATAGAACTAAGGCCAACTCGATTTTAAAATACTCATTAACCCCTTTCATTTGACACCCATATTGTACAAACAAATTATAGGGTCATCCCCGATCCACCTTTATGGCGATATCTCGACACGGCGTCCCACCTATGGAACAAAGGATCACTCCCTTTTTGAAATACTCATTAGCACCTTTCGTTTGATACCCATATCGTACAAACAAATTCTAGAGTGAACCCTATTCCACGTTTATGTGCGATATCTCGAAAAGGCGTCCACCTATAGAACTAAGGCCTACTCGCTTTTAAAATACTCATTAACACTTTTCGTTTGATACCCATATCGTACAAACAAATTCTAGAGTCAGCCCTGGTCCCCCTTTATGGCGATATCCCTAAATGGCGTCCACCTATAGAACTAAGGCCCACTCCCTCATAAAATACTCTTTAATACCTTTCATTTGATACATATGTCATACAAAGACATTCCAGGGTTACCCTCGGTTCATTTTCCTACACGGTTATTTTCCCTTATGTTGTCACCATAGCTCTCAACTGAGTATGTAATGTTCGGTTACACCCGAACTTAACCTTCCTTACTTATTATATTCAACTTTTGCAGCAAATGCAAAAGAGATTTGATTTTGGAAGAATTATTTTGTGTAAAATTATCCCCGTAGGTGCTAGCATTAACCCCTGATGTCAAGTATCAAAACTCACACTTACTGAATCTAGGCTATCATATAAAGTTTAAACGTTAAGAGAATAAAATTAAAGAAAAAAAACTTTTTTAAAAAGCTTTTATTATTGGTTAATAAAATTAACTAAAAAGTAAAAAATAAATTGACTGTAAGGAAATATAACACTTTATAAGTTCATTGTAAGCTTAAACGATAATTAGGCTTTTTCGTCTGCGACAAAAAAATGCCATATTGTACATAATTATATATTTTTAACATTAAAACTTTACACCTAAATTATTAAATCTTACAGTTTATATCACAGTCCTAGTTGTTCTAACAAAAAACGTGTTAAATTTTGTTGGTATAATTAAGAACATTTAGGACCTCCTTTTCTTGCTATCACAATTTAACACGCTTTTATTAGAACAATTAGGACTGTGATATAAACTGTAAGATTTAATAATTTAGGTGTAAAGTTTTAATGTTAAAAATATATAATTATGTACAATATAGAATTTTTTTGTCGCAGATGAAGAAGCCTAATTGCCGTTAAAGGTTACAATGAACTTATAAAGTGTTATATTTATTTACAGTCAATTTATTTTTTACTTTTTAGTTAATTTTATTAACCAATAATAAAAGCTTATTTTTAAAAAAAGTTTTTTTTCTTTAATTTTATTTTCAGATAAGATTCTGATAGCACATTCAAACATATGTACATACATACATATAAGCGCCGAATGTTAGCCTAAAATCCACCTCTTTTGGTGATAAGTAGTACAGTTTCCTGGCCCACACACATACATGCATACGTAAATTTATATAAATGTTTATACATATTTACCTACCTACCTAAACGCTTATATATATATATAATACCAATCCAGCAGCAGCAATGTTTTACTATGGGCGTGGCCTGGCTGCCATAATTAAGCGTGAATTGCGGATATGTAGGGAAAAGAGATTACTTTAATTACGTTTACAAACTTAAAACCCAGCGGATTAAAAAGAAATATTTAGCACAATGAGAGCAGCGTAGAATTTCACGTTTACAAGGTCATATCATACGTTGAGAATTATTTTGTGCCACTGCGATTTTGCTTTCACAAGGTGAGTCAACTCCTAAATTCTTAGCGAACCCTTTTATTGTCAGACGACAAACGTTGATGCCCATAGTAACATCCCACTTTTCCAACATTCGCTTTTCTTTTCATTTCTATGTAGCTGCAGTTGGCTTTCTTTCTTCATATACATACCTACCTACATTAAATATTTCGTTGCTAATCCTTCTACGCTTTGTGCATTTTGTAGATTTTTTTTTAGGTAGGCGAATTTGTAACTGCTTTTGCTTTTGTTGAGCTACTGTTATTTTGCGAGAACTGTAGTCGATGTTTTAAATGTGGGCGTTATCGTTTTAGTTTCTTTTATTTCGCACAAAATATATTTGGCTATTGTGTACCAAAGTTAGTAAATGCGCTTAGTCGCATAAGTTTTGTTAGTTTTTGTATCCTTGAAAAAGATGTGAAAGTAATACATAATAGATAATCGCCTTAACTAAATGACTTTTTTGATGCGTGTTTGATTGTTTCCCTGAAAGTGAGTACAGCGAATAAAATGTTGAATGTTCTACATAGGCAGAAGAATTGCTTCAGTAGCTGCCTTTTTACTTCCTTTACATTAGTTGTGTTTGATGTTTTTCCGCCAATTTGCATACAAAATTGGCGAATCTTCAAAATCCATTTTAAAGTAACTTCCTAGAGTTCTAGAGTTTTGAAACTTGACACACATATCGGAATCCGATGACAGTTTAATATGAAGGGAAAAATTTTGCTAGATGGTCCCGAAATCGTGAACACTCCGAACGAACTTGGAAATAAAGCTTTCGCGTTTTAAGAAACATCCCGATAACCCATATACCTGAAACTTTGGGCTCTAATAGGTTATTATTTTTAGGATAAAAAAGTTTTCTATATTTGACCGAGATATTTAGAAAGTTCATTTACAACATGTGGAACTTTACCACCGCTATTTGAGTAATTTCTCGTAGATCTCCATTCTTGAAACTAAGAACTTACTTCAAAACCCTATGACAATGTCACATAAAAGAAAGTATTTTCGTTTGGCGGCCCAGGGACAGTGAATTTCGAAAAAATTAAGAGAACTTGGAAATTTTTCCTTAGCGTTTAAGAAGCCTCCCGATAACCCAGATACCTGAATCTTTGAACATAGCTTTAAGCTTTGTACATTAGACTGGGTCGATTTTATTAACCGATATCGCGCCATCGATTTTTCGATAGGATTTGGGACTCAGGAAAACAATTTTCATTATTTTTTTGGGTATGCGTAGTGGAACTTTTTTTCCTGAGTCCAAATCTTATAGAAAAATTGATGGCGCGATATCGGTTAACTTTGTCCATACAAATCGACCCAGGTTAATGTACATATATTAGATTGCAATATTTAGGGTAAAAGGGTTTCCTGCTCTCGGCAGTGATTTCGAGTATAATTCTTCTGTCTGGCAAATGTCCCTTCAATTTGTAGGAAAAATTGGAAGGGAGGCTCAGCCTAAACTCGCTTCGGAGGTATGTATATCGCGCCTTATATTTTATATATAAAAATTGATATAGTGATTATCTAAAGCAATGTTTTTTGTTGTTTACTCCAGTTTACTTATATTCACATACATATTCTGGATACACACTCAAAAAAAGTTGGTATCAGGGCGATGCTAAATAGTCATCAATATGCAACTTTCGAGTATCAATTATTCTTCATCAAACCGTGTTATGCAATTGATATTTTCGAAATTGGCAATTTGATATTTTCGAACCTTATGATTTGATACTAACAAGTATCAATTTGATATTTTGTATGTGTTATCAACTTGATACTCTCTCCTATTATTTCTGCCATAACATAGTATCTATTTGATAATTTTTTTTAACCAATTGATACCTTTTTGGTATCAGTTTGAAATTATTTTTTTATTAAATTGATAGATTTTGCGCCTCTAATATGATACTTACTTTTTATAAAACTGATACCAGTAGTAGTACTATTAGAAAGAAAATTCTTTTTTCAGTTTAAAAATTTTTTTATTCTTAAAGCAAATTCCTTTTACATTTTCTTGTATAAACAAGACATCTTATCTACAAAAATTATCTTTTGCGTAACATTTCATTAAAATATCTTGACAAGCTTGTGTGATGAGACTTTCAAACTTTGAAAATACTTCATCTTTACATATAGTGATATCATTACCATCTTTACTACTATTAGTTGTTGTCTGGAAACAGATTACTGACTCATTACAGGAGTACATTTTTCTTTCAAAATTATTATTGGAATAGTTATGTGTTATACTGGTGTCAATATTAGTTTTCAATAGCTCAGTATTGCTTGCGATTTTAGTATTTTTGAATACTTTTAAATTCATATCCCTCTTTATGTGTACTTTAAATCTTTTTAAACTTGTATATTCTTGATTACAATTATTGTGAGTACATTTCCAAATATCTACTTCATTTAACCCATGATGTAAATTGAAATGTGAGTATAAATCGCTCAAGTTAACGAAACCTTTATGGCATTTAAAACAAAACATTTTTGCCCAAATAAACTGAACAATGTTACTGCATTTACATACATACAATGGCTTAAATTACGAATAAGATTACTTACACATGGTTTTTTTACATCATAAGAAGTCGAAATATCGTAAAAAAATGTCGTAAAAGCCTCCATACTTGATGGGATTCATCTGGGTATTTCAAGGAAAATATTTGATAAATTTTAAATGTTTTAAATGTCCAATGAAACTACAGACGAGCTAAATTTAAATTTGTGATATCCAAGGCTCACGTAAAAATCTGTTAAATTCAAAAGATCAAGACGCACTACAATTATGAATTTCGACTCTGTGGAATTTTTAGTACGCAATTCTATTTGGTTACACCATCATTTATCGTTGCTATATGTTAAATGGAACTATTCACGGAGTTTTGTATGGTTGCTTTACGATGCACTTTCGAATCTCCTTCTTTTACTATATACCGTTGTGTTGCTTTTAAAATAGTGTGAATTAGCATAAAATAAATGAAGTCTCTTGAATCTAAAGTAAAGATTAATTTAGACGAGTATTTCATTATAAATAGGAGATTATGGGACTTACTTATGTCGATTTCGCCTTTTGCAGATGTCAATAGATTCCTGTAGTATTTGTCCTTTACGTTGTGCTTAAAGTAAGCAGTAAGCTTTGGTAATGCTTCAGACCATTTCGACGTTAATATGAATTGTTTTTCAGGGTAAAGTTCTTTAAAATCTTCATCAATCTGAAAAAATATGTACATATGTGAGTCAGTATTGTGTTGATTCTAATTTTTAACAAAAATGAAATTATCACAAACATTTACACTAGTTTACATGAAAAACAAGTCATAAATTATTTTTTTATGCCTGAATATAAATTGCTTAACAATTGTTGCAGCGTACATGCAAATGAACTTAGTTTCACAACAAAGATATATACATACATACATATCTACGCATTTGTATATCATTTATTTGCAACAAAACTTAATATTACTCACCTTTTCTGTTTTGTTGCAATTCCTGCAGGCAATTTTTAATTTTTTATTTTTGCACCAACCGATCACGACAACACTATTCACGGCAAGAAACGACAAATAATTACCCCGAACAACTATCGAGTCACGTACACAGCGAAGTTCGACTTTTCGAACAGTCTGTGATGCGCTTACAGTTTCAATCTGCTAATATTGCTTATTAAAATAATTAGGTCAATTTGACATTGTTGAGGATAAAATCGAATTAATTAGTTATCAAAATAATAAGCTAAGTTGTAATCTACTATCTTTCGGGATCAATTTGATGATTTATGCTGCTATATTAATACTGAAGATATTACACTGGTCTCAATTTGACATTTTTGAGGTGTAAAATTAATATTTTTCATCAGCAATTCAATAACCAAAATATAGATTTAATACTTTTCACTATCGTTTTTATATGATTCATCTTTACATTGATACTAAAAAAATGATACTGCTAAAAATGTCATTTTAAAACAACCGGTATTAAACTGATAGTGATACATTTTTTTTTTTTGAGTGCAGGCTTAGTCTATGTACAACAGATATGAATATTCTGTATTTTTTGAGGTAATTGATATGAAGGAGAAAAAAAATGGTTGTTAAGGAATTTTCGAGAATTATATGATTTTCCAATTTTTTTTCGACACAAAATTTCTAGCCTACGAGAAAAGGACAAGATACGAGAAAAGATAAGAAGGATAACATACGCCAAAACCTTCGGGGAGTGTCTTCATCGCTACAACAGCAAAAACACCTACACTCAGAGAAAAACGCCGTTCTAAAATTCAGCACCACCGGACTCAATTCAAGCGTTTCATGTTCTTACTTTTTTGTTCTTGAAATACGAACGACCTGTTCTTAAAACAACAACCTTGTTCTGGAACTGACAACCATTTTCTTGAAAAGAGAACGGCTAGTCTTAAAATATGAACAAATGTTCTATTAATGAGAACAATGTTCTTAAATTAAGTTCAAGTAAAAAAAACGGTAAAATTAGTGTGTACTACAATGTTAAATACAATATTTGGCGCAAGCTATCAAGCACTTGTAGTGGACCAGCGGCTATGTTGTTGCGGTTGCGATCGTATGGCGCGAGTTCAATTTTTTTTAATTTCTATTTTTTTAACTCTTATTTTTCGTTCAGTTCCATTCCATATGCACAGGTAATTCTCAAACTTGTTATGAAATGTTTTAGGTATATATTCAGATTGCATCAATAAGACAAATACATGAAAAAATGCATATTATGGATTTTAATAATAATTTTTTTTGTTATTAATATTTTTTATTAATAACAAAAAAATTACACAAGTAGGTATACACGGTTTTGGATCTAGGCAACTAAAAGTGGGTTTAAGACAATTTATGACGCTGAATCCGATTCTTCATTCCGTTTTTTAAGATTGATTCTAGTTTTTAATACAGTCAATAAATTCATTTTTAAAGATTTTTGTCAAATAATATTCATTTTATTAACCCAAAAGTAACAAATCAGAAATGAAGATTGGTGGAACTTTCCCTTTTGTATTGTTTCGTATCTGTTTCGCGTATTAAAGTCCAACAGTAGTCGCTCATCATGCCTTCATCCCAAAATCCTTTGGTATCGTCTTTCAATATTGGCTAGATCTTAGTGTAACCGCTCTCTTTGTTCGTCGCTCGTATCACCCAAGTTTTCGGAAAAAAATCGAGATGGGAATGCAGAAAATGTTTCTTTAGAGACATTCTATCCCCAATCTTTCGATAATTTTCCAACATATCACCAATAATTTCCATAAAATTATGCGGCTCATGCGGCTGCTTCAACGGGCGTTAAACATTTTGTAAATTTTTTATCAGCCATTAATTTTCTAATATCAGGCCCGATAAATATTCCTTCTTTGAGCTTTGCATATGATAATTTAGGAAACAACTTGACTAAGTACTGAAAAGCCGGTCCTTCTCGGTTTAATGCATTGACGAAGTTCTTTATAAGGCCTAGTTTGATGTGAAGAGGTGGCAGAAAAATGTCTTGTGGATTTACAAGTGGTTCAGTTGAGTACGACTTTGCCATTCTTTTCTCACAGAATGATGTTCAGTTACGCGGCTATCGCACAAGCATAAAAAACAACAAATTTGGTGAATCCAGATTGCATCCCATTTACGATACCTGTTGAAATAATATAAAAAATAAGTGTTTTCGATTTAATTGGAATTAATGATTAAAAAATTCCTCTCTCGGCGAACGAAAATCATACTCTACAAGTCACTTATCGTACCCGTCCTGCTATATGGGGCAGAAGCATGGACCATGACAACAGCAGATGAAGCGGCTTTAGGAGTGTTCGAGAGAAAAGTTCTTCGAAAGATTTATGGACTTCTACGCGTTGGCGAGTACCGAAGAAGATTTAATGATGAGCTGTACGAGCTATACGTAGACATCAACATAGTTCAGCGAATTAAAACGCAGCGGCTGCGCTGGCTAGGCCATGTTATGCGAATGAAAGACGATGCTCCGGCCAAGAAAGTGTTTCTATCGGAACCCGCCTATGGAAGCAGAGGTAGAGGGCGGCCTCAACTCCGTTGGTAGGACCAGGTGGAAAACGATTTAAACTCCCTTGGTGTGACCAACTGGCGCCGGTTGGCGGAGCGAAGGAGCGACTGGCGCGCCTTGTTGGACGGCCATAACCGTTTAGACGGTTAAGCGCCAATTAAGTAAGTAAGTAATGTTTAAACCTTTAGATCACCACAAATTTTCCATTTATGATCATTGTATTTGATGAAGCACATGATCTTCCGCATTGTTTCGTAGCATTCCTTCGCTTGTACTGCATAAGCAATCGGAATAGATGGTTTGTTATTTCCATTGTGGAGAAGAGCAGCTTTTAGGCTGTATTTGGAACCATCAATGAATAAACGCCATTCGTTTCGTGTATTCATTTCATTAAATAAACCATTAATCCCGTTACAGAAACTTATGTTGTCTTCTTTTTTGAAGAACGGTCGAAGTGCCTGATTTCTGTTTCTGTATACAATAACTTGTGTTCGAGAGTCTAGATATTTCCATTGCTGCAACCGTGATGCTAGCAACTTTGCTTTTTGTTTGGACAAATTCAAATCACGAATCAAATCGCTTAGTTCATCTTGCGAAATTAAATGTGTCGCTTCCATGACAAAGTCGCTTTCACTGCTCGGGGGTGATGGAGTTAAGGTTTCCAGGACGTTTCCAATTATACTTGGACAAACTGGCAATGAATCATTAGCAGTACGTGAAACTGGCATGGATACTGATGATACATTAAGTTCTTATATTTTTTTAATTTTTTTGCATTTATACCCGTAACTTTCATCAAACAAAGGTAGCAATCATCTACATGGTTTTTAGGTTCTCTCCAGAGCGCTGGTATTGAAAAGGAAAAGTACTCACGTTCTTCTAATGACCACTTATACAGCTTTGTTTTGCATGCGTTACAAATAAATTTCGGTATCCAAGACTTATGAGTGTCTGCTACTCTGAAATCAAAGTAGTGCAGATACGCATCTTTGAGCGCATTTGTTATTATTTTGCTACTTTTTTTAATCATACAACAACCACAAACGTAACAAAAACAGTTTGAATCAACTTTGGAATACTGTCTCTGCATTTTTATTTGCTCTAGTCACTTATATTATTTTACAGTTACAGTTGAAATGACTTATCAAACAGTGCCACTATTTAAAAGCTGCTATAACAGAACAATGGTGCTATCATGCGAGAACTCGGAAACTAGAATCAATCTTAAAAAACTTAATGCAGATTCGAATTCAGCATATCAAATATAGTTAAGAATCGTTTTTATCTGCTCAGATCCAAAAGTTGACCTGAATTTGTAAACTTGTGTTATTATTAATAAAATAATAATACAAAAATAAATAAATAGGTACTAGGTGGAAAAATTACCTTCCCACTCCCTCCAAAGATAAAGCACAAACCGTTCTTGAATTGAGACTGAAAAATGTTAAATCGACCACAAATCGGGCTCGAAGCATGAGAACGAAAAATCTTAAATCAAGCCCAAGTAGTGCTTGAAATGAGCACAGAAGGTTCACACATCAATACCAAATTGGTCATAAAATACGAACGGTATGCTTGAAAAACCGTTCTTAAAACAGGCCCATCGGTCACGAATTAAGAAAAAACGTACTTAACAGACTTTTGTCAACGAATGTTCTTAATTTTGAACTTGTTTCGTTCGTTTTAGAACGATTTTTTCTCTTAGTTTATAATCCTAGATAAAAATCAATCTGGTATTACTGACGAAGCATTATTTATATTCTAATGATATAAGAAATTATACAAATAAATGTTTCCATTTAATTCTAACTTTTGAACTAAGCCACCTGCCGCTATGCAAAATGACTCTATGCTCTTCTTAGAGCATATGAGGGATGACGAATCTCCCTCCACCAGCGCTGGAGTGCGCAGAGAACCGGCTCTTAAACCCGCGAACCCAAAGGGCAACACAGATACCCAAGGAAAGCAACGCGGGCCAGAAGAGCATAATAAGCAAAAGGCGACGAAACCCGCGATCCCCAGAGGCATCTCGGCCACTGGTGAGCAGCGCGGGCAAATCAAGGAAGGGGAGCAGGAGGGACAGGCGTCGAGCAATAAACCCGCGAACCATGGAGGGCCCAGTACCACCATAGAGCATCGCGGGCCTCCCGAGGAAAGAGGTACAGCAACCAAACGTAGCTCCGACGGTACCTCTACACATACGAGAGAAGGTGGCAACAACCATCCTAGCAGGCCCTCTAGAGAGCCGAGTAAGCATGGGCGATCACCGTCGAAGCATGATTCTGGAAGCAGCTCACAAGGCAGGTGCGATAGGACCCAGAAAGGGAACGACACCAGACGAAACCGGGAAGAGTGGAGGCCCAACAGAAGGCATAACAGAGGCAGGCAACCTGCACTACCACCACCAGGCAGACCAGGATCGCTTACGGACAAATGGCGCCTGGGACTAAGTGGATCAGGTATAAAATGGTATCTCCGATACCTTGAGGAGGGCCTGTGGCCCAGGGAGGCAAGAGCCAGGGCAGACGAGCACAGGCATAAATCAGCCAACGAGCAGAGATCAGCGACCGCCGAACGGAGGAATAGAGGCGAAAGTAGAGCACAGCCAGCGGCAGCTGGCCAGCATACACCCGGTCCCGCTGAAAAGCGTAGGATCGGGCAGATCACACCGGAGGAAACTCCCAGCTCAAAAAGGCAACGGGCCCATGCTCCGCAGAACACAGCAAACATGCGTCGGGAGAATTTGGCCAGGGCGACCGGGTTACCCGCTGAGACAGCACCAAGGCAGCAGAGCTACTCGGACGCCTTCAGGGGTATCCGAGTGGCTGTGCTGCCCAGGAACTACCCAGCGGATGCCCTCAGTCAAGAGGACCTGACGATTCTCCAGGAACAGATAATGGAGGGAGTGTTCAGGGGGTGTGGGCATGCCCTAATATTTTGCGGGGTGTATTTGAGAGCAGGGCTCCTCCTCGTAGACTGCGAGGACGAGATAACAGCGAAGTGGCTCGAAGAGGTAGTACCAACACTCGAGGGGTGGACAGGGCCACCATTATGTACGAGGCGCGGGGATGATATACCGCCCACACAAAATGTGACAATGTTCCTCCCCAGGAGTGCGGAACGCCCCAAAGAATTTGTGATCCGGCTCCTCGCGAACCAAAACGAGGGCCTCAAAACGCAAAGGTGGCGCATCATAAACTGCAGCGCGGAAGAAACGGGCCTACGTCTCGACGTGGGCATTGACGAGGAATCTTACCAGCTCACTCGTAGGAATGGTTTCAAGCTGCATTACAGATACGGCTTGATCCATGTGAGACCTTGGAGGCAACCAGGCAACAGTGAGCGGCCGGAAGAAAGGGCGGAGGCAGAGGGCGTCGATAAACACGAGACGTCGGACGAGGACATGTCGGACGCATGCACCGACACCATCCGAGCGTGTGAGTCCACAAACCCTCCCACCGCAGCAAGCGGAAGCGATGCAATCGCACAGCCAAGGGGTGATGAAATCCCTACCACACAGGAGCTCATCGAGGGCTTGAAACTCCAGGAGCTGGCATTAAACAAGCAGGACGACAGCGAGAGCGGGTTGTCGGATTACGACGATCCGATGAGGCCGGCCGGGCCAAAATGACCGGCATAAGTATCCAGGTAGCCCAGATCAATCTCCATCACGCCATTGCAGCCTCGGCTGTACTGGCGAGGAAGTTTGCCTCGGATGATCTGGGCATTGCCCTCATACAGGAACCTTGGGTATACAAGGGACAGGTGAGGGGCCTCAATTTGAGTAATAGTGTTTTTGGGATATCTCCCAGGAGAGACCTAGAGCATGTGTAATGCTTAAAACAGATATTAACTATTTTTGCATTACAGAGTTTTTAAGTCGAGATTTGGTGGCGGTGCAAATCGATGCAAATATCAATGGGGAAGACTCCAGCATTGTGCTAGCCGCAGCCTATTTCCCGGGGGACGACAACATGGTCCCCCCAGATAACGTACAGAAGCTGGTAGCTCACTGCAGAAGAGCGAAACTTCCACTAAGCATAGGAAGCGATGCTAACTCCCGCAATAGGGAATGGGGCAGCAGTGATACCAACCAAAGGGGTGAGTGTTTGCTAGAATATATAGCCAGCAATGATTTAAGTATATACAACGTCGGGAGTAAACCGACGTTTGTTACGAGAGCTAGGGCAGAAGTCCTTGATATAACACTCGGCAACAACCTAACTGAGAATATGATCGCGAAATGGAGGGTCTCAGAAGAACCCTCCCTTTCGAACCACAGAATCATAAGGTTTGAGCTGGGCGCTGTATCAGGGCAAATCAACCCTAGAAGAAATCCCAGGAAAACAGACTGGGACAGCTACAAAAGTATTATAGAAGCTAACATAGATAGCCTTAAAAGTAAAGGCAGAAGTACCAATTGTACCGAGTTAGAGAGCAGGGTGGAAAGGGCAAATCAAATAATGATAGATGCCTATAACACCAGTTGCCGTGTCTCCTTGATTAAGGGTAAGAAGGCAACTCCCTGGTGGTCTTATGACCTGACGTTGCTAAGGAGGAAAGTCAGGAAACTCTTTAACGAGGCAAGGAGAACCGGCAACTGGGAGGAATACACCCATAATCTAACTAAGTACAATAAGGAGATAAGAAAAGCAAAAAGGGAAAGTTTTAGAAATTTCTGTGAGGGAATTTCCAGCACGCCTGCAGCGGCAAGGCTACACAAGGCCTTAGCCAAAGAGCAGAGACAGACAAACCTAGAAATTAGGCTCCCAGACGGTACCTATACCGAAACGGTGGAAGAACGAGCAAAGGCCTTGCTACAAGCGCATTTTCCTGAGGCCTCCCCGCAAGTACCGGAACCTGTATTCCCCAGAGTTATACCAACCCCATCGAACTGGCAACTAGCCAACTCCCTCTTTTGTGAGGCCAGAGTCAGATGGGCAGTGGCATCTTTTGAGAAATACAAATCTCCGGGGGTGGATAGCATCTACCCGGCGCTAATGCAGCAAGGGACACAGATCATCCCACATCTCGCCAGGATCATGAGAGATAGCCTGGCACTGGGATATATACCCACGATGTGGAGAAGAGCAAGAGTAGTATTCATACCAAAAGTAGGTAAAAAGGACTATTCACAAGCAAAGTCCTTCAGACCAATAAGTCCAACCTCCTTTGTCTTGAAGGCAATGGAAAATATAATAGACCAAGAAATCAGATCGAACGCCCTCAAGAGCTGGCCCCTACATTATAGCCAGCATGCCTACAGAGCGGGTAGGTCCACGGACACAGCTCTGTACCAGTTAACATCTGAAATACAGAGGGCGTTCGAAACAGGGGAAACAGTGCTTTGCGCTTTCCTTGATATTGAGGGTGCCTTTGACAACACATCTCACGAAAGCGTAAACATAGCACTGCAGAGAAGAGGAGTTCAGGTGCCAATCCAGAAATGGATTGACAATCTACTCCGCACAAGAATCGCTGAAGCTCAAGTAGGCAGCAGCGCAGTTAAGGTTATTACAACGAGAGGGTGCCCCCAGGGAGGTGTTCTGTCACCCCTTTTGTGGAGCCTAGTAGTGGACGAACTCCTGCAAAATCTATCAGACAGTGGCATAAGATGCCAAGGATATGCTGACGACATCGTCATAATTGCAAGGGGTAAATTCGAGAGTACGCTCTGTGACATAATACAAAGAGCATTGAACATTACAAGGGAATGGTGAGCCAATGTGGGTCTTAACATCAACCCATCTAAGACAACCATCATCCCCTTCACCAGAAGAAGGGTCCTACCAGCCCTGAGAGCAATAACAATAGATGGCGTGGAACTAGAATATGGAACCGCAGTGAAGTACTTGGGGATCACTTTTGACACCAAGCTCTTATGGAAACAACACTTCGACTCCATGAAGACTAGGGCCACGAGGTCCATCATGGTATGCAAACGTCTAGCAGGGAAATCATGGGGCTGTAGCCCACACGTGCTAAGATGGATGTATACCATGATAGTAAAACCTATGATAACATATGGCTCAATAGCCTGGGCATCGAGAACAACTCGGGCGACGACGAGGCAAGCACTGTCAAAACTTCAGCGACTGGCATGTGTGTGCATCACGGGAGCCATGCGCACATGCCCCACAACAGCGCTGGAAGCTATCCTCGATCTAACCCCGCTGCATATATCGATAGAGCAGTCAGCCAAGCGAGCCCTCCTTAATATCGTCAAGGAGGACTCGGGCAAAGGTAAAGTCATGTCGTCCCGGAACATGGAGGAATTGAGAGAGAAGATCCCAATCTCTCAACTCCCGAGGGATGACATCCGCAGGCAGATAGTATATGAGAAAAGATATAAAGTAGAACTGGGAGACAAGGGTACGTGGTAAGAAAACAGAATTGAGAGCATTCAGCAGCTAAACAGTATAGTATCGTATACCGATGGCTCGAAGACCCCAGAGGGGATTGCATCTGGAGTCGTTGGACCCAGAGCCAAGATATCAATACCCCTGGGAGCATACCCGATCATTTTTCAAGCGGAGGTATTCGCCATAAGCCAGTGCGCGGACCTGAACCTTCAGCGGAAATACTCCAATGAGAAAATTGCCATACTCAGTGACAGCCAGGCCGCCTTCAAAGCCATCTCGGCATTTGAAATAAAATCGGCACTAGTCCTTGAGTGCGTGGAAAAGCTGAATCAACTAGGAGCACACAATGAACTACTGTTGGCCTGGGTTCCTGGCCACAGGGGAGTCGAGGGAAACGAGCAGGCGGACAGCCTGGCCAGAGAAGCAGCAACGATACGACCTATTGGTCCTGAGCCATTCCTGCCAGTAGACCCACAGGAAATTAGGGGGCATCTATTAGCAGAAGAAAAGGAAAAGAGGGAAGAACACTGGTGTAATATGCCAAGCCTGAGACAATCTAAGCTACTGTTAGGGGGTTACTGCACAACTCGATACAGGGCATTTATAGGCCTCTCGAAAAATAACCCAAGAATTCTAACAGCTATTCTTACAGGACACTGTAGACTGAACAGCCAAATGCAAAAGCTGGGTATAATATCGAACAACACATGCCGATTTTGTGATCGATCAGCGGAGACGGCGGACCATATCCTTCTGGAGTGTGATGCAATCTCAATCCCTCAAGCCAGGTGAACTGCTAGGGTTCATCAGTGATGTCGGCTTGGATGAGGTGTTGTGAAGCAGATAAGGGCACAATAGACCAATGGTCGCAGTGCGATCTTCAATTAATTATCTATCTATCTACTGGAGTATTAGTCGCAGTCAGAAGAAGTAGTGTGTTGAATTTCATTAAAATACATTTCTTTAAATGACAGTTATTGCAAAAAAAAAAATAAACGTGTGATGATGACCACACGGAAAAATAGACTGACGAATAGATGGAGTGGATGAGCAATGCTAACAAAAACTTCTTTTTCGGTTGACTTTAGTGGGACTTAAAACAAATCGCTAAGCGCTACCACCGATTAAGTCGATTGTGGATACCGAACTTTTTTTTTTTCGAGAAGTCAAATCTTTGTTGGATAACAGAATGGATTTCGTCTTGTCTTGATTAACGTCACAATTGTTAAAGCAAAGTATGTAAGTCTTATAGGCCTACGCTCGAAATTGTTATAATATTATACTACTACCTCAGATTAGATCTGCTGCTGAAATTTTATTCTCCAACATTAGCTTAAAGAAGTGGCGCGTAAGAGAGTTGCTTTTCTGCAGCCAGGTTTCGTTTTGAACGGCTCGCAGCTGATGATGATGCGCAATGTCACTTAGCAAAGCCTTTATTAATAAGCTGGTATACCAAGCTTTTACAAAGTATTCATATTTTCTTAAACGAGGCATCTTAGGCGGGTCATGCGTTGAATATCTTTGAGTACTTCATTCTTTAGGATCCTTTAACAGAGAAACCAAAAATCCGACATAAGTAATTTGATCATTTTTGCTAATCCAATTGCCTTCATTTTGATTTGTTTTTAAAATCTTGGTTCCACCACGCCATTAATCCTTCCAATAGTCAAGTGGTGAAGCATTAATCATAACGTCCTTATCTGATCAATACTGAGATAATTAATAGACAAACTTTGTTAATTTGTGTAAATATGTAAGTAAACACGTATGTATTTGTATATTTTTTTCAATTATGAATGAAAAATATCCGCCAATGCGGGAGTCCATGAAAACATTAGTTTCGCTATTGTTTTGATCTTAAAACATCAACGCAAATGCTAACCGACAACAAGTAGGTAATTTACAAATTGTTCTCCATAGATTTCTGCACTTTGGCGGTATGATTTAACTATGCAGATCATCTCATTCATAAGCGTATTTGATAAATGATGATTAAAACAACCGAGCTGTGCAGCAAGCAAGCATGGGCGGTAAAGCGTATAATATGTTAAATGGGGCTAAATTAATGGAGTTTCATTAGCTAATAGTTTCTCCATGGTCAAAGCGGTCAATCAAATCATATAAGAAACTATATCTACGAACAAAAAAAAAACGCTTGAAATGTATACAAAACAAATGTGTAACATCACCTACTCGTAAAAAACATTGCAAGTGTCAAAAAATTCATTTATTTAAGCGATAGCTGCGATTTTAGCTCATTGTCTTCATGCTTTCAACATTTACCAGTTAAGCCGCTCTTGAGGCGAATTGTTTTGTTTTCAATACATTTTTTTTTCTTCTTTTTTTTATACTCAGCTGAGCAGAGCTCACAGAGTATATATATTAATTTTGTTCGCAAAACGCTGTTCCGTAACGACATAAACTAATCGAGATAGATATAGACTTCTATATATCAAAATGATCTGTGTGAAAAAAGAAATTTATGTAATAGTAGTAGAGTTTATTTATTTAGCAATTTAGCTACTTTTTAAATTATAAATTAAATGTAGTAATTCATTATTACATTTCAAATCTTAATCAAAATTAACTTTAACAAAATCAATCACTTTTCTCTTAAATATGTACATATTAGAGAAAAATTGTAAGTTTACAAACGGCGATGGTTACTAGGACATGTTTCTGAATTTCACTTCTTCATCAGCTAGCTTTTCGGGAGTTGAGCGTTGAACTCGAATCTCCAACATTCATATCAGTGCAAGCCTTTTTTTTTTTTTTAGCTGCTACGCCATATGAATGTTCCGTTGTTCGCTGTACAATTGGTCTCTAAGAGTTGCCTTTTTTTGTTTATATTCCTTTTGATCACCATGTAGGCACATACACTCTGTATGTAGTTTATTCCTAATGGTGTGGATATGATTTTTAGGCGCGCTTTTGAAAGCTTAGTAACATTTGTTCGGATTTTTACAGTATTTGTTTTTAATACTTCCGCTGTTACTATTATATCAATCTCTAATATCAATTACAAAAAAACATTGTATAAAGCAATATGAGCAAAGCTCGCTAATTAAATAGATATCTACATATTAGATTCAGACTTTATTTCCATCGGCAATGAATTAAATAAGCTAGCTTCTTTATAAAACAAACTATTTTGTGCCGCACTTGACATTAGAGGTGGTCTTCTAAAATCAATATTGTTCCTAAGGGGATATGGTTGTATATCAGATACATAGCATATCTCGGACGTTAAATATCTTGGTAAAATATTATATTTAATTTTAAACATAAAGCATAACGCGTTAAACATAACACGCTGATTTACAGACATCCACTTCAACGTTTCAAGAAGCGTTGAAATCGATGTCATTACACTACATTTAAGAATAGATCTCATAGCTTTATTTTGGAGTTTCTGCATTCTAACTATACTTGACATTGTGCTTAAGAAAAGGATAGTGGAACAATATTCAAAATGTGGTTTAACGATCGTGTTGTAAATATTTATTGCACACATAGTTGAAACTTGTTTCCGTATTCTTTTAACGAAATTAATCTTTTTAGCTATTTTTTTCGCAAACATAATCTATATGCAGATTAAACTTGAGTTTGTCATCAATAATAACTCCTAGATACTTAAGTTGGTCTACTCTCTCTATATATTCACAATTTATAGAAATATTTTTGTTGGATCTACCATTGATCAACATCCATTTTGTCTTCTTTACATTAAGTTTTAGTTTATTCATTTTTAAATAACTTTCAACTCTGATAATGTCTGCATTAAGTTTATCTATACACTCATCACCTGAATTAGCTGATATATATAATAACGTATCATCAGCGAACAAACATACATTTGAATTCTGCAAGAAATTTATTTAGCCATGCCAGTCCGTCCGCCCCTAAACACGATAACTTGGGTAAATTTTGAGGTATCTTGTAGAAATTTGGTATGTGGGTTCCTGGGCACTCATCTCAGACCGCTATTTAAAATGAACGAAATCGTGCTATAACCACGCCCACTTTTTCGATATCGAAAATTTCGGAAAACCGAAAAAGTGCGATAATTCATTACCAAAGACGGCTACAGCGATGAAACTTGGTAGGTGTGCTGGCACCGCCCACTTTTAAAAGAAAGTAATTTAAAAGTTTTGCTAGGTGAATTTTGGAAGTCGTTGTAGATATCATGATGAAATTTGGCAGGAACGTTACTCCTATTCCTATATGTGTGCTAACTAAAAATTAGCAAAATCGGACGACGAACAAAATTTTTTTTAAATAAAATTTTTACAAAAATTGAATATCTTTACAGTATATAAGTAAATTATGTCAACATTCAACTCCAGTAAAGATATGGTGCAACAAAATACAAAAATAAAAGAAAATTTCAAAATAGGCGTGGCTCCGCCCTTTTTCCTTTAATTTGTCTAGAATACTTTTAATACCATAAGTCGAACAAAAATTTACCAATCCTTGTGAAATTAGGTACAGGCATAGACTCTATGACAATAACTGTTTTCTGTGAAAATGGGCGAAATCGGTTGAAGCCACGTCCAGTTTTTATACACAATCGACCGTCTGTCGTTCCGCTCGGCCGTTAACACGATAACTTGAGCAAAAATCGATATATCTTTACTAAACTTAGTTCTCGTACTTATCTGAACTCACTTTATCTTGATATAAAAAATGGCCGAACTCCGACTATAACCACGCCCACTTTTTCGATATCGAAAATTACGAAAAATTAAAAAAATGCCATAATTCTATACCAAATATGAAAAAAGGGTTGAAACATGGTAATTGGATTGGTTTATTGACGCAAAATATAACTTTAGAAAAAACTTTGTAAAATGGGTGTGACACCTACCATATTAAGTAGAAGAAAATGAAAAAGTTCTGAGGGCGAAATCAAAAGCCGTTGGAATAATGACAGGGAATACTGTTCGTGATATTAAATATATAAATAAATTAGCGGTACCCGAAGATGTTCTGGGTCACCCTGGTCCACATTTTGGTCGATATCTCGAAAACGCCTTCACATATACAACTAAGGGCCACACCCTTTTAAAACCCTCATTAATACCTTTAATTTGATACCCATGTCGTACAAACACATTCCAGGGTTACCCTAGGTTTCATTTTCCTACATAGTGATTTTCCCTTATTTTGTCTCCAAAGCTCTCAGCTGAGTATGTAATGTTCGGTTGCACCCGAACTTAGCCTTCCTTACTTGTTTTTTCTTCTTTTTTCATACATTTTCAATTAGCGTTAAAAAAATGTATTTTTAAAAACCATTTCGACTGCGTCTTTTGTTATTCATGGTGAGCGCGTTTCGATTACATTTCGCCTTAGTAGATTAACTCATTGCCTCCTGGCGTTTTGTTGCTTATAGCAAATTGAATGTAGGTGTTAGAGGTGTTGTTGTCAGCATTATTGACCGCCACCACCTTTGAATTTTGTAGTTAATCCATTAAATTGCACCACTAATTGATTCTCATCTTGTTAACTGTGGCAATGGACTATGGCGATGACTTTTGTGTGACTTTAATTAATAAACTATTAATTAATTTTACATTTACATACACAGCATACAAAGGCACGTACCTTCATATATGTATGTATGTAAATACGTAGTTGAATATTAAGAAGGGTCCTAATTTCTGGAGCTTATTCTTATAAATTTAACTGACAATGCAAAACTCTCCGAAGTTCATATACATACATAAATCCGTATTTCAAATAAGTCGTCAGTAATTCCTTTTTAACACGCATATATTAGCTCCACTTGTATGTATGCTTGTTTTTAACTCTCTAGGCGCGCAAAAGGAGAGTTAGACCCATCTAGCGGCAATTATTGAAGAATAGTGGAGACACGTCCTATCAACATCAAACATCTACATAAGTGGATTGTAGATACTAAAACGGCACCACATTTGCGTGTTTTTTAGTTTTTTTTTAAACTATATTTATTTTATCTATTTATAACCTTTTTGATAGGGACACCGCACTCAACTCCCACTCGCGCCTCCGTTCCTAACTACTGTAGACGCCTCCGGAGTCATGTCCAAAACTTTCGAGAAGTGTTTTTTTTTGCTACATATACTAAGTTGCCAAGCTTAGCATCTCTGAATTCAGCAATGCATCTGACTTCAACGAATTCCACGAACTTATTAGCAAGCGCGACAGCTCAATCAAAGCAATCAAATTTAACTACCGACGGGGGGGGGCTTAGAATATACCTGCGAAGTTCAAATCCCGTTCCTGGGTTAATGGCTGGGCTTGGGGCCTACACCGCTAAAGTGCCTTTCAATCAAGTATAAAAGTAACAAGTCTCGGCCGAGGACTCTTTTTCTGATAACGACCACATTTAGCGGACTATGAATTTAAAGACCGTGATTTGAGGGCATGAACTTGGAATGCCAGTATAAAAGAGCCCACGGTGTACTTAAACACTGATCAATATTCGTGGATCACCGGCCCAACAAAGTTGGTACCAATGGGCTGAATTGAGGTGTTCAAGCCAGACTTGACGAGGTCGGGGTCCTACCTATACCCCGCCGTTCCATTTCTAGGTAAATGGCACCCGGTTGCTCGGTAACTCCACCGCGAGTTCCGAGCTTGTCTCAGTATTTCTCCTTCATTGATTTTGTTATCTCAATATCTGATTAAATCAATCAGTATGAGATATGTATTTGTTTATCACAATTTAGGAATGTGATCAACCTCTTCTGCCCAGCCGTTGCAACAATGTATGATACATTGCAGGAATGGGCGTTATCAACAAATTTGAATAACTATTGACGAAAAAATAAAAAATAAATTTTTATTCATTATTCAAGAAAACTTGAGTGATGAATAACATGGTATTTTTTATTCAAGCATTTCTTGAATAATGAATAACATTTTCTAGTTGTTCCAAAAATATTCTAATTGATGATAACCGCCCATTCTTATTTTTGCAAATTTTGAATAAAGAGTTGAGTTATTATTCCTTATTTACAAAATATGGAATAACAATAAAATTTTAGTTTTTATTCAGTTATTCAAAAATAAAAACGAGATGCCCTGAAAATATACCCATATGCGTAACCAGTTCGCGTGTAGTTCTGAAGCTTCTTAGGGTAATATTAAGATGATTTTGGGGAGTATTCGCGGGGTTTTTTGGGGGCCGTTTGGGGTAATTTCTGGGACACCCTGGGGATCCTCCCGGGGTCTATTGGGGTTCATTCCAGGGGCTGCCTCGCGATCCTCCTAGGGTTTTGGGGTCATTTCGGGATGGCTTTTGCGACTCCCTCAGGGGTCTTTTGGAGGTCATTTTGGCATGGTTTAGGGGCGTACCTCGGTGTCCTCCCGGGGTCATTCCGTGACCTTTTTGGGACTCTGTCGGGGTCATTTAGGGGTTATTCCCGGATGATTTTGGGGACTCCCTCGGGGTCATTCCGGGAGGATTTTGGGGACTCTCTCGGGGTCCTCCCGGGGTCATTTCGGGGTAATTTTGGGATCTTTTTGGGGACTCCCTCGGGGTCATTTCATCAATAAGAAAATTTAAAATGATGACTAATTTTTTATTTTAATTTGTTTCATTTCAAAATGACTCAACCCTGATACATTGTTGACGACAAACAGCCTTTGCTTCGATATTGCTTAAGACTGTACTTCCTTATCGTTCCCGAGATGGTCGGGCTAGTACCTTAATGGTGCTTTGTTACCGGAACGTACCGGATCTATATCCGGAAAAGAACCATCAACATCGCCAACACTCCCCAAAGCCTTCGGGGAGTGCCTTTATCGTTAATACAACAACAACAACGGTACTTCCTTGACTAACGCCAT
Source organism: Eurosta solidaginis (assembly GCF_040869045.1). Lineage (NCBI taxonomy): Eukaryota > Metazoa > Arthropoda > Insecta > Diptera > Tephritidae > Eurosta > Eurosta solidaginis. The sequence continues at coordinate 260,008,660 of NC_090320.1, read as the reverse complement.
GCACCTTCTTGCGCTTAATTTTTGCTTCAATTTTCACTCCAATTATCATTCCAATTTTCGTTCCAATTTCCACTCCATTTTCACTCCAATTTCAACCACAATTGAGGGCTGTGGTCAACCTTTTTTACTCATAGACCTGTTTACAACGCGCACCTGCCTCAACAATATCTTCGCAAAGCAGTTCGTCCACTGCTGTCAACCAACATACTCAGCCGATTTCTAAACCTCTTCCGTCAATTCCGGCCACAGTTTTGGATGTGGCCATCCGTTCTTCGAAAGCATCCTTTCAGGCATCCTTTCTTAACGTAGCCTAAGACAGCTTCAACCATCTCAAAATATAAGATGAGCACTGGCCCACTCGTACAATTATAGATTGTTTTTAGCTGACGATAGGCATCCGTTACTCCATTTACGCACCATGTTTCTCCGATTGTCGCAATTATGGTATGTGACCAACACTTTCGTCTGCCCCTCAGGGTCAGTTTTCAATGATTGACGTTTACTGAGGCAAGCAAGTGACCGAATTCCCCTGGGTTGCACTCCCAAAGAAAAACTTTATTTCTTACTCAGAGCTAGTCTATTAGTGAACTCTTAGGGCAGAAACTACAACCACCGAGTTTCTCCCCAAAAGGGACCGAACACATGGACAGGTGGTGAGACCTGAATACAAGCATCATGCGATGCAACGTATCAGGCTTTTCCTGCTCCCCGCGGTACAGTTTTTAAAGACCATGCTTAGGGTCCCGCAGGTGGTACACAGTCCACTCTGCTCCCTTTCGAGTAAAGACACCTTACTCATGGATTAGTTAGCCATGGTATTGTGATCGCCATTTACGATCGGTATACCTACCTCGGGTATATTCTTGACCCCCAGCCCGCAGGGGGAATGAACTGGAATGTACGAATTGTTTTAGGAGAAGGTCTGGCAAAATCCGACATCACATACTGTACAGGAAGCACCATGGTCGGAGCAAGGCAGAAGGACGATGAGGCCTGCTACAGTGGCCAAGTGAAAAAAACTGAAACTTCGCAGCCAAGTACTGCGTTGTTCACGATCTGCGAGTGAAGTTTTTTAATATAACGTTTATATGCGTTTATATCACCATGATATTAAAATCATGCTAAGCGATTTTAACGCCAGGAAGGTTGTCTTTGGTTTTACACTGGAAAAATTAGGCGGCCAAATATGGTCTTCTGCAAGCCTCGTTTGATAAGCTGATCATATGCAGTACCAGGTTCTATCATGAAAAGACACACCAAGCTACTTGGCTATATCCTGATCGAAGAACACGAAGCTAAACAGATCACGTAGTCACCTACGGCAACCGTAATTGCAGTGTGCTGGATGGGATAAAAAGGCAAAAAAAGTTTTTCTTGCGGTAATATGGACAAGACGAAATACATGCGTTATAGCAGAAAGAATCCGCTCATTAATGTCTGGTGTTGACGGATATACATATATTTGAGACTGTTTAGTACTTTTTTTTATCTGGAAACCAGCATTAACAGCGAAAACAAAGCTTAGAAATAACTCTGTTCAAAATGTGCCACTTTGGACTGTGGAGGCAATTGTAAAGTAAAACCCTCAACCGACGAGAAAAAATTACGTTTTTCAAGTCGATCTTCTTACCTCTCCTTATGTGGAAAGAAGATGGCTTTTGGATTGCTGGAAAGAAAAGTTCCCCGGAACATTTAGGCGGCAATAATAACTCTATCCATGAAACAGACGTTGCAGCAGTAAACGAAGTCAAAATTTATTCATTTTAGTTGTACGTCAAATGAAAGCAAAAGTCAGTTTTCTAGGTGAATCATTACCAAAGCTCTGAAGTTTTCGAATTCTTATCAAAAATTCGACCCGCCTTAATATTTAATTTATTCACCTATTGAATATATTTCTTAAATGCATGCAACTATTCAAATTTAGATGAAAATTTATAGTTTCACATGCCGTTAAACATACCGCATACCGCGAGCACCCTTGCACCCTCCATTTTATTTAACACCTTTTAAGTAGATATGTGTGTAGCTTTGCCATGCCCCAGAGCTGTCTACAAAATGCCTAATCAACTCACCATGTGAGTCAACGTGCCATTAATTATGAGCATAATTCGAGGAAATTGCTAGGCGTACGCACGGGTTTGACCGTGTCCCATGAAAAAACAAACATACACTGAAAGAAAAAGACTGATAAAATTAACAGAAATACGGGTCAATTCAACCGAAATTTCTGTCAATTTTTATCCATCGCAACAAGATGTTGAATCAACTGCGCACAAATCGTTGATTCGTAATTGACCGTTTTAGTAGTCAAATGCGACAGCTTTGTACGAAAGTACCTATGTTGCGGCATTTGTAAGGCAAATAAGTTTTAACTGAGATATTTTCATGGCAGAAATACACTCGGAGTGCTTGCCGAACAGTGCCGAGGGACGACCACGCTTAGGAACATTTTCTTCTAATTGAAAAACCTTTTTTCTAAAATTTGTATGTTGCTTTGCCCGGGGTGTGAACCAAGGGTCTTGGGTGTGGTAGGCGGAGCACGCTACCATCACACCACGGCGGCCGCCATACACATACATAAATGTGTGCATACATATAGTACACAGCATACATAAGTACAAAGTAGAGAGCGCAGTGAGCGAAAAAATTCTCTTTGAAATTTGCTCATGTATTGACTGTTGATCGCCGTTGAAATGACCAGTGAGATCAGTTGTGTTAACAAAAAAATCATTTAGATTGATTAGGAATCTGTCAATTTTACAGAATTTTGTTAACTTAAGAGCGATAATTTCTCTTCTGTTGAAACGACTAAACTAATTTGTTCGCTTGACAAAGAACTCGGTCGAATTAACCATAATTCAATCAATTTTTCCGAATCTCCGTTAAGTCAAGAACAACAGAACTGATTTGTTGATTTTGCTAGCACCATTTCTTTCAGTGTACTATACACTAATTTTCAAATATATGTATGAATAACAAAAAACAGAAAATTTCTATGTATGTCTGCATACTCTTGCACTATCAGTTGTATCTTCGAATTTCATCAGTCGGACACTTTGCAGTCAGATGAGTGTGAAAATTTATACCGCTTACATGACATGACTCCCATAACATTTCTGATTTATCACTACAAACACATGCGGCCCACAATTTTTGAAATATGTGCATTTTTTTATGTTTTTTAAATTGTAATAATTTCCTAATGACTGTGCGTGCTGGTATCCTGTCGTTTGCAGGACACAATTGTAACGTACCAAAAAAAAAAATAAAAAAAATAAAAATACAAAGAGTAAAAACACAAAGTAGAAACATTGGTATGAAAGTTGATCTGGTTATTTTTTGAAATTTACATTTCTTAAATTCTTTTTTTTAGAGTCCCATTGCATGTCTTGTATCACTCAATGCCAGTTGCGCAAGTGCGCCGAATGCAGAATGTTAAGTAAACCAAGTGTCAAGTGGATACTTTGGGAAATTGGAGTGGCTTTGTTACAGCGTAATATACAAATATCTCAAACATACGTTTGTATAACGCATACATCCTTGCTCTGCCCACTTTTTTATCGAAATCATTCGAAAAAGGAGCACAACGATCCTTGAAAAGATCGCACTGCAATTTCATGGTAAATCTTGTCCTAATGCGCTATGTTTACTGGGAGGCGCTGTCATAAATTACGTAAATGTTTTGCTATGAATACAACACGGGCTGTCAAGTGGCGTGAAGAGCATTTCGAACAGCAATCGAACATAGTAACATAGAATAAAGTGTTAGTTATACTTGCTCTGGTAATGTCACTTTGCTCAGTTTGTGGTGGTGTTATTTCCTCTTGTAAATTGATACCAAATGCTTTGCTACATTTTGTTATATTTATTACTTCTGGTTTCTTTGAAATAGCTACTTATGTACCACGAAGTGCAAGTGAAACCTCTTCAAGAGTTTGTTTACACTGCATATGCGCTAATTGCAGCAACAACATTTAATAGCCATGAACTATGATGGCAAATTAGCAGCCAATATGGCTGCATTGCCAACAGCAGTAGAGACTTATCGGCGCATAGATTCTCGTATGTCTTGAGTGGCTCATAGTTGCGACACATAAGTGGAAATATAAAAATTTCTGGACTGTGTTGACAGACGCGCAGACATTCTGGTTCCACCGACCCAACACGAAGTTGCAATCGATATCTTCTAGTGTCTTATATAGCTACTCGATACGAATTGGAATTTAAGTGCCCCGTTTATTGGTGAAGGAACTCGAAATTGTTTTTCGTGGAATTAAAAAATATTAAAAATTCCCAAAAAAGTAGGTGACTTTTAAATCAAGAAATAAATATTCAAGATATTAGGAACAATTTAAATAATAAAATTTTATAATATTTTCTGAACAAGAAATTATTGCAAACGCTATCATCATATTTGTCTAAGCCTATTTCCCTCTTGCATAGTATCTGCCAAAGCCTTTTTTCCAATGCAACATTTTAAAAGTTTTATGTTAGAGCTGTACTTCAAAGCGAAAAATCACACCATGTCTTATCAAATGATATCGCATCACGTTAAATCGCACGATCTGGCATCACATGATATATCATTTTCAGATCAAACTAACTTTTTTAAATAAAATAAAACGTTGTTTTGACTCAAGTGAATTTCAAGTCATAGAAAACCACTTATTTTGTACCATCAGATGATATCGTATGATGTCATATATCAACACACGATATCACATCACAAGATATAATATTTCAGATCATTTTTTGTTTTCGTACCAGAAGAAATAACGCCTCAAGTCAAAGAAACCCACTTTTTAGCTTGTACCTTTGATCCTGAAACTTCAAAAGCCTGCTATAATTCATTATTTCATCAAATGATATCGTATGACATCATATCTCATCACACGATCTCACATCGCAAGATATATCATTTAACCTTTTTAAGTCAAATAATATTTTTTTCAACTCAAGTGCATTTCAAGTCAAAGAAAATCACTTTTGAGCTTATATATTTGATACCGAAACTTCAAAAGCATGCTACAATTCATTGTTTCATCAAATGTTATCGTATGATATCATATCTCATCACACGATATATAATTTTCAGATCAAATAAACCTTTTTAAGTCAAATAATACTTTTTTTAGCACAAGGGAATTTCAAGTCAAATAAAACCTTGTACCTTGGATCTCGAAACTTCAAAAGCGTGCTATAATAACCACCCCAGTGTGTCCCTTATTTTTTGTTTTCTACACCGAAAAAAATAAGCCTAATAAAATGGCTTTTTTGTTCTTAAATTAACAGAAATTTGTAAAATTATCTGCATTATGGTTAATTCTATCGATTTTTTTGTCAAGAAAACAAATTTATTTGGTCATTTCAACAGAGGAGCAACGCTTGGTCTCCAGTTAACATAATTACTTAAAAAATATTGATCCTCAATAAATCTAACTGATTTTTTCTATCAAAGTACTAATTTTATTGGCCGTTTCAACAACAATATTATGCAAGAAAATTGCATTTCTATAAGTTATAAATGAACAAAATAGTTTTTCCAAACAAATACTAATTAGAAATTTTTTTTGTCTGCGGCGACAACGCCAAGTAAATATTTTATACAATATCACCACGAATTAAATCACATAATATCTCATCAGATTGCTAAATATACATTTTAAGTCGGATAAATAAATAAATAAAATTATTATATCCATCGTGTTATCACATATATTTTCATTTTATAATATTTTAAAATAAAATTTTAAGATTTTAGACTACATTCCCACACGTGGTCTTGAGTGTCATATATGGTAAGGCTTGAGGAACATGACACGATATGATATCAAAAAGGCTAACACATCTTACAAATTGGAGTCGCTTTGCTGTGCATGACACCAAATCATAGCATTTCTCTTAAATGGAAATATCTCCTATAAAAAAGTTTTTATTATCAAATCACATTTCATCTCACCTTCTCAATAATTTAAATATACTCTATAATACTATTTAGGTGCCATCTATTGTTCATGTTGGATTTTAATGCGCATCAGACATATTATATAACATGATTAAAAATTGTGTCCCATTAGGTCAAAGTCGTTAGGTAATTGCGATATCGACATTAGATCATAACAGCGATAGATCATATCATATAATATGCTCATAATACTCTACTTAACTTTCGCAGAGTGTTTTTGCGGTTACAACAACTAACATCTAGAACGACACTCAATAGTATCCGATAAGTTCTTGAAAAATGTATTGTCTATTAGTGTTATATTGTTTTCACACAGACGGCTTATTGAATAATAAAGGTAGTTTTCTACATTAAGACGCTTATTGAGCTCAATCTTCCCTACAAAATTCGAATCTATTATTATTTCATTAGTAGCTAATCGAATGCCTAATGAAGTCAAAAGCACAATGCAAATCTGTTGGCAGCGTTCCGCTTCCGTTTCCGCTTCTTAGTTTTCAAAGCAAATGTCATTGTCTGCATGGCGGAACGATACAAGGTGGCCGCATCGAACAGCTGATTATAACCTTTTTTATTTGATTTGATACATCAACTACCGGCACAGTACGATTTTGACATTTGTCCATCGAATTTACAAGTACATGGAACTTTTTTTGTTTGTAGGTATGTCACCATGCTCCCACCTTGTATCGTTCCGCCATGATTGTCTGTCTCATCCTTCATACTAATCGAGCAGTTACTTCTGTGTGAAAGCAAAAAATTTACGATTTCATTAGCAGGTGAAATGAGATAATTAAGTTTCTGTGTGAAAACAGTATTAGAGAGGACTTCTCATTCTCCCACAGCCATACGTTTCAAAGTAGGATCATGGACTGATCGCGCGTAAGCTCCAACTTTCAACTTTTGGCTCAATTAACCTTCGTTTTAACTAATTTCATTTAAATTTAAAATATCTGAATTAGAAACACCTCCCCATTCAGTGACAAATTCAAGGCTGATCAATTAGGTTGTCACGCAGCAGTACTTTAAGTTAATGACGATTTCATGAGAAAATTAAGTTCGGTTCAAATTTTACCAAATACTAACCATTATGGAAGGTTTTACTCGCCTGAGCGTAACTAACACTGCAATTACAGTTAAAAGTGGCCAAGAACATAATCTTAAAACGAAGGGAGGCCACGCAAAAACTTTACGATCACCATCTATCTATCTGTACGTGTACAATTTTTGTTCTTGTATTGGCAATGTCATTTGTTGGCAAAACAAGATTTAACACTACACGCCCGCTGGAGACTAATGCCGTGATTAGCATCTGCGTTGACAAACGCAGTTGGGGGCCTCAAGCGTATCGTTCTTGCTGCACACACACAATCAGTTGTTGTAAGGGCAAAAGGTACACATTCTGGAGCAATGTCGAGCCACAAGCTTATCAAAATTATTTTTGCGAATATTGGCAGCGTTGAACAAACCATTTAACGCGCGCCTCATTGCCAAATGAAATGAGTGAGTTCGGAATTCGAACATTCGAACAGAACAAGCTGAGTCCATTACCAATGCCAGCAGGCATAATTATGAAGCATCTTTATTCACGATTTGACACCCACTGGGTTTGCTAATGCCCGCACATTCCGCGTGAACACGCTGATCGCGCACTTCAGTCATCGTCGTTTTCAGACAAGTCGTGGACGAAACTGAAAACGGTGTACAATTCTTATACCCGCAGTGCATTCCGAAAATTCCGTACTATAAAGGCATTGCCTACTTATTTGTGTGTGTGTGTGTGTTTAGTAACCAAAAAATATATGCACATTGTGGGGACAACAAGCTATTTCACGCGTATTTTGGAATCGTGCGCTAATGGCCACATTAACGAACCAGCAGGCATCAGGTCTAAAGGACAACAACAATCACACAAATTTTAGCCACTGATGCCTGGCGAAAATCACTAACTACAAAACACTTCATTGGTAAGCATCAGTCACAGTTACAATTCCAACAAATTTGGTATATACATTCTTGTATATTTAGGTACAATCAGCCATTGGCAACATGACCAGGCCAGCACCTCCGCCTGCGTTATTAATGATGGAAATTTGAAAATACAGAAGGTCCAATAATTGTCGTCTTATTGTAGGTGAACAAACTGGCTGCTGCGTATAGATCAGCTCATGTCACAGGCTAACATGCTTGTACTTTTTACCAACAACAACTTATTGGAATTCATTTTATGGCATTGTGAATTTTGTAACAAAAACAAAAACAATAATAAAAAGTAAGGTGAACTTAACGGAGATTTAAACTAAAATTATATACTCATTTTTCGTTTTAAGCAAGAATTTTGAGAGAAAAAGTCGCGTACTGCGCTGCTGCCACTTTTCTGCGAGTGGTGCCAGTTGGATTCCAGAGGTCCGAAGCGCACCTAAACCTAAAATGAAACTGAATCGGAAAGCGGAAACAAAATCTGAAGCGAGTTCGGAACTGTTACTCGAACGGGTATCGGAATCGAAAGTGGAACTGAAAAATTTACTCAAGTAAGAACCAAACCCCGAAGCGCATTCGGAACCGAAACTGAAGCTAGACTTGAACCCGGTACTAAAATTTGAACTGAATCTGAAACCAAAGTCGAAACTGGAACAAAAAGCCACACCGAACCTAATCGAATATTGAACTGAAACTCCAACCGGATCCGAAACCAAAGCCGAAATCCAAAAGCAAAATCGAATTTGAACTGAAACGGAAACCGAAGTCTTAACCAAAACTGGGCCGAACATAAAAGCTATAGCGAGCCGTTCACAAATCGCGGGCTAGCGAAAGTGATACTGCAAGCGGCACTGAAATCAAAACTGAACGCGGTCTCGACCAACCAAAATCATAGGCCTTGGAAGAATGTCTTTATCATAATAATGATACATTGAAAGAAATGGTGCTAGTAAAATCAACAAATCGGTTCTGTTGTTCTTGACTTAATGGAGATTCAGTGAAATTGATCGAATTATGGTTAATTCCGCCGAGTTCTTTGTCAAGCGAACAAATTAGTTTAGTAATTTCAACAGAAGAGAAATTGTCGCTCTTAAGTTAACAAAATTCTGTAAAATTGACAGATTCCTGGTCAATCTAACTGATTTTTTTGTTAACACAACTGATCTCACTGGTAATTTCAACAGCGATCAACAGTCAATAAATGAGCAAATTTCAAAGAGAATTTTACGCTCACTGCGTTCTCTACTTTGTACTTCTATATGCTGTGTACTGTATGTATGCATATATTTACGTGTGTATATGGCGGCCGCCGTGGTGCGATGGTAGCGTGCTCCGCCTACCACAACGAAGACCCTGGGTTCACACCCCGGGCAAAGCAACATAAACATTTTAGAAATAAGGTTTTTAAATTAGAAGAAAATTTTCTAAGCGGGGTCGTCCCTCGTCATTGTTCGGCAAGCACTCCGAGTGTATTTCTGCCATGGAAAGATCTCGGTGAAAATTCATCTGCCTTGCAAATGCCGCAATATAGGTACTTTCGTACAAAGCTGTCGAAACAACTTTTTTTGTTCATTTGACTACTAAAACGGTCAATTACGAATCAACGATTTGTGCGCAGTTGATTCAACATCTTGTTCCGATGGATAAAAATTGACAGAAACTTCGGTTGAATTGACCCGTATTTCAGTTGATTTCACCACTCTTTTTCTTTCAGTGTATATCGTCAATTTCACAATTTTCGACTACTGTACTGTCGCGATGGTTGCTCTCTTCTGCCCAAGATCGTGTATCATTTCGTTGAGTACTTGCAAAGTTCCCCAATCGAGAATTCTTGAAAAATTTTCCATCCTTGGAAAAAAATTAACGGAAAAAATTTTCCATTTGACAAATCCCTAAAATCAAAATATGCAAATGATTGTTTTACTGTGGTTCGTTGGGTCAAAGATAACGCAGGATAGTCCACTCTTTTTTTTGTCATCCCATTCATGGAAGCAAATTTTTAAGTTGAAAACCCCCAAAAATGAAAAAAAAAAAAAAAACAAAATGATACATTTGGTCTAATGAAAGGCTACAAACTTCGCTTTGGTTTCTTCATTTCTATTAATTCTTAATTTAATGTAAGTTATTTCTACATATTTCAAGGCAGCCGGTCGACGGCTCAGGACATGATTTTAGATTTCGGTGAAACTGAAGTATGATGTTCCTTGGCCTTAAGTTAATGTCTTTTGTTTTGCATTTTTTTTTTTTTTTTTTGTTTTGGAGGACCTTTCAATTGTGTTTTTTTTTTTTTTGTTAGGAAATTTTTTTTTTCTCCTATGGGTGGGGGATCCTGGATAATCTTGGGAAAAGAAAAAATCATTTTACGGGGTGCCACACTGAAAGAAAAAGACTGGTAAAATCAACCAAAATACGGGTCAATTCAACCGAAATTTCTGTCAATTTTTATCCATCGCAACAAGATGTTGAATCAACTGCGCACAAATTGTTGATTCGTAATTGACCGTTTTAGTAGTCAAATTAACAAAAAAAGTTGTTTCGACAGCTTTGTACGAAAGTACCTATATTGCGGCATTTGCAAGGCAGATGAATTTTCACCGAGATCTTTCCATGGCAGAAATACACTCGGAGTGCTTGCCGAACTATGACGAGGGACGACCCCGCTTAGAAAATTTTCTTCTAATTTAAAAACCTTATTTCTAAAATGTTTATGTTGCTTTGCCCGGGGTGTGAACCCAGGGTCTTCGGTGTGGTAGGCGGAGCACGCTACCATCACAACACGGCGGCCGCCAATTACATACGTAAATATGTGCATACATATAGTACACAGCATACATAAGTACAAAGTAGAGAGCGCAGTGAGCGAAAAAATTCTCTTTGAAATTTGCTCATGTATTGACTGTTGATCGCCGTTGAAATGACCAGTGAGATCAGTTGTGTTAACAAAAAAATCAGTTAGATTAATTAGGAATCTGTCAATTTTACAGAATTTTGTTAACTTAAGGGCGGCAATTTCTCTTCTGTTCTCTGAATTTGTTCGCTTGACAAAGAAGTCGGTCGAATTACCATAACTCGATCAATTTCACCGAATCTCCGTTAAGTCAAGAACAACAGAACCGATTTGTTTATATTACTAGCACCATTTCTTTCAGTCCAGCTTCACACAGCTGATTTCTGTTGTAACTTTCATACGACTGCGCCCCACCTTACAAACCAGTAGAACCTGAATATAGTTTTAAAACCCCTTATTTTTCAGCGCAACTTGGTATAAAAATGAAAAGCAAAACAAATCGAAGGCTTTCTAACTTCTCGCGTGACAATCACCTCATCTTCTCACCCAAAGTACGCGCAATACATTAATTGCTAGAACATTAAAGCAAATACGTTTGAACTATTTAGCGAGTGTCATGGATACTAACAAATCCATTATATGCATACAATTCACAGCTACTAAATAACAATGCAAAACAACAATTTACGAAAAATTTACTTTTGCTTCAAATGATGAATTCCATAAATGCTCGTAAATGATCTCTTAAATACCAATAGCTGACGCGGCAGCCTTAAAACAAAAATTGCTACCAAATAACATTCGAATTGTATGGAGGTACACATAGTTAGTACAATTAAGGTGCAAAGGACTTCCTCGAAGTACATACGCGTGAGTTTATTGCAGATGCGTATCCTTGCTCGCGTCCTCTCAACTACAAAGTTAGGCAGGCGTATGTTCGCTTGCGTACGACAAAGGCAAGGACATGAAATATTTATATTTTCGAAAAATTCCAAAAATTCATTAATGTGAAAATTTTATTGCTAATATATTTAAAAGTCAGGGATACTTGCTAAACAAAAACTCGAAATTACAAAAACTGAATATTACAAAGGTAGAAAAATACTATTTATATAGTTGGCACAAAAGGAAAAAAATTAAGAAAGCAAAAATAGTAGAAATATTAAGCCCAAACAATTGGAAAAGTTACTGTAGCAGCCATTTAAAATAAATAGCGCGACTTCTAGTAAAAATACTTGAAACAATAGCGTTAACCTGCTTCTGACATGCTTCGATGTCCTTACAAAGTCACACTCTCTCAGAATCAAGACGGTAGCTGTAACTTCTGTTGACTGTACACGCGACTCCACTCGCAAATGTCAAATGTGTGGATATTCTCGTGTTGGTGTTTAAAAACATTGAACAAAAGAGTTTGGTTGTGTACCTACTTCTCCAGGTAAGCGCTCTCTAAAAGAGCATTCCTTACAAACGGTGATGTTCAGACTTAGGTTAGGTTAGGTTAGATTAGGTTAGGAGGTAGCTGCCCTGATAAGGGAAGCTCACTTGGACAACATGAAGGTCCGTTGTGATACCACACAATAAAATAAAATAACGGTGACTTAGATATAGCTACTTAGAGAATCGTTGGGTAGCAACGATAAACTTCCAAATGATACCTATCTCTTCCTTGGATAAATCCTCGGGAGATCCGAGTCGCGACCGAAGTACTTTCGCCTAGCTCTGGCAAAAGCTGGACAATCAAGCATTAAGTAATTTGGTGATTCCACCTCATCATCCTCCATATAGCTTCAGCAGTAAGGAGTTTCCAGTATATTGAGACGTACCGCATGGATAGATACCCATGGGACAGTGCCCTGCCAAAACCCCAATAACCATTGATAGGTGCGCCTTAGTGAACCCAGTTATTTCGGCAGACGTCTTGCTACCCTGCAGGAGGTGGTGTGCGTCCAACGCTTGCTGAGCTGACGCAAGGCCCAGCTATGGAGGAGCAATCCACAAGTACCCAGCGGAATCTCGATATCCCTACAGCCATCTTCATCTGGTTCAGTTGCACCGATGCGGGCTAAGAGATCCGCTTGACAGTTACCTGCGATATCACTATGACCCGGAACCCAGATAATAGGCCGGGTCGATTTGTGGGGAGGCAAAAAAATCGCCCATTGCTCTGTGAAAATCATATTCTGGGGATCAAAATAAGAAACTTTGCCGAAGGAGCCATACCTCTAAAACGAATTCTGATGTCCCCCCTTTGGGTCGTAGGGGCAAATTTTGAAAAAACCCACTTTGAAATGCCTATATTTTTTCTTTTTTGAGTTTATTTTTCTCTTTAGAAATTTATTTAGTCAGAACATATGTAAATGAAAAAATAGATTTAACTTAGTAATAGGAAAAAATTAAAAAAAATTTTTATAAATTAGCGTATTTACAACCCCCTTTTAAAACCAAAATCAGAATTCGTTTTAGAGGTATGGCTCCTTCGGCAAAGTTTCTTATTTTGATCCCTAGAATATGATTTTCACAGAGCAATGAGCGATTTTTAAATCGATCCGCCCTACCAGATAATCTTAATGTTCGGACTTAGTCGAAGTCAATTTTTTCGTTCTTCTTGAGTCAGTTCCCAAGACTTCATGTTATGACTTTCCTTTAAATAATTCAGCAGTATTTCGTCGGGGTGAATAAAAAATCAAATTGTTTCGACTACCGGCTGGAAAATGTTCCCCTTTCATTGACAAAAAATACTTTAAATATATTTACATATATGATCATATATGGGACGAACATCAACGTTTGACAAATGGGGCTTAATTGCAAACAATTTCAAATAAACTATTCTAACAAAGTTTGCTTAGGAAACACTTATTTTTATGCTGAATGATCCGTTATGCAATTTCAAACCTGAATGTTCTTGTAAAATCCAAATCAATTACATGTCCAGCTAACAACTTCCGTAGAGTATGATTTTATCGACCTAGTAGCAGTAGCGTAGGAAGATCCCCAAGACCCTACTAGATATTTTCGACCTGGAGAATATGGAACGAGAAACAGACGGAGCGCCAATCATCGCCGGCGACCTGAGCTCAAGAGTTATTAAATGGGAAATGCCAACAATTAATCCCAAAAGAAGACACGAAATGGGCATGGTGGCTAGGCTGAGACTAACAGTCATAAACTCTGGTTTATAAATCACCTTCAGTAGACCAGGCTGAGAAGACACTATACCTGACATGACGATGGCATTTGAAAGCAGCACTAAGCCGTGCAAAAGTAGAAAATGCTTGTAGCTTTTACTGCCAGAAATCTCCTTCCTAGTACGGAACCACTAGTTGCTGCCTTTGCTCTGCAATCTCATCTCGCTATTGTCGAATCGGAACCATACAAAAAATAAATACCTAATAAGCTGCAAAAAGCAGAAAGGCGCCAAGTTTCGAAAAGATAGCAACAGGTACTTTTGGGGCCTAGGCTACAAAGTGTTACTAAAAAGTTTTTGATGTGGATATGGACACCGGAGTTAGATAAAGCCGTAATGAATAGCATAGTAAACGCACTTTTCTCTATTCACAGACTAGCGGACTTGAAGAATCTTCGCCATATACCACGGCGCTGTTGCAACTATTAACAACACAACGGAATCATTAAATCTATGTGAGGTCTTCATGGACCGGTCGTTCAACCTAGAACTAGTAACTAGAAGTTTAAAAAACAAGGCCAGATAGAATCCCGGCAGAAATCCTTGAATAATTTTCAAAAATGCATCCAGAAGTCATGCTGGATATATAAAACGTATATCTAAAGGACGATTTGCTCCCAGAGACATGAAAAAAAGAAGAGGAAAAGCGAATCCGAACTCGCCATCAGCATAAAGTCAGTATTGCATGCTGGACACAGCCAAACAAATTTTTTGTAAGCCTTGTAAAACCACGTATTGTAAAGGCCATGTAGAACAAGCTGGAGGACTATCGTGAATCAGAAATGGCTTCAGACCTGGAAATTGCAAAGCGAAGCTGCTGATGCCACTGGAAGCAAACACAATTCAGATTTCCTGACTTATGTACGGCGAACACCAGCTATGAGAGTGAGCCTGACAAAGTAGTAAAAAGGAAGATGGATCAAGGCTTATGAAAGCTGTTAGCCCCAAAAGCCGCTGGAAAAATAAACAACGAGGCAGATGGACAGTGTAACTAATGTCACATATGAAAACATGGAGTAAAAGCAGCTTTTTCGACTTAAATTATTATGTTACTCAAACTCTCTAAACTCGTACTTAAAAAATTGAATGCAACATCGCAAGTGCTTTCAAGGCGATGCAAACGAGGACGATGCTAAACGCACTTTCTTCAAATGATTGCGATGGAGCCAGAACTGCCGAATACATGAATAATACTGAGCGGACCTAAAAATAGACAACAAATAATCAATTCCATAAGATCCATTTTCAGCAGCATAAAGCAGGGGCTGGTCTCAGGGTGAACAGAAGGCTCTTAAAATATGAGAAATATGGAACGCTGCACTGAATAGTTCAGGTGTGAGCGACGGTTCCAAAAGGAGGATGTAATTTTGGTCACGGATAGACGGTTGCCCTGAGAAGGTTGCAATAATGATTTCATCCACAAAAAAAATATTTTAATAGAAACTCCTAAGTCAACTTTTCAATAGGCACAGGAGCGACCCCCCAGGAAACCAAATCTAGATAGCGTGCATGAAACCATCTGTTCTGATTTCCAATACAAATATGTACACACCATCCTGCTGCTTGTCACCATCAAATAGATATATTACATCAGCAACCATATATACAGTTATGATAAATAAAATAGCAACGAAATTCAAAATAACATCATCGCACTTTTCTCAGAAAGAAAAAATTTCGGAAGACCAACTTGCAAATAACGGGACTGCTCATATTTTTTTCTTGTTGCTGTTATCGTTAATACACCAACAACAACAACTGAACATGTTTTATGCCAACTCCGACCAATATTTCTAAGGCAAATGAATTTTTGCTGAAAAATATATAACTATTCCCGATTTCGGCCGCCGTGGTGTGATGGTAAATTTTAGAAACAAAGTTTTTTAATTAGGAAAGTGCTTTTCTAAGCGGGTTGGGCCCTCGGCAGTGTATGGAAAGCACTCCGAGTGTAGTTCTGCCATAAAAAGCTTTCAGTGAAAACTCATTTTCCTTTCAGATGCCGCTCGGAGTCGGAATAAAACAAGTAGGTCCCGTCCCGCCAATTTGTAGCAAAAATTAATAGGAGAACGACGCAAATTGGAGGAGAAGCTCGGCCTTAAATTTCTTCGGAGGTTATCGCGCCTTACATTCCCCAATTCATATCTAGGACCTTCAGATAGTAGGTAATTTTACTCAGACTCTGAACATCATCTGCAAAAACATTTTTGTTGGCAAGCTTTTCATTGCAGATTACACTGAAAACTACCGTCGATTGGCAACGCCTTATAGAAAATTTTTCAAGCGTTGATTTTATCTGCCCCATGGCTGAAATGAGGAGCCTTCGGTGACACAAAATGAATAATGGACTTTTATATTAAAGTAACGATATATTTTAAATAATAATTATAAAACTGATAGTTATAATTTTAAACTAATGCCAATTTTTCACCCTCTACTGTATATAGAGAATATGTAGTAAGTTCATCAATAATTTGTTGCTGTTTTTTCTCTAGCTATTTGTCAAACCAGTAAAGTTGCCTTAATTAATTTTGTGTTTGCGCATAAACGAACCATCAACAATGTCGCCAAACGCCTGCCTCATTTATCGATTCATTCATTGATGACCATGTGATGTTACAATTTATGCGCCACTTTAACGATCTTACCCGGCATGACGACAAATAAGAACATAAACGCCAACAGATTATGTTTGCATTTACTAATTTATATACTCATCCTCCCACTCCTCCTCATTGTCTCTGCAAATATTTATACTTTGCTTCTTTGTTAGACGCATGCACAACTCTGGTCATTGCCGTTGGCCTCTGAATCAGCAGCCATAACAGCAGCATGACGGACTCTTTGCTGGCCGGATTAATACTCACTAGAATATCGAATTGGTAAATATGCTTGTTCGCGAATTGGATCATAAACTGATGTGTTGCAATAATAAATTTGTAATTGTGTAGGCACCCAAGGAGGGCACCCTCGTGTTAGAGAAAGGTTTTTGTATCAAAAGAAAGGACACAAATGTATGTATACTTAAATGTGCCATCAAAACAGCTGTGAGCAAAAGAACAAATGACTTTGGAAAGAAATCAATTAACACTAACAATCGTCAATTGCAAACAAATCCTAAAACCCACTGAAACGGACATGAGGAGTTCTTTGTACACAGTCTGGCGTTTATGCAGAGTTAAATGAAAGAAACCTAAACATGGGCGTGTACGCTGCTGAAGGCAAGTGGGTGTGCTGTCCCAAATTTGGGAAATTGCTACTGATACAATGGACAATGTTCGTTTGTTATCTAGGGAAAGTTAAAAAACGTCATATCTGTGCATGTCATCTCCTCGGCTTCCAATTTGCAGATAATGTTCCCATATTAGCGAAAAGGGAACCAACCTTCTATCCAGAGCTGGACTTTTCTAGAGAAAACGCTCCAAAGTACCTTTAGCAGTGAAGTCTAAACAGCTCCAAAGTGGAATACCTATATTGTTGGCTTGAGCGCTCCAAGTTTAAAGAAAAGGCCACTTGCCTTATATCTTAGTAGCCTGGCTTGCGTTCCAGTTAGAATGTGGGGCATCTGACATTTTTATTGCTCCCTGTATTTCTTTATATTTCCTGACCTAGAGTAGGACTAGGTAGGCAATTGAAAAGTAAAGTCCTCTCTAGGCGAACGAAAATCATACTCTACAAGTCACTTATCGTACCCATCCTGCTATATGGGGCAGAAGCATGGACCATGACAACAGCAGATGAAGCGGCTTTGGGAGTGTTCGAGAGAAAAGTTCTTCGAAAGATTTATGGACCTCTACGCGTTGGCGATGGCGAGTACCGAAGAAGATTTAATGATGAGCTGTACGAGCTATACGCAGACATCAACATAGTCCAGCGAATTAAAACGCAGGGGCTGCGCTGGCTAGGCCATGTTATGCGAATGAAAGATGATGCTCCGGCCAAGAAAGTGTTTCTATCGGAACCCGGCTATGGAAGCAGAGGTAGAGGGCGGCCCCCACTCCGTTGGAAGGACCAGGTGGAAAACGATTTAAACTCCCTTGGTGTGACCAATTGGCGCCGGTTGGTGGAGCGAAGGAGCGACTGGCGCGCCTTGTTGGACGGTCATAACCGTTTAGACGGTTAAGCGCCAATTAAGTAAGTAAGTAAGAGTGATCTGCAAATTTTTATAAATCAAGATAGCTTCTGCTTGAAATACGATACAATACGACGGAGGTTTGAATAACGTATACTCCTAGGAGACTCCGGCCCCCATAACTGATTTTGTCTTCGAACCAATACGATGGAGGTTTAAAAAACGTATAGTCGCAACTTATTTTGTAATCGAACAGTTATCAACCGGCTAAAATACAGGCCAAGACTCGTAGCTTGCAAGAGAGTTCATCCAACAACGTGTCCGAACACTCGCCAGCACAAGGTATACATTTTGTCTGCCTTTGATGGGATATTTCTTCATTACATCCTCGCAGACCCTGCCCAAATATATCCACATTGTTTTGCAACTGTCGGGAGGAATGTTACCATACGCGTGCCTGCTGCCCAGTACCGCATGAGTGATATGGTCTACAGTCACCTCGTAAAAGCCTGAGTGGTTATGACATAGAGATTGTCAGCGTTTCAGCCAAAGGCATATGCCTTTTGGATCCACACTAGGTGTTTTCCTGAGGCTTTTTTAAGAGGCAAGTGCTTTTGCTTCATAGATCTTACAGCTGTTCTCGTCCTTTTCCCCCTAACTTTGGCTTCTAGCTGGTGGTGTGAGCCCTGTAATCCTCTGCTAGGGAAGTCTTTATTTGTCGGCAGATCGCCGCTCGCGTTGAGGTCTGGCGGAGAGATATTATTTTTAATCTTTTTCGCCTCGGGCTGGATATAGCGTTTGACACCTCTTTGAGCCACCCGTTCTCCCACAAAAAGGTTCGAGCTGGTCTCTTTGTGCTGCTAAACACTTTTGTTCACAATGCCTATGGAGAGATGATGTCTGGGCATTGCTCGCCGAGCTGGTTTTTCCACAAGAGATTTGGTCTTTTCAGGTTCACTTGGCGTTGATGTTTGCTTTAGTGGTTAGCCAACCCACTGTTTGCAAACGACCGAATAGGTTTTAGCTGATGCCGCAAAGGCTTTCTCGGAACCTTTAATGTGTGGAAGCCATTGGAGCTGGTTCAATGTTAAGCCCAGAAGCGGTATGTTCATTATACTTGATTCAGTTTCATTTATTATTATCTCGATTCCGCTACTGCTAACACAACCTAAGAAAGCAGATTTCACATTTGACTGTATGAAGCAATGATAGTAAAAAAATGCATGTGGGTCACGTACAGGGCAACATGATGTCTGATGATCTATCACGGCGAGAATCGGCTCTTGCGGAAGGAGAACCTCTAAGCACTGTGACAAAACAAGGCTCGCTCCAATCAGCGCTGGCGAGGGAGGGAGACTAATAAGGCAGATGAATTTTCGTTAAGAATCTTTCCACGGCCCCCACAGGATAATAGACTGTTGGGGCTCATGCGGGATTGAACACAATTCCTCGTCGAATGGAAAAAACGAAGAGTCTTGGGAAACCACTTTTCAGGAAGCTTACCTCGATTATGCTCGCAGACAGTTTCTCAAATATATAAACGTAAGGGGATGGATATAGTAGGACGGGATACCCATGGGGCTTGTGTACATTGCTTTTACATTGGTTAGTTCACCTGCTGTGGTTTCAAAATAGCGCATTAGCTCTTATTGAAGCCCAAGGAGACATGAACTAACTAACTAACCAACCAACGACACCATGCTGAACGAAAGCATTAAGGATTAAAGGACTATGCTGACCAGGTGATAGCTTGTACTCGATAGCTAAGCCTCTCTTCAGCTAAACTAACGCTAGTCTGATGCCTGCTCCTATGGAGCATCGAAATAAGTAAGCAGTCAGTTCAACTTTATTATTTTCCTTTACACAGACTACTGTTAGCGCTAGTTACGTGTCGGATGAGGGGGCAGTGTAACACTTCCTTCTAAATTGGGTAACGTGGCCTTCGTTTCTTGAAAGTGGAACGCAAAATACACTACCAGGCAAAGAAAAATATCAACGCATTTTACATGTCCTTATGTCCTGCTCACTTAAACTTGTCTACGCCCCTGAAACTTTGTACACTATCCAGTTCTATTTCCTTGTCTTCTACACTTTATATCCTTATGTGAGTTTTAATTAGATCGCAGTAACCGACGGCCACCGTCATGATGACATCACCTCGTGCGCACTTTATCATTACCCTTGAAGGGGGATTAGAATAGCAAAATCCAGGTTAGGGCGAAACGGATATAGAAATAACTACTTAGATAATTCAACAAACAGCAGCTTCAACCAATGCTGCCAACATTCCTAATTCTAGATATCGGTATACTCGATTATACGGCTCAAGTGCAATCCACTCGGTTGTCAGCCATTGAAAAGAAGCTTTTGCACATGTATAGCCTCTTCAGTGGCATAAATTGACTGGCGACATTCGTATTATTGAAGTACTCAGGTGTTGGACGCATAAATAGTTCGTAGGAAATTCAAGTATGCGCCTAGGTAAAGTTTAAATCGCACTTAAGTGTTTTGTGCATTGGAGTGCACAGGGGCATATATAAGTTTATCAGAATTCGTTAGTTGTATTACAAGCGCTTGAGGAAGATTAATTTTACCTTGATATAAAAATTTCTAATCAATAAGTCTACTTGCTTATGTAAATAAATGCGCAGTTATATTTTTATACTCAGCTGAGCAGAGCTCACAGAGTATATTAACTTTGTTGGCATAACGGTAATCCGTAACGGCATAAACTAATCGAGATAGATATAGACTTCTATATATCAAAATGATCGGGGTGAAAGAAGAAATTCATTTAGCCATGTCCGTCCGTCTGTTAACACGATAACTTGAGTAAATTTTGAGGTATCTTGAAGAAATTTGGTATGTAGGTTCCTGGGTGCTCATCTCAGATCGCTAATTAAAATGAACGAAATCGGCCTACAACCACGCCCACTTTTTCGATATCGAAAATATCGAAAAACCGAAAAAGTGCGATAATTCATTACCAAAGATAGCTAAAGCGGTGAAACTTGGTAGGTGCGTTGAACTTATGACGCAAAATAGAAAACTATAAAAATTTTGAACAACGGGCGTGGCACTGCCCACTTTTAAAAGAAGGTAATTTAAAAGTTTTGCAAGCTGTAATTTGGCAGTCGTTGAAGATATCATGATGAAATTTGGTAGGCACGTTACTCCTATTACTATATATGTGCTGAATAAAAATTTGCGAAATCGGAGGACGAACACGCCCACTTTAAAAAAAAAAATTTTTTTAAGTCAAATTTTAACAAAAAATGTAATATCTTCATAGCATAAAAGTAAATTATGTCAACATTCGACTCCAGTAATGATATGGTGCAACAAAATACAAAGATAAAAGAAAATTTCAAAATGGGCGTAACTCCGCCCTTTTTCATTTAATTCGTCTAGAATACTTTTAATGCTATAAGTCGAACAAAAATTTACCAATCCTTGTGA
This sequence comes from Eurosta solidaginis, assembly GCF_040869045.1. Classification (NCBI taxonomy): domain Eukaryota; kingdom Metazoa; phylum Arthropoda; class Insecta; order Diptera; family Tephritidae; genus Eurosta; species Eurosta solidaginis. The sequence continues at coordinate 259,987,215 of NC_090320.1, read as the reverse complement.
AATTTGGTAGGGGCATAGACTCTATGACAATAACTGTTTTCTGTGAAAAAGGGCGGAATCGGTTTGAAGCCGCGCCCAGGTTTATACACAGTCGACCGTCCGTCCTTCCGCTCGGCCGTTAACACGATAACTTGAGCAAAAATCGATATATCTTTACTAAACGTAGTTTAATTACTTACCTGAACTCACCTTATCTTGGTATACAAAATGGCCGAACTTCGACTATGACCACGCCCACTTTTTCGATATCAAAAATTACGAAAAATGAAAAAAAATGCCATAATTCTGTACGAAATATGAAAAAAGAGATGAAACATGGTAATTGGATTCGTTTGTTGACGCAAAATATAACTTTAGAAAAAACTTTGTGAAATGGGTGTGACACCTACCATATTAAGTAGAAGAAAATGAAAAAGTTCTGCAGGGCGAAATCAAAAGCCCTTGGTATCTTGGCAGGAATACTGTTCGTGGTATGACATATATAAATAAATTAGCGGTACCCGAAGATATCCTGGGTCACCCTGGTCCTCATTTTGGTCGATATCTCGAAAACGCCTTCACATATACAACTAAGGGCTACTCCCTTTTAAAACCCTCATTAATACTTTTAATTTGATACCCATATCGTACAAACACATTCTAGAGTCACCCCTAGTACACCCTTATTGTGATATCTCCAAAAGGCGTCCACTTATAGAACTAAGGCCCACTACGCTTTAAATAATCATTAACACCTTTCATTTGATACACATGTCATACACACACATTCCAGGGTTACCCTAGGTTCATTTTGCTAAATGGTGATTTTCCCTTATTTTGTCTCCAAAACTCTCAGCTGAGGATGTAATGTTCGGTTACACCCGAACTTAGCCTTCCTTACTTGTTTTATTTTCAAGTTGTTAGTCTTTATTTAATTGCCTATTATTTCTCTATCTATTTAGTTCATTTAGTGACTCATTATTACACGGACTCTTTCCTGACAATTTTTTACAATCTAAGTCCTCAATACATAATCCTTCCAAAGACTTTACTCGACTCGGCGCCACGTATGCTTGCCCCTCCTCGAACTCTAATCTATTTTGATGTCACTTCTATAGGACTGTATGTAATGTTTATTCCAAATATGAACCAAATCGGACCGCAAATACCAGTATTTTTTATCTCGATCCTTGCCCCACCTGGCGGCGATTTTTTCATATGTCGCTTTCTATTCATGTATATAATATGTGTTCTAAATATAAGCCTAATCAGAGTACAAATACAATTTTTTTGTATATCTAGATCCTTGCGCCACCTGGCGTTCAAATCGGACCACAAGTACGATTTTTTGAAATATTTCGATCCATGCGCCACCTATCGGAGTTTTTTCTTATTATTGCTTTGTCATCGGGTTCTAAACTATATTCAGAGCGTCAATCGGAAGTTACTTAAATTTCACTTAGAAAATTCTGTTCGTTACACAGAGTCAGGCTAAATAAAACCGTTTAAAAATATGGAGCCCTATATCGAACCTAAATGACTTGGACCATATGTTCCCTTATCGTTGACCCATATTTCTTTGAATGAATTGGCGACTTAATATTTTTTTTTTCCATAGATGTATCTAAAAATTTTTTGCAATTTTTAATATTGCGTTTAAAATGAACATAACCTCGTACCATACGAAAACTAACACTTTTTGATGAGAAAATAAATTAGTCTGCATTCGTTCCCATATGGGTACAAAGGGAATTGGTCCTATCGTTCCCGCTCTGGTATAAATGGATACAATTACTCTCTTCATAGGACATGCTCAATAAAAATGGAACAGTTCAACGCATGCAAACAGATCAAAACTGGCTTTAGTCGCATACCCCTTTGCGACTCAACCCGCACTCATCCCAGACTAATCGCATTTTTTGTGCAGGGTAAATACAAGCAATACGGCGGCCGCCGTGGTGTGATGGTAGCGTGCTCCGCCTACCACACCGTATGCCCTGGGTTCGCACCTCGGGCAAAGCAACATCAAAATTTTAGAAATAAGGTTTTTAAATTAGAAGAAATTTTTTCTAAACGGGGCCACCCCTCGGCAGTGTTTGGCAAGCGCTCCGGATGTATTTCTGCCATGAAAGAGCTCTCAGTGAAAACCCATCTGCCTGGCAGATGCCGTTCGGAGTCGGCTTAAAACATGTAGGTCATGTCCGGCCAATTTGTAGGGAAAATCAAGAGGAGCACGACGCAAATTGGAAGAGAAGCTTGGCCTTAGATCTCTTCGGAGGTTATCGCGCCTTATATTTATTTATTTAAATACAAGTTTGGAAAATTTCACACTCAACACAATGAGGCCATTGGCAAAAACTCTTGTGATAATCAATGCATTTGCCACCAGATGTACTTCAACATGTAGCACTTTACACATGTACTTGAGTAAACGCCCCCTCACTCGCTTTAGGCAAGATAAGCTAAGAGCTAAGAGTAGTTAAACTGATAAGAAAATTATTAAATAAGAAACACTTGTTGATTTCTATGTCATTCTAGTGCTCATACTCATGATTACATGGGTAAAGAAGAGCCTAGAAGGTATTATTCATATTCATACAAACATACACTAAATAGTATTATTTAAATAATATTGTGCACTTTACAGCGTACCCTTACTTTTGTCATTTGTGGGAGCATCTTGCAGCAGCAGCAGCAGTGGCTATCGAACTGTCACTATCTTTATTCCCAAGTGACTTTGTCATCACTACTGAATATATTCAGTTGGTGTACCGGGAATTATTTCGTTGGAAATTTTAATATGCGTTTTTAATCAATTTTTGTTTTGTGGGTGTTATGGTTCATGTCAATTCGTTTTATCTTAATCGTTTGCATCGTAATGTGTCGTTGAAAGGATCGACATTTAAATTGAGAGGGGCGTACGTTCAAGATAAGTTTCTGGTTTCATACTCACACTTCAATGTATTGTTCTTATACCTCCCATGAACATGAAGTGCTCCACTCAAATGATCGGACAACTAACATGGAAATAGTTCAGAAACATTTGGCCAAACTGGATCGTCCCATGACAAAAACACCTACGAGATATCACCATTGGGGATAAGATAAATGTGATATCTTCGGCATAGGCATCAAAATGACAAATAGAATGAATCACCTGATTTTTAAAGTGACTATCATGGACTCAACCTGTATCTTTTTCTATCAGCCGCTGAAGATAGCCGGCCGTATGGCCCGCCATATTGAGCCTCCTATCAAAACGCTGAAAAGTAGCCTTCTTCAACATCCTGTCAGGCAGTTGATATCACACTTGTTTTGTCCACAGTGTATATTACCGTTTTCTCTTCTGGTCGGGCATGATTTTTTTATTTCTTGGGCAATTTAATATTTAAAAATCAATCTCCGAGCAAAATAAAATAAAACAAGTAAGGAAGGCTAAGTTCGGGTGTAACCGAACATCACATACTCAGCTGCAAAATTACAGCTTGCAAAACTTTTAAGTTACCTTCTTTTAAAAGTGGGCGGTGCCACGCCCATTATCTAAAATTTTACTAATTTTCTATTCTGCGTCATAAGGTTAACCCACCTACCGAGTTTCATCGCTTCATCCGTCTTTGATAATGAATTATCGCATTTTTTTCCTTTTTTTGAATTTTTCGATATCGAAAAAGTGGGCGTGGTTATGGTCCGATTTCGTTCATTTTAAGTAGCGGTCTGACATGAGTGCCCAGGAACTTGTATACCAAGTTTCATTAAGATACCTCAAAATTTACTCAAGTTATCGTGTTCACGGACAGATGGACGGACGGGCATGGCTAAATGAATTTCTTTTTTCGCCCAGATCATTTTGATATATAGAAGTCTGTATCTATCTCCATTAGTTTATGCCATTACGGGGTTAGGTTGGGTTAGGTGGTAGCTGCCCTGATAAGGATAGCTCACTTGGATAACACGAAGGTCCGTTGTGATACAACACACACCAAAAATAACGGTGACTTAGATCTAGCTACTTAGAGAATCGTTGGGTAGCATAGATAAAGCTCCGAATGATACCGATCTCAACTTTGGATAAATCCTCGGGAGATCCCAGTGAGTCGCAACCGAAGTACTTTCGCCTAGTTCTGGCAAAATTTGGGCAATCAAGCATAAATAGATTTGGTGATTCCACCTCATCATCCTCCATACAGCTGCAGCAGGATGGAGTTTCCATTATATTGAGACGTACCGCATGGATACCCTTGGGACAGTGCCCTGTCAAAACCTCAATGACCATTGATAGGTGAGCCTTAGTGAACCCAATTATTTCAGCAGACCTCCTGCCATCCACTTTCGGCCAGAAAGATCTTGCTACCCTGCAAGACGTGGTGTTCACCCAACGTTTGCTGAGCTCACTCTAGGCCCAGCTATGGAGGAGCAATCCACAGGTGGCCAGCGGGATGCCGAAATTCCTATAGCCATCTTCATCCGGTTCAGTTGTACCGATGCGGGCTAAGAGATCCGCTTGACAGTTACCCGGGATATCACTATGGCCCGGGACCCAGATAATCTTAATTGTAAAATAATTCGATGCAATCGCAAGCGAGGTCAGGCACTCCCAGACCAACCTCGATCGCACTGTAGTTGAGCTCAAGGCCTTGATAGCCGCTTGGCTATAGAGTAGATGTTAAATTCCCTAACCGTAGTAGCACTGGATAGCATTCCATCCACCGCATCCTTAATCGCAGCAACTTCCGCTTGGAATACACTGCAGTGATCAGCCAACTTAAACTTGCGGCTTACATTTAGCTCTTGGCAAACCCCCCCCCCCCCCCCCCCACTAACCTTTCCGTCCAGCTTCGACCCATCCGTGAACAAGTTAACCGGTCCCATGCCCCAGATAATTCCTCTTCACCACTCCTCTCTCGGTGGAATAACTGGGGTGAAGGTTGTATAGGGAGCAGTTATCGGTATATAATAGTCCGTTCTGTCCGGGATAAAGTCGAAACTGGTAAGAAGGCTAGAGTGTCCGCAGCCAGAAAGGCGATATCCCATATCACGAAGCCTGACCAACGACCTTGCCGCGGCCGCCTTTCCCGCAATATCTACTGGGTATATGTTCAGCATGACGTTCAGTGCCAAAGTAGGTGTTGTTCTGAGAGCGCCAATGATACCGATCAGCGCCGTCCGGACATTAACATTTTGGAGGTGCTCGCCGTTTCCAGTGCTTTCCACCAGACCAGCACCCCATATAGCAGAATCGGTTTGACCACCATCTCATAAAGCCAGTGTACTACTCCTGGCGAGAGTCCCCATATCTATCCGATAGCCCCTCTGCAGCAGTACAAGGCAATGGCGACCTTCCTGGCCCGATCTTCCACATTGGGTCTCCAGGACAGTTCCATGTCCAAAACGATCCCCAAATATTTAACCCTATCAGAAAGTACCAACGGTACCCCTCCAATCGAGGGAGTTCTGAAATCGGGTATCTTATATCTCCTGGTAAAAAGAACCAATTCCGTTACGGGATACCGTTATGCGAACAAAATTAATATACTCTGTGAGCTCTGCTCAGCTGAGTATAAAAACAAACGACAACAACAGAGTAAAATATTCAAATATGTTTTTGTTTGAGAAATAACATGTATATGGGGTATTCCATCCCATTTCGTCCAATTTTGAACCCGACCCCTTTAGAATTGGCTGAAAATTTTTCTTCTTTTTCTAGCTTACGAAAGGCGTTTTTCAGAAGTTTTTCAAATTTTTTCATCCAACTCAAAAAAAGTTATGAATTTTTCAAAATGCTATAACTTTTTCAAAAATTGACCGTTTGGGATCTTTTTTTTTGTTAATTTGTTTTTAAATGTACTTTTCGGAAAAAATTCAAAAAAATTTTTAAAGTTTTTTTTTTAATTTTTCAGTTTTTCGAGTTTTTTCGAATTTCGCCATTTTTTTTTTCTCATAAAAAACTTCAATCAATTCTGCAATCATCCCCACTAATCCCGGAGTGGGCCGATTTTTTTTTATATTTTTTTTTATTTAATTGAAAAAAAAAATTTCAAAAATTAAAATTTTTTTTATCAATTTTATTTATATAACAAAAAAATGTAAGAAAATGATTTTTAAGTATTCTTTTCTTTATATATTATGGTAATCTACGATTAAAATAACCAGGATTAATGACTTACACAGTAAACATGTAAGTTTTCTAAAAATAAAGTAACAAATTATGAATTATGAATACTTAAAAATCATATTCTTAAATTTGTTTGTTATATAAATAAAAAAAATATAAAAAAATCGGCCCACTACGGGATTAGTGGGGATGACTGCAGAATTGATTGAAGTTTTTATGAGAAAAAAAAATGGCGAAATTCGAAAAATCTCGAAAAACTGAAAAATTAAAAAAAAAAACTAAAAATTTTCTTGTATTTTTTCCGAAAAGTACATTTAAAAACAAATTTTTAGAAAAACAAAGATCCCAAACGGTCAGTTTTTGAAAAAGTTATAGTATTTTGAAAACAAAAGCGGTGTTTTTTTTTAAATTCATAACTTTTTTTGAGTTGGATAAAAAAATTTGAAAAACGTCTTTCGTAAGCTAGAAAAAGAAGAAAAACTTTCAGCCAATTCTAAAGGGGTCGGGTTCAAAATTGGTCGAAATGGGATGGAATACCCCATATGTATGTGTTATCACGAGCTCTATCATATAATGGAATTTTTGCTGGTTTAGTCCGTTATTTATCTTTTTGTTTATTGCTCTAAGCGCGGTTGTTGTTGTTGTAACGTTTAAGAAATTCCCCGACGGTTTTGAGGAGTCCTTTGCCGGATATAGATACGCTACGTTCCGGTAACAATCACCATTAAACCATCTCGGGAACAATTTGGCCACATTGAACCTCCTAGGCCATCCCGCCCTTCACGCGATACACAACCCCTTGACTGATTTGTGTATTTTTGTCGCCTCTTACGATAGGCATACCTGCCGCGGGTATATTCTAAGCCGCCTACACCGCTGGGGTAGCTCTAAGCGCGGTGATGTTGCTATATATTTTGCGCAAGCCATGCCGATATATGGCTTAGCGAAGATTGGTAGTTAACTGAGGAAGCAGGACGGTTTCCAATGTCTCCGCTACTGACGAACGGAGTGATATCGGCCCATATAACTCGCCTTCATTAGCTGGTTTTCCAGGCTTTAATAGTAGAATTATCCTTGCCATTTTGAATTGTTCGGGAATAATAAAAGACTTCAATGAAAGGTTGAAACCGTGCAGCAGGTAGCTACACTCTCAGCGCTAAGGTGTATCAGCATTGGCATGGCTATATCGTCTGGGCCTATTGATTTAGAACGTTTGGCATTCTTAATGGCTACTTCAACCTCTGTGGGGGTGATGGTAATGGCTGGCAAGGCGCGTTGGTGTTTATGTGCTCGTGTATTTGCACAGCGTCTAGCTTTCTCTACTGAAGGATAGATTACCAAATTTAAATTTTTGATGGCGCACGCCTCTTGATATATATTAAAAAATTCGAATAACAAGAAGGCTCTTAAATCCACTGTTGCTACCAATAATTACAATTATTTCTTAGAAACTAATTAAACATAATTAAATCTCTACATACACAATCTATTAATATTCATAAGTAATTAAACTTGATCTCCGTCTAGAATTTATCGAATTTTCGATTACTGTGGCCGGTCTTTCGGTACTAGTCGGAGTGGTGTTGCTCCAATATCGAAATGTGTCATCATCCGGTGTGCTGTGTAACGATACCCAACGTAATGTAACATCACCACGTATAGAAATTGTATCCACCGTTTCTGGTCTCATATGATATTTAAATTCGAGCAAAAATTGGCCATTCAAATAAATCCGATATGCATCCTCTACACAAACAATAGCCATACCAAATTGTTTACCAGGTAAAAACTCGGTTTCAATATCCGAACATTCTTCGGGCGACCACCCATCATTATACCAGGCGCAACGTACTATTTTAGCTTTTGAGATATTTTCATTTTTATTTACAAATCTTGGTGACAAATGTAATGCTACAATGGGATGTGGCCAAATGTACAGGTCTTTTTGTAAATTTATATAAAATGCAGTTGGTAATAATTTAACACGCCCCTCGATTTTCAAAAAACGTCCAGGTTTCATTGCATTTCTTGGAAATGCAGCTAAATATGGTGCTGGAATTTCATCAGGCCATCTTAGTACTCTTGCTACGAGACTACGGCTCCATTTTTTACGGCCACCGGTCTCATATTTAGCAATTCGATTAGCGCTTGAACTATCGCTCATTTCACTACTAACAATTATTTCAATATTATTAATACGTGTAAATAGTTCTGGATATGTTTGAACTTCCATTTGTTGAATAAATATATTGGTAACTTGACCTTTCACTATAACCTTTCTTATTAATTTATATGACATATAATGTAGGTAGGATGCAAAATGATAACCATTTATCGATATTAAAAAAGCTGTGTTCGTTATTAGTACTTGTATGATGAAATCTTGTCCACGGTGTAGTGTAAATGGTAATGATGAGGCACTCTCACCGCTTTTCCAAAGTTTCTTTAATCGTGTATTGCGCAAGAGGTAATTTTGTGGTAAACGCGCATTGAGAAGTAAGGCTATATCGTTGTCCTCATTGTTCACCAAGAAAGCGATAACAAATCTGAAAGAAAGAAAGAATGATACATGCAAATTTTGTTTGGAAGTTTGGATCATCTTGTGCTTATAGCGTTTCTTTTTGAGAAAGGAAGGCGATTGTAGAGTAACAGCTAAAAATTGTTTCCGAGATTTAAACCTAAATGAGGACGCATGGGTTATCCCAGAACATGGCCGTCCGTATGTCCGTAAACACGATAACTTGAGTAAATTTTTAGGTATCTTGAGTCAATGAAATTTGGTATGTGAGTTCCTGGGCACGCATCTCAGATCGCTATTTAAAATGAACGAAATCGTTCTATAACCACGCCCACTTTTTCGATATTGAAAATTTCGAAAAACGGAAAAAGTGCGATAATTCATTACCAAAGACGGATAAAGCGATGAAACGGCGGATTCACCTTATGACGCAGAAATGAAAATTAGTAAAATTTTGGACAATGGACGTGGCACCGCTCACTTTTAAAAGAAGGTAATTTAAAAGTTTTGCAAGCTGTAATTTGGCAGCTGAATATGTAATGTTCGGTTGAATCCGAACTTAGCCTTCCTTACTTGTTTTCAATTAACAATAATAATCTCCTGCGAGCAGCTGAAGCAGGGGATTGTTGAAATCAACATTCCTTCGTTCCGAAAAAAAAGACCAATGAGTTCGAAGAGTTCGATGTAGACAATTGCAGATGCAGTGCAGAGCATGGATGAAAATAATTTGCTTCTGAAAGTCTGTAGTTCTTTTTGAATCCAATCATCTCGAGCAGAGCAGACAGAAAGCAGAAAGCAAGTGCTGTTCATCTTATAGGAAAGGGTTTTAATAAGTGTGCTATCGACGAGGTTTATCTTATATATAAAATTCTCGTGTCACAGTGTTTGTGGTTGAACTCCTTTGAAACGGCTCGACCGATTCTCACAAAATTTTGTAAGCATATTTAGTAGGCTTGAAAATCGGATCTTATCTATTTTTAATATCCCAAAATGGTAAGAGTGGTCCCACCCCTTAACTTTTTTTTTAGACAAATTGTTTTTTTTTTTTTTTGTTTGAAACAGCATTCAAAAATACATGCAACACTCTTAGATTGGGATTAGGACTGGGACATAAGGGATCGAGAAGAATAAATGAATTAGAGGAAAAACGAGGGAAGGAGAAGATACTGAGCAAGATATATAGCTAAACGAAGATAGAGAAAGGCGGATAAATTGAGCGGGGAGGGGAAGGAGAGGGAACTAGGGAAACGGATAGAAAATACGGAGAGGGAGAAAGTGACGCAGAGATAGAGTGAATAAAAGAATCATGAGAAGGGGAGGGAGAGAAAGAGGTAAACATTTCTTTAGTTAGGTCAAAACAGCGTCCGCCGGGTCCGCTACTAAGAGTTATAGATTTGTAATTGAAGTGTTACAAATTCGCCATCGACGCCAACGGTTATCAATGAGTTTTCGATTTTTTAACGACGAGTTATGGGTTTGTTTTCGAAAATGTATCAACTTATCGAAAAGTTAGCGATATGCAATCAAATAGCTATCAAAAAGTTATCGATTGGCAATGGGAGTGTCCGAAATTTGTTACAGGCGTGTTATATTTATTTATTTGTAATGAGAAAGGTATCGATTTAGTATCGAAAAGTTATCGATATTTTATCAATAATGTATGGATTAACTGTCGAAAAATTTATCGGTTTGTTATCGGAGTGTTACCAATTGATTATCGGTGTGTTATCGATTTGTTATGGACGACTCGTCGGTCCGTTATTTAGCAGATACGAATAATATCGAAAAGTTATCGATATTTTATAAATAATGTATCGATTAACCATCGAAAAATGTATCGATTTGTTACCGGAGTGTTACCAATTGATTACCGGTGTGTTATCGATTTGTTATCGACGACTCATCTGTCCGTATACGGATAATATCGAAAAGTTATCGATATTTTATCAATAATGTATCGATTAACTATCGAAAAATCTATCGATTTTTATCGGAGTTTTACCAATTGATTATCAATGTGTTATCGATTTATTATCGACGACTCATCGGTCTGTTATTTAGCAGATACGGTTATAACTTAAATACAAAATCGATGAAACATTTTCGATAAGAAGCCTATAAGAAATCATTAAGTCGATGGCTCTGCGATAAAAAGCCAAAACAAACCGATAACTCGACGATAATAACTCGCTTCCATAATTAAACAATGACTTGTCGGTATCGGGCGAGTTCTATTTTCTAGACGTATGTACGCCTGTATGTTAACTCCTCGAATTTCACGTGTACTTGGTACTTCAGCCTCTCCTTTTGCATTCACACAGCAACTTTCTTTTTTATCAATCTTTCGTCAACTCACACGTTAGGAAGTTTAGGAACAAATGTTGCCTTGTGTGCATGCATTTTAAGGATCTTGCGTTTACATACTGTTCGCAGGTTAATAAAACAGTTCCACTTATAATGAAGCAAACGCCTTCTTTTAATTCTCCAAGTTCATCACATTCATATACATTTTGCATATGTTTCAGCGCATAATCTTCGTTCTAAGTTTAGGAAAGGCAATTGATAAGTTTTTGCTGTGAAAAATTTGTTTTCTTAAATGATTTACCATAAAAAGTGGGGAAGTATGTGTTTTACTTTGCTTAATTCCCATTATCTTTCAGACCAACTAATAGACACATACGCTTGGACTTACATATCAGGTAATATCGTTTCGGTGTTTGGTCATCTTATTCCGAGTAAGTTAAATTTTATTAACAATTGTATAAATACGTTTAAATGCTAATAGTTCTTATATATTTTAAACATTTTTATTCAAAATACACAAAATAAACTTTGGGAGAGTAAATAAAAATTATAAAAGTCAGAAATTCCAAAAACAGAAAGGGGAAATTTCATGTACAGTGTTTCACACATATTTTCGTACGGCATAAAGCTCAACATAGGTAAACTGCAGTTTTGCATACCTCATAGCATTGTAAATTTTACCAAGTAGCGCAACTACCAGCTGATCGGTGAAAATTCGCACATTCACACGCACAGTTCTCGACTCAGTTTCAAAACAAAACTTTAGATTATTTAATTCAAATTTTAAAGTGAGATAATCCTAACAAATTTATGTATACAGAATATATATGACGTTTTTGTTGTTATTAAAACAATAGTTTTATTTATATTAAAGCTTTTATCATTTTTTTTTTTTAACTTTGAAAAATCTCCGAACACCATTCCTTCATTATATGACATTCGACTGCCTAGTCCACTGCCTTCCACTCCATTCGCAACATAACCTCTACTTAAGCTGCCAAACTATATAGTAAACAATGCCTCATAGCTTCGTTTGCACCATAGTTGATAAAGTTGAACAATATTAGCACTTTGTTATAGTTAAAGGGAGTTATTCAGTGGACGCCACTGATGACCTGATATGAAACTTCTCGCTCCCTGAGAGCACGTGAAAATGTGCATTTTTTATAACGTTGGCCATAGATGCCATCATGCTCAAAATCAAATTTGGGCATTTCAGAAAAACTTTGGGGTAATTTAGATGGTAAAGGTTTAATTTATGATTTTCACCGAAAATTTACTCAAGATTGTCAAATGGAATATCAAAAAACTCGAATTTTTGTCAGTATTACAAATCCGAAAAAATAACTCTTTTTCACCCGTGGAAAATGTATCAGTGACAACACCTTTCATCGAAGGGCTGCACACGAAACGGGGTTTGGTAGCAACTTTCGATTGGTGAAAAAGTCAGCTTCTTAGTCTTCGCATTGATGTAAATGGATGCATAAAGGCCATATTTTTGTGGAGCGTTGCGACATTCCATTTTTGAGAGCTGAGATAAATTTTAGGTATACGTATAGGTTAACGCAACATGTTTAATTAACAGCCTTTTGCGGACGACAACGCAGATACTTCACCAAGTGATATAATTTTGTAATTTCTTATACATTTTTTGCGTTTTTTACTGTATGTGTATATACATATGTATGTACATAAACGTTTTGGTCGCATCAAAGTGAAAAAAGGG